>NW_022631125.1:2111362-3311362 GCF_010015895.1 Lontra canadensis
AAAAAAAAAAAAAACCCACATGTGGAATTTGGGGGCTGTTATAGGAGTGACTTTGGAACATTTTGTCCTTCACAGGCCTCGTATTTCACAGGCAGTGACATTCTTCTAAAAAACAAAAAGGAAATTAAGATCCAGTTTCACATTCTCCCCTCCAGGTAGCATTCACAAGATTTTTTTTTCCCTTCTGATAACATTTTGCTTCCTCTTCTCTCCCTCAAGGTCTTTCTGCATTTTCGAAACACAAAAGCTAAAGCATGAAAGAACCATAAAACTTTTACAAGGGTCTTAAGCACCTTAAGTTCAAGTTGTCCTGTATTCTCCGAAGTCCTACTAACTTCAGGAACTCTGCAATCACTTTAAAACTGTTATTCATCTCAGAAAAAGAATTTCCTGATACCATACTCTTTGAAAAAAAAAAAAGTTGTATTCTGTGGTGAGGGCTTTCAGGGATTCAAAGCTGATATTCAAGGCTATAGGAAAACCCTCTGGTATGTGAGAGGAGGAAAAAAACAATCTTCATTATTCAGAACTACTCCAGGCTACCCTTCTAAAAAGCTTCACTGCAAAGCAACACAGAGCAGCACAAATGTGGTTAGTCCTCCTCGCTTGTGGGCACAGGGGGTCTGTGCATGTCTAGCTGTAAACAGGATGTTAAAGGGAGATGCTGATCCCAGTGCACTGGGATTTTGCTTTTGTCTGTACACAGCACCCACCCCAACATACTGTGATCTGCTCAATATATAATGAGTCAGCGATCTGGTCCTTCTCAAGCTTTCTGAAATTCATCTTTCAGTAGCACAAAGGTGGTTCATGCTGGGGCAGGAGCCAGGTGATCGTGACCTGTTACATGGGCCGCAGACAACACGATTTAAAGAAGGAAACCACCAGTCCTGACAGATTTCAGTTGTTCATTAGGTAAAAGTAATCCTTTTCCACCTACTGTTCGCTCCTTATCTGTTTAATTAAGGAAAGGCTCCCCAAGAAAAACCCAAGTTTTGAGTTCTTGTCATCAAACTAAAAATTCTCAATCTCAGCAACACTATGGCAAGCTTGAGTTAGAGAAGATTAGCAGGCTTTCCAATAGTCCTCTTTCTTTAGGCCATTTGCTTGTTATTGCCCTAGGACAAGAGCCGAACAGGTAAGTCTGAGTCTCCATTACACACATGCACACACTCCAGAGCTAACTAAAACTTTCCCAGTCCATGATACATTATATGGATCTCACGTAAGTCCTAGAAAGTCCTTCGGACAAATATTTAGGACCATCCACTGTATTTCCAAGAGCAGAACCTTCATTTCAAATGCACAGAAAGTGAAGTAGTGTTTCGGTGGCCCTCAATAGGTTAATGTTTGATAAATACATCTAAATATCCATGCTGTTCTATCATCACTGTTTTAAAAAACATTTAATAAATATTACTGATATTTAAAATGTCATTTGAACCCTCCGATGTTTGCAGGTATCAGAGTGTTCTGCAGAGCACTGACTGACTCCACAGCTTTGTTTCTTGCCCTAAGAATCACCTCTTTTCCACGGAGACATTCTCCAAGCGCCCATAGTACGGGGCTTGGTTCAAAAGGAGAACCAAGCCGGGAACAAAGAAATTCTCAACTAAAAGTGGAAATACCTAAGAAACCAAGAGTTCTCTCCAACATGGAAGGTATCCCAGATGTCCCACCATTAGTGATAGATTAGTAAAACTAATTACTAATCTAATTAGTAATCTAGTTAGTAAAACTAATTAGTAATCTAATTAGTAAAACTAATTGCCATTAGTGATAGATTAGTAAAACTCTGAGAGAAGACAGTGGGCTATTTTGGGACCAATCATGCTACTGGTAATGGGGATTAGTACTAGTTTAGCCATGTGGTATCTGAAGTCATGCATCAATTTATCCAAGAATTATCCATAGTACTTGGAGAATTATGTTAGATACTATGTGGTATGAAAACAAAGTGCTCTTTGGTTTTGAGTCTGTTTCTTCCCCAAATTCTTTGTCTCATATTCCAAACCCAGGTTTTGGACATTCTACTAGATATCTGCATCTTAGATTGTTCCCTTACAAAGAGACCCTGAGACAAGGATTCAAGTGCAAGTAGTCTATACTTGGGAAGAGATTTGCAGAAAACATTGGTAGAGGAGTGGGGAAGTGAGACAGAGGAGGGGAGGACACAAAGGGTACACCACCAAAGCAGTTCCTCCTGTGGGCAACTAGAGCTTAATCCTCCTGCGAAAGTGGGAGTCAATGAGGAAGAGTGAGCCCCATGGCTCACCCCCACCTCGCGGGTGAGGGTGCAAGAGTCTATTTATGCATTAACTGCTGCCATCTTTACTTAAGGCCTGCTGGGAGTAGGGAGGGGCATTAACTCC
This sequence comes from Lontra canadensis, assembly GCF_010015895.1. Lineage (NCBI taxonomy): Eukaryota > Metazoa > Chordata > Mammalia > Carnivora > Mustelidae > Lontra > Lontra canadensis. Next base: position 2,113,735 of record NW_022631125.1, read on the forward strand.
CTGCACTTTGGATTCCTGCTGAAGCATTGGGAGTGGACGGCCAATATGCTGTTGTATCCTCTTGTTGGATTCCTCCCATCCCTTTTCACAAACCACCTCCTGCTATCCTGCTCCCTGGGCTCACAGTCCCAAATGAAAATCTTTCTCTCCAGCTCTGCTTTTACAGGCAGAACCCAGACTAAGACAAGGATTGTTCATTGTATCTTCAGTTTCCCCACACCTAACACATAATTGACACCTGTCCAAACTCTGGCACATGCCAGTATTTCTGTAAAGGGGGTGAATGAACTGAGGAAAGTGGACAAAAATCTTTTGAAAGGAGGAGTCTGACAATATGGGCAGATCTACAGAGGTTCGGTGAGGTGATGGTTTTCTATCTTTTTCATTAAAAGTTTGAAAGTAGTAAAACTTTTTTTTTCCAGATGAAATATTACGTAGTACTCCAGGATAACAACTGATAACATTGGAGCTAGGAAGCAATGGAGTTGGTCTGTCTGAGTGCCCTGGAGTTATCATCATTTGGCACCTCAGAGGTGGTTCCTGAGCCATCACAGGGACCTGAGGAAGGAAGCCAATATGAAAACCACTGTATAAAGGGAGTTGTTGCCCAAAGCATGAGTGTTTGGTTATCCCAAGTGTTGATTTTCTGAGTGGTCACTCCTCAAGAGGAGATTTTCTACTGTAGTGACTGACAATCATAATCACTGAGAGCAGATCACAAAGGAGGCAGGACATCACTGAAAATATCAGATGTTACATAGTAAACATCAACTTAGCCCCCCTCCAAGGGGATAATCCAGTTTGGGAATATTAAATGAAGAGAAAGATCATCAGTGAGAATGTCTGTCAGGAGTTATACAGAAAGTAAAGTCAAAGATATCAGAAAACAGGCCTTGCAGGAATTAGCCAAAGCATTTGTAGGAGAGAAGTGTTCTTGTTCCTAAAGGACGCTAAGACGTTTCCTAGGAAAATGAAAGGTGGTTTCCTTTCTTACTCTTGATCCTGCTGGGTCAGGAAAGGAGCTATTAATAAAACAAAACATGGTTTTATCAATCATTTTCATATATACACATAAAGTTAGATTCCAAAAAGTATTATTTTGGCTTAGATGGAAATCCTGAAAGTTATATCAGCCAAGCCCAGGAGGCAGAGATGAGAAGGGGGTTGGATCTAAACTTGGGGAGGAAGGAGAACCTAGGTGGCTCAGTTAGTTAAGCGTCTGCCTTCAGTTCAGGTCATGATCCCAGGATCCTGGGAACGAGCCCTGTATTGGGCTCCCTGCTCAGTGGGGAGTCTTCTTCACCCCCCTTCCCACTTATGCTCCCTCTCACTATCTCTGTCTCTCTCAAATGAATAAATAAAATATTTTTAAAAAAATAAGCAGGGGGGTGGGAGGTTGGGGGAACCAGGTGGTGGGTATTGGAGAGGGCACAGATTGCATGGAGCACTGGGTGTGGTGCAAAAACAAGGAATACTGTTATGCTGAAAAAAAAATTTTAAAAAAAGAAAGAAAAAAAAATAAGCAAACTTGGGGTGGTATTTCACTTGGATATGAGACACATGCTGGAACCCCTGACTCCCACCACTTGTAGAAGGGGTGTGTAGCAAATGGGAAAGTTCACTGCCATAGTGGTCCCAGAGGGCTCATTGCCTAGCAGAGAAGACTGAAGTTCAGAAAGGCATGGTGGCTTGTTCAGGGTCACACAGGCAGTTAGTGGCACAGCTAACACTAAAAATTCAGGTCTTCTGGGACTACTATGGCAATGTACTTGCCTACTTGCTACACACCTCTTTTAGAAGTGGTGGGAGTTAGGGTCCCAGCATGTGTTTCATACCCAAATCAAATTCTTCCCCAAGTTTAGATCCAACCCCCTTTTCATCTCTGCCTCCTTGGCCTGCACCATTCTCCAATAGCACTGGCACTGGAAAGAACAAAAGAAACAGCAAAACCACCATTTCAGAAGGATTAAATTCCTGAACCTTGTGTCCTCTGGATAGCAAGCTAAAATATGGGGTGCAAGCTCAGCTTGAGGCACAAGTGAAAAAGTTTTTTTGGACAAGGAATCAATAGGCCGGCTGACCAAGTTTTCTAGTTCTGGATGAACCATAGTCAAATTAGAAAAGCAATAATGTGATCCCGGGCAGCAAAATTCAATTTTGCCAACAACACTGAGATTCCTTGAGGCAACCCTTTAAAGATGACATTATAGACAGGATTATTTCCCATGTGTACAAATATGGCTGGGGAGAAAAACACACACATGGAGATATAACCCGATGTGTGATCCATTCTATTTGGGAAACAAATTTTCTTGTTATTATATATCTATATTTTTTAGAGAGAGCATTATAAAAACAGCAAGAGAGGGTAATAGAAAAAGAAATGAAACACTGCAAGTCTTTTTTATGATGTTTCACATGCAAAAAGAAAAATAACTCACAGAATCGTCAGATTTCTTAGAAGCTGCAGTAAATATATTGTTAGCATCCCCATGACTCACTAACAAGATGCTGTCTGCAGGGAGGTGGGGCAGGAAAGCTGTCACCGAATTCCAGTCAATGATTTATAGTATTTGTGACTACCCCATGCAAAGATTGTCAGCTGGCAATTTATTCTGGTTGATGTAACCTGACAGAATCTTCTTCCTTTCTGACAACCAGTCCAGTAAGTAAGGTTAACACATTTCAGCTTTAATAAACAGAAGTAAACCTAGCAGTGAAGTTTGGTTCCATCTTAGTCATGCCTATGTGTTGGTTGTATTTAAACAGAGCCAGCAAAACTGTTCATGGCAGCCGCGAAGACACTGACAGGAAGGCAGGAGTCAAAGAGAGTAGAACAGTGGTTGCCCAACCTCACTGTGCAGCAGAACTCCCTGGAGGGCTTGTTAAGACACAGAGTACTAAGCCCCTCCCCCAGGGCTTCTGATTTTGTAAGTCTGGGGCAGAAGAAACCTGAGAGTTTGCATTTCTAGCAAGTTCCCAAGTGATGTGAATGGTGTTGGTCCAGGGGCTACATGGAAAACCAGTGGAGTAGAACAAGGTCTTGCCCCGTCTAGCAGGTGACTCAGACAAACCCAGGCCCACAGCTGGAGACCCTGCGCTCTACCCTTTGGAAAGATGAGCAAGTACAAAGGGAAGCACAGAGGGAAGGGGAGTTCATTCTGCCACGAAGGCCTTGTATAGTGGGTGTGTTTTGAACTAAGCACGAAAGTGAAGAAGGGCCAGGGAAGGGGACTGTAGGCGGAGGATGGAGAAGGCGGTCTGTGGCAGATGAGAAGCACAAATGGTCTTTGAGGGATTGATCCATAACATAACTCCAACAACAGAATGGCTACTCCCATTACAACTATATACAAGAATGGCCCATTGCTCTTTGTTTCATCAAACATTCACACTGACTACTTGAGTTGATTGCACATGTAGAAAGAAAAGTAGGAGGAGTTGGCAGCATGGGTTCCCTGGCATTCCCTCTGATTCTCTACTCTTGTCTGCACTTGCTCAGTACAAACCAGAGTCACATGAATAACTATTCCTCAAAGGCAGAGTCCCTTTCTCTTAGTTGATAGTTTTCCCCAGGAACTGTCATTTTAACAGGTCATACAGACCTATAGAAACTTGATAGAATAGTGGGTTGGTGGTGTTTTAGGCATCTGATAGTGGCTGCAGGGTATATTCTTTTGGACAGTGCAACTTTCTTGGCACTCTTGAAATCTCGTCTCGCAGATGGTCCCCTGCAGGTTAGGCTGGCCCTATTTGTCCAAGCACGCTTCATCCAACAGCCAATCTCAGTGGTTCTCACAGCCCAATCTTCACAAGGACTCCAATTAGAGTTTGATGGAAAGCATCTCATGTGTAAAGACCCTGTTTTTGATGTTCTGTGTGTCTTCTATAGCTCCTAATGTGCACAGAAAGGGCTTGATAATGCTTTAGTTAATAAACAGCAGGGATCAGTGCAAGCGTGTCCATTAGACAGTCATTGCTTGGGTCTATTCCAGCTGATGGCTGCCTTTACCCTAATAGAAAATCCTTCAGCAGTAAATGGACACAACTCTTCAAAGAGGTTAGCCCCCATCCCAATGTAAAATGGTCACTTCAGATAATTGTGCTCAAAATAATACACTTTATTGTCAGGGTTTTGTTTTTTGTTGTTTTGTTTTGTTTTGTTTTGTTTTGAGAAATATACACTTAACAAAAGATAAAACAGAATATTGCTTCATGGCTCAGGCAATTCATCTCTGTCTCCATTGTTTGTTTAAATCTTATTAGGGTCAGTTGTGACCTGAATTGTTCCATTTTCCATTTCTCTGTGCCATTATACTTACAAACATTTCAAAAATAAATTCCATTTTTTCATTTTATTTTTTTATGGGCAAGTATTGAGTATGACAAGGCCTGTCATCACCTAATGAGAAATGGCTCTTGGGCCACTTATAACTATTATTAAGATGACGTTTTTCCCCTCTGAGTATCAACAGGAAACTGAGGTGCATGGCCCTAAAAAAAAAATACAAAACACTGAAGGACCAGAGAAGACAATAGCCAAAGCAAAATAGAAGAATCAGGTTTATGCATTTAGGCTTGGACTGGTAACATTTTCAAAAGCATCTTGAAAATTTACCTTTGGAGAAAACAGAGAAAAGCAAAGGGACACCAGGAAAGTGAGATTTGGTGTATCATGAGGTTTGTTACTTTTTAGTAGGCTTCTTGAATTAGTGACCCAATATGCTGACAAAGAAAAAAGACCCTCCCATTGTCTGCTCATCAAGGAACCTGTAGCAGAGAAAGTCATTTTCAGATGACTTTCAGGGTTCTGAACTACAAGATGAAAATCATTAGTATGACATACATGCATACATAATGCATTGCTCCAAAACTGATACTCGGTATCACAATACAGACATGAAGTAATGTATTAGAAAACCACCATAAAGTATTGAATACTTATAAACACTGTTTTTCTTTTTTGACAGCATAATGAAAAGTTTCAAAGCACTCTTGTCTTTCAAATTATAGTACCATTTTGTTTTTATGGTTTCATTCCCCAATAGATCTTCAGATATGTGCCAACAGTCATGGGGATGAGGATGGGTATGAAGATGAAATCACAAACTCAAAACTGTCACAACTAATGCTTGGAATCTGGAAAGTCAGAGCAGATGCCTGAGTTATGAATTGCAGTTTTGTGTGGAAACAATCTGTCAGCAACATAGTGTTGAGTAGCAACTGTTCTTTAGAAAATAGTTTGTCTCCTTCAGTGGCATGGCTATGCTTGAAGAATAAAAGGTCATCGAAAGGTCCTCTGGAATTCAGGAGGCATGGAAGCAAGGATACAAGGCTAGATGTCGTTGCTGGTGCTGATGTCATACCCAGTCCTTTCATTTTTACCTAGGTTTCCCAAATCTCTGATTTGGAAGGAATTCAAGATTTACCTAGGCCAATATTTCTCAACATTAACATACTTATGAAATATCTGTAGATCTTGCTAAAATGCAGATTTTGACTCAGCGGGTCTGGGGTGGGGCCTGAGATTCTGCAAATCTAGGAAGCTCCCAGGTAAGGCCAATGCTGCTGGTCTGTGGAGCACATTTTGAGTAGCAAGGTCTAAGACCAGTTTTATTTGTTTTTTGTATATTTGTTTTTTAACCTACAATTTTTAGACCTATAGTGTTTTGTAATTATGTCACAGGTAATTTGTTACCAATGCTAGCAAATCACCAACTTTCTTCCACTGTAACTGTATATCTATGCATATTTCTATCTCTGTCCCTAGCTATAGCTATTTCTATGAATCAGAGTAATTTAAGATTATCCCCATAATATTACTCTCCTTGATATTGTTGGGGAGCAAAAAATTTACTCCACCCTTTAAGGTTCTTTGGCTGATCTAACAATTACATTGACATCAGACAGATTAACAGGAAAAAATAAAATTTGATTACATAGGTATGGGGGCTCCATAAGAATATGAGGCCCTGGGAAGTCAGGCAGTTGAGGTTTGTACATTGTCTGGACCTAAAGGGGCTAAAGTCTGGAACTTCAAAGGGAAGAAAGATATTTCACAGGAAGATGAAAAAGAGTATATGTTTGCTTAACAAATGTTTCCTGGGCCATACAGAAGCAGTGAGACACAGAGAGGACTTTTAACAGACTTTACTAGGTTTTTCTCTGTCTACCACACCTAGTTTGTATTATACTGCAGTTATCTATGATGATAGCTCCCTCTCTGGATCAGGTTCTCTATCTAAATTCTTTTATACAGAAGGAAGGTCAAAGGTTCTTCCTAATCTTTCAGTTCCTTAAAAGTTATCAGCCTGAAATAATCCACATGCCAAAGAGACACGTTTTGGGGTGGCAAATCTTGCTTCACTACAACATCTAGCTTCTGACACACTATTCTTAGGAAGAGAAAAAGATAGATTCCTGCCAGGAAATTACACATAGGCCTGGTTATGCCTTTGGGAATGTGTCACACAGGGAATGTCGACTGCCATGAGTGGAGGAAAGACTGAGAATTGCTAATCTAGTTCAATCTCTCAACTGATGATTTGAAAAGCAGGTCACATCAGCCCCTAAATAAATATGGATTGATTTTTTTTTTAATTTACGAAAAGAATACATCTCCATTTAACAGATTTAAGCAGTGAGTATCTTGTGCTCGCTTTGGCAGTATATATACTAAACAGTGAATATCTCTGCAAAGGAAGAAACAATCAACACTTTGTATTCCTTCCAATCCTGTGTTTACTGTTGTGTGTACTTCCAGGTGGAGTTTTTATATTTACATAAACATGGTTTTTAATAAAGTATATCAATTGCTCTGCGACTTGCTGTTATTATTTAATATTTTGGAAGCAACTATTGCAGGTCTATTAGAAAAATACAACCAAGCACTTTCTTATTTAAAGGTTTAATCAGCTTAAAAATAATTTTCCTGGTCTCTAATTCTGCTTTTGTGATTCATAAGCTACATTTATTAAGCAGAAAATGAATACCAATCAAAATGTATTCCCAGGACACTAGAATGTTAAGTTCTATGAGTTCCAAGATCTTTGTCTGAATCAGATATATCCCAACTTCTTACAAAAGAGTCAGATACATAGTAAGTACCTGACAAACATGTACTTAATGAGTGAACATCAGCTAGACAGTGTGAGGGCAACTAGGAGATGGGTGGGGAGATCAGGATGATGAAGTTCTAGAACCTAGGTAAGGTTCGGTGGGCTGAGGTCCAGAGCCGATGACCAAGAAAGAATTCTTGAGACTTCTTTGGTGCAAAATGGTGGTTTATTAAAGCACGGGGACAGGACCCGTGGGCAGGAAGAGCTGCTGCCCCGGGTTGTGAGAGATGGCAGGTTATGTACCTTGCGGTTGGGGGAAGGTAAGGGGAAGGGAGGTTTCAACGGAACTTTCATATGCTAAAGAGGGCCTACAAGGTGCCGGTTACCGGAGGCCTTGTGGCTTGATCAATGTTGTCTTTTGGCAAGCCATTCACATTTCTGCTATCAAATGTCTTTCTTAGTGAGATTTGGGTTTAGAAGAAATTTAACTTTATTTAGGGCTTGAGGAACTGAGTTATTTGCCTCTGGAAATTGTGCTATTGATAAGGTAACTTCTTTGTTTGTAGATCTCTAGGACATTTGTAAACCAAGGGAGACTCCTGTCTTGCAGGACTGTGATCTCTGCAAGTTAACTATTTGTTTCTTGGTTATGGCAGTCAGGGGTGCCTGAGGAATGCTATTACATATTACCGAGGGGAGCGGATGGAGAAGGGGTGCAAGGTGTCAGCTTTTGCTTTGTCCTCAGCCAGCCTCCTGCTCCCTCATCAAGGACAGATTATCAAGAGAAGGGGTTGAGGTATGCCCAGTATCTATTAAGTGTTGGTTTTTGATATCATCTAGTAAGAGTGAACATAGTAGTTGGGAAAATTGTGTCTGTGTCTAAATTTTGTTTAATGACCAATCACATAATGATATGGTTTTTATTCATCCCAACAATGTGATAAAATGGATATGCACTTTACCTGCCTTTTTAATGCATTAAAATTACTCAAAGGAGATCAGTTGGTTAAAACAACAACAACAACAACAACAACAAAACGAAACTAAAGAACACTGTGTAATTGATCAAATTCTAATTTGTGATTTACTGATATTCTCTTCTCTGATCTATAGGTAGATACTTATGTAAAGGCTTTCCAAACTTTAGAAAATGTTCATTTATTAAGCAAATATATCCATCCTTAGCACTAGGACCTAGGGGTCATGTATATGTTTAGATCTTGGCAGTAAAATTAGTGTGTGAGGGCAGGATGGAGGGAATACCAATGTAATAAGGATCCTCATGTTCAGCCCAATGCATTCCATTAGAATTCTGGAAACCTTCACAGCCACTCCATAATTATCATATTCAACCTCCAAGTAAAAGAAACCTGCGTATTCATTTTGTGGATCAGGAACAGAAGAGGCTTAGCCATATTTTGTACTATGTTGATTGCCCTCAAGTGCACTCTTCCATGGCCTTTGGCTCCATCTGGGGACAAATATTATCAAGTCATGTGATTTTCAGATGATCTAGGACATCTAGAATTTTGTTATGCAAAGAGGAAAACAAAGACTCTTTGCTTCAGGGGAATTAGTTATAAAGATTCACTCAAGCTTTGAACTTGTTTGTATGCAATTCTACACCTTTTAAGATGCAAATCATTTGGCCGGATAAACCAGAGGAGATCTGTTGAAAAAATACTGTGTGTGGGCTTTGGCAGTTTAATAAAAGGCCCGTTTTCAAAACCTTGCCTTTTGTAATCTGGGTCATGTTAGGTGATCTCATTTTGATGCTACCTGAAGTTAATAAAGGGGCAATAACTTCTGACAAAAGGTGTTGCAATTTAATATAGTTAACACTGTAAGGATGGAGGAGGCCAGAATCCTATCCTTGTTTCTGTAGCTTAGAATCTTTGTGAACTAAAAACAAATTACTTAACCACTGTGAGCCTTGGTTTCTCCATGTACAAAATAAATGCTAATCTCTTCTTGATATGGTTGTTGGAAAAAAACCAACTGAGACATCATGCAGAACATTGGTTCAGTGCCTGGCACTCAGTAAGTGGTCAACAAGGTTAACTAGCATCATTGCTAATAAGAATAAAACATACATTAGGACACCTGTGTGGCTCAGTCCATTAGGTGTCTGCCTTTGGTTCAGGTCGGTCCTGAGATGGATTCCTGCATTGGGCTCCTTGCTTAGCAGGGAGCCTTCTTCTTCCCCTGCCTGCAGCTCCCCCTGCTTGTTCTCTCTCTCTCTCTCTCTCTGAGAAATAAATAAATAAAATCTTTAAAAGGAAAAGAATAAAACATACATTCTAAGCATGAGAGAATTCATATTAGTTTGTTTTACTGGAAATTCCTCCCACTGCTCTATTGGAGAAAGATCCAGCCAACACATGGACTCAGCTTCCTGCTATTATTTGGCCAGCCTTATAGTTTGCTTTTGAGCTTTTGTTTTGGCTGGATCTTGAGTGTCAGAAAACTTAGAAGAACATAGGAGAAAGAATATTACTTTAAAATTGTACTTCCTTGCAATCTAGCCTTGAACCTATCTGGCCAAATCATCCAGAGTGGTGCTGCCGACATCTCTTGCCCTCTTACTGGCTCAAGAAGAGCTGTCAGGAATGGATTACCCTGTTCCACTTTGACAAGCTCATTTTGAGTCATTATGCTTTCTTGGATAAGTACTTCTGAAACACATATTCTTTAATTGACAGATTATTTCAGCTCCTTCGGAGCCATTGCCATCTATTATGCTGAGCGGTCTTAGTATTTAACTGTTGTTAAATTCATATGTGTAATTGTAGTAGAAATGGATATGAGGACAAGTTACTATGCCAAGCCTTGTATTGGAAAAGCAAATATTTCAAATCACAGAATGATTGTGTGGTTACAAGGCATGGCATTTTTTTATGTATATTTTAGTAGTTATAAGCTTGCATCCCCTCAAAATAACATGAATTGTGAGTCTTGCTATAGTCCCCCAAACATATATTCGTTCTTTGTTACTATAAGTATCATAGGAGAGAAATGAATTTGTCCCTTCTAACACCCATTCGCTAAGCATGAACCAAAATGATACCTTTCAGTAAATCAGATCACAATATTCCCTTGCTCAAAAGGCTTTATCATCTTTTCACTGGATCTAGAAAAGTAACTCAAATTCCTTCCACAGTAGGTGGTGTATTATTGGGGCTCCATCTCCTCCTTTCTCTCTGTCTTCATCTTTCACTGTCTCCCCTCTGTCTTCTGTTTCTATAAATGTAGTTTGCTTCAGCCTTGGGAACTTTGCATTTGCTCTTCTCTCTGTTTAGAGTGCTCTTTCATTTTTTGCATTTAAGGCTTTAATGTCTCAGCCCAAAGTCCACTTCCTTTAAATCTCCCTTGACACCTACACAAAATTAACACCCCCAGTATCCAAACACTTGCTACCCTTTTATCTGTTATCATTATTATTAAATACAGCACTCATCACCACCCAAAATTATGTTCTTCTCTGTTTTCTCTTTTTCTGTCTGTGTTTACCCACTAGCATGAAGGCAGGGTGTAATTGCATCTTATTCATTGGTATATCCCCAGTGCCTGAATTAGTACTAGGCACAGACTAAGCACTCAATAAATATTTGGATGAATCTTATGGTGATGCCTCAGAGAGGTGGTATGACTCTCTTCGGTACCTGATAAAGTGGTTATTACCTAAAGGCAGGTTCTCATTCAAGCTCTGCCTTGACTTAGCTATGTCATCTTAGAGTAAGTATCCACATTGTTGAGCTGTACTTGATTTATCATTAAAATAAGAAGAGGGGTATAGCAGGGTCTTTCAAACTAGAATCAAAAACTTAGTAATGGATACTCCCTATTTTTAATATTTCAAAAAGATTGATGAAAATCTGACATTTGATCCATATTATATTAGTAGCGAGTAAATACACTATCAATTTTTTGGCTTAGTCTAGAATTCTATTAGTTCAGAATAATTAGCAGTTTTATGTCTTTTATTAAATCAAGGATAATTTAATTCTTTAGTAAAAAAATTCCAAATGGGAAAATAAAAAGAATGGGTTATTGTGGCTGAAAAGGTATTGGGGAAAAAAGAGCTCGAAGTGTCTTATCAGCCTCAAAATTCTGTGATTCTTAGTACATCATTCAGAATTCCTAGTTGTGAGCAACAGTCCATTCTAGCCAGTTACTGCAGAAGGGGATAATAAAGAATGGCAGGTACCCTACAGAATCTCTAAGGTAGTAAGTAGTGAGGACTAGACACACTTTGGGACGATACTCTAATTTTATCACTGTCAGTTGAATTTTTACACAGAATTTCTTGGGTAAAGCTTATACATTATTTATGTTGAGAGGTAACACTAAATTTATACCCACAAATCATATGACCAACAATGAAAGGGAGAGGAAGCCTTTTTCCTCACATCCTTGCCAAGTGGCAGGGCATTAGTGGATTGTTGGCCATCTATCTGTTCAAGGCCATGTTGAGATATCTTATTCCTCTCTACGTGGCCCTCTTCCCAACCATTTGTTCTCCTAGACCTTGTTGCCCCTTTGGGAATCCAAACAGATATTATAGGTATAAATCCCTTTGTCCCTTGGTCCTCCAGCTTCCAATGAGGTATTTCTAACTCCTCAGGACACTAACTCAAAAAGAAAGGCTCAGAATTATTTCTCATTCTTGGAATCACAGGACTCTGGGCTCCTTCTTCCCCTCTGTCTCTCCTACTTTCCACCATCCCCAGAATATTTTTCTCATCTGAGTAGCAATGGTGCATTATTGTCACTCACACAATTCTTCCAAACATTACCTATGCCCCAAGTCTGCTCTAATTAAAACAGAAGTCACAATATGGTGGCCAAGAGGCCAAATTTGACCACAGATTAATTTTATTTGTCTGGGTATTATTTTTTAAAGAAATTAATTGAAAGCTTTTAAGTAGACCAAATACTTTTTGACCCAGAAAACATTTTGTCACAAAAACAAATACAAACCCTCCATAAATGTTTAAAAGTATTTTATTCCACCTCTGTATTATTTGTGACCACTTGGCAATTACTAAAACTTTCTTCAAAGCTCAATACTAGGCCCTTTTCTCTTTAACTCTTTATTCTGCCCCTAGCCCATCTCATCCATGCTCAAGATTCTAATTCCATCTATATGCAGTAATTCTCAAATTTGTATCTCTGACACAGACCTTTGATTTTCAGCCTCTTACTTGGCATCTCTACTTCTGTGTCTTGAATATTTTCAATCTCAACAATTTCAAAGCCAAATTTATGATCCCTTCTCCTTGGTCTTGGTGGAGGCTGAAAAAAATTAAGGCCATCCCACCTTAGATTTAGCCTTAGCATAAGTACAGCCATCTTAGCTCTGGCAGCCATCTCAGACCCCTGTGCCCAAGGGCTGAACTTTCCCCTACTTTACTTTGGTTCCAGTGACCCCCACCCTGCTTTAGTAACAGGAAGCCCCACCCTGCTTTAGTAACAGGAATCCCCACCCTGCTTTAGTAACAGGAACCCATAAATACCCCTGTCTTAACTAAGCTCGGGGTCCAAGTCCCTGCTCCGTGGTGTCAGGTATACTTGGGCCCAAGCTTAAGCTTGTTAAATAAACCCTCATGTCATTGCATCGGTATTGGCTCCTTGGTGGTCTCTTGGACGCAAAAACTTGGGCATAACAGTCTTCTTGTATTGTGCTGTATCATTGTTCTGTATTTCAGCAAATGGTACCATACTCCTCCTGGTAGTACAAAATCGTGCCAAAGAAAACAAAAGAATGAACAACAAAAACTGGAGTCATATTGACCTATTTTTCTTCTCTCATTCCCTATATCTTATCTATCCATCCTAACTATCGCCAATTTCTTTACACTGGTAAAAAGCATAATGAGTCTGTCCATTCACCTCCATTTCTACCATGACCTCTCCAGTCCAAGCTACCTTTACCTCTTGCTTGAATAATCTCCTAAGTGATATCCTTGCATCCATTTCTTTGCCTCTAATTAGTTGTCCACAAAGGATCCTGAGTGAGCTTTCCAAAGTGCAAATCTGATCACGTTAACCAAGCCTCCGCTTCCCCAATCACCTCAAACAATAGAAAGACTTTCTGTAATTCTTAAAATGAAGATTACAGTCTTCACAGGTTCTACACAGCCTTGTATGGTCTGGCCCCTGACTTTTCTATCACCTCTTGTGACATGATGCTCCTTGATTTCCCTACTTTAATCACACTGACTTCCTTCTGATTCATCCACTAACCATATTCTCTCCCTTAAGACTTTAGCAATCCTCTCCACTCCTAATCTCACTCCCAGGCTTGATAACTGTTTTTCCTCCTTCAGATCTCAGCTCAAGCAACACTTCCTCATAGAGACTTTCTCCAACTCCCCAGACGACCTCAGTTTTCCATGGTATATGTGTCATAATGACATGTATTTTCTTTCAAAGCTGGGTGGACATTTGTCTTTTGTTTCTCTTTTGGCCTGCCACTGGCCTGCCTTCTTAGTTTGGAAAATTCCCTGTTGTGGATATTCTAGAGTCAACATATTTAGGAACAAATCCAACTGACTCTTGATAAGAATACAACACAACCACTGGGGAGAGAAAGAGCACAGGAAACCAAGAGAGAGGTGTGCCCTGAGCACCGGTCAGAATGTTAAGCAGTGGGAATGGAGTTCCCTACAAGATGTCAACTGTTTGTGGACCTATCTGAATAAGGTCTCTATATTAGTTTCCTGTTGCTCCTGTAATAAATGCTTACCAACTTGATGTCTCACAATACACATTTATTCTCTCACAATTCTGGAGGTCAGAAATCTGAAATCAGTATCACTGGGCTAAAATCAGGGTGGCCACAGAGCCACACTCTCTCCATAATATCTTGGGGAGTATACATTTCCTGCCTTTTCTCGTAGAACTTACATTCCTTTCATTCCTTTGTTCAGGGCCCCTGCCTCCATGATTAAAACTAGCAGTGTAGAATCCTGTTTCAGTCCTCACATTTGTACTCTTCTGTAGTAATGTCTCCCTCTGCCTCTCTTTTATAGGACATGACATTACATTGGGCTCACCCAGATAATGAAGGATAATCTCCCATCTCTAAAATCCTTAACTTAATCACATTTACAAAGTCCCTTTTGCCATGTAGGTCATACTTGTAGGTTTCAGTGATTAGGACATGGGCATCTTGGGTCATTATTCAACCTACCATCATCTCTCTCCTATATTAGATTTTTAGCTTCAAGAGGGCAAGACCTGCAACTATTTATGCTCACTGTTGTGTTTGGCAGACCCTTTGACCTCTAGTAGAAATTTAGAAAATATCTTCTAATGAGAAATATGATTCAGCATCTTTTTGAAGTGTTATTCAGTTCATGTGGCTTCCTTTTGAAAAAAATTATTTTGTAGTTTTGTGCTCACATTACAGTAGAGCACTTCAAACTTTCATTTACTAATCCTTCATAGAATAAGTGTATACTTAGTGTTAACATTACTTAATGTCAGCACTAATGTTTAACAGGTATCCAATAAATGATTTATATAAATTTAGGACTATAAAATAATTTGTCATATTATTTCAAAGAAGAGAGAATAGAGATCTATGAAACCGAAAATGATTTACTTAAGCATAGGTTGTGAAAATGAGGTCCAGCTAGTATTTGAACGGTGATGGTGTTCATTGCACCAAATGAGATCTTGAAATATGGTAAGGTCCTTCCTATTGCTTACACGTTGTGAAACTAAAAGGAAGTTACTTTTTCTTTCCATGCTTTCATTATATGTTATATATATATATATATATATATATATATATATATATATACACACACACATATACACACACACACATATCTTTTATCTAACAAAAGCAATATTTGTCTTTCATATTTGTGATAAGGATTAAGTTACACAATGCATATAAGTACATCTAAGACACCAACAGATGTTACTGACTCTTGTTCTTTTCTTCAATTGTGGATGGCAGATTTAGTCATCTGAATGCATTTTGTATTTGTGACTTTCTTTCAAGAGGAATCGCTAAACACAGGAAGAAAATTTCTATAAAAAAAAGACTTCCCAAGAAGGATGCAATGCAAGGAGGATTATGGATACTTGAGAATTCTTAAGAATAGATTTTTGGGACCTAAATGCTGACCTATTCTTAGTTGTAATGGCTAGAACTGCTAATTTACCCTGAAAGCCCAAGTTTCAAATAATTCAAAGCTAACAGACATAAAAGGTAAAGATTTAGCAGCTTGATTTTTGCCTTTAAGTATTTGTCAAGAAAAGCATCTTAGGGAATTTAATCCTACCTTTTTCCTTTGAGATAGGAAATCATAATTCTATAATACCGAGTAAATGTCTTAGTGGAGAAATGAATCATAAAAATGATAGTTTAGAGATTTCTGTCAGAAGGCCCCTTAATCTTACTCAACACAACACAGAAGGAAAGAAAAGATCGTGAACCTTGAGTGCATAACAAAACTTGTCACATTCACAGAAAGCTAAAATAGGAATATAAGGAGGTCCTGGTGACATTCATCATGGGCAAAAAAGAAAGAAAAAACAAAGAGAAGAGTGTTTTTTGCAAAAAAATAGGGCCTTGGGCATTAGGAGGCTTGTACAAGGATGTTCATTGTTTCATTGTTTATAACATTAAAAGAAAACTAGGAAGAGTAACATCACATGTGGATGATTATGTTGGGGTAAAGGTAGTTCTTATTTCTATAACTATTTTTAGAAATTTGTTCTTTATTCTCATTATTTTAAAATCTCATAGTGTCTTTAAATTTTGCACAGTAGACCTTTAAATTAGACCATCCAATTAAAGAATTGCCACTCTTCTCAGGTTTTAAAAAGTTCCTTATTTCCTCACTAATGTTCTCCTCAGACTTACTTTGGTATGTATTTGTAAGACATATAGATGATTTTCTATATCTCTAATATTTTCCTTCATAATTTTTTTCACTTGGTCTTGTGAGGGTCAATATTCTGTGAAATTTTCTGAACTGAATCTAACAACCTTTAATTGAACTTCCAGTAATCATATTTTTTCAATTTCAAAGAGATCTTTATTGATTTGGGATCAATTCTTTACCATTGCATCCTCTTCTTGTTTTCCATATGCAATAATGCCACAAATCTCTCTGCGCATTCTGTTTTTAAGTTTCCAACTGCTTCTAGAATTATCTGTTTCTCTAGAAAGCTGGTTCTCCATCTTAATTTTTTTTTATTCATGTAAGGTGTTCCCCCAGATATCTAAAGATCCTTGGCTTTTAAAGCAAATACAAGAATAGGCATTTACAAGAAGACGAACTACAGTGGTTAATTTTAAGAGTCAACTTGCCTGGGCTAAGAAGTCTCCAGATATTTGGTTAAACATTATTCTGGGTATGTCTGTGAGGACGTTTCTGGATGAAATTAACGTTTGAATCCATAGATTAAGTAAGGCAGAAATCCCTCCTTAACGTGGGTAGGCCTCATCCAATTAAAGTTTTGAATAGAACAAAACTACTTAAGAGGGAACTTCCCTCTTGCCTGACTGTTTGGATTGGGACATTGTTTTTTTGTTTGGTTTTTTTTTTTGTTTTGTTTTGTTGTTTTTTGTTTGTTTGTTTTCCCAGCCCTTAAGCTCAGACTGAAACATTGGCTTTTCTTGGGCCTTAGACCCACCAGCTTTTGACCTGGAACTTATACCATTGGCTCTTCTGGTTCTCAGGCCTTCAAACTCAGACTGGAACTACACATCAGCTCTCTTGGGTCTCCAACTGGCTGACCGCAGATCTTGGGATTTTTCAGCCTCTGTAATCACGTGACCCAATTCCTTACAATAAATCTCTTGATATGTATATGTAACATATATTTTATATGTTTGCAAAGAGTTCTTGGTCATTTTATTAGTCAGGGATCTCCAGAGAAATAGAAAAAATATATATATATATGATATATGTGTGTATAGTGTGTATATGTATCCTATTATTATATATATTAACCGGTTGTTAATAATCTGTTGAGATATATGTGTGTGTCCATGACTGTGTGTATATCTCTATCTATAGCTATATATACCTCCAATAACATATTGGTTATTATTAACAATTGATTAATTTATGTAATAATAGGATATCCTATACATATATCCTATTGGTTCTGTTTGCTGGAGAACCCAGACTAATACACTGACCAAGATCTTTCTGCAAATGACTGGTGTTTGTCAGCTATGGACTTCACATTAAAGCAATCAGGTGAGATGCAGTCAGGGAGGTGACTATCATGCTGGGATTTCCCAAATTCCAGAATGGGGAGGTTGTCTTCTGGGGCATCCTAATCCATCACAGATGTCCAGATTTACCCCATATATTTTTCTCTTTTATCTAGATATCCCTTCCCCTTTAAACGTTGAGAGATGGGGAATGCACAATAACATCTTGTATGCTGTTTTGCATGCATGTATTGATGAGAGACTCAGGAAACCAACAGTTATGTGTACGGATCCTACTTTTATCACCACTTCTTACTCCTATACCTGTCATGCCTGCTAGCTTCCATACTGAATTCCTTTCCAGCCTATTTCCAAGTCAGTTATTCCCCCTCCTTTATCCACTGCTATCCATCCCTGGGTATATAATCTAGACTTCAGTTTTCTTCTCTTTGCTCCATGTGTTATTATCTTTCTATTCTCCTTCTGTATTTTAGAAAGTTGTTGATATCTCTTATTTGATAATGACTTGCATTCCTATTTTTTCATTCTTATGGGTTCATCCCCTTTACAGTAGCTTTGCTATTATTTTAATAGGGTTTCTTGAGAGAGAAGAAAAAATCATCTGTGGTCATTTGTCATCTACAACAAATAAGGGCTTTAGAAGTGCTTGGATTATAGAAGAAGAATGCTGAAAGGAAAGAATTCTTTTGATTATCTTACTCTGTAGTGGTGCTTTTGTTCTTTTTTAGTCAAAACTAGCATGCATCCTATATGACTTCTAACAGTCCTATGGTAAGGTAAAACTAGATCTTTTAAGGCCATTCATATAGGTGTGAGCATATGTGCATGTGTATACATATGAATGTGTGCTTGACTCTTTGTAGAGTATTGGAAGTTCATCAAGGCCTGTATGAATGGGGGAGTAGCTTGCAGCAAAAACTCTAAAAATATAAATAGTAGATAAATAGATGATAAATAGATAAATAGATAAGACTTGAGATGAATCTGATCTCTGAACTCCGGGTAAGATGGAGGTAGAGGTTAGTTTAAAGCAGGAAAGAAAAATAATGGTCTTGGTTATATAGCAACAATGCTCTCCTGGCCTTAGATTACAAGTTGACAAGACTACAAAGGGATAAATACTAATGTCTATTCCACGATGTTGCCTATGAGGCATGAAGATAGATGGGAGGAAAGTCAGGAAGAAAAACAGTATCACATCTGATCCTATGATCAAACACTTCTTGACTGATTCATGTGCCATCAAAACCCCTTCTCTTCTCCATTTTTCCTGCTGGCCTATAACAAATATGGTATTGTGGTCTTCCTTTCTCTCTACTAGCATGTACTGCCTTCCTTGATCTTGGAATGTCCTTCTCAAAATCATCCTAAACCAGTAAAAAAAGTATGTGAATATGTGGGTCTTCCTTATCTGGATGGTTACTTAATCCTCAATTTCTACCAGTCCTTATTCATCAAATCCCATGTGAGAAATAGCCCTGTTTACAACTGAAACCACATTTCCAAACAAAATGAGGCCTCGATTTATGCATGAGACAATACCACACTTGAAGACATTTCTGGTCCTTTCTAGACAAGGAGAATAAATATTTTACCCTTGGTGATCATGGTCTGAGAGGCCAAAATTAGCCTTTCTTTACATATTTCATAGATTTCTTGAATTTTTTAGTTAAAATGGTCCTTAAGGTACTCATTTCACAGATGAAAAAGCTGAGACCCAGAGACTTAGTAATTTACCCAAGGTCAAGTGTTTGTCAGAGATCTGGGTCTAAAATCCTTGTCTTCTATTATATTCAGTTTTTTTTCCATAATAATCAAAATCATGCTAATGTTCAAATGTACAGACATAGCTACAAAGTTCCAAGTTTGCATGCTGTTGGTTTCCAACCCTCTTGGGAGTCTCCCTGATGTAATCTGAAACCGATCCCTGTAGGTCGAAGGCAGGAAGAGACCAAAGAAAGGGGAAAGCCACACCAAGCTGTCAGGCGGCAGTTTTAATAAACAAAGGGAACCTAAATACAAGGCCTGTCTTGGGCTGCAGCAAGATGAATGGATCCCCACATCAGCCAACCAAATCTTAAAAAGTTTAAAAAGAGGCCTTAAGTGGCTTCGGTCAAGAATACCATGCAGGTGTTCTCAACACCACATCACCTTCTTAAGGCTCTGTCCTTGGAACAGCTTCTGGGAGAGAGAAAGGCAAGTTGAACCCTTAGTGCAAGGGCGGGGTAAGGGGTGAGGAGCCTTTGATTGCCTGGGTCCACCTCATAGGTCAACTGGTGGTCACACCTTTTCAATGACCTTCCCCAACACATGTATTCTTTTTTTTTTAAAGATTTTTTATGTATTTATTTGACAGAGAGACAGAGATCACAAGTAGGCAGAGAGGCAGGCAGAGAGAGAGGGGGAAGCAGGCTCCCCGCTGAGCAGAGAGCCCGATGCGGGGCTCGGTCCCAGGACCCTGGGATCATGACCTGAGCCAAAGGCAGAGGCTTAACCCACTGAGCCACCCAGGTGCCCCTCCAACACATGTATTCTTATAGATCTCTAAGGTCTGTATGACTATTGTCATGCCCATTTGACAGATAAGAAAGATGAAGCAAGGAGATGTTTAATAACCTATCCAAGGTCACAGAGTTAGCAACTTGCAAATCTAGGGTTCAAAGCCAAACAATCTGGCTCCAGAAGTCATACGCTTCACCATTACACTCTTCTGCCTCTTTACATGGTGAGAGTCTCATTTTGGTGGCTATGTTCCTAAAATGAGACTCTTGTCACTGATTTCAGGTGTGATAAATCATATAAATAACTCTCTAGGCACAGAAGTACTTTACTGAAGGCTCTGTCAATGAGGAATTGAGCAAGAAAACCCAGAAACTTGGATAAGAAAACAACAGAGGAGAGAAATTAGGAAGATTTCCCATTTGAACAAAAATATAAGCTACAGAGACACTGGGGCACAGCTGAGACATTGCCATTGGAAAATGAAATGATCAAACATGGACAGAGTTACCTAGAGTTGCAGAAGATTTTTGTATGCTTTTCTCACTAGGCATTTTGCCAGCTGCTCTTAAAAAAGCAGGTCATGTCTTCCACTGTTCTTTCAGACCCTGTACATTGTAATATAAGCTGGAACTGAGAAATAAATATACATCACTGTAAAACTTGGCCTTCCAGGCTCAGATGAAAAAGTTGGCTTCAACTCTCTTCATAACTATAGGCTCATGAAGGAGCCTGTGGCTGCAAGGCCATGTAGTTCACCCTTGTCAGGGAAACCAACTCTCAGCACCTGAAACACATTAACTATATCAGTTATCTATTGCTGAATAACAAATCGCCCCAGTACTCCATGGCTTTAAACTACAATTTATTACTTCTCATGATTCCATGAGTTAGTTGGCTGGTTCTTATGCTGGTTTTTCTAGAATCACTTATGCAGCTGTACTGAGCAGAGGGGGCAGGTGGGCTCTGAGTTCTGTTAGAACTGCTAGGAGAGCTGGATATCTCCATGTGGTTTTTCATCTCAGAATGTTTTACAGCATGATTGTCTTAGGTTTCCAAGACAGCCTAAGAAGAAGCAGTAAGACCTCACAGAGCCTTTGTCCAGAGCTTGTGCAGCATCACTTCTGCTATGTTCTATCAGTCCAAGCAAGTAATAAGGCTGATTTTCCTACAAGATTAGAGTAGACTGCTCAAGTCCATGAATTCAAGGTGATATGATTCATCAGGGACTATTTTGTAGTGCTCTAACACTCAGGATTTTTTGAAGCCAGACCAGGGCACCTGGGTGGCTCAGTTGGTTAGGTGTCTGCCTTCATCTCAGGTCATGACTCCAGGGTCCTGGGATCAAGTCCTGCATCAGGCTCCTTGCTCAGTAGGGAACCTGCTTCTCCCTCTATCTCCACCCCCCACACTCCACTTGTGATCTCTCTCTGAAATAAATATATAAAATCTTATCAAATAAATAAATAAAATAAAGCCAGGCCCGTCTTCTTTTTGCATGATTGGCTGGGATAACAGCAGCTTAGGCAAGAGGAGAAACAGCATTCAGTACTGACCTCGCCTTTCAGAAAAAGGCATCATGCCAAAGGAAATGTAAGAAACATGGTTATTTATTAAGTCTTTAATTTTTTAAATGATTCTCATGGCATGTGAGTGACTCTGACATGTCCACAGACATAAGAGGTTGGGCCAACATAGATTTTACCTCAGGATATAGTAGAGGATTTCTGGCTTAAAGTTGGTTAGGGCTGAGAGAAGGGAAGGAGGTTGTACAGAATAGTGTTGCCACAGGACTGTCATACCTTAAAGTCAGGGTTAACAAAATAAATACCTATGTAGAAAGGGGGGAGGGGATAACCACAAAAGTATTCATTAAAGCTTTGTTTCCCCCTTCAGCATGCTCAGTAACAAAGTTGGCAACAGTTTCCAGATTGCTCCTTCCCAGTCCTTGACTAAGATATGCTGCCAAGGAGGTAGCATAGTAAGGAATGTATGTGGGGGATGTGTGTGTGTGTGTGTGTGGTGTATGTTTTGGGGGAGGGGTGGCAAGAGATCTTCTGGGACAGATGTTCCAAAAGGGTATACATATTTTCATAAAATAATCTTAAAATGCAATCTTGCAAAAACCTTAATAAACTTCTACTTTTGTAGAAAATACAAAAAGATAGGCATCTGGGTATCACAAATGGATATAATAGAAAAAAGCTTCTTCTTTTATCTAGACAGATCCTGATTATCCACAGAGCAAGTGGGGTATGGTTGATCAAAGTCTGGTTATCAGGCTATTTCTGCTACATTTTTTGTATCCATACCCAAACAGTTGCCAAAGGTCAAGGTATTCCATAGGCTCCTATAAAAATGCCTGGTAACCATTTGGAGTAGTTCTACAACTGACCACCTCTGAATGGAAGGTTCCTAAATGTTGAGAGTGGGGGAAGGCCTTTTCAGGAAGAAAATATCAAATATAAATTTTACTTCATTTACACCATCTGTCACTCCACCTAAGATTAATCTTTAGATACAGAGGTGGCTCAGTTCTGTCAAACGACTCTTTAGGCCTATTGTTCATGGTTTCCTGCTTGAAAGAAGACAGGTCAGCAATCCAGCTAATGAAGTCCACACATTTTGGTATCTGTCCAGGTAAAAGATACTCAAAAGTCAATGGCAAAACGAAAATTATACACATTTTACATCACCTCAATAGGACTTAGCAAGTTCCTTTTTTTCTCTCTCCCTTCCTTTCTTTATTTCTCTCTCCTTCCTCACTCCCTCCTTTTCCTTCCTTCCTTCCTTCCTTGTTTTCTTCTTTCCTTTCTTTCCTTCTTTCTTTCTTTCTGCCTAATGGCTCTGGTTAGAACTTCCAGCACAATGTTGAAGAGAAGTGGCAAGAATAAACATCCTTGTATTGATCCCGATGTTATTAAGGAGAAAGCTTTCAGTCTTTCACCATTATGTATGATGTTATCTGTGGGTTTTTCAAAGATATCTTTAAGAGGATGAGGAAGTTCCTTTTTATCCCAAGATTGTTGAGTGTTTTCAACACAAAAGTGTGTTGGATTATTTTCAAGTGCTTTTTTGCCTCTACTAAAGTGATCATTTTTATGCCCTTAACTCTATTAATGTTGTGTATTACATTGATTAATTTGTGGATGTTAAACCAATCATGCATTTCTGGAATAAAATTTTATTAATTGTGTTCTTAAGAGTTTGTGAGAGTATAGCTGCAGGGGTAGTACATTAGTGAAAGCCCAGCCCACAAATAGGAGAATATTGTACTGGGTGGTGTGTGTGTGTGTGTGTGTACACATGCACATGCACATGCATGCACATCTATGCTTTCTACCCCTTGGCCTTGAAAAATTGCAAAGAATCTAGCCACCCTCCTGGAGTTGCATATAGAAGTGTTACTCAAGAGAAATTAAAATCTCAAGTTCATGCAATACATGATTTAAATTCTGTATGCATACTCTATACAAAAGGAAATAACTGTAAGTACTGAAATTAACTTTAAAACCTCATTTGGAACCAGTAAGGGAAGGCTGCTACTATATTTCAGGGAATCAGAAAGTCACATTTAATAGTTGTAGTAGTTTCCAGGGGTTGCCATGAGAAAGTGTCACAAAGTGGGTGGTGGCTCAAACACACACACACACACACACACACACACACACACACACACAGAAATGTATTCCCTCACAGTTATGGATGCCAGAAGTCTGAAATCAATTTTTAGCCAGGTTGGTTTCTACTGGGGACTCTGAGGGAAAATCTGTTCCTTTTGTCTCCCCTAGCTTCTGATGATTACTGGCAATGCCTAATATTCCTTGGATTGTAGTGCCATCACACCAATCTCTGCCTCCATTTACACATGACATTCTAGCTTATGTTCCTTCATATAGTTTTCTCTTGCATGTTTATGCCTAAATTTCTCTCATAAAGACACCAGCCTTTGGGTTAGGGCCCATCTTAATCCAATATACCCTCATCTTAACTTGATTATATCTGCAAAGATCCTATTTCCAAATCAGGTCACATTCTGAGGTCCCAGGTCACTGTGAACTCTGGGGAGATAGTATTCAATTTTAACTTCCTTAAATGCTTACATCTTCCTATAGTACCCTAGAAAATATGTGAGCCAAGAATATTCTATCCAATCAAGTTTTGTTTAAAATACAAAAGGATAAAGACAAATAGTTTTGAACATGCCAGAGCTCAGGGAGTAAGTATTATTGCCATGAGCACTTTCTGAGAAAATGAATGGACAAATATAAGACAATAAAGAGATTAAGACTTCACAAATAATTTTGAACATATTTAACAGTAGAAACAAGACACATGGGTAAGAAAATGCAAAATAGAATGTAAAAGTTATACATAGTAATAATGGAGAAGTGATACAACATCTAGGGGACACTGCAACTTTACCACTTTGGGTTGTTCTAGCTCATTCTATCTACCAATATATGTGTCTTTTCCCCAAAGGCACCGTAAAAGAAGTACCATGGAGTTAAAATCCCCCCAGGAGAAGCCCTCAACAAATGATTGATGGGATTTGGTGAATAAATATTCTGGATCCCTTCATCGTTGGAGAGACAACTCTGACGCATGTGTATTACAATGTGTCCCAGAAATTCTTCACAATATTAAGCTCTAGTTACCCACAGAAATAGCTGGCATAATATTCCTTTTATTGGTTGCTTTGTTTTTCCTGTGTACTTCCTTCCTTTCCTATTGGTATTCTTGTCCTTCACAAATAAAGAAGTTATACTCAGATCACTGTCTCATGATGTGCCTCTGAGGGAACCCAAATTAAGACAGTATAACCAGCCAAAATTGATTGGGGGAAGGAGAAAGTAAATACAAAGTATTGCACATATCCAATTGCTTCATCTGTAATTGCTGGGAGTCCAAGAAGATAATTTAAAGTTGCAAATATGAAGTCATAGAAGCATAAGCATAGTTAACTATAAATGGTAAACAAAAATATAATATAATTAACTAAAACTGAGTGGTAGAAGGGAAGGAAGGAAATGAAAAGGAAGAAAAAATATCCTAAGTTTATCATTGCTCAGATAAAGGATACTGCTTAAGAAATGGAAGATTAAGGATATTATGTAAATTTACAGTTATAAAGTGAAAATGGTGAAGTAAGGATGCCAAAAATTCTCTCCTACATAAAAGCAATGAGAAAACTGGCAAAAAATAAAGAATCAGCTTTTTCAGAACTCTGGAAATTAACTAAAGGCTTGCAGCAATCCAGGGAACATTTATACAAGAAAAACAGCTGGTAAACCTTGGTAAAAACAGCAAGCTTTGGGGCATCTTAACTTGTCCTAGACTCATCCTCTGCCTTCCAGAAGCATGGTTGCCTTGAAACAGAACAATGCACATTGATGGTGAAGATTGGCAACTACTGGAGAAAGCAGAATAGTGCTGAAGCTCTTTCAAAGCACCATTCCCCCAAATGGTCAATTTGTGACCTGCCTGTCAATTGTGACCCTGTGAAACCATATTTGCAAGCTCTCTGTATCTCACCCAACTGGGAGCTTACCTATTGTGAAAAGCCTTATTCCCTATGGACTTTTATCAAAAATCAGTTACAGACCATTGCTAACCTTTACAGATACCCGAGGCAGTGTATAACAGTTGGGGCAAACAACAGACTAACCAAAAGACTTTGAAAACAAAAGTTGGGCAATGAGATTCCATTGGGGCATTCAAAAGCTCTGATACATTGCAGGAAATCTGTAAGTTCAGGCACAATGCCTAAGGCTGTTTGTATGCTCAGGGCTATGCCTGTGCACAGAAAGGATCTGAGGAGGCCCTCAGCTCTTACCTCTGGCTGACCTTGAGATTTTGTGCAAATAAGAAGTGAAGGCTAAGGCAAAGTTTTAAACTGCTTGGCAAAGTGTTGAAAGCATACCTCAACATACGCACACAGCCCCTCAGCAAAAACTGAGAGCAATCTACCAGTCTCAGGCATTTAAGAAAATCTCTGGCCAATCATTAGCTGACCACTCAGCTAACCAGGTAAAGATTCAGTGGCACATATGACAAAGACACAGACTTTATGGAACTAGTTTAGAAAACTTATTAAAAAATAACAAAAACTGCAAGTGAAAAACAAGTCCCAGAGAATGGGATGAATCTGATTTTAAGAGTTATTACATTATATTACTTCAAATGTCCAGTTTGCAATAAAAAACAAGTTACAAGACATAAAGAAACAAGAACATGACCCACACACAGGTCACAAAAAAAATCAAACCATAGAAAATGTCCTCGAGGAAGCCCAGACTTTGGATTTACTACACAAAGACTCTAAGTTAACTATTTTAAATATGTTCAAAGAACTAAAGGAAACCGTGTCTAAAGAATTAAATAAACGTATGAAAGTGATGGCTCACTAAATAAGAATACCAATAAAGAAATAGAAATTGCAATAAGGAACCAAATAGAAATTCTGGAGTTAACAAGTCTAATTATTAAAATGAAAAATTCACTACTGGGGCTCAATAGCAAATTTGAGCAAGCAGAAGACAAAATCAGCAAACTTGAAGATGGGTCAATTGAGATCATCCAGTCTGAGGTATAGAAAGAAAAAATAATGAAGAAAAGAAACATAGCCTCAGAGACCTGTGGCATATCATCAAGCATACCAACATACACATAATAGGAGTCCTTGAAAGAGAGGCTAGAAAGGGGCAGAAAGAATATTTGAAGAAATGATAGCTAAAAACTTTCCAAATTTGATGAGATAACCTGAATCTTCATACACAAGAAGCTCACCAAATCCCAAGTAGGATAAATTCAAAGAGATCCACGCCAAAACACATAATTAAACTGACAAAAGCCAAAGCAGACTCTAGAAAGCAGAAAGAGATAAGTGACTCATCACATACAAGGGATCCTCAGTAAGACTAATTATCTCTCATCAGAAACCAGGGAGCCCAGAAAGCAGTAAGATGACATAGTCAATGCATATGTGTATGTCTGGGGGGTCAGGAGTAGGGGAAGAAGTTGGAGCTGTCAACCAAGAATCACACACCTGGCAAAACTATCCTTCAAAAAGGAGATATTAAGGCTTTGCCAGAGAAATAAAAACTAAGAGAATTCATCTCTAGCAGACCCATCTTACAAGAAATAGTAAAGGCCCAAGAAAGATATACAAATGGCCAATGAAACCAGGAAAAGATGCGCAACAACTTTCATCAGCAGCAAAATGCAAGTCAAAACCACAATGAGATACCACTTCACATATACTCATGGCTAAAATAAAAAAGTCAGATAATAAGTATTAGCAAGGATTTAGAGTAATTGGAACCCTCAAATACTACTGGTGGGAATATAATATGATGCAGCCACTTTGAAAAAACATTCTGGTAATTTCTTTTTCTTTTTTTCATTCCAGTAATTTCTCAAATGATTAGACACAAAGTAGTCCTATGACTGGGCAATTTCACTCCTAGGTATATACCCAAGAAAAATGAAAACATGTCCACACAAAAACTTGCACATGGATATTTATAGCAGCATTATTCAGAGTAGCCAAGAGTTAAAAACTACCCAAATGTTCATCAACTGACAGATAAACAGAATGTGCCATATTCTTACAATGGAATATTATTTGGTCCTAAAAAGGAATGAAGTACTTACACATGTTACAACATAGTTGGACCTTGAAGATGTTATCTGAAAGAAGCCAGTCACAAAAGACTGTGTAATATGACTCCATTCATGTGTAAGTCCAAAATAGGGAAATTTATAGAGACCAAAAGTAAATTTGTTAATACTTAGGACTAGGGAGTGGATAGAGGAATACATGAATGTTTGCTAATGGGAACAGGGCTACTTTTCTGAGGTGATGAAAATGTTCTCAAATTGACTGTGGTAGTGATTGCACATATCTGTGAATAACCAAAAACCACTGAATTGTACATTTGAGTGAATTGTGTAGTATGTGACTCATATCTTATCAAAGCTATTAAAAAACAACAACAAAATACTAATGGAAGTCTGTTAGGCTTAAATGAGAGGATAGTAGACAGTGACTTGAATCCACATGAAGAAAGACAAAGAACCTGTAAAGATTGAGCCATCCAGCTCTTCTCACCACCACCATGCTGTGCATGCATTTTTGTGAAGAACCTTCTATATACTAGGTCTTGTGTTAATGAGACCAGCAATCTGCACTCCTCTGGAAATTTTAGACAAGGTAAGAGAACAGACATGGAACATATCTTTTCCCCTCTGGTAAGTAAGTACTAAAACAAGGGATAGCCAGGTCACTGCAAATTATCAACACAAGGCAAAGGATCCCATGGATCCCTGAACTCCTGTGAGGTAAAGAATGTTGATTTCTCTGGAACCCACTTTTCCTATCCATGAAATAAACTCAAAAGATTTACCCCCAGGTCTCAATTCATAATAGAAAATAGGCTCAACCCTAAATTCTAATAAGTTCATTTTTGTCTCATCAACTCAATGGAATACTATAAAAGCATTCTTTAGTTATTAAGACTATGTTAAAATGTGGCATAAAGCACTTTACAGGTATTTTGACATATTTTTAAATTTTATTTTTTTATAAACATATATATATTTTTCCCCCAGGGGTACAGGTCTGTGAATCGCCAGGTTTACACACTTCACAGCACTCACCATAGCACATACCCTCCCCAATGTCCATAACCCCACCCCCCCTCTCCCAACCCCCCTCCCCCCAGCAACCCTCAGTTTGTTTTGTGAGATTAAGAGTCACTTATGGTTTATCTCCCTCCCAATCCCATCTTGCTTCATTTACTCTTCTCCTACCCCCTTAACCCCCCATGTTGCATCTCCTCTCCCTCATATCAGGGAGATCATATAATAGTTGTCTTTCTCTGATTGACTTATTTCGCTAAGCATGATACCCTCTAGTTCCATCCACGTTGTCGCAAATGGCAAGATTTCATTTCTTTTGATGGCTGCATAGTATTCCATTGTGTATATATACCACCTCTTCTTTATCCATTCATCTGCTGATGGACATCAGGGTTCTTTCCATAGTTTGGCTATTGTAGACATTGCTGCTATAAACATTCGGGTGCACGTGCCCCTTCGGATCACTATGTTTGTATCTTTAGGGTAAATACCCAGCAGTGCAATTGCTGGGTCATAGGGTAGTTCAATTTTCAACATTTTGAGGAACCTCCATGCTGTTTTCCAGAGTGGTTGCACCAGCTTGCATTCCCACCAACAGTGTAGGAGGGTTCCCCTTTCTCCGCATTCTCGCCAGCATCTGTCATTTCCGGATTTGTTAATTTTAGCCATTCTGACTGGTGTGAGGTGGTATCTCATTGTGGTTTTGATTTGTATTTCCCTGATGCCGAGTGATATGGAGCACTTTTTCATGTGTCTGTTGGCCATCTGGATGTCTTCTTTGCAGAAATGTCTGTTCATGTCTTCTGCCCATTTCTTGATTGGATTATTTGTTCTTTGGGTGTTGAGTTTGCTAAGTTCCTTATAGATTCTGGACACTAGCCCCTTATCTGATATGTCGTTTGCAAATATCTTCTCCCATTCTGTCAGTTGTCTTTTGGATTTGTTAACTGTTTCCTTTGCTGTGCAAAAGCTTTTGATCTTGATAAAATCCCAAGAGTTCATTTTTGCCCTTGCTTCCCTTGCCTTTGGCGATGTTCCTAGGAAGATGTTGCTGCGGCTGAGGTCAAAGAGGTTGCTGCCTGTGTTCTCCTCAAGGATTTGGATGGATTCCTTTCTCACATTGAGGTCCTTCATCCATTTTGAGTCTATTTTCGTGTGTGGTGTAAGGAAATGATCCAATTTCATTTTTCTGCATGTGGCTATCCAATTTTCCCAAGACCATTTATTGAAGAGGCTGTCTTTTTTCCATTGGACATTCTTTCCTGCTTTGTCGAAGATTAGTTGACCATAGAGTTGAGGGTCTATTTCTGGGCTCTCTATTCTGTTCCATTGATCGATGTGTCTGTTTTTGTGCCAGTACCATGCTGTCTTGATGATGACAGCTTTGTAATAGAACTTGAAGTCCGGAATTGTGATGCCACCAACTTTGGCTTTCTTTTTCAATATTCCTTTGGCTATTCGCGGTCTTTTCTGGTTCCATATAAATTTTAGGATTATTTGTTCCATTTCTTTGAAAAAAATGGATGGTACTTTGATAGGAATTGCACTAAATGTGTAGATTACTTTAGGTAGCATAGACATTTTCACAATATTTATTCTTCCAATCCAAGAGCATGGAACATTTTTCCATTTCTTTGTGTCTTCCTCAATTTCTTTCATGAGTACTTTATAGTTTTCTGTGTATAGATTCTTAGTCTCTTTGGTTAGGTTTATTCCTAGGTATCTTCTAGTTTGGGGTGCAATTGTAAATGGGATGGACTCCTTAATTTCTCTTTCTTCTGTCTTGTTGTTGGTGTAGAGAAATGCGACTGATTTCTGTGCATTGATTTTATATCCTGACACTTTACTGAATTCCTGTACAGTTCTAGCAGTTTTGGAGTGGAATCTTTTGGGTTTTCCACATAAAGTATCATATCATCTGCGAAGAGTGATAGTTTGACTTCTTCTTTGCCGATTTGGATGCCTTTAATTTCTTTTTGTTGTCTGATTGCTGAGGCTAGGTCTTCTAGTACTATGTTGAATAGCAGTGGTGATAACGGACATCCCTGCCGTGTTCCTGACCTTAGCGGAAAAGCTTTCAGTTTTTCTCCATTGAGAATGATATTTGCGATGGGTTTTTCATAGATGGCTTTGATAATATTGAGGTATGTGCCCTCTATCCCTACACTTTGAAGAGTTTTGATCAGGAAGGGATGCTGTACTTTGTCAAATGCTTTTTCAGCATCTATTGAGAGTATCATATGGTTCCTGTTCTTTCTTTTATTAATGTGTTGTATCACATTGATTTGCGGATGTTGTCGATGTGTTTCTTTGATTTTGTTATTAATTGGTTTATATAGTTGGCTGCTCCCACGTTAGGGGCATAGATATTCACAATTGTTAGATCTTCTTTTTGGACAGATCCTTTGAGTATGATATAGTGTCCTTCTTCATCTCTTATTATAGTCTTTGGCTTATAATCTAATTGATCTGATATAAGGATTGCCACTCCTGCTTTCTTCTGATGTCCATTAGCATGGTAAATTCTTTTCCACCCCCTCACTTTAAATCTGAAGGTGTCTTCGGGTTTCAAATGAGTTTCTTGTAGGCAACATATAGATGGGTTTTGTTTTTTTATCCATTCTGATACCCTGTGTCTTTTGATTGGGGCATTTAGCCCATTAACATTCAGGGTAACTATTGAGAGATATGAATTTAGTGCCATTGTATTGCCTGTAAGGTGACTGTTATTGTATTTTGTTTCTGTTCCTTTCTGATCTACTAGTTTTAGGGTCTCTCTTTGCTTAGAGGACCCCTTTCAATATTTCCTGTAGAGCTGGTTTGGTGTTTGCAAATTCTTTCAGTTTTTGTTTGTCCTGGAAGCTTTTAATCTCTCCTTCTATTTTCAATGATAGCCTAGCTGGATATAGTATTCTTGGCTGCATGTTTTTCTCATTTAGTTTTCTGAATATATCATGCCAGCTCTTTCTGGCCTGCCAGGTCTCTGTGGATAAGTCTGCTGCCAATCTAATATTTTTACCATTGTATGTTACAGACTTCTTGTCCCAGGCTGCTTTCAGGATTTTCTCTTTGTCACTAAGACTTGTAAATTTTACTATTAGGTGACGGGGTGTGGACCTCTTCTTATTTATTTTGAGGGGGGTTCTCTGAACCTCCTGGATTTTGATGCTTGTTCCCTTTGCCATATTGGGGAAATTCTCTCCAATAATTCTCTCCAATATACCTTCTGCTCCCCTCTCTCTTTCTTCTTCTTCTGGAATCCCAATTATTCTAATGTTGTTTCGTCTTATGGTGTCACTTATCTCTCGAATTCTGCCCTCGTGGTCCAGTAGCTGTTTGTCCCTCTTTTGCTCAGCTTCTTTATTCTCTGTCATTTGGTCTTCTATATCGCTAATTCTTTCTTCTGCCTCATTTATCCTAGCAGTGAGAGCCTCCATTTTTTATTGCACCTCATTAATAGCTTTTTTTATTTCAACTTGATTAGATTTTAGTTCTTTTATTTCTCCAGAAAGGGCTTTTATATCTCCCGAGAGGGTTTCTCTAATATCTTCCATGCCTTTTTCGAGCCCAGCTAGAACCTTGAGAATCGTCATTCTGAATTCTAGATCTGACATATTACCAATGTCTGTATTGATTAGGTCCCTAGCCTTCGGCACTGCCTCTTGTTCTTTTTTTTGTGGTGAATTTTTCCGCCTTGTCATTTTGTCCAGATAAGAGTATATGAAGGAGCAAGTAAAATACTAAAAGGGTGGCAACAACCCCAGGAAAATATGCTTTAGCCAAATCAGAAGAGATCCCAAATCGTGAGGGGGGGTAAGGGGATAAAAAGAGTTCAGAAAGAAAAAAAAAGAAAAAAGAAAAAAGAAACAAATAAAAATAGAAAACCAATAATGAAAAAATATGAAAAGGAAAAAAATATATATATATTAGATAAACTAGTTAAAAAACGTTAAAAAAGAAAAGGGTAAAAGTTAAAAAATTTAGCAGAAGAAGAGAAAAAAAATTGAAAAAGAAAAAAAAATTAACTGCATGGCTAAAGAATCATGGGGAGAAAGCCATGAGTTCCGTGCTTTGCTTTCTCCTCCTCTGGAATTCCGCTGCTCTCCTTTGTATTGAAACTGCACTCCTCGTAAGTGAACTTGGACCCGGCTGGGTTTCTTGTTGATCTTCTGGGGAAGGGGCCTGTTGTAGTGATTTTCAAGTGTCTTTGCCCCAGGCGGAGTTGCACCGCCCTTACCAGGGGCCGGGCTGAGTAATCCGCTCGGGTTTGCTTTTGGGAGCTTTTGTTCCCTGAGTGCTTTCTGTAGAGTTCCGGAGGACGGGAATGAAGATGGCGGCCTCCCAGTCTCCGGCCCGGAGGAGCCGAGAGCCCGGGGCCCCACTCCTCAGTGCGCCCTCAGAGAACAGCGCCCAATTACTCCCGTCACCCTGTCTCCGGCCTCGCTCCGAGCTGACTGAGCCTGTGACCGGTTCAAGGTAACCCCGAGCTGAGAGTCACTCCTCGTCTCTGTCTCTGTAGCTGGCTTCCCCATTCTAATACCTGTAAGCTCTGCGACACTCAGACACCCCTGATCCTTCTGTGACCCTGCGGGACCTGAGGCCACGCTGACCCCGCGTGGGCTTCACCCCGGTTTAGCCTCTGGAGCGATGTCCCTCAGCGGAACAGACTTTTAAAAGTCCTGATTTTGTGCTCCGTTGCTCCGCCGCTTGCCGGGAGCCGGCCCCTCCCCCCGCGGTCTATCTTCCCGTCGCTTTGGATTCACTTCTCCGCCAGTCCTACCTTTCAGAAAATGGTTGATTTTCTATTTCTAGAACTGCTGTTCTTCTTCTCTTTGATCTCCCATTGGATTTGTAGGTGTTTGCAATCTTTAGATAAGCTATCTAGCTGATCTCCCGCAATCTGAAGTAGTCTCAGCCTGCTGCTTCTCCGCCATCTTGACTCCTCCGGCCGGTATTTTGACATATTAAATGAAAGAAACACAATACAGAGTTTTATTTGTGCTATGTTTACAACCTTATAATATATGTAAAATTATATAAAAATGAAACAGATTACAGTTATAAAGAAATTACTGGTATCAGGTTATAAATCTTCCTAAAAAATATTAAGAGTCCACAGATAAAAAGATGTGAAAAATTATAAATACAGAAACATAAAATTAACTATCATGACAAAAATAAAACTGACTATATTTTTCATACCAATAAATTTAAATGGGCTAAAACCCTTCACTAAAAGAGTTCTAGGTTGGTTCATAAAATAAATTCAGACACAAAAAAAGCGATTCCAAAAAGTTAAAAATAAAGAATTGGTAAATGTATGCTGGGCATAAACCAAACCAAAAGGAAGAGGGTTCATGATCTTCATTTCAAATATAATACAATAAGTGAAAATGCACTAGTAGCAGGAAACTTAGAATATATTCTCATTATCCAAGATAATTCAAGTTGTTAAAAAATGAGGAAGTCTATAGAATACCTGTGCCATTGGATCTTCACTTGGCTTCTCCAAATGCACATTCTTTTTTTTTAAGATTTTATTTATTTATTTGACAGAGAGAGAGAGAGAGATCACAAGTAGGCAGAGAGGCAGGCAGAGAGAGGAGGAAGCAGGCTAACCGCTGAGCAGAGAGCCCGATGCGAGGCTCGATCCCAGGACCCTGACATCATGACCTGAGCCGAAGGCAGAGGCTTAACCCACTGAGCCACCCAGGCGCCCCTCCAAATGCACATTCTTTACTCTTCTATCTTGCTCTGGGATACCAAACTTTTCTGTGGACTATGCCAAATGCATCCCTGGGTCCCCTAGTCTCTGGCTCCTGGTGAGGTCCAGTCAGTAGGGAGCACTAGTGATAGAACAGAGGATGGAAAGAGAATGAGAGCAGAGTATTTATTCCAATTGAGTCCAATCCCAGTTGAGTTTCTGCAGGTGAGCAAGATCTTTCTACCGAAGCTCCTGTCAGGTGGCCTTTTACACATAAGCTCTTCATCTCAAAGTATGTTGGCTCTCCTTTTCCTTCATCTACAGGTCTGACTATGGGAATGGAACCCCCTAAATATCTGAGTTACTATTCTGCTCCTTGTGCTTTACCCCTCTACTTTGCCTCTACCATTGTAAATTGTCCTTTTATCAATCCTCTCTGTTCAAGTTATCTCATTTGACTATGGCCCACCTCTTTTCTGGTGATACAAAAACTAAATGTTTTTCATAAGTTGGACCTAATATTTTCTTATCAAACTTTATCTTGAAAATACTGAATAAACTTTTTGAGTCCCCATTAAACAATCATGAGAAAAAGGGACCATGCAGTGGTCTCTGAAGGAAAACAAAACAAAACAAAAAAACCCAAAAGCTCAGTTAATTCCAAAAGGAAAGGAAACAAATGAAACCAAAAAATATTCTCTTGTTTCAGTGCAATAAAAGTAGAAATTAAACATAGAATCAGAAAATACTATCTATTGGAAATGAAGAAAAAAGTTGTTAGTTGAGTCAAGGAGCAAATACAAATGCAAATTTCACTCTTAGTCCCAGGCAGAATTTTTAAAAAATTCAATACCAAGATACACTGTAATACATGCCTAGAACAATGAAAACAAGGGTGCCTGGGTGGCT
Source organism: Lontra canadensis (assembly GCF_010015895.1). Classification (NCBI taxonomy): domain Eukaryota; kingdom Metazoa; phylum Chordata; class Mammalia; order Carnivora; family Mustelidae; genus Lontra; species Lontra canadensis. The sequence goes on from NW_022631125.1 coordinate 2,148,758, forward strand.
CAGTTCGTTAAGCATCTGACTCTTGATTTTGGCTCAGGACCTGATCTTAGGGTTGTGGGATTGAGCCCTACATTGGGCTTCCTGCTCAACGTGGAGTCTGCTTGTCCCTTTCCCTCTGCTCTCCCCCTGCTTATGCTCACTCTGTCTCTCTCAAATAAATAAATAAAATCTCTAAAAACAAAAAAAAGAACAAAATCGTGCTTTTTTTAAAGCAGCAAGGAGAAAAGAGCTTATGTGGAAAGATAGAGGCTTTGGCCAGGTATGACAGAAGAATAGTATTTCCCAAGTGTTGAGGGAAAATATTCGTTACTCTAGAATACTATGTCAGATAAAGGCATTAGAGTTATATGAGAACCAAGAGAGATTACTATTCACAGAAGCTGGGTGAAAGAATGAAAGGAAGTACTTCAGTAATAATCCAGAAGGAATATGTAGGATATAAGACACAATGGTGAGCAAAGAAGTTGGAAAGCATGATAGTAACTCTAAACAATTATAGAATGTTAAGAGAGAGAGGAAAAAAAAAACCAGCTTTGGTGTGTTTAAGACAAGGAGCTAAAATACAATAAACCTGAAAATGGGAGGGTAGAGCATAAGCTTTTAAAAATTTCTAGCTCATTCACAAAACAAGTTATTTGGAACCTTTGTGAAGTAAGAGATGTGTTTGAACATGGTGCCGTCTGACTGCAGTTTCCTTCATGGTGAACTTCATTTCCCTGTTTTCTACCACTGACCTTTCTTATACCTGATGGGGTCTGTGATAACTTGCGTAGTTCCAGAGACCACAATATGATGAGTATTGTGCATAGCAGTATAGCAGTTTTTAGCCCTGGCAAAGAAAGGCCAGCTTCTTTCTGTTCCAAATGAGTATTTAACTCTCCAACTACCCCGAGTTTCAGAGGCCATGAAAGGCTGGGAGTTTCTGGGAATTTCATCTGATGAATACTACAGATTGTTTAAGAATGAGATTAATTGTCCTGTCTCCAGGTAGAGATGGTGCATTTTATCTCTGAGGCCTGCAAAAGAACTCTCATCTTCATTTTAAAGCTGGCCTTGGGCCCCAGAAATTCAGTGCGTGGGCTTTACACAAATTGGAAGTAAGATCAGAGAAACTCCCTCTCTACATTTCACTGCCTTTTTTTTTTTTCCCCCAGACTCCCGGAATTTTGCTGAGTCTGCTACTGAAAAAGCTTGCTCATCTCCCACACCCCATCTAATTAACTGGAAATTAACCTTCTCATTAACCCACAGATGGGGAAGACCAGTACACATATTTCAGTCATGTACACTCACATGGGCTCCCACTGGCCATGATTAAGAACGAAATTCCAGTTGATAGATACAGGAGGCATAAGTAGAAGATATTTGAAATAGAATTTTCATTTCAGAACTTGGTTGCCAAAACATGTATTTTTTTTTTAATGTTAACCAGAAGTCCACACTTGGGATATGATTGTTAATTGAGGAAAATATTGAGTCATCTCAGGAAACTGATCCAAGTTTCTATTGATTTTGCCACATCCTGTGGCCCCAACATACTAGCCAACAACACAGCCAACCTGTGTGTACAGGTTGGTTTACTCACTTGCATGAGAAGACCCCAGGGGGTCTTCTATAAATCCATGTCAAGATGGAGGCCCTTACCTCTGCTAATCCTTTCCCATGTCCAAGCTCAACCTTTTCCCTTTCGTCAAGCCTTACCTAACACAGTAGCTTTATTTATTGATACCCCATCATTTTTTTTGGCACTAATTCTAATGAAATCTCTTGTCTTTGGATAAGTCCAAGGCAAATTGGCACCTTAATTAACACCCATGCCTCAACTGTCACTCACTTAACGTAGTCTTTTTGGAGTCTTACTGTCAAAATCCAAGTATAAAGGCAAAAAAAAGCAGACAATGGGTTTCCAGTTTTATGCTTGTCTTAGCAATTCTATGAGAGATATTTTGAAGCTCTTCTTGAAAACTCTGTGCCAAAGACCTGGTAATTGTTTTTTATGGTTTTCCAATGAAGTGTGAAGACCTCCTAATAGCTGTCAATAGTTTTTTCTTCTCTATAGCTGTGGACATGAAGAAAGAGGCCTTTAACAACTGTTCCTGTGTTTTTTTTTTTTTTTTCCCCTCTCTTCCATCATCACTACTTTGGTCTGATGTCTGGATAAAGAGTGAACATTTGGCTTTTTACCACTGAATAGCCTAAAAGGAGTTCGGGGTAGGTAACATTAATCATGTTGGATCCCTCCTAAGTTTCAAAAGAAAAGGCAGTCATCATATATATCCAGTAGTTCTATACAAAAATCACTGACTTTTACTCTGTGCTGGACATATTGCTAGGACCTAAGGATATGCAGAAAAATAAAAGAGGTCCTTGTTCTGAGGAGAGAGGTAACCAAAAGAAAAAGATGATTCTAAGGAACTGTGAGCATAGACAAGTTTTGTTATCACTATGTTTCTAGTACTTAACACAGGGGCCAATTTTCGATAGATAGGCAATGGATATATGTTGAATTCAATCATATTGCCTTACTCTTTTTATTTATTTATTTGTTTATTTATTTATTTATTTGACAGAGATCACAAGTAGGCAGAAAGGCAGGCAGAGAGAGAGAGGAGGAACCAGGCTCCCCACTGAGCAGAGAGCCCAATGTGGGGCTTGATCCCAAGACCCTAGGATCATGACCTGAGCTGAAGGCAGAGGTTTTAACCCACTGAGCCACCCAGGTGACCCATACCACCTTACTCTTAATGAGACATCGACTAGAACAGAGAAATCATCTTCCATATATCATTACTTTAATATTGCAAGTCTATTAAAAGAAAAAGAAAGGCATCTTTTTCAGCTTTCCTAGATATCTCTTCAAAGAGGTAAGTCAGCAAAACTGTCCCCTAAAAAGCCCTTTAATTTTTAAGAAGGCACATGAAATTATTGATAAGTAAATGTTTAATTAGTGTTTGTTCTACTTAGCATAATAGTTTAGGTCAAATTTATGATTCATGAGAGCTTATTTTTATGTGCTGTATATGCTCGTTATGGTACATCGGAGTCCCTTTTGTGTAATCAATGTGCACAATATATTTCTACCCATTATATAGGACGTGACACATAATTTTACTCTTTTAAATTGTTATGGAGGTTTGTAGTTGTTGTATCTTTGGCTCTCTAGCACACTGTTGTCCCTGTGTATAATTTATTTTATACCATATTCTTCATTAGAAACACAGTCTCAATTATTATATTGTTCCTTGAGGAGAGAAGACCTGTTTCAGGAATATATGCTCTCCTCTTCGAAAGGAAAGAATGCATTGTGCTAGCAATGGGTGACTACCCACGCAGCCATGTATCACTGGTTGTGTTTTCTCAGGGATGTTAGGAGTTTTTCCTTCAGTTTGAATTTAACCCTTTCATGGAGTCATTGTTTTCCCCTAGCTCCTCACTCCCGATTTTTTCCTTCACCTGTCCAACTTCCTGTAGCCATTGGTAGGTTTTCCCTCTAGGCAAAGTTTGGTCTTTGGTTCTGAGTCAATTCTGAGTGCCATAAGTATCTGAAGCTCCAGCTCACATCAAGAGGAGTTTAGAATTCAGTTTTAATGCAATAAGCGAAGGGCCAGGTGTCCTAGGAATGTATATTCTCTAATCCCTATGTAGTAGCCCAGCAAAGTTAGTCCCATAATCTTCCCATGAATCCACCTACCACTTAACTGGGTTGAGGTCCTGCTAAATTCTTGTCAAACACTTCCCTAAAGTTATTGGACCTTACTCTGGATATCCCCCAACACTACCTGAGGTCTGCCTTTGAATGGACAGTGTTCACAAACATGATTATCACTGGAGCTCTTGGGTGGCTCAGTTAGTTAAGTGTCCAACTCTTGATTTCAGCTCAGGTCACAATCTCAGGGTTGTGAAGTCAATCCTTGCATCAGGCTCTGCACTCAGCAGGGAGTCTCCTTGAGATTCTGTCTCCTTTTCTCTGCCCTTCCACCACTCACACAAGTGCACTCTCTCTCTCTCTCTTAAAAAAAAAAAAAAAAAAGGAAACATGATGTCATCAACTTTCATAACAACTAACCCCTGCCACCTAACATCTGAACTAGACCTTCCCAAAGACCCTACCAATTTGAAGACTGGGCCTCCAGAGTTAAATGCCTGACATGCTACTTATGCCCATAGCACAATGGATTTCTCTGTTTAGCCATCCTTCCTAGGGCAAGCCTCTCCAACTTTCCCAGATTTACTAGTCCTAGTTTTGTCTCCTTTTTCACTAGCTTCTGAAGTACCAAGAGGTCTCACAGCAGCACTCATTGGACCTTGGTTCCACAGATAAGAACATTCTATTAATCCTGTACCCTGCACAATATCTAGCACAGGATGGAGCACACAGAATTTCTGCTGATCACATGCCTGGCCCTAAAATAGGGAGCTTGTCTGCAGATACTGGTCCAGGGATTTGGGGCAAACAATGGCAGAGAAAGTGTAAATTAAACATTAAATGTTATTTGAGTTTATAACTTAATGGGGAAAAGAAGATCAACACACAGGAAATGAGAAGACATAATGCAGACTGTCAGAGCCCTGTGTTTTCTAGAGAGATAAATGTTACCCCTTCCTACTCAGTGGCTCAAGCAAGAAAGTACACTACCTCACTTCTTTTCAGCCCTACACACATTACCGGTGATCAAGCACCACCAATTCCTCATCTTTTTAAAAAATTATTGTTTTTTTTCCTTTTAGCGTTTTTATTTAAATTCAAGTCCATTAACACACAGTGTACTATTAGTTTCAGGTGTAGAATTTAGTGATTTATCCCTTGCATACAATACCCAGTGTTCATCACAACAAATGCCTCCTTAATCCCCACCACCCATTTAACCCATCCCCCACTCACCTCCGCTCCAGCAGCCCTCAATGTGTTCCCTATCAATAAAAGTCCTTTATGGCTTGCCACCTTCTCTGTTTTTATCTTATTTTGTCTTTCCTTCCCATCCCTTTTGTTTCTTAAGTTCCACATATGACTGAAATAAAATGGTATTTGTCTTTCTATGACTATTTTGCCTAGTGTAATACCCTCTAGCTCCAACCACATTGTTGCAAATGGTAAGATTTTCATTCTTTTTTATGGCTGCATAGTATTCCATTGGGTATAGATACACCACATCTTCTTTATCTACTCATCAGTCAATGGATACTTGGTCTCCCTCCATAATTTGGCTATTGTTGATAATGCTGCTATAAACATTAGGGTTCACATATCCCTTCAAATCACGATGTATATATCCTTTGGGTGAATACCTAGTAGTGCAATTGCTAGGTTGTAGGGTAGTTCTAATTTTAACTTTCTGAGGAAACTGCACACTGTTTTCCAGAGTGGCTGCACCAGTTTGGATTCCCACCAAAAGCAATTCCTCATCTTTAATATCTCTCATAGTTATCCTTCTCTTCCACCATCAAACCTATTATCTCAATTGAAGTCATAGTTATTTGCTTGGACTATTATAATAGACACCTAATTAACCTTCCTGCTTTCAAATTTTCCTATCCTATCTATTCTTCATTTAGCGATTTTATTTAATTAATTTGTTTATTTATTTGAATGAGCAAAAAGGTTTAATTTATTTTTTTATTTATTTCAAATTTTTTATTTAAGTTCCAGGTAGTTCACATATACTGTAATATTGGTTTCAGGAATAGAATTTAGTGATTCATCATTCACATATAACACCCAGTGTTCATCATGACTGCAAGGGCCTACTTAGCCAGAACAAGCCATTTTGTTGTTTATGCAGTAAACTTAGATTGACCCTGCCCCCCCCAGAGGAACTTACTTAGAAACAAGTCTGGGAAACCAGTAAAATATGACTGACCAGCCCCTGATAACAGAGCCCATATACCAGGACATGTCAGGTCATGGGGAGGTAACAGAGCCCAGAATACAAGGATGAGTCAAGCCAGGTGGAGACATCCAATCAGGAAAACACCTCCTTAACCACCCAAGAATGTGGGCCCTGCCTTTTGAGCGCCAATTCTGACCAGAGTGATAGGCTAGTTCAAATAGCTACTATAGGGTGAATTGTAATTCAATTGGCCACCTGTGTGTGGCCAGGCTCAACCACATGGCCTTTGCTCTATAAAAGTTAGTGTGTGAGACTGGGAGGGGTCACCTCTTTGCAAGAGACAGCCCTGGCCGGTCAGTTTGATTCTTGATGCTTGGCGTGAAATAAAGCTTTGCTTGACGTTCGCTTTGTATCAGTCTCGCTCCTTTGATCATGGACCCAACAATGACAAATGCTCTCCTTGATACTCTTCACCCATCTATCCCATCCCCTGCCCACCTCCCCTCCTGCAACCCTAAGTTTGCTCTTTAGAGTTAACAGTCTCTTATGGTCTGCTTCTCTCTCTCTCTCTCTCTCTTTTTTCCTTCCCATATGTTCATCTGTTTTGTTTCATTTAGCTATTTTAATGATGTCTTTCTTACTTATACCACTTAAAGCTAACTATTTTTTATTATTTTTTAAACAAAAGACATGTGTTGTTCTTTTTTTTTTTTTTTTAAGATTTATTTATTTATTTGACAGACAGAAATCACAAGGAGGCAGAGAGGCAGGCAGAGAGAGAGGAGGAAGCAGGCTCCCCGCTGAGCAGAGAGCCCGATGTGGGGCTCGATCCCAGGACCCTGGGATCATGACCTGAGCCGAAGGCAGAGGCTTTAACCCACTGAGCCACCCAGGCGCCCCTGTGTTGTTCTTTGTAACACTGTAGAATAGTAAGAATGGAAAATAATTCTCCCTGCCATCTCAGATGTTCGTTTCTTTCCAGTAGTGATTCCAGAATATAGGCAGCCTTTCCTCACTTCCCACGCCTTTCTTCAACCACTCCCATCTGCTTTTGTTCCTATCATTTGATGAAAAAAGTTCTCACTAAGGACAACAGTAATATCCACATTTCTAAATGCAACAGAATTGAGACTTGCCATCTCAGCATCATGTGGCTCTGTTGGCTACATGTTCCTTTAAGAAACTCTCATTGGATTCTATTCATTTCCTCTGAACTGCAGTAACAAATGACCACCAACATGCTGGCTTGAAACAACACACATTCATTTGCTTATGCTTCTGGAGGCCAGAAATCCAAAATCAGTTTCAATGGGCTGAAACCAAGTATGAACTCTAGAGGAGAATCTTATTTCTTTGCTTTTTTTTTCCTTCTTTCTTTCTTTGCTTCTGGAAGTTGTCTGCATTCCTTGTTTTGTGGGCTCTTTCTTCATCTTCAAAGGCAGTCATGAAATATCTTGCCTCATCTGTCACCTTGCCTCCTCTTCTATAGTTCAATCTCTTTCTCCCTCTCTACACAAGCACACTAGATTATCCAATAGGTGCTAAATGTAATCATAACTGTCCTTATAAAGAGAGGTTGTGTGATGGTTAATTTTATACGCCAACTTAACTGGGCTGATGGATGCCCAGATAGCTGTTAAAACATTACTTCTGGGTGTTTGTGAGGGTGTTTCTGGAAGAGATTGACATTTGATTCAGTAGACTGAGTGGATAGATCCACCCATAGCAGTGTGGGTGGGCGTGATCTGATCTACAGAGGGTCTGAATAGAATAAAAAAAGAAAAACAAAGAAAGGAAGGGTGAATTCTCTTTCTCTCTTTCTTTTTGAGCTGGGATGTTTATCATTTCCTGCCCTCAGATATCAGAACTCCCAGTTCTCAGGCTTTTGGACTCAGACTGAATTATACCACTGACATTCCTGGGTCTCTAATGTGCAGACAGCAGATTGTGGGACTTTTCAGCCTCTATAACCATGTGAGCCAATTTCTATAATAAATCTCTTCTTGTATATTCTCTCTGTATATCATATTGGTTCTGTTTCTCTGGAGATCGCTGACTAACACAGACTGTGTTCTACTTATTTATTTACTATTTATGAATCATAGTTCTTTTGAGGAAGTATATTTTTAAATAAATTAATGTTGATAAATTTAAATTAAACTGAATAAATATTAAAGTATCTAAATATTATGAAACACAACACACTTAGAGAAAAGTGCAAAAGCCATAAATATTTAGCTTACCAAATTATAACAAGACATGCAACTACCACTCAGGTTGAGAAACACATTTTCAGCAGTCTAGAAGCCCTCTGTGAGCACCTTCTCCATTACACCCCCCTCCTTGTTAAATTTATCCCCAGGTGTTGTAACCTGTACAGTTTGAGATCTTGTATCCCTTTTGAGAAAGAAGGAAGCACTGCCTGACATCCAGGAACTGGTTTGGCCCTTTCCTGGTGATCATAAACAAAAACAATTTCATAGAATATCAACACCAACAAGAACACAGACAGAAACATGAACCCTTCCAAACCACAGAAATTATCTCTCTCCCAGGTAACGTGAGTGACTGTTGTTTCTTAATCAATTAGAGCTTTGGCCTCACTTGAATCTTCTCTTCTGGAAGAGAAGATTTACTAAGATACTCAATCACAGAATAACCTCCATTTCCTGACAGCACAAAATTCTTAGCAAAGTCTTTGGACTCACTCCTAAAGGACCAGAAGCAAGGCTGAATCCTGTAATAAGTCCTTTCTGGCACCCTCTTAACTGAGATGATACATTGTGGCCTGCCTCCTCCCTCATGACGATGAGCAGTAAACATAACTTGTTCAACTCTGAGTATGTTCATGACAGTCTTTGCCTAAAGGGCACTGACATCTTCTAAGGTCACTGACTCCTTCTAAACAGGGTTTTCTAAGTGATTTTTTAAATTTTTCATTTTATTTTTATTTAATTCTAAGGGATTTTTATTTGTGTAAAGACAGCTGACATTTTTTTGTGTATTATTTACATTGATTTTGTGAATAATCTCCTTGCTCATTTTCCTTCTGGCTTAAGGCTTCAAAAATTACACTTACAAAATTGTAGGGAAAAATTCTACCTTTTCTTTTCCAACATTTACTCCTCTGATTTCTTTTTCTCACTTATTTGCATTGACTAGTACTTGCAGAACATAATAAGTATTTCTGATGATAATGGGTATCTTTGCCTTGTTTTTGCTTTATTGGGAATTTGTTGAGTTTTTCACTATTAAACAATGATGCTGGCCTTTGGTTTGAGATGTACATCGTGTAAGAAATTATCCTGGTTCAAATTCTGGCTCTGCCACTTACATGCTAAGACTTGGGCAAACTACTTAAATTAGTACTAATTTCTTCACCTGAATATTATGGCAATAATAAAACTACCTCATAGGGCTTTGTCAACATGAAATGCATTTAAAATGTTAAAAATATGAAAAAAATGCTTAGAACATGCTTGTTTCATAGTTATTGCTATATAAATGCTTCCTTATATAATTTCAACAAAATATAGCATAACATAATACGATAGTAAAACAGTACATAATATAATAAAACTATGATATTTCATGTATTGTATAAGTATTATTTATTATTACTCTATTCTGACTTAGTTAAGAATTTTATCAACATTACAGATTGGATTTTTTTGTGGGATCTATCGTGATACTCATATGGCATTTCTCCTTTCATGGATTCATTTTTCTTAAACACCCATCTGATCATGTTACACACCTATCTGGACTCATCCTACCTGCAAAAGAAGATGTGAAATTCCTTAGCAAGACATTCAAGAACTCCCATGGTACAACCCCTACTTTCTTTCCAACTTCCTCCTTGCATCCTCTGCTTCGGATTTATTAAAGAATCTGCTCCATCAATGTACCATATTCTATATTTTTATATTTTTACCATGTAAGTTTGTTGTGATGATCAAATAATTTATTTAAAAATACGTGAAATGTATTGAACAGCACTAGGCATAGGGCAAATGCAATATAAGTGTCCCTATAATTTTTTTTTTCACCAAGAGTTTTACCAGTACAAGATGTGGAATTTTATCACATTCTTTGGGGGCATTTGTAGAGATATTTATGTGATAATTTTCCTTTGATTGAACCATCTTTTAAAACATATATCTGACCACATGACACCATCATATAGACTCACCTGCAAGGCAAGGCATTCAGGACCTTCCATGATCTATCTCTGCTTTTGGTGACTTGACAGTGGTCCTATAAATAGGTTTTAAAATTTTCTCTTAATTCTGAACAGTTTTCTCCAGGCTGTGAATGTTCAAGTTTTTCCCACTCTCTCAGGTCCCCAAAGTTGGTTCCAATTATAAGACAAAAGCATAGTATTGTAGGTGTTGGTGTTTATTGATCTGAAACCTTTTAATCTATTGGAGCAATTTCTTGCCAACCTTGTTTCTTCTTTGGGGCCCAGATGCCACTTGATTAAGTGTTCATTAGTATGACTTCCATACTGCATATGTAAAAATTCCACATGTATTAAAAAAAGGCTTTCATTTCAATACTTAGGTCCTTGTTCTAGGAGTTTCCTGTTTACCAAGCATACATTACAGACAACTAAACTGTATTTGGAGATCCCCTCAGGGCTGTCTGAAAATTCCAAGGTATATTAAAATCGCGTCAACAATACCTTGCCCTTTCATAATATATTATGTGAGGGTTTATAATCTCTCCTAGGGAAACACAATTAATTTTTCAATGTTTTTCTCTTGTGAGAAAGGAGAGCATAATAAATACCCCTTCTCTGTACCTTTGGAGATAATTGGCTGGAAAATGATTGGGTGAAAATTGTTTTCTCACTCAAGGTCACTCTGCTGCACATTAGCACCACTGAGGCATGCTTCTGAATACCAGGAACATGCCCTTCAGACAAAGATTAATTAGATGCAAAAGTTAAAAGAAAGAAACAGAGGAATCCTCAGCATGGCTTTTAGAATATAAGAAGCGCAGTCCATGTTAATGGCAGAGCTAGTTTTCAAAGCTAGCCTTTTGAACCCATCTTATTATGTATCTAGTTTAAAAGGCTTGTATTCCTATTAATAATGAGATTTTAAAATGAAGGAGAGCCATGTAACGATCTACCATTCATGCAAAGGAAATAATTATTTACCATAAAAGAATTAATTCACAGATGGCACCTAAGGAGCCACACTGAGAAGAAACCCCTGTTTTGCTCATTGTCTTTCATCTGCTTACAACCTTCCATTGTACTGGAAAGGGCTACACCAGGATTGCAAAGACAAGTATAATGTGGTCCCACTACTCGATGGCATACTTCTTAAGAGTAGAAATCAGGACAGATATACAAACGTCTTTGATGCAAGGGAGAAGATGGAGGGGCCCAGAAGAGAAATTTCAAAAAAGGGAATGATTACTTGTTTTGCTTTCTGGATGCTTTGTCTTGCTTCATCATTTTCTCAAAACTTTTGTTAGTTACAAGAGTAAATAAGACATTGCATAACAAGTCAAATAATACAGAGGCATAAGAGGATACAGTTCATAATCTGCTCCTCCCTCCATTCAGTCTCCACCCCCGTTCAAGGTAACCAATGTGAAATGTTCCTTGTCTAAATTCGGTACCTTTCTAGAATCTCATATTAAAGTACCCAAACTTATTTTATTCTTTTACCCAAAAGAATGGGATCATCCTTCAGATCTTTTCACGCAACTTCTTTTTTCTTTTAATCTCTAGTTTAAGGTAAAAAGAACTAGAGATGCCAATGCATTTCGCTGGAGGAAATGGGAGTCTTTTCAATGAGCAAGAAATGAATAGATCTGGAGCAATTGAATATCTGCATGAAAAAAAATGATCCTTGACCTCCTCTCCCTCACACATATATAAAAATCAATTTGATATGGATCACAGACTTAAATATTAAAGCATAGAAGAGTGCATAAAAGAACATTGGGTGTATATGAATATATGACCTTGGAATTGGCAAAGTTTCTTAACAGAACAGAAAAAGAAACAATCATAGTTGAAAAAAAAAAAAGAAATTAAACATGCACACACACACACACACACACACACACAACACACATCCCTTCTGCTCTGATTTCCAAAGTAAATGGACTCATGTATACTTTCATCAGTAGCAACTGAGGACTCTAGTGGCCCCACGCCTTGGTCAACCCATGATATTAGAAGGTTCTTAAACTTTACTATTACTGTGGTTGTTTCTGTTTTAATTTTAGCCGTTTTGGTTGATGTGAATCTCACTGTGGTTCTAACTATACTTTTTTGATAACGAATGAAGGCGGGCACCTTTTCATTGGCTATTTGGATACTTACTTTTGTTAAATTTCCACTAAGGTATTGTATTCATTGAAAAAAAGAGAAAGTAATGAGTTGTCAGTTTTTTATTGATTGCGGAGATTTCTGTTTTCGTTTTTTTGTTGTTGTTGTTGTTTTGTTTTTGTTTAAATGACAGAAGTTCATTTGTTCTCAATTCTGGAGGCTGGAAGTCCAAGATCAACATTGTCAGCAGTATTGGTTTCTCCTGAGACCTCTCTCTTTGGCTTGCAAATAACCTTCCTTCTCTGCATCATCACGTGACCAGCCCTCTATGTGTGTCCTAACCTCCTCTTAGAAGGACACAGTCAGATTGGATGAGGACCCTCATAAGACCTCACTTTAACTACTTTGTTAGTCCTTTAAAGTCCCTATCTTTGGAGGCATTTTTTTGAATCTAGATATCTGAACATCATAACTATATATATATAATCTCAATCTCAAATATCTTCTCCCAGTTGGGGTCTTGCCTCACTATCTTAATACAATCTTTTGATAAAGAGAAGTTCCTCATTTTAATGGAGCATGATTAGCCAATCATTTTCCCTTACTGTTAGTGCATTTTGTGGGGGCCTAGCTAAGCAAGCCCCAAATCTGTAGGGCAGGCAATCAGGAAGACAGGATCATGAGCAGGCTGGAATCCCACAGGCATGGGCTATAGCTCATTCGCACACAGAAAGGCAAGCAGGCAGGCAGGATGGGAAGGCCCCCAGCAGGCTAGAACAGCAGCATGAGTAAAGCTTATTGTCCACAGACAGCAGGTAGGAAGGAAGATCCAAGAGGGATAGGAGAGCAATTGCAGACCCAGGTACTGTTTGCAGTCTCTGAGCTCAGGAAAGCCCTAAGCCCTTTATTAAAGGTCTTCTAACAGATTAAATCAGACCCACAAAGAAAATGTCTCTTTAAAAAGGAGATTTTATTTGAGAGAGAACACAAGCAGGTTAAGGGGCAGAGGGAGAAGCAGGCTCCTTGCTGAGCAGGGAACAAGATGTGGGGCTCTATCCCAGGATCCTGAGATCATAACCTGAGCCAAAGGCAGACGCTTAACCAACTGAGCCACCCAGGTGCCCTGAAAGCATCCCTTTTGATTAACTTGAAGTCAACTGACATTTTTTTTATTTTTTGGAAATTCCCTTTACAACAGCACCCAGATTAGGTCTGCGTATCCTACAAAAAGGGCTATTGCCTCCCTTCTATTCCTCAGCTCTTGCCAGACAATCTCCTCTGAAACTAGGGCTCAGCCCAGTCAAGTTAACACACCAAATAGTTACCACAGATATTCTCTTACGTTAGCTGGCGGAACCGCAATACCTGATATGGGGACCACATGTGCTACTTCCATTTAAATGAATGGCAGTGAAATAAAATTGAGAACGGAGTTTCTCAGTTACACTAGTTAAGCACCAAGTGCTCAATAATCTCTTGTGAATACTGTGTTAGCACAGAGAGAAAACTTCCATCATTTCAGAAAGTTCTACTGGATGGTGCTATTTCAGAAACTTTATTGCTTTCACTTGTCTCCCATCTGGAGTTCATGTTTTTTCAAGATTTCAATTATTTATTTATTTATCTGTGAGAGAGCATGCCAGGGAGAGCATGAGCTGAGGGGGAGCAACAGAGGGCAGGGAGAAGCAGGCTCCCCACTGAGCGGGAAGCCGAAGGCAGGGATTGATCCAAGGACCCTGGAAACATGACCTAAGCAGAAGGCAGACACACCTGGCTGAGATACAAGGTGCCTCTGGAGTTCATTTTTAAATATAAGATGAAGCTGGGGTGAAGATTTTTTTTTCCATGTGGAAATCTAATTCATTGAGCCACCATTATTTATTGAAAAGTCCACCCATTCTTACTACATTTCAGGGGCTAGAGCACCTTTGTTATAAATTGGGTGACCAGGTATGTTAATCTGGATGGTCTGTTTCTTGTTTTATTCTGTTCTGTTTGTCTATTAGTTTATCCTTATACCATTGCCACCCTATCTTCATTCAAGTCTCTTTATAATAAGTATTGATATTGGTAATGAAAGCTTCACAATTGTTTTTCTTCTTCAACATGGCATTGATGATTTTTGATGTTTTGCATTTCCATACGCATTTTAGAATTGGCTTGTCAATGTGCACAAATAATTTTTGTGGGTATTCACTGTGATTGCATTAACTCTATAAATTAATCGAGAATAGGCCTTCTATTTTGAATTTTAATGCTATTACATACCGTCCAGGTTGTTGACTTATGTTCTTTCAGACACACTCCCATTAGCAATATGTGAAGTGTTTACTTCCCTGTGTTCTCATCACCGGCGAATATTATCAATCTTTAAAATATATATTATCTGATATGCAAATGTCTGGCTGTTTGAATTTGAATTTTCCTCATTTCTCATAAGGCTGAGCATCTTTTAATATCTTCTTCCATTTGAATTTCCTTTTCCATGAATTGATTTTTTTACTTCAAATTATTTGTGCTAATTCAGTTGTAGGTCTCTTGGTGTATTATACACCGAGTGGATACTATGCCATGCCACCCAGATGCCCTTTCAGGAAAGAATCACTTATTCCATCATCTGCCTGCAGTGTTGGCTACTAGCAGGTCCCAGCTATGCCCTCTTTGAGACTTATCCCTGGCCAGAGGATGCAGCACCACGTAAGGCTGTCTTTCATGGCTGGTTAATGCTGGAACACAGAGGCACAGGCTCTTTGCCTTAAGGCAGGACATTTCCAGAAGGCCATCCTGCCTTCAGAGCAACCCCACTGGACTAGCTAAAGTTGGTAGTACAAGTGTACCATTGTTCAACTTCTCCCTCTGCCCAGTCTTGCTTCCTTTGCTCTCCCACAGGTATTTTGGTCCAAAAACATTCCCCAGTAAACCTCCTACATACGAATCTCAGTCTCAGAGTCTTTTTCTCCAACAATCTGACCTGTGACAGAGCATCGAGGAAGTGGTCCTAGGTACCACAATCTAAAATAGTATTTTGAAGATGGATCATCGATAGACTGGCTGCTGATACAGATTCCAACACTGATAGTAGGTGGACAATGGAAAGTCCCTGGCATGTTGTGATTGTATAACTGCTAAAATTTATACCAGTGGTAAATTTAAAATCCTCTTGTGGAATATTGGTGGAGTGGAATGCACCAGCAGGTACAATGTCTCAGGCATTTGGGATTTTCAACAAAGTAGTAATTTAAAGGATTTGGGATTGGATGGCTGGTGGGGGCCATTGCACTGGATCAAGTCAACGCAATACTGAAATAGACGAACCTGTGATTAAAAGTCTACATGGCTAAGTCAGATGGTCTCACTGGCAGTATTGAAAGACAATGTCCTTCTATAGCCATGGGGGAGAAAAAATGGGGGAATGAGGCCCTGGACTTCATTACTAGAGTAGCAAAGCTCTACAGGAAGTTGAATTCTCAGGAGGGAAATGTCGGAAGGGCACATGTTGGAGAGCCAAAAGAATTTCTAGGAAGTGAGGTTGAAACTATCATATGTTTAAAATGTATGAATGAATATATGTTTTAGCTCTCCCATTTAATCTTTTTGACCCAACAGATATTGGTATCATAGGTATGGAAATTAGGAGAATCTGACTATATTACTGTAAAATTATTTACATCTTGTTATTTGCAATTGGAATGGCAATTCCACTTTGGTCTTCTCTTATCATTGCCCTTCATTTTTTTGACTTTGTAAAATGATCTGGATAGTTTATCTGATTCCATTATGCCCTTTTTGAGATGTGTCAGTAATACTTGGAGGATAAAGATTCAGGAAAATCTTTCAAAGGGGTCAGAGTTTAAAAAAAAAAAAGTTTTATAGTCAGAGAAAACATAGCTCCTTGATGTTTTTCATACTGAATAATCAACTCACAATAATCGAAAGCCAGAAAAACAAGAATATTCAATTGAAGGACAAGTGCGTGTGGAAAAAAAGAAAGAACAAGATGGGATTAAGGAAAGGAAATTAATATTAAATCAAGAGTAAAATGACAGTGTGTAGTCAACAGGGTCCTGGAGTTTTGTTACTAAGGCAGCTTCACAGGACATAAGCCTAAATTGAAATGAACAATTTTCTAAAAGTCAGTATTGACAGAATAATAGAAAAGATTGCATTTACTTGCCTCATGAGTCCAATGCAAGACCTTTTTGTAATAACACAAGTCAAAAGATATTGCTTCTTAGTTTTTCATTGCCCTACTGTTTTTAAATTAAACCAGAAATATAGAAATGCCAATAAAAATTAATATTGAGAATCCTTCACAGAATTGTATTTTTCTAAATGCTAAACTTTCAGAAGATGAAATGACGAGGAATACCTAGCACATTGACTATGCTAGGACAGAAAGATCATCTGAGAACATCGTTTTCTTATTATTTGGTAGAAGAACTCCAGGGTGAGCTGTGCACAATTCTTCCCTATGAAAACCAGATAAAACTATATTCAAATATTCACTATGCTTTTTATTTTAAAGATGAACAAAAATGATATCTAATATTATCTTATGTAACCACATTGTAGGAATAAAAATTCCAATATTGATGAGCATTGCGCTCTATTAAAATGTATTTGAAAGAGACCACGTTGTCATCATTTTTCATTCTATTAATGTGTATTTTTTAGTGACTTCATTGAATATTAGAAGTCTCTGCATACAGTGATAGCAGGTGGAAAATATGACTCTCCATTTAGAATTTAAAATGATCTTGACTCCAAAAACATTGATTATTCTAAACAGAATTTCCACAGTTGTGACTATAACTTTATTTTTTAGCTGACTTTATTCAGTCTGGCTTTGAAAAATAAATGTAAATTAAAATCAGGACATAGGTACAGGAACTGTCATTGTTAATGTTTTCAGTCACTTTGTTGAGCCCAGTGCATCATTGAGGTTCCCCAGGGCACTGTACTTACCTAATGGTAAGGCTCTAGAAGTTCAGAGCTTCTTTCATTAAATCTCCTACCCCTTCTTTCCTCACTCCCTCCTCACTGTAACTACTGACCTTCGAAGTCCTGGGAAATTTATATAAGAATGAAGGCATGTAGGAGTTGCCAACTGAGCTTTCCATTTGGCATCGGCTTACATGGCATTTTTTCAACATTTTGTGAAAAATAAATGGGTCAATTAACTACATCTCTGTATTATGAATCCAATTGCTCTTTTTCTTAAAAAAAAACAAAAACAGAAACACTAACTGATCTTTTCAGGCTGAAATACAGACTCCTATTAAGATAATTTATCTTAGAATGATGGTTCAGCAGGATTCTAGTAAGGTGTGAGGGTGGGGGGCAGACATTTGGGGCACATCCTTCTCTCAGGAAGTTTCCAGTCTTAAGGGAGCAGCTAAATAAATTTACAGTGAACTAAACAAGTGTAGACAAATAAAACTATCAGAAGGTAGTTAGCCCCATCAAACTTTAGCATGAATCACAATCACTTGGAAGGCTTGTTAAAACACAAAGGACAGGGTCCACCCCACTATTTCTGACTTAATAATCCTGGGGTGAAGCTTGAGAATTTGCATTTCTAACAAGTTTCCATTTAATGTTTATGCTGCTGATATGGTGACCACCCTGATTACAGACAGGGACATTCCAAGAACACGTTCAATAAAACTGGTTCTGTTGTTATTTATTTTAAGTGTTGCTGAGGATGTTTGGATATTTTTTGGTGCATTAAATATCTCTTCTTTGGATGACATTATGGAGCAGATTGCTTTCTGGCCTCTGCCGTACTACCTCTGAAGTCATGTTTGTTTTTATTTTCTGGCCAAACTGAATAACTTTTTTCCCTTTCGAGTTGATCACTAGAAAGCTTAGAGCCAAATTCATGACTCCCATCTTGGCAGTGAACAGGTCTTAGATTCACAGTAAGCATTTTATACCTAATGTCACATCGGGGTTCAAATTGGTTTTCTTATGTACATTCTCCCCAACTTCCTCATTTTCTCACTTTTTTTGTGAATATGTGTGTGTGTATATATATATGACATAAATTTTATATATAAGATATATATATGTATATAAAATACATAAAATTTTTCATCTGCCTAATGTTCATTTCTAAGTGTGAGTTCACGGCTGTTTTCTGCCTCCTCCCCCATAAATTCATCTTCAATAATGAAGACCGCTGAAATGGGTCAGGGAAGAAGGCACCACCCTGATCTTAGAATTACATTCTACATACTACTCTTTTTGTGACCTGGCTTCTTTTACATAGCATATTTAAACTGAGATTTATCCATGATGTTGTGTGTATCATTAATTTTTTTCTTTTTATTACTGAATGACATTCCATTGTATAAATATACATATCCCAATTTGTTTATCCATTCGGCTGGTAATTGGACATTTTGGTTGTTTCCGGTTTTTGGCTATTACAAATAAAGTTTCTATGAACCTTTATGTACAAGTCCTCGTATGAATCAATAAATGTTTTCACTGCTCTTGGGTAATTGTTAATATAGCCACTCCAGCTTTTTTTTGGGTAGTGTTAGCATGGTCTCTGTTTTCCCACCATTTTACTCTTAACCTATTTCTGTCTTTATATTTAAGCATGTTTTTTGTAGGTAGAATACAGTGGGATCTTGCTTTTCATCCAGTCTGACAACCTCTGCCTTTTAATGAGGTGTCTACACTATTTATACTTAGTGTGATTATTAACGTATTCAGATTTACATTTATTGTCTTATTATTTGTTTTCTATTTGTCTCATTTGTTCTTTGTTCCTCTTTTTCTGCTTTCTTTCAGATTAAAACTTTTTTTTTAAATTTAAGTATGTTGACACCCAACGTTAACATGAGTTTCAGGTGTACAACATTCAACAAAATCTATACATTGTGCTTTGTTCGCCACAAGTGTAGCTACTGTCTGTCACCATACAGCATTATTATAATATCGTTGATTATATTCCTTATGTTTCACCTTTCATTGCGTGATTTATATATTCCATTACTAGAAGCCTGTACCTCCCACTCACCTTCACCCATTTTGCCCAGCCCCTTACCTTCTCCCCTCTGGCAACCACAAGTTTGTCTTCTGTATTTATAGGTCTGTTTCTGCTTTTGTTTTTTTGTTCATTTCATATAAGTGAAATCACATAGCATTATCTTCATCTGACTTATTTCACTTAGCATAATATCCTTTAGGTCCTCGACTGATTACTTTTTATAATTTCATTTTAATTCCTTTGTTGGTTTCTTGGCTGTAACTATTTGCTTTGCTCTTTTACTGTTTTAATGTAGAGAATACATTTTAAATTTGTCACAGTCTACCTTCATTTGCTATTAGGCTACTTCGCATAAAGTATGAAAACCTTAAATAGTAATTTCCATTTCTCCCCTCCTGGACTTTGTGCTTTTATTATTATACATGTTACCTCTACCTGTGTTGTAAACCCCACTACATCATTCTACATTATTTTTACCTTTAAGCAGCCAATTGTCTTTTTAAAAGATTCAAATAATAAAAATATCTCATATATTTACCTAAGGAGCTACCATGCTGGTGTGCCTCATTTCTTTGTGTAGATCTAGATTTTCATCTATAGTATTTTCTTTTTGCCTGATCAACTTCTTTTAACCTTTCTTGTAATAGGAGTCTTTGGGTGATGAATTCTTTCAGCATTTTTATGTCTGAAAAGGTCTTTATTTTACATTCATTTTTGAATTCTGTTTTTGCTGAGTGAAGAATTCTAGGTTGACAGTTTACTTCTTTCCACACTTTAAAGATGTCGATCCACTGTCCTTTTGCATTATTTCTGATTAGAAATCTGCCATCATCATCTTTGTCTTTGTTCCTTTGTAGGTAACATATCTTTTTCTCTGACTGCTTTTAAGATTTTCTCTTTATGACTGGTTTTGAGAATTGGATTAATGGTGTGCCTTTGTGTGGTTTTCTTCATGTTTTTTTTTTGTTTTGTTTTGTTTTTTTTTTTGTGCTTGAGGTTCATTCATCTTCTAGGATCTCTGGGATTTTTAGGTTTTACCAAATTTATCCACATCTATCTTTCCTCTCCTAGAAGTACACCAATTATATGCACATTAGTTGTGTGAAGTTGTCCCACAGCTCCCATTTTTTTCTTTTTGTATGTTTTAGTGTCTGTGTTACAGATAGTTCCTTATACCATGTCTTTAGGTTCACTAATCAGTTATTCTGCAACATCAGATCTGCCACTCATATCATCCAGTGTACTTTTCACATCACACATTTTGGATTTTACCTCTTTAATTTTGATTTAGGTCTTAATTTTTTAAAACATCTTCAATGACTTCACTTAACATATTTAATCTTTCCTGTGGCTTTTTAAAAAAAAAGCGTATGAAATAGAGTTATACTGTTTTAATGTCATTGTCTGCCACATTTGTGCCTGTTCTGGGTCTCTTTTGGTTGATTTATTATTCTTGTCACTATGAGTTCATTTTTCCTGCTCCCTTACTTGCCTGGTAATCTTTAATAAGATGTCAGACATTGTGAATTTCACCTTTTTGGATGCTGGGTATTTTTGTATTCTTATAAATATTCTTGACCTTTCTGTGGGAGGAAGTTACTTAGAAACCCTTTAATCCTTTTGGGTCTTGCTTTTAAGACCTATATGTCAGGAATGGAGCAGCATTTAGTCTAAGACTAATTAGTCTCCACTACTGAGGCAAAATTCTTCTAATGACTGTACTCAGTACTCCATGAATTATGAAGATTACCAGTCCAGCTGGTGAGAACAGGCACAATTAATGATCCTGTGTTATCACCAAGTGCTTTTCCTATGCTCATTTTGGGTGGTTTTCCCTTGGCTTTCGGTAGTTTTCTCATGCCTATGCAGTTGGGTACTCTGCTGAATAGTTGAGAGGGATCCTCTTTAAATCTGCAGAAGTTTCTTCCTGTGTAGCTCTCTTCTCTCCAGTGCTAGGTTTTGTTAACTTTATTATTTACTTCTCCAGAGCCTGCTAACAATATCGGTTCAACTCAGGGAATTTGATGCATTCCATCTGGGTTTGCCTTCAATACACTGTGGCCTAGAAATTCTCTCAAAGGTTTAAGCTGGGGCAATAGTAAGCTTCTATCTGTTGGAGATCGTATCCTTTATAGCCTGATATCCAATGACTTAAAATCTACTTTTTTGTATGTTTCATCCAGTATCTTATTCATATCAGATGGAATAGTAAATCTACTCCCTGTTACTGCATCCTGGTTAGAAAAAGATCCCTGTCATCCTTTCTTTGGCTTCAAGCTTCAGCTCTCTTTTGAATCAACTCTCTGAGGATTTTTCTTCCTCAAGTGCATGGTTGGTCAGCACAGGATATCTCTGCTCTTGTCTCCGGAGGGACTAGGTAGGTATTTCCCTTTCTATCTTTCACCTTACATTAATCCTTCCTTAACTCTTACTTACCATCAACTGGAAAGACGCTATGGCTCAAGATTAGTTAAGTGCACCTGGGAGCAAGGGGCCTTGGAGACCAGCTCACCTCCTCTAAAATGTGGCCTTCACACAGAGGCACAGAGGCCAGCCTTGTGTTTCAGTTTAGCTCAGGAAGGATTGTGGTCCTCACATTGATCTGCCTCTCATGACACCAATAGTTGGCTGAAGATTTGGATATTCAGAATTCTAGTCCTGTATCTTTTCATCTTCTAAGATTAATGTGGTCAATCCATTTTGAAATAAAGTTGGAAGAAGGAATTTGCACTTAAATGCCAAAATTGTATTTCTAATTATTTTTACTGTGTTTTATATTCTGTTGAAGTTAATTGTATATAGTTCTCTTCCCTGGTGTATATTCAGTTTTTTTCAATTAATCATTATTATTTTTAGAGTTTTCATTAAAAATCCCCTCAATACCTGCTTATATGTGAGTACTTGAACTTGGTGGGCCCAGATGATAAATTATAGTTCAAATGAACAGAATGTGGAGACAAGGTAAGCAACCTCCTTATAAGTGACTAGAGCCAGAAGCATTCCTTTCTGCACATGTCATAATCCATGTTAGTAAATCTGAATTTGCAGACTGGTCGTGGAAGTTGAGGCCTGAGAAATTTAACAAATATCAAAATTTTATACTTAAAATTCTAGTCTTGCTCATGGGAGTAATTAGCCTTTACCCAGATAGAGATTATCAAGCATTTTTTCTTCATATACTTACTCTTATCATTTATAGGAAGAATATTTTACTGTATTGGAAAATGTCCTAATGGGGAAAAGGTTAACTTTTTTACAAGACTATGACTTCTGGGTCGAGTGCCTGATAATACTCAGTCTTGCTTTCAAAAAATAGGTAATAACTAAAAATCAGTTGAGAAAAGTGTTCCTTAGAAAACTGATAACAGGTTTTCAAATTCTTAGATTGAATCACTGAAATGAAGTAACTGAAAATGTTTCTTTTCCCATCACCCTTGCTTGACAATAGAGGCAAATCATCAGCCTACAACCGTTCTACTGTGAGGAATTGTCATCCAGTTGGGAGGTCTTAGGAAGGTGATATGGTGCAGCTAAGAGAGCACTACTGGAAATTTTTGTATCTCATCCCAGATCAGCCATGAAAAGGTATGAGTTTTAAGAGATTATGGGCCAAATTTACAATTCCCTAGTTATTAACATTCCTGCCAGAAAGTACATTTTTCATCCACCAAACAGATATTTTATGAGAACCTACCAATTATCATGTACTGTGAACCAAAAGGAGAAATGACAAAGGCAAATGAATGTGAGCTTTGCTTTAAGACACACTCAAGTTGAGGGCCACCACAGTCATTCACAAGACATATCCACTATACCTCGTGTTTCTCCAATTTGGTAAAGGGCATCAATGGGAAGGAGAAAGCTATAGCTTTTATGATCATAACTCTGTTTAATTAAGATGGATTTGTCTACCTTTTGTGCTTTATTGCATTTGTCCTTTTCTACTAATTAACAGTCTCTCCAGAGATGGGATTTGTGTCTAAGATTACTTTACTACAGTCCTTCACTCTTCCCTCTTCCCACTGGAACCATAAGATAGCAGATTCCACACACAATACCAAGCAACTGTTTCATGAGTTTCAATGATTTGAGCTCCTATTAGTCTCCACTGTATCCAGTGTGAACCTAAAATTGTCAGGAAGCAATAATAAAATGAAAGTGTTGATCTGGAAACAAAGAACTGCAATTCGGGGTACACAGTTGTGGGTGGCAATCCAGAAAGTGTCCTGCTAGGGAGTAAAAGTCAGGGGTGTATAAAGCGAAAAGGGAATACTTGTAGACATTGTTTACAAAGAATTTCTGATTGGGTGTTGGCAGCAGAAAGCTAATCTTGATTGAATATAATTGGTTGCTAAGGCTATCAATATGCAAAGTCTGTTACTGTAGTGAGTTACAGGTGTTTGGGCTGAATCCTTGGAATTCTTGTGGTCTAGCTTTGCGCAGTGGCAGTATCGTAGCCAATGAGGTTTATCCGAGGCGCGATTATTGCTAATTGGAATACTTGTGGTCTGGCCCACTTCAGAAGTTCATGGTTCCTCCCATGAGGACATGCATAAGGTCCACCTCCTGGCCGCATTTGAAAACCCCTTGACATAAGACACCCCATTCCATTTCCCCTTTCACACCAGTAACATGAGGTATCTGCTACTTTTGAGAGACTTTATATGATCCTTATCTGGTTTAAAATTGTGTATTCTTGGAGCCAGGGGGGAAAAAAAGAACAAACTCTTGGGATAGAAAATAGACCGTAATTGTGAGAAGCCAAGAATGGAAGAAACAATATGACCATGAAGGGGCAGTAGGGAATTTTGGGGAGTGATGGAAATGTTCTGTATTTTAGGATAATGGTGGTTACTATATGCACTTGTCAAAACATACAGAACTCTACAATAAAAGGGTGAATATATGTATGTAATTTAGACCACAGTAAACCTGGGGTGGGGGAGAATGAGTTCTAGGGCATGGCCAGTGTCCTTTAGGACCTATTACCTTGAGTCTGTGTGTGTGTTGGGGAAATGCTTAGAGGGGTGAACTAATACAGGGATGCGATCTTTGGGGTAATATGTATTTCTATGAAAGGCAAGGGGTTAATGGGATGAATTGTGGCTATGACTTGAATTCTGGATGGGAACTATTATTTCCTAATGTTTTAAATGAAATTCTCAAATTATTAGAAAGTCAGCAAAATGGAGTGAATAAGGGTCTGGCTTCTGGAACCAGACTGCCTGATTAGGAATCCTAGCTTCATCCATCACTAACTGTGTGACCTTTGGCAATTTACCTATTAGAAAATGACACAGTGGGTCACCTGGGTGACTCAGTCATTGGGCGTCTGCCTTTGGCTTGTGTCATGGTCCCAGGGTCCTGGGGTCGATCCCTGCATCAGGCTCCCTGCTTGGTGGGAAGGCTGCTTCTCCCTCTCCCACTCCCTCTGCTTATGTTCCCTCTCTTGCTGTCTCTCCTTCTCTGTCAAATAAATAAATAAAATTTTTAAAAAGAAAAGAAAAGAAAATGACATAGTAGTTTGTACCTAGCTGTATCAGCCAGCCAGTAAGAAGATAAGTATTGTGTATATTTTCCTAATTAAGGCAGTGAAAGAAAACCACACCATGGAGTGTGTGGGTGGCTCAGTCGGTTAAGCGGCTGACTTGAGTTCAAGTCATGATCTTGGGGTCCTGGAATGGAGTCCTGCATCAGGCTCCACATTCAGCAGGGAGTCTGCTTCTCCTTCTCCCTCTGCCACTCCCCTGCTTGTGCACATGCTCGCTCACGCTCTCTCTCTCAAATAAATAAAGTCTTTTTAAAAAATAAAAAAAAATTAAGACCATTTAAAAAACCATATTGCTTGAAGTTAAAAAATAACACTATTTTTTAATATGCCTACATGTACATTAAAGAGTACATGTTAGGTACTCTTTTAAGCATTTTACATGGGCAAATTACTGAATTCTCACAACAACTCTATGATAGGTACCATTATCATCTCTTCTACAAATGAGGAAGCTGAGGTGTGGCATGAATAAGCACACTGCCAATGGTCACACAGGGACTGACAAGGCTGGGATTCAAACCCAGGCAGCCTGGTTCCAGAAGACATCCCTTATCCACTTCACTCCACCGCCTTTCTAATAATTAGAGAATATTAGTTACAACATGAGAAAATAATTGTTCTCATCTAGAACTCAAGTCAAGTCTAATTTCAGGGTTCACTTGTAATAACCAAAGGGCAACGTTCTCCTCATCCGCATCCAAAGAGTGGATTAATCAAGCTCACGTTGTTCATTTCCAGTCACATTACATCAAACTGCACAGGACTCCATTTTTGACAAGGAAGTGAAAGATAAGACAATATTTGGGAAGAAAAGGCAGCAATTTGTTTGTGGAAAGGTCAAAAGGCAGGCTATGTCCTAATTTATTAGGAGTGTCAGCTAGCTATAGGACTGTTCTCTCCCCCCATCTGGCTCACTACATGACGTTTTCATAGTTGAAATTCATCTCATTAGCCCTACATGTCCTGAGACAACATCAGGTTTTCTTTTTTTTTTTAAGATTTTATTTATTTATTTGACAGATAGAGATCACAAGTAGGCAGAGAGAGAGAGGAGGAAGCAGGCTCCCCGCTGAGCAGAGAGCCCCATGCGGGGTTCGATCCCAGGACCCTGGGATCATGACCCGAGCCAAAGGCAGAGGCTTTAACCCACTGAGCCACCCAGGTGCCCCCAACATTGGGTTTTCCAAATTGCAACCCGGTAACAAAAGCCATGACTACCACACACAAAAAGTCCTCAGCTATATGTTCCTTGCCTTGGGTTTTATGTAAGTGAAAATCTGTAGGAAATAAATCCATTTGGATACTGTTATTTACTTATACTCTCCCTTGTTCCAAATAAAAAGAAAAAAAGATATGGGATATGGCGTTTCTCTCTCAAAGTCCATAAATGCACACATTTAAAAATCTATATCTTCTATAATTTTATAATAGATGATGTACTGACCAAATAAATACGTTACACATTAGAATTTATACTGGGCATACATTCATCTTCAAGCTACAATCTCTTCCCATTTTTCTTTGTCAAAGACTTCTGGAAATGTTATGCTAAAAATAACAATTTTAATGTGAGTAACAGGTTAACAAAACGAAAGTTGCTATAGAAACAGAATGCATACTTAAGAAACTGGAACTATGAGGAGAAATGATAGTTATTGGCTCCTGCGAATTGGCAAGAGCTTATCAATATATATTCCGTAGTCTGTTTCAGATAGCTTGGTAGCTGCTAATACCAATACCTCCCAATATTTTCCTGAGTTTTACAAATGTATGCAATCAAGGATGTTCAGCCAAGAGGCAGGAAGAAAAAAAAAAACAAGAAAGATGGCTACCTCAAGGATTCCTGCGCCACTTAGCACAAGCAAAAGTGGGTCTATTAGGGCAAGGTGCTCGTGTCTCCTTAATGCCATGATTTATTTTGATGTCTTAACCATTATTATGTGCAAGGTTGTCCAAATTATTCATGTCAACAGTGGGGAGTTCCTGAATCTCTGAGAATGATCATTTACATGGGGCTTGGGGAGCTTGGTTTGCACCGAGTACTAAGCTGGCAATGTACTTGAGCGAAGCTTTAATAATTGGATATCTTCTGGTTAACTGCATGATTCAGGGGTATTTTATTTATTATCGCTCTCCAACTGCAACTTTTGACTGAATGTTGCCATGATTTGACCATATTTTATTAAAGAGGAACAAACAGCAGTTTCTTACATCGTGCACCACTCTGCTTTTATAACCTGCATTTTTCATGCCATAAATCCAGACACTTTACAATCATTAAGAATATGTAAGGAGCCTTGGCTCTGTAACATCCTCTCTCCAGAGTTCAGTCTGGCTATAAAACAAAAGCCAGTGCAGAAAACATGCATTCAGACTCTGCTCTCTGAAAGCCAAAACATCCCGTGGTAATTAAGTTTTTTCTGGTGGGAACGTTCTAGGCCGTGTGTGTTCAATGTTTTGCTACCTTTAACCCAGGTGGCTGTTGCTTCTTTTCCCCTCACCTCCTTCCTACGAAGATTTGCTGTCTTTCTCAGCGTATTAATAATGGAGGCTCTGGGGGCACCTGGATGGCTCAGTGGGTTAAAGCCTCTGCCTTCAGCTGGGATCGTGATCCCAGGATGCTGGGATGGAGCCCCGAGTTGGGCTCTCTGCTCAGCGGGGAGTCTGCTTCCTCCTCTCTCTCTCTGCCTACTTGTGATCTCTGTCTGTCAAGTGAATAAATAAAAATCTTAAAAAAAAATAAATAATAAAAATAAATAATGGAGGTTCTGGTAAATGCACAAGGCCTTCGGTGTGATGACTCTATTGGAATTGTTAGGACCCACCTGGTTCCTGCACTGAAATTATGTGAGGTTTTAACTAGGCAGGTTTTCCCCTCCCTTTGTGCATCTGGAAAGCTTTCCTCCAAGGAATTTTGAGAGGCTTGTGATGAGCACTGCTCCGGAGTTTGGTGAAGTTGCCCTGGGACTCCCTTATTCTCATGGGGTGTCTGCAGAGCCTGTTTCTTCCTATGTGAGAGAGAAGGGCTGGTAACAGAGCTCTCTGGGCTACAGACAGAGGAACAGTGAATAGTCTCAGGCTTAAGTGCCTTCCTACCTGAGACTGCAATTTCCTCCTAGACATGGAATGGCTCTCTGCAGAAAATGGAACCAAGATAGATCAGGGCGATTTTCAGACATTATGGAATTCTGGACGTGAAACAGTACAAATGGCCTTTCTATCTTCCTTTGACCCCAAAGAGCAGTCCTGACAATAAGAAAGGATCGTGTTCAGAAGCAACAGGACTTGATGAAGATTACGCCACGTTAGAGCATAGTCACTGTTTATTGAGCCTTGACCATATCCTGGGCATTGTGCCTTATCTCATGCTTTAGTTCATTCCGATGTTACAACAGCCCTGTGAAGTAAGAATTATTCTTACAATGGTTAATCAATTCTCTTTTTCACCCCAGTTCTTTTGAATGCTGGTTCTCTTTCTTGTCGAACACAGAAAGAAGTCAGAATGACTGAGTCCCCTTTCTCCTTCTATCATTTTTTTTAATGCTACATCTTCCTTGGGTGGAGACCCTAGTCTTTTCTTCTTTATAATGTTGGTCTTGAAATGATCATTTTCAACCTCTTTTTATGGCATTTATCTTTTGATTTAATTTAGGAGTCAGGATGGCCAGAGAGTAAATACGGTAGGTTTTGTGGCTATGTGGTGTGTCTTAGTGATTCAACCCTTCTGTTGTGGTATGCAAAGGCAGCATAGATAATACAAAAAGGAATGGGTATGGCTGTGTTCCAATAAAACTTAATTTACAGCAACAAGAGGCCTGCCCATGAGCATCAGTGTGCGACCTCTGGACTAAAAATTAAAATTAGAATTAAAATTACGATAAAAATAAAAATGAAAATGTGGCAGGTGATGGGACAAAGCAAAGGCATAGCCTTCAATTAATTCATTTCTAGGACCACATTATTAGCAGTGTGGCCTTGGGCAAGTTATCTTTATTTCATTTAGGCTTAGTTCCCTTATCTGTAAAACCAGGGTGATGGGTCCCTCCTTAGATTATTTTGAGGATTAAAAGAGAGAAACATGCACTCCTGGACTTCTCCTCTCTTTCAGTTTGGTTACCAATGTTTGGCTGCTTCCAATATTCCAGGCACTTGCTTAAATGCTGATGATACAACCATAAGACAAGGCCCTTGTTTCCTGCATCACCTCCCAAGAATCCAAGGA
This sequence comes from Lontra canadensis, assembly GCF_010015895.1. Lineage (NCBI taxonomy): Eukaryota > Metazoa > Chordata > Mammalia > Carnivora > Mustelidae > Lontra > Lontra canadensis. Next base: position 2,177,651 of record NW_022631125.1, read on the forward strand.
GCATTCTTCTTGCCTCAGAGGACAAAGGACCTCCCCAGTTGGGAGGTCTTCAAGGTCAACCTTGAAGGGTGAGCAGAATATTTCAGGTTGAGAAGCAAAAGAAGGGCGTTCCAAGTAGAGATAACAGTGGGAGCAAAAAGATAAAAGCTTTGTAGAATTGCATAGTATTTCAGGGAACTGTGAAAAATAGTCCAGTATAGAGAACATGAGGATGCACGGTTAGGTACATACTAATAGGACCTACCTGATATCCATTCCCCCTTCTTCCTTACTCGCAGGTCCATGATTTTGTCCAGGGCAGAAAATGTACCCACCTAAAAATACTCAATCCCCCTGTCTCCCTGGTTAGCTAGAGGTGATCATGTGATACAGTTCTAGCTAATGAGATGTAAGTAGAGATATCTGGGAAGGGCTTTGTTTTCTGAATAAATAGGAAACAACTATATAAGGAGAAGGGTTGTTCTTTTTTTTTTCTGATCTAGAAGTTGGATGCAACACTTGGAGATTCAGCAATCCTTTTGTAGTCATGAAACCAAAAGCCACACTTGAAAGTGATGATGCAGAAAGACAAAAGGAGCCTGCCTGTGTGCTCTGTGACATCACTGAGCCAGCCCTAATGACCTATTTCCAGATTTTTGCTATATAAGGAAAAAGAGAGTCCCATCATTTAAGCCACTGTGTATTGTGTTTTCCATTGTTTACAGGAACAAAAGACTATGTGATATACAGTGGATTCAGAAGTAGTAGGAAAGATGCTGCATAGGTAGATTAGGTCAAAGCCAAATGTTATCCTACAGAGTTTAGACTCCATCCTATAGACAAGCGAGAAACAGTAAAGATTTTTAAGCAAAAGAGAGCTAGAAAATAACTTGCTCAACAGTAGACATTAAGATCTAAGTATATGCCAGGAACTGCGGGGAACTGCACAGATAAAGAACAAAACCAAAACAAGAAGACATACCACCAAATACAACTACTCTAAGTGCTGATGTCTTAAGAAGGAAACTCACGTTTTTGCTCAAGAATAATCAGAGTGGCCTACATCAGATATGTAGGAAGCCCGCTTGGGTAACAACAGAGCTCAGACCTATAAGATGAGAATTTAGTCATGCAAATACAGTTGAAAATAGCATTCTACACATAAAGGCCAGCATTGGCCAAGGACTAGAGCAAGAAAGAGCCTAGCAGTTCCCAAGAACTTTAAGAAATTCAGGTAGCTAGAGCTTATTACCCAAACGGGGAGTCGATGGTTTGAGATGAGATGGTTCAAGATTGGCAGGGCCTTGTAGGTTATGGCAACAAATTTTAAATGAACAGGAAGCCACTGAGGAGTTTGAAGCAAGTGATATGATGATCCAAGTCATGTTTTAAAAGAATGTTCTTGAATGTTCTTGACATGGTGTAGAAAATGGATAAGAAATGAGAAAGAGTGGGATGGTATAGACCAGATAGCATTGTTGCTGTGGTCTAGGTGAAAGGTTATGGCAGGATGACGGTGGCATAGTCTCAAACAGTAACTATGAAGATGGAGAAATATAGGCCCTTGAGGTACATCAGCATGACTTGCTGTATGGATTGGATGTAGGAGTTTAGGCAAAAGGATTAATCCAGGGTGACTGTCTCTGATCTGAGTTTGTAGGTGGAAAGCAATACCACTTACTGAGATGGGAAAGACTCTGGTCCAGGAGGATACATTTTGAATGGGAAACAAATTGTTCTGTTGCTGACACATTAAATTTGAGATGCCTATGAGACATCCAAGTGGGAAACCTCAGATATGTGGGATGTAGAAGTCAGATTTAGAGAGAATTCTTCTGGCTGGAGATCATCTTATGAACCATCAGCAAAATTATGATATTTTAATCCAAGGGAACAGATGAGCTCCCCTTGGAATACTGTATAGAGAAAGAGAAGACTGGGGGTCTGTTTGGGGAAGGTAGGAGAATGAGTTTGAGAGAAGACAGACTTGGGGAAAGGGAAATCGGGTCAGAAGTTCCTGGATTTGTTTTAAGTGAGAAGTAAGGGATGTCTGAACAAGAGCAGGAGCAGGAGCAATGGGAATGGAGAAAAAGGAATTTGTTTTACATTTAAGAGCTAGTCCACAGAACTTGGAGGTTGATTGGATTGCAAGGGCTAGAAACCTGAAGTCAAAGGAAGCTCCAAGATCCCTCCTTGCTTGACTGTATCCTGCCACTCTCAATCAGTATGTGATACACAGAAGGCAAAGGGAGCCCCAGGGTGAGGTAACAAGTTTGATTTGGGTGACACAAGGGTGAACATCAGATAGGCTTAAAGCCTGGGACTGCTGGGTGCTGCTTTTTAAGAATTACAATCTCTTCGCCTAAACCGGAAGCAAATGCTCAGGAATGGTCTGTGGTTGCTGTGAAGCTGGGGAAAAGGTAGACAGTTTCCAGAATAACCATGTGGGAGGTTTATTGGATTGCAAGGGCTAGAAACCTGAAGTCAAAGGAAGCTCCGAGATCCCTCCTTGCTTGACTGTATCCTGCCACTCTCCAGAATAACCATGTGGGTTGTGGAGGACTTTTAGAAGGTCCTGAATCCTTGTGAGAACTGCGAGGAGAAATTCTTGTGCCAAGCGCAATACTTGGTCCATGTTGGCTGTGTGCTCCACAGCTGACCGTACCTTCACCTGGAGATATATTGTGGACCTTCTACTTTACTTAACCATCTCCATAGAAATTTTACATTTCTAGATGTGTCTTTTGTTGTCTTCCTGTGGATCATATCACTGATTCACTGTTAAATGGAATTGCTGCCAACTCTTGGGTTCTGACAGCTAAGTTGATTAGGAGAACTATAGAAACCATGAAAGTTTTAATACCAGAATCCTATGTTAGCAACAAGTGGGCCATCTTGGTTGAAAAAAAAAAAGTGTGACTAAGAATAAAGGAAGAAGTGTTTCAGTGAAGTATGTCAATTATCTCTTTGATTTCCTGCAGCCTGGCATCCTGGGTTGAATATTGGAAGTGGTCGCAGTTATCATTTCTTGGTTGCTTCTGTTGCTTCAAACCAAAGGGTGAGGGATACCTGAAGTATTATAGCAGGAAATGAAATCACAAAACCCAGTCTGGGTAATAACAGAAAGTGAGACCAAGGGTGTTTCTTGTAGATGGCATTTTAGATGGGGATGAGGGAGATAGGGGGTTAGGAAAGTTAATCAGAGAAAATCCTTCTTTTTTAAGATTTTTTTTTTTAAAGATTTTATTTATTATTGGTCAGAAAGAGAGAGAGCACAAGCAGGGGGAATTATAGGCAGAGGTAGAAGCAGGCTCCCCGCTGAGCGGGGAGCCCAATGCAGGACTTGATCCCAGGAGCCTGGGATCATGACCTGAGCTGAAGGCAGAGGCTTTACCGACTGAGCCACCCAGGTGTCCCCAGAGAAAATCACTTGCCTTTTATTTTACATTTTGTCAGAGACAGCGGACTTTCAGAACAGTAAGAATTTGCAAACTAAGAGGTTATAAATGTGGGAGGAAGTGGAGGTAATGATGATAAAATGTAGTCAAGGTCTATCTTTTCTGACCTGACCAGAAAAAGTGGATACAGAATACCTGGGTCCACATTAGAGTTTTAATTATGAATAATTATGCTTTAAATTTTGTGTACTAAATCTTTTTCTTTCCTGTCAGCTCTGACCTTGGAGCTCTGCTATTTGTGTGAACTAATTGGGGTTTTAAAAATGTGTTTTGAGACAGCCTCTCAAAAACAATTTTCTCATTGGATCCGGCACTCTTCAAATAAAAATCAAAAGTGTCTCAATGAGGTATAAAACATTCATTGATTAAAGTGTACAAGAAGCAATTTCTTCTTGGAACTTCTGTTTGAAAGAGAAATGTTTGGTTGCATAAAGGCTAGCCAGGAGGTGCTTTTTTCAATATGATTGAGAATTAGATATCTCTACAAGTCATCATTTTTGAGATAACCCATGGTTACTGTGTATTAAGGTCGAAATGGCACTTTGGCAATACAACTATAACGGTAAATAATTGACTTTATAATTATAGATATAACTTTGCAAGAAGGGGGAAGTTGGCCTCTCCAAAGTGACAAATCATGGGGCCGGCAGAAGTGAACACATGTATGTTTTCAGCAATCTCAGAGCTAGGAAATAAGGAAGAATTTGACAAATCTACTCTTCCCAGAAGCTTTAGTTTAGTTTATCAATACAGCCACACCGGGAATTAGGGCTTTGACATATGAATTCAGGAGCAGGGGACACAAGCATTCTGTCTATAACATGGCCCAGAAGAGAGCAGCAGGTGGAGAAGGCATAAGGAAGCCTGAGAGTCAGGCAGGGGTCAGCAAGCTTAGATAATAAGCTGCTGAGAGGCCAAACTGTGGCTGGGCTGGGCCTCTCTCCTGTCCCAGGGCTGATTGAGCCTGAGGCCCAAGTGTTACGGGCCAACCACCTGGAGAGCATGCTACTTCAAGAAAGTGACAGGAAAAAAGGTCTTGGCAGGATTGCACTTCAGGCAGGAGTATTTACACTCCCTGTGCAAAGATCGAAGAAAACAAGCAAAAGCAAAGTTCTCAAACTGCCAATTCCTAAGAATCTCTTGGTGGGGAGCTGGCTGGAACATACCAGAGGCCATTAAACAGTGTCTGCAGATGATGATAAAAATGATACAGAGATTAGCCTCCAAAGCAGGGTTTCTCCAGCTGCAGCCATCTTGGGCTAGATAGCTCTTTGACGTGGGGGATGTCCTGTGCATTGCAGGATGTTTAGAAGCACTCCTGGCCTCTCCCCACTAGATACCAATAGCGTCTACCCCCCACGTTTTGACAACCAAAAAATGTCACCAGATGTCGCCAATGTTGAGAACCAATGGCCTAAAGAGAGGACTGATGGTGGCCTCTTGAAGACAATTCATGCATCCAATTAAAATGACAGTAATTTGGGTACCTGGGTGGCTTAGGTGGTGAAGCATCTGCCTTGGGCTCAGGTCATGGTTCCAAGGTCCTGGGTTCAAGTGCCACATCAGGCTCCCTGGTCCATGGGGACTCTGCTTTTCCCTCTCCCTCTGCTCCTCTCTTACTTGTGCATCCTCTCTCTCTCTCTCTCTCTCAATCTCTCTCTCTCTCAAGTAAATTAAATAAAAAAGGACAGTAATTTGTCCAATGAACTGAGACACTAAATAAAGTCATAAGTCTATGATAACCCCAAAAGGAGGATGTAACATAATAGGCCACAGGAAAAATCCAGCCCGTGTGAGTCAGTTAATTGGTACTTAGTCTTCCACAAAAGTGAGAGCGATTAACAAATTGTTCAATTAAAGAAAAAACTGCAATCAATTCATTATTTAATTGTGCGAGACTGTCCTTTCAGTGGCTAGTTCAAGAAGTCATCACAGTCTGGTTGCGATGTCAACCATCTACACATTCACTCTCTTAATATAACTTGATACTGCAAAATTATTCAACCTTAAGGTCACACCTGCAGTCATCAACGTATTAATTTGAGACTGCAAGAATATTCCATCTTATGCCAGGGTATGGATCAAGGGGTATAACTTAGGCAGTCCTGAAGCCTGAGTCTTTGGGGGATTGTCTTGGGAAACTGACCACTTTATCAGGTGTGGCTATACACAGTCAAGTGTGTCCTGGTAGTTTTACAGAATTCTTTGCACCAAGTAGCATCCAGACTTTTCACAGGGAAGTGGTAGGTGGCCAGAAGGGTATGAACTTGGTCAAAGAGAGGTTCTGTGTTTCTGTGGGGAACTTCGAGAGACTAGAGACGTTCTACAACTGGCAGAGGAGCACTATGTCTTAGCTCCCGTTTCTGTAGGGTATCTCGTAAATTTTTACATTTTTTTGCCATTGAGAAATTTTCTATCTTCAACAACAGTATCTGTTGGTGTCTTTCTGTCAATCATATCACTGTCCTGTTGTGATGACCAAGCAGGTGCCTTTTGAATTTTCTGTGCGTTTTTCCCATCCTACAGTGTTGCATGTGAGGCATTAGGAAATGTAGAAATAAAACTTAAATTGGCACCAGTCTTTCCTGTGGGTTTTTCCTCCTCCTTTTATCTTTTGGGTGCATCAGAGGACCCCTGTGTAGTCGCATTACTGTCTTGGGATTCTTCCTCCTTATTTCTCTCTAGCCTAATTTCTTATTCCATTATAAGAATTCTAGAACCTCTCAACTCTCTCAAATACCTTTTAGCAACCCTGATCATGAGATAGATTATAATCACATTCTATCTGACTTTTTAAGAATATGGAGTTCTAAAATCCAGGCTACCTTTATTTCTGTTGCCAACATTTCACTTTTCGAAGCTCCAAGATCACTTTCTTCCAAAGTTCCTGTCATACGCATTGTAAGAACTCTATTGTTCTTGTTGGTGAGAATTAAGCACAGAGTAAGAGTTCAGCTTGATATTTCCCTCTACATGCAGATATGACATTGTCAGTAAGAAAAGTCAAGAATGTGTCAAATACTTAGTAGACTGGAACTTTCTAGAGATATAGATTCCTTGCCTACACACCAGATATAGAAACAGTATTAGGAAAGTGTCATCTACTTATTAAGTCATAGCTGCAGAGAAGCTCTCGATTCTGTATTTAACTTTTACATTGATGTAATTTCAGACGTACAGAAACATGGCTAGGAGAGCACAAGGAATCCCACATACCTTCCATCCAGCTGTCCACATGTGAATATTTACTCCACAGTGGCTTTATCTATGCAGAAGATCTTAAATGAAAGATATAGGCAGAAACCCATGATGCTCCTAAGATGTGCAAACTATGACATCCAAAATTGCCCCTGCCTCCTATTATACAAAACCCCTCACAGCTGCACAGTCAGACCCTGGAAGCTTGCTGGTTGCTCCTTCCTCTGACATCATGCTACATGTTTCTGCATCCATCACCAGACATAGTCTCATCACCCTGGGGAGCAGTCTTTCACTTTCCATCCTGCTACTCAGTGCTCGTCACATTGTGAAAGTAGTCAGGCAGTGTGGAATATTGTTTTTCCCTTTGATGCAGTCAGGTTTGCTGTTGGCTTTGATGTTGTCGCACTGGTCTTCTTCTGAAACAGATGATCCCTTTTATACACAGGTCTTCCAGCAAAAACAGACTTTGAGGCATGTAAAGCCACAGCTGAAACTCCTAGGTCCAGAATCTATGAGTTTGGTGCCAGAGAATACGTGGGCATGGGAAATAATTCTCACTTAAGAGCAAGGTCGGGGGTGTGCCTGGGTGGCTCAGTCGGTTAGAAGTCTGCTTTCAGCTCAGGTTATGATCCCAGGGTCCTGGGACTGAGCCTGGCATAGGGTTCCTTTCTCAGTGGGGAGTAGGCTCCTCCCTCTCTCTCTGCCCCTTCCTCCTGCTCATGCTCTGTCTCTCTCTCTCCCTCTCTCTCTCTTGCTCTTGCTCTCACTCTGAGCTCTCTTTCTTAAATAAAGAAAAAGCTAGAGGTTGGTGGCAGTAAAGAAGGCTTTTAAAAAATTCGGTTTGACATGGATGGCTAAGGCATAAAAATGTTGCAGATCGTTATGGGTTTGAATAAGGTTGTATTGCTGGTTAAGTAAAAACTGAAGGTTTGGAGCATTCAACAGTGAACTTCTAACCTAGCCGGTATAGCTCAGATTGTGGAATTAAAGCCAGTTAGTTTACACATGGAAATATTCAAGTATAAAAATGTTGGAAAATACAGTAGAGAATCTAGCTGCTGGAATCGTGGACTAAAGAAGTGACTAGAACACAAATCGAAATGCCAGAAAAAAAGAGGGATCCACCCACTGTTTTAGTAAACATCTATTATAATCATATCTTCCCATCATTTTTTTAAAGATGTTATTTATTTATTTGACACGGAAAGAGAGAGAGAGAATGAGCAGGAGCAGGGGGAAGGACAGAGGGAGAAGCAGGTTCCCCGTTGAGCGGGGAGCAGGACACAAGGGCTTGATCCCAGGACCCTGGGATCATGACCTGTGCTGAAGTCAGACACTTAACACATTGAGCCATCCAGGTATCCCTTCCCATCATCTTTTGAAAAGTTTTTCTGCATTTGAGGAAACCCCCATCTCATGAGTTCTGCCTCCACAGTGTTGAGGTCTGAACTCAAATTCCCAGCATCCTTTGCAGTAAGCATGCAGTCCTCTTAGGCTCCATGAGTCAGACAGATCTATAAAAGACTTCAGTGTAAAAATAAGCAATAAGGAAGCAACCTTGGTATAGAAGTTCTGTGCATGCCAGCACAAATAATAGCAAGGGCATTTCTAGTTCTGCTTCTAGTGCTACAAATTTTGAGTTCCTGATGAGAGCTAATGAGAAAGGGCAGGAGCATCATGGCTGGCATCAGTAATGGCTGAGGAAAGTCAAATTCTTGGCATTTAGTGCTCAGCTGGGGAAAGAGGTGGTTTTTATGCATGCCAGTTACGAGATAAGATTTTGACCATTTCTCTAGGAAATGGTGTACACCTCTGTCTTCACCTGTAATCTTTTTTAGTCAAAACAACTAAATTAGAAGGGCACCTGGGTGGCTCATGGGTTAAGTGTCTGCCTTTGGCTCAGGTTATCATCCCAGGGTCCTGGGATGGAGTCCTACATCGGGCTCCCTGCTCAGCAGTGAGTCTGCTTCTCCCTCTGCCCCTCCCCCAGCTCCCCCAATCTCTTTCTCTCTGGAATAAATAAATAAAATCTTTTAAAAAAATTAACAACTAAATTACATTCTGTTGTTTGCACCTGCTTAAGACATTATTAGAAATATCCCCCACTTCGTTCCTCAAGGAGGCAGGTAATCAACACTCAAGTCTGTAGCTATCAAGAGATAAAAAGAGTAAATGCAGCCTTTAAGAAAAGCAAATCCAGAAGCTCAAATGGAAGGAAAGCATGTTGGGGGTAGCTCACATTTCATTTGGCTACTCAGCTCTTACCTTACACCTAGTTTGAATTCATAATCTGCCCTTCATAGGAGTTCCCCCAAATAGAATCAACTGTACAACACATGATGGAAGTGGATATTTTCTCTGAGGAGTTCATGGACACATAAAGGACTGGTATCACTAACCCATCTTCAAAGAGCACACCATGTTCCCATTAGACATCTCTGTTCCTTTCCTGAAGTACCTATCTGAAGCATGGAAAGACAAGAAGGAGTGGCTTCTGCTCTAAAGAACATAAATATTCTTAACCATAGTTGTTTTTTTTTAATTTAATTAAATTTTGTGTGTGTGTGTTCCAAAATTCATTGTTTATGTACCACACCCAGTGCTCCATGCAATACATGTCCTCCTTAATACCTACCACCAGGCTCACCCAACCCCCCACCCCCACCCCTCCAAAACCCTCAGTTTCTTTCTCAGAGTCCACAGTCTCTCATGGTTTGTCTCCCCCTCCGATTTCCCCCAACTCACTTCTCCTCCCCATCTCCCAATGTCCTGTGTTATTCCTTATGCTCCACAAATAAGTGAAACCATATGATAATTGACTCTCTCTGCTTGACTTATTTCACTTAGCAAAATCTTCTCCAGACCCATCCACGTTGATACAATAGTTGGGTATTCATCTTTTCTGATGGAGGCATAATATTCCATTGTATATATGGACCACATCTTCTTTATCCATTTATCTGTTGAAGGGCATCTTGGTTCTTTCCACAGTCTGGTGACTATGGCCACTGCTGCTATGAACATTGGGGTACAGATGGCCCTTCTTTTCACTACCATAACTACAGTTCTTAAAGTGGAGAATACCTTGAAAATATACTACCCATGAAATGGGTACCATGTACTTACAAATTCCTCTTGTTTGAAGATTAGGGAAAATCCTTACACTCTATATCAATTTTGCAGAGTATCCACTAACTGGAGAATATTTGCTCTTCGTTCCTTTCTTAAATGGAAATAACACATGATGATAACCATCACAGATGGTGAAGGAGAAAGCAGAAATTGTTCTTGGTTGTCTCTTTCAGTACACGTATTCTCCTGTGTGTGTGCACATGTGGGTTTGCACATGGGTGTGCATGTCTTATGCAGGGTTGGAGAGGTTATGTAGATGGACTTAAGCGGCCATGGGCCAGTGTGCTTTCTGTGAATTCTCCTGGTGTTTCTCCCAATTATTTAAATGTTCCATGCTAATAGACTTGCCCATCACAGCCCTCCAGAAGAGCAGACCCTGGACCTTTACAAGAGCAAGAGTGTCTCTTTCCCCCATAGCTGACTGCCTCTATTTGTTTTCGTTAGTAGAAATGAAACAAATGGAATCCCTAGGTGCCCTAGGCAGAAGGAATGCTGTGCTGCCCATTGCTGCTGTCTGCAGACTTGGGAGCTCATTCAGAAACGTGGTCAAAAGAGGAATGCTCTTGCTACACCTCTCCCCTTTAGAAGCTCGAGAGCACATTACTTTGAATCATTTCAGAAGAGGAGGCACTCAGCCAATCAAAATGCAGCCCTAAGATTAGCTTGTTTTCAACCTAATGATATAGCGAGGAAGAGTAAGAGTCTTCTCAGATCTCACCATTTCCAGGCTGCCTGCTACTTCAGCCCAAATGGAGCCGCCATCTTTGGAACACTGACTCTCGGTTGCTGTCTCTGGAATTGGACAGGGATGAAGGATCTCTCCAAAAGCTGCAGTTAATTGTTGGAATTTGTGTTTACAGAAGTTCCTTTCTCGTTGTGCAAACTCCGGCTTAGCTCTGCAGCGGAGAAAGCTGCTTCCCCTCAGCAGATGTTCTGGCTCTGGCTGGCTTTGTTCCTGTCTGCACTCATTTGCCCTGCTTTGCCATCCACTTCCACCACCCAAGAGAGACAGGCAGCATGGTTTCTCCTCTCCCCTATATGGCTCTCTCCACTGGTCTTCTTGCCCACTGCTCTGCTCCACAAGTCACAGCCCTGGGGCTCTGCATCGCCCTGTGGATTGCAGTGTTTTCTGCTTCCATGGTTCTTCACAGCAGTGGTGACTAAAGCTTACATTTTTTTTTCTCCCAACACCATCTCCCCACCCTTAAGCTTTTCTGTTGCGATGGGAGGCATGACCAACTATAAAAATTCAGTTGGCTGTGAAGAATGTCTTAGAATCATGGTTAACCCTCTCCTCTCTATTGTTTCTTTCGTATTAAAGGTAAACACGATTTGCTGCTGAAACATGTTCAAGGTTTGTCACTTTATCCATTATTACACCCAAGTGCTTGGACGGATCTCTAAGCTCTTATAATAACATCCTCATTGATATCACATCTGGGGCCTTATTTAGACAAATGTTTATTGATAGGTGAGGAAATATTTATTGAGAAGTTGCTTCTGGAGGAGACCTCCTTTTTGTCCATGTTCTCAGGCTTCTGGAGAAGTGTAAAGACCACTTACTTTTTTTTTTTTTTTTTGCTTTTTTAAATTTTTTTTTAATTTTTTTTATAAACATATAAGTATTTTTATCCCCAGGGGTACAGGTTTGTGAATTGCCAGGTTTACACACTTCACAGCACTCACCATAGCACGTACCCTCCCCAATATCCATAACCCGGCCCTCCTCTCCCAAACCCCCTCCCCCCAGCAACCCTCAATTTGTTTTGTGAGATTAAGAGTCACTTATGGTTTGTCTCCCTCCCGATCCCATCTTGTTACATTTATTCTTCTCCTACTCCCCTAACCCCCCATGTTGCATCTCCACTTCCTCATATCAGGGAGATCGTATGATAGTTGTCTTTCTCTGATTGAGTTATTTCACTAAGCATGATACCCTCTAGTTCCATCCACATCGTCGCAAATGGCAAGATTTCATTTCTTTTGATGGCTGCATAGTATTCCTTGCACCTCATTGATAGCTTTTTTAATTTCAACTTGGTTAGATTTTAGTTCTTTTATTTCTCCAGAAAGGGCTTTTATCTCTCCAGAAAGGGTTTCTCTAATATCTTCCATGCCTTTTTCGAGCCCGGCTAAAACCTTGAGAATCGTCATTCTGAACTCTATATCTGACATATTACCAATGTCTGTATTGATTAGGCCCCTAGCCTTTGGTACTGCCTCTTGTTCTTTTTTTTGTGGTGAGGTTTTTCCGCCTTGTCATTTTGTCCAGATGAGAGTCTATGAAGGAGCAAATAAAATACTGAAAGGGTGGCAAAGACCCCAGGAAAATGTGCTTTAACCAAATCAGAAGAGACCCCAAATCATGGGAGGGAGAAAGGGGATAAAAAGAAGTCCAGAAAAAAAAAATTAAAAAAAGAAAACAAATAAAGAAAAAATATAAAAAAGAAAAATATATATATATATTAGATGAACTAGTTAAAAAATGTTAAAAAAGAAAAGGGTAAAAGTTAAAAAAAATTTAGCAGGAAAAAAAAAATTAAAAAAAATTAAATTAACCGCAAGACTAAGGAATCATGGGGAGAAAGCCATGAGTTCTGTGCTTTGCTTTCTCCTCCACTGGAATTCTGCTGCTCTCCTTGGTAGGTGAACTTGGTCTTGGCTGGATTTCTTGTTGATCTTCTGGGGGAGGGGCCTGTTGTAGTGATGCTCAAGTGTCTTTGCCTGAAGCAGAATTGCACCACCCTTACCAGGGGACAGGCTAAGTAATCTGCTCGGGTTCGCTTTCGAGAGCTTTTGTCCCCTGAACACTTTCCGTAGAGTTCCGGAGAAATGGGAATGAAAATGGCGGCCTCCCAGTCTCCAGCCCAGAGGAGCCGAGAGCTCGGGGCCCCACTCCTCAGTGCACCTTCAGAGAATAGCGCCCAATCACTCCCATCTCCCTGGCTTCTAGGTGCGCTCCGAGCTCACCCAGCCTGCAACTGGTTCAAGGTAACCCGAGCTGAGAGCTCACTCCTCGGCTCTGTCTCTGTAGCCGGCTTCCCCAGTCTAATACCTGCGAGCTCTGCAACACTCAGACACCCCCGATCCTTCTGTGACCCCGTGGGACCTAGGGCCACGCTTGCCCCCCGTGGGCCTCACCCTGGTTTAGCCTCTGGAGCGATATCCCTCCATGGAGCAGACTTAAAAGTCCTGATTTTGTGCTCCGTTGTTCCGCCGTTTGCCGGGAGCTGGGCCCTCCCCGCGCGGTCTATCTTCCCTTTGCTTTGGATTCACTTCTCCGCCGGTCCTACCTTTCAGAAAGTGGTCAATTTTCTGTTTCTAGAATTGCTATTCTTCTTCTCTTCGATCTCCTGTTGTGTTTGTAGGTGTTCGCAATGGTTTGATAAGCTATCTAGCTGATCTCCTGCTACCTGATGTAGTCTCAGCCTGCTACTTCTCCGCCATCTTGACTCTTCCCCCCACTTTTTTGTTTTACAGAGAGAAGGAACTCCGTTCCTACTTTCTTCCAAATGGTCATAATGATCAGACCTGTCTTCTCAGGAAATGAGGAATGAGAAGAGGATGAGCATATGATTCAAAGAAGCAGGATTATCTGAGACAGATCATGGCTCTGGGACAGGGCAACTGTACCTGGGGCATTGTGGGAGTAAGTTCACTTATAGCATGTTGTGAAATCTGACATTGTGTTATAAATCCAGTGTTTTCCTTGGTTAAAAAACTGTGTAATATTCTGTGCCAACCACTGTGTTTGTGTCATGATCCCACTTAGATCAGGATGTCCTTCCTCCCAGCAACCATCTGTACAGAGAAGTCTACAGAAGCTGCAGGAAGGGGAAGGAGATTAGGAGGGTAAATGTTGCTCCCCAAACTATCCCCTGAAGATGTTAACAACTGGTCCAATGTTCTGCAGCATTCTCAACACCTCCGTGTGCCTCCACTGTCCCCTCCCTCCATGTGTCAGAGTGATTCTCAAACCTGGGTATGCATTAGAATTACTGAGAAGCTTAGAAAATAAATCTAAACGTCTAAAAATTGGTATGTTTTATGTTGTGTAGATTTTATCATAATAAAAAAAGATGCAGTGAGTCCTGTACCCTCAGGGAGGTGGAGCAAAATTCTCTACTCCTTCACTCTAGGCTGTGCATAGTAACTGTCTTCCAAAGAAAACAATATGGAAAAGGAAAGAAAACCTAAGTTTACAGTGGAGAAACTTGACAAACCTCAGCCGGGTGCTCAAGGACAACATCAACGGTGACAAGTCACGTTGACAGCATGCACTGCCGATATGATGTGATGAAAAGGACACTTTACCTTTGTGGTCTTTCTCTCCAAAATCTATAACCCCAGTCTAATCATGAGAAAAACATCAACACAATATCAATTGAAAAACCCTCTACAAAATACTTAACCAGTAATCCTCAAAATTGTCAAGGTCATGGAAAACAAGGAAAGTGTGAGAAACTGTCACAACTCAGAGGAGCCTCGGGAGACATGACAACTAAATATAATGTGATTTATCTTGGATGGGATCCTGATACAGAAAAAGGACATTAGGGCACAATTGAAGAAATCAGAATAAAACATAGGCATTAGTTAATAATGTTCCATATCAGCTCATTAATTGTCAACGAGTATTCTGTGCTAATGGAAGGTATTAATAGGGGTATCCAGGAACTCCCTGTATTATTTTTTACAATAACCCTATAAATCGAAAGCTGTTCTAAAATAAGAAAGGTTATCAAATAGATAAATATTCTTGGATCTCACCCCTGATAAATCTGTATCATTGGGTGTGGTATCTGGGCAACTGTTTTATAAGCTCCCCCAAGGGACTGTAATGTACTGTGAAATTTAGGAATCGTTAGTCCATGTGGCCCTGACCTCAAGATTCTGATGTTAGTCTGCTGTCTCATTCCACCTTTGCCTTCCTCAGTTCTTACAGGTATATTTATCAATGAGCCTCATCTCTTGGCCTGGACTCAGCTCATTCCCTGGGTGAAATCTGAATAAGCAAGGAGATCCAGTTTATAATGGTAATGAGCTCAGGCCGGGCTGGACATTTTCTTTTCTATACCCAACCCAGACTTGGGATGCTGTTTGGCAATCCCTGGCTCCTCCCAGCCAGCCATGACCCAGTGTGCAGGAATGTGCTTCTGTGCCAATGTCTTTTCTGTGGTCTTTTTGGAGAACTGTTCATATCGAGACTTCCTCCTTGGTAGGGACTTCAGATCTCTTATATAGAGACTTCCCTTTGCTAGTTGCCTTCACCGAAGACTTTGGTCCCCTCCTTAGTCACTGATGAGACGAATGAGAGTAGACAGAACCTCTACAATGATTCTGCCTGACTTCTATGTGGGTTTTTTTTTTCCTATTTATTTGTAAGAGAAAGAGAGTGAGCAAGGGAACTCAAGCAGGGGGTGGGAGAGGGAAACCAGGCTTCCTGCTGAGCGGGGAGCCCGATGCAGGGCTCTATCCGAGTACTCTGGGATCATGACCTGAGCCGAAGGCAGCCGCTTAATGACTGAGCCACTCAGGTGCCCTTGACTTCTGTGTTATTGACTTCCACTTTTCTGGAAGCTTCTGCTACAAGGTACCATCTGCCAGGTGAGACCTCCTGCTCAATACCATGAACTGCCCAGCTTCCTACCCAGAGGCTACAGGCTTTGGGTAAAGTTCCCCAGTCCACACTTGGAATATTGTAAATGATCTTAGCTCAACTTTTTCTTGGTGGCCTTCTTTTACTCACCATGACGGTGAGTAAAAGAATTTTACTAAATAATAATAATAATTATTATTATATTTATATAATATATATTAAATATATTTATATTTATATTTAATAAATATATATATTTACTAAATTATATATTTACTAAAAATAAATAAATAAATAAATTATATATTTACTAAAAATAATAAAATCTTTAAAGTCAAAGCTTGAGCCCATTCCCATATAACAAGAGTCCTGTCAAGCCAGGCTTCTTTCTCCTGCTATTTAATTTGTACTGCTAATGGATCTGCCACCTTATTACCCAAATACTTCAGTCTGATAGCAACATTTGCATATCTTCCACTCTCCACTAAGTCTTCTTCTTTCCCCCACACTGTCTCACCCCATTCTGCTGAATTTCATCTATATATTGTTCTTATTTTTTCTGTTTGCCATTACTAATGGATTCTTTAGGTTTTTCTCCCCCCATTAACATCACTAGACATTAGAAGAAACCTGTAATTTGAAAATTTGACAGAAAACAAACGAACAGCTACAGAAGGAATTTAGAAGAAACAGAGACAATACAGGAAGTAGAAGAAAATTTGAAAGAGAAAGAAAAGACCCATTATTATTATCCTCAAATAGAACAGTGAAAAGAGGGGTGCCTGGGTGGCTGAGCTGGTTAAATGACTGCCTTCAGCTCAGGTCATGATTCCAGGGTCCTGGGATTGAGCCCAGCATTGGATGCCTTGCTCAGCAGGGAGTCTGCTTCTCCCTCTACCTGCCGCTCCCCCACTTCTGCTTATGCTCTTTCTCTCTCCCTCTCTCTCTCAAATAAATACATAAAATCCTTTAAAAGAAAAAAGAAGAGTGAAGAATATCTCATCCATGAAACAGAACAAAATCCTATCTTAAAAAATGTAAAATTAAGAAAGCGTTCTTAGAATCGAAAATCTGATACAGAAAATTTAAAGCATTATTAGAAAAATTTGTGTGGTTTGGTTTTTACTTGTGCTTCCAGTTCTGGACTGATAGATATTCTTGAACTTCTTGCTTTGTTGAAATGAATAAACCAATCAGAGCCTTTTTAAGCTTCTGCTACTGGGCGTGTGAGGCTGCTCCAGAGCCCTTGACCACACAGCTGGTTGGATTAAATGAACCTAAAAGTCTACACTACAGGACCATTCGTGTCTCTGGAATGCCACCTCAGGAGGTAGGTCCTAAGACAAGATTTAGATTGAGAACCAGAAAGTACTTGGTGGATATTTTCAATCACCGGTCAAGCTAGTAATAAATCCTATCTGAGCCCCATCTGATCCTGACCTTTGTGTTTGCTTTAATGGACAGAATCCCAGAAAGGAGGAGAAGGAATGGTAACCAGAACCTCTGATATATCCCTTTCCTCCAGTGACTAGAAACAAGTGTCCAAAACCTGCAGCATGTCTCAAACAAGGCTGTTTAAAAAACTATTAGTAGGGGCGCCTGGGTGGCTCAGGCATTGAGCATCTGCCTTTGGCTCAGGTCATGATCCCAGAGTCCTGGGATTGAGACCTGCATGGGGCTCCCTGCTCAGCGGGAAGCCTGCTTCTCACCCTCCCACTCACCCCCCACCCTGCTGCTGTGTTCCCTTTCTCGCTGTGTCTCTCACTTTGTCAAATAAATAAATAAAATCTTTTAAAAATAATAAAAAATAAAAAACTATTAGTAACCAGGATGTCTAGGTGGCTTAGTCAGTTAAGCATCTGCCTTCAGTTCAAGGTCATGATTCCAGGGTCCTGGGATCAAGTCCTGCATTGGGCTCCTTGCTCAGCAGGGAGCCTGCTTCTCCCTCTGCTTGCATGTCCCCCTGCTTGCACTCCCTCTTTCTCTCTAACAAATAAATAAATAAAACCTTTAAGAAAAATGAACTATTAGTAACCAAAAATAAAATAAAACAAAATATGATAAATTCCAAAGATTGTTTCAGGACATTCATGTGCCTCTATAGTTTACCTCTTCAGAGGGCTTACATTCTATACCCTCCCATTGTTCTTATTAATCAAAACAATAACAACAAAAATAATAGTTTTATGGGATACTTACTTTGTGCCAGGCATTGTGCTAAGTAGTTTACAAATGCTGTTTCACTGAATCATAATAAAAAATTTTTCAAGAGGCAAGCACAGTTGTTATCTCTATTTTACAAATTAGAAAACTGAGGCACCAGAGATCAAGTAAATTGCCCCTGATAGAAGAAGAAAGACTCAGATTAAAATACAAGATGACTGACTCCAGGCTATATTCTCATTCCAAAACTTGCTGTCCACAGCGCCTTAGCAAAATTCTGGTTCTTTGACTAGAGTCTCTCTCTCTTCTGTGTCTGTGGAAAGCTTTCTTGTTATGCAAAGAACAACCCAAATGTCTTTTCTTCTATGATAGTCCTCTCTCAAAATTCCATTCTCTCTCCTCAGTATTCTCATCAATTTTTAAAAATACCTTTATGACTTAGGTCGGGTTTCCCAGAAGCAGAGCAGTAAACGAAGTTTTGTGTGCAAGTGATTTATGAAGGAAATACTCTGAGGAGAAACTGGTAAGAGAGTGGGGAATCAGGACAGGGAAGGGGAGGGATCCAAGCAAAGGGAGGCTTTCAGCCAAAGTGCCAGCTTCCAGCTGATCCTGCAGGTGAGCTCTGGAGTGTAAGTTACAAGAGTTTATCTTGACCAAAGACAAGGAACCTAGAATCCCCCCTCACCTGCCAGTCATTGGTTAAGCCCCACATCCCTAGAAGATATAAACTCCCAGGCCTTTCAGGCTTTCGGTAAGTCAAGGCAAAGTAGCTTTAACTGCCAAGGGGAGTTTTCTAGTAAGAATATAGAAGCCTTGTTCACTTAGAAGAAAAACCATCCAGAAACTGGGTATGGGTTCACAGAAATGGTAAAAGGGAATGGAGGACATCTGAGCAAAGCTCCAATAACATCTCATAATCTTTATAATAGAATTTATGAAATTATGACATCTTCTCTATTTTAATATGTATGTTTTTTACTACACTACTTGATGAAACCCCTTGCATTTTTTTTATTTGCACCTAACAAATTTTATTTGGATTTAATTCCCCTTAACAATGAAGAGAGACCAGGGGTGCCTGGGTGGCTCAGTGGGTTAAGCCTCTGCCTTCGGCTCAGGTCATGATCTCAGGGTCCTGGGATCGAGCCCCGCATCGGGCTCTCTGATCAGCAGGGATCCTGCTTCCCCCTCTCTTTGCCTGCCTCTCTGCCTACTCGTGATCTCTCTCTCTCTGTCAAATAAATGAATAAAATCTTAAAAAAAAAAAAAAAAACAATGAAGAGAGACCATGACCAGACTCATAAATTCTCTATGCATATCCAGGCTAGTCTGAAAACACCTCCTTCCCTATCACCAATGCTGGACCCCATTCTTGTTGAAATCTCCAAAGACAGGAATCTCTAGTAAAAGTTCTCTTTTAAATACAACCAGGAAAATGTGTAGAGGACCTAGCTAAGGGTCACTGTCAAGGGCTATTTCCACTTTAATGAAGAATTCAATACTGAATAGCCAAATTAGCCATTCTGTCTTTCTACAACGAAAAAGTCTGTGCCCTCTCTATACCATCCTTTCCTCTCTTCCTAATCCCACTAATGAATAAAACAAATTTAAGGGGGACCGTGTAGGTGACATAATGTAAAGATAGCTACTGCAATCATGATGTGCTTACATGAATACGTCATTTCACAACATCAAGATGGAGAGAAAGCTCTGTGCATTGAGAGTTGCCACCATCACAGTGGTGAATTGTGAACTCTTGTCTGTGAGACAATCTGCTCAGAGGCCCAGAAAACCGTTCTGCAGCAGTGCCTGCTCAGGGCTGGGAGAGCACATGATTGCAGAGCTGCTCTGTTTTCACAGAATACAGATAACAACTGAAATGGAGAGGGATCCTTGAAATCACTTGTGTTATAAAGTAGAAGCATATCATTCTTTATCAAATTTCCACATAATAACGTTCAACATTACTGAGCACTTACTGTCAGGCAGTCAATACACGAGTGTTAGAGATGTGTTATCTAGTTTATCCTCCTAACTACCCTTTGGTGTAAGCCCTTAACATCCTCCTTATTTTCTAGATGAGGACACTGGGATCTGGAAACTTAAGTCACATGACCGAGATCAGACCACCTAGACATTGGCGAGACCAGAGGTCTAACCACAGGAATAAACGACGGATGCCAGGTGCATTCCCAGAACCTTCTGTTCTTCCACTTCCCTGCACAGGATCAGAACATGGGCTCTTCCATGAAGCGTGTTCATCAGTATCATCGAATCCTTTTGGAAGTCCCACATTTAAGATAACGTTTCTCCCAATGGAACCTTAAAATATCGAAAAGGCACTGAACATAAACCTCGTAAATCCCTGATCATGTATGGCTCTGCTGAAGTTGATGTTAATCATAAATAGAATATCAGTTTGTAAAAATAATAAGAATATAGGGGAAGTATTCATCCTATTAAACACAATGACTTGGTGTACATGTGTTTGAAAACATTGGAATCAAGTAGTAATGTTCACTGAAATTGAAAAGTATGTAGATAGACTTCCATTTTAGAATATGTGTTTCACCACTCATTCATATATGTAAAGAACAATACATATATAATTCTACAGTTTAAACTTTTCATCATTTCAAGCTAGATTTACCTCCCTCAAGCCTATTTAATTAAACTTTTAATTAAACAGCTTTCAATTAAACTATTTAATTAAACTGTGTGCTCTTTTTTTTTTCCTAAAGAAGTGATGATTTTTGGTATGTACATCTGTTGAGGGTAGATGTTTTCAATTTCATTTGGCATTTTAAATTTGGTTTCATTCTTTCTTCAGTTAAATTTAATGATTTAAAACATGGCATGCCTGTCTTTCTTATGCTATCAGGGTCCTATCAGGAAACAGATGGCATGCTTAAGTTACAATATTTTCTGGACAGTTTAATGAAAGACTATTTGCAAAGATGTCAGTGGGGTGTAGGGAAGCCATAAGTGATGGCGGAGGACCTAGTGCTAGTAACAAGACTCTGGGCCCATCATGCATAACCCTTTCTTGGCCCCAAAGGTCTTGGAGAGGGAGCTGTTACCAGAACCTAGAGACCTAGAAGGAGGAGAAGCATTGGCAGGCACTAAGACATAAATGGCTTACTGTGGACCCGTGGGAAAAAACCTGAGAAAATAAATCCCCAAATTTGTTCTCTATCCTTCCAATCCTCCACCCACCCCTGTCTCCCCTAAAACCCCCCTCCGCAACTAGCGGAAGTCAAAGGGAAGCCAGAGGGCAAGGGAGATTGCTGACGGTCTACCCAGGTCACTTCTCACAGCCTGAGCAAGGACACTGACACACTCAGGAGACACAGTGTCCCAGAACTGTGGGCACTGGGCTCCCTTCATCTCTATGTCCTCTACATATAGCGGGGGCTTAGCTAGAGTGGATGCATGAGGGATTCCTCTCCTTGTTGGAGAAGAGCTCATCCGTGTAATCTGTGGAAAATCAAAAGAACAAACCCAGACCTTTTGTGTTATTCCTAAGCACATCAATCAGATTTACTTCAAAACCCACTAATTTGATGCTTTTTCAAATAAAGAAAATGATGGGCTTACTCGGGAGCATTTCTATCTTGTGAGTTAAGTTTAGAATCAGAGGCCTTTATTAATTGGAACTTTTTTTTAATGTATTCTTTCCCTTCACTTGTTGAGTTAAGTGCCAACCTTTCAAATCTGTGCACCAAACTGAAGTCTTACTCTGGAACTTTGTTTTTCCATTTTCCTTGATTTTACAGTTTTTTTTGCTACTTCACCTTCTCCCTTCCCTGTTCCTTTTTCCATTCAGTGGCTGAGGCCCTCAAGATAAAGGATAACTCACTTGGGACAAAATCCAGGAAATCAAAAGCTTCTTCCTTCCTTCCCTCCTTCCGTTTGCTCGTTCTTTTCTTTCTTTCTTTCCTTCCTTCTTCCTTTCTTCCTTCTTTCCTTCCTTCCTTCCATCCCTCTCTCCTTCCTTCCTTCCTTCCTTCCTATCTTTAAGATCTATTTACATGTTTGAGAGAGAGAGAGAAAGAGAAAGAGAGAGAGTGCACACATGCAGGAGAAGGGGAGGAGCAGAGGGAGGGGGAAGCAGACTTCCTGCTGAGCAGGGAGCCCAACTCAGGTCTCCATCTCCAGACCTGGCGATTATGACCTGAGCCAAAACCAAGAGTCGATGCTTAACTGACTGAGCCACCCAGGTGCCACAAAAGCCATTTTCTTATTTCACTTTGGCCCAGTTAAGTGACAACCACTGTAGCATATGCACTCAATGCCCTCCCTTTCTTTTCTTCTTTTTCTCTCATGTCTATATGATCTCCCTATCCCCAGCTCACCATGATTTTCTCTCACAGAAGCAAGGCAGAAAGCAATCCAAATGCTCCTCTGGCTACATTCCACACCTCACCCACAAATTACCTGATACTGAAGGAGGGAGGGCCTAGTGGCCTGTGGTTCAATTTGCCTTGAAGTCTTTTATCTTTTCCAGGGCTGTGTCCAAAAGGAATATTTGCTATCCCTTCATCACATTGCTGTCTCTTATATCTCCCCAGCAACCACTTCCCTCTTTACTAATTCTGCCAATAGTCCTTGCTCTACCCACCCACCCCATTCCTGTCTTTCTGTGTCCAACCTCAATGACTTAAGTATCCAATGGGCTTGTGGTTGTGTCAACCCTAAATAAAGCCTTCTTCCTGCCTACAAAACTATATTCTCACTCCCTTCGTCTCCAGTCTATATTCTCTTCCTAACCTTGCTTAAGTAGTTATCTTTCCCTCTATTTCATCCTGTCAAACCCTACATATTCACTCTGATATAAATTATTTCACATTAAATTATCATCCTGTTGATAATTATTTTTTACGATTATCCTTATGGTTATGGTCATCATCATTGTGAAACCAGTGTGTGTGTTTTCCCCGTAAAACTAGAAAATGAGTTTCTGGCAATTACACCGTTTGCTTCATTTTATACTGAAGGAGCTATCTGTCCTGCCTCCTCAACCCTGAAACCCAGCTTCATTTATAGGATTTTCTTCCTAACATATTGCGTATTGATGACAAACTTAGACATTAAGTTCTCTGGAACATGAGAACAAATAACCCAAGAGAGGCAGGGCTGACTTAGGAAGAACAACATAAACAAACTACTGGGAAAAATAACAAATGTTTAGCTTTGGAAACGAAGTGCCTGCATTCCTAAGAAAGTAAACAGTAAGATCAGGCAAGTGAAGAGACAACTGAGAATTGTTGGTCCAGGACAAGGAAAGAAATCACAGCCTCCCATCCAGGTAGGGACTAATGGCTTCACAAGAGAAAGTGATGGTAAAGATGGATTGAGGACAGTGTTTTATAGATTGGATGTTAACTTCCCCAACAAACACTATTTTCAGACGATGGGGTGCTTTGTTTGCAAATGAGCATGAGCAGTTTTTTTTTACCAATTTTGCACAAATGCTCAAAGAAAACAGTACAGTTGAGCAAAGGAATACAGAAAATACCAGCTGTGACCCCTTTTATGGGTAAGGGGTAGAATGCCCATTCATTAAAAGAGTATCACTGAAACTAAAATTATTTACTAAAGAGATTCAAAGCAATCACTTTCTCATATAGATGTTCTCACACTACCTGAGGCCTGGGCATTTGATTTTTAAAGTCAACATCATTATCATCATTATTATTCGTCATTAATTGTGCACATGTCATGAATTCGGCTCTTCTACTCACTAGCAGTCTATTTACCTCTCTATGCCTCAGAGCCCTCATCTGCAAAATGAGGATTAAAATAATACACACTTTAGGAGATTGGCGTAAGAATAAATAAGCTGGTGACACACAAAGTGCTTATTGCAATGTTTGATATTTACTCTTCTCCAGGACAGTTATTCTTTGAATAACTGTTCCTATTTTTAATCATGTTGCTTTTTTCACATGAGTTCATCTGTGAAGATTAAATTAACTATTATTATTACTCTGTCTTTCCAGATAAGGAAAACGAAGCTCAGAGAAGTTAAGCAAGCCCCACAAGATGACAGCTGGTCAGTGTAAGAGGTTGTCTGAACGACTGTGTTAGCGGGTCTAATCTGCATTTCTTTAATACCAGGCCAAGTGAAAGCTTATCATTTTAACTATGCTGAAAATAGACTGTGTTTGCTGCATTTATTCTGTGATATTTTCGTCCCAAAGAGATCTTTGCCTCTCGGCCTCTTTGGTCCCATTTGTCTTCACATCCTTCCATCCTGGGCCCTGCCGGAGCAATTCGAGATTGTAGAATGGAAGAGAAGAGGGTAGGCTGGTGAGCGAGCAGCAGAATAGAGGTGGAGAGAAGCGCTGATGCTCTTCGTCCATTTATACCCCAAACTCAAATGCTCAACCACACTTCAGCAGAAATTCATCTTATAAATCAATTTGGCAAGGCATCAGCTTTACAATCCACTACATTGAATCAGGAGGGGACTTTACAGTTAATATGCCAGCAGGATGTTCACACATGGCTGTGACCTTTTAAGTTGGTATAAACCAGTGTTCTTGCTCTGCTCTGCCTCTCTCCGCAATACTGAGTCGGTTATGTTCCTGCCTGTTACCTCATACAGAAAGAAGGGTTGAAAGGTTGACCCTCATTCTCCTTAGAAAACACTATAGGAGGAGGATGAGAACATTGTTTCTGATCCCAGATTAGCTCTTCCAATTCTACTTACCGAAATAGTGGTCACCAACTCATTTTCCTAAAAGGGAAGAAGTCTAATATCTCTTTTTCTTTTTCTTTTTACTTCTCACTTATTGTCATTACTTAAAATCTGGTTTCTCCCACCAAAACTTGAGAGAAACTGTTTTCTGAAAAGCCACCCATGAGGTCCTAATTCTCAAACACTGGAACTTCTCTTTCTCCTGTCTGTAGCGATGCTTCTCCAGCATTTGACAGAGTGGGCTGGTCTTTTCTTCCTAAAAAAATCTCCATTCCCTTTGCTTTCATAACATATTTTGGAATTCTACTTACCCATCTGAACACTACTCAATATCAAGCTCTTCAGTCTCTTTGATCTATTTTGTGAACTTATTTCATTAACTTCCATGGTGGACAGAATATTGGCCTGTCAAAGATGTCCACATCCTAATCCCCCAAATCTGCAAATATGTTACCTTTCATGGCCAAGGGGGAATTTTCAGATGTGATTATGTTAAAAATCTTTAAATGGGGAGGATTATTCCTGAATCATCCAGGAGAGTCCAGTATAATCAGAAGCGTCTTTACAAAAAGGAGGCAGGAAGGTCAGACTCAGAGCAGAAAATGTGATGATGGAGGTGGAGGTCGGAGAGAGTGAGAGGGAGAAATGTTTGAACATGGTACATTGCTGGCTTTGAGGATGGTGGTGGCCAAAGAAAGTGGGTGGCACCTGTAAACTGTAAAAGGCATGGACATGAACTCTTCCCTGGAGTTTCTAGAGGGACTGCAGTCCTGTCTACACCCTGATTTTAGGACTTATGACCTCCCCAATGGTATAAGATAATAAATTTATGTTGTGTTGAGTCACCACAAACTTAGTGACTCAACACAACATAAATTTAGTTTGTGGTGATTTATTATAGCAACAGTAAGGAACTGATATAATTATCTTTCCAATTCTTTACTCCTCACTCTGAAAATTCTTCCAAATTCTAGAACAGACTTTTCAATGATCTTCTAGACATCTCTACATGGATGCTTCACCAGCATCTCAAACTCAACTCGTCCAAAATTAAAATTAGCTGTCTCCAAAACTGTATTCCTTCTATGGACTTTTATGACTGCATTCATCCCTTCATTTGTTAACTATTTTATTAATTTATTTATTCACAAGCCAAATGTTTAATGAGTGCCTACTATGTCAGATACTATTCAGACTCTCAGAATGAAGAAGTGAACAAAAGACAAAAATCCCTTCCCTGCTGAGGATCCCACACTGGGAAGAGATAGACAAAGACAGAAAACAAACCAATAAATAAAATAATTCCAGCTGGTAAAAGTTTTAGAAGACTTTCAAGCAAGGTAAGGAAATAGAGAATAGTGCGGGGTAGGACAGGGTAGGGGCCGGGACGGTGTTGGCTATTTTAAATAGGATAGTCAGAGAAGACCCATCTGCAGAGGTGACATCTGAACAAAGACCTGATTAAAGAAGATCAAGAATGAGCCTATGTGGAGAAATAGTATTTCAGGCAGACGGTACAACAAACAGGAAGCCCCAGAGGCAGGAACATATTTGGACTGTTAATGTGCTGGTGACTGAAATGTAGGGGACAGAAAGGTGGGCAAGACTTCTTTGGTCCTAGGTAGGAACTCTAATTGCTTTTTACGTGTGATGGGAAACCATTAAAGAATTTTAGTTTAAAAAAAAAAAAATCAATGTCAGGGAGCCTAGGTGGCTAAGTCAGTTAAACATCTGCCTTTGGCTCAGGTCATGATCCTGGAGTCCCGGGATTGAGCTGCTCAGTGGGGAGTCTGCTTCTTCCTTGACCCTCACCCTGCTCGTGCTTGCTCTCCCTCACTCTCTCAAATAAATAAATAAAATATTTTTTAAAATAAAAATAATAAAAAATTACTGTGGCTGCACTATAGAGAACAAAAAGAGGTAGTCCAGTTAGGAAGTTATGTAATGAATGTTAGTGGTTTGGCCCGAGGTGGCAGCCAAGAGGATGGTCAGAATCAGAATATATTTCAAAAGTAGAGCTGAGAATAACTGCCTCAGGATTGATGTGAAGAATCAGGACAGGAAAGAGTCAAGGATAAACCCCTTTGAGAAGCTGAAAACATGGAGCTGCTGTTACCTAAAATGAACAAGAGTGCATGAAGAGGAGGTTTGGGAACAAATACCAGAAGTTTGGTGTCTGATATATTGAGATTGATATGTTGTTAGACATCAAAATGGAGATGTCACATAGCTGAATACTGATATGGAAGTTTGCTGCTCCAACAGGCACTCTGGACGGCACACTGATTTGTAAATCATCAGCATATAAATGATGTTCAAAGCCACAGGACTGGATGGACTCACTGAAGATAAGGAAGAGAAGAAGTCTGAGGGATGAGCCCTGGGGACTCCAATACAGAAAGATACAAAGAGGAGGAGAAACCAAAAGAGAGATTAAGAAGAAGCAACCAATGATGCAGGAGGAAAGCTGGGAGAATGTACTCAAACATCAAATGAAAGATGTATTTTTAAGAAAGGGGAATGGTCATCTCTGTGAAATGCTGTTGAATACCTGAATAAAGGGAAAACAAATAATTCAGCATTTGATTTGGTGAAAGGAGGTTCTGTTCACCATGACAGGAGTTGTTTCTGTGCAATAGAGAAGAATTTTGGTTAGGATGGTTTAAGGAGAGAAAAAGAGATGAAGAATTTGAGCCACTAAGTATAGACAACACTCTGCAGAGTTTTGCTACAAAAGGAAAAAGCTGGAAAAAGACCTGAGACAATGGCAGGTATCTTTTTTTTTTAATATAGCAAACATTGTGTCTAAGAAGTGAGATTTTATAAATGTTTATATGATGATGAGAATGATCCTGTAGAGAGAGGATAATTTCCAGAGCAAAGATCTCAGGTGGTAAAAAGAAGGGGGATACAGTATATCCGTGTAAGGATTACTAGTATTCATTTATTTTTATAGATGGCAGAGACAGAATATCAGTTCTGAAAGAATAGGTTATAGATTCTATGGGAAGAAAAAAGGACGTGGGTGTGTTGGAGGGTTGGAGAAGGAAAAAAAAAGGTAGGACACAAACATCTTAAAGAGTAGCATAGCAATTTCACAAGCAAGATGAAACATATTTGCTACACATCAATGAGGTCTCCTTGGTCAATGGTTAGAAGTCCTGAGAAGATTTAAGAATAGTTGGAAAAGGGCTAATAGGTTAGTGAGTGGAAACACGGAAGGCTATGATGAGAGCTGGTGATGTTTGAAGTCAATCATGAATTAGGCTCAAGACCAGGAGTACTCTATCTGATGACTTTTAAAAGAATGGGCCAACCCTGATTGAGGAAAGCACCCTAGGAACTTGCATAGAAACCAAGGACTTTTGAGGAATGCACTAACCATTCGGCCTCTAGCCTGTTTCCAGCCTGTTGTTCTAACCTACAGATCTTGGATTTTAGATCCTGTTGATACTTTTTCTCTTGACTAATGGAAATTTTGTGCAATTCAGTGATTTTGGTGTACTGACAAACTCCTTAGTTTGTCTAAAGTCCAAAGCTAAGGGGAGATTCTTGTCAGCAACCAAGTACCTCTCCCTCCAGTCTTGAAGAACGAGTTTCTCCTCCAACTGCAATGCAAAGTTTTACATGTCTTCCTATCCCCACAGAGTTTACTTGTATCACTAAATGTGTAAGTGTATAGATAAAATTTCCCACCCCCTTGATTTTTGAATTGCTTACTATAAAACCATCTATTTTAACTTTACTTTTCAGACATCTGGATATAAGGTAAACATACTTCAGCTCAGTATTTAATGATCAAATTAAATGTATACTCTAAAACATGAAAACCATACCCATGTACCAAAAAACAAAAGAAAAAACAAAAGAGTGAACCAAGCATTGTGACATCTGGGATAATGCAATTCAAAGACCTGTGATTTTTTTTTTTAAGATTGTATTTATTTACTTGACAGAGAGTGAGCAAGAGAGAGAGCATGAGTAGGGTGAGGGGCAGAGCGAGGTGAGCAGGGATCCTGATGCAGGGCTCCATCCCAGGACTTTGGGATCACAACCTGAGCCAAAGGCAGATACTTAGCTGACTGAGCTACCCAGCCACCCCAGAAACCTGTGATTTTTGGTAAAGGATAGAGATTAAATGATAGGGAAGCATCAAGGACATGTACCCTACCTCAAGGTTCTATGAGTAACATTTAAAAGGGTTTCAAAGGAGGCACTGTCCTCAGGAAACAACCAAACTATGATTAGAACAATAAGATAAAGGCAACACCAAGAGATGAGGAGAGATGAGGTAGAAGTTACAGGAGATTTTGCTGATGACAAGCCATGAGTTTTAGAAAATGTGGGACTAAAGATCAGAGAAGCGTGGGCAATGAGATAAGACTTACGCATACACAGAGCTGGATGGGGAGAAAGTCTGAATGATGACGGATGACCTGAGAGCTTTGGATTTCTGGTAGTAACTGATGAAAACAGGGATGGAAGGGAGGTTCATAGGCTGGGAGGAGAAAGAGATTCATTAGGGCCTCCATTCTATTGAGACAGATAGTTGCTATCAATAGCCCTAACAATGTCAAACTGCATTCTTCCCTGGAACACCCTGAGCCCTATGGACCTATTTAATAGACTACAGAGAATGGAGCCAGGCTAGAGGAGGAGTCCACCAGGGACAGGTGCTCCTTAGATCTATCTTGAATACTGCTGTGGGTAAGCACTGTTGTGGCCACAGGATAAGTCTGGTCTTACCAGGTGCTCTCACCCAGACCTCTTCTTTGAGTCCTAGGCCCCCATTTCCAACTGTTTACTCAACTTCTTCATTTCCTTGGTACTAAGTTATCTCAAATTCAACAAGTTCAACAAGGCTCTCATGATCTCCAAACTCCAGCACCTCAAATTTTATCCTCTTTCAGTGTGTCCTCTTCTATCGAACAGTGCAAACCAGAAATCCAAGAGTCATCCTTGACACCCATATCAAATCTGTCACCTAGCCCTGCTGAGTTTACCTCTTTAATATACCCCAAATCTATCTACTTTTTGCATTTCCAGTACAAACACCCTTCACAGATACTACCCTGGAACAAGCCACCATCATCTTTCCTCTCTTCTATTATAATAACCTCCCAACTAGACTCACTCCTTCCATGCCCGCTCCAGATTGATTTTTTAAAACATAAGTCACATTAAGTTTCTTTCCAGCTGAATACCCTTTCATGAATTTCCAATGTCTTTAAAACAAAATCTCACTTCCTCCTCCTGATAGCTAAGGCCTAGCATGAACTACTCCCAGCTCACCAAATCCCAGCCTACACTGGCCTTTCTTATTCTGAACACTGCACTCTTTCTTGAACTTATTATTCCCCCGACCTAGAACTCTCAGTTCCAATTTTTTTTTTTTAAATGCCTGACCCTTTCTCATCATTCAGGCCTTAAAGCAAATGTCACCTTCTCAGCACAGTTTTATCTTTTTATTTATTTATTTATTTTTGGCACAGCTTTGTCTTAGCACGCAAGTAGCTAACACTCATCCCTAGTCTGTTTTCACTGCTATCATATTACCCTGTAATATTTTCCTCATCCCCACCGGAATTTATATACTTGTTTACTTGCTTGTTGACGTTTCTCTTCTAGAATGTAATCTCTGTAGGGCAGGAGCTTTATTATGTCCCCATAATAAGCTTGGTCCCTAGAAAAGTGCTTGCTACATAGCAGTCATTCACTAATAGTCATTGAGTAAATGTCAAGGGTTTCTACTGTTCAATAATCACGCTCCCCATGGACTGGATATCTTTAGCCTCCCAAGATTACCAGTCAAAAATTTTAATGTATTCTTATTTAATGCGCAACCATTTAGATTACTCCTTAAACTCTTCTTTAGGTTTACCTTCCTGCTTTTGCTCTTTTGCAAAGATGAGGCTACTTTGATGATTTTGAAGGGTCGAGCAAAAGATTAAACTATCACAATAACTTCTTAGATCTATTCTGGAAAAAAAAAGCCATGCTTTTTAGCACACGAAATTATTTGGATGAAACCGTATTTGAGCTTTAAATGCCTCTATTTACCACTGACGTATTTCAGAATATTTACTTAGCTCTCTATGAAAAAAAAAATAAGATCACCATTTCTCTTTCTCTATCTATATCTACACATACACATACACATATATATTCTGCTAAACTAGCTGTTTTTTGAAAGTCAGTGTACACTGCAGAAAACATTTGTTTCATAGTAATAGCCACTTATTAGAAAGAGATGTTTATTTCTAAAGGATTACCCTTTTGCCTTCCAGAAAAAAAAAATATCAATAACCACTGGAGTATAGAGAAATCTTTACTTTTTTTATTTTTTTCACTGCACTACTGGATGTCATTTGCTAGGGAGGTTGAGATAATGGTTGGCAAAAGTTTGCATTTCTAAAAGAAGCCTGCTGAGTCTATGTGGAAAGATTAGTAATGGCTAAGAATTGCGAGCTGCTCAGTTAATTGATTTTTTTTCTGTCTAGAGGATAGCCATTCCTTTATTTTCACTATAGTTGGCATATAATAGACTGATCTCAAGGTGCACAATTGAACCCTTTCCAGTTGTGAGAACATGCACTTTGAAATGGAAAGCTTGGTAGCAACTGAATAAAGGAAAATATGAGCTGACATTAACTCTTCCCATTTTTCCCCTTGGTGTATGTTATCATCATTCTCATGGCTTCAAGCTGACCCAGAAGACAAATAACGAAAGGACAATAAATAACTGTATTTATAGTGAGTACTACCATGCCTCCTTTCATTATCTGTAGATTCTTAGTTCTTCAAACAGCTAGAAATGAAAGCTCTTTTAGATCCTATTTCTAAGGAGCATAGATAATATTTTTCTTTCAAACTAATCATAATCGTCCTATCTGGTATGTACTTTTCAGTTCTGAATCCATGAATCTTTATAAACATTAATTTTGAGAGTTCTACTATGAAGCAAGATAGGTTAATCACACAAATCAGATATTCTATCCCCTTGCTGCCAGGACATTCAGGATTTCCAGAGTTGGGTTGGAAAGAGCTGTCCTCTCCTATGCTGTCTTCCCTAACAGGTAGTTGGTGCGGAAGACATCTTATTTCTTTCTGAGTTAGTTCACCCTGTTGGCAGGTCTGAAATTAACCAAGATTCTATTGCCAACAGGGTAATGTGTTAGTTACAATTAATACATAATTGTAAGTAAAGCAGGTTTGAACTTGGGATTTCATTTCTGGGACTCTTCGTTCACTTGGACTTTCCAGATCAGGAACAACTTGAATAAGAATATAGAACTTCTAAGTCTCCTATCTATGAGTATGATCAGAAGATTAGGATTAATGGTTGGCATTTCAATCATTCAATATTTTCTCTTCTGCTGAAGACAATTCAGGGGACCTGGGTGGCTCAGTCTGTTAAGTATCTGCCTTTGGCTCAGGTCATGAGTTTTGGGATTGCGCCCCGCGTCTGGCGCCCTGCTGAGCAGGGAGTTTGCTTCTTCTTCTCCCCCATAGCTCATGCTCTTCTCTCTCTCTCTCTCTCTCTCTCTCTCAAATTCTCTCTCAGATAAATAAATAAAATCTTAAAAAAAAAGAAAAGAATTCAATAATTTTTTCTGTATCCCTCCAAACCACTTACATAGGTATGAAGGAAGAGAAAGAGATCTTATGTTTTGCAGAAGTTATAATCCTAGGGCACCTGGGTGGCTCAGTGGGTTAAGCCTTTCCCTTCGGGAAAAGGGAAATCAACATTTTAGTTAACATTTTAAAGTTGAAAGGTGACTATCAGTGGTAAAAGGGAAAACACTCAATATTTCCGATACCAAACATACCAGTTAACTGTTGCTATACAATGAACTACCCAAAAGCTTCGTGGTTTAAAACAGCAACCATTTACTGAACAAACAGTTTTGGGGGTTGACAGTTTAGGCTATGCTCATCTGAGGAGTTCTGGTCTCTGTCTGGGTCATTTGTGCATTTGTGGTTAGCTGCCACAGGCTGGCTTTTCTTGGATGACTTCATCTCATACAATTCATCTCTCCTCCATGTGGTCTCTCAAGTTGCAGCAGGCTTCTTGGCAATTTCTAAGAGGTCAGGCCTAAGCATGCAAGTCCTCTTGAGGTCTAACCTCATAATTGGCATATCATCATTTCACCTACATTCTACTGGACAAAGATCATCCCAAGACCAAAGGTTGGGGACCAGTAATTCAGAGAAAAGAGAGTCAGAGATGCTAAAGTGGATATAATTCCATGGATAGAGATATCCTGGCCCAAGAATAAATTTAAATATGGAAGTCAGACCCTGATGTTCTTCAGGCTGAAAAATGTACAAATGGATCCTCATGCTGTGATTTCAAGCTCAAAATGCAACCTTTTGATTTAATTTGGTTTTCCATGTGGCATGCTGAGAATTTCCTGATCAACATATTCCAGTGTCATTTATATTTCTTATTACAAATGGGTAAATTGACACTCAGCTCTACTTAGCTCTTCCTTCTCCATCTCTTTTCCTTCTCTCCTTCCCATTACAAAAGTAGGTTCTTTCTCTGTCTAAACCCTGGGTACTATGGTACCTAGTTATGGGAGGTATGTGTTCTGTTTCAGCACAGGCTCCTTGATACAGGTGTCTTTTGACATCATAGATCAACTCCTCTTCCTCTGGGGGCCAAGGACTTGGCTTCAGCATGGCCACCATCATGTTTATCCCAGAAGGAGCCACAATGGTTCCAAGACCCAGGTCTAATCACCTGGACCAACAATGGCTTTGCCTTCTTAGGTGACTGTCTAGTGATGTCAGGTGATGTGTTAATGCCCCATAGGTGAACTTTGACCAATGAGACAGTAGACAGAAAGGATCTTTTCCCAACACAACTGGATGGTTCAAGAAAACTGGTTCCACACATTCTTTCTGAAGATATCCTGCATGACCAATCAGCCAATTTTCTTATGCATCTGTGAACATCCTGGTACCACTTCACCTTGTGTTAGCTTTGGCTCCCTCCTTTACTGAAATTCCCTTTTCCCCTAATTCTTGGTTCACTAAGATTGCACCCTCCTCAAAAGCAAGCATGTAAATTGTGTATCATGCCTTCATGCTCTGTTTTTAAGAAGACTCGGGATAAAACAAGACAGGGAAGACTAACTTTCATGCATTTGTTAATTTCTACTAAGTAAATATGGACTTAGAGGATTTGTTTGTGTTGAGTTTTGGCCAACAAATGGAGAAAAGTCCTATTTGGGAATGACCCTGACTGCCTTGGGCATGTTGTAGCTTATCTTGCTGAGGCACAACTCTCAATTTTCCCTGCTTTGAGACAGATGAGTGGAGTTATCCAGCCAGAGAATGAAGGCGGCCTGCCAGCAGCAAAACCATACTGAGATGGAAAATATGAGTAGCTTGTATGAACTATGTTCTGTGTGGGTATTTTTTTGTTTTGTTTTTTATAAGGCAAAAAGGAAATTGCTGCTGATCCACAGTGATGACAGAAACTCTTATTTTATTATAATGGCCTATAAATATGTATAGATGTAACCTAGGAATAAACTTCTTATGCTACTATCTCTTAATACAATTATAAAATCAGAATTAAAAGTTAAATTCATCATATCACACAACCAATAGAATTTAAGTAAACAACATTAATTTTACATAGCTGAGAATGTTTTGTGGAAACCAAACTAGTGCTCACAATTAATATTAGTTATACAAATATGGTGTGTCATATCTCTTGTTTTCTTTGTTCAAATAATTTTGAGGCCCTTTATTTTAGTTTCTAGAATACCATTTAGTCCTTTTATCATGTGAATGGGCCATTCACATGTTAATGATGCCTCTGTCTCTTTGCATGAGCCCAAAACAATTTAAGTAAAACAGTGTTCCAAAGCACACAGTACTTTTCAGGATGTCACATGAGGCTTTTATGTTAATAAATAGCTTAAGCCAAAACTGAAAACTTCCATAGACTAATGTTGTTTTACAGCAAGAATCTAGTCTTCCCCCCCCCATAATTATTTAAAGAAATCAATATTTGCACAATGGTAGGTGTTAGAAAATTTTCATTTGTAGCACTATAGAAGGTGAACAAGAACGAAGAATATGCTTACTAGAATAGGAGAACTTAAATGTACGTGCCTCGTGATTCTTTTGTGCAGAGTGGTCACCTAAGCACAAGGGCAAACATGCATTGAAATATGCTCAATTATAAGGTAATCAAACACATTTTATAGCAATGCTATTCTTACTAATGTCAGATATAATTTGAATGCAAACTTTCACTTTAAAAAAATACTGCAATAAACTCATGGATACACAATAGTTCTTCTGGGAACTGCTACAAAGATCAGGTCCTCCACTAGGGAGACGTGCCCTATAGCTATGATTTTAAACTTATCGATCATCTCTTTGTTAATTGGGTAAAAAGCCATTTGTCCTCATCCTAGAAAAAATTATGCATGTGTATACAGACAGTATTTTGAATATAGTTTCAGTAAGTTTATGAATGCCCTGATGCCAATCTAAAAACTAGTATAATTACATTATTTCATTGAATTCCTCAAATTATCTTGGTAAGTAATATCCTGTAGAGAAATCTTAGAGCAGCACAATTACTCACCCTTTTGTATGTTTTTTTTTTCCCCAAGATTCCCTTAGGATACTTTTTTCTTAGTCTTTGAATATCAGTAACTTCACCAGTAACTTCTCCTAGGAAACAGTCAACTTAATTTGATCATTAGAGAGAAGACTTTTATTTCAAGAACACTTCTACTGGGGTGCCTCGATGGCTCAGTTGGTTGAGCGCATGATTCTTGATTTTGGCTGGGGTCATGATCTCAGAGTCATGGAATCAAGCTCTGAGTTGGGCTCCAGGCTTAGTGCAGAGCCCACTTGAGATTCTCTTTCTCACTCTCCTTCTGCCTGCAACCCCCTCCATGCCCGCCAGGGCAAACATGTGTGCACGCATGCGCTCGCTCGCTCTCTCTGTAAATAAATCCTAAAAAAACCCCTCTTCTATTAAATCTTTGAATACCTTTTTTCATCTTAACTGTTCTCTTTTCTTTAATCTTTATTCCATGTCTATCACATTTTTCAATAATTTTTTGTTTCTTATTTCTTCATAATTTCATTTCTGGTGGTATTTTTTTAAGCTCGACTTCCACGTTCCTGATTATGGGTTCAGATGTTGTTTATTCTAGCTTTGGTGGCATCCAATGTAACGTTTACTTCTTTAAATATTTTCATTTATTTCTAATATTTGTTTTTATCTCTCATAGTTCTTTTCGGTGGCAGCTTATTTTCCAGCTCCTGCTTAAGTCTCTTTTTAAACAAGATTGTGCTGCCTGTACATTTTCTGAAATTATAATTTGTTTTAATTCTTAGCCTTTAAGTAGTGCTTATTTTAATACATGTGATTCATTTGCTTTTGACTATGTTTTTCCTCTCTTTGTTTTGTAATTTTGTGATTTCTACTCATGGGTCAAGTAAGGTGTATTTTTTTTTTAATTGGACCAGACATTAATTAATTTAAAAAGCCTTAGTCCCAGCCTCCAGATGTTTTTATGTGAAAAAATAAAACTTTCATCAGTATTTTTTAAAAAGATCTATTTATCAGGGGGGAGAAGAGCAGAGGGAGAGAGAGAATCTCCAACAGACTCCAGACTGAGTCTGGAGCTGGAGGCAGGGCTAAATTTCACAGCCCTAAGATAATGACATGAGCTAAAATCGAGTGTCAGACATTAAACCAACTGAGTCAGCCAGGTGCCCCAAAACTTTCATCAGTCTTAAAGTATATTTAGATGGATGACACTTTTACTCATAATGAAACATAATTTCTAATTAGTACATGTTCAATTTACAATGGACATGTAACATTTATACATATTTATATAGCAGATATCATTTTATTATCATTCATGAAACAGAAACTACAAAAAAATTGTAAGGAAAAGAGAAAATTACAGTAGTATCATAAGGCTTTGATTACTTTTCCTAGTTCATATTAGATCAACTATACAAAATTATAAAATATATAAAAGGAAACAAATGCCGTACTTCAATATGTTGAACATAAATTAAAAGGTAGAAAAATTAGAAAATATGCTGGCAAATTTATAAAAGACTTGAATAATGTGATTCATAAACTTGGCTTTTCAGTAATCGAGGAAGGCGAATTAAAATTTATTACAATTCTTTTGAATTTGGCTACAGCTTCATATTGTCCTGTCACTTTTTGCTTGATATGTTTGGGGAGTATATTATTAGACACATACAAATCTAGAACTGTCACATCTTTCTGGTGAATTAACCTTTATATCATAATAAAATGGCTCTTTTATTAGGAATCCTTTTTGTCTGGAAGTTTACTTTGTCTGAAAGTTTACTTTATCTGATATTAGTCCAGCTACACCAAATTTCTTGTGGTAAGTTTTCTGTGTATTTTTCTAACCTTTACTTTCACATGTCTTGTATTCTTATATTTAAGGTATGCATCTTATAAGTAGAATAGAGTTGGGCTTTGTTTTTTTATTCAGTCTGATAATCTCTAGAATATTTACATAATTTACATTTCATGTAATTACTGATTATATTTATATTTAAATCTTCATTATACTTGTTTTTCTACATATGCTATATATTTTATGTTTATTCTCTCCTTTCTTGCTTTCTTTGCGTGGAGGAAATATTCTTTTTTATTAAAGTTCTCCTCTGTTAGTATATTACTTATACATTCTCTTACTCGTTTCAAGATTACACTAGAGATTAAAACATAAATCCCGTATTCATTAGGTTATAATATATATTAGCTATTTTCCCACATGCCAGAAAATGTAAGAACCTTAGAACTCATTAATTTCATTTATATTCTGTGGTAGATCATATGTTTTTCAGATTCAGAAATATGTTTTGATTTCTGTATTATTTATAAAAGATTATATAATCATGCCCATTGTCACATGATTTGAAGTACTTCCTTGTGGTAAATTTTCTTGACTCACTGACATAAGGCTTGGCTATATGACTTACACTGGCCAATGGGGTGTAAGTCGAAGTGATTGTGATATTCAAGCAGAAACTTTAAAGCCGCTGGATAATTCTGCCATTTTTCTTTTTGTTCTGCCATGAGAATAGTACATCCCATAGACTGGTTACTTTTATTGGCTGGATATTGAAATGAAGTCAATTAATGTTATTCACTGAAATATTGGGTGACTGTTTGTTATTGCTACATAACTTATGGATGCTGACCAAATCATCTCAGTTTCCTTTGTGGTATTGTTGAAATGTATATAAACCATCTTGGACCTCATCACTACAGTTTTATGCAGTCTGTATTTATTTAGAATGACTTACGTGTTCCTTTTTTTTTTTCTTTAACCTCTTAATTCCTCCTGATCTCTCTATGTCTTTATCTAGGATCATTTTCTTTCTGCATGAAGAACTCCCTATGATAATTCCCTGTAGGTAGGTGTATGGGTGATCAATTTTTTTTGTTAGTTTTTGTTTTTCTGAAATATCTTTATTTTTGCTTTTCTTTTAAAGAATATTTTGGCAGGTATAGAATTATAGGTCAGCAGTTATTTTCATTCACTTTGAAGATTCATCACTTTGAAGATTCCATTGTTTTCTGGCTTCCATCATTGTAGCGAGATGTCCTTTAAAATTTATAGTATTTCTCCTTTGAAGGTAAAAATATTTTCCCTCTGGTCAGTGTCAAGATTTTCTCTTTGTCTTTGGTTTTCAGTAGTTTCACTCTGATATGTTTAGATGTCATTTTCTTTATATGTATTTGCTTGTGGTTCCTAATACTTCTCCAGTTTCTAGGTTGATATGTTTCACCCATTTTGGAAAATGCTCAGCCATTATCTCTTTAAATTTGCTTCTATGTCCTCTCCTTCTGGAATTCAAATTTCATATATGCTAAGTGTCTTCACTACACACCACATAGATCTTATACTCTTTTTTCTTTTGTATTTTCTTTTTGCCTCTTCATGCTTCATTTCTGAGCATTTTATTCTAAACTATATTCCAATTTTATAATTTGTCTCATTAGCTACATCTTATCTTCTCTTAAGTGCATCTGTTGTGTCCTTCATTTTAGTTATTGTATCTTTTCTGTTATAAAATTTCTACTGAGTCCTCTTTTTATTTATAGTTTCTATTTCTCTACTGGGATCTCTGAATATATTAGCAACATTTATCTTAATGTTGTGCTTGATCTACTGAAGGCTTATTTCTACTGTTTAATTTTTCTCCTTGACTATTTGCCTGCCTACTTTCACTGCATATTTTTCCCTGTGTATGAAAAACCCGTAGAGATGATTGGAAGCTCTGAATTATGTTTTCTTCTTCTTGTGAGGATTTTACTTTGTTTCTGAAAGGCCATTACAGTGGGGGCATATCACCTTTACCAATCAGGTACTGAGCTGTTTCAAAGCTGGATTTCAGTCATTCTGGGGGCTGGACTATTTGCCATTCACCATCATTCTTAAATTCGAGGTCTTTGGGAATCCCAGCTTAAAGGTTTTGGTGTGTAGCAGGGTCCCTCTTTTTTCACTGGCTCTGCACTTTAATCCCTCCCCCAAGCCTATTAAACTTCCAGAAGCTTTCCTTAACTTTTCAGCTTCTTGGTCATCACCATTTCCTTAGCTTTTTTTCTTTAGGCACTATATTTTCTCAGTTTCTCAGCCTCTCAGAAGGCAGCTTTGGATTTTCTTTTTTTTTTAAAGATCTATCTATCTATCTTTTTGAGAGAGAGAGTCAGGGGAGGGGCACAGGGAAAGACTCTTTAAGTAGACTTCCTACTGAGCACAGAGCCTAATGTGGGGCTCAATCCCACAACCCATGAGATCACAACCTGAGCTGAAACTAAGAGTTAAATGTTCAACCAACTGAGCCACCCAGGTACCCCAGTTTTGGATTTTCAAACGTTTATAACTATGTATTAATTTGCTATTGTGGCTTAAAATAGCACACGTTTATTATCTTAGAGTTTCTGTGCCTCAGGGGTCTGGACCTGGCTTACCTAGTTTTTTTGCTCGGGGTCTCATAAGGATGCAATCAAGAGGTTGGACAGGGTACATTCTAATCCAATATGACCTCATCCTAACTTGATTACCTCTGCAAAGACCCTATAGTTACATTTACAGGTATGGGATGTTAAGACTTTTACATATATTTCTGGGGAACACAATTCAACCTACAACAGCAATTAAATGCTGCCACTTGGTCCATTCTCTCATTGTCAGTGCACGTAGAGATTCCAGTTCCATGGTAGCAGTTCTGCTGTAATTTCTGACCGATAATAAAAAGCCAGCACAAAGCTCATCAAGGATGCTGGAACTCCCCTTACAGTTTTATTTCTCACAGGCAGGGCAAAAGGTGTGTTCTTAGAACCCTCTCCAGGCAAGTGAGCAGATGTTATATGATAAAGCCAATTTGATATTCCAATATCGCTAAGCTTTTGGATACTTTCCTCTACAGTTTACCAAGGTAATTCTGGCATTTCGATTTCATTTACTTTAGATCATCTTTGGGTTTACATTTCAGCTAACTGATCAAGCAAACTGTTAGAGACATTTCAAGCTCCTCAGGCTAAAACATGCAAAGAGAACTTTGCTTGGTGGGCCCCGTTATGGACTGAATTGTGTGTCCCTACCCCAAATGCGTATGTTGAAACCACAACCCCCAAGGTAATTGTATTTTAGATAGGACCTTTAAGGAGATAATTAAAGTTAAATGAGATCCTGAAGGTGGGGACCTAATCCAATAGCACTAGAGTCGTTATAAGAGGAGGACGAGACACCAAAGAGTACCCCCTCTCTCTTTGCATGTGCATACAGGAAAGGCCATAGGAGAACACAGCAAGAATGTGGCCATCTGCAAGCCAGAAGAGATGTCTCACCAAAAATCAAACCTGCTGATACCTTAATCTTGGACTTTGAGTCTCCAGAACTGTGAGAAAATACATATCTGTTGTTTAAGTCACCCAGTCTATACCATTTTGTTATGGCAGTCCAAACTAACTAATACAGGACTATATCAATAAATTCAACCTGATCCAACTTCATATTCCTTTCACCTTGACCCCATATCTTTAAGATTGATTCATACACATAGTCCCCAGGTTTTTAAACTGACAAAATCATGCAATTTTTTTGGTGTGCATAGCAGGCCCTCAGGGGTCAGTCACACTTTCTACTTCACCCTTTGGGGTCTGCTGGGACTGGAGTCCAGTTATAGGTCTCCAAGCAAAGAGCAGTGCAGGAGTGTTGCCTCCTGATGGTGCAGCAGAGAAGAATGAGGTACAAACAAGTTAGCTGCAAGAGAATGGGAGCAGGGGGCGACAGTGGAGGTAGGTCCTGAAGAGGATCAAGAGTACCTTACAAAGTAACTACCTCAGAGCAGGCCACTGCAATTTCTTCAGGCAAAGGAGGGCTATCTGTCTAAGCAAGGGCCACAAAAAAAGGTTCAGTGGATCTTCAAGATTAGAGATCCAAGTGTTATCAGGATCTGTCCATAGGTCTCCATTCCACTTTTTCAGGATTTCAGTCTTTCCCAGTCAGTACCCTAACTTAATTAATAGAGATGCCTCGAAGATAGGAATTCAGTTTGCCTAATTCAGCCACTGGTAGGGAGAAACTCTGGGTTTGGTTTTCAGAAATCTCAGCCGTGTGGCTACAGAAAATAAGGATTTATTTCAGGTCAGATATAGAAGCTTTCTGGTCCTTTATGTAAACACTGAGCTGGGAATTCAAAGTTCTCAGCTCATCCTATCCATACTTCGTGTAGCACAGTTTGGAACACCAGCCAATTCCATTATACTCCTAAGTTTCATGAAAATATTCTAAAGCATCAAAGACATGGTCATCTAGAATCTTGCCTTCTGTAAGTATTTGATTAGGAGTGTCCAATGGTGATATTTTGTGTATTTCTATTGCCACATCATGCAATTGACTACTAGCACCCACTCTCCCTACCAATGGAAATAGATTCATTACTGCATTTTTAAATTATTTGTTTAGATTTAATTATTTATTTTAGTGGGGAGGGGCAGAGGGAAAGGGAGAGTCTTTTTTTTTTTTAAGATTTTATTTATTTATTTGACAGAAAGAGATCAAAAGTAGGCGGGGGGGGGGAAGCAGGCTCCCCGCTGATCAGAGAGCCTGATACGGGGCTCGATCCCAGGACACTGAGATCATGACCTGAGCTGAAGGCAGAGGTTTAACCCACTGAGCCACCCAGGTGCCCCGGAAAGGGAGAGTCTTAAGCAGACTCCATGCTGAGCACAGAGCCCAATGTGGGGCTTGATATCATAACCCTGAGATCACAACTTGAGCTGAAACCGAGTCAAACGCTTAACTGACTGTGCCACCCAGGCACCCCGATTCATTAGTGCCATTTACAGTTAATCAGATTAGAGAGCCATTTCCAGAAGACTCAAAGCCAATTCAGAGACTCAACCTTAAGATTTCACTTCTCTGCAGGGGTGACTGGCTGGCTCAGTCTGTAGAACATGTGACTCTTGATATTGGGGTTGTGAGTTCAAGCTCCATGCTGGGTGTAGAGCTTACTTAAAAAAATAAATTTTTTTTTTTTTTTTTTTAAAGATTTTTATTTATTTGTCAGAGAGAGAGAGAGTACACACAAGCAGGCAGAGAGGCAGGCAGAGAGAGAGGAGGAAGCAGGCTCCCTGCCGAGCAAGGAGCCCGATGCGGGACTCGATCCCAGGACCCCAGGATCATGACCTGAGCCGAAGGCAGCGACTTAACCAACTGAGCCACCCAGGCGTCCCTAAAAAAATAAATTTTAAAAAAGGCACTGTATCTTGCATTTTCAACATAACCTCAGCACCTTTTGAAAGACCCGTCTAAATTTCCTTCAGAAGGTTTCACTCCTCTGGAATCACTCTTGGTAGCAAAAACTGTATCAGTTGGACTTAAACTGGAGAAGAAGAACCATTAGTATCTATCTATATCTGTATTTACATCAGAGTTTCTCAATAGCAGCACTATTGAAATTTTGAGCTGGATAATTTTCTGTAGGGAGATGGTGGCCTGTCCTGTATGCCATAGTTTATTCAGCAGCATCCCTGGTCTCTACCTACTAAATGCCAATAGTATAATTCCCCTGCCCCCTCCAAATTATAACAACTAAAAATGTCTCCAGACATTACTAAATTTCCTAAGAGGTAATACTGTCCAAAGTTGAGAAATACTGGTATTTCAATCTATATCTATCTATCTATACACACCTGTATCTGTTTACCTGAGAGAGACTTGTTACATGGATTTGGCCTTATGTGATTATGGGAGCTGTTTATTTATTTTTTAAGGTTTTATTTATTTATTTGACAGGCAGAGATCACAAGTAGGCAGAGAGGCAGGCAGAGAGAGAGGAGGAAGTAGCGCCCCCCCCCCAGCCGAGCAGAGAGCCCAACGTGGGGCTCGATCCCAGGATCCCGGGATCATGACCCAAGCCAAAGGCAGAGGCTCCAACCCACTGAGCCACCCAGGCGCCCCTGTGGGAGCTGTTTAAAATGGTCTCTGTAAGGGTGTTTCTCCACACATGATGCTAGGATTTCAAGTGCACAGGGAAGGCAGGGAGAAAGGGTAGATCACAACCAGACTGGAACCAACAAGCTTGAGCTGGAGTCCCATGAGGAAGAATGGAACACATGCAAGCTAAAAAATGACCAATGCTTCCCTTCCAGCCTCCAAATCTCCTAAGAATCTCTCTTGAGGCTGACCTTAACTGGAAACAAACAAGGCAATGAATTCTTGGAAATGTAGTTCAGCCACGGCTAGCTGACACATTACAAAATCATCACAAGATAGTTTGTTCAAAGCAGGATTCTAACTAAGCCAGGATTCAAATGACAATAATAACCACACTGGGAGAATTTGTACTTACAAATAGAGAATACTTTTACTATAAAAGACAGGATGAACTTAAATGGGTCCAAATCATAGTAAATAAACATTTAGGAAACTTCAGAACTCCACAAATTGAAAGTATGTCATGTATGAGAACAAATTGTTTTTCTTTATTAATAAGGTTGAAAAGGGATTTGTTTGGCACAAATTTATGGCCCCTTTGATATTCAAAATGATCGCAGCCAAAGCAAAATGTTTAACAGAAAGATAAATTTGATGTTAGCAAATACATTTGATAATTGTCCCAGGAAATATTTTGGATAACTGAATGGAAGTATTTTTCAAGAAATCTTTGATAGTCAGCATTTTATTTTTTCATTTTTTGATAGTCAGTGTTTTAAATGTGCCACAGAGACATTTATCTCAGAGATTCAGCAAAGCAACCTCACCTCTTATGTCAGAGGAAAAGTGATCAGCATCTGATTGGAGAAGATGCTGAACATTTATTCCATTCATAGTAAGACTACCTCCACTTTTTCTCTAAGATTTCCCAGAACCTTTCTGAGGCCTCAAGCAATTCATAGAGTCATGCAAGAAACATTTATTGAGCTGCTGCTGTGTGCCCGCCACTTTTCTAGGTGCTTTCTGTGTAGCAGAGAATCAAATAGACAAAGAATCCACTCTTAAGCAACAAGCCTTCCAGTGAGAGGATATAGACAATGAATCAATAAACAGATAGGTCTAGTTGTGGTAAGTGCTATGGAAGGAAATATGGCAGGGTCAAAGGATGAACTCTTATAAGCTAAGGTGCTAGTGCCTTTTTTAGAGCAGGTATTCAGGGGAAAGTCCACAAAAAAGATAACCTATAAGCAGAGATCTGAATCAAGTTAGGAAGTGAATGAATGAAGATTTCTTGAGGAGGAGCATTCTAGGGAGAGAGAATCATAAATGCAAAGGCCCAGAAGATTGAAACAGTTGGTGTCATAGAGGTCCAGCAAGAAGCCAGTTGGGAGATAAAGTCAGGAGAGACCCAGGGGCCAATCCTCAGAGACCATGGTTAGGATTTTCTACTAAGAGACAAAAGAAAGTCATCGAAGAGTTTGAAACAGAGTGATATGACCTGACTTTTGTTTGAAAAGGATCTTTCTGTTTGCTTTGTGAGGAACAATGGTGGAACCGAACAGATCAATGGGGAGGCTATTGGAATCATCCAGGAGAAAAGAGTGATAGTGATAGAAATAAGGAGAAGTGGTTGGATTCTGGTATATTTTTAAATAGAGATTATGAGATTTGCTGATAGACACTATCAGGGGTGAGAGGGGGGAAAAGGGGGGGGGTCAAGTCATGCAATTATCAAGAACTCCATGTTTAACTTGTTTCTCTTCCTTTTCTCCAAGAGTCATCTTTTATCTCCTAAACATTCACCTGCTTTTAATGGCCTGAAGTATTGACCATGCCCCAGCCCTACAAATGTAGACTCCAATCCAGCTCTACCATTTCTACTTCTCTCTTTCCTGCAAAAACCCTCTGAGCCCCTTTTCTGCCTGTTCCTTATCCAGTGCTCACCCAGCACCCCATTCAAAACCCTGTGCCCTGACACTGTCACTTAGGTGTTCAGTAAAAAGTACCTGATGTAATTAATT
Organism: Lontra canadensis; assembly: GCF_010015895.1. Classification (NCBI taxonomy): domain Eukaryota; kingdom Metazoa; phylum Chordata; class Mammalia; order Carnivora; family Mustelidae; genus Lontra; species Lontra canadensis. The sequence goes on from NW_022631125.1 coordinate 2,222,398, forward strand.
CATAATCCAGCTAGAAATGACTAATAACCTAAATTAGAAAAGTTTTCTTCTTATGGAGGTTATTTTAAAGAGCCTGAAATCACCCAAATTAGCTATTTTCTTGTGTGTGAATACTCTTAAGTAGTAATGGGTTTTATGATCACTTGTGAATTACACTCAGTTGATGACTGCCCCAGCCCACGCAGGTCTTACGATGATTCTGCTCAGAGCTCAGGCTTTATAAAAAAGGAAGCTACAAGGAAATGAATCATTATCTTTAAAAGGCAACACCATGATAGCTTCCTTATCATTATTAATAAATGAAGAAAAGAGGTGAAAAATGTGAACAAAGCCCATAACAAATGCAGATATTTGTCTTTATTTGGAGCTAACAATTTTGAAGGATCTTCAGAGCAACCTGACTTGGTATAGATGCCCAGGGAAAGGCTCAGCATCCAACCTGCTATATCATCTGAGTCAGAGTGATACTGGGGTGTCCCTTCCTTTTTCACCTCGAATTATCTATTGACATGCCTGGCATTTAGTTTCCATTTTTTTTTTCTGTTTTTGCAGACAAAGTTTCTAGGGGGATGGGAAGAATCTGGATATTTTTGTGTCAAATCTGGCACATACGTGTGCACACACACTCACACACCCATTTAATAAAACCAAAAACTAAAAAAAAAAACTCATTACTTGTTATCCCTTTTCCTTTGAGAAAATATTGACAATAAAATCTTATAGATTGTGTACCTGGACTCGGGTATCCACTGAGTAACTAGAATAGAGGAGCTAGAGGCAATTTTGTCCACTTCAATTTTGTCATAGCAATGAAAGCACATATTCTTAAAACCACACATCATCCCAAATAGAGGGTGGCATATGATAAATCAGCTCGCTGTGCTCTCAGTCTGCTGGTTGCTAATAAAATATCCACTTTCTCCCTTTGTTAAAAATTTCCAATTTTACTAGGGAAGATAATAGATCTACCAAAAAAAAAAAAAAAAAAGATATCTCCCAGCCTATTGTGTTTCTAGGTTTGGCCAGGTGACTGAGATCTACCTAATGAGATATAACTGGAGTTGTTGGGAGAAATTTTTGGAAAAGGTCTTACAAAGAGAAAAAGACACCTGGTGAATATTCCTTTTGTATTTCTCACTTGCTTTTTAATCTTGAATTTGATGAAATTATTAGAGATCTAGTCACCATCTTAGATCACAAGGCAACCTTGAGGATAGAAACCATTTGCTAAGGATACCATAGCAAAAGAGAGGAAGACACTATATTCCTGCCGCATTGAATATTTTTAGACTCCTTTCATAAAAGGAAAGATAAGCTTGTAGTTCTTTTAAGTCACTGTTACTGAAAGTCATTGTCATGAGCAGCCACATGTAATTCCTAAATGATACCGTGATTTACAGTATACTGATTTGTCCTCAAAACTAAAATATATATTTTTAGATTCCTTCCCTGGCTACTCCTGCCATTTCCCAGTGAGTTCTTAAACAAAGTGGACATGGTTGCAGAGATGGGGGTTATGAATAAGCTTAGCAACATGGACTTTCACTCACCAAGGCTGACCTGACTATAGCCATTGCTGAGTGCCCAAATTACCAGCAGCAGAAACCAGAGTCTTTAATATGACACCAGCTATTTGGTGGCAGGTTGATTTTATTGGACTGTTTCCATCATGGAAGGGGCAGTGTTTTGTTCTTATTGGAATAGATATTTCATTTGGGTGTGGATTTCCCTTCTTTCTACAAAATGCTTCTAGCAAAACTATTATCTATAGACTTAAAGGATGCCTTATCCACTATCATGATTTTGCATGCAGACTTGTTTCCAATCAAGGAACTCACTTCATAGCAAGTAAAGCATGACAAGGGGGCCACTCTCATGAAATTCACAGGTCTAACTATGTTCTTTACCATGTTGAAGCAGCTGGCTTGATAGACTAGCAAAATGGCCTTTTGAAAACTCAGGTACAACACCAGGCAAGTATCAGTACGTTGGAAAGCTGAGCAAAATTCTCCAGGATGCTCCATAAGTTCTAAATCAGCATCCAATATATGATACTCTTTCTACCTTAGCCAATTTCCATAAACCCAGGAATCAAGGAGTGGAATTGGGAGTGGCACCTCTCACTCTTTCCCCAAGTGATACACTAGCAGAATTTTTGCTTTTCATCCCTGTGACTTAAGGCTCCAGTGATCTAGAGGCCTTAGTTCCAATGAAAGGAATGCTTCCACCAAGGGACCCAAACATGATTTCTCAGAATTGAAAGTTGAGATTGCTGTCTGGCCAGTCTGAGTGCCCTGTGTCACCAAATGAATAGGCAGAAAACACAGTTACTCTGGTTGGGGTGATTAATCCTGGTAACCAAGGGGAAATTGGGTCACTACTATCGTACAATGGGAACAAGGAATGAAAAAGAATGTCTGCCTCTTGGTGCTCCCACATCTTGTTAAAGTTAGTGGAGAACTACAACAACTTAATTCAGGCAGGACTCCTAAAAGCCTAGACTCTACAGAAATGAAATTTTGGGTCACTCCACCAGGTAAAGATCCAAAGGAAATGAGGTGCTTGCTAAGGACAAAGAGAATATTTATAAATGCCTACTATATCTGCATGACCACTGCAGAAATGAGGACTGTAGTTAGTTATGAATATTTATTCTTTATTGCAGTATCTGTATTTAATAATTTAATTTGTATACATAATTTAATATTTTAATTTATTTTCCTCTGTTATCTCCTTTTCATCTAACATAGGACCTATTAATAATTGTCAACTTTCTATCATCTTTAAGTTACATGACATAAGACTGATGCATGAATCAACAAGAAGAAGAATGACTGTCAACCAAAGACACAAAAGGAAATTTCTATACTCTTCTGGGAAAAGGAGTAGCATGTTTTCTCTTTTATGTAAGATCATCTTTATTTGGAGATTAAGTATGGCTCAAGGAGATGTACTTGAGTTCAAAGTCAACAAAAATGGACTAAGCTTTGTAATGTCTTAATTAGGCTAAGTTAACTACATTTCCCAGAATTCATTCTCTTGCTTCTGGTCAGGTTAGGCCACAAGTATATTCCAAATCAGTTGCCTCTATTGTCCACAGTTGTAACTCAATCATTCATGTTCCTGTGGTTGACAAAAATATGGATCCTGAAAAATGCCCACATTCTAATCTTTAAAATATATGGTATGTTATATTACATGGCAAAGGGATGGAATTTAAGTTATTAAGATGCTTACTTGAAAATAAGGAGATTCTTCTGGATTACCCAGGTGGGGCTAATGTTATCACAAGGCTCCTCAAAGTGAAAGCGAGAAGCAGAAGACGAGTCAGTGTCAAAGTAATTAGCACTTGATCAGCCCTTGCTGGCTTTGAAGACAGAAGGGGGCCATGTGTCAAGGAATGTGGGTGGCCTCAGAAAGTGGGAAAGCCACAAGATGGACTATACCCAGAGCCTCCAAGAGAGAACCCAGCCTTGTCAACATCTTGATTTTATCCCAGAAAGACCATGTTGGACTTCTGACCGCCAGACTGATGAGAAAATAAATTTTGTTGTTTTAAGCCACTAAATTTGTGGAACTTCGTTACAGCAGCTGATACAGTACCTATACACAACCTGATATAGTACACTTGACATTCCTCTATTGTGTGCCTCAATTACTCACTTCCTCAGTATCCTTCCTGGGTCACTTCCCAAATAAAGTCATTGTACCTGAATCCTTGTCTCTAGTCTGTGCTCTGGAAATCTAAACTAATACACTCCCCCTCCTCAACAAATTCTATTAAAATGACCAAAAATACATAAAAATAAGGCATAATCTGTATAATAATTAGGCAGTAAGTACAGATATTAGTAACAGGCTTACGTTGAGGAAACTAATAAATATGGCATATTTCAACAAGATTGACTGGCAAATAAAGGAAGCAAGCGATTACTATTACTCCACAGAACCAGGAAAATCCCCACCTCTGAGAAGAAGAACTATAAAAAAGGGCTTCCAAGACGAAGTAGATGTGATAAAAGACAAAGTACACAAGGAATCATACAAAAATTTCTCAGAAAGATTAATTAACTATAGCATTCATTCTCAGTTTTCTCTTCTTTGCAAACAAAAAAAGTTAAAAAAATGGTATTATATTGATTCTTACATAGGTGAATCTTCAGCTCCCAAAATCTACACATAAAAACTAAAACAAAATAATTCAGAGAAGAAACAGCTCCTTTTCCATTAAGTTGAGCTCCTACTAATTTTATTCTTCAGGGTTCTCCAAAGAAAAAGAAGCAATAGGACCTGTGTGTGTGTGTGTATGTGTGTATCCTTCTCGCTCAGGACAAGTCAGTCTTTGTTCTAATAAAGTCTTTAACTGATTGGATGAGGCTCACCCACGTTATGGAAGGCAATCTGCTTTACTCAAAGTCCACCAATTCAATGTCAATTTCATCCAAAAACATCATCTAAGCAACAGAATAATGTTCGATCAATTATCTGGACACCATGGTCCAGCCAAGTTGACACATAAAATCAACCATCATGTTCATTCCCAGGTTCCTTCCTGGGAAGGAAGTTCTTCCTGGAAAAATGGAGTTCTGTTCTGACCCAAGAACACCATCTTCCCAGTGTGAGGGAGCTAAGCTGTGGAGGAGGTCATCTGAAACCAATCTAAATCCTACAAAGTCTGTTTGAGCTGCACCCATCAGGACTCACAGGCAGCCACTGAAAAGAAACCATTTGGAAAATCAATTAACTTTCCTGTCATGAGGTTTTCTTTCCATAGCTCACTCCCCACTGTATGTAGACAATTTAATTCAACCTCTAACAAAATATAGCTGTAGGAAACAGAAATACTTTCACGTTCCCAATTTCTGGGACTAGAAGATTTGGATTCTGACACAGAATCCATCTCAAATCTCAGTACTCAAAGAACTTGGAGTTCCCTTGGTAAAGCTGAGGCTATAAAGAAAAACTACTAGACTTTTGAAAAGTACTTTGAACAAAATAAAAAAAAGGCCACTTGGGGATTGAGAATAAGTGTATCCATGTGAAACTATTTTATACCAAGAAAAGTTAAGTTTAAAAAAAGTTTAATTTGCATCTTCAATAAAATTTTTTGGAAATCTGTACTCATTGTGTTTGACTAGGCAGTTAGTCAGACTCTAACAGGATACCTGGAGGTCAGCAACAAGGAGTCATGGCCAGCAATGGGAAAGGTCAGAGGCCTGTCCTGGTAGTACTCCAGAAGAAGCTGGATCAAACTAGACAGGCCCAAGATGGCAGATACCATGACAGAAAGCCCCTGACCAACTAAGGAAGAAAAAGCACAAAACCTTGCTTCCTGCCCCAAGTAATAAATATTCTGCCCCCTAGTTAACAACTGTCAATAAAAGATAGAAACCCAACCCAACCTCCTGGTCACCCAGCTTGCTAGCTTGCTAGCTTTCTGTCTCCCTCTCTCCCCACCTTTCTTCCTCACTCTCCCACTCTTTCCCTCTCCCACACTCACTCTCCCTCTCTCCTGAGCTCACCAGCTCACACATCTCAAAAGTGTAGTTTTCATTTTTTTTGTAGTTTTCATATTAATAAACTTTCCTGCTTGTGTTACTCATCTGCTGTGCTGCATGTCTGTCTTTGAATTCATTCTCATGCCAACACCAAGAACCTTCGGACACTCCTTTGGGTGTGGCTTGGTGGAGGCCCCAGGGCCCGGGACCTCCCCAATTCATCAGGCAACATCTTTTGGGCAACTATGAAGGGAAAAGGAAATAGCAGGTTGGGCAACCCTCTTTATCAGTGAGTCTCCAGTGCTCACCCCCTTGTGCTGGAGAGTTGATTGCCACTGTTGTTTGTTCTACTCTCTCTTTCTGGTCTACCTGAGACCCAGATAGTCTGGTAGCGTTTATGAGACACTCATTTTCACTTGTTATTTCCTGCCAAAAGGTGTTCTTAGGCAACCAAGGATCTTGGGAAAAGTCTCAGGTTATTCCTAGAGATGTGTAGCAGTCCTAAAGGGAACTTACTTTCTTTTTCTTTTCCTTTTTTTAGATTTATTTATTTATTTAGAGACAGAGAGAGCAGGGAGAGGGGCAGAAAGGAGAGAGAGAATCTCAAGCAGACTCCCTGCTGAGCAGGGAGCCTGACACAAGGCTCAATCCCAGGACCCTGAGATCATAACCTGAGCCAAAATCAAGAGTCAGATGCTTAACCGACTGAGCCACCCAGGCACCCTGGGAACTCCCTTCCATGGTAATTAATTTCTGGCTTCCCAGGGGTCACACACATAAGGATTGATCATCCAGTGCTCTGAGGCTCCCTGGCTGTCTTAAACTTGCGGCAGGAGAAACCAAGACTGCTTCATGGCCACTCATGGAAGTGACAGTCACAAGTACCACATTGAGAGATGCAACACACCAATCCCTAGGTGAAAGTCCAATATTCCCAGGCTGTCTGTATATCATCAGAAATATTTCTTTTGGTCCTTTTCTTTTGTGTTAACATGTTATGCTTATTTCTCTCATCTTTTCTAACTACAGACACTCCTCACAGCCCTTTTGCATTGGCTCCATCTGACAATAGCTAGAAGGGAGATGACTCAGAGCCGACACTGGGCAGATCAAATGCATTCAGGTTCGCCTTACTTTTTCCCCTAATTCATTTGTATTTGTTACATCTTTTTTTAGGATTTTGCTTATATATTTGAGAGAGAGAGACTTAGTGAGACAGGGAACACAGCAGAGGGAGTGGGAGAGGGAGAAGCAGGCTCCCTGCAGAGCAGGAAGCCCCATGCGGGGTTTCATCGCAGGACCCTGGGGACATAACCTGAGCTGAAGGCAGATGCTTAACAACTGAACCACCCAGGCGCCCCTGTATTTATTACAACTTTTAAAGCAGAATGTCGGGGTGCCTGGGTGGCTCAGCCATTAAGCGTCTGCCTTCGGCTCAGGTCACGATCCCTGGGTCCTGAGATCCAGCCCCGCATTAGGCTCCTTGATCAGTGGGAAGCCTGCTTCTCCCTCTCCTGCTTCCCTTGCTTGTATTCCCTCTATCGAAGTCTCTCTCTGTCAAATAAATTAATAAAATCTTTAAAAAAATAAAGTAGAATGTGACTTGAGCACTACAGTTCCATTCACAAAACTCATGAGTTACTTTTTGGACAGCTTTACAACACGCTTATGTAGCCTTATAATTTGGTTATTCTCAACAATGCTCTTCTTCAGAAAACAAGCCCTATAGAGGTGCCTGGGTGGCTCAGTGGGTTAAGCCTCTGCCTTTGGCTCAGGTCATGATCTCAGGGTTCTGGGATCGAGCCCCGCATCGGGCTCTCTGCTCAGCAGGGAGCCTGTTTCCTCCTCTCTCTCTGCCTGCCTCTCCGCCTACTTGTGATCTCTATCTGTCAAATAAATAAATAAAATCTTAAAAAAAAAAGAAAGAAAAGAAAACAAGCCCGATAGATAATTACTCCTATCAAATTGGTTCAGTTTCACATACTAGTTTCCAGAGGCCTGGTACATGCAGTTGGTAACTACAGGGGATAGAAAATTTAAAAAGATCCTAGGGGCTCAGTTGATTAAGTACCTGCCTTTGGTTCAGGTCATGATCCCAGGGTCTTCGGATCCAGCCCCATCAGGCTCCCTGATCAGCAGGGAGCCTGTTTCTCCCTCTCCCTCCCACTTATGCTCTCTGTCACTATCTCTGTCTGTCTGTCTGTCTCTGTTAAGTAAGTAAGTAAATAAATAAATAAATAAAGTAGACCCTAGAAGGTGAAAATTGTTTTAACCAACATTTTTCTTTAAAACTCGGACTATTTCAGTGACAAAAAAAATTTGGTCTTACTAAAGAATCCACTTGATAGCTAAATACTTTAGAATGCACAGTTAATATTAGGTTATGTAGCACATCTTACAATAAACATTCCCTTGTGTTGTTAAAATAAGCCAAGATGAAACTAGGAAAGAAAAATGAGCTGGGCTTCAACTCTGACATATCACAGCATCACATTCAGAAATAGAAATCTATTTTCAAGGACGTTTTTCTTTACTTTGGTGAGCATTTTAAAAATCTCTATGACATGATAAGAACTACTCAAGGGGAGGATACAATTTTGATTTCTGACTGTGTTTCCTTTAGGAGATGATCCTGAGAGTGGGGAAGGCTTGCCCTTATGCCACACGGTGTCTGGAAGTTGGTTTCATGTCTCCTAGGTCATGGGATGCTCTGATCCCTCCCCATGCTTCCTACTTCCACATTCTCCTCCACCAGTGGTGGAGCAAAGGAGATCCACCTCTGGGATCTTATAGGATCTCTGCCATCACAGAGATCTTATAACTCCCACTTTTGTGTTTGCATGGGTCACCAATTGGCTATAAACCATTTCACTTCCTAGCAAGGGACCCTGCCCAGTGAGACATTTCCCTGTGGGTCTGCCTTATTCACCACTTAACTGAATGCCATTCAACCCAAGCAATTCAGGGATTCAGAGAATTGGAAAACAGAGGTTAATTCTACCTGCACTGGATACAAAGTAGAAGGGATCCAAAGATTTCTGTGGTCCAGACCAGAAATATTTAGACCATTAAAGGGACCCCCATGGCCGGTTTGCCACCAACTGTTGAGAGGCCTATCAGAATGAGAAGAATGTGTTATTCAGCAATCTCAGACTCATGACAATGTCTACTTCTGAGGAATCTACCCCGAGACTTCAGGGTTACATATCAGACACTGTTCTCATCTTTCCTATTAAGGTCTTCAGGAAGACTGACATTCCTGGGACTGCAGGCATTGGGATGAGGTGTAAGCCCTGGGATGCTAGGGTCAGCCAAGTCATTCCACAACCTGCCAGACATTGCTGTGGTGACAGGGCAAAGGGACAACAGGCTGGGGATGCCTGTGATCCACTTGCCAACAGAACTCTTTGAGAGAGAGAGAGCTCCTAATTAAGGTCTTATCAAGATCCTAGGAGAGAATCATCTCTCCTCCAGATAATAGGACCCTGGGATTCTATCAAGGTTCTCAGGAGAGGGTTGGAGCCCTCTCTTGAGAATAATGTGAGCCCATGTTTAGTTGCTCCTTTTTACAGGAGTCAACTCTCCCTGAAAACAATGGAAAATTCTACTTCTGTCTCCAAAAATTCTCCCCTAAAGTGTATCTTGAGACACTATGATCAGTCCCCATTGAAAGGCCTAAAAAAGGAAACAAAAACAGCTGCTTCACCAGATTACATACAATCTCAGAGCAGGGGAGGAAATCATGTTGACTGATAGGAAGGATGGGCCGGGGCTCCCCCTTTGGGAGCAGGATAGGCCGAAGAGTTCTGCAGGTCAGGGACACCCATCTGAACCAGGGACAATAGTTGGATGGGTCCAGGGAGATGTTCCCAGAGCCCAGACTATCTAAGGCAGTACTCTTCAGGTTCAGCAGAGATGCCTCTAGCCCAGGAGACTGTCACTATCTTTTCTCTAAATCCTCGATCCCATCCCATACTGCCTTAGGATGCATCTTGAAAAACTGGAACCAGTTTGACCCTGACACCTTATATGCTTTCTTCCCAAGTCCACTTCTCTTGTAACACTGTTAGCCTCGACATGAGCTAGAGGACAGGGACACCTGACAAAAAAATAAATAAATAAATAGTAGTCTTAACTATAACACCACATTACAACTTGATATTTCCCTTCTGGAAAATGGACCCAAATCCTACATGGTCACACCTTTATGGCCCTATGCCAAAACTGTGATTTGTCCATATTCCTTTGAGGGCCTGAGGACACCCCCTCCTCACCTTCTACCCCACAATCCACCATCGACTCAGCTGCTTCAGGTGACTTCGACCTCTGTTCGGTTATTCCGCCCCCTTACTTATGTTCTGTCCTGTTCTCTGTGCCACGCTGCCAAGATGGTGCATAGACCTCCTTCTTGTTTTTCCCCAAGTCACTTGTCTCATCTTTGTTTGCTTCTGCTTTTGTGTGTCAGATCTGAAATATATCTTCAGAGGACTGGATGAATGTTGCCTGACTCTCGTGGTATGGGTGTTCCCCCCCCCTCATTCATTTCCCAGGTTAACGGCTATGATACTTGGAGCCAATTGTCTGGTTGGTCTACCTCAGCATGTGGACTTTAAGGAATATTCTTAAGCAGCTGCCAAAACTCTTTTTATTTTGGAGAAGTTCCCTGTCTTCTCTGGCCTGACAAGAACTGCTTATTATCACTTGTTGGTGGAAAGAAAACACAGGTCAGTTCATTTGTCAGAGGTGAGGAGCTTTAAGACTAGGAGTCCTCTTTCTCTGCCTTCTGGGCTGTTTCCTGCCTCCAGCCTTGTAGGCAGCACCTCACTTCTTCTGCCTCCCCACCCCTCCCGTTTGGGCACCACCATGGGCAGGGCTTGCACAACCAGCTTCTATACCATCCTCTGTGCCTCCAGTGTCATTGGCTCCTGCCCCTCCTATCCTTACTACCAAGGTGGGGGGAAGCATCCCCAGCTGTTGGGCTACCTGCTTATGAGGTTCAAACTAAATCATCTCCTAAATCAGCATGAAGGCACCCCATGGACTCAAAACCATCCACTTCAGATTTCGCAAAGGAGCCCCAAGTACAATCAACAGCGGGAAACAAATTGACTTTTGATGGACACAGGGGCAACATATTTGGTATTAAAGCTAATTAAATGTTTTGGCTCCATTAAGACAGACATATCTTTAGAGTTATTAGCATTAAATATAAAACTTTGGTTCTCCCAAGGTTTGTTAAATGTCAAATAAGCTTGTGTTATCTCTGCTGCAACTTGTCAGTGAGGAGATGACTTAATATGATGGTTAATTTTGTCTGTCTCATAAGGTTTTCATGGCTAATTGTTAAGAACAAGTAGGTTGAATAAACAAAAAGGTTTATAGGTAAAACTTTTAAATAGCTTTCAAAACTTTCAGTAGAAGTTTGAAGTTGTGCTAACTTAAATGATAACTGGCTTGAATTCATTGGATATCTAAGTATTCCTCAAAGAAGATAGAATACTAAAGCATTGATTACCAAATGCAGATTGTCTACTTTGGGCCTGTTATTGGAGAGAAACAGGATACTTGGGTCTATTGGTAAACATGTTTGATGCTTTCTTGAAAGATTGTACTATGAAAAACATAAGCTTTTAGAAATTATGGAATGTATTCATAGATTAACAGTTCATAATTGGTTACTGCTTAATTTTCATTAGAGACTAAGGGTTCTAAGAGTTAATATTCTGCTAAATATAGGGGCACCTGGGTGGCTCAGTTGGTTAAGTGTCCAACTCGGTTTTAGCTCAGTTCATGATCTCATAGGCTGTGGGATCGAGCCCCCACTCCCATCATAGGGCTCTGTACTCAGAATGAAGCCTGAAAGATTCTGTCCCTCTGACCCTCCCCTCACTCACACACTCCCCACCCCACCCCCCAAATAAATAAACATTTTTTTTAAAACTCTGCTAAATGTAATTAAGATTGATAGAAATAAGAGAAGCAACTCTGTATAAAAGGAAAGTAAGAGGTCTTTTGATTTAAAAAAAAGGTATGAGGAATGAGAATACATTGAGAAAAGAAGTATGTGCAGTCAGAACTAAGATTGAAATGAATGGATTTTTTAGTGAGGGAGGGACAGGAGGAGAGGGAGAGACTCTTGAGAAGGCTCCATGCATGGACTCCAACTCAGGCTCCAACTCACAACCCTGAGATCATGACCTGAGCTGAAACCAAGAGTCAGCTGCTTAACCTACTGAGCCACCCAGGTACCCTGAAATGAATGGATTTTAAAAGTACACTCGTATATGATTGAAATTCTGCTTTTCTTTCTGTTAAAGAGACAACGTTTTCTTGGATTGTTCATCTGCTTTTGGTAAGAAATTGTATGCAAAGGGTTTATGTTTTTGTTTTTGTTTTTTTAATTCTTTATCTGCCCAGAAAACCAAAGCTTCTGTGTTTTTTCTTTACCAGGTCTTTGATTACTTAAGAAATTTAAAACTTCTCAATATTAAAGGAGCTAAGTTTTGCTAACAACTATATAAATTCTTGTAGAATTGCTTATTGCCACCTTGGTTAAATATAAATATTAAATTTGTAATGATCTGTAATTTATTTAGGCACATGCTTTAAAACTTTCTAAGGGTTTTAACAAATTTCCTGAGATCTGAATTGTAAATAAAGTCTTTTTGACTAATTACACTCGTCTATTTGATCTGTTAAGTTACATGGGAAACACTGTCAAACAAATAATGATAAGCCTTAAGTTGTATATGGTATGGGTAAAAGCTGTAACTGTTCTAGAAATTTTATGGAATTCTTAAAGTTTTAATATGTTCTGGCATAAGGTTATCACTTGACATTCTAATTATTAAAATGTTCCATGTCACAGAAATAACTAGATTTCCTTGTCAGCTGCATTGTAATGAACTCTCATCAGATTTTTAACCATGTCTATTTCTGAGTTTTTTTGTCATTTATAGTTATTGTTCTGATGCTCTTGCAAAATGTGTTTCATCTTCAAGGAGATTCATGGAAAGGACTTTTGACAAATATAGATTTCTAATATACTTAAGATCATAAAACTAACCTGATGGGAAAGCTACATTCAAGCAGAACAAGAATTAGTAACATAGGACTAAATGAATTGAGGAAGATGATTATAGTTTTTGTGACTTTTGTTTGAAACATTGCTGGTTCTCTGATGTTTGCTCTTCTAGATTTAAGAAAATTTTCTCTTAAGACATCTATGACTTACAGAAATATGATAAAATATTTCTTTGTGAACAAATTGAAATATTTACCTTTTCTCCCTACCTAAATCTCCTGAAATTTAGAAAGTCTCATGAGTATTCTTTCTTTCATGGCAATATAATCTGCATAAGTTCAGTGAGAATCTGTTCTCCCTGTACCAGGACACCATTGGAAACATTGGTTATATTACCAAGTCTTTGACTGAAATGTCATATTTGAGAAACATCCATAGACTCAGATATGATCAGATAGCTTTAAGGAATTAAGGTTGACTTTGTGGAGCCAGTGGAGCCCCTGGAAACTGTTGGCCTGGTAACTTGCTTATAGAGTATCCAGCCACCTTACCAGGGGAGTAAAGAATATCACTTCCTGGAGGGTGTAGGAAACTCAGGACATTTTTGGGGACCTTAACAAGAGGAATTCACCCAAATCTATAGGTAATGCAGGCAAGTCTGATGACAATTATCTGGCTTGACTTCAGCCTCAAGAGGATATTAAAAAGTTCAATCTAGAGATTCCTTGTGAAAAGTTCCAGTAAAGCAAATTTTAAAAACCTTATATGGCCAATCACTAGTCTTGCTGAGCTTATGTAAATAATTCAGCCAAATTTGTTTAAACTGTACTTGTTTTACAAATGAGTCTTGAATTGGCTATTTTTGATAAAAATAAGGGTGATTATAGAGAGAAATTATGTTTCAGTAATACATCTTTGTAGATATTAGATTTTAATACTATTTATTATAAACTAGACTAGATCTTAAATTCTTCTGGCTTCCTCCAATATCTAGCTCTGGCACTCCAAACTGGTTTCTTATCCTCTTCCATTCTCTGGAATTAAAGTCATTAAAAACTAAAACTGTCCTTTTTCCTGAGGCCCTGCAAACCAAAGCTGGACAATTTAGGTCAAATTCAGAAAAATTGCCACAGAACTCGTGTATAGACGATCTTTGTGCCTGTTCTATAGGCTATTCAAAAGGATCACCAGAGACATCTGAATGAATCACAAACCAGAAAAACCCATCCGATTGCTACTGCCTGCTCCCACTCCATCTGAGGAGGCTTTGAGCCTAACATTTAGAAATCTCCTCACTGACAGCACTCAGGAATCAGGCACTGGGTTTATAACTTGCTCCAACCATTAACCTATGTTTTTCTTTGGTTCCACAGAAATATCTCTTATTAATTACCTGATTGCTTGCTAAACACAACAGAGTCTATATGATGGCTCACACCACCTACTGTATCTATATGAACTCCTCCTGGGAAATAAGAATCCATATAGAGAAAGTCAGGCAGCAAGCCACTTGGCTGCAAGAGGCCCTTGACTACATTCTCACAAAACTGAGGGGAGTTTACACAGTGACTAACACTTATGCTGTGTATGGATCAATTCATCTGGAGAGGTTAAAGAAAGCTTCTAGGTAACTGGGACAGTAGCTAACTGGATGGACCACAGTACCCCATAAACCCATCCCTACCTCCTCTTCTTGATGAGACTCCTTGTTGTTCTGGCTTCCAGGCCTTTCATGGTTATACCTTCTTGTTGGACCCTTAATAACTATTCTCCTTATCCTAATGTTTGGACTTCATATCCTAAAGTTACTAACAAAATGCCTTTTCTCTCACCTCAGCCAGATAAATATCTAGATGGTTGTCTGCAACAACCCTGAAATAAATGACTATCCAGACCCACTAGACTGAGTCACAGCGTCCTTCTACTCCCCACTGTCCATCCACATTTCCTAAAACTTAGATAGGAAAGACGGTTGGAACCCTCCCGCAGAGTAAACATCCCACACCTGATGAAGTAATTACAAAAGCTGGACCATCGCCCATTTTCCCTTAAGACTTTAAGGGCCCAGAGTCCTTGAAGAAGAAATGACAGAACAGACAGTCAGGCTCTAACAGGATACCCGAAGTTCAGCAACAAGGAGTCATGGCCAGCTATGGGGAAGGTCAGAGGCCTGACCTGGTAGCAGTTCACAAGCTGGATCAAACCAGACAAGCCCAAAAAGGCAGATGCCATGACAAGAAACTTCTGACCAAATAAGGATGAAAAATCACAAAATCCTGCTTTCTGCCCCATGTAATACATATTCTGCCCCCTAGTTAACACATGTCAATAAAAGATAGAAACCCAACCCCAAGGGTGCACAGATCTCCTCCTAGCATTCTCTCTCTCTCTCTCTCTCTCTCTCTTTCCTTCCCTCTCCCTTTGTCTCTATCTTTCTCTCACTTTCCCTGCCCCTCCACACCCTCCTTGACTCTCATATATCAACAGTGTACTTTTTGTTTCAATACATTTTCCCACTTGTGTTACTCATCTGCTGTGCTGTGTTGTGTATCTCCCCTTGAATTCATTCCTGCGACAAGACCAAGAAACTTCAGGATTCCCAGTTCACCTGGCAACAAGTGAAAGAATACAACATTGGGAAAGATTGCATTCTAATAAAAACTGAGATTACTTAATGTAAACACACAATAGAGATGGTAAAGAGCAGACTGAAAAAAGCAAAAAAAAAAAGAAAGAATAAACAATTCTTTAAATAATTAAGGAAAAGATGAAGGGATAAGGAAATAAAGTTTATAAATAAAATGAATAAAAATATAAGGATATATTTTTATGTTATATTTTCCACAGAATCAGATGATGCAAATTAAATGGAATAGGAACTTCAGGCAAATATCTTGTTTCTCCCTCCAGATCCACTTGATGTCTTTTCCAGTCTGCTTTTTGTCCTATGAGGCTGAGCTATTGAGATGGCTTCAAGGGTTCAGTCTATGAGAGGCACCAGCATGAATTGGGAATGTGGGAGAAGAACCAGGCCCAGATATCTATTCCCCCAGCTGCCCACTGCTTAACAGTGGCCATGTTCCTCTACTGAAGGTCACAACCCTTATGCCTAGCCCTCCCCTAGACTCAGGTAGAGCCCACAGTTCTTTCTACATCCTGGAAAACTCTCCTTCCCTGTACCCTTTCAGACTCAGGGGTGGTCATTGAACCTCAGATGTTTTATTCCTCATGCTTTGTCGTCCCTTTGCTTTCCTTTAACCCTTTCCAAATCTCTGTAACTCACTAAACTCTATTCAATTACCTTATTTGAGAATTACATCATTATTATGCTACTTGAGATGGGCACAGATATATCCATGAGCTCTGCTGCTCAACTATAGACTCCAAAATTTAAAACCAGATATAGATAAGCTGGCTTTAACTCAGGCTCTAACTAAAACCCTTTGTGCTTATTTCTTATTGCACTTTCTTTGGGTGTTAATGAAGATGTTTTGCAATGACTGGAACTTCCCAGCTGCCAGGCCAAGAAAGACCTAATAACAACAAAATGCCTAGAAGGCCAAACTCCACATATCCTTCTCTGCCCATGATCCTGTGCTGATCACACAATGACCCCCACCCATGACCATGCACTCTCTGCCTGCTTTCTTACTTGCTCCACCCTGAACCTCTCCCTATAAAACTCTAGGTGTCCACCTTGTGGGCAGAGAGGTTGGTTGTTAAGACTTGAGCCTGTCATCTGCCCAGCTGCCAGCACTCAAAATAAATGTCTCTGTCTCTTTTTCAAACCCTTGTCTCTTGAGTTATTGGCTTCTCTTGCAATGAGATTATATGAGTTTGTTTGGCAATAGTGTTAGCAAACCCAGCCAGGAGCTGTGCTTTCAATTTGTCCAGCTCCCCACCAGAATCCCTTAGGACAGAGCAGTTGTCCAGGGCAGTATATGGGGCTCACCGATTCATTTCCTGAGTTAGTAGCTGTGATAGATCGGTCAGTAACATAAGCACTAATTTAAAAAAATAATAACATGAATAGAGGAAAAACTCCAGGCTTTAGGTCAGAGTCATCCATCTAGCAGAGAAGATAATGAAAGAAGTTTCTCGCTTTGGAATGAAAACAAAACAAAACAAAAGAAAACCCTAGGATAGCACAAAGATTAGAAAGAGAATCATAAACTTATCCAGGCAGAGGGAAAATAGGTTACATATGATAAAATAATTTTAAAAGATCAGGCTGGTATTAGATCTTTTTTTCTGTAATGCTAATTGTCAGAAGACACTGAAACATCATCAATAAAATTTTGAAAGCCTACTTAAGCTGGAACAGAAAGTTGTTTACAGCCAGGCTGGAACTTAGGAGAGTGTACCATCCACAAACAGCTCTAAGTAGTATCTTCTTTCTTCTTCTCTTTCTTCTTCTTCTTCTCTTTCTTCTTCTTCTTCTTCTTCTTCTTCTTCTTCTTCTTCTTCTTCTTCTTCTTCTTCTTCTTCTTCTTCTCCTTCTTCTTCTTTTTTTAAAGCACTTGTGAGCATTTAACAAACCTCCCTCCATGTCGCTTCAAACTACCAGAAAACAGGCCCCCCACATACACACCCTTAATCTCAGCTCTCCTACTGAACAATTTGGTCTTCACAATGACAGGCTGTTTGGGGAGCTTTCCCTTCCCTAAACTTTGTAGTAGGTCGATCCTACCACATCAATGATAGGAGCAGCTCCAGTCTTGTTTTTGGCAGTATTTACCTGTGTCTCCTCACTGACCAAGGTCCAGAGTTTATCAAGGCTGACTGTTGGACAGAAGCCCTGGTTCCTCCTAAGTGGTAATGCCTCAGACCAACTTTTCCAAAGTAACCTGGGTGATATTTGTGGGAGAATCCTGTGGTGATGCATGCCACCAGCATTACCCCAGCCCCCTAAGTGCTTCTGGTGCTTGCCGATGAGGCTGTGGTCATGGCTCACATAGCCCTGAAGTTTCTGGTTCTTTCTCAGTCTGGATGGCAAGTCGGCAGCCCAGCTGAAAGAGTGAGTAATATTTTCAAAAAAAGGATAAATTCCAACAAACCAAAATGTGTATTGCAAGTAATTTCAACAGAGAAAAAATATGATTTAAAAGCAATTGTGAGGGGTGCCTGGGTGGCTCAGTCACCTGGGCATCCAACTCTTGACTTGGGCTCAGGTCATGGTCTCGGGGTGGTGAGATCAAGTCCCATATTGGGCTGTGTGCTCAGGGGGAATTCTCTCTGTGCTCCAGGTTCTCTCTCTGCCTCTCTCTGTCCTTCCCCCCACCCCTCGTTCAGCAGTTTTCTCTCTCTTTCTCAAATAAATAAATCTTTTTAAAAAAGCAATTGTGTTTTTTAAAAAAAGTAATTGTGCTGACTACTTGAGATCAGTATTATTTCTGTTCAGTGTTGAAATAATTGTTCACATGGTTATGGAATGTAATAAACAATTTTTGAAAGGACATGCAATTATAAAGTAAAACAATCCAGGTTTAATATCCCCGATTATTCTAACAAAAACAGTTAAGTACGGGGGAAGGGATAAAAATAAAATGTACCAGTATTTCTTTTTTCTTTCTGTTTAAATGAAAAAAAAATTGCTTTGCAGTTGTTTCAAAGGAAAAAACTATTTAAATGCTTAGACAATTACAAAATAACTTAAATAAAACTTCTAAATCACAAACAAAAAGAGCAAGTTACAGCAAAACGTCTGAAAGAACACACAGTAAACTATTAATAATATGTTAGAAAACAAAATTCAACTAATAAATCTGAAGATCTAATTGGCTTTATTAAATGATACGGGATTTGGGTAGCATTCCATCTAGCAAGCAGAGATATGTTCTGAGGAGCTATACAAAAATGGAAGGTATTCATAGGCAGGAGGGCGGGGAAAGGAAGCTATTAACAAAAGAAAAGATTGTTTCAGACCAGGACTGCTGGTTTGGGGGGAGAAAGGCAACAGCAGAGTTTTTATCATGCAGACTACCTCACTATAGTGCTGGTTAGGAAAGTTCAGAGTGACAGTTAAAAGGTCACATTTCTGGGAGAGGTTGAATCTAAATCTTGGTTTGCTGTCCTGGTGGGGCAAATTGACACCAGTTTGGGCTTGTTGTTTCTTTTTAAATAAATGTTTATTCCTGAACTGTGAAGTCCTGGGGATTTTTATTTTTTGTTTTTTGCTCATCTATATTTTATATTTTTCTATAATGCATACATATTTACTAGTGTAAAAACAAACTCATGTGAATTTCCCTATCTTATAAAATGAAATTCAGCTATAACGTTTTTAATTTCTTGAAATTTGCATATTTCCTGGTTTGTTTGATTTTTTTTTTCCCCCCTCAAAAGTATTTGAGGCAGTTTAACAGACTTAGAATGTAAGACAGATACTGGGTCTGGATCAAGTTGAGCAAATTTTGTTTTTGGAGAATCCTGGGAACTTAAGAACAAGAAGAAATCCCAAGTAGAAGTAAACATTCTGTCAACCTTAAGAATAAAATAGCCAGTGATATTACTAGCAAAATGAGTTTATTCAGAAATAGCAGAGGAATTACAATTCAGGTTAAGGAAGCAAGGAAACTATGGCAAACCATAGGCAAGTCCAAAGAGACAAAGGCAAGGTCAGCTTTTATCAGGTGTTAGACGGAAATTGTGGAAGGTTGTTTTGAACAAAAGTTCAGTGGAGAAAAACAAGAGTTGGAGGTTGTGGTGGTTTCTCATTGGCTGCAAGTGGACAGGGAGGGATCTTCCTTTTATTTTTTCTTAAAAGCAGGAGATAAAATTCCTATGTGAAAATGTCTTCCATCTTCCAGATAATTCTTATCTTCCTTCTTCCTGTGGGTGATGCCCACTGCTAAGAGAGATTTCTGCATGAGAGTTCCCCCTTCTGGGCTTCCCAACTCCATTTTATTTTTATTTATTTATTTTTAAGATTTTATTTATTTATTTGAGATAGAGAGCAAGGGAGAGAGAGCATGAGCCGGGGGAGGGACAGAGGGAGAGGGAAAAGCAGGCTCCCTACTGAGCAGGGAGTCCAATGTAGGATTCCACCATAGGATCCTGGGATCATGATCTGAGCTGAAGGCAAATGCTTAACCGACTGAACCACCCAGGCACCCCCAACTCCATTTTAGATGAGGTTTCCTTTATTTATTTTCACAATTCTAATTAAGTAGTATAATAATTTTCAAAATATATGAAAGCATCCTAGAAATACCTTAAGTCAACAAAATGATTGTTAAAAATCAATAATCCCCAACACAGACCTAGAGCGTACCTCTTTTGGGTTTTCTCCCTAACTCCCCCTTTTCTTTTCTTTTTTTTTTTTTTAAGATTTTATTTATTTATTTATTTATTTGACAGAGAGATTGAGATCACAAGTAGGCAGAGGCAGGCAGAGAGAGAGGGGAAGCAGGCTCCCTGCTGAGCAGAGATCCAGACTCGGGGCTTGATCCCAGGACCCTGAGATCATGACCTGAGCCCAAGGCAGAGGCTTTAACTCACTGAGCCACCCAGGCATCCCCTAACTCCCCCTTTTCTAATAAATTCCCTCTCCTCTTGCATATGGTGGTAGTGGGATGGTCATCCATCATGCTGTTACAGTGCAATTGTGCCTTACCACAGCTCACAGGACCACAGGGGACAGCTGAACCAAGCTGGGATGCTAGACGTGGGCTTGAGAGAGCCGGTCATTCTGTCTAGAGGTTTTAGCTGTTAGAAACACATCATTGGAACAGTTGCTGGCCTTGTTCCTCCTTGTGACTGGAGACCTGAGGAGCTGAAAGAGGGCTTTGGCTGCCTCCATTTTGACCTCAAACTTTTTAGTTGGGTTCTTCTTTCTAGCTTATCTCTTGGTTCAGGCAGAAGACCCTGAGGGTAAAGCATCACCTGATGGGAACTGAAACTACCCCTTCAAGCAACAGGGACTGTCCTGAGCCAGCAAGACCCCATCTGTGATTGACCTCAAGATAGTGATCCATTTGACCTCTCACTGCCCACCTGCATGTACCTACCCACCTCTTCCCCAGATTTTCCTTATACAAACTTGCAAGTATTTTCAGTATTTTGCAGACAGTCTTTCAGCCTTTGCAGACATTAGTCCCCTGTCTTCCCAGTGTTGGCCTCACTGAAACAAATTCTTTTCTTGTTTCAACCCCACTCGTTTCTCTGCCTTTGGGTTTTGTCAATGGCGAATGGCTGAACAAGGTCTGTTTGGGACCTCTCAGAGCCAGCTGCTCTTGCACCTGTGTGTGTGGCCTATAGAGCTGGTTTGCAGAGACTGGAAAGAATGAAGACAGACAGAGTAGGTATGACAATGACTTGATACACTAGCTTCTTCCAGTTTTTTCCTGCACTCCAGCTGTGTTTTTGTAGGAATTTCAAAGCCACCTCAAGGTATCCTGCAGTAGTTCAGATCACAGGCTGGAACATTAGATTGCCTGGATTTGAATCTTCATTACTAGGTCTGAGGCCATTTGCAGGTTCCACTATCATTTGAAGCCTTGGCTACTTCATCTCTAAGAGGGGAATAATATTAGGCCTTATTTTATAAGATTGTGGTGAATATTAAATGAATTGATGCATTTTAAATGTTTGACATTAATTAAGTACTGGATATTAACTATTAATGATATTTAAGACTGTATTTTAATAAATTATGCTAATATTATATATTATTAATTATGATGCCTATTAATTAACTATTAATACCCTTATAATAAATTAATTTTTCTGCATAAGTAAGTACTTAGTATCAAGAGCCCATCCAGATCTGCAGTTCTTTTCTAGAAGCACACCAGGGATGATTTCAAAGGCTAGTGATGGGGTGGCAAGTGGGGTCACAACCAAGGAAGAGGAAAGGGACATAGTCAAATAGTTAAAGAGTATGAGCTCTTCAGTCACTAAGCACATTATTTATGTCCTGTTTTTGTCTTTTACTAGTCATGGGATCTTCCAAAAACTACTAAGCATTAAATTCTTTATTTGTAAAATTAGTGTAATAATAGATCTGGCTCAAAGAGAAGTTGTCAAATTTTTTCAATGAGAATATATGCCAATTATCCAGCACAGAGGAATGCTGAACAAATATTTTATTATTTTAATTATTGTAACTAACTCCACATTTAAGTGACCAACACATCAAGTGGCCAAGTTTAAGTCTGAGACATAAGGATATAGACATGGTTTATACTTGTTTGTCAAGAGCCATAAGACTCATCAGCATGCCTTTTCCCTAATTTGTAACATCCCAGCTACAGTTTGCTCTTCTTATAGATGGATTACTTTAATTTCCTCAGATCTTAGATTGTTACTGTGTGTTAGTAATAAGATTTCTGCTTCAATGTCTTAAATCCAGCAGGGACTACTGAAGTTAATTTAGCCAATTGACGGAGTTATGTATTTAAAGTGAGAAAGGACCAAAGATCCACAAGTAAATAAAAATCTACAAAGTCTTTATGAGACAGGAGTTGAAGAGCTACTTGAATGTTTAAAAAAATCAAAGCCACAAAGCTTTCTTTTGTTTTTCCACTAACAAACTTTTCCAGGCCCTTGTTAAACCTCTACTTTACATGTACGCAGAAACGAATGAATGAACATATTATCAGGGCAAACCAAATCAATAAACATGAGGCCAGTGAAGAGATCTTTCCAAGCACTGATTCTTAACTTGGGTGCACCACAGAATCTCTTGGGAAGCCTTTTCAAAACATGTATTTTCAGGCCCCATAGACAGCTTTATTGAACCAGCACTTCTGGGTAATGCAACCAGGGAAACTGTATTTTCAAAAACCTCTCCACAGGATTGGAAGAAGCACCCAGGGCTAGGAATGTAAAGCAATTCCAGGCTGAAAGGCCTCAGAAATGCAAATTACTCCCCGGAGTTTAAGGGTGTCCTGAATGGAACTGACTCCCACCTTTTGTTCTACTCTGAATATATCTTTGAGGCTCTGTGCTGTGACTGGGGGCCTCTTGAAAGGAGGAATCAGAATGGCCCAAAGAAGCCATGAGTCTCTGAGAAGAAGCATCTGGTTGAATTCTTTTTCCACATAAAACTGAAAAGCTGGCATCATTACAAGGTGTGATGTGGCCCCCATTCTACACCCTCTCTGTATCTATGCTCTTTGCCCTGTATCTTTAAAATACCCTCCCACTCTGTGTATGGTTTCTGCCCCTTCCTTGGTTCTGGGGTTGGCCATATGACTTGCTCTGGTCACTGGGACTTTTAGAAATGTGAACAGGTAGGGGCATGGAAAATCATTTCTTGTTCCTGTTAGCTCTCTCATGCATAGGCCTTTCCCATGAGAATGTGGCCTTCTAGAGAATGAGGACTGTGCATCAATCTATGTAGCTAAATTGTCCTAACTGGGGTGACTGATCATCAGCCAACCTCCAGAGCCTAGCCAAAAGATCTGAGCTCCATAGCCAGCATGCTGTTGACTGCAGATGCACAAGTGAGTCCAAGTGAGTCCAGAAAAACTTTCTCATCCACCCAAGGTTTCACAAGTTAATAAATCCTTATTGTTTTAAGCCATTTGTGGAACTCTTTGTTATGCAGCATTACTGTCAGAAGAAATAACTGATACACAAGAAAATCTAGGTATTTGTGGTCCCAAGAATCACAACCATAAGAATATATTAATTTAAAAACATCCTCAGGAGGGCCTGGGTCGGTCAATGGGTTAAGACTCTGCTTTTGGCTCAGGTCATGATCTCAGGGCCCTGGGATTGAGCCCCTCATCAGGCTCTCTGCTCAGCAGGAAGCCTGCCCCTCCTTCTGCCTGCCTCTCTGCCTACTTGTGACCTCTGTCTGTCAAATAAGTAAAATCTTAAAAATATATACATACATATATATATACATACATCCTCAAATATTTTTTTGAACCCATCTTCCTCTCTGTATCTTCATAGGTATTATCAATACATTGCCCAAAATTGGTAGGGGCCTATGAAGGGTTGAGGTAGGGACAAGTAAACATGAGTAGTGTAGGGGAGAAAAAAAATGATTTTCATTCTATCCATCTTAGTTTCATTGACTGGGGCCTACAAATCTAACTGATAAAAGACAAATTCACAAGAGGAAAAACAGCTTTAATTAGTATATGTGCAACACAGGGGTTTTACCAAAAAATGACACTCAAGGAGGTGGCCAGATGATTGAGGTTTATATACCTCTTTTGCTAAACAAAAGAAAAGAGATTTAGGGCTTCTGGGGGTGGGGCCCGGCAAGTTGCAGGAAGGTGACAAGAAACAGTGTAGTCAAGAGAGTTGGTTAGTACAGTCTGTCAGGCAGATTTAAGTTGGGTGCCTTCTCCATTGTTAAGACTTGTTGTTTATGATAAAGAAAGGGAGAGAGCTCTACAAATGGAAATTTCCTTTATAAGTGGAAATCTTTATATAAATGGAAATTTCCTTTTTAAAAGGAAAACTGTTTTTAGTGCTTTTCTAGTGTCTGCTGGTTATAAATGGCCTTTAGTTCAAAATAATCTACATGCCAAAGAGTCATGTTTTGGGGTGGCATCTTCTTGTACCCTTCATTGTAAAAAACTCTAAAGAGAAGAGGAAATTTGTGGTTAGAGAAAGGTGTGGACCCTAGAGCCAGAAGGACAAAAGAATATAAGCAGCAGAACAGAGCATGAAAAAGTGGTCCTGAAAAATAACAGTTGAAGAATCTGTAATGGAACCTGATTTTTCACTCTGCTTTTTAGTCATGTACTGATTCTTACTAGAAATGGTCCACTTAATCACCACTGTATTTTCACAGATTCTACTGTGATCCCAGACTGAGATCCTTAGGTGAACCTTTGGTTGGAGTCTGCCAAGGAAGCCTGTGCACTCTTGTTGGAAACAACAGTTGTATGGGGATATAGACTGTTTCAGCCCATTTGAGCTAAGTCCCAGCACTTGCTTTTAAGTAATAACAGCAAATTGAAATGAAGAAATGAAAGGGATTTGTTTTAAAAATGCCATGAAAAGTGCTCTGGGCTATATAGTCTTTCCAGAAACTTGCATTCTGATCCCTTACCTCCTTATGATTCTTTATGATTTTAGGAAATATCATAAAATAATTAGAAGACAGTGTGGGTACATGTAATATTGGTACATTTTCCAGTGGCAGAATCAATAAGGAAGAATATCAAGAGAAGAAGAAATCTGATTAAATAAAAAACTGAAAGTGATTGCATTATAAAAATGCAATAAATCAAAATGAAAAGCAAATAACAAATGAATAAAATATTTATAACATATATGACAGATAGCAGTTTGATATCTTTAATATAGAAAAAACTCTTCTAAAATAATGAGAAATGACAAATTGCTTAGTAGAAAAATGGGCAAAACATATAAACTGTCATTTCACATAGTAAGAAATATTATGGCCAACAGGCATATAAGATATTCAAACTCACTAGCAATAAAGAAGGCAAATTAAGACTTTTGCTTCTGGCCAAGGGACTAGAATTACCTTCACACTTGAAACATCTAAATAAAAGAGAAATAAATATATGAAATGACAGTTTTCAAGACACTGGATACCAGGTGATGAAGGACAATGATCCCTGTGGAATGAGAAACAAATGAGGACAATCCTGTCATTACTCAGGTTACTCAGAGAAGAGAGTTTCCAGGCTGAGGCACATGGAGGGACAACCCAAGTAGAACACAGAAAACTTCCTGAGTTGAGGAGACAGAGCTAAGAGTTCAGGGAGACCAGGATGTCTGGAGTTTACAGGATGGGATACTGGAGAGGAAAGAAATTCAGAGAGAGAGAACTCCAGAGGTCCAGAGATCTATAGAGTGTTCAGCAGAGCAGAACACGTGTGATAGGAAACTATGTAAAGCCAGGGAAACAATCATTTGCAAGGATTAAAGTACTACACAGTACTCATGCAAGGCTGGGAACAGTGCCTACTTCTATTAGCCAAATTGGAAAACCTGTAATTCATGGGACATTGGGTAAACAAGTTAGGAAGATTTTGCCTGAGTACAAGGGAATAATTAACTCTTGTGGGATTTAGGACACGTTACTGCAAAATACGGCAACTTGGCATATTGAAATTTTAAGCTGAAGGAATTCGCAAAATGGCATGTATATAGGAAGGACTTTCTGATCTTCCGAAGCAGATCATAAAACCCTTGTGCGAAAGGTGTCCTCCTTTTACCTGGAGAAAAGGAGCATTCTTATCTCCAGATTAGGGACACCCAGAAGAACCTGAAGGAACAGGTTTTGCTGTTTCTCCCAGTTTACTACACTTAGCTCATACCCCTTTGCCCTATCATATTTTCCCATAACTTCTCACTTTTCATCAAACCTAGCATAAAAAGTGCTCAGGCTTAACTGCTTCTTCAGGTCTTCATTTATTTATGAAGGCTCCTATGTCACATAAAACTTATATTAAATAATTTTTAAAACTTTGTTCTTGTTAATCTCTTTTGTTACAGGGTCCCAGCCAAGAACTTAGAAAGGTAGAGGGAAAATTATATTTTCTTCCCCTACAGCCCTATAGTATGCACTGCTCCAGACCTAATAAATCATAAAAGCAAAACATGGGGGATCAAATGTTTCCAAATAATGTGACCATATAGCAGTAGTAAAAGCTTAAAAATATTTACAAAAATACAAAAACATCCAAGACCCAAGTTAAAATTCACAACTTATGCATCTAATCAAACATTTCCAAGCATGCAAAGAAGTAGAAGAGTCCAGTGAAAACTGACCCATATGAGGATAATCAGTCAATAGAAGATAACACAAAATTAACACAGATGCCTAAAATTAGCAGGTAAGAACATTAATAGTTACTCTAAGTATATTCTGTATACTCAAAAAGTCAAGTAGAGACATGGAAGATATTAAAAAGTCTCAAATTGAACTTACAGAAATGAAAACTATAATGTATGAGATATATTAAATATACTAAATGGGATTAAGAAAATTTTACTCATTGCAGAAGAAAAGATAAGTGAACATGAAGGCATAACAACAGAAACAATCCAAAATGAAACACAGAGAAAAAAATTATAAAGCAAATAGTCTATATGCAAAAAAACCACAGACATATATCTCACATCTCATACAAAAATTAACTCAAAATGGATCATAGACCTAAATGTAAAACATAAATATTTAAAATGTCTATAAAGGAAATAAAGCACAAATCTATATGTTAGATTTGGTGATGAGCTTTTAGATACAAGACCAAAGGCATGATCCATAAAGAAACAATTGGCAAGTTGGACTTTCACTAAATGTAAAACTTTTACAAAAGGCATTGTTACTAATATGAAAAGAAGACAAGCCGCTGATCAGGAGACCATAATTGCAAATTGAATATCTGCTAAAAGACTTATATTCAGAATATCTAAAGAACTCAAGAATAAAAAATAACCCAAATAAAAATGGGCAAAAGATCTGAACAGACACTTTGCCAAACATAATATACAGATGGCAGATAAGCAGATGAAGTGACGGTCCACATCACTGTTATCAGGGAAATGTACATTAAAACCAGAATGAAATAACATTGTAGCCTAGAAAGGCTAGAGTGAAAGTAGTATCTGATAATACCAAGTACTGGTCAATATACAGAACAACTGGAGTTCTCATAAATACCTGATGGGAGTGAAAAAAATGGTACTGCCACTCTGAAAAATGGTTTGGTATTTTCTTATAAATTTAAACTTATACTTATCATATGACCCAGCAGTCCCACTCCTAGGCAGTTTTCCTGCCTGAGATCAATAAAATCTCAGAACCTTGTAAAAACCTGCCTGTGGATGTTTATAGCAGTTCTAGTCATAACATCTAAAAACTGGAAATAACCCAAATGTCTATCAGCAGTTGAAAAGATGAACTGTGGTATATTCATGCATGAATAGGAAAGGAACAAATTACTGATATATCCCACTACTTGGATGGATATCAAAGGCATCATACTGTGTGAAAAAAGCCAATCTCAAAAGATTATATAGTGTATGATTCCCTTTATGTGTCATTTGTCAAAGGCAAAATTATAGGGTTAGAGAACAGATCAGTGGATACCAGCAATTAATGGAAGGAGGTTGTAACTATACTGGGGGTGTTTTTGGGGTGATGGAACAATTCTGTACCTTGATTATGGTGGTTGTTCTACAAATCTATACATATGTTTAAACTCAAAGAACTGTACACAACACAATGAAATGCACTATGAATCACTATACACTTATCAAGATGGCTTAAAAGCAAAAGACAGACAACACAAAGTATTGAAAAGGATGTGCAGCTATTGGATTTCTCATAGTAGGCTACTGGTGGGGTACACCTTTGTGTACTGAAATATTATATAATAAAAAAGTAAGAAATTACTGCTACATGTAACAACATAAATGACTCTCAGCAACATAATAATACAGAGCAAAAAAAAAAAAAAAAACCACCCAGATACACACATACAAATGCTTGCCATATGATTTCATTTTTAAGATGTCCAAAAAGAGACAAATCTAACATATTATAGATCAGGATAGCGATTATCTGTGGGGAGTAAGCAGGATTTTCAGCGACTAAGGTGTGGTGACAATGACACAGGATCATCCCTGTGGTGTCAGTAATACTCTATTTCTTTTTCCATCAGCTGGTGATCGTTAAAATAAAAAGTCACAGAGTAGCTTGTCAGATCCAAAGGTGCTAATGTTTATTTCTCTATGTTTTGGCCGTTTACTTTTATATTAAAGTCAATAAAGCCCAACCATTTTAGTTTACAGGTACCAATAAAATTAAAACATAATTACTGCCTAGGAATAGGAATAATAAATATAGGACATGCAAACTGCCTTCCCCAGAGTAGTGGAACTTCCAGGTTTCAGGAACCTTTACCAACTGCTGAGCTTCAGACATAATGGGTGGGGAGGGAGACCTCATAGAAAGAACCTTCCAAGAATAACTTGCATAAGAATTTCGAGCTTGAGCCAATTGGCACAAATAATTTGAAAACCAAGAATAAGGATCTATGTTGGAGTCTCTTTCGGTTGTTGATCCATTTGTGGACTGGCGTCAAGGGATAAAGTTTGCAAGTAAAAGCTGAAGGAGAGATTTTCTTGAGCACTCCCTACTTTTTTCTCTATTTCAGGGTCCCAAAGTGTTTGGTTTAATCATTTTCTGAACTCTATATCTTTGAGACAGTATTTCAAGCCTTTCTGTGTATATATTTCCTTCTTTAGTCCCAACGCCTGTCACTGCCCATAGCATGCAGTACAAATCCAATCAATCCATATTTATTTCATGGAAGAAGGAAAGTAAGACGGATAGAAGAAAGAAAGGCAGAAACATGTTTCATAAGAATGCTAGAAGAATGGATGAAATGGTGGTGACTTGATGCTTGAAATGGTAGTGATTAAAAGATTCCAAAATTTGGGGCACCTGGGTGGCTCAGTCGGTTAAGTGTCTGCCTTTGGCTCAGGTCATCATCTCAGGGTCCTGGGATCAAGCCCCACATCAGGCTCTCTGCTCAGCAGGAAGCCTGCTTCTCCCTCTCTTCCCCAGTCATCTCTCTGTCACTATCTCTGTCTAGCTCTCTCAAATAAATAAAACCTTAAAATATTCCAAAAATTGAAAAAAGACATGCATCTTCCTAGCATAAGGCATCCCAAATAGCACACAAGATGAATAAAAATAAATTTCCTATAAACATCTTAGTAAAACTAGAGAAACCAAGGATAAAGATGAAAACCTTAAATGCTGCAACAGAGAAAAAGAGAAAGAAAGGAAAGAAGGAAAGGATTTTTTTCTGTTAAAAAAGGAATACATTTTGGTCACGATGGTATTGTAAGAACATGGTTTGACTTTCAAGCACATTGAAGTGATGGATAAAACATTAAGAAAGGAAAGTAAAAAGACACACTGGACTTACAGGCAAGATAAGCATCTCAAAAACTAAAAAATGAAGCAAGAACCCAAATACAGAGCACAGGTAAAGCCACACACCAGCTGGTACTTTGGGTTGAAACCAGAGATGACCAGGTGTTTAGTGGGGGTGGGGGGGGGGAAGAAAGAAAGAAAAAAAGAAAAAAAAACCCAAAATGCAAATGAAACCAAAAACCAGAAACAAAACCAAAAACCAAAAAACCCCCAAGGAATTAAAATCTTCATTTGAGTAGGTGACCAGAATCAAGGCCCCTCCCTGAAACCATCCTTCCTGAAAGGGAGTTGAAAATTGCTTCTGCTAGGTTGTAACTAGAGTTTCAGTTCCTGAAACACAGCAGGCCTAGGGCATTGGAAGACAAAAATAAACCTTCCAGCTACCTCTAACAACCAAATCAGCCATACCCCTAGTATCACCACAGGATAAGTACTGCCAACTGTTAAATGTGACCTATCTCCAGATGGGGACACTATGTAGCTTGAGTGGAGGGATAAGAGGAGAGAGATAGCAGGAGAGAAAAAGAAGGGAAAAAAAGAACGGCTTCAATAGGCCTACCATGCTTGGGTGAGCTACGGCCATCTTTCTCACTGCTGCCAGTGAACCAAATTATGTGATTGCTTCTCCTCACGTCAGTCCCAGCCTGCAGAAGATAGCCACCACCCAACTCCCTGATAGCATTGGTGTTCCTCCTACATCTGATGACTTTGGTAATACTATGTCCTCTAAAGGCCTTCCCTTGGAAGGGGTAATGTCACTTCTAATTGTTTTCTAAGAGACACTAGCGTCAGGGAGGGAATATTTTCCTATTTCTTGCTTTGTTTGACTTGTAAGCAAAGAAAATGGCCATGCTAGATGATGTCTCCTTTACCCCAGAACCACTGGCTTCTCACATTCCTTGCATAGTAGACTAGGAGCTCTCATTCAAAGCGTAATAAAATATATCTCCCTTGGAGTCATGGAGGCAAAGGATGAAAAGCCCCTGTGAAAGTTTCCAGATTCTTTTTCCTACTGACAGTAAGTGTGGAGGGCATGTGTTGATGGGGCATAATCCCAAGGCAAAGCAGCCCGAATTGCTGAAGTAGTGTGGGGGGTGGGAGAGTTGTCTTGGAGAGTCTTCAAACCTACAGTGGACTTTGTATGCAGAAGAAATAAAATCTATGTGGTAAACCACTAGGATTTAGGGGTTGTTTATAACCAAAGTCTAAGCTTAGCTTATCCTAATACAATAATGTTATCCACTTTATTGACTTTTTCAAAGTATAAGCTATTTGATTTATTTGTTAAATATAGCTATTTTGTTTTCTATATCAACAATTTCTGCTTTTACTTCATTTTCTTTCTGCTTCCCCTAGGTTTAATTTTGTGTCCCTTTCTAACCTACAGAGTTTGATTAATTTATTTTTATTTTTTTCTTGGTTATTAATATAAGTATTTAGGGCTAAGATATTTTTCTCTGAGTAATGCTTTAATTTTTATCTGATATATAGCAGTTATATAAGTGTACTTATTTAGTTTTGAAATGATTTTTCCCTCTTAGATGTTCAGGAAAGAAATTGTATTTTACTTTAGAGGTGGTAGTTTTTTTCTTTCTACTTTTATTGTTAATTCCAACTTATGTGTTATTGTGATCAGGAATATTTTCTGTTTCTTCTATACATGCCAAAGTAGTTCAATATCATGTGTCATATTATACAAATCTTCTAGAGGCTTTTGGTTTTATTCTTTCCAGCTTCTTCTAATTTGACACATGTAGAATATTGACCCCAACAATTATAGACTGTGCATTACTTACAAGGGCTTAGAAAACATTTATTAAAATTTATCATGTGTTGAGCCATAGAATACGTTTCAAAGGAATGAATTCATTCAGAATATGTGAAAATAAGCCAGACATCATTAACAAAAAGATAACCAGAAAATCCCAATGTGTTTGGAATTTAACAACACAAGTTTTCAATAGACAATGAACCAAAGAAGCAATTACAATAGAAATTAGGGAATATTCCAAATTAAATAATAATTAAAATACAAGATGGCTTGTGAAATGCTTCTAAAGCTCTGCATATAAGGGAATTTATAAACTTAAATGCACATATTCCCTTTATTCCTAAGGATATGTGAAAAGGTGCTCAATCTTATTAGTTATCAAAAAACACAAATTAAAACACAATTAGATATCATTGTATACCTACTGAATGGCTAAAATGAACACTAAAAATAGCAAGTATTGTGAGGATTTAGAGCAACTAGAATACTTATATATTGCTAATATTATTATAAATTTATATAGCCATTTTTGAAAAGTAGGAGTTTTTATTATGTACCGCATATCCTATAATCCAGTAATTTAATTCCAAGATATATACCAAAAGAAAAATATGTATCTGTGCACCAAAATTCATGTACAGCATTACTGCAATAGCCAAATCCAGGAAACAGCTCAAATATCCATCAGTAGAGTGGATAAATGAATTGAGTATATTTATACAAACTATAGCAATAAAAATTAATGAACTACTGCTATGTGCGATGATACTGATGAATCACTCACATAAATACAATGTTGGGCAAAAAAAAAAAAATCCAGACATAAAAGAGTACATAATGCATGATTCAATTTATATAAAATTCAGACACAGGCAAAATTAAATTATGGGGTTAGACATTAAAACAATGGTTACCTTTAGAGAGGAGAGTGGGGCTAACATCTGAGAGGGGGCACAAAGTTCACTTAGGAAGTGCTGATCATGTTTTAGTTCTTGATCTGGATGGTAGTTCAGGGTGCCTGGTTGGCTCAGTTGGTAGAGCATGCAACCCTTGATCTCATGGTTGTGAGTTCAAGCCGCACATTTGGTGTGGAGCTTACTTAATAATAATAGTAGTAATAATAATAATAATAGATGGTAGTTCATATTGTGATTATTTCTTGAGCTAAAACTTCTGATTTGTGTTCTTTATTTTATGTATTTTATGTTTCTTAAAAATATTAAACAACTGAATTAGAAATTACCATTTTGTCATACATGTAAGCTACGAACTGATAAAATACTGATCTGGACCAAATTTGAGCTGCAGAGATAGACACAAGAGGACACTTACATTGAAAAACAGCAACAGCTCAAATTTGCCTCTCAGAAGCCCAAATTTATGCTTTGAAAAAGGAATGGCCAATTCCATTTTTCCTTCCTGACACCAAATATGGTGATGTCTGTTCCAACACCACTCGTCCAACGCTCTGGCATCAACTAGGTGTCCAACAATTCAATTCAATTCTGATACTAACTGCCAATCCTTAGTGCAGACCCCATAGGTTGAAGGCTCAGTCCTGTAAGACTGCCTCCACTTCAAACACCAGCTGCAAGTATTGGATCACCCAATTACCCACACTTCTGTCTCACTTGGCTACTTATTGGGAGTTCCACTGATTCCCCCACTTCAGGTTGAATAATTTGCTAGAACAACTCACAGAACTCAGGAAAGCACTTTATTTGCTATTACAGTTGAGTATAAAGAATACAACTCAGGGGACAACCAGATGGTAGAGACAAACAGAACAAGGTGTGGGGAAAGAGTACGGAATGATGAAGAAGCAGTCATCTCATTAACATGTGATAATGTGATAACTCAGGAGAGTCCAAGCATTTTAGGAGGGATGTGCCAGGAAATAAGGACAAAGACCAAAGATATATTTTATTGTATTGCAGAGCTGCAAATAATAAGTGCTAGCTGATTCTTCCCTGAAATAATTCAGTTTTATTCACATTAAACATTTGCTCTTTTATTTAAGCCCCTTCTGTAATTTTACTTTTCATGATCCTGCTAATTTTTATAAATGTCTTTCTTAGCTTTTCAACCCACAACTTCTTAGCTTTAGCCTCAAAATGTATTTAAGATCAACCCATCATTTCTCATGCTTTGACCAGTCTGTCTGATCAAAAGACATCGCATTTTTCCCCTAAAGAAATAAAATATATTCCTAGTTTCTCTGATTTGATCCCCAGCCCCAGCCTAAAACCCAGTCTAGGGTCCACAAAGAAACCAGAGGGATCCCATTAAAGGTAAGTTAGATAAAATTACTCCTCTATTCAAAATATTCAATGGCTTCTCATTCACCAAAAGTCAAATTTGAAACCTTTACCTTGACCTTCAAGACCCACCCTACAAGATCTGACCCTTCTCTTCCTCCTCTACTACTCAATTCCAGGCACACTGCTTTCCTTTGTACTTCTTTCATATGATTCACATGGTTCTACCCCAGGATCTTTGCACTTGATGTTCCTTCAAACCTGGAATTCTCTTTCCACAGATGGCAGTTTCCAGATCTGAGGCAGTAAAGTGCAAAGTGAGCATAAGAACGTCTCACTGTACTTGAAAAATAGAAAATGCTCAAGGACAAATGGGATCGTGTCAAAAAGATGCAGGAGCTGGCTTGGAAGGGCTCCTGCTAGTCCAAAGTGGGACAGTTTTAGCATCAAAAATTTAAATGACAGCAATTTATTTTAGCAAAATGAATAACTAAAAATACAAAATTAAAACAGTGGTTGTTTTATTGTTTTATTTATTTATTGTTACGGGCAATATGAAGAAACAATATGAAGAAAGAGAAAGAAAGGTGCTTCTTTGAAAAGTATGCCTGCTAGGAAATGTAAAAGGAATGATAAAATTATAAAACCACCATTTCACAATCCCTGATGATATACAGAATTCCGGAAGGATCATCAGTGGATATGAAGACTATTAAATAGGTAAGGAACAGAATATTTGCATGGTACTAGTCAACGTGTTAGCCCACAGATTACTTACAAATTGCAATGGGGAAAAAGGTACTCTCACAATGGAGAAACTGATAATCC
Organism: Lontra canadensis; assembly: GCF_010015895.1. Taxonomy (NCBI): domain Eukaryota; kingdom Metazoa; phylum Chordata; class Mammalia; order Carnivora; family Mustelidae; genus Lontra; species Lontra canadensis. Next base: position 2,256,671 of record NW_022631125.1, read on the forward strand.
CTTACCGTAACCAAGTGATCAAACCTAACATCCACTAATAGTGGGACAGCCTGGAATTATGAGCTTCTTGATATCATGTACACGAAGTTCACAGCATTATTTAACCAAGCCTCTAGATCAAATACTTTATCTATATCATAGACTGGGAGAGGACAAGTTAAATTACATCACAAAGAAACAATCAGACAAATGAAGCATGTGAGACCTTCTAGAGGACAGCTGGCCTAGAATGTTTGTTAGAGGAGGTCATCAAGAGGACATGACTGCAGGTTGACCTGTGACCTGGAGCTGGGCAATCAGAGGCTCCTCACTCCTTCCCCTGTCCTTAGAATAAATGTTCGACCCACCATCCTCACAATAGGAGTTATTTCAAGAACATAGTCTTGAGACAGTAGGGTGTTCTTGAGACTCTCTTGAATGTGTATGTGACTGAACCCTGTTAAGACCCCTATATAAATTTTTAAGATTCTGGCAGGTGGGTATGGGGATCTACTCTTCTTGTAGCCACCCAAGGCAAGCCTCTCGTGTAAGCACCCTTGCTGATGAAATCTGCCACCTACCGATCTGGAGTAGACTGCCTTTTCCTTTGCTCTCTCCCTGCCCTCTTGGTATGGGGACCAGTTTGCAACCCAATAATCTTCAATAACCAACATCATAAAAATGAACATGGGAAGGGACATGAACCATGAAACATAATGCATGAATTGTGACTGGACCCTGGTTTGAAGAAAAAAAAATTACCATGGAAGACTATCCAGACAGTTGCAACAATCTCAATTGAACTTGGATATCATGTGGTATCATGAAATTATTGTTAATATCTGTGGGAAATTACTTATCAACACCAGTAATCAAAACTCCAAATTTTAAAATTAAGACAAAATTTACTCCCTATTTGGTTGGCAGTGATTAAAAAGAATTCTAAGAATTTTAAATTCTAAAAAAAGAAATTTTAGTTCTAAATTAAAACAAATTTTGAGGGTGTGGCAAAATGGGGTCCACAAAGCAATGTGCTGTAGTGCATGTGAATATTTGTCGCCTTAAACCATTTTCAGAAATTGATCTTTGGGACATAGTCATGGATATAAATATAGAAATAACCTTACAATAACCACTGTATTTATAGAATCAAAATTGATGTTCAGTAATAGGATATTGGCTAAATAAGGAACTAGCATGTAGCCATTAAAAATGATAATAAAGGCATATATTTATAGACAAGGAGAGAATTTCATTATATACCAATGAAGTTAGACAATGAATTACAGAAGTGTATATAGTGTTTGAGACCATTTTATCATATATTTATTTAAGGATATGCTCAAGAATGGAATAATATAGCCAGGGTGCCTGGGTGGCTCAGTCAGTTAAGCATCCAATTCTTGATTTTGGCTCAGGTCATGATCTCAGCATCATGAGATCCAGCCCTGCATCAGGCTCCACACCCAGTGGAAATTAAGATTCTCTCTCTCCTTCTGCCCTTCCTCCCTACCCCACTTGCACTCTCTCTCTCTCTTAAAAAAATGGAAGAATATAAAAATGGAAACAGTATGTATCTTTCAGCAGCAGAATTGCATTTGGTTTATCCGTATCTTTGAAATTTTCTGCATAGCATATATTTTCACATAATGAAATTATCTAAGGTAATTTCTTTTTAAAAGCCATTATTTCAGGTTTAAAACATTAAATACTAGAGGAGAGAGTTCTTAAAATGACCTAAATGTGTGTCTAGTAGTGAAGAATTCAGGTTTACAGTTCTACTGGATTATTGATTACAGTTTATAAAAGACAATCTAACACTCTGGGCCTTTATTTTTCAGGATATGAGGCAACAACCCTTGAATCCCAGATCCCCCAGAATAAGGTGATATTGGAGATTCCAGCTGCATTTGGTGTTCCTAGTTTTACCTGCTTTTACACTTACAGGGGCTCAGAACAAGAGATGTGGGGCTGGACTCCTAGAGACCAGCTTTTTTGGGGGAGTGATTTGAGTTAAAAACATAGATTAGAATTAGATTCTGGACTAAGACATATTTAAACTGATATCCCTTAAGTATTTAACACTTGTTTATTAGAAGTGAGTGGCAGGGGTGCCTGAGTGGCTCAGTCCGTTAAGCGATTGACTCTTGGTTTCGACTCAGGTCATGATCTCATGGGTCGTGAAATGGAGCTCTGCGTCAGGCTCTGCACTCAGTAGGGACCCTGCTTGAAGGTTTTCTCTGTCTGCCCCTTCCCCCATGTGCACTCGTTCACATGCACTCTCTCTCTCTTTCACTAATAAATAAATAATTTAAAAAAAAAGAAGTGAGGGATAAGGTGCTTTTCTATCAGTCCAATTTTATCCCCTTTTATATTGAAAGTAAGAGATTCATTCAAGTACCTTATCTTCAATGGTGCTATTTTACACTGTTCTCACCATAAATGGATATCATGAGCCAATCACACTAAGGATACAACAGGTGCATTCAGTAATTGGGGCCTTTGTAGTGGCTAACCCCTCCATCTGGTATGCTCTTCTCCCAGATAACTACATCTAAACTTTCTCACTGCCTTTAAGTCTATGCTCAAATGTCATTGCCTCATGATTTAATTTAAAATGTCTTGTTCAGTACTTAAATGTTCTATTTTTCTGAGTTTCATGTTGAAAAAAAATCACTCCATTTTTCTTTTAGGTTGTGCTCTCTGTTAGTTTTTCTTTTGTGATTCTCAACCAGACATCTTCTTGGGAGGCATAATAAAGGGTTTAAATTTTAGGTAATAAAATAGGTAATTTGTCCCCAGCGAACAAAAACTACCCCACTGTTATTATGTCTGCAAAATTTTAGCTGATTCTGTCCTACTGTTATCACAATGATTCAGCTGACCAGGAACAACTAACACCTGTTTGCTTCAAAAATATTGGGAAAAAAACCCCAAAGATATGTTGGCTCTGGCTCTTGTACGTTGTATTTCTGCTTATATCACTTCTCTATTACTGCATAATGTAGGGGAGAAGACTTTTATTCTACCCTCTTATGTCCAGTATCTGAATTAAATTAACAAGACACATTAACAGGAGGAAAACAAATTCATTTACCTTTGTAATGCTGCATACATGCAGGAGTACTCAGTGAGAAATAAATCAAAGGGGTGGTTAGAATTGGGGCCTATATGCCCCAGGTGATGGGAGGGGTAGGAAAGGCACTTGGGAAAGGGAAGACAACTGTTTGGAAAGATAAATGGATCATTAGGAGAATAGATGGGAGATAGATATAATAGTCTTGTGACTGCTGCTTGGGCATGGTGCTGACTTCTTGTCTCTAGCTCCTGGGGAAGGAATTATGACAGTCGAGTTCTTTTGAATTCTTTTGGGGTGGGGGTGGGCTATGCTTTTAGGTAGATAAGGAAAGCTCTGAGAAGGCTTCTTTCTGGATCTGTTGCTTTTCAATTGCTTTCAGCTCAACATAATCCTTAAACCAAAGCGACGTATTTTGAGGTGGCATATTGTCATCCCCTTCAACAATAAACCACCCCCAAATGTCATGATTTGAAATAACAACAAAATATTATTTCTCACCATTTCGTGAATTTGCAGAAAGGTCCCTCCGTTACTTTCATCTGAGCTCACTCTTATAGCTATTGTTAGCCGGAGAATTGGCTGGACGACAAGGAGCACCACTCGCATGTCTGGCCATTGATTCAGGTTATCAGCTGGGGCCCCTGAGTTCTCATCCTCAAGTAGAGTAGATCAGCTTCTTTATGCGATAGTCTCGTTGCAGCATTTTGGGAGAGTCATCAGGGAAGCTGCACAGTGTGACGGGCACAGCCTTGCTTCCACTGCACCCTAGTCATCAAAGCAAGTGACAGGGTCAGTCCAGATTCAAGAAAAGGGGAAAAAGACTCCATCTTTTCATAGGAGAAGTGGAAAACTGACCTTGCAAAAAAGCGTAAGAGGAACTGTTGTGACCATCTTTGATGAGATATGTGACCACACCACTCCAAGACATTGTCTGCCATTTCTTATTTTCAGTTTAAGGAATTAAGTAAGTTTCTGAGGAAAGCTGAGTTAAATGACATTTTTCATTCTGATTTATTTCAGGTGTATATTTGTACCCTTTCATAAATGGTATCAGCTATACAACCAAGTCTGGTGAAATTAAGGAATTTATGAAAAGGGGTATTACAGAACTTTTGGAAACTTGCTGAGGCTTGGAAGCCCTACAGTCAAGGATGATGCCCCCAATCATACTCTGGGGGGCACAACACTGGCAATGGTGCTTCACTGTCTCTCTCAAATAAATAAGTAAAATCTTAAAAAAAAAAATCTCACTTGGTATACAAGTGGGCATAGAAGAACAGAGACCTGTTTCTTCAACTGAAAGCCTGAAATCGAAAATGTACAAGTAAAACCATTGTGCTCTTGTTGAAGAGAAGAGGAGAGAACTAGGGGCAAGCCCCACGCAAGTGTCCTCTAGGCCTGCCCCCCTCCATCCCACCCATGAGGGATAATCATGAATGAGTTCCTTAGAAGCACAACTAGAAAACTATGACCAGCACAAGGACTTTGAGAATCTTAGAGGAGGCACCAAAACATAAATAGCTCGATGTGGCAAACTGGATGCTATAGGACTGTCATATGTAGGAAGGAGGGGTAAGTAGATATTAAAATAATAAATGAGTCCTAAGAGTTGCACCGTCACGGGAGCTGGGAGACCTTGCTTGATCCACCCACCTAACCTCTTGCTAAGAGAGAAATGCTCAGGATTTGTCCCCGCTTCAGTGATTTGATCAGCTCCATATTATCCCCTCCCCCACCCCACAGCCTAGCCTGTGTTTGTCAAACAGTGCCATTTTCTCTTCTGTGATAGAATAAAACGACACATAATTTCATTGTCTTCCTACCTCAAATGCTACAGGTCTACCTCTGAAAATAGGAAGAAGGCGATAGGGAGGGGAGATGTGATCAAGCCCCGCAACTCTTCCAAAATCACATGGCTTTACCTCGGGCAACACAGCCTGGCAAAGGTATCAGAATAGCCCATTTTTGCAGACAACTTGTTTATTGCTGTGAGAGGCTTTCAAAAGGAAAGTGGACCTTGCTAGACTGTGAAAATCCAGTTAGCTGAGCCAACCGTGGATTCCTTCACAGGAGTGAAGCGACCTGACATTATTGCTTATCGGTGTCCCATGCTCCGGTCAGACATTCTGCCTCAATAGTCAGATGTTCTCATTGCTAGCTCTCTTTCATCCTTTATCCCTTTCTCCATCCCTACCTTCCTCCTTCTTTGTCTTTTTCCCTCACCTCACAATGAGTCAAAATGGCTTCTCTCAGTACTTCTACAAGCAAAGACATTAAGAACCGCTGTTATTAATATCCACTACGGAGCCTGTGCACTTTGTCTCTACCTGCTATCTACCTGGGCCCCAAGTAGGAGAGGAACTGATGAGGTAACTTGTATATCAGTTTGAAATTTTGAATGACAGAAGTGGTGAAGGGAGACTGGGAAATCCTTCAATCTCTCAGGATCTCTTGTTTGTTTATTTGCCTCACTTTCTTATGAATGGAAATACTTTTAGTACTTCCCCATTCAGTAAGATACTGGTTTTAAAACTAAGGTATATGTACCTTAGTTAAGTGAGTAACTAAGATTCTTTGGTTCTTATTTTGATTCTTAGATTCTTATTTTATTGATAGGTTTTAGCGTAAATAGTTGTTAGATTTTTTTCAGTGGCTTTTTAAGCATCTGTGGAGATAACTGTGTGGGGTTGTTTTTGTCAATCTACTATTCTGGTGTGTAACACTAACTGGTTCCTTAATAGTGATCCACATTCCTAGAATAAATCCCACAGTCACGGTATATTACTTTCTTACTGTAATCTTTGGTTTTGTTTGCTAGTATTTTATCTGTTTGTAGTTTGTTGTTGTTGTTTTGTATTTACATTCTTGAGTGACATTGGCATGTAGTTTTCATTCTTATAATATCTTTGTCAGGTTTTGCATTATGAATGGAATTAGGAGTTTTCCATCATTCTCAAGGCTCTGGGGCAATATAGAGAGCACTGAAAGTATTTTCTTTAAGGGTTTGATAAAATCTCCCTGGGAAAACATCTAGGCTTTGCTTTTTTGTTCGGTAGTCCCTTAATGATTTTCTCTATTTCTTTAATGGAAATTGGTCTTTCTAACTCTAATGGAGTAAATTTTGGTCATGTATATTTCTCTAGGCAATTATTCATTTGATCTAGATTTTTGTATTCAAATTCTGTAGAAGTCTCTGAAGTAGTCTCATGATTAAAAAAAAAATTGTTATCTTCTGTTTCAATGGTTAGTCACTATTTGTCATTTCTTATTTTATATACCTGTGCCTCATCTTTTTTATTTTTGAATAAGGTAGCTAGTGATGTGTCTGTTTTGTTATTTTTCCCTAAACAATGGAATTTTGTTTTGTTAATGAGGTCTATTACTTTCTATTCTCAATCTCTGCTTTTAAGGTCATGTTTCCTATTCTCAACATCTGCTTTCATCTTTACAGTTTCTTGTGCTTTCTTTTGGTTTACTTTATTCTTTTCCTAGTTGTTTTAAAAACTATGACTTTCCCTGCAATTGCTGCTTTAAATATATCCCATAGATTCTGGTATGTACTGTTTTCATTATCTTTTTTCTTAAAGATTTTGTCATTTCAGTCCAGGTAGATAGCAGGTAGAGACAAAGTGCACAGGCTCCGTAGTGGATATTAATAACAGCGGTTCTTAATGTCTTTGCTTGTTTCCCCTTCACCCAGTAGTTATTTAATAGAAGGCTTTTTCATTTCCAGGTGGGAAAACCAATTTGTTTTGTTTATTTGCTTGTTTGTTTTGTTAGTGATTTCCAGTATTTTAAAGATTTTATTTATTTATCTGAGAGAAAGAGAGGCAGAGAGAGATAGCGAGCATGAGCAGGTGGAGGGGTAGAGAGGAGAGGGAGAAGCAGGCTCTCTGCTGAGCAGGGAGCCTGACGTAGGGCTCCATCCCAGGACCCCAGGATCATGACCTAAGCCAAAAGCAGATGTTTATCTGACTCAGCCACCCAGGCACCCAGTAATTTCCAGTTTTATTGTACTGTGATCAGATATGTTATTTAATATTTCTACAAAATGGAAATTATTGTTTTCCTTGTGACCTAATGTATGATCAAATTTTGTCAATGTCTCATGGGTACTTGAGCAAAATGTACATCTAGATGTGCAGTTCTAAGGATGCCTGGCTGACTCAGTTGGTAAAGAATGTAACTCCACGTCTCTGGGTTACACAAACCTCACGTTGCATGTAGAGATTACTCAAAAAGAAAATCTTTTAAAATACAATGTGCAATTCTTTATACATGCATTCATAACATCTACCTTATTAATTATGTTGTTGAGGGATTCTATCTCCTCACATATTTTTTGTCCATGTGATCTGTCTTGTACTAAGTATTATAGTTATGTCTTTTATTATTAGTGTGTGTCTACATATGTTTTCTTGCATATATGATGGTTTTTGTTTCCTAAATGTGGTTGCTATGTAAATTAGTGCATAAATGTTCATTTCATTGTATCTTCATTTTGTATGATGGCTTTTAGCACAAAAAAAAAAAAAAGAGTCCTTGGTCACATTTGATGTTTTGGGGCTTGAATTGATCTTCACCTGATATCAGACTCTCTATACCTGCTTTCTTTTTGTTTCCATTTGCTTAGTATACCTTATTCCTTCTGTTTTTGGCTTTCTGAATCACATAGTTGTAGGTGTGTTTCATGTCCATGGCATATAGTTGGGCTGTGTTTTGTGGGAAAATAAAAAATATTTTTCTTTAAGTATCTGTTGCTAAGCAAACAAATAAGTTCACAACTTTGCAGCTTAAAGCAACAATCACTTGTTATACACAGTTTCCATAGGTGAAGAATCAGAATGCCTTAGCTGGCATCCTGTGTCTCATGGTCTCTCACAAGGCTACATTCAAGTTGCTGGCCAGGACTATGGTCACTTCAAGGTTCCACTGGGGGAGAATTGACTTCCAAGTTCTTGTAACTGTTTTTAGGCCCTAGCACGTTGCTGGCTGTTGGTTAGAGGTTCTGGTTCCTTACCATGTGATCCTTTTTATAGGGCAGCTCACAACATGACAGCTGTCTTCTCTCAGAACAAGTGATAGAGAGTGAGGGAGACGAGGCCATAATCTTTTTATAACTTAATCCTGGAAGTGACATTCCTTTACTTTTGCTATATACTATTCATTAGAAGCTGGTTATAAGTTTAGAGTATAAGGTTAGTATCCAGAGGAAACAGGGATCTTTGGGAACATCTTGGAGGCTGCCTACCACAGTCTGCCCTCTTGACCTCAATGATCTATTTCCCTTTCATACGTAAAATACACTCACCCCCTCTCAAGGTCCTCAAAATTTTTAAGCCATTACTGTATCAGCTCAAAGTTGAGAAGTTCATCATCTTAATCCAGTGCAGGTGCCCCAACTTGGGTGTAGTTCCTCATTCTACAGATCTGTAAACCTAAAGAGACACATGCCTTCCCCACAACACACCTGACATATAACTGTGGGACAGCATAGGATAAACACTGTTCATATTTCTATTTAAAAGGGTCAGGGGGATTGGAAACACAAAGGAGTCATTGGTCCATAGAAATCCTGGAATCCAGCCAGCAAGTGTTGGATGTTTCTTAAGGAGGCTTAGCCTCTTGACACTATTGGCCAGCGTTTGGGTTCACTCTCTGAGTCAGCATTCAGATTTTTCTCAGACTGCTAGATTCCAGTAGAATTTTAGGAATCCAAGAGTTTCTTTTCATTTTGTTTTCTCTCTGTCCCTTATAGTCCAAACTGGCAGTGTTTTTGCTGATACAGTTTTCTCATTAACTCTATGGATCTTCTGTAAATTTCAATGGGATTCATTCCATTAAAGAAAAGCCACATATACAAATCTGTTTGAGATAAATCTTTCTCTATCTTGTGCTACTGCAGAGAGGGCTGTGGGACAACACCCTCAAGGTTTTGATTTAAAGGATCTGTGAGGTATACCTTTAATCTCTTTAAAGGGTCTTGTGTATGACTAAAATAACTCTAAAGATCTAAATGGAACCTTTGATATTTCTTAAGTATTAACAAGGGATTTTACGGTGATACCCTTGGCTTCATTTTTAGACATTGTTTTCTTAGGAGTGCCCTGGATTTGATCTTTGCTCCAAAGCCATTTCCTAATTTTAGCATTATTTACCATTGTAGGGGCTGAGGACTTTTCAAAACCATAAATCCTGGCTCCTTTTTAAAAGCAGTCTTTCTCTCAATTTATCCCTCTCCTCTCACATTTTATTATAAACAGCAAGAAGCAACCAGGTGGCACCTTCAACATTTTAGAAACAGCCTTAGGTAGATGACTCAGTTCATTAGGCACACTTTCTACTTTCCATGGAACTGCAGACACCAGCTACATTCTGTCACTACATCACAAGAATCTCCTTTTTCAAGTTGCCAATAACATTTTTCTTACTTTTTCTTGAGCCCTCACTAGCACCCTCCTCAAAATCCAAAATTTTAGTGTGTTCAAGGCATTTTAAACATTCACTAGTACTCACCTCAAAATTTACTTTCCACTTTCAATGCCACGTGCACACTTTAGTTATTTGTTACAGCAGCAGCAGATATCCAAGTACAAACATCTGTACTCACTATCTATTGCTATATAGCAAATTACCCTAAAACTTAGTGTGGCTTAAAACCACAAACATTTTTTTTTAATCTGACAGTTCTCTGGACATGTAAATCCTGGTGTGGACAAGCTAGGTGTCTCTGGCCCAAAATCTCTCACAGGTTCTAATTCGGTTACAAATGGGTTTAACTCAATGTGATAGGTAGCCTTAGATAATACAGAATTATTCTCACTTGTTCTGTCATTCATTTTTCCTACTTTCTTTATGATCAATTTTACTTCTTTCTTTATCTCCTTATCATTATCTTGGTTGTTTGCTTATCTTTCTTCATTGCCCCTTACTAAATTTCATTTGAATCTATTCTTCCTTGGGTACCTTACAATTGATTATTTCTCAGATAATTTTGTCTTTTCTTTAATTATTTCATAAATTAAGTAAACTCTCTTTTCTTAGCTCCTTGTTTTTTTTTTACCTTTTTTTTTTAACATTTTTACTGTTAGTTTTTTAAAAAAGATTTACTTATTTATTTTAGGGAGAGAGAAAGAGAGAGAATATGCATCTGGGGGGAGGGGCAGAAAGAGGAGGAGACAGACAGAATCTCAAGCAGACTCCCTGCAGATAATGGAGCATAACATGGGGCTTGATCTCACTATTCTAGGATCATGACCTGAACCAAAACCAAGAGTTAGATGCTTAACCAACTGAGCCACCCAGGTGCCCCCCTTTCTTAGTTTTTAAATTTCTTACAGGGTATTTTTTTCAGAATCTCAAATGTATGTTTGATTATGTTTAATTGTTACCATTTTCTTCTGATATATGGTTATTTTTTCTATGGAACCTTATCCACATGTGGGTGAAATGTTGTTTTCTGATTTTTTAGAACAGCTCTAGGTGGATTTGCTGATATTCCTTTTGTTCATTTTTTGGGGGGGGGTATTGGGAGTATTTCAGAAGATTCCTTGCTTAGTGATGTCCTTTCTCTCACCATAACAAAGTCCAGACACTTCAAGCAGATCTGTGTGTTTGTACGGGCAGGGGTTGGAAAGGCTGCAAGTCCTCTATTTTTATATTTCTCTTCTGTCCTGTAGGACCCTGCATTTCCCCCTTTAGCTCTTTTCCTTTTCACCACCCAATTGCCAAGGGGAGTTTCTCTTTTCCTTATTGCCTTCCTTTTCTCTTCTAGAAGCTATGTGTTTCAAAGACTGACCCCTTAAACCATAAGGACTTTTGGATTCCTTCCCTTATAATCTGTGCTCTGATCTATTCATATGCTTTCTTAGAATATTCAGACTAAGGTAGACTTAGTCTTTCTGAGGCTGATGTTGGATCAGTTCTGTACCTCTTCCCTAACCTCCTTCTGTCTTTCTCACAGTTTTTCTCCTTTGTCTTATGGCTGGCACATGGGAGGTGGCAGCATGGAAGATTGCACTAGGATCTGGAAATTTCCATTATTTTTTTCACCTACACTTACATTGAAGCTTTGGCATTCTATGTCATCAAGTCATGCTGAAGGCTTGGTTTTTGTGTAAGTTTATATTTCCCATCTTGTTTGGGGGAGATATAATGGAAGACTGATAGTTCTGTGGCCACCATTGTCTTCAGCTACCTAGAAGATCTCTTAATTTTTTTTTTAACACTCCTAATTACTTTTTTGAAGTTTCTCTTCTTTGTTAAATTGGAAACTTCAAGAAGGCAGGGACCATGTCTATCTTGTTCTTTTCTCTCCCCTGTGTCTGGTATGGATATAATTACTGTTGAGTCTAAAGAGCACTGAACTTTAATCTAAAGTAATGAATACTGGATTCAGAGGATTTGTATTTGAAGATCTAGCCTATTTAAGTCTTAGATTTATCATCTATTTCCAAGGATCTCATGTGTCATTGTGGAGCAAGATCAAGTAGGAAAGTACCTGGCAATAGTTATTGCCTTGCCCATGCTTAGTTAACATTTAACCAAGCCCACGTGCACATGTGCATGCACACACACTAAACTGTGAATTAATAACCTGCACAACTTTCTTATGTCATACAATCCTAAGCATTGGGTAATTATATTACACCTTTTTATGTGTAATTTTTTTCTAACTAATCTAGCATCGTCCTTTCTTATAAACAGAAGTGCCTCATGTCTCATTTCCTAAGATCTTGCTTTAGAAAACTTCATTTGTATCTTCTTTCTTTTATTAAAAAATGTACAACACAAATTAAAATAATAGTGCATATTTTATCTTTCATATAGGTAGATAGTCTATGTTCATAGTTTTTATTAATGTCAAAAAAGCTAGTGCCCTAAAAACTTTTATCTTGAACTTTAGAAATGATAGCCCTATTAGTAATAGTAATAACAACAATCACTAACACATATTGAGTTTACTATATGGCAATCACCATTTTAAATACTTTATTCTTTTATCATGAAATGTATAGTTTATTTTCTCTTTATATCTTAACAATTTTTTTTAAATTTTTATTTCTTTTTTAACTTTCTTTTCAGTGCTCCAGAATTCATTGTTTATGCACCACACCCAGTGCTCCATGCAACACGTACCCTCCACAATACCCACCACCAGGCTCAACCAACCTCCCACCACCCTCCCCTCCAAAACCCTCAGTTAGTTCCTCAGAGTATACAGTCTCTTATGGTTCATCTTCCCCCCAATTTCCCCCAACTCACTACTCTCCATCTCCCCATGTCCCCCATGTTACTCCTTATGCTCCACAAATAAGTGAAACCATATGATAATTGACTATCTCTCACTTGACTTACTTCACTCAGCATAATCTCTTTCAGTCCCATCCATGTTGATACAAAACTTGGGTAGTCATCCTTTCTGAAGGAGTCATAATACCCCATAGTATATATGCACCACATCTTCTTTATCCATTCATCCATTGAAGGGTATCTTGGTTCTTTCCACAGTTTGGCAACTGTGACCTTTGCTGCTATGAACATTGGGGTACAGATGGCCCTTCTTTTCACTACATCTGTATCTTTGGGGTAAATACCCAATAGTGCAATTGCAGGGTCATAGAAAAGCTCTATTTTTAATTTCTTAAAGAATCTCCACACTGTTTTCCAAAGTGGTTCCACCAACTTGCATTCCCACCAACAGTGTAAGAGGGTTCCCCTTTCTCCACATACTCTCCAACACTTGTTGTTTACTGTCTTGTTAATTTTGACCATTCTAACTGGTGTATGGTGGTATCACAATGTGGTTTTGATTTGAATCTCCCTGGTGGCTAGTGATGATGAACATTTTTTCATGTTATCCATTAGTATGTCTGTTAGCCATTTGTATGTCTTCTTTGGAGAAGTGTCTCTTCATGACTTCTGCCCATTTTTTTTAAAGATTTTATTTATTTACTTGAGAGACAGAGATCACAAGTAGGCAGAGAGGCAGAGAGAGAGGAGGAAGCAGGCTCCCTGTGGAGAAGAGAGCCTGATGTGGGGCTCAATCCCAGAACCCTGGGATCATGACCTAAGCTGAAGGCAGAGGCTTTAACCCACTGACCCACCCAGGTGCCCCACTTCTGCCCATTTTTGATGTGATTATCTGTTTTGTGTGTGTTGAGTTTGAGGAGTTCTTTATAGATTTTGGATATCAGCCCTTTGTACTGTCATTTGAGAATATCTTCTCCCATTCCATGGGTTGCCTCTTTGTTTTGTTGACTGTTTCCTTTGCTGTGCAGAAGCTTTTGATCTTGATGAAGTCCCAAAAGTTCATTTTTGCTTTTGTTTCCTTTGTCTTTTGAGACATGTCTTGAAAGAAGTTGCTGTGGCCGGTGTCGAAGAGGTTACTGCCTATGTTCTCCTCTAGGATTCTCATGGATTCCTGCCTCACGTTGAGGTCTTTTAACCATTTCAAGTTTATCTTTGTGTACGGTGTAAGAGAATGGTCGAGTTTCATTCTTCTACACATAGCTGTCCAATTTTCCCAGCACCATTTATTGAAGAGACTTTTTTCCACTGGATATTTTTTCCTGCTTTGTTGAAGATTAGTTGACCATAAAGTTGTGGGTCCATATCTGGGCTCTCTATTCTGTTCCATTGGTCTATGTGTCTGTTTTTGCGCCAGTAGCATGCTGTCTTGGTGATCATAGCCTTGTAGTGAAGGTTGAAGTCAGGCAACATGATGCCCCCAGTTCTGTTTCTCTTTTTCAAAATTTCCTTAGCAATACGGAGAATTTCAGACCAATATCTCTGATGAATATGGATGCTAAGATTCTCAACAAGATCCTAGCTAATAGGCTCCAACAGTACATTAAAAAGATTATCCAGGGGTGCCTGGGTGGCTCAGTGGATTAAAGCCTCTGCCTTCGGCTCAGGTCATGATCCCAGGGTCCTGGGATAGAGCACCACATCAGGCTCTCTGCTCAGCAGGGAGCCTGCTTCCCCCCTCCTGCCACTCCCACCTGCCTCTCTACCTACTTGTGATCTCTGTCTGTTGAATAAATAAATAAAGTCTTTAAAAAAATAAAAATGAAAAGATTATACACCATGACCAAGTGGGATTTATCCCTGGGTTGTAAGGGTGGTTCAACATTCACAAATCAATCAATGTGATAGAACAAATAAGAGAGAGAAGAACCACATGGTCCTCTCAATTGATGCAGAAAAAGCATTTGACAAGATATAGCATCCGCTCCTGATTAAAACGCTTCAAATTATAGGGATCGAGGGAACATTCCTGAACTTCATGAAATCTATCTATGAAAAACCCACAGCAAATATCATTCTCAATGGGGAAAAGCTGACAGCCTTCCTCTTGAGATCAGGAACACGACAAGGATGCCCACTCTCACCACTCTTGTTCAACATCGTATTAGAAGTCCTAGCAATAACAATCAGACAACAAAGAGAAATAAAAGATATTCAAATTGGCAATGAAGAAGTCAAACTCTCTTTCTTCGCAGATGACATACTTTATACGGAAAACCCAAAGACTCCACGCCTAAACTTCTAGAACTCATACAGCAATTCAGTAATGTGACAGGATACAAAATCAATGTACAGAAATCAGTGGCTTTCTTATACACCAACAATGAAAATACAGAAAGAGAAATTAGAGAATCAGTTCCATTTACTATAGCACCAAGAACCCGAGATACCTGGGAATAAACCTAACCAGAGAGGTAAAGGATCTGTACTCAAGGAACTACAGAACACTCATGAAAGAATTTGAAGAAGACACAAAAAGATGGAAGAGCATTCCATGCTCATGGATCAGAAGAATAAACATTGTTAAAATGTCTATACTGCCTAGAGCAGTCTATACTTTCAGTGCCACCCCGATCAAAATTCCACCAGCATTTTTCAAACAGCTGGAACAAACAATCCTAAAATTTGTATGAATCATTTTAAATAATTTAAACCTATCAACTCATTTAAACTTTACAATAATATTATGAGGTAAATATTATTATTATCCTCATGATATAAGCATGATATAAGCAAAGTAAACTAAGTAACTTGCTGAAGGTCATCCAACTGGTATATAGTGTAACCAGTGTTTGAACCGAATGAAAAAGATGGCATGGGTTAATTAAGCAAATGGTAAAAGACTACTTACTTCAGTGGACTCTTCTTTGACTCCTACTCAAGCTAAAAATCTCTAAGAAAAAGTAAATTTCAAGCAGATAAGATTCTTTTAAAACATTCACAAGAGAGGTATGATATCTTCAATTCCCAGGAAAAGAGAGGGTTCTAAATTGCAAAGACTCAGTGCTCAAAGGCAGAAAACTGGAGGTGAGAGGAATAGGGCAGAACTGAGCACAAGCTGGGGGCAGGGCAGGACTCCAACCTTAGAAAATAGTTGAATTTTCATATCCATCCATCCTCAAGGGAGAGCTCAGCCTCTGTCTGTGATGTCTGAAATGCATAGCTTCAAGGCAGTCAATTAAGATGCTCTTATTTTTAACAGAAGTTCTCTTTGGGATTCTTTGACTTGGAAAACAAATGAAGCAAAATGAAGTTAATGACTCTTTCAAGTCCTTTCACTCAAGAGTCCCCAATTATATCCATTGTATCAGTGAAAAATGTCCCAGTAGAAAAATCAGTTGCTCTGGGACACAGGGATGGAGAAAGGGAGGAAGAAGATGCTCAGGCTCAGTGAAATCCTAAAGATGGTAGCAAGTTGCTGACTGCAACACAGAAAATGGAAGGACTGATGTTGGGAGGTGTTAGAGCCATTTAAATTCTAACCTCCATCTCACACTTCCCTCTTTAGAAGCCTGATGTGATCAGAGCATGCACAGCAGCAAACACAACATTCATAATAGGAAATCAATGTTCCATCCTTGTTATTGTACTTGGAGAAAAAACTGGGAGAATGTTGGGTACCCATTAGAACTCCAGGCATACTTGACTTTTGTGCTACTGGGTACAACCAGCAATTCAATCCTTGGCAGATTCCTCTTTTCGTAACCAAGAAGTTCACCTTATGATTTACTCAAAAATCACCATTTAGGTCCAAAATCCCAGACTGAGCTGAGAACATGGTTACCAAGAAAATAAACCTCAAGCAGATTAGATTACTTAAAAATACACACAAGAGGCTTGAAATCTTCAATTCCCTGGAAAAAGCAGGATATGTACTACCTTGGTCAACTACATATTAATCGAGTCAAGTAAAATGTGTCCTTTGATCTCAGCTAAAATTACTGTCCTTACTGTGAAATTTTTTGGGTATACTAGAATCATCTCAGCCACTGAAAAATCATACAGACATGTCAGGAAGTTAATCTGAATATCATCAAAATCTTACAAAAATGAAAGGAACATCAAACATGTAATTTTATGCATTAAAACAGGAACTTGGAAAATAGATGTCATTTCCTAGGTATGCGGAGCACATTTCAGAGGTGGTCATGGAGAACAGAGAGGAAAGGGTTTGTAGATATTATTCCAGATGAGGTAAACAGAGAGGAAGACATGCCCATCTTTTGATTTATCTTAGAATGGTGAAAGGGAAGGCAGGTTTTCTTCCCTTTTCTCAAGTCTACCCCATAACATTAACCGAATTCTGTAATTTTGGAATTAAACCTTTCCTTAACTACAGACCAGTCACATCTCACTTCCTATACACACTTAGAACTACCTGTAAATAACAGATCTTCATGATGGCAACTGGAAGGCAATTAAAGACTTCCTTCTCCCACTTTATCATCAAAGGCATGGTGATTTGTTAAGGCATCAATGGTCATCAGATTCATGAAGGTCCTGCTAACCCAGCATGCCCTCCAGGTACCCTGAATCTGAAAAAGACAAGAAGGAAGAAAAGATTTGAATGGCTTGTAAGATACATCTTTAATCTGGTAAACAAGATTCATTAGATTTAGGGGATTAAAATCCACCCTTCCAAATAAACGAGATTGGAAAACAGTGGTCATTTCATGAATTCTGTATCGTAGTTATGCTTGGGATGATTCTTTTTCAGGAGTCCTAGAACAGCTGGATAGCAGACTTAGGACTTCTGCCCTTTTGTCTTGATTTTTAGGGAGTATTTGTTTATAGGTTTATAGCCAAACTCAAAAGAACATACTGCTATACAGACACAAGACTCCTTTCAGTGCAACATCTTTGAGCAGACAACTTGAATCCCCCCATTGGAAAATAAGCATTCACCAAGGGACGGATGTTGCAGAAAAGAAGAGATGAGAAACTCAATCCACACTCAAGAGTTCAGGGACGGTCACTCCAGGAAGATGATGAGGGGAAATGAAGCCACGTATTTGAGAACCAAATTAATAAGTGAATCCGGAAAGCATGCAGGCTGACCATGAGATGAATGCATATCCTTCTTCCAACCAAATCATAGTTTATCACTTCTCTTTCAGAAGGATTGCCTTTCTGAGTGCTGACTCCAAGGAAGCCTGCTCCTGGGTGGGTTGTCCCTGACAGGTATAAATGTTACCTTTTATCATCTATTGTCCACTGATGACAAAAGGAAACTAATTAAGCATAATTTCCAGGCTTTCAGAGTTAAGGTCTCCTCAGTGGCCTGAGAATTACTTGCAAGGTTTGGAATGGTGCCAACTGTGTGCTGGATCTGGGCAATGATCCTGCACTCATATAAATTCTAGAGTTAATGGCGAAATAATAGAGTCACAATTTGTGGGAAGCATATTTTTCTGTCCAGAGGAATGAAGTCCCTGCAGATGTGTAGTGAATGCATCAGTGTTTTACCACTCTTACAAATTCTCCTAAAGCCTCCTCCTAAATCCACAAAGTCTCTCAAAGCATTTCAAGTTTGTGGCATTTTCTATTATTCTTAAATGTGGTCTTTTCATGGCTTATTTACTGAAAGCCTTGTTGTACCTTTGTGAAGAAATTTCTTGGCATGCTGTCGCAGTGATATCATTAGTTTCTCTGTATGAATAAATGCTCCAAAGATGGCTTCATTGCAGCCATATGCAAATATTCCCACTGTTCATTTCCCTGAAAGCAAAACTGACTTTATTTTTATTTACAGAATTTCTATTCTCACCATTCTAGAGAAGTCTTCCAGCTAAACCGCTAGTATTGGACAATCACTTATTTACTCTCATTTTCTTATTGTAGAAAGCATACGTTGTTGTTTTGTGGCCGGCACTGGAGGGGTCTTTATCTTGATCCCATTATGTGCCCAGGAACAGTATGTGGTACTTGGCAGATGCCCAGATCAAATTTACTAGAGGAAATTCATGAATGGATTAATCTCATAGATACACTGCTTGCCTTATTGCTTGGATCTTAGGCTTGTGTCTACACACAGCAGAAGGACAATTTCAACAATTGTTCCAGTGAATACCTTTGGGAAACTTGTCAGCACGGAAGACCTAGAAATATGTCTTGTTCCAACTTTACTAGGACATAGATGATTCTTGCTGATTTTAGTTGCCAGGCATGCCGATGAAGCTTTGGAAACTAAATCTGACACTCACTGTGTGAGCTTACAGCTAAAACGTGACCCCTGAAATTCTGTACTGTACTGATGAACAGAGGAAAGAGTTGTCATCACCACTTCCCCCAGGGCATTGATGTTTGCCTTATTGCTAGAGGGAAGTAGACTTTTTAAAAGTGTGTATTTGGTGCTCACTTGAGCAGGACATATCCTGAAAAGTACAGATTCGTAGGACACTCTGTCGTAACTGTTGCTTTACAGACAGGTAGTTTGTCTAGAAGTATTGCATGTGCATAATCCTCTTTATGAATTACAATTACTGGTCTCCATGCTTGAACAGTTTTATCTGCTCCTTGTATATAAACTGCTTTTCATATTAAAAGAACTCAAAGTGTTTCCCTGAACCTTCATCAAATGGGTTAAATGATACTCCTTGTATTGAGACTTCCAGCGTATTTTATAGAAGTTTACTGCCTAATGGTTTCTAAATAATGCATTTAACAGAAGTATGAGATAACCGTGTTGACTTCCTCAAAGAGTATCACATATTTAGATACAGTCAACCCAAAAGCCCCACACTCAGAAGACTATACTTAGATATCAGCTGTTTGTTTTGATTTCTAATTCATAGTTACTCACTGAATGGGTTTTTGCAACAGGAGATGGAAGAGGATTTTTGTTTGCTTATATATTATCTGTACATAAGTGTTTCTCTTAGCAATGAGGGAGTTAGATTAATTCCTTTTAATAATCATGAAATTTTTTTTTACTACACTTGGGTGATTTTGCCCTTTTTTTCTGCTCATAAAATGAACATTATTTCACAAGTATTACAAAGGCTTAATATTACATTTTAATATCATGAAATGGGGCATTTTTTTAAGCATTTCCATGTATTTGTACATTCTACAACTAGGCTCTTGGAATTCCCTGCCTATTAGAGCACTGGAGTTTCAGTGTCTTAGGGGAAGGGTAGATACTCCATCAGGAAAACTCCTGTCATTTCTCAGCATGAAGGGTCAAATTAAATTTTTATTTACATTTCTAGGAAAACAATAGGCTTGAAAATCAGACTTTGGAGAGAGGGAGACATTTTCATTAATTTCCTTAGTATATCAAAGATCAAACATGGAAAACTCCCAGTTCATATTTCCGAGGTTCACCAATACCCTGCTGAGCACCTTGTAGTTAGTGAGGCTATGCATCTACAGTTGGCTAATGGGCCAGGAGAAGAAGTATTAAGTTGTCTTATAAAGCCCAGCATTCAAGGGGCATCTGGATGACTCCACCGATTAAACATTTGACTCTTGATTTTGGCTCAGGTTATTATCTCAGGGTTGTGAGATCGAGCCCTGTGTTGGGATCCATGCAGGGCATGGAGCCTGCTCAGGATTTTCTCTCTCCCTCTGCCCCATCACTCCTTAAAAAAATGTTAAAAAAAAAAAACAGTAAAACTCTATACTCAAAAAAACAAATAATCCAGGGGCACCTGGGTGTTGCAATTAGTTAGGCATCTGACTCTTGGTTTCAGCTCAGGTCATGATCTCAGAGTCACAAGATCAAGGCATCATGCTCAGCACAGGGTCTGCTTGGGACTCTCTCTCCCTCTCTTTCTGCCTCTACCACTTGTGCTCTCTCTCTCTGGAATAAATAAATAAATCTTAAAAAAATAATAATCCAGTGAAAAATGGGGCAGAAGACACAAATAGACTTTTTTTTTCCCAAAGAAAACATATAGATGGCCAACAGGCACATGAAAAGATGCTCAACATCACTCATCATCAGGGAAATATAAATTAAAACTACAATGAGATATCACCTCACACCAGTCAGAATGGCTGAACTTAATAACACAAGAAACAACAAGTGTTGGCGAGGGTGTGGAGAAAGGGGAACCCTCTTGTACTGTTGGTGTCCATTGACTGATGAATGGATAAAAAAGAAGTGGTGTATATATATGCAACAGAATATTACTCAGCCATAAAAAAGAACAAAATCCTGCCATTCTCAATGATGTGGATGGAGGTAGACAGTATTATGCTAAGCAAAATAATTCTGTCAAAGTAAGACATATATGTTAGGATTTCACTCATCTGTAGAATTTAAGAAACAAAACAAATGAACGTAAGGGGGAAAAAAGAGAAAAACAAAGAAACAGACTCTTAACTATAGAGAAAAATCTGATGGTTACCAGCGAGGAGATGGGTGTGGGGATGGGTGACAGAGGTGGTGGGGATTAAGGACAGCACTTGTGATAAGCACCGGGTGATGTATGGAAGTGTTGAATCACTATATTGTACACCTGAAACTAATATTACACTATAGGTTAACTAACTGGAATTTAAATAAAAACTTGAAAAAAAAAGAAATAATTACTTGTCTGTTCTGGACAGACATTGAAATACCTCTGTTCAACTTTCCCTTTCAGTGATGAGCCTGGATGGGACATTAAAATTGAGGAACTGCAAGACTGAAGCAGCCTGCACTGCTGAGTCATCTCACAAAAGACAGTTGCACTGATAGGTCACCTGACCTACAATAGGCTCTATATGTTCAAGAAATAAATTTCACATGCTAATTTATCAAAACTCGGGATTGTTTATTACTACATCATAACTCAATCCTATTTTGATTACAACTGCTTTGGATCATTGTATTTTCTTCCATGAGGTTGAGAAAATACTTCTTCGGCTGTATGTAGGCCAGGCTACGTGTTTTATTGCTCCAGAATAAAAGGAAGGAAAGGCACTGAGCCATCTCCTCTGAATGGATGGATTATAGGACAAAACAGGGGGATGAAGCAAGATCAAGCTCTGCAGGCATGGACGAGGGCTTTTGTTTTACCATCTCTTAGTTTCTGTAATCATAGAGCAGGAATATGAATGTTTAGATTCTTCCAAAGTTGTCTCCTTTGTCAATATTGTTTCCTATTTCTCATCGTATATGTAAGATTTTGTCATTCAATGATTTAAGTTTACTTTTCCCTGGCCCTAGAGTTTTTACTTTTGGCCTTACAGTCCTCTTTAACTCCCCTTGCACTCTTTGAGATTACAAACCCTCATTAATATTCATTTTAAGGGTGCCTGGGTGGCTCAGTGGGTTAAGCCTCCACCTTCAGCTCAGGTCATGATCTCAGGGTCCTAAGATGGAGCCCCACATTGGGCTCTCTGCTCAGTGGAGAGATTGCTTCCCCATCTCTCTGCCCACCTCTCTGCCTACTTGTAATCTCTCTCTCTCTGTCAAATAAATAAATAAAAATCTTTTAAAAAATATTCATTTTAGATTCAGGATCCAGTGGAATAGAAACATTGCCTTCCAAAACTGGCTTCAAAAGATGATTTACAAGGTAAAGCACAGTGTATGTCCACGCTTCCTGATTACTGAGATCAGTCATTCTACTTTCTCTGTAAGCTTCAGTGTCTCTGACCAAGAAAACAATTTCCATTTTTCTTTCCTCTGAATGTATTTGCAAAATTTTCTACTAACCAGGACATTCCATTGCATTCTTAATATTCCCAGTGTTCCTTGGACAAGAATTGCTTCTCTTTTATTATGATGCTTTTGCACAATGTCTTCCAAGTGCTATTTTCTAAACAGCATTTGATTTGGCTTTTACTACTTTGTTGATGTGTTTATAAGCACATGCTTACAGTTTGCTTGATATGGGTATCTAAGCTAACTTCTGATTAAGCTTGTTATTCCCATCTACATCTTACAAAAGCCAAAGCTTTGCTTCCTCCAATTATAGGTTCACTTATTTAACCATTTGTCTTACATCTTCTTTACTTATCACCAAACAAGCCTGCAGTAAATTTGGTAGTAATTACTCTATTCTGAATTGCCATAACAAACCCTTTGATCTCATTTAATATGTTTTATTTTATCTATAAATTACATATGACTTTAACATAATCTTGTATAAATCAGTGCAGAGAAATATTGTTATGGATTTGCTTCTCCCTACTTTCATTTTCAGAAGGTAATTTTATTCCTAATAGTTAATTAATGAAATTAAACACCTGTTGCTGTTAATTAATATATGGTTGATGTGGATGTGGCTGAGAAGATCTGAAAAATACTCAAGTCCAGAAGACTGGAGTGTCTCTTCAGGGAGGCAAGACTAGAACATTTTTTGTAACACAGAAAGTTGGATTCTAACCAACTCCATTATACCCCATCTGAATAGATGGGAGAAAGTGGACCTAGCCAGGAGTCATAAAAAAAGATGTCCAAAGAGGGAGACACACTGGACCTGAGGGACATCTTCATATTACAGTCAACAAATAGACTCTGATGCACTATGATTGCCTGCCCCACTACAATAGATTTATCCATGGCCAGAACTATCCATCTCTTTCAGCTCTAACTTCATGCTGATCATACAACTTTTAAATTATTATTTTAGTTTCTCAGAGACCTTGATACAAAGTAGGAAATGCACTGGACCACAGAGATGTGTGTTTGAGTTATGGATAAAGTGACCATATGTCCTGTTTTGTCCTGGACAGTTACAGTTTATACCTCTTGTCCCAGCCTAATTATTAACAGTTCCCTTTTTTCAATCTTAGAAGTGTCATAGTTTAGATAATAAATTATGTGATCACTCTAGTTTATGGGTTATCCTTTAGCAATGAATTTACTTGAATTCAATTTATACACCAGCCTCTTATAAGTCTGGTTAGTTATAGTCTGTCCCAAACACCCTGATCAATACAGAGTAGACTGACAAATTAATTAGCTAAATCTGCAAATATGAGCAACAGACTCCAGACTCTGGGATTCTGCCCAGATGGTGCCACCTTTTCAAAAACTCTATGATCTCTCCTTGGACATCTCTACTTGATTTCTCAGTTTCCTACATGTGAGATTATGGCAGCCTTGCTCATCGATTTTTCTTCAAAGTTACACTTAACTTTCTAGGCAATTACCAGCTCTTAAATAGTTGTAAGAGATTTTTTTTAAATTATTTTATTTATTTGAGAGAGAGTGAGCAAGAGAGAGAGCATGGGGGAGGAGCAAAGGGAAAGGGAGAAACAGACACTCTGCTGCGTAGGGAGCGCAATGTGGAGCTCAATCCCACGACCCTGGGATCATGACCTGAGCTGAAGGCAGACGCTTAACCAACTAAGCCACCCAGGCGCCCCATAAGAGATTTTAAAATGTGAAAAAGTTTTCAATTTAATTGCAGCTCTTGTGAAGGGTGTCAAGGATGTTTGGAATCACTAGGAACAGGATACTGAGTTTGTGTAGGATGCTTGGAGAATGAAGAATATTAGTATTTCAACTCCAAGAAGTGTCACATAGTTGATGGCAACAGTGAGAATAGAATGTGCAGCTGGCAACAACTATGTAACTGCTGAGAAAGATGACAATCCCCTAAAAATGGTTGTTCCATCACTGAATACTTTGGTTGCCTTAGGTAGAGACTGTTGTCCTGATGATACCTAGGAATTACCCTTGTAGAACTCACAGAGATTCATTTATCTGGCAATGCCCAAGCATAAGTAGGACCGAGACCCAAGCAGGAGCTGTGCCCTGGTCAGCTTGTGGTATATCTGTTGTCCACTGCCACTGACTGTTATGACGTTTTTTGCTTTGTGGGTAGATATGAATGATAAACTAATATTTTTGGTTATTAGTGTGTAGATGTTCCCTTGAGGGGCTTTTCACAATCAGTCATAATGCTGAATAAAATAAAACCGCTAAAAATCTATCACTTAAGATATGTAATGGTGAAACTACAAACGCATTGTAGAAGACATTTTTAAAGTTGTGACTGTCTATTCTCAGGGAAGAGGGTAGGGAGAAGGGGAAGGAGATATCATTCTGTGTATCAGAAATTATTGTCTCAGGCATCTTTCAAGTCATAAAAATAGTGGTCATTTTCTCTCTCTCTGTGTGACTGGAACATAAAAAACAAAACACATGAACATGAAAACAATAAAACAAACAGACCCTCAAATACAGAGAACAAACTGGTGGTTGCCAGAAGGGCGGGGATTGGGGCAATGGGCAAAATGGATGAAGGGAATTAAGAGATACAAATTTTAGTTATAAAATAAGTGAGTCACGGAGATGAAAAGTACAGCATAGGGAATATAGTTAATAATATTGTAATAAAGTTACACTGGTGACAGATGGTGACTACTCTTACTGCAGTGAGCACTGAGTAATATATAGGATTGTTGAATCACTATATTGCACACCTGAAACTAATATAACATTGTATGTCAATTATACTTCAATAATAAAAAATGGCCAACATTTGTTTATATGTGAAATGGAATTATTCTTTTTACTGTTAGAATTTTCTGGTTTTCTGTATCTAGTATACCCAGAATTACTTAAGACTACATATTTAAAGTAAATCCATTAAATTCAAAGCTACATGAAGGCTTTTCTTCAGAATATTCTCAAATGTCAATGGAATATTTCTTTCCTTTTTTAATTACAGTGTAATGATTCTTCTTATGCACTAGAAACATGATGATAATGATGATGATCATGATCGTGACCAATGATTTCAGATAATGAGAGGATGGGGAATGGTCAGTCATTTATGCAGAGATGAAATAAGTCTGAATCTCCTCACTCCTCAAGTGAACCTGCTGATTTTATTCTATTTCATAGTAACAAACTAGACTCTAACCCCATGTCTATGATCATGCAAATACATGCTATTAATCATAAGAAACCAGGCAATGAATGGCAATGTGAAGTTAAAATATTCTTCTGTAGGTGTGACAAATACATATATTACATATGACCTAGAATTCATTTAATAGTTTGTCTGTATTTTCTGTTTCCCTTTGCTCATTTCCTTTTATCTATTTCATTTTTATCTGACTGAATTATTAAAATCTGGAAAACTGAGTCTAACTAATATAAGCCTAATCAGTAAGTCAAATCAATAGTGATGGTTCCTGTTGGTGTCAGAGATCCTATTTATTTGGAAGTTCGACTCTTGTATTAATCCTTGGATTTATTTTTTTCTGAAAAAGCAAATGATTTTTATTTTTAGCCCAAATCAACTTTAAAATCCCTTTTTCATGAAGTAACTTTTATTTTTTATTTAAAACGTAGTATCAACCCATGGCAAAATATTAAACATGAAAAACATCTATGATTAAGGAAGTGAAACTACTTCTATGACAAGTGTAGAGAGATGTAGTTGGTTAGTCCTTATATCCAGAAATCTCAAGAGACTTTAAAATTACTAAAATGAGTTTAAAATAATTGGTGAAAGCCTAGATAAAATACATATATATACAATAATCAATATCTTCTATCTATGTTGGCAGTAACCATTTCAATATGGAAATTGTCTAGTAATACATTTAACTAGAAAGATATAGAAACCACAGGAAGAAATCTATAAAATCATATTGAAGAATGTAAAAGAACACAGAAAAGGAAGACACAATGTATTCATACAATATCCAAATGTAAATAATTGCTTGAAGATGATTATTATTGAAATTCTAATTACTATTGTTTCTATATGACTATGATAAAAAAAGCTATTTTACAAGTTATCTGGAAGAATAATAGCCAAAAATTGCTCAAGCGAATTATGAAAAGTAAAAATAGTGGCTGGGGGTGGTGAAAGGCTGGCTCAGTCAGTAGAACATGTGACTTTTGATCTTGGTGTTGTGAGCTGGAGCCTCACATTGGGTGTAAAGATTGCTTAAAAATAAAATCTTAGGGGCCCCTGGGTGGCTTAGTGGGTTAAGCCTCTGCCTTCAGCTCAGGTCATGATCTCAGGGTCCTGGGATCGAGCCCCGCATCGGGCTCTCTGCTCAGCAGTGAGCCTGCTTCCCCCTCTCTCTGCCTGCCTCTCTGCCTACTTGTGATCTCTCTCTCTCTCTCTGTCAAATAAATAAATAAAATCTTTAAAAATAAATAAATAAAATCTTAAAAAAAAAGTAGTGGCTAGGGAACTCCACTTAACAGATATCTATAAAGCTACTATATTGAAAATCATGTTGAAATGAGACAGGAATAAACAAACAGAGTAGTGAAATAGAATTAAAAGTTCAGAGATGGAGCCAAATGAAGTTGTGAAGGCTTTATATTTGATAAAGGTTTTATTCCAACTTAGTAGAATAAGGAGAATTTATCTGAGTAAAGGTGTTTGCACAACTGTCTTTCCATCTGGAGTGAAAAGGCTAGATCCTAACCTCACACCATATATAAAAATTAATTCCAAATGAATTCAGAATTTAAATTTAAAGAATAAAAATATTAAAATTGGAAGAATATTTGCATAATTTTATAGTGGGAGAGAATTATTATCCTAAAGAACACAGGAATTTAGAAATCATAATGGAAAAAAAACCCAAGAATTTAAAGACATTATAAAACAAAAAGCAAAAAGTATGGCAAAATACACTGTAAATGCACCCTAGAAAATGCAAATTAAACCCAAAATTAAATCTAATTTCACTCATCAGAATGTCAAAACAACGACTTAGGTCTTTAAACATAAAATAGTGTCTTATGGATGTGGGAATTGCTACAACAATTTTGGAAACTAATCTGTCAATATCTATTTAAGTTTTTTTTTTAAATGTACATATCCCTGACTTAGCAATCCTGAAGTTTCAGAATTTATTCTACGGAAGTAAAGCAAAAGTTTGCGTTATGTACACACATACACATACACGTGTTAATATATATTATATTAACACGTGTATGTGTATGTGTGTGTGTGTGTGTGGTTCCCTGCACTAAGCTTGTGGTAGTGAAAAACCTACGAAGAACTGGAATGTCCACAATATTGAACCGTTGAATGAACTGTAGCAGTATACCCATGCTATGATCATCAATTTTATGTCCACTTGACTAGGCCATGGGATCCCCAGATATTTGCTCAAATATTCAGGGTATATCTGTGAGGATGATCCTAAATGAGATTAGCATTAGTCAATACGCTTTGACTAAAGCAGATTGCTCTTCCTAATATGGATGGACCTTATCCAATTATTGAAGGCCTGAATAGAACAAAAAGGCTTGGTGAGAGGGAACTCCTGCCTGACCCTGACTGCCTTTGAACTGGGACATAGATTCTTTCTTGACTTTAGGCCATACTGAAACACTTGCTTTTCCTGTGTTTAAAACCTGTAGCGGGTTTGAAACGTACACTCAGACTGGAACTTATACCATCAGCTCTCTGGGAGCTTAGGCCTTAAGACATAGAGCAGAGCTACATTATTGGCTCTCCTGGGTTTCCAACTTGACAAATGCAGACCTTGAAACATGTCACCCTCCATAATTGTATGAGCCGATTCCTTATAATAAAATCTCTTTATACACACACACACACACAAACACACACACACATACACTACTGGTTCTGTTTCTCTGAAGAACACTGACTAATGTGCACACTAGGGGATATTATGCAGCTACCAAAAAAGAATGAGATGGGGCCATATTTACTGACTTGAAGGATGCCCCTGAGCTGTAATATAATGCACATGGTAGGATTCCATCAGTGTTAAAACAAATAAAAAATGAAAACTATGCATTTACACATATACAGATGCACATGTACATGCTTATATTTGAGTGGACAGGATAAAAAAAGTGAATAGACTCACAACAGGATGTGTACATTAGTTTCCAGGCTCAAAAAGCAGGAGAATGGAGGGAGAGGAGAGATTACTAAATGTTTACTTATGTTATGCTGATTTTGCAATTTTTAAAGTTTTTTTGTGATAAAATTCTCATAACATAAAATTCACTATTTTAAATTTAAAACTGCATAATTCAGTGATTTTTAGCACATTCACAAATTTGTGGAACTATCACCAGTACTTAAGTCTAAAACATTTATGGCTCCACAGAATAAAACGTTGAGATTCCTCCCAATTCCACATCCCCTCTATCCCCTGGAAACCACTGATCAACTTTGTCTGAATGGATTTGCTTATTCCAGACATTTAATATGAATGGATTACAATACATGGCCATTTGTGCCTGGCACCTCTCACTTAACATGATGTTTTTAGGGTCTATCCATATTGGAACACGTTTCAGTACATCATTTTTATTTATGGCCAAATAATATTCCATTGTATGGATATACCAAATTTTGTTCATGTAGTCATCAGTCGATGGACACTTGGATTGCTTTCTCTTTTTGGCTATGAATATTCTTATACATGTGTATACATGCACAAATGTGTGCATACTTATATAGCATATACTCACATATATGTATATGCATGCACAAATAATTTTTTCAAGTATGAAGATAAAGAGTGTTTTGGACATTCAAGGAGTTAGAAAGTTTGCTGTTCAAAAAACTTCTTTAAAGAACCATTCCTGGGAGTTTTCTTAAAAAAATAAAAAAAAAAAACTTCTTTAAAGAGATTTACTCTATTTCTACCTTTTCTTGAGATCAATATCTTCCTTGCCTGAGATTTATTTTTCATATTGCCAAGGACAGTGGCAAAATTTTACTCCTGTTTAAATATTTGCTGATGCATTATGTCACAAAATTTAATATTAAGTCTAGATTGAAAACTCCAAAGAATCTCAACTGAATATGAGAAGTGTGTGTGTGTGTGTGTGTGTGTGTGTGTGTGTGTTTTGAGAGGGTATATGGAGGGGAGAAAGTGAAAGTATGCTAAGATTTTGTCATATATAGATAGAAGTCACAGCTAATAATTAACTATGCATGTTCATATTTAAATATAAAATAATATACATAAAGTTAGATTTAGACATTTTTATGTTCATTAAAATTTCATTTGAAATATAGAAAAAGGATGTTTTGGGGGAAACAATGAACAAAGAGAAGTTGACAACTCAATAAAATACAGGAAAGAATCAATTAAAAGCTAAAATATGCTAAATACAAATTAACATGAAAGTTGGCAAATGGAGAATATAAACTGATTGGAAAAAGATGTGCAAACATATAAATCCTCATACCAAATGTGGACAGACTTATTTCCCTAATAAATGAAGACAGACCCTCTGACTGTGGAAAATGAGAAAGTTTTTTTATTTCTATGTTTTGGCAATTGAGTTCTTCTTTCCTGAATGCTTATTGCTTTGCATCATAATTCCTAAACTAAATTATTAACTAAACCACATAATCCTCCACATTTATATATGCCAAGAATAAATTCAATAAACATAGGGGTGCCTATATCTTTTCAAATTACTTTTCATTTTCTTTGGGTAAATACCCAGTAGGGCAATTACTGGATCACATGGAAATTCTATTTTTAATTTTTTGAGGACCATCCATATTGTGTTCCATAGTGGCTGCACCAGTTTGCCTTCCTACCAACAGTGCATGAGGATTCCTTTATCTCCACATCCTTGCCAGCACTTGGTATTTCTATGTTTTTTATTTTAGCCATTCCAACAGGTATTAAGTAATATCTCATTGTGGTTTTAATTTGCTTTTCCCTGATGATTAATGATATTGAGCATAACATAGGCCTGTTGTCCATCTGCATGTCTTTTTTGGAAAGATGTCTATTCAGGTTCTCTGTCCATTTTTAATAGGATTATTTGGGATTTTTTGGTGTCCAGTTATATAAATTCTTTATATACTTTGAATATTAACTCCTTTTTGGACATACCAATTACAAATATCTTCTCTGATTCAGTTGCCTGTTTGGTTGATGATTTCCTTTTGTTGTGCAAAAGCTTTTTATTTTGCTGTAGTCCCAATAGTTTAATTTTGCTCTTGTTTCCTTTGCCTGAGATGTATTTAGAAAAAATGTTTCTATGGCCGATGTCAGAGAAATTACTGCCCCTGACTTTTTCTAGGAATTTTATGGCTTTGTGTCTCATATTTAGGTCCTCTATGTTTACTGTAACATTATTTACAATAGCCGTGATATGGAATCAACCCCAATGTCCACAGATAGATGAATGGATAAAGAAGATGTGATATAGATATACAGTGGAATATTATTCAGCCATTAAAAAATGAAATCTGACCATTTGCAATAACATGGATGGACCTGGAGGGTATAATGTTAAGTGAAATGTCAGTCAGAGAAAGACAAATACCATATGATTTCACTCATATGTGGAATTTAAGAAACAAAACAAATGAGCAACTAAAGAAAAAAGAGACAAACAAAAAATAGTCTTAATTACAGAGAACAGACTGGTAGTTACCAGAGGAGAGGTGGGTTGGGGGATTGGTGAAATAAAGAGGATTAAGAGTATGCTTAATGTGATGAGGACTAAGAAATGTATAGAAGTGTTGAGTCATTATATTGTACATATGAAACTACTATAACACTGAATGTTAATTATACTTAAATTTAAAAAGACTAGAAATACAATAAATTTAAGATGGATAAAAAAGCTAAACTTAAAAAAAACAAGGCATAAAAGTAAAAGTGTATTTTTATAATTTTTAAGTGGGAATGATATAGATGTAAAAAAGGAAAAAAATGACTGCTTTTATCATAGGAAACACTAAGTGCCATTTCCCCCCAGAAACAAATACTTGGAAGAAGATATTTGTTACATATAATGAGTTAATATCAAGAACATATAAAGATATTGTATAAAATAACACAAAAACACAATACACAGAAGTAGAAGATGAAAAAGAAATATAAATATTGTACTAACATAACTATGAATTGCATACATTTAAATAGAAGCAAGAAATATCACTATTCGGCCATCAGGTAAAAGCTAAGGATTAGTAACATCAAGACTTACCACAATTTTGGGGAATCAGACTCCTCATATACTACTGACATTTGTGTGAATTGGCAAAATAATCTTGAGGGATAATTCAGCAGTATATAAACACATTAAGGTGCTTCAAAGAAGCATACAGACAGAAATTAATTTCAGAGGTTGTGGTTAATAATAATTGTGCAAAATTAGAAACCACCTAAATGATCATCAATAAGGGAATAATCAAATAAATTTTGGAATATTCATGCAATTGTATATATAGGGCAGTTAAAAAAAATGAAGTTCATCTGTTTGTACTGACACAGAAAGTTCACCTAGACATACTGCTTTTGAAGCAACAAGTAGGGGTGCCTGGGTGGCTCAGTCAGTTAAGCATCTGCCTTCAGCTCAGGTCATGATCCCAGAATCCTAGGATCGAGCACCACATTGGGCTCCCTGCTGAGGGGGAAGTCTGCTTCTCCCTCTCCCTCTTCACCCGCCCAGCTAGCGTTCTCTCTTCTTTCTCTCCCGCTTGCTCACTCTCTCAAATAAATAAGTAAAATCTTAAAAAAAAACCACAAGAAACAAGTAGAAAATGATTCAGATAGCTAGCCTGCCAAGCTAAATATCTAAATCTCATACATGTGAATCAGCTTACTAAAAAACTGGAAAAATATCCGCCTAACTGTTCTAAGTGGCTAGTAATGAGGAATAGAGTAGGAATGCAGGAAGGCTTTGCCCTGTGTCCTTCTGCATTGTTTTAATTTTTTTTTAATTTTTTAAATTCATTTTCAGTGTAACAGTATTCATTGTTCTTGCACCACACCCAGTGCTCCATGCAATCCGTGCCCTCTCCAATACCCACCACCTAGTTCCCCCAACCTTCCACCCCCCGCCCCTTCAAAACCCTCAGATTGTTTTTCAGAGTCCATAGTCTCTCATGGTTCACCTCCCCTTCCAATTTCCCTCAACTCCCTTCTCCTCTCTAACTCCCCTTGTCCTCCATGCTATTCGTTATGCTCCACAAATAAGTGAAACCATATGATAATTGACTCTCTCTGCTTGACTTATTTCACTCAGCATAATCTCTTCCAGTCCCGTCCATGTTGCTACAAAAGTTGGGTATTCATCCTTTCTGATGGAGGCATAATACTCCATAGTGTATCTGGACCACATCTTCCTTATGCATTCATCCGTTGAAGGGCATCTTGGCTCTTTCCACAGTTTGGCGACCGTGGCCATTGCTGCTGTAAACGTTGGGGTACAGATGGCCCTTCTTTTCACCACATCTGTATCTTTGGGGTAAATACCCAGTAGTGCAATGGCAGGGTCATAGGGAAGCTCTATTTTTAATTTCTTAAGGAATCTCCACACTGTTCTCCAAAGTGGCTGCACCAACTTGCATTCCCAC
Source organism: Lontra canadensis (assembly GCF_010015895.1). NCBI lineage: Eukaryota > Metazoa > Chordata > Mammalia > Carnivora > Mustelidae > Lontra > Lontra canadensis. The sequence continues at coordinate 2,289,281 of NW_022631125.1, forward strand.
CAACAGTGTAAGAGGGTTCCCCTTTCTCCACATCCCCTCCAACACATGTTGTTTCCTGTCTTGCTAATTTTGGCCATTCTAACTGGTGTAAGGTGGTATCTCAATGTGGTTTTAATTTGAATCTCCCTGATGGCTAGTGATGATGAACATTTTTTCATGTGTCTGATAGCCATTTGTATGTCTTCATTGGAGAAGTGTCCGTTTATATCTTCTGCCCATTTTTTGATATGATTGTCTGTTTTGTGTGTGTTGAGTTTGAGGAGTTCTTTATAGATCCTGGATATTAACCTTTTGTCTGTACTGTCATTTGCAAATATCTTCTCCCATTCCATGGGTTGCCTCTTTGTTTTGTTGACTGTTTCCTTTGCTGTGCAGAAGCTTTTGATTTTGATGAAGTCCCAAAAGTTCATTTTCGCTTTTGTTTCCTTTGCCTCTGGAGACATATCTTGAAAGAAGTTGCTCTGGCTGATATCGAAGAGGTTACTACCTATATTCTCCTCTAGGATTCTGATGGATTCCTGTCTCACGTTGAGGTCTTTTATCCATTTTGAGTTTATTTTTTCGCAATGACATTTATTATAATACTTGCATATATTAAAAATATAAATTACAATTTAAGTAACCTTGAAAAACTATATTCTCAATATTCTTTACTGTCTCATTTATTTTCATCACCAGCGTCTTCTCAGGTTAAATTGTCTGTATCAAAGACATATGAAAAGAAATTACAAACAGAAAAAAATTTAATACCTAACCCTAAATTTCAAATAATTTTTAAATGCAACAAGGTGCATAATTATTTCCAATTTTACTATAAAATTCATGGTTTTCATACATAGATGGGTACAATTTGTGTGTTCACATTTAATTCATATTTAATTCAAAGTACAAGACTGGCCTAGGAAATCAGGAGGTCTGGATTCTAGTCCACATCTACCAATGTGTTAATGCTGGCAAGTTACTCACCTGCTCAGATGTCATCATTCTATCATTTAAAGGGGATGGACTAGGTGATCTCTAAGGCCTGACAACCTATGGTTCTACAACAATCTGAAAATCAAACAAATGTAACTGAAGATGTTTATAATGAGTTTCATGTCCATAGATTCCACATTTTAGGAACCTTTCAAATTCAAGTAGTTTGTCTCATTTTCTCAAGAGCGTCCTGATCAAACTATCTATCTATATTTGGGGGAAAACTGTCACCCTGATATGATCACCTTTCATAACAAAAAAGAAAAAAAGCTTGAGAAATGGCTTCCCCAGAGTCTTAAGATACTGGTAGATAATGTAAGCAGCAAAGTATAGTGGGAATAGTATAATTTAGGAGTCAAGGAAGTGTATATTGTCCAGAAAACCTTGAAAAAGCTATTCAAGGGGTCTGAGCCTCATTATCCACATCTATAAAGTGGAGCTAATACTATCTACTATTATATTTCACCATTTATAGTAATAGCCGTCATTTACTAAGCCCACACTGTATATCTGGCAATGTATCAAGCACTTTCCACAATATCTAATTTAATTCTCACAATAAATCTCAGCTACAGAGCAAAGCTGAGTTATTCTGGGACTTACTGGAACAGAATGTTGATCAATTGCTAAGGAGAACACATCTCTTATGGTTGATGCAAGACTTCACTTTTGTTACCATGCGCTGTCTGGTGATGTCTGAATAGAGAGTTTATTGAAGATCAGTGTTAGTAGCATAATAATGTTCCTGTAGTGTCAAATAATGTTCCTTCGGGGTTCTATCTCATTACTCCCATTTTATTTTGGAAACTCCCAATTAAGGAGTCACTACGAACAGTAGGAAATGTAATGCCAGGTCATCTCCTGGCTCTTTCTTTATACTTTTGCTGATAAATACATACTATGATTCCATTCTTCTTTATATTTCCTCTGATTTGAAATGTTACCACCACTTGATCTTTGTCAAACCCCTGTCACCCTGCTCCCATACAATGTCAGCCCCTTCCAGGTTCTTGCTTTATAAGGAGATCCATCAAACCGCAGAGGAAAAGCTTTCACTTAGTACTTCCAAAACTATATGTAATTTTCTTTTTTTAAATTTTATTTAAATTCATGTTAGTTAACATATAATGTGTTATTAATTTCAGGGGTAGAATTTAGTGGTTCATCAGTTGTATATAACACCCAGTGCTCATTCCATCAAGTGTCCTCCTTCATGTCCGTCACCCAGTTACCCCATCTTCCCACCCACCTCCCCTCCAGTAACCTCTCAGTGTGTTCTCTAGAGTTAAGAGCCTCTTATGGTTTGCTTTCCTCTCTGTTTTTATCTTGTTTTATTTTTCCTTCCCTTCCCCATGTTCATCTGTTTTGTTTCTTAAATTACACATATGAGTGAAATCAGTTTTCAATTTTACCAATACTAATTTGGAAATGCAATGCCATTCCAATCAAAATACCTACAGGAATTTAAGAAAACAGAATGAGACAAGCTAATTCTCAAGTTATCTAGAAGACAAATGCAGAAGTTCAGCCAAGCAATTTTTGGAAAAGATTGGCGAGGAGAAAAAACAAACAGGAAATAGCATATGAGCTGTGATTTAGACTGAAATTTCATGAGGAAACCTTCATGGGTTAGAAATATGTCAGCAACTATGCTCACTCTAATTATAATTATAGCAGCGTTCACTGGAGTAGCTACAATGAGATCATTGTTGACAACACTTTTCTTTTGCATATGGTAGATGGGAATGGCTTAAATTTTCTTGAAAATAAGGCATTAAATTTAAGGCATATGTTAGTGGCTGCCCACCCAAAAGCCATTTCACCTTTCTTGCTAAGGAAGCCCTGCCTCGGGTAGCAATGTGACCCACTCCAGGAGAAACAGCAAGCTTGAGGATGAAAACCACCATCCTGTTAACAACAGAAGGGTGGAAAGAACTTGGGTCCCCAGAATCATTAAAATGCTGGTGCACCTCTGCATCCACCCACCCCAAGGTTTTTTATTAAATAAACAAAACTTTGTTTATGCTTTAAGCCATTTCAGTCAAGTTGTCTATTACTTGTAGCTAAAAACATTTCTAATAGATACATGTGTCGGGGTAGGGGTGGGGATAAAAATAAACATTCTAAAATACTCTTTACTTTTAGAGGAATAAGGAAATATACAAAAATCTGTTGATTCACATGATAGAAACAATGTCTTTATTGGAAAGCCACTGAAATTCTAAAAGCACATATGGAGATAAAATGGAGAGACAAGAGGTTGAAAACAAAGGGAAAAAAAGAGGTTGAAAACAAGGATTAGAAGCAGGAAATTACTCAACTATAAATTGATTTTCCTGGGTTTTTTCCCCCATCAAAGTGGATATAATGTGAAACGACTGAAAGCTTCTTCTGAATATTTGCATGGTTCTGTTCAATCATTATATATATTTAAAAGAGACACACACACACATATACACGCTGCACAGATCTCGAGTTTTAATGAGTTTTGACAATTGTATATATCTGTAAAATTAAAACCCTAAACTGGATATAGGACATTTTTATCACCTGAGAAAATTCTCCCAATAGACCAACATTAATCTGATTTGTATCACCATAGATTAGTTTTAAGTTTTAGAACTTCACAGAAGTGAAACAATGTGTCCTCACTCTTTGCCATCTAGATTCATTTGTTTGACATGCATGTAAGGTCCATTCATGTTGTTGTATTTATGAGTAGTTTGTTCATTTTCACTGCTGAGCAATATTTCATCAGATGAATACACCAGTGTGTGTATCCTTTGTTCTGTTGATAGATATTTGGGTTGCTTCCAATTGCTGGCTACTAAGAATTTTTTTTTTCTCAGTCAGTGCTGTGAAACCTGAATCTTGAAAACTACAAATAAATGTCTCTTTTGTCTTGCTACTAGCATGAGGGCAGCAATAAAGTCAAAACATTTCCATTCTTTCCAAGTTTTTCTGAAAAAGTAATTTTTGAGGTAAGGAACAGTAATTAGCTCCAAGATACACAAGGATTGCCATGAGTTTTTGGAAGTAAAATACACTTAGAAAAGTAATTTAACCTCTCTAAACCTCGGTTTCTTATCTATAAAATATCTTTAAGGACTTTTTTTTGTTTTAACATTTTATTCCATTCATTTTATTTCAAAGAAGAACAGAGATGCTTTGGAGCAGGGAATCATCATATTGGTATTGGCTTTGAATGTCATGGACCACATGTGGGTATGATGTTTCTATTCAAGTTCACTACCCAAAAATATTTACTGGTTTTTGTTTTGTTTTATTTTCTGTTGTTTGTTTACTTTAGCAGAAGCTCTTCGTTTAATTTTTGGAAATGATACTGTGATATTATGATTTATAAGAAATACTTATTTGGTTATTCGATGACCAAAATATATTTGCCAGATGTATTTGGTTTTCTTCCATGGTTCTTGGTTCACAGTCCAAGAATATTGACTTTTATTTTAGTTTTATAGATTCAAGGGATTTTTTAAAATGTTTTATTTATTTGTTTGACACAGAGAAAGAGAGAGACAGTGAGAGAGGGAACAGAAGCAGAGGGGAGCTAGAAAGGGAGAAGCAGGCTTCCCGATGTGGGGCTCGATCCCAGGACTCTGGGATCATGACCTTAGCCAAAGACAGATGCTTAACAACTGGGCCACCTAGGCACCCCCAAGATGAGGATTCTTTATACAGTTACACTTTTCTGAACATGTCCACAAAGAATTCTTTGTTGAAAGAATTCTGGAAACTGTTAAACTTAGCCATTGTCAAATATTTTAATTTAGTCATTTATTTTCCACTGGAGGACAGCAGTTATATGAAAAAGTAAAATGGTATTTACCTCCATTAGGTCCAGACACCAGTTGTCCCTGGGACTATAAAGCTTGACCCTTAGTCACTATGGACTTCCCAGGGGAACCCAGTCACTGAAAGTTCCCAATAGCATGCACTTCTGCCTCTACTTCAGTTAGGGCAAAAAGTATGACTCCCTACCACTCCTGAATTGCTTTCTGTGCTTGGCATTGGCCCTCAAGGGAAATTCTTGTGACAGAGTATCTAATCAGAGAGAAAAAAATGTATTAGTGTCCTGGAGAAGAAGGTATGGGACTTGAGGTCACCACCCCACTCTTTTTTTTTTTTTTCTACTACATGTAGTAACTCTGCTAAAGACATTGGGATTCACTGTTGTAGTCAGAGATGGAAAATAAGTAGATTTCAGAAGATAGTGAGGAGAACTAAAAATCACTGTAAGCCAGTGTGGTAGGAAGGTCTATGAGATTTCAATGTCTGCTTTGTTCTTGCTGCAGTAGGAGACAAGGATAGCAAAGTATTTTTTATTTACATGTCCCCTTATGGGAAGAACAGCCCAAACTGTTTTAAGTCCCAGGATCTTCTAAATCCCACCTCTGGGACAGGAAACAGCTAGTCTGTGTTTTAGATGGCCTTTGAAAGACACTTTTGGCTAGAACTTGTAGGGAATGTTAGACCTGTGGAGGAATTAAACTTGAGCTTCACTATAAAGGAAGAGATATAGAGACGCTGAAGCTTAGACAGGAAGTGGAAATAGCTCCTTACCCACATTTTGTGAACTTCACAGATAAATTCCTTACCCAAGGTCATACCCCTTCAATGTGTGCTAGAGGCTGCATATACTGCTAGAGACCATCGTACACAACTCTTCTCAATACCAAGTACAGTGACATCATGTTGATAGCTTGAAATAGGCATGGATGGGAATATTTACATTATGTAAATCAACAAACACTACAGATTGGTCATTTGTTCCCACCCCAACCCCCACCCAGAGAGCCAGTTGTTAAATATTTACTCACTTCCAACCATTGTGTGGGAACATAAAGGACTGACATCTTGATCCAATTTGAGTCAACCCTATAGCATCATTCTAGCTCTGTAGCCCCTCAAGAGATTGGTGGAAGCTGCTGTTGGGTTTGCATTGCAAGTAGATCTCTTTTTGCCCATTACTGCTTCTGTTGCATTCCTTCCACAGATGTTGATCCCACGCTTCTCCTAAATAAACATCCTGTACCCTAACTTCCATCTCTTTGCAGGATAATTACCCTTCCAGAGAGGTTAAATAATGTAATCAAGGTCACCCAGATAGTCAGGGACAGATCCAGAACTCAATCATCTGTCTAACCCTAAAAAGCCCATGTACTTAACGATCATGCAGAGTGTGTCTAGAGATCAATGATAAATTCCTGGATAACAACCATTTTCTACTTCCCAACTACTTTTGATTCTACACAACAATTTTAAGAACAGGAATCATTCAGGGTAGATGACTCCAAAAGACTAACCTAATGTGCCTCACATTTTATGAGTTATTAACATTGAGGCAGCAATGAGATATCTGTACAAAGACAGAAAAAGACAAAAAACAATTTCCTACCAGCAGTCACTCACATAGGATCAACATGGAAAGTGGGTCTGGATAAATTGGGCAGGTAAGCAAAATATGTCTTGGTTTTCTCCTTTCTCTTCAGTGCAATCAACTTGATTTAACACATTTATCATTGCCTACAGTGTTTAAACCACTGTGATGGATACTGCAGGGAACACAAGATAAGAACTGTTTTCTAAATATTCTCCATATACTAGGCAGGTGAATTTAAAAAGGCAGAAAAGTAAAACAAAGCAGAGTGGTGCATTGGTGCAAACAAAATGCCAAGGGACCATTAAGACTGACAGTACAAATTTTACTGATGATCTTGGAATAGGTGGAACTGAAACTTGGTCTTGAAGAGTGAGATTTTGACAGAAAGTTATTAAGTGTGGGGAGGAAAACTCGGGGGGAGGAAACAGCTGGTGCAATTATTTTGTGGCAAGCAAGTTCAGAGTGTGAAAGGGGAAAAGACTGGTCTCGTGTATCGTTCTTTTTTAAAGATTTTATTTATTTATTTGAGATAAAGGGGAAGAGAGAGTGGGAGAGAGCATGAGAGGGGAGAAGATCAGAGGGAGAAGCAGACTCCCTACAGAGCTGGAAGCCAGATGCAGTACTCGATCCCAGGATCATGACCTGAGCCAAAGGCAGTGGTTTAATGAACTGAGCCACCCAGGTGCTCTGTTCTCATGTATCTTGAATGTTTATGCCATTTACCTGTAGTAACCTGATGTCTTCATTTTATTAAAGTCCCTCATAAATCTTAGTCTTCTACAAGGATCTGGAAAGAACGACGTCTGGGGTATTCTTTTGACCTTAACTCTGTTTGGGAGTTTGGATTTTTAATTTTACCCTGAGGGTGTGCAGTTATAGTGAAATGTGAAATACTATTGTCTTTTGTTATACTGATTTAGGCACTAATAGTCATCAGAGTTAGGAAATATTTCCAGGAGAATCCTGGTTGGAGATGAAAGACTGGGGGAAAGGACATGGCAGGAAATAAAGCTGGAAAAGTTAGGAATTTAAATTGTGGGGAGGCATTTTAAAACCATATTTCGGTGTTTAAACCATCCTAATTTAGCACTAGAGCAAGAGAATGACATGATCAGATTTGTTTCCCAAGAAGAAGAAGTTAAAACTGTGGAGAAGGGCGAAAATTGAAGGAATGGAAGAGGCAAGGATTGGGAGGTTATCAGGATAAGCCAGGTGAATTGATATGGTTTTTCTGGATAGTAGGATCAACAATGGAGAAAATGATGTAGTAAAAATAGTTAGAAGTTAGCATTAACAGAGAGTTGATTATATGGAGAGGAAAATATAGGGCATAGTCTAAACTAATCAAAGATCTATTTGCACAGTGTGGGGCGGGGAGGGGGATTGGAAAACATGGTCAATTTTTAGTTCTATCAAAGAAAGAAGTTTATTGCCAGTTTCATCCTGTCCACACCTCTCAGCCGGGCAGTTTCTGCCTTCCCTAAGAGAAAGCATTTTTGTATTGCAAAAGCCTCCACTGCTTATTCGTTCTCATGTCCAGAGAATTTGTCCCATGTCCAGTGTAGAAAACCCCAGCTGGCAAGAATGGATAAGGGCTTCCTATAACCTTATCCATTTTTCTGCATCTGTTTACCAGAAGTGGCCTATGAGAAACTCAGGATTCATCCCTACGTTTTTTTTGTTTCACCAGTTTCTCAGATACACAAAGGCTAGGAATCTGGTGTGGTAGGAGCATCCACACACATTTCTAATATTTTTATCTATATTTTCAATTAAAGTCAGGCTTATTCAGTTCCTTTTGAAGGGCTTGATAGTATCTTACAAGGATTTGTTAAATTCCCCTTATAGTAATTACTAGAATCACAAATAGCTTCCCGGTGTCCTGAGGCATTTGGCAGTCATTTGTGATAATGATACCCATCCAGTTTTATTTTAGTTTTTCCCCAAACTAAAGGACTTTTATCTCTTCATATGGATAACTCCAGTTTAAACACATCCATAGTCATATAGACATGTTTCTACTTCGACAAGAAATGTAAATTACAACCTTCTCTAACCCACTGACCTTCTCTGGAGTTAAGTGTTGAATGTTTTGAAAGAAAGTTCATCAATGAAATGTCACTCACCAATCCTCCAGAGAAAGGTAGCTCTCCTAGAGAATGAGAAAGAGAGAATCACCAACAGAGGCTATTATTGATTAACCAGGTCAAGTCAAATCTCCTACCCTGCCATAGTCCTAAAAATGTGAAGAGGAAATGCTCTTGACTTCATTTGTGTGAAACAATCATCAAAATCATCAGATTGGCTCCAGAGTCCCTTAACCTGATAGGCTTTGTCAACATCCTTGCTTTAGGGTATTGTAAGGGCCTATTTAGCCAGAGCGGCCCCACCTTGGTTGAACAGCCATTTTGTTGTTTATGCAATAAAACTTAAGTTGACCCTGCCCACCCCCCAGGGGAACTTATTTAAAAGCAAGTCCGGGAAACCAATCTCAGGTAACAAAGCCCAAATACAAGGGCGGGTCAGGTCAGGTGGAGATAACGCCCCAAAGGCAGGGATGAGTCGGATCAGGTGGAGACATCCAATCAGTAGAGCGTGTATACTGTCTCCCTAGCTACCAAGGAGTGTGGGCCCCGCCTTTTGGGTGCCTTCTGGGTGCCAATTCTGACCAAGGTAATAGGCTAATTCAAATAGCTACTATGGGGTGAACTGTAATTCAATTGGCCACTCGTGTGGGACCTAGCATGACTGTGCAGCTTTCTCTGTGTGTTACAATCTCATTGGTCACCTGTGCGTGGCCAGGCGCAACCACATGGCCTTTGCTCTATAAAAGTTAGTCTGGGAAGCAGGGAGGGGTCGCCTCTTTGCAAAAGACGTCCCTGGAGGGTCAGTTTGATTCTCGATGCTTGGCGAGAAATAAAGCTTTGCTTGACCTTCGCTTTGTATCAGTCTCACTCCTTTGACCATGGACCCATTATTGGGGGACCCAACATTGGGGACCCAACAGTATGACAAAATAATTCCAAGTTTATCTCCCATTTTTTACCCCAGGGCTAAAATTAGACATTTTTCCGAAGAATCCTTGTTCCTTTTAATGACAAATGATATTTAGAGACCACAATTCTGGTAGCAGAAATACTCACTGCTATTAGACTGAACATTCTTTCTGCCTTTTTTGGACAGAGTGAGAAGGAACCATATGAACCATGTGGTTTTGAGCCCAATGAAACGGCATTTTCTATAAATCAAAAATGATAGATCAGCAGTCTCATGTTGCTTGACCTAACATTTTTTAAGTAGGCTCCCCACCCAATGTGGGGCTTGAATTCATGACCCCAAGATCAAGAGTCATTCACTCTATTGACTGAACTGGCCAGGCACCCCTCGACCTAACATTTTAAAGATAAAATACATTATAGGTTCATCCAATTCAAATTGGATTTTATAGGGCTTTTATTTCAGGTAAGGGAAATGGGCAGAAATACAAATGAAATAAAGTTGTCCATATGTTGATAATTGTTGAAGCCAGACAATAGGTACATGAAAGGTTATAAGCTTCTCTTTTGAGTATGTTGGAAAACTTCCAAAACATAAATTTTCAAAGAAGACTTTTATGATAGGACAGGTAATGTTAATAAGTGATGCTGAAGATGCATATAAAGGCTTTGAATAAAACCATTTCATGAAATGGGAAAGAGAAAAATTGTAAAGAGAGCATTATATTTATATATATTGTTAGTTAATAGGTGTCTATGTATCAAAATTAATACAGCAAGTATTACAAAATTTTGAAAATGGCATCTACATGATAGATGATAGATACAAAGGTAGACAGATAGATAGATATCATGATCACAAGTCTTTTAAGCAGAACATTTAATTTAAGGCCCCAAAAGCCTTCTATTAGGTAGTCATTGCTTACTGCATTCAGAAGAGTATTTATGACTTTAACTGAAACAAGACTTAATAGGTATTTATGGAACATCTTTGATGCATACATCCATGTGCTCAGCTCACTGGTTGTGATATTAATTCATTGATTTATATTTGTTTAAAAGGTTTATAAAATAAGATTACTAAGATCGAGGTGAGAAAGAGAGAAAGAAAAAGAACAGAAATAATTTTGGAAAATCAATTCAGGATGAGCTCAATGGAAAATTACATATTACAAACTCTTAAGCTATTGCTCTAAGTGGGTTTCAATTAAAAACAAATTTTTTAAATTTGAATATAGTCAACACAATGTTACATTAGTTTCAGGTATACAACATAGTGATTCAATTTCTCTATATGGGTTTCACATTTTTTAAAGCTTTCTAAGTCATGAAAAGGAAAAAGTCAAGCTTGATCAGCTTCATGGCTCAGGGTCAACCACAAAATAAAGCTAAGCCAAATTCTATGGAGAAGTACAGCAATTCCTGTTATTTAAAAAAAAAATCTTGATTCACAGACTTGTACCCCAGGGCAAATAATATATGTTAATAAAAATAATTTTAAAAAATTCTGAAGATACAACTCTTCTCATGCAAAGCTAAAAAATTTCAGTCCTATTGGGATGCCTGGGTGGTTTAGTCAGTTAAGTGTCTGACTCTTGATCTCAGCTCGGGTTTTGATCTCAGGGTCATGAGTTCAAGCCCCATATTGGGCTCCATGCTGCATGTAGATGTGGAGCCTACTTTAAAAAAAAAAATCAGGTTTATCAAAGGAGGTCTGGGATGCCTGGGTGGTTCAGTCAGTTAGGCTGCTGCCTTCGGCTCAGGTCATGATCCCAGAGTCTTGGAATCGAGTCCCATATCAGGCTCTCTGCTCAGGGGGGAGCCTGCTTCTCTCTCTCTGCTTCTTCCTGCCACTCTGCCTGCTTGTGCTCTCTCTCTCTGACAAACAAATAAATAAAATCTTAAAAAAAAAGAAATGAAAGTGCTGTTTAAAAAAAGAAGAAGGTCTGCAAAGAATAAGAAGGTGGTCTTTGCATTTGCCAGCATTTTCTAGATTAGAAAACCAAGAGGTGATATCTACCTATATGACATTGCACATCTCTCTGGTTGGAAGCAAAAGGAAACAATCTGCCATTGGCCAAGTTAAAGCTGAGGTGATGTATCCTTGTAAATATATAGAAATACTAAGGAGGAGGGAAAACTGCCACATCTCAGGGGAACTGGTACAAGGAACTGAGAATCTGTGAGAGAATTTCTCTCTTCTTTGTCACTGAGAAATGAGATCATTTTGTCCCTGAAAAACTGAATTGGTTTTGTATCTTGGGGCCCTTATGGGCTCTTGGTGAATCTGTAGTTCTCTCCTTTTTTTAATCCAGCAATTTCTGCTTCAAGCTTCTCATTCCTTCTGGGCTTTGGCTTTATATGGTTCTAGCTAAGTGGTTTGCTCTAGGGGGATCAAATAACTGTGCAAGGGGAGAGCGGTGTGGGAATAGAGGTATGGTTTCTAGAGGGAGAGGAGGCAATGGGTTGGCAATTGCTCCAAAAGGTTTCTACCAAGCATCACCATTCCCAAATTACATGTGTTTAAAATTTTAACCTCCAACTGAAATCCAACTCCAGAGTTTGTGTGGAATCCAGAGAAACCAGAAACTAATTTAGAGGGCCAGAATAAACTGGGGAATATGAACAGAGGGAAGAACAATATTTCTTCTGAGATTTGGCTTGCTGGCATAGCAAACACATTTGTTGATGAAAGAAGTTTTTCAATAAAACGCCAAAAGTAATAAATAGGAAACTCTTCCCAGTGAATCTATTAAGTAACTTTAGTAGGCAAGGCAGGCATTTTAGGGATATTTCTCATGAGTCCTAACCTTCAAAAAAAAAAAAACCAAAAAACCCTACCTTATGTAAGGTCAGTATATGAAAACTGACCCAGGCAGTTAGGGAGAAAGCCATGTCCTTTAATGAATATGCTCCCCATGTTATAGAAGGAATTTTCTTTTATGAAAGCTTCAACTGTATTTTTCCCCCAACAATTACATTTTATTTGAATTGAGAAATGCTTCCTTTTATAAAACCATGTGAAAGGTGTACCTGTTCCAAAATAGAAGCCAATGTGTAGCACTTATATGATATGGTTAATATCCACTAAATTGTTAGTTCAGTTAATGACAAAAACAATTTGATCCCTATCAAAATAATGATCTGTTTCACTGACGGCCATTTTCTTCGGCATGGGACCAACGCACATGAAATGAATATTTCAACAACCAACAATTAATTTTGGGAAAACAGGAAACATAAAGGTTAGAACCAGACCTATGAGCCTCCTGATGTGATACAATAAAAAGTTTATAGCACACATATGGTGAATTCTTGCAACAAAATATTTAACTCAAAAATAATCAGACATATAGATCTTATTTCCAGTTTTCATGAAATGTAGAGGCTAGGAGAACAAATTAATCAAATCACCATGAAAAAAAAACATACTTCCAGAGGGTGGGACATTCTAAGGATAAGTGACCCAGTAGTTTTTTAACAAGTCAGTGTCATGGAAAAAGAGAGTGTGACAGCTATTGTAGATTAAAAGACTTCAGAGATTCGCACAAATAAGTAGAATGTATAATCCTTGTTTAAACAAACCAGCTGTAGAAGACATTTTGGGGACAACTGGGAAAAAATGTGACCATAGACCATGTATTAGATGATATTAGAAAACAATAATTAGTTTTTAAGTGCGATAATATTATTGTGGTTATGTAGGAGCCTGTCATCTTTGGAGATGTAAACAAGCCTTTTGGAATGAAATATCATGAAGTCTGTCATTTATTTTAAAATGTTTCAGTCAAAAAACAATGAGGGAATATGGTAAAGTATTAATCACAGACTAGATTATGGATATATGGGTTCATTATATTATTTTCTCTAAGTTTGAAAGCTTTCAGAATAAACAATTTTTTCAAAGAATCCAACATTTTATAAGCTATTAAATCCTAGTGAGAAAATCAGGAGAAGATAAACAAGAAAAAATTGTGATCAGATAAATGAAGAAACTATCAGCCGCATTTTGATTCTGACAGCAAACCCATAATCTTTCACATTATTGAGCAAGCTCAAAAGAACGCAGAGACGAAAGGTGAAACATGGCAGATATCTTAAAATCCTTTGCAAAAGTTAATGTGCTGTAAACAGAAAAATGTTATCCGGGGCGCCTGGGTGGCTCAGTCATTAAGCATCTGCCTTCAGCTCTGGTCATGATCCTGGGGTCCTAGGATGGAGCCCTGCATCAGGCTCCCTGCTCTGTAGGGAGCCTGCTTCTCCCTCTCCCACTTTCTCTGCTGTGTTCCCTCTCTTGCTGTGTCTCTCTCTCTGTCAAATAAATAAATAAAATCTTTAAAAAAAAAAAAGAAAAATCTTATCCTTCTGTTAACTGAAACATCTGAGCATGCCATTGGTGATTTTACGATCTGAAAATAAGTGAGCATTTTTGAGAGAAATTCTGATTGAATTCTTGAAATTCTTATTTATCCTCCACAAGAAGTCTTCAGAGACTTGAGTTCAAAGTGTTTATATCCTGTTATTGTCATAGATCTCAGGTCAGGGGCTTTGTCCATCTGATGGCAGTTTGACACAATCGCTCACTTTCTGTCCATGTAGTTGGAAAGGAGGTCACTGGGATATTGTTTTGTGGGATATGACCTTGATTCAACAGCGGCCTCCACATAGGCTTTCCCAGAGGCCACAGAACAGAAGGGCTCAGGGACCAAATTAAGATGTGCAAATCACACAGTTTATTAAAACTGAAAGCACACAATGAGAAGCAAGGGGAAAGAGGTGGGGTAGGCACACATCCTTAGAACAGGGTACAGTGGAAGAAGGACCATACTACCTGAATCTTGGGTTAGGCAATGGTCCTGTCTCTGTCTTTCTGTCTCTCCGTCCCACTCTCTCTACTTCAACAGTCTTCACCATTGATAGTGTGGTTATGAGACCGAAGTTGATGTTCAAGCAAGGAAGGCCACAAACAGAAAGGGGCCCCCAGGCTAATAGCACATACTTCTTCTATCAGAGACACATGGTAAAAAAGTGTGCCTGACTACAGCCATAGTTCACCAGTAAGTCTGCTGAATAGTCATGGATTTTATCTGCATTTTCTGGATTATCTGCATTTTCTGGCAGGGCCAGAATGGAACTATTCTCACTAATGGATGGTTGGCTTAGGAAAATGACATAGCTGTCAGCTATTTGTAACGATTATGACTTGGTCTTTCCATGCTTTTCTATCTCTGTAGACTCTTCATTTTTTCCATCATACACTGCATTTGTTCTTTCTTTAACATACAGGTTACCAAATGACTATATATTTAACACATCTTTGGAATTCGTTCAAGTGAATTACTTACTCATTATCTTTAAGCACAGTCATGAGGTTTGCTACTATCTTTAAGCTACTAGCTTTATTATAACAGAGTAGTCATCAGGGAGATGCAAATTAGAACCACAATGAGATACCACTTTATACATGTCAGAATGTCTAAAATCAGAAGCACAAGAAATATTAAGTGTTGGCGAGTATGTGGAGAAAAAGAAACCCAAGCCTCTGCTTTCCATATTGGTGAACAGTTTGTGCATAAAGAGTAGGTCACATTTATCATTTTCTTGAGTAATATTTGTCATTTGACAGTGATGACAACAATGGCAATGATATCCTACATTGAACCAAACTATACTGGTAAGTGAGTTAATTACATCTGCTGATGCCCAAAGTAACTACATAAGGTAAATTAACAGAGAAGGTACTGGTGCCATTTTACAGACAAGGATATAATCAGAAGTGAAATGGCATGTCCTTATTTCAGACCACTGACTAGACCACATCCTTACGAATCATTTTCTTTATGACAAGGGGAGCTAACTCACAGCTGTTTCTGTTTTCGTTTAACACATTCTTTTTTTTGGGGGGGGGGCTCTGATTCCACATTTACCAAACAAACTTCGAATCTGGATCTTTATTTTCAGTTTGGATGCTCAGTATAGGCAGATCATTCTGGATAGTAGGATATTATCTAGCCAAATATGGTTTTCAGCCAATATTCTACACAGATTCTTGATAAACTATAAATTCAATGGATATAGGAATCAAATCTGTTGGATTACTATTTTATCCTTGGTGCCTGGCACCATGTTTGGTGCATTGTGAGTATTAAAAGGACACTTTGTGGAATGAATGAGTGGATGAATAACTAGATGAACTAATGAGTAAAAAAGAAAAAAACCTGAGATGGAAGCCTGGAATTTCTGCTTTTAAATGTATTCAGCAAACCAATATCGAAACTAATTTAGTAACTAAGCTATTCCATAGTGAGATGCCCGATATTTTCTTTCCCTTGGGCTCTGGCTCTCTTTTCACTACCTGCTGGATGGAGAGGATCCCTTGTAGCCATCCTGGTACCCAGAGGTGGCTATTTCTGTCGGGGACCAACATGTCCTGGCATGACCTGATGGATCAAGTGATGAGTGACACCTGGTGTCATGAATACTAAGAAGCTCCTGGGACTGACGTACACCAAAGACCCCAGGTGCTCCATGCCAATGGGAAGAAAACATCTTGGTCTCTATTTGGAATCTTAACCTTTCTGCGTAGCTACCAAAGTTGTCTGGATATACCCCGATGACATAAAAAATTCAGGGATATAAAGCTGATTCACTTTCCACATTCCCCAGGACACATGCTATGGCTGGATGAGGATATAAATTTCATTTTAAAAAATCCCATGCTGTCCTCAAAATCCCTCCACTGACAAAGCTTGTCAGAGATCTGACTCGTGTCTTTGGCAAAAATTCTCTCCCTAGAGTCTCAAAATTCTCTCATATAAATGGACTTCAGACACCTCATGCCTCTAGTTCTTAAGACTAAATCTTGGCAGTGAATATAGCAAAGGCCTTCTCCCTTTATTCCTTCCTCTCCTCTCTCCCAGCCCCAAACACCCCACTCAGAACAATCATTTGGGAACTTCGTTCATACTTTCGATTACTGATCAACAGCAAAAGACAGCCAAAAAAAAAAAAAAATGCTGGCAGGAGTGTAAATTATTACAACTGCTTCAGAAATCTGTCTGAATGCCTTCTCAAGAGTAACATTTGCAGACTCTATGACCCAGCAGTTCCATTCATGGTATATGGAGGAAAGAAATGCATATATGTGTTTATTAGAAGACATATGTAAACATATTATAATGCTATCTGTAATGTGTCCAAAAAATAAACTACCCAAATAACCTTCAACAGTAAAATGGAAAACCCAACTGAGATAGGTTCCAGTGATAGAATTATATGTAGCAATGTGAAGGAATAATTTACAACTGCATACAAAAATATGGATGATTCTCACAAAATGTTGAGCAGAAGCAGCCAGACACAAAAAGAGTACATAGTATATTATTCCATTTATACACAGTTCAAAAACAGATGAAACTAATCCATATGGTTAGAAGTTAGGATAGTGCATACCCTCGTGGGGAGGGTAGCGACTGGCAGCAACACTTCCAGTCCCTTTGAGGCTTCTGGAATTCTGGTAATAGTCTATTGCTTTATCTGGGTGCTGTCACGCAGGTGTGGTTGTCTGCCAAAATATGGGGATGTACGTTATGATTTATGTACTTTTGTATATCTAACGTACTTCAATAAAAAGTTTGAAAAGATACAAGAAAGCGGAAACAAAAAGAAATTTTATTCTCAATGAGAAAATATGGCAGCAGATCTGCCACAGGGTGAACAATAAATAACACTGAAATGGATGGAGGTGAAAAAATGAGAGTCATAACTTCTTATATTTAAGGATGAGGTGCAATATCTTCTGCCTTGATAAAGGATAAAATTCCTCTTCTACCCCCCCACCCTTATTTGGTACTTCCTTCCCTCCTGTCTACTTATACTAGGTGAGAATTTTGTATCAGTCATATGAGAATGCATTTTTATCAACATCGCTCTGAACAAAAGATGCTAGTAGTGGTCTTCAAATACACACTCCCACACATACAAGCACAAAACAAAGGAAAATAAACAAAATCAAGGTTCTACTGTAACTGCTCATTTGTTACTTATTTTTTTCTGCTAGAAAAAAAAATGGTGATTGTCAAACCTTCCTGAGCATTTATTTGTCCCCTTTCTGGAAGGGAAGATTCGAAATGCTAAATCACTCTATGTGTTAAGACATCAGTGTTCTCCTAAGGAGCAAGAAATCCAACACGAAGTGGAATGACATTTTCTTTCTTTTTGTTTACCTCACTGCTTTGCCTGATTAATTTCCTAAGAAGAGGAGGGGAACGAAGGGGCACAGCTGATGTAGAAAGGATTAATCGGTCCCAGAATGTTCAGGATTCCAGTGTGCTCAAGCAGCTTATGAAGAATAAGACAATTTCACCAAGACTTTTGCATGGAAGATTAGAATACCCAAGTGTAACCCAAAGAAGTCAAAGAGGGCTGATGCAGCTGAAAGGATTTTCTGAGTTTCCTAGTATTGACATGCTTTATTTAATACCAAAATTGTAAACTCTTAATCTTGAAAGGTTCTTAGAGGAAACCGTCCCAGTGGCCACATTTTTTTGTAGAAGAAACAAAAGTTTTCTTCAGTGCTGAAATCTTCTTTTTAGGAGAAGATGCCACTTACTAATGTCAAAATCTTCATGTAAACTTTACCTATGTGGAATATAGATCCCTAAAAGCTTTCCAAAAATCAGTGATATATTACTATATTCATCTTGGGCAAATATCAGCAGTTATAGCCCACAGACTAAAATAGACTAAGTTATTAGCCTGACTCCAACTAAAAATAAATTCAGATTCCTAGAGATAAAAGGTAGATACAACTAAACACAGTAGTGCCCCCTAACCCTTCTCTTCTGGAAGTTTCCAGATGACTGAAGAAAACGAGATTATAAATGTGCGTTTGCAGCCAGGGAGCACTGTCATCTGCTAGCATTTCGGTGGTCTTATTGAGTAAGTTGGCTAATGACACTCTATTTCTCCTCAAAAGACTTTCTCCAAAAAAGCCATTTCTCTTTTTTTAGGAAAGCTGAGTGATTTCATTGTGCCTCACTGGACAAACCACTCTGGTGGATCTATCTAACAGAATTCTTTTCAGCCAGAGCAGTGCCTTTTGTAGCTGACTCTTCAGATGGGCCCTATTTTTAGTCTCAGCCTTAAATGTGGGCCACTGTCCTCTGCCTTTGTTAAAAGAGGCAGAAACCACCACTGAAACAGATTATGGGTTTGGCATATCATGTACTGATTATTATTTATTTAGAAGCCAACCAACTTATCTTTTGTGAGATGGTATAATATGGCACAAAATCTGTGGGATTTGAAGGCAGAGGATTGAGTTTGAGACCTGGCTGGAATGCTTACTGCCTGGAGAAGAAGACTCCACCTCCTCAAAATGGCAGCTTCTTTCAATGTAAATGAGGAACGTTAGAAATAACTCCCAACAGCACAGAGAGTTTGTAAGGATTCAATTATAACTGTACAGAGAACTTTGTAAATATGAAATATAAGGTATAGATAAAGTGGTTGAGTAGGCACTTTTGTTGTCCTGCCCCTTTATTCCTTCAACTCACACATCATAGTACATGTGCTGTCGTTCCTGACCATGGACCCATCTTAGGCACCAGGTTCCCTGCTTCTCTGCCTCAGAGCTTTCCCTAGCACCATGGGAGTTCACGGAGGCATACTGGGATTCAACTGGGAATTGCGGGAAGGTAATGTTGCTCAGGCCAGCCCTCAACCAACTGGTGGTAGGAGTGGGTACAGAAATGCCCCCAGCCTCCCTCTCCCTCTGTAAGAAGATTCTAGAGTGTCTTTTGAATAGTTTCCCAGTGGGTCCTCAGCAGGACTGAGTCCCCAGTTGCCCACTGCAGTAACCTGTTCTTTAAATGCCCTCTATTGACTTCTCTCCTCCTTTGTTTCAAGTTTTCCACTTTCTCACTTACATGGCCTCAGTTCACCTCCCAGCAAAATCCACCACCCATGGCCCTTATCTCAGGATCTGCTTTACGTGTGGGAGAGGGCAAATTAAGAGAGTGGTGATGGTTCTTGAAAGTGCCTGGGTGTAGTTTCTCCTCCACACCCCCACTTGCAACCTCTCTGAACCAAAGGGAATATCATTCCCAGGGATCCTCAGGTGCTTGAGATAGACCCATGCTTTTCCTATGTGTGGGTAAAGGATATGCTGCTGCTCGGAGTAGTTTGAAGATTCAAGGCCCCATTTCAGCACCTGAGGTGATTACAGAATCTGTAATCTGCAGATTCTGTAACTGGCTGCAGCAAGTCTTGAGACCAGCTGCAAAAATTCACAAATGAGGAATGAGATTTACGATGACTCTCGCTCATTTTGTTGAATGTTTTAAATGTACTTTGGGGTTCAGATTATTCATATATTGTCCCCATTTTATATATGTGGTAATTAATGACTCGTGTTCAATTTTTGTGCTTATTCAATGAAGAGTATAGAGTGTTGCCTAAGTATCAGACACAAGGCTAAGCACCCAGGATGCATTGGAAAAGACCGTACACATGAACCACATTCGCATATTCTCATGGAACTCAGATTCTCTTAGGAGAGACAGGCAATAACTGACCCATCAGATAACCTACTTTTTAATTGTAATTTTGATAAGTGCCATGAAGGATAATGTCTCAGTTTGACTGGGCTCCTGAACTTCTAGACACCAAACATGATGCAGGCTGACAAAAGATAGAATTAGTGCTGCATTCTTGGATTTCTTGAAGTGGTTACCATACTTTTTACCTGTCTAGTTTGATTTCCCACTTCGTGGAACAGTAGAAGACTATAGCACACTGTGTGTTTCTGTTCTGTCACTCTCAACAACACAATGGCTGTCCATGCTATTAGCTGATTCCACAGAAGCTTTTACTGCCACCCATAGTGGTGGAATGAATTATCAACAGGGTTAATCTTCTCCCAAATAATGTAGCCCTTTTGCAATATAAAGCAGTAAGTTTCACCAGTGTGTATTTACTGCAAAAACCTCCCCTTTTGGCTTTCATAAAAGCTGTAGGAGACATTTATTACCTTGTCCTGTCACCCAATGTAGTGTTAAATATAATAGCAATGGTTTAATGTCATAAAACAGAGTAAGGAAGACTGGTGAGACTCAAATATAATCAATTTACTGCAATTCTAGTTTAGGTGAAAATTTATTGCTAAATCACCTTTTTAAGAGCTGCTTTGGTTATTTAATATTGATCTCAAAATGATTAAGAAGTGGAACACTATTGATCTTTAAACAACAACAAAAAAGTCCTCGTAATGAAAGTAAGAACCAGACTGCAAAAATTTTAGGTCATAGAAGAAGATGTTAATGGTCTCTATTACCTCCCAGAGTTGAATTTGCAAGCTCTATCATTCTTTTGCTTAGGATGGAAATTCTAACAAGGTGAAAAGTCCAGTTTGTTAACTGTGGAATGAAAGACAGGTGTATAAATGGTGATATCTTTAAAAAGCATGTAAGAGCTGTATTTGACTATAACCACCAGCAACTGAGATTGAAGATCGCTAACTCAATCACTAAATCTTAGAAAACTACTGGGGGGTGGGGAGGGGATGCATACGATGACTCTTTTTAGTCCATGATTCCTGAATTATTTTTGGTCATGCCCATGTCCTGATATTCCTTGAACTAGAGTGACCCACAGAGTCCTTCTTGCTGCTTTAAAGCCATTTCATATTCCTTGGAGGAAATGTCAAAGAACTCATGGTATTTTGTTGGTTTGTGTTTAAAAAAAGAACTTTCTAGATAACTGAAATTTATTCCATTAATAAAGCAATGAAACCATTTTTCTAAAAATGTCCTTGCCTTTCTCTCTCCAAAGAAGGTGGTTTTTGAGGCTCTGCTCTATTTCAAATAAAGGTCCTCTTCATTAGGAGCATGTTTGTACAACATTTTAAACACCTTTATTTGTCTATTTCCCTTATGAAAGCCTCTTCATTCCATGACTAAGGACTCTGAATGGACTCTTGTGTTTTATTTTTACCTTATATAATTGTTGGGTTCATTCTTTGGGAACTAGCCTGTGAATATTTTTCTCTTCTTCATTCTTATCCACAATCATCCATTCTTCTAGCTGTCGTTCAGGGTCATTTTTTTTTTAACATCCCAGTGCTAGCCAAGTACACAAATTCTTATCCTTGACTGGACCTTTAACTCGTAACAAATTCCACAACCACCCTCACAGTGAAAATAAAGAAACTTAGACAAAAACCAGTTGCATAGTTTTATAATTCAATTCCCATTTCTTTCTATGACCTCTATGCCACCTGCTGAATTCCAAAAGCATTTTTTCAAAGCAACCATTGATTTAAAACAAATCTTTCTTTGCCAAATTCTCCTAGATTTCAATACCAGTGATAAACTGTGGAAGTTTAGTTTAAATTTAAAAGTCTCACCTTTCCTGAGTTACCCCCATCTCCATACAGCTATATATGCTAATGTGCCATCTATATTCACCTTGCTTTATGAAGCTGGAAGACTATAAATAAGGTGAAGATGGCATCTGAGAAAACGAAGTTTCACAAGGAAATGGCAAATTTATAATCTTAATTTTACTCAGTTCATACTGAAGACCTGAATTAAAGCTTTACCTTTCACCTGAGATAACAGTATTTACATTTATGAATTTGAGCCATGTGTTGTATTAGCTATAAAGAGTTTGAAGAAGAAAAAGAAGGTAGGTCTACCAGAGGCTTTGTTTCCTCTCTGCGGAGGACCTGGTAATGAAATTGGCCATACTCAGTGTTCCAGTTTCAAAGGACATCTGCACTTGCTAATTAACATTTCATCACCAGGCCTTATCTCTCTGGCCATCCATCCGTTACCAATTCAAAAGGTGTGCTTTTTG
The DNA here is from genome assembly GCF_010015895.1 of Lontra canadensis. Taxonomy (NCBI): domain Eukaryota; kingdom Metazoa; phylum Chordata; class Mammalia; order Carnivora; family Mustelidae; genus Lontra; species Lontra canadensis. The sequence goes on from NW_022631125.1 coordinate 2,311,511, forward strand.
CTTTCTGAAGGATCTGATTCTTAAATTGGAAAGCAAAGTGCACTTGGCTTTATTCAAAAATATTTGAAGAGATACTTTATTATTTGAATATTCATAACATATTGTTATCTATCTTTTTGTTATTTATACTTATTAGCAAATTCCTGCCACTCTAAATCCCAGCTGTATTCATATGCTTGATATAATTTCGTTCATATTATGTTCAATATATATTAGTCAAAAATTACAATAACAATAATAATGAATGCAATTCTAAATGACTGTCAATCTAATAGTAAACATTTTGCTTTTGTAATATTCCCTTCTTCAGGTCTCTTTTTTTCAATACCACAGGCCACAGCATGGGCTATCTAAAACCTTTCCAAGTTAGCACAGCATTACACATTTTATTAAGTGGATTCTGATTTAAAGGACATCCTGATAAAGATTGAAGATGAGAGGAATCATTCACAAAACAGGAGATTATTTAAATGAATGTTATGATTAAAAAGTACATTGATAAGGACATCAGAATTTGAGAGAGAGGAGATAACAAAACCTACCAAATAAATGTCATTCATTTAAAAAGCAGGAAGCTTTATTTTGATTTTGTTGATTACTACAAGGTAAGAATCCAAAAGAGTTGGAGGAGAAGAAACCTAAGAAATCTTCATCTTCATCCTATTGCTTCTCAAGGGCAGGAGAAATTGGCAGTATCTGAGGCCCATGGTGGGAGGAAACGACATCCATCTTTCTCTGAAGCTGCTATTCCCAACACCAGTTACCCAGGGGGCCTACAGGTCGGTGGACCTCTCTGAGGCCGGCATCACTAAAACCTTCACCAAAAGGTTTTGCTCCAGATCACTCTCACTCTCACTCTTGCTGACATATCTGGGCTCTTTCCCATAGAACCATTCTTTTTTGCCTGTATGTTTTGCTCAAATAAAATGGCTTACCTCACAGGGAGATACATTGCCAAGGACTCATCAACCATGGGAATGGCAATGATGCCTTACATTAGGAACTCAGAGAGATTGTCTTGAATAATATCCTCCTCTTCTTGTGTGTGTGTGGGGGGGGCATGCATGCATGTTTGAGCACACGTGTGAAACCACAATGACCTCAGGACAGATGGGGGGAGGGCAGCTAGAATGTATGAGAGGGGAGGAGTGTAGAAAAGTGACAAAAGAAAGCTCCTCAAGTAGATGTTGCTGATGCCCCACTTATTCATACTCCTTACTGGCTTTTTTACTGCTCAGTTTCCAACTGTCAGCCTCTGAATTCCTTTGCCTAAATAAGTTCTTGGATCTTCACAGCTTGCTTTGTCCACCTTTGGGACAAGCTTGAAGTGCCCCATAGTGTCATCATTCCCCATTATCTCCCGGCCCCACCAACCATCATCCTCACATGCTACACATAGGCCTCAACCAATAATGGACAGCAGTTGGCTTCCAGCTACATGAGTTCCTTCACACTTCCAGTGGGATATCTCTGCGCTATCTATTCTACACTGTCTCCTGGAGTTTTCTAATAGGCTTATGCTCTAGTTTGATGAATTTCCTGGTCAATAAGCACAATAAGATATACCACCAAAATAACAGGCAAAACTTTCAGAAAGGAAGGGAAAAACTACTATCTGAAGATACACACCTTACCTAAGAAAATCAACTGAAAACCTTTTGAATTAAAGCATTCCATAAAATGTCAGGATAAAGATAAACACACAGAAATTAATCACTTGCATATATGCCAGAAAATACTGTTGAAGTTAAAAGATTAAATCAATAATAATATCAAATATCATAAAACCCTAAAGGCACATTTCTAACATGAAAATGCAGAAACACCATGAGTAAGACTGAACAAGAAAGAATATTTGAATAAAAAGAGCAACACACCATATTGCTGAATGAGAAAATTAAATGCTTTAGAGATTGCATTTCTTACCAAATTCACTTAAAAGTTCAACTTCTCCCAATCAAAACCTTAAGAGACTCTTAACTCTAGGAAATAAGCTGAAGGTTGCTGGAGGGGAGGTTGGTGGGGAAATGGTGAAACTGGTGATAGGCAGTAAGGAGGGCACTTGATGGAATGAACACTGGGTGTTGTATGCAACTGATGAATCATTAAATTCTACCCCTGCAACTAATAATATACTACATGTTAATTAAACTGAATTTAAAAAATTTAAAATTCTAGAAAACTAGGATAATCCATGGAGTGATGGACTGAAGTCAGAGGTAGCAGTATGAATTCATATTTAGCTTAATATAGATACAGGTGGATAGAGACAGGAACAGGTCAAGTTGTGTGTACACATGGGTGAGCACACAGGGATATATCTCCTAACACTGTATGCTGAAAGTGCCTGGAAGCAATGATACTCCAGTAGCAGCAAGCACATCCAGAGCCCCTATCTTGGCTTCTAAAAACCATTTTCCAAAAAACAGAACCAGGGCTACTTGTAGAAAGAGCGGACTCTAGGGCTATGGCAGGGGAGTACAAAATCAACCTGAAGCATCTTGTAGTACCAGCAAGTCAGGAAGCATTCAAAACGCAAAAGAATGAAATAATGCCAAAGGGACACAGGAATCAATCTAAGAGCTTCCAATGGCCAGAGATAGCATGATTTATGCAGCAGTATCAATAATATAGTATTGGATTATAACACAAACTACAAAATAAATATAAGAATCCTCACTGATATAAATAAGCAATTGAATAAATACATAAATGGTGAAGAAGAAATAAATCTTCCTTCCAAAAGAATCCCAGATATTATTATGTTGATGCTCTCTACTCTAGGAGGTGATTCATTCTTACTACCCTCTCCCTCCACCATTGAGTGCGGCCTGGTCTTACTGACTTGCTTCCAAAATGTAGAGCATGGGAAAGGGAAAAACAGTAATTCTACTGCAATGCTACCTTAAACTAGTGAGCTAGATTAATATGATCTTTATTAGTCATATCATTAATATTATGCGCTTCCTGATCTGACATGATAGGGAAAGCACTTCGTCTGAGATTTTTTTTCCAAACCCAGAACCCCAGTCTAATCAAGGGGGAGAGCATGAGAAAAACCCCAATTCAGAGGTGGTCTGCAAAATAGCCAATCACTACTGCCTACAACTCTCTTACAAATGAGAAAAGACTGAAACTATCATAGACCAGAGGAGACTAAGGAGACAAGACAATTATGCAAAACATAGTTTCCTGGACTGGATTCCCTAACAGAGAAAAAACAATCATGGAAAAACTGATGAGACATGAGTACAATCTAGAAAAAAAATCATGGAGGTACTAAGTCATTAAATAGACCCTTTATCAGTAATATGAACTACCATTAATTTAGCCTCTGTGAATTTTAATTTAATGTTATGAACTCTATTATGGAATATTTACCAATGAAAACTCTGTAATTAGTGTTCTTAAAGGACTTCATCAATCACAGTTATTAACCAAAAATACTACAATTTATATTGCTTGCACTAAATGGAATATTTCCACTGGTTCCAAAGGAGAATATTCACCTCGCTCTCAGGTTAGTATCTCATCTCTATTTTTCATTTTCTCTCTCTCTGGGGGTGTTTCTCATTTTCTTTTCATATACCTCTTGTTTTCTCTTTTTCCTGTTGTGTTTGCTCCCTTGGACACTCTATTCTGCCTTATAACTTCATTTTATTTATTAGATAGGTGACTTCCTCTAGAATTATATAAATAGTGTAATCACCAAAGATCTTTCACCCTCTCATTTGTTGCTGTGAATCCACAATCACATTATTGAGGACTGCTGAGCACAACGGATGTTATTATCTGCAGGGAAAGCAAAGAGAACCTTTGAAATCACACAGACATTTTTCTTTGCATTCCGGGCACTTAGAAAGAATGCAAATAAATGGCTGTTTGAAAAATGGAAAAATAAATTCGCCATATGTTTAAATTTGTTCACTAGCCACCTGGTAGAGGAAGTAGAGGAAAGCTTTTCTTACTTGCCTCTTGTCTGCTATGATCTTCTTTGTCCTATTTTCTCCTTCTCTGAAATAAGCACAGAAGTGATTTTGACAAAGCACCTCTGTTTCTCATCTACACTATATAATGCAATACCTGGTACACATGCTTCATACTATGGTTTCCAGACCCCTATCTATTGTTCCTTAGACCTATTCTTAGGGGGACAGAGAGTAAGATTTTCTTTTTTCAACAAGTTGAAAATTTCAACTTGATTGCAGTCTAAAAATATATAAAGAAAGTTAATCTTGATCATCTGGATGAGTACTTCATCACCCAGTACTGCCAAAGAGTTCCAGGAACCAAAATTGTTTATCATTATGTTCACAAGTAAAGGCCAGCTATATTAGTACCTGCTGCGTGGAGGGCTTTTTACGGAGGTTCAATGGAGAATTGAGTCATCAAATAGCTCTCAGGGTACAAATCTCATCAAACAAAAGAAGGAAGAGCCATTGCGGTCAGGATTTTTTCACAACGCCAGTGACTTCACTGCACAGTTGTTTCTTTCTTTCACTTTTTTTTTTTTTTAACAGAAGAGGACAAAAACAGTGAGTAGTAAACCTGCAATAACTGTTTTTAATTTTTCAGTATCGGATTTTGGAGTGCAGTATTAAATTGATTATACCATCAAAGTAAAGGATTGGTGATTTAAAATTAGATCAGTGTTAAAATTGAAAAACTGCATTAGTAAAAATAGCAATGAGACATATGATGGCCCATCATTCTCCATATAAAAAGGATCAATTAAACAAAAATAATGAAACATTCAAATATATCTGCCTATTTTTATCAAAACCAACATCATCTGTTTCATTTTAGGGAACCATTCTTGGTCTTATTAATATTTTTAGTTTTATTTATTTTATTTTGTGGTTTTTGTTTGCATTTATAATTTATTATCATTTAACAAGTGAAAGGGTTTCTATTTAGTTTTACGGCTACACAAATTTTAGAAGCATTTCTAGTAATGTCATGATGAGTATAAGATATTTTAGGACCCTGGGGCAGATTAATGAGCAAGAGTGATATGAGCAGCGATTTCAGGTGAGAGATGGCATTCAAGACTAGACAGGGGAGACTAAATTCAACAGAGTAAGAAATAAGAAGCCAGTGACAGAAAATTAAGCCATCATCCTTATATAGAGAGGAATGGAATGGGGAGAGTATAGAGCCAGGGAAGAATGATGTTACAGGAATTTGGACACAAGGTGATAAACATCTGGATGGGATAATGACAAAAATAACAGAGAAAAAGATATGTAGGGATTGCACCATAAAGCTATGTGTAATGAAAACAGGATTACTCTGATTTGATATTTGCGTTTTGTTTTTTTTTTTTTCTTTTCCACAGAGTAAGGGATGGTCATCCTGGCACCAAAGCAAGACCTCTGTGCAAGAGACCAGGGGCTCGGTGCTGGGTCTGATGCCTACTTAAAGGCATTCACGTAGTCTTTGTGGACTCAGTTATCTTATCTATATGCAAAATGGATTCGCTGGAAGGGTAGATTTCAAATGCCATCCCACTTGCCCCCACTACTCTAAACTTTTATTCTAAGATACTGGACATCTTACATAAAACTCAAAAAGTTCAGAGAGATAAAAGCAGCTCAGAAGTTCATAAAAAATGTCTACATACATCTACCATATGATCCAGCTGTTCCACTCTTAGTTATTTGCCCAAGAGAAATGGAAGCATATGTCAGTATAAAGACTTGTATAAGAATTTTATAGCAGCTTTATTTGTAAGATCTCAAAACTGGAGACAACCAAAATGTCCACCAAGAGATGAATAGATAAATAAACTCTGATGGGACCATATAATGGGATACTATTCAGCAATAAAGAGGAATTTTTCTATCAATACACACTATAACCTGGGTGAATCACATAATACTATGCTTAGTGAAAGAAAGCCACTGCAGGAGAGTACATATTATATGATACAGTTTGTAAAACTCCAGAAAATGCAAAATCTTCTATAGGGACAAAAATTAGATCAGTGTTTGCTTTAGGATGGATAGAGAGAGGTTGAGGTAGAATTATAAAGGGGGCACTAGGAAACTTTGGGGGGGGGGTGATGGATGTATTCACTATCCGGATTGTGGTGATGGTTTCAAGGTTGTATATACGCCAAAATTCATCAAATTTTACACTTTAAGTATGTGTAGTTTGTATGTCAACTACATCTCAATAGAGCTGTTCCCCCCAAACAGAGAAATCTTGACAGTTGATGCATTTTAGCTGGCCTAGTTACTTCCAGCTAAGGCATGGTGTTCTTCTGCTGGAGAAAAATAATATTACAGGATATCAACCTCACACAAGGACGACCTCCATCCTTGACTGTGATGGAACAAAATAACAGAACCACCACCTCATATTTCATAATGATGCCTGAACAGACATACTATCAGAGATATTGGGCAATCACACAAGGACCAAACACTACCACACCACCTTCTCGGTCAGCATGAGTGACAAGTGCTTCTTTCGTGAATACTCTAGGCCCATTCTTTTCCTCCTACCTCTTAAATACAAATTAAGGTACCCAACCTTTGAATTGCCCCAGATTCCTGACAGCAGTCAATTCAAAACAGACCCTTGCTTCCTGAATCTTCCCACAAAAACAAAACACCCTAACACAAGCCTCAATACTGTAATAAGCAACCCACTCCGCCTTGTCCATTTTCTCTTTCAGAGAATCTCTAATATTTTTCTGTAGTGTGCAGTTCCCTCCCCCCCACCCCCACTCCTGCCCTTGCTGCAATGATAATAAGCCTTTTTATTAACTAAAACAGTTTCTGGTGATCTTTGGTTGGTGGGCATAGCAGAAAAACTTGACAGTGGAGTTCTCTCAACTGTGCCATGTGGGAAACCTCTCTCCCATGTCTGCCATTCTCACTGCCCCTGAGAAGCACTTTGGAAGCCCTCGAGGCAGAAAATCTCTAAAGATAACTAAAATCCATATTCTCATGGTGTTGATGATGATAATTTTATTCCCCAGAAATAATGACAGTCTTTATTCAGCTTTTTTAATATTCTTTTTAAAAGATTTTATTTATTTATTGAGAGAGAACGAGAGAGAGACACAGAGAGAGAGAGTGCGCACATGAGCAGGGGGGAGGAGTAGAGGGAGTGGGAGAAACAGACTCCCCAGCTAAGTAGGGAGCTAGACGTGCGGCTTGATGCTGGGACTCAGGGATCATGACCTGAGTCAAAGGCAGACTCTTAACTGAGTCACCCAGGTGCCCCCTTTATTCAGCTTTTTAATGGAAAGGACCTGGAATGTCCATTTTAACATCAGTTTTAACATCAGTATTGTGTCTGTGAATGGTGACCAACATAGTTAATATAGAGGCTGTTATTTATATAGAGAAATCATTTTGACATCTCCTCAAAGGTTTAAACTATGCTTGGTCTGTGGCAGTGGGGAGAGAAATTCCATTTTTGCTGACTTAAAGGAGATTGATCCGTGAATGTGCTTTCCTTAGCTTCCTGCTGATAAATGCTTTTCCCTTGCTATTTTCCTGAGTTATTTCTGTCCCTGGATTCTCATTCTGAATAAGCAGACAGGGAATTGAGATGAAGAACAGACTCAAATATTTGGGATGTTTTCCAGAGTGCACTGGCCAATGATGGAAAACTGTGATAGGGCAAAGAAAAGTTGCTTCGTGAAAGGTATTTTTAGAACTTTAAATACACCCAAATGTCAAACTTACTTTTTTAAAAGGCAAGCGTATGTATGTATAAACTTCTTTTCCTGTCCTACTAGAATCCTAAAAGAAATTTACTATCTGCTATCTAATCTGTGTTGACACTTTAAAGAGTTCTAGAAAGGAAATTTTACATGTTTTTTTTTTTTGTTTAAATATGTACAACAAGTAGCACAGTGATAGAAGCCAAAGACTAAAAGAATCTTGAAGCTGTGAAAGCAGCTTTTGATTTGTGGCTACTATACTTTGCCTTTAGAATAAAGGGGGAGGGGGCACCGACACAGAGAGAACAAAAGAAAAAAATCATTTTCCCATATTATATTCACATGTCCAAACATGGCAGTTTTGATGCCACCACCTATATTTTGGGACTGGGGCTCAGCTGGGGAAAGATGGTGCCTGAAGGCTGGAAAAACCCTAAAATTTCAATGCATTTAGAAACCCGGGCCTTGTAGTCAGGTGGCTAAGATTCTTACCTTCACAAAGGCACCTGCCAACTATACCAACTTTGGAAAATTCACAAAACCTCTCTAAACCATAATGTCATTTTCTGAAAAATGGGATCTGCTTCAAATGGGGCCTGTCAGAATTGCATAAAATAATGGATACAAAGCTCTTAGCATGGCCCTGCCACACTGTAGGTCCTATATAAAGATTGGCTATTACTATTACCAGTGCTACTATTTGCTGGAAAGAGCTGTAATTATATTCTAGCACTGAGCACTCTTTTTATTTATATCACCATAACACACATATCTGAAAAAGTAAAATATTACAAAGAGCTTATAATTGAACAGCCCGAGCATTTCCTTCCACATGTGATTCTCTCTCCCCAGAGGGAACAACTCAAATGTTCTGGCTGTGATTTTATTTTTTTGTATTTAGTTTCAAATTTCTAAACAACATACAACGCTGCTATGTATTAATTTTTCCATTTTCAAACACCGTATATGAATTCTTGTGGTCAAAACTTAGAAGTTTATATATTCTTACACAACCCCACATTAACTTCACCTTCTGTGCCTCTGCCTACTCTGCTAACAGAGTGATATCCCATTTTTGACAAATTGAATATTCAGTTTGTGTTATCATCACTGAATATGTATTATTCAGAGTTAAACCACTTGTATATGATAATCACATTTCCTTTCTTGTACACCTTTGTGGTGCCTGGAAATTAGTATAATTATCACATTTGTTCCTTTGTTTAGCTTTTTGTTAACCTATCAATAATTCTTTGCACACTCACCGATAAAACTGAAATTCCTCTGAATTCAATCAAATGTATCAGTTCGTTTCTCCTAAGGGGTAGTGGAAAGGGGCATTATTTGAAGACCTCTCTCTTTTTCATTAAATCCTCACTGTGTGCTTTTCAGGAGTGCTGCACTGCTGTTATCATTAACATGCCCTCTCTCCATAATCCTGACTCGGCTATGCTAGCTCATCTGATACAAAGACCCCAAATTTTTCTCCTTATTGGCTTATTCCCTCGTTTGGTTTAAAAATTTATTTATTTATTTGAGAGAAACAGAGAAAGAATGTGGGGCAGGGGGCAGAGGGAAAGAGAGAGAAAATCCTCAAGTAGATTCCCCGCCAAACCCAGAGCTCAATCCCTCCACCCTGAGATCATGACCTGAACAGAAATCAAGAGTTGGATGCTTAACTAACTGAGCCACCCAGGTACCCCATCCCTCATTTGGTTTAGGCACACTTTGCAGGAGCTTTCTTAGAAAGATGCACAGGAACCATTCTGGAGAACTTTGGTATCCAAATTGATGTTAATTTTATCTTTAATTTTGATTGATAATTTGGCTGAAACTCTAAGAACAAAGCACCCCAACTTAGAAATCACTTTTCCTCAAAATTTCGAGCAAATTGTTCAATGGCTTTTAGTTTCTACTTTTACTCTGGAGAAATCTAAGGCCATTCTGAGCCCAGTCCTTTGTGTTAGCATACAATCTGTTTTTTTTTTTTTTTTTTTTTCCTCTGAAAGTTTTAAAGGTCGTCTTCAGACCCATGACACTGAAATTTAATAATGTTATATCTTAAGAGAAGTATTTTTCTAATATAAGCATTTAATGGGATACGTTTCCTGTAAGCATAGCTTTAGCTGTGTCCCATAAATTTTGATACACTGTATTTTCATATTCATTCAATTCAAAATATTTTCTAATTTCTCTGAGACATACTCTTTGATTCCCAGATTATTTAGATACATGTTCTTTAATTTCCAAGCATTTGGAGAAAGTCTTGTTAGCCTTCTGTTATTAATTTTTAATTTAATTCCCTATAGACAAAAATCATACCTGGTAGGATTTCCATTCTTCGATATTTGTTAAGGTTTGTTTTATGTCCAGGATATGACCTATCTTGGTGAATATTCCATGTGCACTTGAAACAAATGTGTATTATGTTGTTGAAGGGAGTGTTCTCCAAATGCCAGTGAGATCCAGTTGGTTGATGGTCTTAGTCAATACCTTTGCTGATTTTCTGTTGACTACTTCTATTACTGGAGAAGAATGTTGAAATTTTCAAGTGTAATCATACGTTTTTTGACTTTTTATTTTGGTTCTATAAATTTTTTTTCATGTATTTTGCAGTTCTGCTTTTAAAGAAGTACACACTTAGAATTGTGTCTTCTTTGTAAATCTACTATCACTAGATAATCTGTTTCTGGCATCTTCTTTGTGTTAAAGTCTACTTGATCTGATGTTAACATATTCACTCCAGATTTTTTTGACTAATGTTTGCATGATTTATTTTTCTTCATCCCTTCATTAACTTTTAATAGATTATGTCAGATTTGAAATGAAATTTCTTGTACACAGCATATGGGTCATTTCTTTAAAAACCATTTCTAGGGGCGCCTGGGTGGCTCAGTGGGTTAAAACCTCTGCCTTCGGCTCAGGTCATGGTCTCAGGGTCCTGGGATCGAGCCCCACGTCAGGCTCTCTGCTCGGCAGGGAGCCTGCTTCCCCCTTTCTCTCCCTACCTGCCTCTCTGCCTACTTGTGATCTCTGTCTGTCAAATAAATAACTAAAATCTTTAAAAAATAAATAAAAAATAAAAACCATTTCTAAAATCTCTTTTAATGAACACGTTTAGATCATTTACATTTTATCAAATTATCAGTATGTTTGGACTTAGGTTTACTATTTTATAATTTTTTTCTGTTTATTCCCTCTGTTCCCTCTTTAACTGCCTGCCTTTTTTTCTTTTTTTTTTTTTTTAGTTATTTGACCAATTTTTAGTATTCCATTGCAATGTATTGATTGTGATTTTGACTACATCACTTTATATAATTTGTTTCATGGCTGCTCTGGGGACTACAATATCCATACTTAACTTTTCATTATCTACTCAGAGTCAATGTTTTAGAACTTTAATAGGAATATAGAAACCATATGTCCATGTAGGTCCCTTTATCCTCCTCCCTGGGTACTACAATATATATATTACAACTACCTACATTGAATTCTCCATCAGTCAGTGTTATAGTTTTTGCTTCCAGCCATTAAATACGTGGCAAAGAACTCAACAGGACATAGTCTACCATATTTAGCCAAATATTTGCCATTTGTGTTGCTCTTCCACCATTCCAGATGTTCCAAGTTTCCCTCCATTTTGTCTGTAGAATTTCCTTTAAAAATGAATTCTGGGTAGATCTGTATACATTCTCTTAATTTTCCTTCATCGATTTTAATTTCATTCTTGTTCCTATAGGGTATTTTTCTGGATGCAGAATTCCAGGTTGGCAGCTATTTTTTTCAGTGCTTAAAAAATGTTGTGCACTTCTTCCTTCAGTGGTTTCAGATGAGAAATCCACAGGTACTTGCATTATTATTCTGCTATAGGTAATGTGTCCTTTTCTTCTGGCTGTTTTCCTTTTTTTTTTCTTTTCTGGAAGATTTTTTTTTCCTTGTCTTTGGTTTTCATCACTTTCATTATGCTGTCTGGGCATGGATTTCATTGGGTTTATTCTACTTTAGGTTCACTCAGCTTCTTGAATATTCAGTCTTTGGAAATTCTCAGTCATCATGTATTTTAAGAATTTTTTTTCAGTATCTCACTCTTCCTCTTTTCCTTCTGGGATTTCAGTGACACACAGGTAAGACCTTTTTTTGTTGTCCCTCCACCCCCAGTCCCTATGGCTCTATTAGCTATTTTCTATCTTTTTTCTCTCTACTGTCTAGATTAGTTAACTTCTATTGGTCTAGCTTCACGTTTGTGACTCTTTGCTCTGTCATTTTCAGTCTCCTATTGAGTCTACCCAGTGAGGTTTTTGGTTTGCTCATTTCAGTTATATTTTTCCACTCTAAATTTCCATTTTGTTATTTATATCTTCTTTTTCTTTGCTGATAATTCATATTTTAACTTTTCGTTCAATGTGTCCATGATTACTCATCCAAACATTTTTAGGAATAGATTCTTTAAAGTCTTTGTCAAATCATTCCAACATTTATGTCACCTCAATATTGGCATCTGTTGATTGTATTTTCCCACGTGAATTGAGATTTTTGTGATTCTTTGTATGTCACATAAGTTTGGAATGTACCCTGGCCATTTTGAATATTAGATCATGAGCCTCTGGTTTTGTTTATATTCTATGGAGAATATATATACATATATATATATGTATATATGTATACACATATATATATATGTATATATATATGTTTTAGCAGGCACTTGACCTGCTTAAATTGAAGCTGCAACTTCCAAACTATCTTCCATGGACTCTGGTTTCAGATCAGTTCAGTTTCCAAAGACTTGGCAGTGCTATTCAGATGTGTCCTGTATGTGTACCACCCAATGGTCAGTCTGGGATGTGCACAGAGGTCTATCTGTTAGTTCCATTCTCAATGTTTTTGGCATACTAACTGTAATGAGATCCATTCATGCACAATGAGCACTGGATGAGCGTGAAGTTTCTAAACAGTTTTATAGGGCTGTCTCAGTATCTTGGGAGATATCAGCTTCATCTGGAAGCTGAGTGACAGAGGGATTGAGGAAGAGATGTTTTACATTTATTAACAAACACATCAATAGAAAAAAAATACTGGGTGAATTATATGAACAGAAAATTTACAGAACAGTAAAAACTGACATAAATGAATAGATGTTCAACTTCACATCAAAGAATGTGCATATGATCATAATGAGATAGCATTCACTCCAGTATGATTGAAAAAAATTAAAAGTCTGACAATATCAAAGGGTAATATCAATATAGAACAACAGAGACTGGTGGAAGTGTCATTACACCATTACTTGTGGAAAATAACTTGGTAGTAACTAGTAAAATTGAAAACAAACACACATGATGATGCAGCCTTAGTTATTTGCCCCAGGGAGAGTTTAGCTCATATCTAAAAGGAGACATGTACAAAATGTTCTTAGCACAAATATTTGTAATAAACAAAAAAATAGGAACAACCTAAATGCTAACTGAAAAAAACAAAATATGTTCTATGTATATAATAGAATACTATACAGCAATGAGAATAAATGAATTGGAACTAAACATTTCAACATGAAAGACTAAAACAAGTAAAATACAAATGAGAAAAGGAAAGTAAATTTCACAAGTATAAATACAACATACAGTCTTCTTGTGAAATCTTTTTCATCAAGTTTCAAAATAGGTAAGGAATACTATATATTATTACTATATATTACTTATATATATACATAAATTACTAATATAGAGCTATAACTACCTATATATGTATATAAAGAAGGAAGGTTGTATTTATATACATATATTTCAACTATATTAGTAATGTTTAATTTCTCAGGTTGAATGGTGAGTACACTGTCATTGGTTTCATTACCCTTTATACATTAAAAAAATTGTGGCAAAGGCATAGAGCATGAAATTTGCATGTGCCTTACCATTTCAGTGAATCTGTTTGTAGGCAAGGACCAACCAAGGCAGCTCCCAGCCATCATTTACCCTACCCTTTCTTTCCACCATGTATATTATAGCCATCCAGACTGGCATTCCAGGGATTATTCAAATAGATCTTAGATTTTCCCACATGTCTGCCTTTTCTAGGATTTTCCCTCTGTCTAGAATGTCTCTCCCTATTCATATGCCAGAATATTTCTTTTTACTCAAGACATACCTCAGTCTCTCTACAAGAAGCTGTCCCCAACACAAGCGGGTTCTGGAGCCACCTTGTACCAGCTTGCAAAAACCAACTGTTATATTTTCAGAAATGTTTGAGTTGATTGACATCATATTGGCAGCTTGAAATTGGCCATTGTGAAAATATGGGTACCATGAAAATTGGTAAAAGGTACCAATCAGAGCTTTATCCCTAGAGGGTTAGTTGCTAAGTATTTACCAGTATACCACTGCCAACGTCTCCTAACAGAACTTATTCTTCTTTCCCCTAGATTCTCTTGGCCTTCTGGAGCACTCTTTACTGTTTACCTTGCATTTTAGTTTTTAGTGAATGCATCTGTCTTTCTCATGTCATTGTTAGCTACTCTAGGGCAGAGAAGAATCACATTCACCCTTATATCTCCCACAACACCTAGCAGAGTCTTTTCAGTATGACAGGTCCTCACTAATTTGATGAGTTGAATGTTCAAAAAGAAAGAGGTTCAAATTTCCCCCTATCCAATCAAGAGTGAATTGGGGATGCACAATGTTCCCACAGGAGGTTTGGCAAATCATATGGCAATGAGTGGAGTTAGATGATACACTTAACAGGGAAGGGGGAAGACAATTTTTAAAAATAATATGGCATATAATACTCCCACTATTTACGCTTTTCCTTAATCTTAAAAATCATTGAATTTCAATTATCAGGGGAAGACTTCTTTATTTTTATAAAATGTACTTTTCCACTTTTACAGATCAAATATAAGACTTAGATCCTTTTTAATGTTTCACAGTTTGAAACAACAAAAATTGCTAACATTTTACAAAGTTGCCTGAAAGAAATAAAGCTTTTAAAAAAATAAAACAAAATAATTATAACTGAAGGAGTCTGAAGACAAAAACATGTGATAATTACTTTCCTACACAGCAGTATATCAGGTTATATACCTCAAAAAAAAAAAAAAACAACTATCTCACTAAATATAACTAAAAAACCCATTTCATGAAACATCTAATTATTTTTCATATATCAGCAAGCTTTCAAATTAGTACCCATCACTCAGAGTTTAAATTAAAGCATAAATTCAGAGAGGTGAAGGAAACTTTAATCTAGCTTTGATCTTGAGAACGTTTGCCAAACCAGGTGAACCTGAGCTTCAGATGTCCTGGCCTCATGGGCATGGGGGCTAGGATACAAAGCTCTGAGCCTACCCAGAGCAGAAAGTCTAACAGAAGACCACTCTTTTGCCTATATACATGCATAATTCTGGAACTAAATACACTACACCTTCAAATTAAAAGTGAATTAGACACTTCTTCCTATAAGGAAATGAAAAGAAAATATTTATATTAAAACTTGGTAATGAATGGAGGGGGGGAAATCTCCCTTGAGAATATACATAGCAACAGGTTATTTCTCATGTAGATTGCAGCTGGAGTTCACACACTTGGGGTGATCCAATAAAACCTAAGGAGATGTAGTTAAAGTGGTCCTGGTCTAAACATGCCCCAGGTACTAGACAGAATGCAAATCTTCTTTGAACAAACTGAGTTTCTACCCTTACATCAAAGGATTCTCTTAGATCAAGTTCCCAAAAATATGAATTCATAGTCTAAAGGAGTAAAACATCAAATATGGTGGATGCAAAGCAGCAAAAATAATAGAGCACAGAATCAGACACAGAATGATGCAGATACTGACTTATTAGAAACACTGTAGGTTTTCTAAATAGGTTCAATATGTTTTAAGATATAAAAAAAGGAGATAAAATATGTATAAAGAATAATACACCCGCGAAGAATCAAGTGGATTCGAAAAATTCAAAGCATTTCAAAGTGGCAGAAATATAATGGAAAATTTAAAACTCAACAAACGGGTTTAGCACCAGACTAGAAATATCTGACAAGAGAACTATGAACTAGAATACAGATGTGATGAAATTATTAATATCTTATTAAAACTAACCCAGGAAGAAATTGAAAAGCTAAACAGTCCTATAAGTTGCCAAAATTTTTACCACAACCTTTTGGTCTGCATTAACTTCTTTACAAAAATCAATTTCAAACACATATATAATAGACTTTTTAAAAAATTTACCATGTACTAGAATATAAAGCAAATCTCAATAAATTTGAAAAGATCTCATAGACTGTCTTCTCTGACCACAAAACAATTAAGTTAGAAATCAATGTCATAAAGATAATTTTTAAAATCTAAGCATTATAGACAAGAAATAAACAACTAAATATCACACAGGTCAAAGAAGAAATATTAATAGAAATCAGAAAATATTTATACCTGAATTATAATGATAAAACATTACATAAGATTACATGGGACACCACAACAACAGAACATTTAGGGAGATTCTAAGACTTACCTACTGAAATTGATCTACATTTGCAATGAAATTTCCAAGCAAATGTCAAAATGATTTTTTTATTAACATATAATGTATTATTAGCCCCAGGGGTACAGGTCTGTGAATAGCCAGGTTTACACACTTCACAGCACTCACCATAGCACATACCTTGCCCAATGTCCATAACCCAACCACCCTCTCCCTATCCCCCTCCCCACCAGCAGCCCTCAGTTTGTTTTGTGAGATTAAGAGTCTCTCATGGTTTGTCTCCCTTCCAATCCCATCTTGTTTCATTTATTCCTTTCCTACCCCCCAAACTCCCACATTGCTTTTCAACTTCCTCATATCAGGGAGATCATATAATAATTGTCTTTCTCTGATTGACTTATTTCGCTAAGCATAATACTCTCTACTTCCATCCACATCATTGCAAATGGCAAGATTTCATTTCTTTTGATGGCTGCATAGTATCCATTGTATATATCTACCACATCTTCTTTATCCATTCATCTGTTGATGGACATCTAGGTTCTTTCCATAGTTTGGCTATTGTAGACATTATTGCTATAAACATTCGGGTGCACGTGCCCCTTCAGATCACTACGTTTGTATCTTTAGGGTAAATACCCAGTAGTACAATTGCTAGGTCATAGGGTAGCTCTATTTTCAACTTTTTGAGGAACCTCCATGCTGCTTTCCAGAGTGGTTGCACCAGCTTGCATTCCTACCAAGAGTGTCAGAGGGTTCCCCTTTCTCTGCATCCTCACCAGCATCTGTCATTCCCTGACTTGTTAATTTTAGCCATTCTGACTGGTGTGAGGTGGTATCTCATTGTGGTTTCGATTTGTATTTCCCTGATGCCGAGTAATGTGGAGCACTTTTTCATGTGTCTGTTGGCCATCTGGATGTTTTCTTTGCAGAAATGTCTGTTCATGTCCTCTGCCCATTTCTTGATTGGATTATTTGTTCTTTGGGTGTTGAGTTCGATAAGTTCTTTATAGATTTTGGATACTAGCCCTTTATCTGATATGTTGTTTGCAAATACCTCCTCCCATTCTGTCAGTTGTCTTTGGTCTTTTGGTTTTGTTAACTGTTTCCTTTGCTGTGCAAAAGCTTTTCATCTTGACGAAGTCCCAATAGTCTTGATGAAGTCCCAATAGTTCATTTTTGCCCTTGCTTCCCTTGCCTTTGGTGATATTCCTAGGAAGAACTTGCTGTGGCTGAAGTCGAAGAAGTTGCTGCCTGTGTTCTCCTCAAGGATTTTGATGGATTCCTTTCTCACACTGAGGTCCTTCATCCATCAAAATGATTTTTTTAATAATCTTGACAAACTTATCCTGAAACATATGTGGAATATCATATTACTAAGCATATCCAAGGCTTAATAACTTGAGGGCCTTGCCTTATCTGAAATCAAGAGTTATTATGAAGCGATATTAATAAGACAACAAAGTATTGGCCTAGAGGTAGCCAAATTGACCAACGGATGAAAACAGAGGTCCCAGAAACCATCTAATGTATATATGAAAGCCTGGTATATGACAAAGCTTGTACTGAAAATCTGTGGAGAAAGCAGAGATAGTTCAATAAATGGCAATGTGACATTTGACTATCTAAATGGAAAAAAATTATAAAGGGTTTTTGTTTCATAGCAAACAAACATAACAATCAATTAAGCAGGGTTTAAGACTTAACCATTGTCTTTTTTTTTTTTTAAGATTTACTTATTTAATTGAGAGAGAGTGGTGAGAAGGGCAGAGGGAGATAATCTTCAAGCAGACACCCCACTGAGCATGGAGCCAGACATGGGGCTTGATTTCATGACCCATGAGATTGTGAAACCAAGATCCAGACACTCAACTGACTGCACCACCCAGGTACCCCAGGACTTAGCTTCAAATAGTGACTAATTATACTTTTAGAAGAAATATAAGACATTGTATTTTTTAGCACTGTTAAGGAGAAAATTTCTTAAAGACACAAAAATATAAATAATAAAGATAAATATTGATAAATTTGATTGTTATGTTTGAGACCTTATAAAGAAAGTTCAAAATAATGAAAAGTCAAAAATGGGGAGAAGATTTTTGAGATATATTAAATATAAGTGACCCAGAATTCATATCTAGACTATATAGAGAGCTCTTTCTTACAAATCACTAATGAAATGACAAATATCCCAATTTTAAAAAGAGAGAGAAAGAAAAATCTTAAAGACACACTTCACAGAAGAGGAAATATAAGTAACAATTAATTACATGAAGTAGCAATTTTTATTAGTAACCAGAGGAAAACTAATTCAGACTACAAAAAGATAAATACCATGAAATACTGGCCAGCTGTCAAAAATCAGAAATATGGACAATATCATATACTGACTGGTGTTGGGGGGGGAATGTAATAGATCTTTTTCAATTACTTTAGAAATAAATTTATCAAGTTTTTGGAAAGGTAAAATGTGCATTCCCTGTGGGCCAGAAATCGATGACTTTAAGTGTGTGTTCTAGAGAAATTAGACATGCCCATCTTAGGATGCATTTACAAAAATTTTCATGTTTGTACTGAGCATGGTTGATAATTTCATAAAACTGGAATCCTTCTCCCCACATGGAGATCAACAGTAGGATGGAGAAATAACCTTGTGGCATACCCATGCTACGGAACAGTGCTTAGCAGTAGAAACAGATGAAACGCAGTTGCAGGAAATAGTGTGTATGAATCTCTGAAACATAATCTCTGCCAAAAAAAAAAGGTGGAAAAGAATGTGTACAGATAGTATGTTCAAAGCATAAAGTTTAGGAAAAAAATATGGAAAATTTAATGATTTTATTTTTAGGAATATAAATGCATGCGGTAAATGATTAAAAAGAAATCAAGGAGATGGGCAAAATGGATGAAGGGGAATGGGAAGAGCAGGCTTCCAGTTAGGGAATGAGTAAGTCAAGGGGATGAAATGTGTAGCATAGAGAATAGAGTCAGTGATATTGTAAGAGTGCTGTATGGTGACATATAGTAGCCATAATGTATGCACTTGTTAATCACTATGTTGTACACCCGAAACTAACAGACCATCATGTGTCAACTATATTTCAATTAAAAAAAAATCAAGGAGTTGCCTCCAAAGGAGGAGGCAATCGGGCTGAGATCAGAATGAATCTCATAGAGGGTCTCATACATATTATCCTTCTTCTGAAACTGGTTGAAGGGGGTACATGGGTGTTCCTTATATTATTATTTTGCCTTATACATATTTTATAAATATTCTTCTATAACCACCCAATCTTTACTAAGAACAGTTTTGCAACACAGAGGGCATGAGCAGGGGCATGCATTTCTGTTGTTTACCGAGGCAAATTGCTGAAGCCTATCTTGGAGGTAGAGTGTGGAGTATGACTTGGGTATGTGACAACAAGTTCTCCTCAGTGGGTTGTGCTAAGGTTTAAAGGTTGAGAATAATATCTTTATTCAAGCGTTACTTTTCCTGTATTTTAGAAAATGCAAAAAGCCACAAGGTAGGTAATTTCTGGATGTTTATTAATAAAGTGAAAATGACTTAAAGAAATCAACATATATTCAATCGTAATTTTTGTTTCTCGAATCATAGATCAATAGACAGTAACTAGAATTTGGTATGTTACTAAGGCTTCACAGCTTTGCAGAAGAAAGTGCTGAAGGTCTAAAGAGAGAACAACATTTTTTGGTCAAAAATGTATGAAATGGTTCTCCTCCTCAAACACCTATTTTTCTCTCATTTCAGTCATTTATTCTTATTGTTACTGAATTTCTCATTTTTCTTGTAATCTAACACAAGTTAATATGCTCCTGAAAAAAATGTCGAGAAAGAAACCAATATGCCTGAATGCTGACAGTATTAAAATCAGTAAGAAAAATAGGAATATATGGATTTGGATTTGAATAATTAGTATTTACAAATCCCCTTCTCTATTTTTATACTGTGCCTTGATATGAAATTCAATTCTTTACTGCCAAAACTGGCTGTAGAGAGGGAAAAAAATGTATGTTAAATTCATTCCAAATATTGAGACAGAGTAGTTATTACTTCTGCCAAATTGAGGTATAATCCGAAGGTTTGGGTTCTTAAATATTAACACATTCTTAAAGTACATATTGAAATATCGCATATACTCTATTCGGATTCTGAATCAATATTGACAATTTCAAGTATTTATCAGGTTGACGAATACTCAGGAAAATAAAGAATAGTTGATGTAAATAAAAACAAAGCGATTCTACTACAAAGGATGGGGGGTGATGTTTAATGGGAGCAAATAGGGGAAATTCTCCACCTGGAGAGGAATCTACTGGAAAGTGAGACTCTACAAATTCATTTGTAGGTTTAATTGAGTTGTGTGGCTACAGCAACAGGCCCTCGTCAAAAATATTCAGTAAATGGCTATATATAATCACCTACTTCTGCCCAACAGGAGAAGGGAGGAGAGAAAAATATTATTATATTTTTAAACTCAGGGAAGAATGGAAAACTCCCGAACTAGTCTCGGGGAAGTGATATTAGACTTACCTGAGACTCCAGCGCGACACTGATGTCTCTTTTCAAAGGCTCAATCCCAGGCTGCTAAGAACAGGAAAAAAGTGGCACCAGCTCTGGGCTTTGCTATTTTCGTATGGCATCTCTCTACTCCGTACTGGCTCTGTTGTCCATGATTCATGGCTCCCTGCCACTGTGATAGGCCTGTGTAGTGTCCCATCCACACCACTTGTAAGCACTGGGAGCAAAATAAGAGACACTAGCCGCTCTGAAAGAAAAAAAAAAAAAAAGCTGACTAGGTATTTTGTTTTACTAATAACTGTGTTTCCCATAGCTGCCTTAGAAGTTACAAATGAAGAAAATGCAAATGACACTGCTGGGAAAAGGCACAATTTCCTGACCCTGAGGTGGCCTTAGTCTCAACTAACCCCATTAAACTTCAGCAGCCATGCTGGACCACGGCTGTTATCACCTCCTGTATAGATTGGGAAGCACTACAACTTGAGGGAATTGCTCAGGTGTATCCAGCTAGCACTCACAGGTGTCCCAAACACTGCCGGATCATTACCAAATGGGGGCAGGGGGTGGCCGTCAGACAAAGATTGTTAACTAATAGCAAAACAGTGATATTTCCTTAGAGTAAGATGCTGCAGAGAAGCAGTGACGCCTCATATAATAAAATTGGCTACTACTTCCTGTATATTTACTGGGTATTGTCGAGCCTTGGGCTTACTGAATTACATACAATATCTCAGTTGATTCTTAATAGAATCCCGCAAGGTAGGTAAGTTATCAATATCACGCAGATGACAAGAAAACAGTCGGAGAGAGTAAGTGGCCGAAGGGCAGCCATCTACCTTTGAGCAGATGGAGGTGTGCTTACAACCCCTGTCCCTAACCTACATTTGTGCTGCTAAGCACATGTTTTTTTCTTAGATTGTTGACTGCAGGAGAATTAAAACATCAAAGTTTTCCAAAGATGCTTTTACCCCTTCCCATTTTACAAAAGACCCAAGGAACATACATTTTGCAGCTCCAGTATTTTTTGCCTGGTGGCCTTACTTTGGGAGATTGCAGGAGAAAGCTTTCCCTCACTCCTTGGTCCTGCCATGGGCTGCAGAGCTGGGCTTCAAGGACCAAGCAGTCTGCATCACTGTGCCCTCTGTCCCCCAGGCTCCCAGTACTCCACTCTTTCAAATACTATAACTTAAGGTACTTGGGATGCACAGAGGAATTGGACGAAAATGACAATGGGTTTTCCATAGCATTTCCTCGTAGTTTAGTTATCCATAGCTGCATAATACATTTAGTTGCATTAAAAAACCAACAGCTGGGGCACCTGGGTGGCTGCAGTCAGTCAGGCATGTGCCTTTGGCTCAGGTCATAATCCCGAGGTCCTGGCATTGAGCCCCACGTTGGGCTTCCTGCTCAGCGGGGAATCTGCTTGTCCCTCTTCCTCTGCTGCTCCCCCTGCTGCATTTCTCTCTCTCTCAAATAAATCAATTTAAAAAAACCCCAATAGCTATTTTATTATTATCATTCTTATCTTTCACATACATCTTGGGGACTGACTGGGCTCAGCTGGGTGGCTCTCACTTGGGGTGTTTCTTGTGGTTACAGTCGGATGGTGGCTGGAGCTAGAGTTATCTGGAAGACTTCCTTACTTGGATTTCTGCCTGTTGATGCTTGCTGTTAGCAGAGACCTCCGTTAGGGCTGTCAGACACGTGTCTACGTGTGGCATCTCTGTGTGGCCTGAGCTTTCTCAAAGTGTGGCACCTGGTTTTTCAATAAGCACTTACCCTACCATTTATTCTCATAGTAAATGTTATATGGGATCAATGGACCAGAGTCCATAGTTCAATCATCTCATTTATTTCCTTATTTCTGATGTTTATTTTTATCTTGTGAGGAAAACAAAACACAAAAGTTCAACAAGAGACTCCAATCAGAAATCACTTATCAGTATTTATATTTGATGAGGCACACAATCACACTGGAAATTTGGCCTTACATCAACTACAAATCATATGCCATCCATGGGCCTCATACTGTATAGTCTATTGGTCCCCTTCCCATTAGCTGACTCCTGTAACTCAGTAAGTTTAAATTCCATCATCCCTATAAAATTTTTGAACCATTAGTTCAAATTCTAGACTTGTGGATCACATGAGCCCTGCATTATATCATTCCCAAGAACAGGACCTAGGAAGGACCATTGTGACAGAGCAACTAGCGTATGTTCTTGTCCTCCTATACACAGCTATACTAATCTCACAGTACCTTTTGAGGTTAGGTAGAATCCACATGACCAAGTTCTATGACCAGTGAAAAATGTGCAGAGTGAAGCAGGCTACTTCCAGGCTGGGCCATAGAACTCCCTATCTATCCCACCCAAAAGTTAAGAACTCTAGGTTAGGTCTGGATTTTTGGACACTGAGTAGTAAAAAATTAGCCTTACTCAGCCATTGCCTTCAGCTCCTAGGAGGTGAGCTCCTGGAATGTCTTGCATGATGAAAAGTGTCTTTGTTCATTGGGGGGCCTCAAGACACTCTAGATCATCTAACAACATGGCTGAAGGTAGGGATTTTGGACATGTAGTATCAGCTAGACCTCCAGACAGCCTGGACACTAAAAGCTAGCCATGTGTCAGGAGTCAACAAATTGATTTAGCTTCAATAAAACCTCTAGACAGCAGGGCTTGGGTGAGTGTCCTTGCTTGGCAATATTTTGTGTGTATTGTCACACACTGTTGCCAAGAAAAATTAATGCTGTTTATGACTTCACTGGGAGAAGACAACTGGAAGCTTCAGACTTGGAACTTTCCTGGGCTTTGCTCCCTGTGTTTCTTCCCTTGGCTGATTGTAATTTCTACTCTTTATCAGTAAAACGCTGTAACTGTGAGTATAATGGCTTTCAATAAGTTCTTTCAGTCCTTCTAGTAAATTATTGAACCTGAGGTGTTCTTGGGGACCCCAAATGTGAAATTAGTGTCATATGTAAGGGTGGACTTCAGGATCCCTAAACTCTACAAACACCAAGCCAAATGTCTACAGACTAAACATGTCTAATCATGGATAATGTGCCATAAATGGGAATAATTCCTGGCAAATTCTGATTAACTACAGGGTCACTTCTTAGGGTGCTGCTTTCCTAAAAATTCCTTGCCTTCTCTCCTACCAAGTCTTCACAGCAAAATATCTACAGTCTCATAGAAACACCATGAAACTAGCTTTCAGATGAAATAATGACTCAAAGTTCTGTTTCTCAATGGTTTTCACCTTGTAATTGGAGATGGGTTCCTACAAAGAAAAACAGCCTCAGGATACAATGAAATTATACCTAATTGTGCAGCCACAGATAAAAGTATTATGATAGGTATTAGCTAATTGTGTTGTATTTGCCATCCTATACTTTCCCCATTGAAATACTTAACAAAGAAAAACCATGGAGAAGTCTGTAAGTTTGCAACAGCACTGGAAATTCAGGACTCCCAGCCTCTAGAAGTGATTTCTGTTTAACAAAAGCAAGAGTTTGAGAAATTCAGTGTGTTCATCAGGCTTAAATCAAGAACACAGAAACATTGCTAGGTTTTCCAAAAGGAGAGATGAAAAGGGGATTGGCTATGTAGTTGATGGAAAAACAGAGAAGCAAAACACAGGAGTAAGGCAACTTGGCAGCTGGCAATAGCAAGAAGCTGTTCCCATTCTTAGGAAAGGGCCATCAGGGGCACCTGGGTGGCTCAGTGGGTTAAGCCTCTGCCTTAAGCTCAGGTCATGATCCCAGGGTCCTGGGATCGAGCCCCACATTGGGCTCTCTGCTCAGCAGGGAGCCTGCTTCCTCCTCTTGCTCTCTGCCTGCCTCTCTTCCTACTTGTGATCTCTGTCAAATAAATAAATAAAATCTTTAAAAAAAAAAAAAAAGAAAGGGCCATGAGGTGAGGGCTAGAATCAGAAAGGGATCTGCAAGGTGAAAGTGGATGGAGTTGCCTACTGAAAGCTGGGGCTCTGAAGAGGCTCCCCCTGCCACAGGCAATGATGGAGGCAGAGAGAAAGACAGACAGACTGACAGGAAAAGAACTACATGGCTTCTCATTCCCTCCCATATACTCCAATCTGCCATCAGTACCTCTCTTTGGCAGAACCCAGCCAGAAGCCAGCCAGCATGGAAATGTGGGAAACCCAGCCTGTAAGGGCCTGCCCCCCGTAATATAGAGCAGAGCAAGGGAAGATGAGGAACCAGAGCTCAAAGAAAATAGTCAAAGGACCAGAATACTACTGGAGGCTCAGGCACACACTAACTTGTGGATCTGAACACTAAAAATATAAAGGAGAAAGAGAAAACATCTGCCAATTGCTACTAGGCCCCAGCCTATCTCAGAGACATGGAACCACCCTGAACCAGGAAACAAGGTAGCAGCCAATATGGGCATGTACACAAGCTGGCTCACACCATTGTTCCAACCCCATATAGTGCCTCTTTAAGGAGAAAATAGTCTTTCAAAGAATTTAAGTCTCTAGAAATGGAACATAACCATTGCTCAAATACTAAGATGGTGGTAAATTTTCTTCTGAACTCTTAAGCTGGAAAAGATGCAACAGGGTTAAGCATGGGGGTTTTTACATCTATGGGGTTTTACATGACATTTTAGTGAAATACACAAATTAAATAAATAAATACACACATTAAAAAAAGAAACACAAAATCCTAAAGTGCTTCTACTTATCCAGGAATCAATTCATCTTTATAATGTAAATTCAAAAGGAGTAGGAGAAGAATCCCTTCTTGGTTAGGAGAGGTGCAATGGATTAATAGTTGCAGGATCTCAGATATTTGTTAGGAGCTATGTATACCAGTTGTCACTCAGCTAGCTATCACAAAAGATGCTTTTAGCACTCTTTTGGACAGGAGAGCAAATAAGGAGAATTGACAATGAGCCTAAACTGAACCTCACCATTTAGCGACAAGTGAAAATTAATCAAATTAAAAAGTGAGTCCTAAAAAAAAAAGATTTTATTATATCAGGGAAGGGAAATACTAGCCTAAAGGTGAGGGAGATAAGAACACTTTCTTGAACACGTGCTACATGTTATAAAGGCAACTTTTATAAGTAGAGCATTGGCTGTTCTCAAGAAAAAGAAATAAAGTATAGACTGTAACTAGAAGGAAAATGGTGAAATCAGCTGAGATGACAAAAGACTGCAAGAGATACAGGCTCAGATGGAGAAGGACATAACTGAGTGAGAGAAAGACATCAAGAGATATAGAAATGTAATAATGAAATTTAAATTCACAGCCCAATGAAGAAAGAACAGATTTAACACTGCAGGAAAGTAATCAGCGATGAGAACAGATTTGCAAAGCATTCACTAAAGATAGAAAAAATAGACAAAAGATGATATCAAAGAAAGAGCAGGTAGATATGAAGACAAGAGCATGGAAACTTACATTCACAAAGAAAATCAGTGTTCCTGAAGAAGAAACAAAAGAAATAGTGCAGTAATTGGTGGTACAACAGAAGAAAACAGTTTTCAATTGCAGAGTACAAAGTATGATTAATGAATAGACACACTCATGTCTGACAAATTCTGGTGCAAGTTTTGAATTTTGAGAGAAAAAGGAAAAATGTGTCTGGATGGACAAAACAGGCTACCTAGAAAAAAATAAGAATCTGATCAGCCTCATTTTTCTCCCTGCACCATTAAATTCCAGAAAGCTGGTAACAGCATCCATGTAATTTTGAGGGGAAGAAGTTGGGGAGTTAAAAATTCTACTTCAGGGTGGGGGGAGATTGGCAAAATGGGTGAAGGGAGTGGGAGATACAGGCTTCCAGTCATGGAATGAATAAATCATGGGAATAAAAGGCCCAGCATAGGGAATACAGCCAATGATAATGTAAAAGGGTCGTATGATGACAGATGGTAGCTACACTTGCGGTAAGCATGACATAATGTATACAGAAGTTGAATCACCATGTTGTACACCTGCAACTAATGTAACATGTGTCAACTATACTGAAATAATTTTTTTTTAAATAGACAGTCTTTGGGGTCTGGCAGAGCATGTGACTCTTGATATTGGGGCTGTAAGTTCAAGCACTACATCAGATGTACAGATTACTTAAAAATAAAATCTTTTTAAAAATAGACAGTCTTTGAACTCAGAGAAATTTTTAAAAATTATAACTCAGGTAAAGTTGCTATTTGTAGTAGATGCTGTGAATCTTCCACTTCGGGAAAAGACATACTCATTCTCCCAATTGCCAGGAGTGTTGGCTGCTGAAGACTCATAGCTGATTCCCTCTCTACAAATTGTCTTCAGCAGATGGGAAGCCAAGATTATACTCCTCCAGAAAGCAGACCACATATAATCAGTGGTCCAGTTGGAAGTACAAATGTCTATCCCCCTTGCTCCAAAATTGGGGGCAACTCTGAAGAACCATCCCATCTCCAGAGCTTTCCTTAGATTTGGCTGAAACCTCTGTTGCAACTGCCTTGACAGTCCTTCCCCTCCCTGCCCATCCTGCTTCACTCACTCCCCTATAATTGTTATTCCCAAGCTCACTCAGTCAACCTCCAGCATGTACATCTACATCTCAGAGTCTATTTCTAGGGAACCTGCATTAAGACAATATCCATTTAGCAAAATGGAAAGACCTAGTTGAATACCAATCAAGGGGTGAAAATAGGTAACTTACTAAAGAAAAGTCGTGGTATAATACTCTGAATTTAAGCACTGAAACTCCCTAATCATACAGTTATTGTTGGAAGTAGGCTTACAAAAGGGAATGAAAAGATATAAGATAACTTTTGAAAGAGATGAGATATAAGTTAACTATATATTTAGTAACAATTGTCTGGCTCTAACATTCTAGATTACATGTTCTAAGATTAGGAAGTACAGAAGGAAGGGCTAGGGAAACAAAGGAGTTCTGCATTTCTTATTTTACACAAGCAGCAGTTAAGGTTGAAGGAGTTAGAGGATACTGTATATGGCCTGAATTGAGTAAGTAAATAACCACAAGACCACTATAAACTCCAATATGATTCAGACACACTTAGAAGTACAAAATTACACAAACTAAAACATCCAGTTCTATTGAAGATGATGAAACACATTTATTATCATACACTATCAGGAGAGACATATATCAATAGAGACTTTCTGGAGATATCTAATTTTTGCTTCCAGTTGTGTGGAAATCTTCCTATGTAAATACTTACTCTGAAGTATAAAGATGCATGTAAATTATTGGAGCATTTTTATCCAAGTGAAAAATTGGAAATAACCTAAAACTTACCAGTATGAAAGTTAGAAATTAAATTATTATTTATACAATGGTATTATGTGAAGCTATTAAGAAGAATCAGTTTTATTTAAAGGCACTGCTATAGATGGATCTCCATAATCAGTGAATAAAAGTACAATATATACTATATGAATGTATTTATGTACAAAACCCCCATTTAACAAAGCTATATATTTGACATGTTCGTCTATCCACCTAAATGCATAGGATGGAACTGGAAGTATAAGGCATGAACTGATAAAATTTCCTCTGGGGGGAAAAAATTGAAATTGACAGGCCATGTGAGACTTAATGGGGCAATTTGCTTTATCTACATTCTTGGAATTATTCACAGTGGCAATGTAGTCATGCATTACTTATATATTTCAAAATGTGTAAAAAGAACAACATTTTCTTCCTAATTAGGAAAGGTTTGGTTATTCAATAGCTAATGTTAATACCATTGGCTAAATACTTTGGAATATTGTATAGAACTTCCCCTCCCCCCAAAATGTCAAAATAAATTCTTGGTGGATTAAAGATTAACTGCAAATAGAATGTCATCATGAAAAAATAGAATTTTAAAATAATTACAAAAATAGGTGTGACTGTAAAAAAAAAAAGAGTAGAATTTAGCAAAGAAAAAAATTAGGTAAAAACAGCCTTCAAAATAAATGCTTATCTTAAGAGAGGTAAACATATTTGCCCACTTAGAATGATGAAGAACAAGACAACTTTTGTAATTGCATCACACTTTGGCTCTGGGGAACCTGATGGCCATAAGAAACAATCAAAAACAGAACAACAACGGAACAAAAACAACAGAATAATAGAATTGGTTTTAGAGTTCCCGTTCTTAAGGAGTAAAAAAAAAAAAAGCCAGTAGTACTTCAGGGAAAATGAAACATTTACTCTAAAATATGCTTCTGAGACAGGAGACACTGGGAGATGTTGACAAGAAGATGCCTCTCACGGGGCACCTGGGTGACTAAGTCAGTTAAGCTTCTGCCTTCCACTTGGATCATGATCCCAGATTCCTGGGATCAAGTCCCCAGTCGGGCTCCCTTCTCCCTCTCCCTCTGACCTTTCCCCTGCTCATGCTCTCTCCCTCTCTCTCTATCCCTCTCTCTCATAAATAAACACACAAATATCTTTCTAAAAAAAGAAGATGCCTCTCATCTCACAATGCAGAATAGACTCTTACAACATCACTCAAGGAAATCTGAGGATGTAACGCCAAAACACAACTCAATGTAAACAGCTTCATAGCAGAGGGCAAGAGAGTTCAGTAGAACTGTGTAGTCTTAATGACGTAACTTGAACTAGACATGAGTTTTAGGCTATTTTAGCAGAATAGATGGCCTGATTGTCCTTTCAACAATCCTCCATAAAGACCAATTCTTTCAACTGGCTTTTCAATAAAATTTGTGAAGTAAGCTCTTTATTTCATACTTTGTTTGGAAATATAAACCATACATGTAAATATTATATAAGTAGAACTAATAATCTTAAAAGTAGTTCAGAGGAGGGAGAAGTCACTTTCCATTGGAGTAATAGGAGTGATGTATGCCTAACAGTGGAATAGTTACATGAGAAGTACACTACACTTGAAGTTAAGAGATCTGTGTGCTACACATGTTATTCTGTGACAGGCATGAATGAAATAGCATAGCTGAGAAAGGCAGAAGAAAAGTTTGGTGGAACACTAAAGGTGATCTATCACCTGAATTGAAGCAGAGAATTTGTAAAAGAAGACAACAAGAAATGAGAGTAAGTTGGTTTGGACTATGAGGTGATAACAATCAATATGCTATTTTCTACTCTATTTCCATATTCCACCCAAAATTCTTGAGAAATGGGCAAGAACAGCATATTCTTTGTAAATAAGCATTAATGGGATTTCAAAATCATTTAGTCTACTCCTTGTTTTCATGAAAGAAGAATCTGAGGTCCACAGAAATAAAGCAAATCACTCAAGTTGATGACATTGAAGGCAAAGCCAGAATCATATTCCAACAGTCCTAATTATTTCTTTATTCGCAGGTCATTTTCTTTTAAAAGATTTATTTATTTATTTATCTGAGAGAAAGAGAGAGAGAGCACAAGTGGGAGAGGCAGAGAGAGAGAGGGAGAGAGAGAAACCCAAGCAGACTCTGTGCTGAGCATGGAGCCCAATGCAGGGCTCAGTCTCATGACTCTGAGATCAGACCTGAGCTGAAACCAACAGTCGGATGCTTAACTGATTGTACCACCCTGGTGCCCCTGGTAGGTTATTGATAAGCCTTGTAAACTTAGGATTTTCCTCTTGGAATCTTTCCTTTTGGAAGCCAGACCATATATGTTTCCAATCCAGATAAGCTCTGAGCAGAGACCATTGTAATTTTTGGTCATTAAGTTTCAAGGTTGTTTGTTACACAACAATATTACCTGTAACAATGGGGAGAGGTGACTTGTGTATTTCCTAGGCTTCTTTTCTAGCAAGAACCTATTCTGTCCCATCCCTATATCTCCACTTGTCCTGGTAAGCTTTTTCCCCAAGTGGCTGATTGTCCCATTTCTACTTATTCTCCCCAGAGCATTTTCTACTTCTCTACCCCACTATCTCAACTGTACCTTAACCATCCCCACTTCACCTAGGTTACACATTGTATAAAAATGGAAACATGACAAGTAGATGCTATCTCTCACTAATAAGAGCACAGCAGGAAGATGATTGGCGCTGCTCCATCTCATTACCACAGTCAGTAGCCAGAACACAGGTGAGTAATTACCAGATGTTGAATATTCCTCAGATTTCTCTTCTTAGAATGTAAGGAGAGGATGTTCAGCCATGGGTCACTAATGGTCTTCATCAAGTGACCCTTCTGATCTTTCCTCCTCTCTCCCTCCTTACCCCTCTCCTCCCATTCATGGTGGTCTGTGAGGACAGACCCTTGATTACACCAAATGCCAAAGGCGGAACTAGTGCTCACACTGCCAATGCTGTCATTATTACTTCACTTTAGAAGAATTTGTCGAAGGTTCCCTCAGGGTCGCATCATGGGTGAATTTGGAGGAGAGAGAATGGGAAGGCAGTAGAGTTCACACTTTGTTCTATTTCTTATGTTAGAATTTCTCTACAAATAAAACATCTGAAGATTACAACCCTGAGGTTCAGTTCCCCAAAGCCCTCAAAGAACTGTTCAAAGCCAAACTTTGGAGGGAAATCAGTCTTTGCCAGGAGGCTGCCCACAGTGCCATGGGTCCTGGGGCAACCCAACTTGACCAAGGGTTCAACTTGAACAAAGGACTATTGTCTCACAGACGTTATTTGATGACTTACTCTCCTTCACCTGAGATGGATTTAGATATTAATTTTTATTTTCTGAAAAGCCAATTCTATAAGATACCAACAGGTTTAAATAATACTATCTCACAGATAACATCAACTCAAAAATTGCAGTGGCGTCTCTAGTTCCACACTCACAAAAGATGGGAAAGAAGTTTAGATGTTTGCAGGGAAACTTCAGTGAGCATAGGTTGCATTTGACTGCTGGTGTTTGTTCCTAGGGAACTTATGTCATTCAAAGGTAGAACTTAATGTGAGGAGCACCTGAGATCCTGAGTTAACTTTACAGAAAAATCAAAATAACAGAGTTAGGAACAAACTAGTTACATCCCATTAGCAGCAAAATTCCATTTGTTGTCAACAGAGTGTGTTTAATGTTGGCGATCAACAATACCCTATAATGAGCATTAGCTGGCTCCTTCACTTCTGTACTTCATATATGAAAGCTGATTTGATGAAACAGGATTTTGCCTGGGGTGCTTGTGGTAGGGGGTTCATATAATTTACTGTACAGATTGGGGAAATTTGGGGAGTGAAAGCAGTTTCCTCTAGTAATTACTCCATGGTAACAGGCATAAAAGGAGATTGTCCTGGGCAAACCTGGATGCCCAGTCTCCCTAAACTTGGGAACGTAAGAAAGATCTCTGTACTAAAAACCATCCCTACAACTTCTGTCATACTGATCACCACAGGCGTGCCATTACAAGGACTGCTCTTAATATATGACATCTTTAAGGAGAACAACACTTGTTTTCATCAGTCACTCCTTAATGTAAATAAGAATATGAATTTCTTCCTTTTCGACAAGTGACAAAAATCAAAGCACCGAACAAAGACAAATTTTAAAAAGGGAAAGAAAAGAGGTGGAACAACATCACTAAGTCCTATTTTAGAAAGACTTGACCAGTAGAGTGCCCTTTTTGGGAAATCACAATAGAGCTAGGTTTCTGAATCCAATCAGAGAATCTAAAAAGGGATAGGAGAGGTACCAAAAGAAACCTCCATATAAGGTACAAACTTTTCTCAAGCTACCCCAGATCACCTTTCCTACATAAGGTTTATCTACCCCATGTTCACTGCTGGCAGACAAAAGAGTCTTGAAATGAAAAACCTAGGGAAAAAGCAACTGAAGTTTATTGGATTTGAAAGTTTACTTGCACTGGATAGGGCAGACCTAGAAAAGCTGAAACATAGAAAATAATTCAAATTAAAATAATTAAATTTATATGGTCAGAAGTGAAGATCTAGTGAATTAACCTGCAGTGATACCAATTTCTTTTTTCTTTTTTTTTTTAAAGATTTTCTTATTTATTTATTTGACAGAGATCACAAGTAGGCAGAGAGGCAGGTAGAGAGAGAGAACATGGGAAGCAGCTCCCTTGCTGAGCATACAGCCCAATGTGGGGCTCAATCTCAGGACCCTGAGATCATGACCTGAGTGAAGGTAGAGGCTTAACCCACTGAGCCACCTAGGTGACCTGATACTAATTTCTTAAAGAGGTCCTTGCAAGTGGTATTTCCTTGAGTTAATATTGCTGCTCAGTTCTGGGGGCAGGGAAGAAGGTGGGTGGGAAAGAGGGGGAAGGAGAAGAGTGTTCTGGACCTTACTGTAGGAGCTACATTAGCTCCTCCATTACTACACATATGCCAAACTCAGCTGTGGAAAATGATGCAGATTGGCTTATAATTCAACCAACTGGATTCAGATGGAGTAATTCAATAGATATTTACATATCTATCATTGTCTTGTGTTCATATTTAGCTTCTTCTCCCAGGGAACTGGTACAGCATGATTTGAATTGGCTTAGTTCATTCTTTTCTTTTAATATTTATTTGTTTGTTTGTTTGTTTGTTTTAGAGAGAAAGAGAACACAAGCAGGATGGGCAGAGAGAGAGGGAAAGAGAGAATCTCAAGCAGACTCCACACTGAACATGGAACCTGGTGTGGGGCTCGATATCATGACTCTGAGATCACTACTTGAACTGAAACCAAGAGTCAGATGCTCAACCAACTGAGCAACCAAGACCCCCCAGCTTTAGTTCATTCTGTTAAATAAATTTTGTTTTGAAATACTTTTAGATTTATGGAAAATTGTGAAGACAGTGCAGAGGCTTCCTATACACCCCACAGCCTGTTTCCCTTATTAATAATAACTTATATTACTATGGTACCTTTGTCACAATTAATGAACCAATATCTATACAGTATTTACTAAAGTCCATACTTCATTCATATTTCTTTATTTTTTACCTAATGTCTCTTTTCTGTTCCAGGATCCCACCAGGGCACCCTATGACCTGTCATCATGCCTCCATAGATTCATCTTAGCTGTAACAATTTCTCAGACTTTCCTTGTCTCTGATGACCTTGACAGTTATGAAGAGTACTGCTCAGGTATTTTGTATAATGTTTCTCAATTGGAATTTGTCTGATGTTTTCCTCCTGATTGGACTAGGATTATGGGTTTTGGAGAGGAAATCCACAGGGGTGAGGTGCCATTCTCATCACATGCCATCACATCAAGGGCAGATACTATCAACATGACTGATGACTGCTGATGTTGACCCTGATCATCTGTCTGACATCTGTTTGTCAGGTTTCTCCACTGTAAAGTTACTCTTTAATTTTTCCTCCCTTTCCAAACTATAATCTTGGAAGCAAGTCACTAGGTGTAGTCTATACTTAAAAAGTGAAGAGGTATATTTCATCTCCTTGAGGTGGAATAACCATATAAATAACTTGGAATTCTTCTGCACAGGAGGTTTATCTCTTCTCCCTCATTTATTTGCTTGTTCTTTCAGCCATTTAGATCAGTATGGACTCATGGATATTCACTTTTTACTGTGGGTTCTAATGTAGCACTTCTTTATTTTGTTGTCTAAATTGTTCTAGCTTTGACCATTGGGAACTCTTCAGCTCATTCCTGTGTCCCTTGAAGAAACCCCATCACTGTGGTTAGTTCTGTTTGTTTGAGCCTTCCTTATTCTCTGGCACTGCAAGATGCTCCAGGCTCATCTTATATATTCCCTGCCCCAGTCCTAGAAAGTCTTTTCTCCAAGAAGCCCTGATTCCTTTCATTAGTACTGGAAACCAAGATCCGAGCTTATAAATTTGTTTTGAAAAAAAACTTTAAAGTCTTTTCAGGTTAACATGTTACTAGCAGCATCTACATTGCTTAGATGCTTTTATCTTTATTAAAGAAATACATTTTTAGGATGAGTGGAGAAGCTGGAAAATAGTTCTTTGGATGATAAGAAGCAAAATGTTACTAAGAACCTGAAGTAATGTCTTAATTTCATTTTAATATATTCAAACAAGTATTTGACAAGTCAGGTAAGTATTGAGGAAAAGAAGGGGAAAGAAGGTATCTGAGAAATAGTGTGTATTAGAAAAGCATAGTATTATTGATTGGCCAACTGATTTTTCTAATACATTGTTGGTCTGGGAAGTATTTAAAAGAAATATTGAAACACATTTCTTTCGATTTTTTTTCTAAGTAAGCTCTACACCTAACATGGAGCTCAAACTCATAACCCCCAGATGAAAAGTCACATGCTTCACTGACTAAGCCAGCCAGGCATCACTGAAACACATTTCTTTAATTAAAGGTAAATCCTGAACCTTCCATAGGGTGAGGAAGTGATATTTTGATTCCTAAATTCTAGTCCTTTGATGGCACTGCCAGGATTATTATAGGTTAGACTGAAGAGTCCCAAGCTGGATGGAAAAGGGATAGGACACACTTATTGGATTGAAAAGACATTCATTTGACTTTATCATATATGTGAGCCAGGGACGTAGGAGTCTGCTTAACCCTTTTACTGGTCATATAAGCACAGACAAGTTATTTGGCCTCTCTAGACTCATATCCACATCTGCAGAAATGTAGAAACAATAATATCTACCTCTGTGAGGATTAAAAAACAAAATAAAATGCACAACAAACTTGTCAAAATACATAGCGTCAAAATACATAGCATAAAATACACACTAATAGAAATGTTTTGGTTATCTTTCAATGAATGAAGAAAGGCCTTTTATCCCACTGGCCTCCAGGTATACTAGAGCATCATAGTAAGTACTATTGTCCCTGAGCATCATTGGTAGATTTCAGCATAATTCAGATGAACGCCAACCCCCTGATTTTTATCCATTAATGAGTCCCTTTTAGATGGAATGAGGTGGGGACTAAGGGGAATGAATATTAGAAAAAGCACATTCCATAGTCTGGCCAAAACATTTCTAAAATCAGGAATCTGACTTAAAGGTCTGGGTATTAACTTAGTGCCCTTTTTTCTTCCTCTTCAGAGGTAG
Organism: Lontra canadensis; assembly: GCF_010015895.1. Lineage (NCBI taxonomy): Eukaryota > Metazoa > Chordata > Mammalia > Carnivora > Mustelidae > Lontra > Lontra canadensis. Next base: position 2,347,119 of record NW_022631125.1, read on the forward strand.
AACAGATTCTCAAGATAAGTTTATTGCTTTCACTTGCCTAATACAATATCCCTAGAGACACATTTTCACAGTCTGGAAGCAGACCCATTACTGCACTGCAGTGGATTTGGTGGGGGGGGGTGGAAGGAAGGAGGGAGGCTCTTTGTCACTAACTGTCTGATTGATTCCAAATGCCCATGGTGTACTGCTGTTAGGGTTCCAGGGTGTGTTCATTTAGAAGATGATTATGTTCTTTATGACAAAGGTAATTTTAGTTTGAATTTTACAATAAAGCATTTATGCAATCCCATCCCTCCTCAAAACCACCTTAGCTGAGAAGTCTTACTGTGTTAAGAACCACAAGACTGGTGAAGAAACAAGGTCTTTAATATTTAATAATAGGAAGGCTGTAGCTTTTAGGCACACACTGTCATCCTCTCTAAACGCAGGCACTATAACCCAGGAGACCAAATAACACATAGCTGCCAGTTTCTCTCCTTTTCTTTGCAGAGTATTTCTGTGAAAGTGTCCCTGCTATAACCCTCTAAGACACTGCCCAGAAATAAGGTGGAGTGGCAGGAGCATGGTCTAGGAGTAATAGAGCTAATCTGCATTCTAGGGATACCCTAACCTTGCAATTTGGGTACATTACTTCTCTTGATATGGTTTTCTAATTTTGAAAGGCTATACTCTGGACTAGAACCCCAAATTAATAACCACTCCCCCCAAATCCAGTCCTCTTTTCAACCTACCACCCTACCAATATTTTTTAACTAAATTTCTTGCTCCTTCATCCAGAACACTGCATTTTTTCCCTCTTCATAGTTCTGGTCAGGCACACACAGTAGTATAGTTATTTATATATGACAAGGACATTCTTCACCTGCCTTGATATTTCTACCATCTTGTGTAATACCTAATATATTTTAAGTGGACAATTTTTGCTTATTTGATTGATTACCCTTATGCTTTTAACTCTTTTCTCAATTTTTTTGAAGTTAAAATTTGTGTTTACTCCCACCAAGAATGTAATATGCATTGTGACTCTCCATATACACTTGCCATGCTTGAGATTCTATCGTTTATCTTCAGCCATTCTGTCAATGTGTTGCTTGAGTGACCCTTGTTCTCCAGGTCACAGTATGGGAATCTGGAGAGGGCATGCACTCATGTCCATGAGAGTAGCAATTATTATAACAACACTCAAGGGATTGGAGTAACCCACCAGAAGAGTTGCTTAGACTTCAAGCCATCCTCTCCCTAAATCCCCCCTTTTCCCCTGGCTGAATCAGTCTAGGATTATGACTTCTTATTGGCCATTACAATTGCCCGGTTGTATCTGTTGGTACCACATCTTTCTGGCTTCAAGGAGATTTAATTATCAGTTATTATACTAAGGTTTCTCATCACCTTCATTGCCAGTATGGACCCAGTGTCAGAGGGCCCTTTGCTGCTCTGTGGCCCCCACCACCTTAACACACACAGATACACAGACACACACAGACACCCTGAGGTGCGCGTGCGTGTGCACACACACACACACACACACACACACAGGCTGTGTTCCCAATTGGAAGGGTACTCTACCACCAGTATTATGGCTCTTAAAATTAAAAGCTTACTTTCCCAATTTTATGCATACTTTATCCTCCTACAGGCACATAGGTCAGCTCTCTCAGGACAAGTTAGATTTGTGGATGCCATCTGATACTTCACCCCCAGCTGGTATCCCTTGTTAGTACCCAAGCCTGGAACCTGGGTCCATCCATTATTCCCTACTTCAAAGTGTGTCAACTGCCTTCCTCAGGACCCTCACTTATCCAGAGGATAAGTGCTAACATTCATGTTTGAGCCTTAAATCCAAGATCCAAGGATGAGGCCATAGGTCCAATGTCCTTGCAGTTTCTTTCCCTGCAGATCATCAGGATCTTATTCAAAAGATTCTCTGCCTAGGCATGAGCAAATTCTAGAGCCAGGTGTGTGTCTCTGTTCCTCAACCCCACACCCTCCAAAACATTCTCTGTGAGTTTTTCACCTTCCCTAAATCACCTGACAAAATAATGGCACAGTACACATTTTCAAAACTCGAGCTCTGACTTGCAGTTACATTTTCTTCAGAGAATATTTTTAAAAGGTTTTAAGCTATTTAGATGCAACCTGAAATGACAACATTTCTTCCATGGTTTTAAAAAATACTTACAATTTTCATCTCAATTCTAAAATCAGAATTCTCATGCTGGGTAACTTTAAAGATATACAGGCTATTTCTGCCATTTTCTCTGAAGCAAATTTCTCTCCTTTTCCCACCCTCCAACCATCCATCAGTCCCTGACCTCAGTCCATTTCTGAATCAGAGATTTCAATGATCTTGTTCCAAAAGTCAGGGAAAGGGAAACCGCTGAGAAGCCAGAGCAATCTGAATGGGGAACATATAACACGTCATTGCAATTAGGGCTTCTTGCTAATGCTGGAAGAATATCTCAGTCAGATATGAAAAACTAGTCAGTTAAGTACAGGTCCCATTACCACTCTTACTCTTGTCTTTCAAGCACATTTTGGGAAATGTTCTCTAACTGTTTTCTGTTCCTCTCCCTCCATTTTCAGTGACACAAAAATGCATAGATCCTGACCCTGACCAACAGCACTGTACACCAAATATAGCAGTCTCTCTTTCTGCCTCACTAGGTATGAAGAAGGGAAGAGATGGCTTGTACACCAAATGGCTATTCAATGCATACTGAACCACCTCCCTGGAGAAGGAGAGTGGAAAATTAATATGGGTGTTATACTTTTAACTATATACAAATATTTATGGATGTAACAGGCATCTCTGCCACCACAGTGCTCTTTTTTTTTAAGATTTTATTTATTTATTTGAAAGATAGAGATCACAAGTAGGCAGAGAGGCAGGCAGAGAGAGAGAAGGAAGCAGGATCCCTGCTGAGCAGAGAGCCTGATGTGGGGCTCGATCCCAGGACCCTAGGATCATGACCTGAGCCGAAAGCAGAGGCTTTAACCCACTGAGCCACCCAGGCGCCCCCACAGTGCTCTTTGAAAGCAAACTCACGTCTTTCCAAGACACTGACTGCAACATTTTTCAACGTTGGGTGTTAGCCAGCTTCTCTGGTGTTTTTTTTTTTCCTTGAGTTTGGGCTCAACTGCACAGATTATACATGGTTATATGCAGCCAAATCTGATTATTCATGGTAATTATGTCCTATTAAGTTGCCAGGAACTCTGAAGTAGTGAATACTGAACCATTGCTCCTAGGGGAAAGACAGGATTAGGTTCCTGCAAGCCTCTGGTCACAACATTTTTTAATGTAATCTCTACACCCAGTGTGTGGATTGAACTCATGGCCCCAAGAACAAGAGGCGCATGCTCTATTGACTGTGCCAGCCAGGCGCCCCTGGTCACATTTTTGTCAACTGACAAGTACAGAACCTTGTTGTATGTGTGTTTGATTTAAAGACACTCATTTCATATACATTATTGATCCATTAGCATTGAGCTTATGGCCAGCAGCACTGTAACCTAGAACTCATGGTTAAGCACAGCTTATCTCACACACCTATCTCCTCTGTAAGGCACATCATAGCTTTCTTGCAATTGGGAACACTGCACAGCACTGAAGCACTGTATGCTTGGGGGCCATTTTCAAAAGCAAAAATCACCACCAAAAAGCACAAAAATCTGAAGAACATGGCACTAGGCAGTAAATAAACTGCGAAAAGGAGACTTGTTTACAGTACAAGAGCTGAAACAAGAAGGTAGAGAGTCACTTTGTTTGACCTTGGCTGAGAACGTTGAGTTTCGGGTGGCTCAAATTGTTCATCAGTATGCACATGTCCAAAAATGACCACAAAAGTGTTTCAAGTATCATTTGAGGGGTTACAAGTAAATTTGAGTAGGCCAACTTGCAAATATGGAATTCGTGAATAGGGAGGATTAACTCTATACCAATTTTCTAAGTGTGAGCCTATAACGTTCAATCAAGTACATCCAAGGATTCAGTATCTTTTGTAGCACTCTTTGAGGAAGGGGGAATGTGAGCAAACAAAAGCCAGCTAGCTCATGAGAACAAGTGTATAGTTTTACTGCTATCAGTAGTGAAGGAAGAAAAACCCAGACCTACAATGACTAATAAAGGTTTGTATTTCAATTCAAACCTCACAGACTTAAAACTTAGCTTATTTATTAATTTCCCCCAGTCTGCAAAATATGGGTGAACTAAAGTGACCACTGAAAGATGAGTGGTCTCTAATATGTCATAATAATGATAATATTTAATGGTGGCTTATTATAGGCCAAGAATTATTGTGCTGATCACTGTAATCATTTAATTTGTGAAATGGTCCTGTGAGACAAGGTATACCATCCCCATTCTACATTAGAAGAATCTGCTTCTTAGAGCCATACAAAAATTTTATGACCCCATACCGTTAGTAAACAAAATATCCCGGATTCAAACCAACATGTTTCTGATTCCAAAGGCTTACACTTTTTTGTTTTGTTTTGTTGTCCTCCTTAAAGGTTTCACTTTTATTCCAGTTATCATACAGTTTAATATTAGCTTCATTTGTACCATGTAGTGATTCCATACAACACCAAGTGTTCATCATGACAAGTGCCCTCCTTAATCCCCATCACCTATTTCACCCATCCCCCCAACCCTCTTCCCCTCTAGTAACTGTTCCCTTGTTCTCTCTAGTTAAGAGTCTGTTCTATAGTTTGCCTCTCTCTCTTTTTATCCCTTTGCTCATTAGTACTGCTTCTTAAATTCCACATATGAGTTGAGATCATATGGTATTTGTGTTCTCTGACTGGCTTATTTCACCTAGCATCATACTCTCTAGCCCCATTCAGTCATTGCAAATGCCAAGATTTCATACTTTTTAATGGCTAAGTAATATCCAGTCTATACCACCTCTACATTTTTTCTCTTTTCCCCTCATGTCTAGGGTTAGGGTTTGGAATAGAGTCAGGGAAAGGGTGAGGGCTAGGATTTGGGCCAGGGTGAGGGTATGTACCTTGCATACTGCAGATCAGAGACCTCTCCACAGGGTTTTGGTTAGGGTTAGGGGTTAGGAATAGTGTCAGGGTTTGTGTTAGGATTATGGTATGAAACTGATCTCCTGCAGTTCAGAGACCTCTCTAGAGACTAAAACCCTAGACTTCTGCTTGGGTGTGATTAGACATGGCATCCATTCAGCAAGCTGAAGCAAGGAGTGGATTTAAAACTCTAAATACTTTTTGAATAGATGTTCAATCGTTCCCTCTGTATTTATCCCTACCTTCACACCTATTTTCAGAAATACTACCAATTCTTAAAGGTTTGGGATTTTCTCCAGAATAACTCAGCTGCTTCTCAGCTTCTCTTATCATGTGTTCAGGAACCCACTTTCTCAAATCTTGTGTTAAGGTTGGCATTACAGTGAAGGTTAAGTTTAGGGGGAGGGTATGTGCCTAGTATCTTGTAGGACAGAAACCTCACCACAGGGTTAATTTTATGGTTAGGGTTAGGGAAAGGGTTACTCTTAGGTGTTCCATTTATGGGTTAGTGGTAGGATTAGGGTTTGGGTGAGGGTGAGGGTTAGGGCTACTGTATGTGCAAAGTGTCCTATATAGCTCAGAGACCTTTCCAGAGAAGAAAATCCCGACTTAAATAGGTGAGAACAGACATGGTAGCCATTCACTGAGCTGAGGCATGGAAGGGACTGGGTGCTCTAAATACTTTTTAAATAGGTATATAATTGTTCCTTCCACTTTTTCCCCCAAAACTTATACCTTAGGGGTGCCTGGGTGGCAGTCAGTTAAGCTTCTGACTCTTGGTTTTGGCTCAGGTCACGATCTCAGGGTGGTGGGATTGAGCCCCACATTGGGCTCCATGCTCAGTGCCTTTCCACTGCTCTCTCTCTCTCTCTCTAAAGTAAATAAATCAATCTTTGCTTTTATTTATTTATTTTAAAGATTTTATTTATTTATTAGAAAGAGAAAGAGCAAGCATGGGTGGTGGGGAGGGGTTAGAGGGAGAGGGAGAAGCAGACTCCCTGACGCAGGGATCCATCCCAGGACCTGGAGATCATGACCTGAGCCGAAGGAAGACACTTAACTGACTTCGCCACCCAGGCACCCCAATAAATAAATCTTTAAAAAAAACTTATGCTTTAAACCAGTGTTCTCAATGTCAGCATGATCTAGGAACATGTTAGAAATGCATGCAAATTATCAGGCACAACTCTGAACCTACCGCATTGGAAACTCTGGAGGTGAGGCTCAGAAATCCATGTTTTAAAAAAGCCCACAAGGAGATTCCAATACATGAGAAAGTTTGAGAACCAATACTTTTAACCACTATTTAAGTATATATATTGAATTATGCTAATTACTTAAAATTAGCATGTATTATTAAAACTTAGTTTAAAATATAGAATAAAAATAGATGTAATACATTTTAACAGATCTATTAAAATGGAATTAGCATGATAAACTGAACATATTTAACATGCATAATTTGAAGAGTTTTGACATGCATATAATACCATGAAAATACTACCACAATCAAGACGGTGAACTTATCCATCACTCAGTTTCCTCATGCTTCATGGTAATCTCACCTTCCACAGATGCCCACCTCCCTCTCCTTAAGCAATCATTCACCTGCTTTCTATCATTATAGGTTAGCTTGCATTATTATGCATTTGCATGTTTTATGCCTTTCATTGCAGAGTAGTATTTTATTTCCCAATTTGCTTCTCTATTCACCTGTTGATGGACAGTTTGGTTGTCTCTGCTTTTCAGCTATTACAAGTAACACTGCTATAAACATTTGTGTACATGTCTACCTATGAGTGTGTGCTTTTTTTTTCTCTTGGCTGGATCACATGGTAGGTGTATGCTTAACTTTTCAAGAAACTACCAAACCGTTTTCCAAAATAGTAGTACTACTTTACATTCCTACCAGCAATTATAAGAATTCCAGCTGCTCTACATTCTTACCAACACTCAACGTGGTTAGTTGTTTGTTGTTTTTTTAAATTCTAGCCATTCTAACATGTTTGTGCCAGTATCTAACTATAGTAGTATGTGCTTCCCTAAGAGTAATGACAGCAATCAACTTTTCATTTGCTTATTTGCCACTGGCATATTTTCTTTGATAAAATGTTGGTTCCAAACTGTGCTCACTCTTATAAAACTTATTTTAAAAATAATTTTTAGATTTACAGAAGAGTTGTAAAGATAGTACAGAGAGTCCTTATATACCTTTTGCTGAGCTTTCCCTAATATTAACATCTTATATAACCATAACATGTTTATCAAAAGTTACAAATTTAATAGTGGTATAATACTAGTAACCAAATGGTGGACTTTATTCAGATTTCCCTAGTTCTTCCACTAATGTCCCTTCACTTTTCCAGAATCCAATCCAAGATACCTCATTGCAGTTGGCATACCTCATTATTCTCCTCTGACCAGTAGCTGTTTCTCAGTCCTTCCTGGATTTTATGACATGGCACTTCTGAGGAGAACAGGTCATGCATTTTGTAGAATGTTCCTTGATTTGGGTCTGATATTTTCTCATTATGAGATCAGATCAGGGTTACAGGTTTGGGAAAAGAATACTAGCAATACAGAGCACTCTTCCCATCACATCATGTCAGGGATACCTGACATCAAGGGAATAATCCCTGGTGTTGTTAACCTAGACCACTTGACTAAGGTGTTGTCTGCAAGAGCTCTCCTCCATTGAGTTACTACTCTTTTTACCTTTTCTGTACTTCATTAGTTAGAAGCAAGTTACTAGGTCCAGCCCACACCCAAGCTGAGGAGAACTGAGTTCCATCTCATGAAGAGACTAACTAAGAATGTGTGTGGCCAGGGACACCTGTGTGGCTCAGTCAATTAAACAACTGCCTTCGGTTCGGGTCATAATTTCAAATTCTTGGGATCAAGCCCTGAGTCAGGCCTCCTTGCTCAGCTTGTCCCTCGGCCCCTCCACCCTGCTCATTTGCTCACTCTGTCTCTAATAAATAAATAAAATCTTGAAAAAAATGTGTGTGGCCATATGTTAAAACCACCACAATAATTAATAAATATAATTCATTTTATGCAATTTATATATAATAATTTAATAAATAATAAATACTGAGGGGAGACATGTGAAGCTATTTGAATATTTTATTTCTCTTCAAAGACTCACCCACAAACTTTAGCCTTCATTAGGGGCTCTTCTTAACAGAAAATTTTTAGTAATGGTGATTTTCTATTTGCCTCATTCCTTCTACATAGATTATTCAGAATTCTTCAGTAATGAAAACTTGTCTCTTCTTCTCCATTTATTTGTATCACTGAAATCATGTACATTTATTTTATTCTTTAGGTTATAATCCAATACTATGTTATTTATTTTGTTGCTCAAATTATTCCAGATTTGGCCCATCTTTCAGATTGGCTCTTGTGTCTCTTTGCTATGCTTTTGTTTGTTGGTTGGTTGGTTTTGTGGTTGGTTTTACTTTCCGACACAAGATTAGCTCCAACCTTAGGTCATATTTTTCCTGCCCCAACCTTAGTATCTTCAATTTCTCCAAGATGCCTTGGTTTCTTTGAATGAGAATATATTATTTAGAAACCAAGATCAGGGCACTGAGGATGCTCATTTTATTGCTGGAGTGTCATTGTTACTAGGCCTTTTTAGTAGACAGAGCTAGAAAATGTATGTATGTATGCTGGCCCATGTATATATACACAAATACAGTTATTTCTATATTTAAATTTATATATGGGTATAAAAATACAAGTTCATACTGTTATCTCCAACTCTAATTGAAAACTGCAAGGTTCATTCTCGCCTCCCACTTTTGCCTATTTGGAGCTTCTCTGGCAGTGAGAAACTTAGGTCCCATCATCTCTAATGTATTAACTTATTTGTTTAACTCTAGTGTATGCACAACATAGCTTCAAAATAGTACATTCCTATGTGAAACACATTTACCACTAGAGTACAGTATTTATGTACAGTTCTTTTTGTTTTTAGCCTTACAATGCCCGATCAGAACAATCTCAGCTGATATTTTAGTCCTCACATAGAGTAGTGTTCACTCTTTGTGTTGCATGTTTCTCTGGAGTTTGACACATATGGAGTCCTATCCACTACCACAGTACCATAGGGAACAGTTACATCACCTAAAAATTCCCTTGTGCTTGCTCGTTTTTTAATTACTTTTCTTGTTTCCTATTACTGTGCTTTGAGAGTGTATTTTGGATTCAAGTCCTTTAATGATATATGCCTTGAATACATTTTCTCCCAATCTGTCATCTGCCTTTTCATTCTCTTAACAGTGTCTTTCTAAAAGTAGAAGACTTTAATTTGGATGGAGTTTAGTTTAACAATGGTTTCTTTTATAGGTCATGCTAGTGATACCAGATTTAAGGCATCATTGCCTAAACCAAAGTCACAAAGATTCTCTCCAATGTTTCTTCTAGATGCCTTACAGTTTGGAGTTTTGCATTTAGGTCCTATGATCCATTTGAAACTAATTTTTGAACATGGCATGAAATACAGGCAGATGTTCTTTAGCATATACTATGAGAGCACCCCATTCCTTCAGCACCATTTGTTCAAAGAGTACATTTTCTCCACTGAATTACCTCTATCTTTTTCAAAAATTAGTTGTCAAAACAGGTGTGGGCCTAGGTATGAATTCACTCTTCTCTTCCACTGATCTATTTGTGTATCTGGACACCAATACCACACCATCTTGACTACCACAGCTTTACAATAAACCCTTGAAATGAAGTGGTGTTAGCTCTCTCATTGTTTTCTTCTTTCTCAGAGTGGTTTTGTCTATTCTAAATTCTTTGCATTTCCATATACATTTTAGGATTAGCTTGCCCACTAGGATTTTGATAGGGATAACACTGAACCTAAAGATTATTTTGGAGAGCATTGAAATATTACTATGGAGTCTTCCCATATATAACCAAACAATATCCCTCCATTTATTTGGATCTCCTTTAATTTCTCTCAGTAACATTTTGTAGTTTTGGGTGTATATGTCTCACACAACATTGGCAGGTTTACTCCTAAATATTCAACAGCTAAATATTTAACAGCTATTAGAAATTTAACAGCTATTAGAAATTATATTATTTTTAAAACTCAAAGCTATGATTATCCACTGCCATCATAGAAATACAATGGATTCATATATATTGAGCTAAACTTGTTAAATGCACTTACTACTTCTAGTAGCTTTTTTGTAGATTCCACTGGATTTTCTACATAGATGATTATGTCTTCTGTGAATAATGTTTCAGTTCATATATATCTATATCTATATCTATATCTATATCTATATATGTGTCTATCTATACCTATATCTATATATGTGTCTTTTATTTCTGTTTCCCATCTAATTGAGCAGCCTAAATACTTCAGTGCAGTTTTAAATAAAATGGCAAGAGAAAACACTGTCTTTTGCCTGCTGGTAAGAGAATTCAGTATTTCACCATTAAGAATGTTAGCTCTAGGTTTTTTATAGTTGCCCTTTATCCGGTCAAAGCCCTTTCTATTCTTAATTTTCTGAGATTTTAACAGGAATGGACATTTGATTCTGTTACATGCTTTTACTGTGTCTATCTACATGCCTTCTAATTTTTCACCTTATTAATATATGGATTCTTTTGATTACTTTTTAAATAGTAAACCACCTTGTCTTTTGGGGAGATAGTTGACTTGGTCAAAACGTCCATCATTTTTAAATATTGTTCAATTCTGTTTGCTAAATTTAGAAGTTTTACATCTATGCTTATGAAGACTATTGTTGTTTTTGCTGATTTGTTTTTGCTTTCCCTGCAATGTCGGATTAGTTTGGGTATCACAATAACACTGGAAACATACAATGAGTTGGGAAGCATGCCCTTTTAAATATTCTGAAAGAGTTTGTGTATGATTGGCTTTATTTCTTCATTACATATTTGATAGATTTAACAGTGAAGCAATCTGGGCCTTAAGTTTTCTTTGTGGTAAGGTTTTGAACCACAAACTCAATTTCTCAAACAGATATAGAGCTCTTCAGGTTATATTTTTCTTCTTGAATGAGCTTTAGTAATTTGTGTCTTTCAAGGAATTTTTCCATTTCATCTAAATTATCAAAATTACAGGCATAAAGTTGTTCACAATGTTCCCTTCTCATTCTTTTAAAATCTGTAGATTATATAGTGATCTAACCTCTCTCATTTCTGACACTGGTAATTTGTGTCTTCATATTTTTTTTCCTGAGCAGGCTGGCTAGAGGTTTATCAATTTTGGTTGATCTCTAAAAGACACCCTTTGGTTTCATTGATTTTCTCTACTATTTCTCTGCTTTCTAGTTCATTGATTTCTGTTCTAATACCAATGTTTCTTTTCTTCTATTTATGTTGAATTTTTTGCCCTTTTCTAGCATTTTAAGGTGGAGTGTTAAGTCACAGATTTGAAACTGTTCTGCTATTTTCATGTAAGCTTATAGTACTATAAATGTCCTCCTCAATGCTGCCTTCGTAACATCCAATAAATTGGTATATGTTTTCTTTTTATTGTCATTTAATTCAATATGCTTTTCAATTTCTCTTTGGAGGTCTTCTTTGAATCATGGGTTTCTTTTTTTAGAAGTGTGTTATTTTGTTTCCAAATATTTAGGATTATTTCAGAGATCATTCAAATCCTGACTTCTAATTGAATTCCCTTGTGCTCAGAAAGTATGCTTTATATGAAATAAAATGTTTTAAATTAATTGAGACTTGTTGGATGGCCCAGAAAATGGTTCATCTTGATATATGTTCTATGTGTCCTTTAAAAGAATATTGCTTGGAAACAATTTGATGGTTTGGGTCTTGTTTTTGTGATGTATAATGCAACTCCAGAGCAGTGATCAGTCTAAGGCTGAACATTCCCCACCACTGTGTCAAGATCTTCCCGAGTACTTAACCTAATGTTCCATGAATTATAAGTTTTCCAGGCAGACTGATGGTAACAGGTACTATTCTTGGCCCTGTGTGAATACCAGGCACTGTTCTAATTCTTTCAGAGTTTTCTTCCCAGTCTTGGGGAGTTTCCTCACATGCAGGTACTCATAAGTACTCTACTGAGGAACAGAGACTGGCCCTCTACAGATCTCTGAAGTTTTTCTGCCCAGTTTGTCTCTTCCTTGGCATTTTTGTCTCTGAGCTTTATCTGTCTCCATGTTCCCAGACAATTGGTTCATCTCTAAAACTCAGAGAGTCTACCAGGCTCTTTCTTAGTTTCCCCTCTTTCTACCATGGCCTGGAAACTCAAGGCAGTAAACTGAGGGACTCTTAGGGCTTACTTTGCTTGTTTCCCATCTCTCAAGGATCATGCCTGTTGTCTGCTGTCTTGAAAAGTCTCCCTTCATTTTTTTCCCTGACGTTTGCATTGTTTCAGGTAGTAAAGTAAATATGGTCCCTGTAACTCCATCTTGACTGAAAGCAGAAGTTCCTCCTTTTCCAGTATAATCCTTGGTTTTTAATATACAGTTCAGTTTTCTGAACTATATATTCAAATTTTAATTCATATAAAGCATACCTTCATGGCCCCCGTTGCCATGTTTACTAAGTGCCAAATAATCTATTATGTTCACATCAGTGTCCAAGTTGAGCAAAAAGACCACAATTCTTACATCAAGAAGAAAATCCAAACAAAATCAAAGGATTTATTTTTTTTAATTTTTTAAATTAAATTTTTAAATTTCTCAGAGAGAGGGGGAAGCAGGCTCCCTGCTGAGCAGAGAGCCCAATGATACGGGGCTCGATCCCAGGACCCTGGGATCATGACCTGAGCCGAAGGCAGAGGCTTTAACCCACTGAGCCATCCAGACGCCCCCAAAATCAAAGAATTTAACACACTGCTTATCACCTCTTCTAGAGTATTGAGAAGAAATTCTTTTAAAGTACTTTCTAAGACTCAGTCATCTTCTTTAGCTTCAGATTAATTCAATAAGATTACTCATTCAGATGGACCATTTGCCTGACTTGGGTGAGATCATATGTCTATATTTAGATGGGATGTAGTCTCTGCTTGCAATCAAGGATAAATCTTCCTGACTCAAGATACTGGCATCTGTCTGCTGTATTCAGCTCTTGTCATGGTATAATTTATATCCCATACCTTCTTACCAAAAAAGAAGAAGAAGAAGAAGAAGGATCAAGAGCTCCTTTATAGCTCAGTATTTTTCAGAAACATAACCACAGTTCTAGGGCCTCTTCTCCCTTCATGGAAAGGCAAGAACTACAGAAAAGGTTTTGCTCAAAGCCAGCATCTCTATCCATTGCTAGGGACTGATTGTAGATCCCCAACATTGACAGGTTAAAGCCCTAACTCCCAATGTGATGACATTTGTAGGTAGGGACTTTGGGAGGCAATTAGGTTTAGATTAATTAGGTCATGAGAGTGGTATCCTCATGATGGGATTAGTGCCCTTCTAAGAAGAGGAAGAAAAAGAGATCTCTTCCTCTACAAGCACGTGCTAAGAAAAGGCTACTTGAGGACACAGCAGCTGTCTGCAACACAGAAAGTGGCCTTTCACCAGATACTGACTCTGCCAGCACCTTGATCTTGGATTTCTCAGCCTTCAGAACTGGGAGAAATATATTTGTTGTTTAAGAAATATTTGCTGTTTAAGCCACCCTGTCTATGATATTTTGTTATAGCAGCCCAAGCCAACTAAGACAGGCACATAATATAAATGTGAGGAATTTTAATTTCAGAGCTGTCCAGAATTTTGATGGGCTAATTAAATACTCAACCTATAACTCAATTTTGGGTCAGCAGTATTAGGATAGCAATATTGGACTAACTTACAGAGATGTTGTACAGAGTAATCTATAAAACACTTGCATAAAGCAAGCATAAGCAAGAATTTTTAAAATTAGATTACTGATATTTTCTAAAAGATTTTGCATAATAGCTCAACTCAAGACCCAGGACTTCTTACACAATTCTTAGTAATGTTGCATTTCTCTTTATTCCTCCACAAGAAGGAGCAGAACATTCTATTTATAGAGAGATCCCTGTCGCCATATTGACTAAGTGCCAGGTAATCTATTACATTCATGTCAGTGTCTAAGTTGAACAAAAATACCATAACTCTTATTTTCCCCATCAGGAATTTTGGCCAAGTGATTGAGGTGGCAATCCTTAGCAAAAATACTTTGGTTATACCTTATCAAAATGAAGAAAGTATAGGACCTAGAAGAGAACATTCTACCTAGTTGTTATGAGGGATTCATAGGCCTAGGGCTGGAAATGGTAGCACCTGGACTTTGAAACAGCTGTCTTTTTCACAGAGTCTTTTATTTTGCACTTGAGGTTTGAAATTTCCACTGGTCATGCCAGGTTGAGATTTGAGGCAATTGTCAAAATGATTTGGGGGGAAATGCAGACAACCAAAACATATCACAGAAATGCAGCCAAATGGAGCACCTGGGTGGCTCAGTTGTTTTAGCGGCTGCCTTCAGCTCAGGTCATGATCTGAGGCTGCCTTCAGCTCAGGGTCCTGAGATCGAGCCCCACATCGGGCTCCCTGCTCAGTGGCAAGTCTGTATCTCCTTCTCCCTCTCTGATCTCTCTTACTCTCTCTCTCTCTCAAATAAGTAAATAAAAATCTTTTTTTTAAAAGGCAATGCAGCCAAACATTTCATTAGAAACAGTGAGCTATGAATTTGCTTTTGCCTGAATTAGTTAGATAATTTCCCCTTGTTTTCCCTCTCTAATTTTCTAGTAGAGGCACAGCAAGAGACTATTCTTTTCAACACTGACTCCTGTGTCACAAAGAAATATAATTGGTGTGAAAACAATGATTGCCAATAAATAAAATCGTCCATTTAGGAAGAATTTCTTTTTGACCGAGAGCATTGGTCAACTTACTTTATGACATCTCAAAATTGTATTCCTAGGTATTTCAGAATTTGAATTCTAAAATTAAGTAAAGGTAACCTGGCTTCACCTTTATTCATGCTGACACAGCCACCTTACCTGTCATTATAGTTAGAAATAACCATCAGTAATGGTGATCAAGACCTCTGTCTAGGGAGACCCAAACATGTGAGATAAGTGGTGGCTGTCAGAGATTACATTTGCTTACATAGCCTTAAAATCATTGAATAGAAAACCATACAGCCTAGAAATATTTAAGTTTTCTTTGGCTCATGAAAATGGAAACAACAGAATAAATCCAAGAAATGAAATAATAGACCTAAGAATAACAATTAGTGAAATGGAAAAACTAAACGGACAGAATCATCAAAGTCAGCTGTTTTGGGAAGATATTAGTGAAACAGATATACTTCTCCCTAGGAAGTTCTTGGGGGGTGGCGGTAGGGAGAAGAGAAAAAAAAAAAAACCCAGTATTACAAAATGGGGTCGGTATGAAAGACGGCAATAAAAATGTAAACACTGAAAGACAAGTACAAATTTCCAAAATACAAAAAAGTAATACAAGTCAGAAATGATCAACAAAGAGACTAAAACAAATATAACAAAATAAAAGCAAAAGTCACAGCATAAATTAATAGAGTTGAAAGATGTTGGTCATATCAATACAGACTGAATTTACCTGTTAAAAGAGAAAGATTTTCAAACTGACACATTAAAGCAAACTTAACTCTGTTTTGTATATAAATATCAAAAATGCAGGAATTCTTGGGGCACCGTAAGCGACTGACTCTTGATTTCAGATCAGGTCATGATCTGGAGGTCATGAGATTGAGCCCCGTGTTGGGCTCCACACTGGACATAGAGCCTGCCTAAGATTCTCTCCCTCTCCCTTTGCCCATGCACCCCCACTTTCACTTGCTCTTTCTCTCTAAACAAAATAAAATGAAATAAAAATTAAGAGAAGTCTGTTTTTAAAAAATGCAGGAATTCCAAGAGTCTAAATATAAAAGGATGAAGAAAAATTTATCATAGAAATAAAAAGAAATAAGAAAACCAAAAGTTATAATCCTTTTACCAAATTAGAATTCAGGGCCAAAAGCAATAAATGAAAAAGAAAGATTCTCTATAATCATAAAAGCCATAATGTAAATTGGAAGACACAACAGTTATAAATTAATCTATGTACCAAATAATATAACAATCACTCATATAGAGCAAGAACTATAGGAACTGCAAGGAGAAAGAATAGAAATGCACATTAATAGGAGACTAAAACACCAATCTCAGTACAAAACAGGTAAAGTGGACCATGAATGAATAAAAGTTCTACAAGATCTAAACAGAAAAAGCAGTAAGATACACTGAGCATCATAGAAAACATGGAATTTTTTTAATAATTCACTATATATTAGGACATCCTTTCAAAAGATCAGTTTGTTTCACAAAGTAAAAATATTATAAACAACCTCGTATGATCACAGTACAATAAAACTAGAAATTAAAACAGAAGGCACAAACAAAAGCAAAACAAAATGGTTCTTTCACCTAGAAGTTTATAGGATTTCTATTAAATATTGGTGAAGAAGTAAATACATACAAAAAAAATGGCAGAATCTTTGAAAAATAATGGTAATTAAAGCAGTACCTATCAGAATCTATGAGATACATTTAAAACAATGATTAGAAGAAAATTTATATTACTGTTTAAACGTTCGCATGAATAAAAAACTGAAAATGCACTAATTATATTCTCAACTCAAAAAGTAAGAAAAGAAAAACAAAGTAAACCAAAAGAAAGCAGAATAAGGAAATATTTAAGATTAAACTAGAAATTAGTGAGGTAGAGAATATGAAAATAGTAGGTTAAGTTAATAAATCAAGATCCTATGTTTTTGAAAAATCCAAAAATTGGATAAATCACTAGCTAAATTTTATCAAAATGGCAAAAAGCATACAAATAAGAAATAAGACACAAAGGAAATATAGTATAGGAATCTATTGTACTCATCCTTGCAAATAAATTTGAGAAACAGAGATTAAATGGATAATCTGGGAAGGAAATATAGTTTACAAAAATTGACCCAGTATAGAGAGCGAGCTTAAACAAACCAATTTCCATAATTGAAATAGAAAAAAGTTATCAGGAAGCTGCTCCTCATAAAAGCACCTAGCTCAGATGATTTCATAGAGCAATTTTCCCAAACTTTCAGAGGCCAGATAGTCCTAATGAGATAGGCATTTACAGTGAAGGAAAATTTCCAAATTATTTTTATGAAGCAAGTATAGCACTGGTCCCATAAAAAAATTATTGGGCCAATAGCACTTATGAATATTGATGCAAAAACTCTAAATAAAACATTAGCAAACAGAGTCCAAAACCACAGTGTATTAAAAAAATGATATACCACAGCCAACATGGTATTCATGCCAGGAATACATTGTACTTTCATATAATTTATTCCGCATCCTGCAATGTGTTTGTCAAGTGCTCTATCGTGTAAGAGAACTATGGAGCTCAGCTTGCTCTCAGGTGATTTGCCCATAGTTATTTTTTCCTTGAATTTTAGTTACTGGGGCCTGCTCAAAGGTCTGAATTTTCTTCCAAATCACAGCATGACTCACAATTAAAATTAAATCATTTCCTGATGACTGCCCTGAGATGCAAGTCTTTAAAATCTGGCAACAGTGATATTTCTCAAATGGCATCACTTTGAGTAACTATCAGAAAATTGAGTCCATTCATTTCAAGGCAATTTTCTAAAGATAGCCATGCAGAAGAAAGATTGGGAATAATTGAGCTGCTATGTGGTTTTGAGTTTTACCTTATATCATAAATACTGGGCTATTATGGAAAATCTTAGAAGAAAAATATTCATGGATTCAGTATAGTCCTAGGACTGCTTACTTGGAAGAAACACCTAAGTCTTAGGAGCTAAAAGAATCAGTAAATTAAACTAATGAGATTCTGAATAAACATCAGCTTAATTACATACCTTAGCAACTAATGATAACTTTGAGCCTTTAATTGTCCTTCCTTTAGGGGGATAGAATACAAGTCTGTGTATTGGTTTTTGAGAGCCGTACTTAAGATAGGGCAATTCAGAGAAAATGTGTGCAAGTTCCACAATTTGGGAGCCCCTCACATTGTGGTTTGTTGAGTGATAACTTAGGAAATGGGGTTAGTGGGAGGGAAGATGATTCCTCCTGGTGGCATTCAATAAGACGTAAGACTCGAACACACAGTTAGTTACCCTACCTGTCAGCAAGCTTTCTATAAAAGAAAGCATGCTTCAGAGGACTGTTTTTTCCCATTTCTACATGAACCCATTAGGATGTTTGTTGGTGACCTAACTTCCCTTCAAGCTTGTTCCTGATATTAATATACTTTTATCTGTACAGTATAATCTCCCACTGGGGACAGAGGGAAAGGGAATGACCTCTGCAATTAGCCCAAAGGCCATCACCCCTGAGGAATGGTTCTGGGACCACCACTCACATGACGTGAGATCTAAATGCTAACTTTTGATGCAAGTTTTAATGGCCAACTTGGAAACAAGGATCACATGGGAACTAATCTGAATTACCCTTACTAGCTGTCCATCGAGTTGAGTACAAAATAAGGCAAACTGACAGAAAGGGAAGTCACACAATGTTCATTTCTCTGTGTGAATAAATAGTCAGTTGCCACTTTAAAATAAAAGCAACAAATGTTTTATGAGCAGCCATAGACTGACAGCTACGATGCCTGATGGGATGGGGTGCAAGCTTTATTCCTTGGGTTGCAACACATTCACATTTAACATAACATTCATTTATGTTAAATGCGTCCTGCAGTAGACACTGACGATCCTCCCTGACTCCCTTGTTCCTTTTTATCATTCTGGGCAACCCTACCTCAGCTCTAAGATGCTTTTGCTTCCAATATTGGACACTTAAGACACCTCAGAGG
This sequence comes from Lontra canadensis, assembly GCF_010015895.1. Classification (NCBI taxonomy): domain Eukaryota; kingdom Metazoa; phylum Chordata; class Mammalia; order Carnivora; family Mustelidae; genus Lontra; species Lontra canadensis. The sequence goes on from NW_022631125.1 coordinate 2,365,979, forward strand.
ACTGTCCTTGAGTTACTGAAATCGCTTCCTTCCACATCATCGTTCTATTGCCTGGGAATTTACTTCCCCACCCACCCATCTCCCTGGGGGGAAGGCTGGAGGGGCAGTTCCTTGGCCAGTAACTGGCTTGTGAAAAAGTATGAAAGCCCAGGGGCACCTGGGTGGCTCAGTGGGTTGGGCCTCTACCTTCGGCTCAGGTCATGATCTCAGGGTCCTGGCATCGAGCCCCCACATCGGGCTCTCTGCTCAGCAGGGAGCCTGCTTCCCCCTCTCTCTCTGCCTGCCCCTCTGCCTACTTGTGATCTCTCTCTGTGTGTCAAATAAATAAAATCTTTAAAAAAAAAAGTATGAAAGCCCAGACCCCTTTTTCCTGTAGGGACAACCTCTAAGGAGTAGCACACTCTTCATCTCCCCTTTGTGACATGCTGCTCTCGATGGGACTTTGCCTGAAATCTGAAATTGTGCCCTTAAGAGTCCTCTTCACATTCCCTGTGCTGTTTCATCCAGCTCCTCACCGGTTTCTTCGGACAGCACATCTTAAATTAACCACTTGCACATCCTTATCTCATAATCTGCTCTGAAGGAACTCAACCTCAAACATCACCCGCATTTAAGAACTTAAATCCCCAATTTAAGAACTTAAAAATGTACCAAGCCCCACTAATTTCCTAGAAACAGGCAACATTTCTTTAAAAACTCATCTGAAGAGCAAGCAATTATACTTTCCTTGAATAGCTAATTGTGGGAGATGAAATGAGCCTTTTGGTTGTGATGTCCATCAAGGAAAGATTTGTTTCAATATGATATCATTCTTTCTGTACATCAATATATGTGGGCGTCAGACAATGGAAAAATACACCAGGTTTTGTCAAGGGCAGAAGCAGGAGCGAGAAGAAGGTAAATATGCACAGAAAGGCCTCTTTAATAGCTCTTTTTCAAAAATCCAACAAGAGAAAAATATAAGAGGAAAGCTGAGAATAATAAAATCATTTTCATCCCCTCCAGACTTGCCATTATCTTTTTCCCTACTCTATTTTAGAAGAGGCATCTTTTTTATAGTGTTTATAGGTACAAATATGGAGACTGAAAAAGAGAAGTAAATTGGCACTTTATAAAAACTTTCAAATACCAAAAAGAAGCCAAAAGAAGTAGATCTGATGATAGATTTTTGTTCATCTGCCAAGTGGGGACATCAGGTACAGCAAAGCCTAAGTGTACAAAAGGAAGTAGCCACTGAAACACAAAAGCCAAACATGAACAGTCACTGTTCAGAAACACAGAACTTCAGCGGAGTTCTGGAGAGGACAAGCCTGGGTGGCTCATTTGGCTGAGCGTCTGCCTTTGGCTCAAGTCATGATCCCAAGGTTCTAGGATCGAGCTCCACTTCAGGCTCCCTGCTCAGCAGGGAGTCTGCTTCTCCCTTTCCCCTGCCTGCCACTCCCACTGTTCTTGTTCTCTCTCTCTCTCTCTGTCAAATAGATAAATAAAACTTTTTAAAAATAAATAAATACATTAAAACCATTATTCTGGTTTATTGATCTCCAAAGGTTATGTACCCTGGGATAGGGCATAGAGCAGATACTCAAAAATATGTGTTGAATCAGGCCACTCCAAATATCAGAAACAGAACACATGGCCTGCCAAGTATGATTTTACTCCTTGGACTAATGGGAATAATATTTTAAATCAAGACCATCCTGGAAAATTTGAGATGTATGGATCTGATTGGCCAAACCCGGCCAAAGTAGAAAACTGTATTTCCTCAAAGCCTACAGAAAAAAAGTACTATGGGGGATGCCTGGCTGTCTCAGTCGGTAGAACATGTGACTCTTGATCTCAGGGTGGCAAGTTCAAGCCCCACTTTGGGCACTGAGCTTGCCTAAAAAAAAAAAAAAAAAAAGTGCTGTGTGTTCAATCTGAGGCCTGAAAAAGGCCTAATATTGACATTCCAGCTTTCCATTTAGCCTAGATGGCAGGGGTGGTTATTGTAACCTAAGTTACATATATACTGGCAACATTTAAGAAATTTTTTAAAAGATGATAAAGCTGGAGTGCCTGGGTGGCTCAGTGGGTTGGGGCCTCTGCCTTCGGCTCAGGTCGTGGTCTCAGGGTCCTGGGATCGGGCCCCGCATTGGGCTCTCTGCTCGGCGGGGAGCCTGCTTCCTCCTCTCTCTCTCTGCCTGCCTCTCTGCCTACTTGTGATCTCCGTCTGTCAAATAAATAAATAAAATCTTTTAAAAAAATTTTAAGAAAAGATGATAAAGCTGATATAATGTCATAGATATTTTGAGACTAAGTGGAATGGGGCTTCTTCGAATATGGCAAAGGAAGAGAACAATGCGAGAAAGAGCCTTTTCATGTATGATATCTAATCTTGTCTATATATAACATCTAACATGAAGAAGAGGCATATTAGGCATTAAGAGAGAAGGTATATGCTTAAAATTTTGAAAGGAATCATATGCATTAAATTGGTCTATGAGATTTAAAGTGTATTTCTTTCATCTCTTTCCAGGGCCCTGTATTCTGTCACCGGCTTCCTAATTTCCCCTGGCAGGTTCTTGATCTAAGCTTTGGTTCATAATTCTGATGCTTTTTACTAGCTAGGTGTGCTCCCAGTAACAGTGCATATGTCATTCCAATCAGAAGAGAGTTTGACAGTCAATTAACTAACTCACTTACAGAACAGTAACATTTTCTTTATTTGCATGATGTGGTATAGGTCAATTGAATAAAAATAAATCTCAGTGGATATCTATTCAAGCCCAGTAAGAAATATTACAGAGTACTCTATCTATCTATCTATCCATCCAACCATCTCCATTTTTAATAAGGAAATTGGGCTATAATTATATAAATAATTTGTTCACACAGATTGCTTCCTAAAAATCCTGGGAGGAAGCTCCTGTCTTCAGAGAAAATATGGAAAACCTGGCTCTCAAAGACAATACGACTTTTTTGTTTTTTTTCCCAGGGTTTATGATTTGTGTTCCAGCTTGAATATCTTGGCCATTGTCAGATGGTATTTAAAAAAAAAAAAAGACTATAGTGTAAAAGACTTACTGAAAAAAAACACTTATTAAATTTTTCTTCTCCTGAAATAAGCAACATCATCCCTTCTTGTTTAATGAAAATTGTTACTAGAACTAATGAATTCCTTCCTGAAGAGTTCAGTTAATATGCTTGACTTGTTTTAGAGAATTGTAATTCTCAACGCTGGCTTTCTGCCACCGAGTAGACAACAGAGAGGAAAAAGAACAAGGAGAAAGGGAAGAAAACAAAAAGAAATAAATGATATATCCAGGGCACACCTAAAGGTAAGATACACCATTAAACCAAATTGCCTATAGGTTCAGGTTGGCCTTTTTTCCACAGAGGCAGAAGCCACAGGGCCTCTCGTGAGAGTGGTGATTGCAGGGATCAAGGAAACAAGTTAGACACATCTCAGCATGCAGGTATTTTATTTCTTCTCTAACAGGACGAAAACAGCCTTGGTCCTAAGAAATGCTTTATTATACATGCCAACTGGATGAACATTAGGTCACAGACTAAAACCACCACAATACCATGGAAATCTTGAGTGTATTTCCCAAATATAATTAATACTAAACACCTATGTCACTTTTGGCAAAACTTGAAAATCAATCATGCCAAATTTAATTTTAAAATGTATTTAAGAAAAATATTAAAAAATAAAAATAAAAATGTATTTAGGAAAAAAATATATTCTAGCTTGTGAGGTCAGACTTCTTCAGTTCAATTTCAATTACTTCATCGGACTTTCAGACATATTATGTTGTGTCAGTGAGTGAGAAAGGAAGGGTATGTGATATTGCTTTGTTACAGCTGCAAAAGAAAAGGTTTCTCTTTAAAAGAGACAGAATGGGAGTACCTGGGTGGCTCAGTCAGTTGAGCGTCTGCTTTTAGCTCAGGTCATGACCCAGCATCCTGGGATCGAGCCCCACATTGGTTTCCCTGCTCAGTGGGGAGTCTGCTTCTCGCCCTACCTGTACTGGTTCTCTTTCTCTCTCTCAAATAAATAAATAAATAAATAAAAATCTTTTAAAAAGAGAGAGAGAGAGAGACTCGAAAGGAGCATCTTCCTTATCCCTGCAAACAAACAAACAAAACAAAAACAAAACAAAACAAAACACCCACCTAGGAGAGTAACCACAAAATATTCAAGTGGGACAAAAAGGTGATCCTTTAACAAGTTTGTATATTGAGTCCTAGCACGGCATCCTGTTACTGAGTCCTTTTCAATTTCTCAATATAGGAAGTAGACATTTAGAATCATTAGAGAAGATTTACGTATGGTACAATCATGTCAAGAACATCAGAGACAATTCTCAAATTAGCAGACAAAGGAAATTTCTACCCATGACATCACACTAGCCATTAGTCAGAAGACTGCTTCTACTCCTGACCTGGATTATGTGTAGGGACCAATACATGCCTAACTCTAAGCAGCTGGTCCATGGGATTCAAATACCCGCCTCTCACATTGCTTCGATCATCAATAAGATCTGAGATAGGATAGGTGAAATTGTCATTAAAAGCCTAAAACCACTGGAAAACAGTTGATTCTTTTGATATTTAACTTGGTTTTTTTTTTTCTTGCCACTCCCCATACACATAATTGAGTCTGGTAATTCACTGAAAATGTGTTTAATAACCCAAAGCTAGTACATTTGTGGCAGAGACAGAACACTAGCTGACGACCAGAAGGACAATTCAGTCTTGACAGACCAGGAGCCAATACTACGATTTCTTTTTTACCTTTAATGCGACTCTTAGATCCCTTAAAAGTTACCAGTACATTAGTTTCTGTCTGAAAATATCAAAGTCCAGCATATATCATTTACCTAATGAGCCGGTGATTTTTCATAACATTTTTATGTTCTTCCCCTTTTTTAACTGAAAGGCATTTGGGAGAAAAATGAAGTTGATTTCAGTGTGTTCACTGAAAGGAAAACAGTTCTTTTTATAGTATTTACTATTGTTTTTTTTTTAACAGATTTTATTTTTATTTTATTTGACAGAGAAAGAAAGAGCACAAACAAGAGGAATGACAGGCAGAGGAAGAGGGAGAAACAGGGTCCCCACTGAGTGAGAAGCCCGATGCGGGGCTCGATTCCAGGACTCTGTGATTATGACCTGAGTGGAAGGAAGTAGGTTAAGCTAGGGACAAGATTTGTTAGTGATAATGCTACTCCCACCAAAATGTTGATTGTTTACCTTCTAAATGATAAATTGCCCCATTTTTAAAGTCCATTATCTCCTCCACTCCATCATTTGCTCTTTTTCTTCCTCTTACTCAGACTTTTCCCCATGAAATCATCAGAAGAGCTTATTAGATAGGTCCAGAGCTCAACTGATTCTTTAAGTGCTCTTAATATACATAACACTGGCTCATGGTCATAAGAGATTAGCTTGTTAATTATCCTAAGAGATTTAGATAGCAAGGCAAACCTCTTCTTCAACATCTCCTTTGTATCCCCTGGCTCCTGCTTTCTTCAAATGTACAGAGCCCAACCTCGGTTTTTGCACACTACGTTCTGTATCCCAGTCTAAGCTGGGCTTGGAGGACAGCTCAGAGTAGCTAGGAGCATGATAAAACACTGACAAATGAAAATCCTTCCATTTCTGTGGACACCTTCTTTCAGCTGAGCTCATTATTGTGCAGTCCGAACCACAAGAACTTAGCAGGACTGTGGCCCACCGCTGTGGAAATTCTCTGTCTTCCTTAACAGGCCACTTTCCGCCTCATTCTCCCCATCTAGTATGACATGCGGTGGATCCAAGCCGACCCTTTACTGACTGAGTGACTTGGGACTTGGGGCAAGTGCCTGAACTGCCCTAAGCCTTCTTTTTCTCATCTATACACAAGCACAGCAACAGAGCTTTCCTCCTCAGATTTGTTTTAATTTATTTTTTAGTTTTGGGGTTTTTACAAATATGACCTATTTTTAATAATTTTTCAAAATTTGAGTATAGCTGACACACAATGTTACATTTGTTTCAGGTGTACGACATAGTGAATGGACAAGTCTGTATGTTATGCTATGCTCCCCCCAAGGGTGGCTACCATCTGTCACCATAGAGCACTATTACGACACCAGTGACTATGGTCTCTATGCTGTACCTCTCATCCCCATGACTTATTCATTCCATGACTGGAAGCCTGTATCTCCCACTCAGTCCCCTTTAGACTTATTTTGTTGATTAAAAAAATTTTAGGGGCACAGGGGTAGCTCATTAGTTAAGCATCTGCCTTCAGCTCAGGTCATGATCCTAGGGTCCTGGGATCAAGCCCCATGATGGGCTCCCCACTCTGCTGGAAGCCTGCTTCTCCTTCTCCCCAACTTATGCTCTCTCACTCTCTCAAATAAATAAATAAAATCTTTTAAAAAAACTTCTAAGTTTTTATTTAAATTCCAGTTAATACACACTGTAATGTTAGTTTCGGGTGTATAATATAGTGATTCAACACTTCATACAACAACCGGTGCTCATCACAAGTACCCTCCTTAATCCCCATCACCTATTTCACCCATCACCTATTTCACCCATCACCCTGCCATTTCCCCCTCTAGTAACCATCAGTTTGTTCTCTAGAGTTAAGAGTCTGCCTGGGTGGCTCAGTTAGTTAACATCTGCCTTCACCTCAGGTCGTGATGCTGGTGTCCAGGGATGGAGCCCCACGTTGGGCTCCCATGGGGAGTCTGCTTCTCCTTCAACCTCTACCCCTCCCTCTGCTCCTTCTCTAACTCTCTCTCTCTCTCTCATACATACATACATACATACATAAAATCTTTTTTAAAAAGGAGTGTTTCTTTTTTCATTTGTTTTCTTTCTCTTTTCTTTCCTCCTTCCTTCCTCTCTCTCTCTTTCTTTCTGTTTTTAGTAATCTGTACACACAACATGCTGTTTGAACTCACAAACCTGAGATCAAGACTTGCCAGGCACCCCAAGAGACTGTTTCTTGGTTTGTCTCTCTCCCTTTTTTTCCCTCTTTGTTGGTTTTGTTTTTTAAGTTCCACATATGAGAGAAATCACATGGTACTTATCTTTCTGTGTCTGACTTATTTCATTAGGCATAATACTCTTCTAGCTCCATCCATGGTGTTGGTAATGGCAAGATTTCATTTTTTATGATGGCTGAATAATATTCCAGTGTGTGTGTGTGAGAGAGAGAGAGAGAGAGAGAGAGAAAGATGTCCATCAGTCCATGGACACTTGGACTGTTTCCATAATTTGGCTATTATAGATAATGCTGCAATAAACATTGAGGTGCATGCATCCCTTTAAACTATTTTTAAATTGTTTTGAAATCAATTCAAAACTACAGAAAAGTCATCAGAACAGTGCAAAAAATTCCTCTATCTGCTTTACCCAGGTTTCTAATTGTTAATGTGTTACTCCATTTGCTTGCGTGCTCTCTCTCTCACTCTCCCCCTCTCTTTCTCTTTCTCCCATTATCATTAGTTTTCCAAACTCCTGGACAGCCACCTGCCAATGCAATGTCCCATCACTTCAAAACAGTTTGGTTCTATTTCCTCAAAACAATGACATTATCCTACATTACCAGTCTAAATTCCTCAAAATAGGAACTCAACATTGATAAAACACTAACATCCAAACTGGGGAATCCAATACAAATTAAAGACTGGGAGCAAATCTCCAATGACGATTCCCTGTCCATCCCACTGCTCCCCACCCCACATTCCTTGGGGTTACAGAGTTAATTAATAAATTACTCACAGGCTGATCCCTCCTTCAGGCAGCAGGGCCAATCCCATACCTGAAGAGGTCGATTACAAGAAGTCTGAATCCAGTAAATTGAGGATTTGTCTTGAGACCAGCTTTTAACCCAATTCCATTTAAAGTTCTTACATTGTGACCAAACCCTACTACTCCCCACCCCACTTTTAGGACTTACAGCTTTACCTCTTGTTCCTTTGTTTAAGGCCTTAAGGTTGGATTCAGGAAGAGTTTTCAATTATTGTGTTTAATAGTGAAACCTTTCAAATGAAATTCCATTGAACCACTATATACATAGAGAGAGAGGTACTTGGATGGGAGATGTGACTCTTCCATTTTCTAGCCTTCTGGAATGATTTAACCTGGTTGGGTTGCCATTTCTTCACTTTTTAAAAATGGAATGCTAGGTGAGGGAGAGCATTGTGGCCACATGGGAGGAGATTTGAAAAATAATTTCTTGTCAGTGCCCTGATAATTGAACCATTTCAAGAAAATTCTCACTATGCAGTAGAATAAAATCTGATGTACAAATAAGAATGCAAATTCATTGCATAGGATGCAACAGCCAAGGAGACCACATCCAGCTTGGCCAATACATCATATTTCTCATAGGAAACATACCTGGGAAGCCAAATTATAATAGCAGATTGCTTAGTTGGCATGGGACCAGCCTTATCACACTAGCCATTTTGATCTCCTTACCATAATAATTAGCATCATTTATCTTCTCTATAAGACTAGCTTCCAAGTTGCCAGACACTTGCTGAAGTTGTTCAAGGAAACTTCTTCTCCTGGCTTGACGAACTTTTTATCTTAGGGGTCTGTTTCAAGAATTTATGGGTTTTTTTCCCTTGACAGATTATCATACTGACTTCTTCAACACAAATTATATTATGGTGTACATCCCCAGTAACCTTGATGGTGTTTGGGAGCTACTAAATCCCTTTAGCTAATTGAGTATCTTAGGGAAATGATGTTGGAAACAAAGAAATCAAGACATTTGGAAGGATCATCAGAAATTTGTTGTCAGAGCCAAGGTCATGCAACATAAGGCAAAATAATCAATTTCTCAGAGCTGAATAAAGCCACGTATACCCAACTGTGGTAAACACAGTCAGAGGTAATCCCCATGATCCCTGCCTCCTGGCACACGTCTTTGTGTCAACCCATTCTCTTAAGGGTGACCAGGACCTATGATCTGTTTGTAACTAAGAAACACAGCAAATGTGATGAGATGTATGTGATTCTGTGCACACAATTTTGTTACATAGATTGGAACTCCCATTGGCTGAGACACTCTCTCCTGTGGTGATTTTGAAGATGCCAGCTGACTTGTAGGAGCTGGTCTAAGGGGAGGGCCACATGGTAGGCAATTGAGGGCACTTTCTGGTCAATAGCATCAAGACATGCAAGCCCCCAGCCCAAGAACCTACAAGACTCTGAGTGTTGCCATCAGCCATCAGAGATGGGAAGTAGATCTGCCCCCAGCTGAGCCTCAGATGAGACTGCAACCCTACATGACATCTTCATTGTAGCCTTATGAGACCTTGGAGCAGAAAATCCAGCTAAGCCATTCCTGGACTCTCCAGCAATGCAAAATGCGAGAAAATCAATGTGTGTTGTTTCAAGCCATTGAGTTTATGGTAATTTGTTTCACAGCCATAGAAAACTAATACACCAACAGACATTTTCCTTTTTAATGTTGCCTCAGTTTCCTCAAGCCATGACACTCCCACTAGACCTTATAGTACATATTTCCACAGAAAACCTCTTCTAGGCATAATCAACTGTCCCATATTTCAGTTTATGTGTGGTCTCAAGGAGAGCTAGAGAGTATATTCATGTATTTAAAACTCTAAGAGCTAATTCCATCACATACTTCTCTCCCATCCCAATATGAGTCCTATCATTAACTTATAGACAATGTCATGTTGTCATATTTATTTTTTCCTTCAGTTGGCCACATTCTCATCATCCCAGGAATTTACACCTTTCCCTCAACCATAAGACAAAACAAAACAAAAAGAGAATTATATCCATAGCTGATTGTCCCTTCTGAGTTGAGTCTTGATCACTTTTCTTCCAGAGAACAATCTTTTTCAAAGGTCTGCCCTCAAAAATGAATGAATAAGAACTCAGCCAAGTGGAGAAGGGGAAGGAGAATGTTCGAAGAACAGCTTCAGAGCACACAAATCCTCATGGTGGAAGAGCACACGATGTGAAAGAAGGCAGAATACGTACACAATAAAGCTGGGTAGGTAAGATGGAGTCAAATCATGAAAATTTCATGGAGCATGTTAAAGATTTAGCTTTCTAACCTAAGAACAATGAGAAGCTGTTGAAAGGTTCTTAGTAGCGTGGGAGAGGTGGCATGATCAAAGTACCCTTTGGAAGGGGTGCCTGGCTCGCTTAGTGGGTAGAGCACGAGACTCTTGATATTGGGGTCATGAGTTTAAGCGCCATGTTGAGCATAAAGCTTACATTAAAAAACAAAAAAATCCCAAAGTACTGTTTGGAAAAGATGAGTCTGGCCAAAGTGAAGGAGAATATAGTGAAAACACGGAGAACAGTTAGAAGGTGACTGAAGAAGCTATCTAGTGAGAGATTATAATAGCTTGGATTAGTGGGATAGCAATGAAAATGGAGAAGAGCTGCAGCTAACTAGACAGAGGAGCCTAAAGTTATTATTCATTATTGTTTCTTAGAAATTTCGTAACCCTCATCTTGGAAAGTTTTCTGATTTAATTTTAATTTGCCTGGAGGATTTCCTCAGTCTCTTCAGAAAGGATGCATAGTTAGCATACTTTCTGGGCCCTTGCATGTGTGAAACTATGTCAACACTCCTTCATAAGTAAATTAGGGCATCATCAGCTGTTATATTTTTCTCTCAAAATTTTATAAATGAGTTACTGTATCCTCTAGTTTTATATAGCAGAAAAGAAGTTTCCCTTTGATTATCTTTTTTGTCCATACTTTGTTTTCTACTGTCTGAAAGTTTCCAAGGTGCTTTATCCTAGAATTTCACCAGATATGTCTAGGAGTATATTTTTAATCCTGTTGGGTGCCCAGTGAACACTTGGGATCTGAAAACTTGATTACATTTGAAGCTCAGATAAGATAAGCTTAGATAAGTTCTAAAATTTCCTGAATTATTGCTTACCTTCCTTCACCCACCTCCCTCTTGGAAAGTCTATTCCTGGCATAAATCCTGGGGCTTGTTCTATAACATGTGTTCTTTTTTTATTCATGATTTCTATTTCTTCATGTTTTGTTTTGCTTTTTGAGAAAGTTTCCGTATTTGAACTTTCAAGTCACTTATTCAGTTTTCAGCAGCACTGATTCCATTTTTTCACTTCTTTGGAATCTTTAAATTCATAAATCTCACTTTTTTTATTTTTCTTTTTCTTAAGATTTTCTTTGAATTTTTTAAATAATCTCTACATCTAGTGTGGGGCTCAAACTCACAACTCCGAGATCAAGAGTTACATGCTCCACCAAGTCAACCAGCCAGGCACCCACACAAATCCCTCATTTTTAAAAATTTCCAAAACCATTTTGCTTTCTCATAATTTCTTTTTTGCATTTTTCTTTATTTTTTTTAAGATTTTGTTTATTTATTTGACAGAGAGAGAGAGAGAGGGAGACTGCACAAGCTGGGGGAGCTGCAGGCAGCAGGAGAGGGAAAGACAGGCTCTCCACCAAGCAGGGAGCCCAACGTGGGGCTTGATCCCAAAACCCTGGGATCATGACCTGAGCTGAAGACAGACGCTTAACTGACTGAGCCACCCAGGCTCTCCTCCCTTTATTTTTCATAAGAATTCTCATCATAGATTTTTTTTTAAGTTTTCCTCTAATACCATAACTCTTTTCCTCAGAACTAAGTCATCTTAACTGATCTGTGAATCACATGTCCACTCACTGCAGCAAGTGTAGAAATCATTCCAAAAACCTTTGCAGGTAGGGTTGGTGAAGCCTGTCAGGCCATGCTGGCTTTGCAGAAGAGTGAGGTCAGAAGTTTTTCATGTTAAACCATTGATGAAACAACGGGGCTGATTGATGCTGAGGACTCTATTATTTTAGTCTTCTCCACATGTGACCTTTGAGTGGCTGTTATTTTGGGCCCACTGGATGGGAAGTAGTTCAAAACAGCAGTCCCCCTCAGCAACGGCAGCATCCATGGAATCAGCAGATTCTCCACACAAGGACTCCTTGGCGAGCAGGAAAGAAGGGCTGATCTCCACAGGTTTGGGAGATCTGCTGTCTGCCCTCTCAGACAGCCTTGGAATCTGAGTTCCCACCTACAGACTAGATCAGAGAGAAGGGTCTCCTCCCTCCTCTTGATTGAAATCATGCTGGAGAGAGGGTCCCATCTCCCAACCTGATTTCTGCAAGGTCATCTGGGAAGCCTGAAGATCCTAGATGTGTAGGATCCCCTCCAGGTTCCTACAGTGCTACATGGTCAACTCTATACCATCCCCCAAACTCTCCAACCCAAAGACACACATATACATTAGCTTTAACTTATTCATTGATTCACTCCCACAGGAAGTTGAGGGAAACAGGAGTAACAATCATGTGCTCAGGCTACTGCCTTCCTAGAGTACTTCCTCTGGGTGGCTATAGCTATCTATCTATCTATCTATCTATGAATACAATACACATATACATATACAAATATATACATAATATTTCTTTAAAATGTTATATATTTATATATTATTTATATATTTTTATTTTTATTTCCTTTCATCTGTACTAAAATCCCCTTGAAGGCAGGAATGTCAGGTAGTTTATGTGGTTTGGTTTTTTTTAATCTCTTTTTGTTTAAGATTTTATTTATTTATTTGCCAGAGAGAGACACAGTGAGAGAGGGAACACAAGCAGAGGGAGTGGGAGAGGGAGAAGCAGACTTCCTGTGGAGCAGGGAGCCTGATGCAGGACTCGATCTCAGGACCCTGGGATCATGACCCGAGCAGAAGGCAAACGCTTAACGACTGAGCCACCCAGGTACTCTGGTGTTTTGTTGTTGTTTTTTTTTTTAAGACAAGTTGTGTAATGAAGATAGTGTAACCCAACTTCAGTAGGTGTCCCTTAAAAGCACTGATGACATTCTAGACATAATTCAAAATTCGTAAGCAGGTGAACCAAGCAAAAACACATGCCTTGGAACTAACAACTAAGAAATACGGTCGCATTAGCCATCAGTAATTGTTTTTTTTTTTTTTTTTTGTCAAGCTGGTTGCCAATTTTGTATCGATTACTCATTGTCCTTGAAAATCAAGATACTATTGATCTGCATCAAGGACTTAAAGGTTTCTCAAGAAATATTTGTGGATTTTGGTGAATTACAAAATAAAATAAGACCACAGTAGACTAGTCTATGCAATTTCATTGTTTACATTTCTTAAATAACTATGCATTTTCCTTTCTTTAGTAGCTAATATTAACTAGTTAAGGAAACCTTTCTGATTCCCAGGTCACTTCTAAGGCTTTGTGAAGTGGTTTTTGAATAATTTCATGATAAACCATCTTAGGAGATGCTTGACCTGTCTTAAGGTCTTGAGTGTCCTAATTCCTCAGCTGATCAATAGAAACACTCTTGAAGATGTATTGTTGAAAACATAAAGTACGTAAGCCCATAATTTTCTTCTGCTGTGAATGTAACTTGCTCCCATTTTAAGCAAAAGCACTTTGAGAATGTCAGAAAATTGAACCCTGCCTCTATCTGGATACAGAAATAAGTAGTGAGGACACTCGAAATAAAGTCAGAATGACAGGGTGGCTGATACAATGATGAAATTAGGACAAGAGGTGTTTTTGAGATAAACTGGTTCAGTACTCCTGTTGCTAAAAGCCTATATAGAATGTCACCAAATGTTCAGTAAGGAAGATTACCAAACCACCCAAAGAAGCAGTCTGTGGATGGGTCAGAGGTCTATGAAAATGAACAGAAAGAATTTACTTTCCCTTCTTCTAGTTGAAATAAAAGGGAGGTTTTTCTTTCTGTAAGTTTGAATGAGACCAAAGAGGCTCAGGTGGCCCTGAGAGCCTTGGAATAGAGATTATTACATAGAGATGACAACTAGAGAAGTCTCAACCTGGGGTTCAATTTAATTGGTTTCTGTCTACAGGACCCCATATTATTTATCCCAATATGGTTCCAAAATTCTCTGCTTCCCTGCAAAGTAGATGTTCCCGAAGATTACCTCCTGCCTACCAGAGTGAACCTCTATTAGTTGGAATGTTTTGTAATAGTTGTTGCTTCCATTTTAGCTCAGCTGGACTCAGGAAATGAAAGGGGGGTGAGTAGCTAGGGTGTATTTAGGGAACACAGGGCTATAGCTCATTGGCATGAGCTTTAGGAAATGTTGTTTTTTGTGTGTGTGTGTGTGGTTTCCACTTGTCCTGATTATAAATTTCTGCCACCACACTGGACACCAGTACCCTGCTTACAACATGGCAAGACAGACCCCGACCTGGAACTCTAGTCTCAGAGTCCTATTTTGGCCCTCTTCAAATGGTACCCTACTACATAAGGTGAGGAGTCTATGGGGTCAAGGGGTCTGAGAATTCTAATTTGAACCAGGATCTCCAGAATTTTATGGAAGTCTATTTGTCAAGATAGGAGGCTAAAGCATTTTATTTCACCATCTTCTAGCTTGATTTACAACATAGTTTTAGATAAATACTGTGTGGGCCTTCATTTGTACTCTTTTTTTTTTAAAGATTTTATTTATTTATTTGACAGACAGAGATCACAAGTAGGCAGAGAGGCAGGCAGAGAGAGAGGAGGAAGCAGGCTCCCTGCTGAGCAGAGAGCCTGATGTTGGGCTCGATCCCAGGACCTTGGGATCACGACCTGAACTGAAGGCAGATGCTTAATGACTGAGCCACCCAGGCGCCCCTCATTTGTACTCTTGACCTGGTCTCCACAAATGGTAGAAATGGGCCTGCTTGGCACTACTCTTGGGCAGCATAAGACTCTTACCTGACCAGTTCTTGGACCACCTCCAATGCAGTTCCTTTCTCATCTCAGAACAAGACTAACTAGTGCGTGGTCCTGGCTCTTCCATTAATTAACACGTTACTTCCTCTGAGTTTTCCTGTCTGTAGAACTGGGAGGTTGGACAAGATGAGTCAAAGGTTCCTTCTAGTTCTTTAACCTGTAAATGTGGCAAAGAGCAGCCAGTTATGTCTGGCTTTTCAGCATTTACTGGGGTCTTTAGATCATTTTGAACCAAGGTTTCAGTGGGTAAAATGTAGTGGGTCCTCAGTCATGTTTCTGTCCTAAGCATGCAGTGGAGTTTCTTTAGGTCTTACCACTTGTGCATATGAAAATGAACTTGATTAATGTTGATAACTTCAGTTCCATGAGTTTCTACCCACATGTTTAGGGCAAGAACCTCTGTCTTCAAAATTCCACCAAACTACTTATGGGCATTTCCAGGGTTTCTTAACAGTTCTTAGGTTTCTCCATTCTAAGCCACCAGGTTACTGTCTGCTGGAGTTCTTCTTAACCCTCCGCACCACACATGAAGCCCATGTGAGTGACAGAGAGCATTAACAGTGGTCCTAGGGCACCAGCTCCTGATGCCTCTAAGGCTACAGTCCCATACAACAAGCTGCAGCCAAGGTGGTAAGGAATGCCCTTCTGCCCTTCTCTCCATTTTACTTCCTACTTTGTCCATGGGATGGATACATAGCAGAGATGAACCTGCTCCAGTCTCTCACACTGTCGTGTGACAACATTGTTTCTCTGGAAAGGACTCAGATACAGATCCAAGGACCCCAGCACAAAACCCTGACACTGACTTCAATATCTGTCTTTCCCAGGTGCTGAATGTTCTCTGTCCCCCTCCCCACATGAATATCAATCAGGCAGATGCCCATGGATTACTGGCCCACTGACCTATTAGATATAACAGATATGTGAATACAATTGGAACACAATAAATCAGTGAATGAATGACTTATTGAGATAACTAAATCCTAAGGAAATGACAGCGTACAGCAATATTAGGCTGACTTTCCAAACATCTCAGAAATTCATTTGGATTCACAGTGTCTGTAATTACTCACTGAATATTTTAGGCCATTAGTGAATGACTCCTGCATTTTGGGCAATAGAGAAAGCTAGTCATTAATATCCACTGGGTATTTGTGTTGTGCCAGGAAGCAGGATACAAATTTATATGCTTTATCTACTTATTCCTTTAGGTGAGGGGCTGGTAAACTTTTTCTGTGAGTGACCAGACAGTAAACTATTTTCAGACTTTGTGAGCCATAATCCTAACATCTTTATTGTACTTTTCAGCTCTGAAAGCCAAAGTGTCAACAAATGGATTTGGCCATGTTCCAAAAAAACTTTATTTACAAAAATAGGTTACAGGTTGCACACAAGCATAATTTGCTGACCTCTACTTTATGGACTTCATGGGGATGCTACCGTTTGCATCTTTGTTGAACAGACAAGGAGACTGAAGCATAAAGGCTTGGCATGAGGCTAAGCCATTGGGCCAAGATCTCTGATATGAAGGAATGGAACTGGGATTTGAACCTAAGTAGGCTGATTCCAGAGCTCACACTCTTCAGCACGGAGCCATTTGGGGTATAAGACAATAAGTTATAGATTACCATTGGTGGGAAACTTAAGGGCTGGGACTTGTCTTTGAACCTGCACTGCAAGTGGGCGTCATGTTTCCTTCCTCAGTCATCATAGCCAACACAGATCTCGATATACATATCCCCCACTGAGAGCAGAGCATTTCCTATGAACACCTTCATAAGCCAAAATGGCATAAAGTGAAGAAGCAATTACTGTTCATTTATATGAAAAAACTGAGTATTCCCAAACCCCCCAGATTGCCTCTCTTAGGCTTTTCTGATACCTTAGGACACATCTTATGAAGACATGCAGAAAATAAATCAAGATAAAGCACAGATGCTCACAGACATGGCTGAGAGCTCTGGAAGCTTGATGCTGAGATGTGGAGTGTATTTCCAGGAAAGGAGCTTAGTGGGGCCACTCTCACTGTTAGGGGTGCCCACTGCCTCAATACCGGCTCGCTGCAAAACAAACACTGAATGCCCTTTTCTCTTTTTGCCTTTGTTCATAGAAGCAGAAATCCTCTTTGGAGTTCTTTTGCTTAGTGAAAACAGGCACTAATGTAGGTCTTTACTAAAAGCAAAATGGCCCAATGTGAACTTTTGAAAAGCAGGGTATACCTGCATACTGATCATCCATATTAAGGGAAAAAAGCCAGTAATAAATGAAAGGTCACTTTCTCGCTTTGAAGTATCAGGAAAGGGTGGTGTATGCCCCAACTAACAACCCTTAATTAGAGAATTGCAGCATTCATGACTTCTTAATTGCTCTAATGATATGATCTCACTTACTACCCATTAATTTCCTCTCCAACATGGCCCTTCAAGCCAGCTCCACCTTTCATAAGGAAGCATGAGTCAGTAATAATGATAATGATAATAATAATGATAATGATGATAATTCCACTAACAACAACACATTTTTATAGTACTACTCTAATCCACTCTTTTTTCTTTTTATTAGGGCCCCTCAGTGTAATGCGCCCAGATGGCTTCCAAACTCATTGTGTCAACCCTTCCCGCCGCCCAGGTCCCGACCCTAGATTCTCTTCCAGCGCAGGATCATCGCTGGGTCTGCTGTTCCTTCTCTGCACTTGGACCCCCCTGCCTCCAGCCTCTTGATCACACTAGGGGTAAGTGGATGGCCTAGGTTTAGAACCCAGCCCTGTCCCTTTGCCCATGGTCATGCTATCTGAGCTCGCCTTGGCACGTTTCTCATCTACAATATGGGCATGAAAATAACTGTAGACAGGGTACCTAGGTGGCTCAGTGGGTTAAACCTCTGCCTTCGGCTCAGGTCATAATCTCAGGGTTCTAGGATTGAGCCCCGCATCGGGCTCTCTGCTCAGCAAGGGGCCTGCTTCCCCCCTCCCTCTCTGCCTGCCTCTCTGTCTACTTGTGATCTCTGTCTGCCAAATAAATAAATAAAATCTTCTTTAAAAAAAGAAGAAAAAAAGAAAATAACCGTAGAGGGCTTTGAGAGGATTTCAAAGAGTTTATATTTAAGGTGGGGAGAACAGGGCTGGCCACACAGTAAATGCTCATTTGCTGCATACCAATCACTGTATTATGTTGTGTCATTTATTTCATAATATTGTAGTTTCACTCCTCCTCGAGTATAAGCTTTGTGAAGCCATGGGCTTTGTTCAGATCACTGCTCTATCTTCTGTGCCTAGAACAGTGCTCGATGAAATCAGGGGAAATGGTAGGCTGCCTAAAGAGGAAAAATAGGGGCACATCTAAGTTTAAGTTTTTATCTTAATTCCAGTTAGTAAAACACAGTGTTATATTGCCACTCCATCTTCTAAGCACTTTGAATATAGCAATTCATTTAATCTTCACAGCAAAAAACATTTTACAGATGAGGAAACTAAGACCTAAGTGTTAAGTGGCTTGGCCAAGGGTGAAATCCAATAAAATGGCTCAGCTGGACTGGTTTATGATGGAATAGTCTACTATATTCTTCCTTATTAATGAGGTCGTAAACTTCCTTGCACATGAAGGCATGGGGAAGCCCCCATTGATGATCTCTCTCTCTCTCTCTCTCTGTTGATGCTGGTAATCTGTCCAGATGCCAGTGCCCATTCCCCGAGAGTTTCAAGAAGTGATCATCTGAGTGTGTGGGGTCACCTCAGGAATGCCCAGGGACATGGATGGGGGCAGAAGGATACTTTGAAGTAGAAGCATTTCCTTTCTCATCTTTCTACTTTTATGCTCTCTCTTGAAACTTTAGTCCCTTGGGAGATGCAGCAGATGGTGTCACTGGGCCACCCACATCTCCTTGGAATTTTCCCTATATACAGTTCATTCCTGTACTGCCAGCACCTGGGCCTCTTTGCCTGAAAGCTCTCTTTGGCCTACGAAGCCCTCTCTGCATACATGTGGAGCCAGGTTAAAGTGCCAGGGAACTAATCACTGATTGATAAGAACTGGTGTATAAGGATGCCTGGGTGGCTCGACCAGTCATTTAAGCATCTGCCCTCGACTCAGGTCATGATCCCAGGGTCCTGGGATCGATCCCAGTGTCTGGCTCCCTACTCAGCAAGGAGTCTGCTTCTCCCTCTGTCCCTCCCCCTGCTCATACTCTCTCTCGCGCGCGCACGCGCGCACACACACTTTCTCTTGCTCTCTCTATCTCTCTCTGTCAAATAAATAAATAAACTCTTAAAAAAAAAGAATTGGTGTATAAATACCCAGCGCCGTTACTCCTCAGCACATGTGCAACACAGGTCCTTAGAACTCCCCAGATGATTAAGCTCAGTAGTCTACAGTGGAAACTGGCTTGATATTTGTATCAGTAAGAAGTCCACCAGAGGGGGGAAAAACAGTACGAGATATGTATGATAGATAGATTGATTGCAAGGGCTTGGGGCCCCACATGTCTGAAATCCATAGGGCAGGCCTTCAGGAAGGGCAGGCTAGGACTTTAGGGCAGGGGCTGATGCTATTTGTACTTTAAGAATCCAGGTGTCACACCATTTGGGAAGGCTTTCCTCACCATCCCTCCCATCTGTCTCATGGCTGTATGACAGTTCCTGTGTTACCATTGTTTGCCTCCTGCTTGAAGACAACCACTATTATTTCTTGGTGCCTATCTCTCTCCCAGTTCGGTGCCTAATACAAGATGGTCAACAAATACTTGAAACGGATTAAATGAAACTTCTCAGCCCTCCTGAATCACAATATGGGCTTACTCTGAAGGGAAAAGACCTAGAATATTTTTATATTTTAAGTGCCGTAATTTTCACGGCATGTCCATTATTCCCCATAAAGGGCTTTTAGGTCAACATTTCCTTCTGGGTATCTACATTGTTTGGGGAAATTTTGTAAGTTGGAAGGATTTTTTCCACATGTTGCCATCTTCCATTTCACACTCCTGGCTGCACTCCCAAGAATACCCAACAACTTAATTATATTTGTAGACTTGCAAAGTAGCTTTCATGAGTAAGAGTGCCATTCATCTATGAGAGAACCCAGCAGAGTTCACTGGTGGCAGCTTGCCAGGAAAACAGAGACACTAAGTGCTTGCTAGCTCCTTGAACCATCCACTGGAGTTCTCCATTTTAAATAGCAATAATGGCTTAAAAAATCGTTTTTTAATTTGTCAGCTTTCAGTTGAAACCAGAAACCTTTCAAGCACTGCCTGTATGCGTGTGATCCACCTGTCCTTTTCCTTCTCCCACTGGTGTCATCTTTCCAGGAGAGAGATCCACTTCTGCTCTCCCTGAAAGCTCACCTTATCCCAGACTTTGAGACCTAACCCTGTGTGTGCTGTCTAAATGTATAAACATAAGGAGGAGAGGCAGGATGGAGCTCCACCCTGCCACAAGGTCCGCAAACTTCATATTCAAGTAATGCATGGGGAAACCTGGCCTGTTCTTCATGTGAATGGTAGTTCAGTGCTGACTGCTCCAGCAGAGCTGGTGACAGTAATAATGGCTGCTATTCTTCACCAAGCACAGTTTGCCAGACCACCACATGGAGATGTTTACAAACATGACAGCACCTGATCTTCACAATCAGTTTATGAGGTCGATTCTCTGAGCCCCATTTTATAGCTGAAGAAACTGTGGTTCACAGGTAAATTTTTACTGTAGAAAATTCTGAAAATTTGAGTTCGTTCTAAGATTAGAGCAGAGATCAGTAAGATAGAAACTAGAGATACAGTAGAACGCATCAATGAAACTAGAAGCTGGTTTTTTGAAAGAATCAATAAGATCGATAAACCATTGGCCAAACTAATCTAAAAGAAAAGAGAGAAGGCACAAATCAATAAAATTATGAATGAAAAGGGAGAGATCACAACTAACACCAAGGAAATAGAAATAATCATCAGAAGTTATTATCAACATTTATATACCAATAGATGAAATGGATGCATTTCTGGAAAACTATAAACTTCCAAAATTGAACCAGGAAGAAATTGACAACCTGAATAGACCATTATCTAGTAATGAGATTGAAGCAGTGATCAAAAACCTCCCAAAAAACAAGAGCCCAGGACCTGAGGGATTCCCTGGGGAATTCTACCAAACTTTCAAAGAACAAATAACACCTATTTTCCTGAAGCTGTTTCAAAAAATTGAAGCAGAAGGAAAACTTCCAGACTCTTTTTATGAAGCCAGCATTACCCTGATCCCCAAACCAGGCAAAGACCCCACCAAAAAGGAGAATTTCAGACCAGTACCCCTGATGAACATGGATGCTAAGATTCTCAACAAGATCCTAGCTAACAGGATCCAGCAGCACTTTAAAAAGATTATCTACCATGACCAGGTGGGATTCATCCCTGGGTTGCAAGGATAGTTCAACATTCACAAATCAATCAATGTGATAGAACAAATCAGTAAGAAACTACAATTTAAATAAGACTTACTATGAATCTGTTTCCGGTATTTTGCTTGAATTCTAACCCTGAGTCTCTGTCTTGATACAAATGTCCATAAAGATGATGTCTCTAACTGTAATTTACTGAGGCCTTACTACGAGCTGTGTGTTTAACTAACCAAGTGATGGGGCCAGGATTCAAAACCAATGCAATCTGCATCAGAGCCTGGGATCTTCCCACTGTCCCTTCAAGGATGAGGCTTAGTCTTGCTTTCTCCACTTGTGCTAGTAATCGTGGCCTTGCCTTGGGACTCCAGCCACGTGACTGAGGGTTGGCTTCCTCCCCAACCCCTGCTGCCTCTATTCCAATCCAATCCATGCTGAGCCAGAGGGATGGGAACAGGACCTGCTGGTGCTTCCCATGTAGAGGCACTTAACTAACAGGAAACCAATAAAAACGTAATCACAAACTCAGAGAAACGCAGTGGAAGAAAATAGAGCTTATGAACTGTGTGCATACTAGGGAGCTTAGCCTAGTCTGGGGAGGGTGTGATCAGAAAAGAATTTACTGAGGAATTGCTTTTTTGAAAATTAACCTTGAGGTATGATTTAAATACAATAAAATCAATCCTTATTAAGTATACATTTGATGAGTCTGGGCCAATGCATACGCCCATGAAACCACTACCATGATCAAAGTAGAACATTCACATCACCCCCAAAGCTCCCTCCTGCCCCTTTGCAATCAGTAACTTACTTACAGCCCCAGGCAACCACTCACCTGCCATCTGTCATGCCACCTGCCATGATAGGTCACATTTGCCTTTTTTTAGAGTTTGATATAATTCCATACTCTATGTGTGCATTTGTGTCTGGTTTTGCTCCAGATAAAGTTCTTGAGATGCATGAAAACAAATATGAATCTCAGGCCACCTTTTGTCCCAGATCTGTTGTCACAGATCTTCTGACACCATTAATTTCCTGTCTGATGAGCAACCCATTGTTACCTTCCTGCCCCAATCAACCTTCTTCACCACCTCCTACCACCCAGCCTCAGGCTCCTCTGTCTGCTCAGGCTCCTCTCTGGCATATGTCTGGACTTATCTGTAAGCACCTGACCCACGTTCAGTGGGCACATTCATTTCTCAAGGCAAAGCCTCAGCTTCCCTGGCCTGGCCCTAGCTTTTGAGGCCGGAAAATTCATTCTAAAAGAGTAGGAGCAGCCTTAATCTCTATGATCCATACATTAATGAATGACTGATCAATAAATGAAGACTTCCTTCCAAGATATGACTCAAATATCACTTTGGAAGTGACTGGACTCTCAAAGCGCTTTATGTTTACCTCTTTTGAGGCACAGAACAATTTCTGCCATATTTAAGCCTGTGTGTGTGTGTGTGTGTGTGTGTGTGTGCATGCTTATCTCTCCATTCAGACTTTATGCTCCATTAGGGCAACAATGAGGTTAATTCCTATTTGTGATGCTCAAGGAAATAGCAAAGAGGGGGAAAACTAGGTGTCTTGAAATGTAATCCCCTCAATGACTCAAATAATCTTCCTTCCAGCTACGGAACTCACAAATTTAGAATTTGTCAAGAAAAAGCACTTTTCTCATACATAAAATATTATTAATAATGAAAATTTTAAACACACTAAAATTTTAAATACACTAAAATTAACCCATAGAGAAGAACAGAGCTTATGCTAAAGAGCAACATGAAGGGGTAGACATGTTTTTCTATGATTTATAAAACCTCTGACTTTATAAACTGAAACACAGTCAAACTGCAAAGTTCAGTCTATAAAAAGCATGTACTCCATATTGAAAGTGGTCACAAATCAGTGCCAACAGTGAATGAATATTGAGATTCAGGTGAAGTATAAGTCAACTCTACTCAGTGTAACTGAGCACACAATGGTCAAGGAGACATTTCACTGTTACGTACTGTTCTGTTGTACCTGAATAATTTATTTGAGATAAAAGGAAATTCTGTTATTACATCCATGAAGTTAATCAAACACAGCTGCCCACCATGCTGTCTGTCTCCATTTGACTTAAAAAAAAAATGGCACTTCCTGCTCCCATCCCCATAAGTGGGCTTATGTTGTAGGTATGATCACCTGAAGTCTTTGTAATTTAAGGGCCTAATTTTCTGCCCTCATTTCCACAAAGACTTTTACAGCAGGCACAATACACTCCAGTGGGTAAGTAATATATCATACCTTTGGTACATGCAAAGATTACTTCATTAATTACAAAGAAAAACTATAAAAAGAGTCTATCTATTTTCTGCAACCTGTTTACAAAAAATACCAGAGGTGGGCCTCTCAAAGTACTTGGGTGTGCGTAACATTATCTTAAGCATTTTTATCCAGTTTTACATTGTTTTAATGTTTTAAAAGACAAACCTTATTATAAGATTTATAAAGAAAAGAACAGATGCTTTTCTATCCCTCACAAGCTGATCACTGCTCTGAGGAAACCACTTCTAACTCCTTTAGCACTTTTGATTTCAGTATATAACACCCCTACAGCTAAGTCTTGATTTTTTCTTTTGTTTTCAATACTATCTATTGACTTCCTAATATGGAAAAGCAGTGTTCAGCGTCCTTAGGTACTCCTCAACCAGATCCTTCAAACACACACCTCCCAATTAAAACTTTTCCCTTCCCCTTAATTTTTTTAAAGATCAACACTCTGTTTTACATTGTTATTACAAGTTTCACATCATTCCAGATTGAGCCATGGAGTCTCCATGCTTGTACTTAATTTCTTGTAAAACTGGGTTTTAAAAAAATTTTCCTGCAATTTATATTCTCCGCCACCCCCACAGCCCACCACCACCACCACCACCAATTAGTTTCTCTGTGTCTATATTCTCAGAGTTGAGTTGGGTTGGTTTTTTTTAAAGATTTTCTTTATTTTTTTGTCAGAGAGAGGGGAGAGCACAAGCTGGGGGAGCAGCAGAGGGAGAGGGAGAAGCAAGCTTCCCACTGAGCAGGGAGCCCGATGCAGGGCTTGATCCCTGGACTCTGAGATCATGACCTGAGCCAAAAGCAGACACTTAACTGACGTAGTCACCCAGGCATCCCCAGAGTTGAGTTGAAAAGAGAATGAAAGGGAGTTTCTCACAGTTCAGATGTTCAGATGTTCAGATTTTTCCTTCGCCCTCTGAACTTGTGACCAATCCTCCACAATGCCTGGGGTCCCTGAGGTCGGAGTCTCTCTGGTAAAATCTCTCTACAGGGTAAAATCTTTGCTCTTCCAGGGACACCTGGGTGGCTCAGTTGTTAAGCATCTGCCTTTGGTTCACGTCATGATCCCAGGGTCCTGGGATTGAGCCCTGCATCCAGCTTCCTGCTCAGTAGGAGGCCTGCTTCTCCCTCCCCCACTCCCCCTGCTTGTGTTCCCTCTCTTGCTGTGTCTCTGTCAAATAAATAAATAAAATCTTTAAAAAAAAAATCTCTGTTCCTCCACACACACCAGGGAGCGGATGTGGGATTCATTTAAGTGCTATTTATATACAGTCTATCAACCAAGTATCTTTCTGTCAGAGGCAACTCCTGTTTCCTGAACCTTCCTGGGGTTCTCTGGTTGGACTCATCCACTTCTGTGCTTCTGGCATGATAGCTTGGCACATCAGCTTTCTCTGGCCTGTGAGAGCAGCTTCCATCTGCCCAATTTGCTCTCCAGCTTGCATTTCTTCACTTCTATTTCCTCTCCTAGTGTCTTAGTCTTTTTGTGAAATAACCCTTGAATCCCCTTTGTGGTCAGCTTAGTGGGTTTGGAGAAAAATGGTAGTAGGGCCATTTGTTGGATTTACCAAATATCATTAGAATTCCTCATACAAATAAAGTTTAATTTTCTTAAACTTTTATGAATGCATCTGTCATGGGGCACCTGTGTGGCTCAGTCGGCTGAGCTACTGACTCTTGCGTTTTCAGCTCAGGTCCTGATCTTGGTGTCCTGGGATTGTGCCCCCATATCCCATGCTCACTGGGGAGTCTGCTTGCGACTCTCCCTCTCCCTCTGCCCCTCCTTACCCCTGCATGCATACACTTATTCTCTCTAAAGTAAATAAATAAGGTGAGCCTGGGTGGCCCAGTCAGTTAAGTGTTTGACTTCAGCTCAATTTCATGATCCCATGATCCTCAGATGAGTCCTGCATCAGGCTCCCCGCTGAGTGGGGAACCTGCTTCTCCCTCTCCCTCTGTCCCTCCTCCCTCCTCCCTTCCCCCACATCTCATGCCCCTCCCCCCTACTCATGCTCTCTTTCTCTCAAATGAATGAATAAATGTCTTTTATTTTTTTAAAGATTTTATGTATTTATTTGACAGATCACAAGTAGGCAGAGAGGCAGGCAGAGAGAGAGGGAGGGGGAAGCAGGCTCCCTGCTGAGCAGAGAGCCCGATGCGGGGCTTGATCCCAGGACCCTGGGATCATGACCTGAGCCGGAGGCAGAGGCTTAACCCACTGAGCCACCCAGCGCCCCAATAAATAAGTCTTTTAAAGAATTTTAAAAATCTGCAACATAAGTTCTCTCTAATTCAGATTTGGGAGTCCTAAAGGTAAAGGATAATTGGTACTTCATATTCACTTACACAGTTTTGGGGGCCCAGCTCCAAATGGCAAAATAATAGTAATAATAACAATAATAATAAGCAAGCAAACCAGCTCCCTCCCTTACATATTATGGTGAGAAATAAAGTAGGGGAGTGGCTTGATAACAGAACTAAATGGAGAAAAAAATGATTCAAGACATTTTCTTTAAAGTGGCCTATCATACCTTATTGCTAAGAAGTTCTGAGCCAAAATAATACATGTTCTTGTCATGTAAGAAAACTTAAGAGCAAAAGTCTCTGCAAAGAGTGGCTTCTCCTTTACATCAAAGGGCCATCTTTGATTTATTTCATGTCCTCTATGCAACTGCCACCACCATCCCACTAGTACGGCCTTCTAGTGAGGTGTAGTAGATGATTTCTCACCTACTAATAGCAATGGCCTGTTTGGGGAGGGCTCTCCAAAACATCTGACTTTGAGAGCCCTCCTACTTTTCTGAAGCCCAATAGTTTTGGTTCCATATGGTTTCTCTCTGCTCTACTCTTACTCCATAATTGGTTTCTAAAATCCTCCTGCTCACTTTTCTTCCCTTTGTTGCTAAGCTCAGGTTCCTGATCTCTGATAATACTGCAGAAAGGCTGGTTAAGGCCAATTTCAATTCTCCCTGACCTCTCGAAATGCTTTAATCACATTAACCAGTTACAGTATCTGTCTTATAAAAAGGTTGGTGGCGCAATGTTATGGTGGATATTACGGGGTCCTGAGTCCCCCACCATCCCCCCTTCAGGGCTGAGGCACTTATTCCCCCAGCTTCTGGGGGCATTGGCAGCTGAAAGCCCTCTGGTAAGATGACCTGGCCCAAGGTCACACCCCATCTCCTGGGGCTACCTGCATCCAGTGATTTCCTTCACACCACACAGGTAGGGATCCCAAAGGCCTTCCCCTATAAACTCCCTGCAGGCTAATCTCCATCTTAGAGTTATTTTCAGGAACTGACCCAAACAGATACACGCTAATTTGAGTAGCTGGGGCAAAAGCAAAGTAGCACCATCACAAATCTCATTTTCCCAGGGCGGAGTATTTTAAGGACCAGGCATTATGGACTTATGGCTTACCAGCTCTGGGGACCTGCCCAGTTTCAGTTCAGTATAACCATGTCTCCTTTCCTCATGTATGAGACATCAATGACAGTTAAGCCTATGCCAACATAGGGCAGGGCTTCTCAAACTCTAGCCTGTATCACAATCCCAGAGGGCTTAATAAAACACAGATGGCTGGTTCCCAATTCAAAAGTGTCTGAGTCAGTAGGTCTGGAGTAGGGCCTAGGAATTGGCATTTCTCTTTTAGAAAGATTTATTTATTATTTGAGGGAGGGAGAGAGCGAAGGAGCATAGGGGCAGGGAGCAGAGAGAGAGGGAGAGAGACTCCCAAGCAGACTCCCCACTAACCATGGAGCCCAACATGGGGCTCAACATGGGGCTTGATCTCACTGACCCTGAGATCATGACCTGAGCTGAAATCAAGAGTCAACTGACTAAGCCACCCAGGCACCCCGAGAATTAATATTTTTAACAGGTTCCCAGCAGCTGCTGCTACTGCTGCTGCTGGTCTGAGGGTCAATCTTTGAGATCCTGCCACAAAGGATCTTGTGAAGATTAAATGAGAGAATACAGTGGTCCTCATTTTATCTGTGGGAGATCTATTCCAAGACCCCCCGCAGGTGCCTGAAACTACAGATAGTACCGAACCCTACTGTATGTACTGTTTTTTCCTATATGTACATACTTATGACAAAGTTTAATTTATAAATTAGACACAGTAAGAGATTAACAATAATAATCATAAAACAGAACATTGTAAAAATATATGAAAATAAAAGTTAGTGTGGTCTCTCAGAATATCTTGGTGTACTCTACTCACCCTTCTTGTGATAATGTGAGATGATAAAATGCCTACATGATAGATGAAGTGAAGTAAACAATGTAGGCATTTTGACATAGCAGCATGCTCTTGTGAACCTGCTCATAGGTAAGAATAAGGATCATCTGCTGGTAGACTACAGCTGATCACGGATGACTGAAACCAAAGAAAGCAGAACCGCAGAGAAGGGGGGACTACGATATTTGCAATGCGCTGAGCTTGAGACACAGTACATGTGCAAAAATCTCAGTTGTCTTTGATGTTATTATCAGAAAAAGCTACGCTTACTGATTCCAAAACTTTGAACTGAACCTCTGTGCCTAAGGCAGTTTTAGGAATCCAGGAAAGCAGAGAAGAGCAATAATATCTAAGGAGAAGATGACTGCAAACAAACTTCATGGACCACCCAGAACCAGAGCTAGCCAATCATAAAAGTATCACAACCTTGGCAGTGCCTGGGTGATTCAATCCGTTAAGCATCTGACTTGATTTTGGCTCAGGTCATGATCTTGGGGTTGTGAGATGGAGCCCTACATCTGGCTCTGCACTGGGCATGGAGCCTGCATAAGATTCTCCCTCTCCTTCTCCCTCTTCCCCTCCCCCTACCCTCTCTCTCTCCCTCTTAAAAAAAAGTATCATGACACTGTTAGAAAAGGAGAAGCTGAGGTATTTCCTTTATAAATGGAATAAACATAAACCAATTGCATTTCTGGCTGGTCCCCATGTTTGTGCAGTGCCATCAACACTTCTACCTGAACTCAGACGTTTCCTTCTTTAATTTCAAACCTATCAAAGCAGTATGGAGGGGAGATGGGGCATGGTTTAATTATGAATAGCTCAACTGCTTTATCCCATTGAGAAAGACAAGCTTAATAAATAACAATATTCTATCAGGTAAACTTTTTTCAGTCATTATGAATACTTCTTCTTATTCATGACAAGTGCAATAATTCCATTCAGGCAATTAATTACATGCCAATGCAGAGATTCCATTCCCTCAACTGCACCTAGAAGGTGATTCCATGAAGCTTATGCCCAAGATCGGAAATGATGTCTGTTATTGGGACCACATCAGGAAAGAGTAACTCTGAAAAGTAGGAAGGATTTTAGGTTATTTTCTACATGTCTCTGTAACTCTGATCAAACAAGATTTAGATTCAAATCTAACCAACATTTCTTAAAAGCTTTTATTTGTTTGAGAGAGAGTGTGTTCGAGTGGGGGAAGAGGCAGAGGGAGAAAGAGAGAGAGAATCTCAAGCAGACTCCAAGCTGAGCACTGAGCCTGATGCAGGACTTGATCTCACAACCCTGAAATCACGAGCTGAGCCAAAATCAAGAGTCAAACACTTAACTAACTGAGCCTCCTAGGTGCCCCTAGCCAACATATTCTGAGCACCTGCAAATGGGTCAGGCCTTGTGCTTGATGCTTATCCAAATGTATTTTGTATAATCCCCACAACAGAAAGCAAATCTAATCTGTATTAAGGTGATAGAGGCTTAATATTATCATAGAATGGAGTCGAGTCTGCAGGAAACGTGAAAACATCAGAAATATCAACACACCTCTTATTCATAGTGAGTGATTTGATGTTTATTTTAAAGATAGGTTGGTTTGAATGTCAGAATCTGCACACTGACTTTCATTTTGCTCCTTTAGTAGAGTTCAGTAACTTGCAAACTCTTGTGTGCCTAACAATTAATATGAAGGATTGTACATTCAAAACCAGATGTACCATACCTTCTAGTTGATTTAAGGGTCTTTCAAGGATATTTTAGACTGTAGGGGATTTTTATCTTAAAGGCTGACTTTTAAAACTCATTCCTACATAAAATAAGACTTTTACGAACATTTTAAGCCAAAATTTTTGGACTATCTAAATCCTCAACATATCAATATAATGTTTAATTCTCTTTTATCTAGTAGAAGAATGAAACTCAATGAGGAATAAAACCTGGGGGGACAGTTCTGAAGCTCAAGGGATGGTCCTAAAGAAATGGCACATGCATCACTTAGACTTGAAGATAACCTTCAGGATTATACTGGAGTTAGTTTCATCAATTTTTTCAACAAATATTTATTTAGCATCGAATGTGGCAAGTACTGCTCTAGGTACAATAGTAAATAAGGCATGAATTGCTGCTTTCAGGGAGTTTACATTTTGGAATCACAAGAGACAGATGAACAGCAAATAAATATAGATGCCATATATCATGGTCTATTTCATGATGTGAAGTAGTTTAAAGGGATAGAAAGTTACAGCAGGGGGTGTTCATTTATCTGACACCAACAGAGAAGGACAAGGTCTCAGAGAATGGTGTCCCAGCAATAAAGTGAATAAAGTACAGTATTTTTCAAAGGACAGAGTGATCAGCTGTGTTGCACGAAGGGGACAAATCCAGGAAGATGAAAACTGAGAAATGATCATTGGATTTGGCAATGTGAAAGTCACTGACCTTGACAAGAAACCTGTGGTGGACTGATGGGGATGGAAACCTGACTGGAGTGGGTTCGAGAGAAAATAAGAGAGGGGAAGACAGCAAGCAAGAAACAGCTACTGGGAGCTTTGTTCAAATGGCAACAGAGAAATGGTAGAGTTGTCAGAGAAGAATGTACAATAATGGGAGAGAAGCAGTATTGCAGGTTTCCATGCTAGAAGGACTGATCCAGTGCAGAGGGCAAAGTCAATGATGTAAGGGAGAGAGGTGGACAAGTCCTGGAGCAATGTCCTTGAGTGAGAGGTCAAGGATGGGATCA
Organism: Lontra canadensis; assembly: GCF_010015895.1. Classification (NCBI taxonomy): domain Eukaryota; kingdom Metazoa; phylum Chordata; class Mammalia; order Carnivora; family Mustelidae; genus Lontra; species Lontra canadensis. The sequence continues at coordinate 2,396,410 of NW_022631125.1, forward strand.
TCTGCCCAAGGACAGGAGTTGACCTTATATGTGAATAGAAAGCTCATTTGTTGAGGAGCAATGGAAGATGTAGAATAAAGAGACAGATACAGAAGATGGAATATGACTTCAGTGGGAAGTTATGGAATGCTCCCTTTTGAATGTTTTGATCTTCTCAGCGAAATCAGAAACAAGACCATCCATTGAGAATGAGCAAAGGCAGGAGGTATTGGTGGTTTGTGGAAAGAGAAAAAGGCATGAAAAGAATGCTCTAAAAGAATGGGAGAATGAACTGACCTGGAAGAAACAGTGGGATTTCCCAGCTGCTCTAAAGGCTCATCTGAAGGCAGTGCACATGAGGATTGCATCTGGTGAGCTGTCTGGCCCAGAGGCCATCTCTAGAGTGGCAGGCAGGATGGTGGGCTTAGGATGTCATATCTCTATCTGAGGACATGCTGCATTATTTCCTGCTGCATGTAACCATCTTCATAAATTTCTATGACCTTTGCCATTGAAGAAAGCTGACATCCTCTAGCAGGGACCATCTGTGTCTTTGCATCAATCATGATGCTGTCCATTGTGACAAGCAAGCAAGGAGAGAATAGCATAGCATTATTCTTCAGGCACCTTGCGAATACAGTGTAGTCAAAGGCCCTCCTTATTCATTCCCCAGGAATACAACAAATAGCTCTGCCTGCTACAAACAGAAAAGCATTTTGCTAGGGCCTCAAAGCCAGTATCTCTAAACACACTGGTTTCTCCCCTACCACAGTCAGGTTTTCCTCCTAATTCATGGCCTGATTACCCACTTAATACCCTGAATATCATTAGGCTCATCTACATATGAAAAAAATATCATATCAATACTTTGCTTCTAAACCTTTGATGACTCCTCTTTTCCTAAATGGTAAGTTTTAAACTCATGAGCCCAACCTGGAGAACCCTTCTAGTATGTCGTCTTCTTTTTTTTTTTTTTTTAATATTTTATTTATTTATTTGACAGAGAGAGATCACAAATAGGCAGAGAGGGGGAAGCAGGCTCCCCGCTGAGCAGAGAGCCCAATGCAGGGCTCGATCCCAGGACCCTGAGATCCTGACCTGGGCCGAAGGCAGAGGCTTAACCCACTGAGCCACCCAGGTGCCCCTCTAGTATGTCTTCTCACAGGGTCTTCACCACCCATCTTAAGCCCTGGACTTACCTTACTGCATTCCACACCTATCTCAGGAGGTAATTTAGGCTCCCAAGAGGAAAAAAAAATAACTGAGATGCTTTTGATAGGGAAAGCTCTAGTCAATTTCTATCAAGATCCTGGCCTTGGATTATCTAAGAGAGGAATTTTCCATCATGTGTGCCAGGAGAGCCTCTCAAACCCATTTCCCACATAGTAATATGGCTCTTAAGATCTCCCTATTCTAGAACATAGTCTAAACTAAAAGAACATCAAAAACTGAATTCTCTATTGCCAACATCTCAACTGTGGATCTGGGGAAATATGATTCAATGTATTTCAACTAAGCTAACACATTTTCTTTAATTCAGTTTTAGCACTGTATTAGTTTAGATACTCCAGAAAACAAGCATCAAGATAGAAGCACAAGAGCTTTATGAGAGGAAAGGCCTGCAGTAGATAAAGGGGGAGAGAGCAAGAGAGGGGAGAGGCAAGAAGAGTCTTCAGACTGCAGTGCAGGTCTGACAACTGTGAAAAAGAAGGACAAAGGAAGGACAGTTGCATAGGAAGAACCTCAGGTGCAGCCGAGGTCTGAGAAAGTATCAACCCCAAGCTGATGGACTGCCCCAGAGCAAAGACCAAGAAGTCCATGCCAGGCAGGAATCCCCAGCTCTGTTATTAGTATCAGTCATTGGGTAGGAGCATTCTGAAGGAGTGTGGCCTAGGAGGAATGCTGTGGCTGATCCCAAAGGTATAGCAGCTTGGGGCTGTCAGCTAATGGTACTCCTTCTACAATGTTCTCTCTTATGGAGCAATCTGTGCATCCATAACTGCCTCCATGGCTGCCATCATCTTCATTATCCTCATTCCCAATCCCAATTCTTTGTTTTCACATTCACTACCAACAGACAAAGTTGCCATCTTCTGAATTTCTACAAACTTTTATACATCATGATCTTGACACTGTTCCCTCCCTCTGTCTTTCCTTTTATTCTCTGCCTGGTTATCTTCTACTCAAACTTGAATAATTAGCCAATTCTTCCTTTATGATGTCTTCCATACCCTAACTCCTTTTATGTCTCCCAGAGATGTTTGCAATACTTCAGAAAAGCATTCGTAACATTTTAGTAACTTGTCTGCATGCATTTATAATGGCAAAATTGAAAACTCCTTTAGTGAAGGAACTATTTTTATTTATTTTTGTATCACTAACTCCATGATTCCCAAAATACATCCCTAGGAATCCCAGAAGGGTGCAGGGAAGTCACAAGGGCTGTCATCGGGGTAATTAAAATTTGCAAAGAAAACAGAATGACACAACATGAACTATAACTATAAGTTACTTGGCTCGAACTAATCAGTAAGTGGAACTATTAGTTGTTGGGTTTTTTTTTCCTTTTGGCCTAAGACTGTGAAAAATTGACTGAGATGCTAAAGGTTCTGTGAACTGAGAGAGTTTTGGAAACTCAGCCCTAACTCCTAATAAGCACAGTACTTGGCATGTAACATCTGGCAAATAACTCAACTATTGATTTTAGAGAATTTATCTTACAATTTATCTTACTTGCAAACATGTCTTCAGCACATCCTTTCTCTTCGCCAACCATTTTATATGCACTTTATATGCATTATGTCATTTATCCTTCCAACAGCCCCGTGAGGTCATTAACATTGTGATCTCCATTCTAAAGTTTGGGAACCTCTGACATGGAGTTGCAAAGTCACTTTCAGGAGTCCATACAACTCAAAAATCATGGAGGTGAGATGCCAAAGCCCATTCTGTTAACCACTACACTCTACTTACCTACGTACAAACTCCAAAAGGTTTTCAAAATAGCAAGCAGTGAACTTGGTGGAAAATAAAAGAACTGCATTCACTTCATTGCAGTATATACAGAGAGTGACCTTTGACAGGTAAGTAGAGGAATTCATTAGGGGATACTTCTTCAACAACTATCATTGTCAGGTGTCTGGGTGGCTCAGTGGGTTAAGTGTCTGCCTTTGACTCAGGTTATGATCCTGGAGTGCTGGGATCAAGCCTGTATCGGGCTCCCTCTATCCCTCCCCCTACTTGTGCTCTCTCTCTCGCTCTGTTCTCTCAAATAAGTAAATAAAATCTTTAAAAAAAAACTATTACTGAGTTTCTGCTGTGTGCAAAGTGCTACAAGGGATACGAAGACAAGTAAGAAATCACTCTGAAACTGACAATGTTGAAACAAAGTCTTTTTCACAATGGTTTCATATTTTCAAGATACTTTGCTATTCTGATCTCAGTCTGCCAGTGCACCTTTTCTCTTACATCTGTATTGTACAAAGAAGCTACTAGGGATTTCTTTTAGTCCATTCAATTAGCTTCTTCTTCCTGGGGTTGCAATTCTGTCTAGGTGAGCCACTGCACTTGCCCTACTTAAGTTTTAGGAGCTTTGGGCAACTGAAAGAGGATCTCCCGTTCCCTCTTCCCTCTCCTTTTCAACTTAAGAGGGGCTCCTAGTTGATAAAATAACAGCAGCAGAGAGTATGAGGATCCATAAACTGAGGGTTTCAGAAGAGAGGGGCTGGAGATGGGATAGCTGGGTGATGGTATTAAGGAAGGCACATGTTGGGATGAGAACTGGGTGTTATACGCAACTAACAAATCATTGAACACTACATCAAAAACCAATGATGTACTATATATTGGCCAATTGAACATAATAAATAAATAAATGTTGGTAAAGCACAGTGGGTGATATACAGAAGTGTTCAATCACTGTATCGTACACCTGAAACAAACATGACACTATATGGTAACTACATGGAATTTAAATAAAAACTTTAAAAAATTGATTAAGCAGCAGGTAGGGGCAAATGTTCTCCTGCCCTCTGTTGAGAGGGCCAGGGAGTACCAGAAGGACAAGAGTCACCACACACCGATTCCTCGGGTCATCAGCATTGGAATCACCAGAGGTCTTTTGAAATGAAGTCTGAGACTCCGCTACTGATTCCCAAAATCTTTTTCTTGTGGAATATACACCTCCATGTGAGTTTCACACTTCCTAAAATTAAACAAGGCCAGATTCTGTGTATTTGTAGGAAACATTCAGATTAAGCTAATGTTTATAGTCAGCAATTCATTAAGGTAAAACTGTAGGCTACAAGTCTTACACTGTTTTGACAGATAAGAGAGCTGGTATCAAGTTAGGATTCTGATGCTGACTCTGTATAACCTTTAGTAAGTCACTTGACCAGTATGAGTCTGAGATTTTATTTGATCTCTTGTTTTACAATCTTGAAGTTCTAAGATTGTATTCTACTGAGCACAGTCACAAAATAATTTAAGAGGCTATTACTGCACCCTTAGAAAGCAGAAAAAAAGTGTTATAGATAATGAATATAAAATAAGATAAACATAAAACCCTAAAAATATAAAAGAAAACTTCAGAAGGCACCATTTCAGCCCTGCACAAGCACATACCCAAAGCCTTCCAGAATTCTGTACGAATAAATGCAAAGGGGCACCAGGGTGGCTCGGTGGGTTAAGCCTCTGCCTTCGTCTCAGGTCATGATCTCAGGGTCCTGGAATCGAGCCCCTCATCAGGCTCTCTGCTCAGCAGGGAGCCTGCTTCCTCCTCTCTCTGTCTGCTTCTCTGCCTCCTTGTGATCTCTGTCTGTCAAATAAAAAAATAAACTCTTTTAAAAAAATGCAAAATAAGGGATTTGGTCTTACCTTGATGATTATACTTTTACATGGTCTTATGTGACACATGTAATGTTATATCAGTGAAGACATAAGATAAATTGAAGAATACAGAAAATAATTTTGTCATTGTGTAATCATATTTTATTGATTAATTTGCAAATACACTTAATTTTTAGAGGTAACCATGCAAGTTTAACCTGTTACCACAAATAACAATGCAGTATTGGTGTTGAGTTGAGAAGATGCAAAACACTGGCTTTTCACGCCTGACATTCCTTTCCTTAGAACATGTGAAGCATCAGGAAAAGTAAAGAACTAGCCATAGAAGGATAATATATATCCCTAGCTGAGATTTTTTTTTAATTTTTAATTTTTAAAAAATTTTTAATGTTATGTTATTCACCATATAGTACATCATTAGTTTTCGATGTAGTGTTCCATAATTCATTGTTTGCATGTAACACCAAATGCCTGGCTGAGATTTCAAAGTGGTAACTAAGTTTTCTAATTTCCCTTCTACCTTTACAGTGCTATAAGAGGTTGAGACAGAAGCCAAGAGGTTGACCAAATTAAGCTTTTTCAGAATCTACATTCTTAAAACAAAAGTCATTTTTTTAGATATGGCTGTGGAAATACATCTGAGAGTTTTTTTATATTCTGAAAATAGAAAAATACAAAGAAAGATCTCTCATGAATTTAGAAGGACAAATTTCTCACAAATTTAAAGGCAAAAATCCTCAACAATATGCTAACAAACTGAACCAATATATAAAAAGAATTATACTTCAGAGGCAAGTGAGGTTTATTTCAGGAATGCAGTGCTATTTGGAACTTAATAAATATAATCTACCATAGTGACAAAATCACATTTTTCATATCAATCATATCAATCAAAAAGAAAAAGAAAAATATTTGATAAAATTCAAAACCCATTCATGATTCAAAACTCTTAGGAATTTAAAAAAAAGCTCTTAGTAAATTAAAAATAGAAGGGGACTTCCTCAGGTTGATAAAGATAATCTACCAAAAAAGAAATCTATAGTTAACATTGTACTTAAAGGTAAAAGACAACGTTTTCCCCCTAAGATGGAAACAAGTTAAAGATGTCCAATCTCACCACTTACATTCAATCTAGTACAAAAACATCTAGCCATTGCGATAGGGCAAGAAAAGGAAACAAAGGAATGCAGATTGGAAAAAAAAAAAGAAATAGAAGTATCCTATTTTCAGATGACATCATTGTCTCTGTAGAAAACACCAATAAGCTGCTAGAAGTTAACAAGTTTAGTAAAGACACAAGATGCAGGATCAACACACACTAATTGTATCCTATATACTAGCAACAAAAACATAGAAACCAAAATTAAAATGCAATACTATTTATAATTGGGTAAACAAAAGAAATCTAACAAAACGCATATAGCATCTGTAAACTGAAGATTACAAAAACATCAAGAAAAGCAAGCAAAGAAAATCTAAACAAACAGACAGATATATTGTATTCATGGATTAGAAGACTCACTATAGTAAAGATGTTAGTTTTTCCCCAACTTGATCTATTGCTTTAATGCAATTCCTATCATAGGTCTAGCGAGGGTTGGTTTCTTTGTTGCTTTTTTTTTTTTTTTTTTTGCAGATACAGATAAACATACTCTAAAATTTATATGGAAAGGCAAAGGAACTAGAATAGTTAAAAGAATTTTTACAAAGAATAAAGTGAGGAATCTGAGATCACGACTTACTATATATCTACATCAAGCAAGACCATGTGCTGTTAAAGAAGGAAGAGACATAAAGATCAATGTAACAGAACACAGAATCCAAAAATAGATTTACACAGATATGTCCAGATGATTTTTGATAAAGTTGCAAAAACAGCTCAATGGAGGAAGGATAGTTGTTTTCAACAAATTGTGCTAGAACAACTGGGCATCCACAGGCAAAAACCACAACAACAACAACAGAAAACCTTTGATCTAATCCTCAGACTGCATATAAAAATTAATTCAAAATAGATCATGAATTTAAATGTAAAATGAGGAACTATAAACATTTTAGAAGAAAACATAGGAGAACATATTTGGGACTTAATTCTAAGTGATGACCTATTGCTTAAACATGACCCCAAAAGGCATATCCTATCTAAAGAAAAGTCATAAATTGGGCCTCTTCCAAATTAAAAACTTTTATGCTACCAATAATACCCTATGGTGAAGATGAAAAGACAAGCTACAGACAGGGAGAAAATAACTGCAAACCATATTCTAAAAAACACCTTATTATCTAGAATTTATAAATAACTCTCAAAACACAACTGTTTTCTTTTTTTTACAAATAACTCAATTTAAAATAGGTAAAAAGCCACAAAAAGATATTTGTACAAAGAGAAGATACAGATGGTGAAAAACATGTGAAAATGTTCAGTCACTGGTCATTAGGGAGATGGACTTTAAAACCACAAAAAGATATCACTACATACCTTTTAAAAAGCTAAAATAAAAGTCAGTAATAGTGTCACATGTTGGCAAAGAAATGAATAAATGAGCTCTCATATGTTACTGGTGGGAATGTCAAATGGTACAGCCACTCTAAAAAGTAGTTTGACTGTTTCTTACAAAACTAAACATGCACTTATATGAAATGGCAATCACACTGCTGGGCATGATCTCAGAAAAATGAAAATATATGTTCACCAAAACACTTGTACGTGAATACTCATAGTGGCTTTGTTCACAACAGCAAAATACTAGAAACAATCCAGATGCTTTTCAATAGGTGAGTGGTTGAAAAAACTCTGGTACATAAATACAATGTAATACTGCTCAGCAATAAAAGTGAATGGACTAATGACATATGTAACAACCTGGTTGGACCTCAAAGGCATTGTACTTAATACAAAATGTCTTGGGGTACCTGGGTGGCTCAGTTGGTTAAGCAATGGACTCTTGATTTTGGCTCAGATCATGATCTTAGGGTCCTAGAATACAGTCCTTCATTGGGCTCCCCGCTCAGGGGGAAAGTGTGCTGCAGATTCTTTCCCTCTCCTTCTCCCTCTGCCCCTCCCCGAGCTCATGAGCTCTAAATAAATGAATAAATAAATAAATGAATCTTTTAAAAATGTATCAAAGATTACGAATATATGAATCCACTTATATAGCATCCTTGAAATGACAAACAGATTAGTGGTTTCCAAGGGACAGAACAAGAGTAGGGTAGTGAGTGGGTATGAATTCAGAGGTAGTATGAGGGAGTTCCTTTGTGGTGATGAGCTAGATCTATATCTTGACTGTAGTGATGATTATTACAATCTATACATAGAAGAAAATGATATGGAAATATACAAATACACACATATACATAAAATGGAGGTTAAAAAATGGTGAAAACTGAAGAAAGGTCTATATTCTTATTAATAATAATGTACTGATGTCAATTTCTGGATTTGCTGTTGCATTACTTTTAAGTCTACAAGATGCCACCATTGGAGAAAACCAGGTGAAGGATAAATGAGAACTTTTGTAACTTTTTTTGCAATTTCCTGGGAGTCTGTAATCATTTCAAAAGAAAAAAAAATTTATATAGATGTAATGAAATGGACTGTTGTCGCACAAATATGCATAACTGGTATGTTTCTGAGGCCCCAGGATTATTCACTCCCTAGAAAAATTGAAGAACAGGCTCAGATCCCAGCTGGTATTGGATGATCAAAAGATTCTCCATTATAATAAGCACTTCTGGCTTCTGTGCAAAATCAGCAAGTCGATTTGGCAGAATAAGATGATGATTTAATATTAGGGTCTTCATAACCATTTCTCAGTCTATCTTTCCAACCTCATCTCCATCCATCCATCCACACAAAGAACATGACATATAGAGGTAGTGGACTACTTTTTTTTATTCCCCTTGGGCAGAATGCATATCATCACAGCTCTGAGTCTTTTTCCTGCTTCCTATTTCCAGGAAGACCCTTCCCTCATTCTTCACTGATGAAACTCATCTATACCCCTCTCAGATGCCTTGTGTGTTATGAGAGACCACCCTAGCCAGGCAAAATTATTTGTTTCCTCTTTACCAAAGAACTTATGACATTGTAATACAGAGCTTTTGATCAGCTTAAATCTGCCTCTGAGATAAGAAGTTACTAGTGGAAGGAAACCATATCTTGCTTATCCCTTGGATAGTGTCTGGCATCATGCTCAACAGATTTTTTGATGACATTAATTTAATGTAATTAAAATGGATATTGAGGAATTGTTGACTTTACCAGCTAGCACATGAGTATTCTATGTGAATAAATAGAAGATTTCGAGATAATAAGGTTAGAAAAATGGATCCCTTCCCTCCATACTGATAAGCCAAAAGTTAACAGAAGTCAAAGACCCATTAATAGCCTGGATTAGACAAGACTTGGCACAAAAACAAGAAAGGAAGAAGACCTTTGGAAAAAGAAAAATGAAGGTTAGTCTCATTCAATTTAAAGGATTCACAATGTGTAGGTAGAAGGAAAATGGAATTCCCAAGATACCAGGACACATGATATAATTTTCTTACTTGAAAAACATCGTCAACTCACTGTTGATTGTTGTTCTGTGAAAAACAGACCAGTTGTGTGCTTCACTGGGACTCAGAGGCTTCCAATTGGACCAGATGATTACTGAAATCCTCAGGTGTGATTAGTACTGTAAAAAGCTAGAATACATGTTAAGGAAGAAAGAATAACAGAAGAGAAGTTGGCAATAATGTTTCCAACTTATGTATCCCTAACTTTGAAATGTACCCAGAATAAAGCCAGTTTTCATGACCACCACTGCCACCTTCCTGGTCCAACCTGTCATTGTACCTCTCCTGGACCATGGGAATAGCTTTCAACTTGGCAGAACTGTTTACTCTATTTTCAGCTCAGGAGCCAGAGCTGTTAAAATGTAGTCAATTCCTATCACTACTGTGCTCAAACCTTCCAAGTGCATCCCATGTCCCTCAGAGAAAAAGTAAAGATTGTCTATGATTTGTAAAACTTGACGAGACCTGTATCATCCTGTTTTTACCCGCTAACCTGGTCTCCTAGGGCTCCCCCTCTTTTTGGTCCCTTGCTACACCTCAAACATTCCAAGCACACTCCTTTTCTAGGAACTTTGCCCTTTCTTTTCCCTTTCATGGAATGTTATTCCCCCAGAGAGCACTTGCACTAACCTCTGACTTTTGCATTTACTCAGTGATCATCCTCACCCTAAAATTCCAATTCACTGCCCTGCCACTTGACACTGATTTGCGTTTTCTTCCTGGCATCTATCCCTATCTAATATAGCAGATTTTTTTATTCATTTACCTTGTTCTTTACTCTGAGATACCACATCATTACGTTGATCAAAATAAGAACTGATACTTCGCTTGGTGCCAGACACTGGGATGACGCCTTTGTGTGTGCTATCTCAGTAGGTTTCCACAATTTCCCTGTGAGTAAAGCAACACTACTCCTATTTTTCAAATTAGGAAACAGTTTACATCAGTGGCCTTCCTAGTGTAATTGAAATCTGCAGTGGATCCTTTTTTTTTCCCTACTCCAATCTTCCATATGACCAAATTGATTTCAGTAAAAGTTATAGAATAATTAATAGTTATCATTATTTTCTTATTTTAAAAAATTTATTTTTAATTTCTTTTCAGTGTTCCAGAATTCATTGTTTATGCACCTCATCCAGTGCTCCATGCAATCCGTGCCCTCCATAATACCCACCACCAGGCTCACCCAACCTCCCACCCCCCACCCCTCTAAAACGCTCAGTTTGTTTCTCAGAGTCCACAGTCTCTCATGGTTTGTCTCCCCCTCCAATATCCCCCAACTCCCTTCTCCTCTCCATCTCCCCATGTCCTCCGTGTTCTTATGCTTCACAAATAAGTGAAACCATATGATAATTGGCTTTCTCTGCTCGACTTATTTCACTCAGCATAATCTATTCCACTCCCATCCATGTTGCTACAAAACTTGGGCATTCATCCTTTCTGATGCAGTCATAATTCTCCATAGTATATATGGACCACATCTTCCTTATCCATTCGTCTGTTGAAGGGCATCTTGGTTCTTTCCACAGTTTGGTGACTGTGGCCATTGCCGCTATGAACATTGGGGTACAGATGGCCCTTCTTTTCACTACATCTGTATCTTTGGGGTAAATACCCAGTAGTGCAATTGCAGAGTCATAGGGTAGCTCTATTTTTAATTTCTTAAGGAATCTCCACACTGTTTTCAAAAGTGGCTCCACCAACTTGCATTCCCACCAACAGTGTAAGAGGGTTCCCCTTTCTCTACATTCTGTCCAACACATGTTGTTTACTGTCTTGTTAATTATTTTCTTGATTCATTCTTCAGTTGTAAAGCAAAAAAACCATTAAGAAGAAGAAATTTCAATTCAAAAAACCAAGTGAAATAACTCAAGTTCTTTGTGTTTGTGTATGTGTGCCTTTAAGATCACTTTACCTTCATTGTTTATTTCAGATCTACTGTTTAAACACAGGAATGTGGAGTACCTCAGGGACTGGAGATGTGAAAAGAACATAAAGTGAGCTCGACTAATTCTGACCCTTTACTTAGTTTCTCTCTAGTCTGTAAAAATCCATGTAGCTGAGTCTGTGTGTTAGAATAGCTAAGGGTTTTCAAATTTACCATCTTAACATTCATGTTCGATGTTTGTTAAAGGATCAATAAGAAAAATGCGCTTACATAACACAAATATAGACAGAGAGTTATGGAAGCTAGAAACAAAAAGCTCTCAGACTTCAAAAAGAGAGAAAAAATGTCCTCATGAATGAATGTCATGACAGATAAGGAGTCTGAGATAAGTCTTTGAATATAAGTAAGTCTGAGAGTTGGCAATGCAGGGAGGGCTTTTCTAGTGTAAGGTACCATAGGGGGAAAGGCAAAGAGGCTGGGAAGCTCAGCATGTTTTAAGCCTAATGGGGAGCACACTGGTTTTTCTGATACTCTGGGTGGGGAGAAGAGGAGTGGAATAAGAGAAAGAAGTCATGCAATAAGTGAATTAGAAGTTTTGCAGACCAAACCCAATCCTCTCATTTACACCTGGGCAAGCTATTCCGCAGGTTGTTCTCCCATCTTTAATCTACTCGCTTCCCCATACAGGACAGTCTCTGTCATCCATGAACAGAGCCAATCAAAGGATTTTTGATACAGGACTATCAGAGGTTCTGAGAGAGGTACCTGCAAATGACTACCATCCTAACTCAATGTACTCCTGCCCAAGGAGTATGCCTTCCCCAGCATTTTATGGTGGAGTAGAAACAGCAGGAGAAAGGCAATAATTAGCCAGCACCACTGATTTGTGTATGTGATCAGGGACTGGGTCAACAGGGAAGAAAAATAGGCTTATATCATCCCAGGATTTTCCAAACACTCAGGTTTACATATTTACACCATAGCACCCCTTCTTATTTTTTTGCTTCCCCCTTTGGATCCCATCCATTTTTCCATTCATTATCTACTAGTCCTGCCCTGGATATATCCTGGGCTACTCCCCAGAAAGTCTTACATTGCTGCCACCTCCAGAGCTCAAACCAGGCTTGACCATACTGGCTACCTGATTTATCACCCATACTCTCCTTCCTTATGCTTCATAACGCAGGTCTGTTTTTTTGCCACGTGTCCAAGCTTTACGATGCTTCCGTGATTCATATTGTGTAAAGAAAGAGACATTTGCTTTCCATTCTACCCCGTAGTTGGTGTGAAATTGACCTATATCTTCACTGTCATTATACCTTGCCATTTGAGGGAACACAGTCCGTGCCAGAAATCAAAGCAAGCACTACTTGTTTCTGAAATACTATTTGATTTTGAACATATGGATATATTTTGTGGCCAGTTTTCTCCCCTATCATTTACTCCCCAACACAGTAACAAATAATTTTGTCAGTTAGATACAGACTTATGATACAATCTTTTTAAAGTAGAGACCATTGTGATTTGGGCTCTGAGCTAGGCTGCACATGTGGCACTGTTTTCATTTCTACCAGAAATCAAAAAATAGTGCTACTTCTCAGGGCAGCTGTGCCATATCAGTACATCCCAGCAGCCAGAGAAGGGTGAGAACTCAACAAATTAGCAGAAAAAAAGTTTTTATTTTTTTATGATTGGAGTGGAAATAATCTCTCTTACAAATAAATGTATGCTTGACTTAAATACTTTATGTCAGAATGTGAAAAAATTAAGGGCATGAAAACATCAAGGACATTTTGAGATTTCTATACGAAGTTATTAGAAAAGAAAATGTTAATCATGGAATATGGATATTTAGTCTCATAACCACAGGATCAATGGATGAGTTAACATTAATATTGTTTCTGCTGTTTTCCCAGATGTTTGGGGGCTACTTCACTATGCATTCTAAAATCTTCTGGTATTAGTTTGAAATGCTACGACACATTTCATAGGCAAATATAAGTAATAATTAGATTACTTAAAATGGTAAAAGATTAATGTTTAATGGGATGAGATCATCAAATTATGACATATCTACCTACTCACTCAGCTAAACTCTACTCAGATATTAAAAATAAATGAGTTAGCTGAACTTCCCCTAGCCATGTTCTACTCTTTCATTTATTCAAAAAAATTCACTGATAATCCATTTTGCACCAAAAATCTGTGCTAGGAATCACTGGTAGGCAAAACATACCCAGTTCCTGTTCTTATATAATTCAAATATATGACAAATCTGTACCAAGAAAGGAAAATATGCAATGATCTAAGAAAAGATAATAGGGATAACCAGTATCAACAGAAATAGAGAAGGATTTTCCAAACTAAATTATAGGGCATTATGTTAATGACAACATTTTCAAAAATTTTTTACATTATAAACTTCAAAGTACTTTATATTAGTTATTTTTGCTTTCTTTCATTTTCACTATATTATCAAAAATGCCCTGTGGAAACAAATAATAATACATAAACCAGAAAACTAGAGATGTGTTATCTTTTAGCTTAAATGCTGCAAAACTGAGTCTTAAACTTCATGAAATTAATTTTAGGATCTATCTGAAATACACCTAAATAATTACAGAACTTCCTGTGAACATTACAGCCCAATAAAAGTTAGGAGGTTTGAAGTATACCTTTAATGTTCAAAACGAGCACTTTAACATGAGACATCAAATCTCACAGCCAAAAGTGCTCGATTGAGATTAATGTGGACAATTTCTTCAGGAGATCATGTTATTTATCAGTAGTATGTATAATTCAGTGTATTACACAATTGCCAAAACAGCAGCAATTTAATATAGAGGAAGGGGATCAGCACCAGCTGAGAGCATTTGGAAGACATACCAATTTGCAACCATTGCACTTAACAGCAACTTGCTAAACATGAAAACTACAAAACTACCTTTCTTTTTAATTAAAAGGAAACCTAGAGAAGTTAATTGACCATTCATTCACTCAGTCAGTACTTATGGAGTGGGTATAGAAGACACTTTACTAAATCACCAATCATCAACCCACATTGCAGCTTTTTTTGAAGAACAACACTGTCTACCTTAGGAGGATATTACTGGAAAGCCACTATGATATAGTCTGTCCTTCATACGCAGTGGCCCATTTTTTGGTTCTGTATTGTTACAGGCACCAGTAAATATGGCATCTGGGACTCTCGGGGGTGGGGATGGGGACTCTCAGGTGACTGGGAAGTCATTACTCTGAAACACTGTGAATTTGGAAGAAGCCATTGACAAACTATTTTGCTACTGTGTGTGCTCATAAGACGAGGTATCATTAGGAAAAGCCACATAAAGCCGTTGCAGCTGTGTTATATAAAAAGTGGGGACAATTTAATAGAAAATGTCATCCTTTGCAGAATGCTGATTGCCTATTTTTTTCCATAAAGCCTTCTCATCAGAGGGACTCCAGCAGCTGTGAGAAGGCATCCTGTCACTGATGTTCCCAGACGTCGCTGTGTACAAAACTCTCCATGTGCTGTTTGGCATCTACAACATTCTGCTTTCTTCCCCCACCCCTTGTTTTTTCCTCCTTCTTACTCCACTATGGAATTTGGAATATTGTCTTCTGGTGAGGATGGAGCAAGGACTGGATTTTTGACACTGCCATTTCAGTGTAAATAAGCAAAAAAAAAAAAAAAAAAAGGCACGAGATTGTATTTTTCTGTATTCTGGGTCAGGAAACCCTAAAGCTATAACATTAGATAATTCTGTAATGTTAAGGATTTCTCCCTAACAGATGGCAGTCATTACAAGTTACTGTAGGACATAACTCTTCAGAGGCTAAGATAAAAATTTGTGCCCACACAAAAGAGAAAAGAAATTTGATGGAGAAGGGGCAGGGTCAAGTGCTTTTTTAATCACGTTAAAATTCTCCGACTTGAAAGTTCTATTTTCTCATAATTAGTTTCGGAAAGGTGACTTGGTCGTAAATTTTACATCATAAAAAAATCACTGGGCTTCAGAAATTTAATAGTTACATGTCTCCACTGAGTTCAAAATAATCCCACAATTCTTGTCAAATGTTTTACATTCAATAATTCAGAGTTTATTGTCACTAAGATGATAAAGGTTTATGCTATTTGGGTGTAAGAAATGCTGCAAAGTAAATATATCATGCACTACCACAGCCCACAATAATTGTCAGTGTCAGGCATACAGTGGGGATTCACTTGTTCATCAATTAATTCATCCCTCAAATATGTAATGAGCTACTCCTTTCTTGGGTATTGGTCCAGGTGCTGAAGATGCAACTGTGAACAAGAGAGACAAAAATCTCTTTTCTTATGGAGCTTATCACCACTTGAAACACACACAGACACACACACATGCGTATCTGTGTTAAATTAAGGAGTGACATACCTTAGTGGTTCTACAGTTTGGTAGTCCGATTTTGTGCCTTCTGGGATTCCTGTCTCCTGGTACTTACACCAGAGGATGGCAGAATATGCCAACCCAAAATAACGTTCTTTGCCATAAGGATTATTTTGAGCTGATTATTTTGAGAACAGGAGACACAGGAGAAGCTCTGAAAAGAGAAGTTACTTTTGTGTATGGGACATTTATGTATATAAAAGAAATTTCCGTTTCTTTTTTTTAAAAAAAGATTTTATTTATTGGAGAAAGAGAGAAAATGCACGCACATACAAGCATGGAGGGTGGGTGGCAGAGGGAGAAGGAGAGAGATACCCAAGCAGACTCTGGTTGAGAATGGAGCTCTTGATCCCATGACTCTGAGATCTTGACCTGAGCTGAAATCAAGTCAGATGCCTAACCGACTAAATTACCAACGCACCCCTGGAAATCTCCATTTCTAAAGATGTCTCCTTCACTCTACCAGGAATGGAAGGATGACTGTAAATCACAAGAGACTCTTATCAATGGAGAAAGCACTGAATTAAATCTGCATAACAAATCTTATTTGGTTTACCTTACTTTTCTAGGTCACCTGCTCATAAATGGCCTCCCCCTTACCTTTCTTTCTTTTGTTTTTAGCTGAAGATAGTATTTAAGCCTGAATTCTAAGCCATATCTGAGAGTTACTCATTTTTCCCTGGTTACTGAGATGGGTAAACTGAAGGGACCCCATGGAAAAATGCCATTTTGTCCTTTGCTCCTTTTCCTGCTTTACTTCTGCCTTATGCTTGTCTTAATGTATATCCTCCTTGTAAAGGTCAGGGATTTAATGGTTTCTTTGCAGCCTTCCTGCACCATAGACAACATCTAAGGAGTGGTCATCATGTACATTTTCTAAGACCACGGACTCCAGGCACCATGATGCTAAGATCCCTGTCTCCAGGGCATAAGTGACTTATGAAGGACACCTGGTTACTGGTTACACCGGTGTTACTGGTGTACTGGTTAAAAACAAGTCACAGACCCTCTGTGTAATCCTTTCTCATTGAGTATATGAGCAGGATCTGTGGCTTCTTTTAACCAATCCAATGTGGCAGAGATGATGGGATGTAGGTCATTTTGTGTATATGATCACGTAAGTGTGTAACATCTGTCTTGTTAGAATTATGTGCCCTCTTTTTCTCCCTCTTTCTCTACTTCTGGCTTTGAAAAATCAAGCTGTTAATGGGAGCTCAGGACAATCTATGCCAAAATATGGCACCTTGGCATACTGAGTAATTTAAACTAAAGGAGTTGGGAAAAGCAGCGGGAACAGAAAGTCATTCTGGCCTTCCCCCTGTCCTTCTCCCCTGAAGCAGGTCATACATCCCTCATATGAGGGGTGCCCTGCTTATACTCAGAGGAAAGGAACATTCTTATCTCCAAAGATGAAGGGACCCTGAGAAAAATGTGAACCAACAGGCCTTGCTGAGTTCACCCCAGTTCACAACACTTACCTTTTGTTCCTTGACCTATCATATTCCTCCATGCCTGTCTACTCTTCATCAAATCTAACATAAAAATACTGAGGTCTAACTGTTTCTTTGGGTCCATTTCCTTATGAAGGCTCTTTGTCATGTAAAACTTATATTAAATAAATTTATATGCTTTATATGCTTTTTTCCTGTTCATCTACCTTTGTCAGTTTAATTTTCAGACCTAGAGTCAAAGAAAACTTTTCCTCCCTACACTGCCATGAATCCCATAGCCTCAAGGAAAAGAATTCTTTCAGCAAGCTGAGGGAGTTTCAGAGCAAATCCTTCCCCAGCAGAACCTCTGATGGGAACCCACTCCTGCCCAATACATTGATTGCAGCTTTGTGACACATGAAGCAGAGGATCCATCTAAGCTTTGCCTGGACTTGTGACCCATAGGAACTGGGGGATAGTAAACATTGTAGTATTTTTTAATATGGCAGAGAAAATTAACACCAAACAGAATTGTGATCCTACTTTTAGATCACAGAGCTAATTATCACTTTTCAAAATAAAATACTTCAGTCATTTTTGGATAATTAGGTTATTTCTTCTGTGAAGGAAAATTTTCAAAAGTATTGCATCTTTGGGTCAAAGAATTGTCTTGTGTCAATGTTTTTTGGCACACAAGTCCTAGTGGCCTACACTAATCTGATGGAATGAGCCAGCCACATAGGACCAGCCTTGTCTTTCTGGAATGAACCCATCTATAAACAAATGCATGAAGGTCCCATTTCTGCTCCTCACCCAATGAACCAAAACAGTGGTACCATCTCAATAGCCTAAGTATAATTGTATTTTATGTGTATTTATCAATTTATCAAGAGCTTTTCCTAACTTCATCTCTCGAAGTCTTGTCAGTGACTGAAGAATGTTCCCCAGGTTTACAACAAGGAACCTGCAGCTGAGGGAAATGACACACTAAAATCATATCATTAGTAAGTGGCAGAGGTGGGACTCAAGCCACCAAATGTCATCAGAAAGAGAGTGCATTGCTTGTTTTCCTCTGCCACAGCAAACTGTATAGGAAATTGACTGCTCTGTCCCTGCAGTCTGCCCTGAGCCTTTCAAAGCAAACTCTGTGAGCTGAGGCAGCTCCGCCCCACCACCCTCCTTCATAGGAAGCTTAAGCCAGAATCAATACTCTCCTTTCAATTAGAAATCGCTACAAGCAACATGTGAACCAATGGGAAAGAACAAAAGGAATATCTCCTCCTTCGAGTAACTGATTTAGTCACAACCAGTCGTTATGCTGCAAGTACTGCACTGGGTACTGGGAATAGAAAAATGAGTTTAGAAGCATTTCCCCCACCCTGTCCCCTATGCACCACTACTGCCACCACTGGGGGGTTTTAGTTTGGGAGACAGAGACTTACATTATTTCAATTTGATGTGCTGAGGCTTAAGAGTGGGCATTAACTGCAAGGGTACTATGAGACTTCAGTGGACCAAATGACTCTACCCATGGCTTCCAGGGAAGTCTTCTGACAGGATATGGAACCTTAGTGGAGGTCTACAAAGGCAATTAATATTCCAATGAAATGTTCCAGGCAAACAAAATCAGTAGGCAAATTATGGAAGCAGAAAGCAACTTCAAGTATACAGGAATACTCAGCAGTTGAGTGTTAATAATAAATGAAGCATAGGACATGAAGTTGTTGGAGAATCGGCTATAAAAAGCATAGCCTAAATTGCATACGTGCCTGCCATATGACAGGCTCTGTGGCAAGAATAATACTTACAGACAGCAATTGAATTCTAACAACAGCCGAGGTAAGACCACTATCATGTCCATTTTTCAGATGAGAAAAGTAAGGCTTAGAAAGGTTGAGTAACTCACCCAAGTTCCCACAGCTAATAACTGGCAAGGTGGACATCTGAACCTATGTGATTCCAAACTCTCAGCCAAATCCCACACTGCTTTTCTAAGTAGAAGACAGGTCTGAAGAACACTGTACTTCATCTTAGCCCATAGCAAATGTCATAAAACTGTTTTTACTTTCTTTAAGATTTATTTATTTTAAAGAAAGAGCTGGGAGAGAGGCAGAGGGAGAGAGAGAATCCTGAAGCAGACTCTCCTCTGAGTGCAGAGCCTGACACAGGGCTCAATCCCAAGACCCATGAGATCATGAGATAAGCCAAAACCAAGAGTCAGCCGCTTAACTGAATGAGCCACCCAGGCACCCCATAAAACTGTTTTTATAGAGGATCATATCATAAATATTTTAGGCTTTGTGGGCCATATGGCCTGTTGCAACTACTCAGTTCTATTGTTGTAGCAGGAAAGCAGCCATAGACAATACATAAATGAAGGAGCATGGCTCTGTTCCAATAAACCTTTATTTAAAAAAACAGGCACTGGAATGGATTTGGCACATGGGCCATAGTTTGCCAACTCCTGATGAGTAGGAAACCATTCAAGGGTTATAAGCAAGAAATGGACATGGTGTCCAAAACACCATGGACACCATGGTTGGACAACATGGACTCTGTCTGGTTCATGCCAGAAACATCCTCAGGGCATTCCAGCCTAGATGAAATGGCTGTTTCTACAAAGCATCAGCAACTGAGATTCAGTCTCCTTATACTTTTACTTCTCATTCACTTTATCCCTTTATTTCAAAAATATTTATTGAGGTCTCACTATGATCCTGGCACTATTTAGGCATTTGGGATATAAGAATAAATAAAAATAAAGTTGCATTTCTCATGATGCTTACATTCTGGTAGGAGGAAGACACACACACACACACACACACACACACACACACAAATGGGTACAATACATTAGGTTATGAGAAGCACTCTGGAGGAAAGCATACCAGGGCCAGTCAATATTGGACAGGTGGATTTTCTATAAGTAGTTAGGAAAATCACTCTGATAGTGGGACATTTGAACAAAGACTTGAAGGAAACAAGAGAATGAGTCAAATGGATATTTGTAGGGAAGATGAAATTTAAAACCCAGTAGGGGGAACGTAGCGAGACTATTTGAGAAACAGCAAGGGCATTGATGTGGCTGGCACTGAGTGAAGATGAGTGGGGTGTAATACAAGAAGAGGTCAGACCCAGGTCAAGGGTCAGATCAGAATAAGGAGGGTGAAAGAGAGATAGTTCAAGAGTTTGGGGCCTAGTTTATTTATTTATTTATTCTCGACAATTTTGTTTATTTAGAGAGCATGAGTGGGGTGAGGACAAAGAGAGAGGAGAGAAAGAATCTCAGGCAGACTCCTAACTGGGCACAGAGCCTGACACAGGGCTTGATATCATGGCCTGAGCCAAAATCAAGAGTTGGACATGTTTTAACCAACTGAGCCAACCAGGAACTCCAGGGTCTAGTTTAAAGTGTGACTTTCAGGAGCACCTGGGTGGCTCAGCCATTAAGTGTCTGCCTTTGGTTCTGGTCATGATCCCAGGGTCCTGGGATTGAGCCCTGCTTCAGGCTCCCTGCTCAGCTGGAAGCCTGCTTCTCCCTCTCCCACTCCCCCTGCTTGTATTTCTTCTCTCTGTGTCAAATAAATAAATAAAATCTTAAAAAGAAATAAAGTGTGACTCTCAGTGGTGGCTAATTGGGCAAATGTTTTAACATAATATCTTAGTATTTATTGGTAGATACATGGTCTCGGAGCAAGCCTTGGCAAGTACACTGTTGTTTGGTAAATGAATTGCTTCCAGGAAAGTAAAGTAAACTTTTCTTACAGTAATTTCCTGAAACAAAGAGGGAAGCTACTTATTGTCTTACAGTCTTATCTTTCCTCGGTGAGACTTTCTTGGAACAAATAACTAAGTCATATTGACGCAAGTGATCTTAATTCTTAATCCCATCTGGGGTGTAATGTTGATGTAGGTGGGCACATGTCTCACATGCTTAAAAACATATTGCACTGAGGCACCTGGGTGGTTCAGCTGGTTAAGTGTCTGACTCATGATTTCAGCACAGGTCATGATCTCATGGCTCATGAGATTGAGCCCTGGGTCAGGCTCTGCGCTCAGTGTGGAGCTGGCTTGAGATTCTCTCTCCCCCTCTGCCCCTCCCCACAACCTGTGTGTGTTCTCTCTCCCTCCTCATCTCCCTAAAATAAACCATTAAGTCTTTAAATAAATAAATAAATGTATCATTTTGAAATGCTAAAATAAATAAATAAATAATTCACTTAAACAACTACACATAAAAAATACAATGAAATCAATTAAATTAAATTAACATCTCATGTAGCCCTTACCTTCACCCAGTGAGGTACGAATTATTGTTGTCCCCACTTCCCAGATGAAAAATTTGAGGCACTGAGATTTTAGGTACCTCATCTTGGTCACATAGCTACCAAAAACCTCAAATGGAGGTTCAGTGCTGTGCCTTTCAACCATTAGGCCTGCTGTATCCTGACTCTAGACATGAGATCTAGAGAAAATCATCAGAAATGGAGGCCTTTCCACAGACAGTCAGCAAATTCAAATGCAAAGCTGCACTGCTGCATTTTAGCCTTCAAAAGCATCAGTTACCATAGGTACCACAGAAGCAGTCTGCACCCTGCACTTCAAGTACAGTTGGAAGGTGATTTCACCAAGGGTTTTTTTTTTTTTAATATTTTATTTATTTGAGAGAGAAAATGTGTGAGAGTGAGATATAAGTGGTGGGTGCAAAGGAAGAAGCAAACTCCCCATAGAGCAGGGGACTGGAAGCAAGGCTTGATCCCAGGATCCCAGGATCCCAGGATCAGGAGCTGAGCCAAAGGCAGACGTTTAACCAACTGAGCCACCCAGGGGACCCTCACCAAGCGTTTTTAAATCTAAATCAAATAAGAAAAAGAATCTGGGATGAGCTACAAAATTTAATTTAGAAAAAGGGCCCCAAAAGGAGGTCTTTGCAACCCTGTGGAGTTTCTTTAAAAGTGTCCGCAAATAGGGAAGGAGATCTGGAAAGGAGCTCTGCATGCAATGGAAATGACCCCAGCTCCATGCTTAGGAAGATATTCTAATGGGATACATTTCCTCCTGAAGTGCTAGAGAGGCTAAGAAAAATAGCAAGCATTCATTGAGAGCTTACAGCATGCCAGGCACCTTTGGGGTTCTCACTGCTTTACATACATTATCTGATTTGGTCCACACAACACCTCCATGAGGCACAAGTGGAGAAATGCAACCCTACTTTAGAGAGTCAATGGAGAAACACAATATAAATTAAAGGGAAGTTCACAGAGAGCACAACAGCTGTATTTACACAAAATTAAATTAAGAAAATAAAAATAAATGTCTGTTGCTTATAGATTTCTGTAACTTTGTGTAATTGCTGGAGAAAGGGATTTTGAAATTTACCCAAATTGAATTTTGGTACCTGTTCTTTTCCAGTTATTTATTTAAAGGCAATTGTATCACACCCTCCCCGCATCAAATGGGGTAGCATTTCTATCAGATAAATGGTTAGGGATTTTTAAGATAACAAAACACAAGTGAAAATAACAACAAAACATTTCAAACTTTCTGAATTCTTTCTGAATAGATGTGTTCTTTACAATATCCAAGTAAATATCAAATACAATTGAAGCACAGAGAAAGAGAATATGTATCTTCTTTTTTTTTTTAAAGATTTTATTTATTTATTTGATAGAGAGATCACAAGCAGGCAGAGAGGCAGGCAGAGAGAGAGGAGGAAGCAGGCTCCCCGCCGAGTAGAGAGCCCGATGCGGGGCTCGATCCCAGGCGCCTGGGTGGCTCAGTGGGTTAAGCCGCTGCCTTCGGCTCGGGTATCTTCTTATTTTAAAGACAGAAATGATCAGGGATACATTACATATGTATAGAATGATCTCTTTATCCTAAATTAAAAAACCGTGAAGAGATACTTCTTCCCATATGAAATCAACCCCCACCATCACCCAAAGAAAATATAAAATGGAAGGAAATTGCATTTCTTTTTTTTTTAAAGATTTTATTTATTTATCTGACAGACAGAGATCACAAGCAGGCAGAAAGGCAGGCAGAGAGAGAGGAAGGGAAGCAGACTCCCTGCTGAGCAGAGAGCCCAATGTGGGGCTCGATCCCAGGACCCTGGGATCATCACCTGAGCCGAAGGCAGAAGCTTAATCCACTGAGCCACCCAGGTGCCCCGGGAAATTGCATTTCAAACAAAATCAAGAAAGAGCCATAATAACAAACTATAACCTGAATGACTATCAGCTAAATGCAGTGTAATTCCAACCTAAAGAAGAAAATGCCACGATAGACTTAAAATATTGCAGATACTGGGGACTAATTGGTAATAGCTACGCCAGGAAATGTTCTAAATATTAACTAATTTAATCCTAACAGCCCCGTGAGGTAGGTACTTTTATTATCCCCATTAAAAAACAATGAAACAGAGGCACAGAGAAAGTAAGCGACTCACTAGAGATCACTGCTGGGGAGCAAGAATTTGTCCCTTTCAAGGTCCTTCTAGCCAGACTAAGAATCAAATTGATATGGGACAGATTAACCTGAGAAAACCAAATTAAATATGGGGAATCCACACAGACATGGAAACTCCAAAGACAGGCAAAATGAGGTCTATAAGTCATCCTGAAGTAAGAAGGGGATGGGGGCTGAGACTTCAAAAGGAAGAAGTACAGTTCTGAAGAAGAATGAAAAAGAGCCCACGTTTGGTAAACAAATATCTGCTCAAAAAATGGGACACAGAGAGGACTTTGATCAAACAGGCCTTGCTAGGTTCCTCCCAGTCCATCCTGAATAATTTCTATTATAATGTAGTTATCTCTGGTGAAAGCTTTCTTCCTGGGGCAGGTCCTCTACCTAAATTCTTTCACATAATTGGTGGGAGGGCAGGTAAAGAGCTGAAGGGAAGAAACAATTCTTCTCTACTCTCAAGGTCTTTCAGCTGGTCTAAGAATTCAATTGACATAAAACAGATGAACAGGAGTTAAAAAAAAAAGTTTTATTAAATGTGCATGGAGGCCCAATCATAGAATGGAGAACTAAAAAATGACCAAGGAAGGCAGTTTTTATATTTTTAGACAAAGAGATAATCAGTCTGCAAGGAATTGGCAGGACAAAAAAACTGAACTTTGGGAGCTCCAGTGAGTGATGAGTTCTAAACAGAATTTGGACTAGGGTAGTAAATTAGTAAAATATTACAAGTGTTGTATATACAGCTTTCTGGGCTTTAAATTTCCTATTTTTGGTGGTAAGGATTTTTCTTTACATTCTGGTACAAGAAGAGGTTTATTCACATGAGAGGTTTATTTCTTGTGTTCAGAGGGACAGAAGAGGCTCTAAGTGTCCTTGCTACACAGGTTGTCTCTTAAGTAACTTTTATTTAAAATAATCAATATGCCAAAGTGGCACATTTTGAGGCAGCCTGCCCTTGGCTTCTACAGAGCTTTTCCTGGATCAGCTGGGTTGTGATTGCTTTTTAACTCAAAATAATGTTCATGCCAAAGTGGACCATCTTGGGGCAGCTTGGCCTTGGCCCCTAATTATCACATAGCTACTAATTATCAGAATTAGAGTGTGAACTCTGGAATTTGAGTAGAGCACAAAGCTTTTCAAAAAAATTAGCAGCACAAGAATCCCCTGCTTAACAAAGCAAGTTCTAATGCAGGGCTGGGCTGAGGTAAGGGATAACAGAGGACAGTTTGAAGAAAGGAAGGCATGGGCAAGGGGCTCCCCTCCTAAGAGGAAACTACCCTTAAAAGGAGGAAGAACCCCAACCTGTAATTGTACACCACCCTGGAAGGAGCCCTCCACCCTTTCCCATGTAAGCAGCTGCCTGACGGGTAGATGAGCACATGGGCAAAAACCTGCTTGGGTGACAGGTGCAAGGAAGGTTAACCAGATTAAAACAGCCCATCAACAATTTCATAAAACCCCTGGATTTAAATGTCAAAATGGCAACCCTCTTGGGTCCCCTCCCTCTTCGGGAACGTGGTACTATCACTCAATAAACTTTGCTTTGCTGCCCACCACTCTTTAGACCAGATGAAGAGTGGTCTACCTCTCTTCATTCTTCAAAGTGGTGTGACCAAGAACCTCGGGCACTAAAGGAAAAAGAAATCCTCAAACAGGGAGACTCCTTAGAGCTACTCTCTGACATAAAGTGGCAGGGAAGGCAGCCCTGATCAAACCGTCTTCCAGAAACAGGCAGTTAGTGTGGCAGCAAGGTCGGGGGGTGGGTAGAAAATGTAGCAGTGGAAAGTTTTTTTCCTTCTTCCCTTCAAGGTTCTTTGGCTGGTCTAATAATTGATAAAAGACAGACATACAAGAGAAAAAATAAACAGATGTTTAATAACATGTATGCCTCCTGTATGCATGGGAGAGACCCAGGAAAATGGAGTAACTCTCTGAAGTGGCCCTAAATACCATCTTCAGCAAAAGACAAAAGAAGATGTTGGGGAGGGGAGGGCGTCCCTTATGAGAGGTTACCAGGCACAGTAAAAAGGGTACCATCGTCATGGGGATTTACATCTTTGCCTTCCCCATTGCTAAGAGTTCCTAGAGATTTAGCCATCCTTCTCTTGCTAGTTCAGCAAGGAAGATACTCTTACAAATGGAGATTTCTCTTACACGTACAAATGTTTTTTTTACAAAAGGGTAATTTCTCACTTTTCAGAATTTCACCTGTGTTTGCGGTTTCTTAAAAATAATGAGCTTCAAAAAAATCAATATGCCAGGTGCACCTGGGTGGCTCAGTGGGTTAAGCCTCTGCCTTCGGCTCAGGTCCTGATCTCAGGGTCCTGGGATCCAGCCCCACATCGGGCTCTCCGCTCTGCGGGGAACCTGCTTCCCCCACCCCCTCTACCTGCCTCTCTGCCTACTTTTTAATGTGATGTCTCTCTCTCTGTGTCAAATAAATTAAAAAAAATCAATATGCCAGAGAGTCATATTTTAGGATGTTATATTTTACCCTCATTCAGGAGGCAACCAACCTGTAGCTCATTCTTAGCCAGAGAAGACCAAATGCCAAGTCATCACTCAACAGGGGGCTTTACTGCAAGACCACCCGGCCGATCTTGTCAGCCTGAGCCTCACAATCCACATGAACCCGTTCTGACATTCTGGATTTAAATCCAAGCAGGCTGAAGCCTCATGTGTCCTTCACACACAATTTTTCAGCCAACAGTCTATAACAAATGTCCTGCAGCACATTTTGAAGATAGTTTTATTTGGGCTCCAGGCGGATTATTCACAGCACATGGTGTTGGTTGGTCATTGGAAAATAAGTTGGTCCGGGGCGGGGGGTGGTGCCTGGGTGGCCTGAAGGCCTGCCTTCAGCTCAGGTCATGATCCCAGAGTCCTGGGATCGAGCCCCGCATCAGGCTCCATGCTCGGCGGGGAGCCTGCTTCTCCCTCTCCCTTTGCCTGTTCCCCCTACTTGTGCTCGCTCTCTCTCTGTTAAATAGATAAGCAAAATCTTAAAAAAAAAAAAAAAGGAAAATAAATTGGGGGAAGCAATAGAGGGAATTCTCCCTCACTCCATTAGCCAAAATAAATTCCAAAGATATGAAATGTTTAAACATAATGAAACATTTAAAACCCAAGAAAAGGGGACCCTGGCTGGCTCAGTCAGAAGAGCATGCAACTCTTGATCTCAGGGTAGTGAGTTTGAGCCCTGGGTTGGGTGTAGAGATTACTTATTTAAATAAATAAAGTTTTTTAAAAAATAAAAATAAATAAAACCCAGAAAGAAAGCAGAAGAGATTTTAAACAACACATTTAAGGTGTTGATCAAAAAAGTTTGAAGACCACTCTATATCCATCAAAAAAAAAAAGAGAGGGAGAGAGAGAGCATATAAACCCTGTTAATAGGTCTGTATCTTTAGGTGCACAGTATGCATTATATATATAAAATTTTATATATATTAGGCATGTATTTATGCCTACTACTGGAGATACTGGTTCACTATATCTCCAATGAATCTCTGTATACATCTATATAGAGATATAATTTTAGTCCTTACAACAACTCCATGAGGCACATGTTCAGAAATCAGCCCTATCTTTAAAAAGTCACTGTGTAATAATAATGGTAAACTATAAACAGTGGTTCACTTCCTATTTTATAACATGTACATGAACTCTGTTAATGGTTATATATATACATAAAAATTATATATATATATATACATATATATAAAATATTATATATATGCATATACAATCGACAAAGATTATGCTTTAGCCCAATCTCTAATCAGGCTCCTCTGATTTGTCTTTTCAACTAGGTCCTGATTTTTGGGACTCCATGTTCATCTTTGTACTGTCCACTTCTAACAAGAACCCTAAGCCAGTTTAGCCTGCATCACCAGCCCTTGATACCTAACCACTTTCAAGTTCTGACCACATTATTCATCCTCCACCATCCCCTAGATGATGTTCACTTCCCCCTAGTGAAGGCCTGACTTCAGGAAGAATTCTGTTAGGTCACTTTAGCCAGAGAACCCAGCCCCCCTTCACTCTGATGTTTCTTTTCACTAATTTTTCCATCAAAATGTCCCTCACTCTCCTCCTTGGCTAAAAATTCCATTTTTCATTCATGTATTTGGAATTGAGTCCTATCTCTCTCCCCCACTGCAAAATACCATTGCAGTGGTTCGTACACCAATTGTGGTGGTTCTCAATAAAGTCTTCCTTCTCGTTCTTTTACAAGTGTTGTGAATAACTTTTTCTTTAACAAATCTTAAGGTGAAGAAAACCCCTAAGGTGAGGTAAATCCCTGTTTTGAATCAGTGGATACCACTGATGCTAGACACTTATTAACATGGTCTCAGTAATGGGGAGGATACCTTAAATTTACCTTGTGTTGCTGAGTTACTCTCTCTAGTCTTAAAGTCGTGGGTGTGGGTGCACAAGCTCATGATGGAATGGGTTATGGGTTTATGCCTGGCTCCCTTGGGGCACAGACCAAAAGAACAATTTCATGTTCCCTGATGGGAGGCAAAGCTCTGCATGGAAAATGGGATTCTCAAGGAAGAGGAAGTAGAATATAACAATCCAAAATATGCCTCTTTGGCATTAGGATTATCTCAAACCATTATTTTTAAGAAACAACAGACACAGGAGAAGCTCTGAAAACTGACTAGAAGGTATCCTTTCGTAAAGTGAACTCCCTTTATAAGGATGTCTTTTTCTCTGTTATCAAGAGGAGGGAAAGGACTCTAAATCTCTAGAAACTCTTATCTATGGAAAAGGCAACAACTTAAGTCTGCATGACAATCTTACCCTTGTTTAGTGTGCTTTGCTTGATAACCTTCCATAACTGGCCCCCAATACACACACACACACACACACACACACACACACACACACACACACACGTTTTCTTTCTCTTTAGCTGGAGATAGTACAGAAGGTTGTGGCTTGAGCCATTTCAGGGAGTTATGCAGTTCCTGGGACTTTCCCATGTATACATAAGTATATGTGTTATTAAACTTATGTTTGTTTTCCTCCCATGAATCTTTTATTAGCTGGGGACAGAGTTTCAGCCAAGAACCCAGGATAGGAGAAAAATTAGTTCTCTTCCCCTTATACCAACAATAGGAAGAGGATGAATATTGGATAGCTGTGACAAGGAAAACTGTCCATGAGAGCATGTCTTAGCAATCCACAGTGGCTGAGAACATGGGCAACTAGAGTCCAAAGACTGAGATCTAATACTGGATTTAACATTTGCCAACCCTGTAACCTGACTTCTCTCTCATTTTCTTTTCAGTTGAGGTATAACGGAATACAACATTATATTAGTTTCCAGTGTACAGCATAATGATGGATATTCATGTATATTGCAAAATGATTATCACAATAGGATTTTTATTTTCATTGAGGTTCCACCAGAGAATTAGGCCCTAATGCCCCAAAAGAGTCACTGGATGCAACACATGAATTTCTCTCCTATGTACCTAGAATGGTGTTGGCTATGTGTTCTCTTCGGAAGAAAGGAGAAAACATTCACTCGAATCTTTTTCTCTAGCACTTAACTCTCACACCAAACCCCTTACGAGGGTAGTTGCAGGCTGAATAAATCACTTCTCTTTTCCATGTATGGTTTTTTTTTTGTTTCATTTTAACTTCTAAAGGGTACAAATTGTACCTTGTTCATATTTTTTAATGAGAATTTAATGAGCTAAGACATGTAAAGCACTTAAAACAGTTCCAGGCACAATAATATATGTCGCTGTTATCAATATCACATTCATATTTGTATTTTCCACTTCTTCTTGAAATATGGGTGCTCAGTAAATAGTTGAGAAATGAACAGGTGTGTGCGTGCATAAAGATAAACAGTAGTACTGTGCAGAATAAATTAGGACAGATGGGAGGAAGAGAAACTGGTTGAAACCTGCTGGAATAATAACAAATATATAGATATACATGTATATATAACTGAAGAGGTTTTGAAACAGAGGGACAGTAGTGAAAATGGAGAGGATGCAGGTCTCAGACATGTTGTAGAGATGATTCCATGGGATCTGGGATCTGACAGGATCTGGGCAGTAGTGATAACTCACAGCTGTTAACTTGTGTAACTGAACAAATGAACAGCGGTGTCATCCAGAGAAGGGAAAAAATTCCAGGGAGGAATGATGAGCTGAATTTGGGAAATTTGGGTAATTAATCTTATAAGAAATCTTTTTAAAAGATTTATTCATTGGGCGCCTGGGTGGCTCAGTGGGTTAAGCTGCTGCCTTCGGCTCAGGTCATGATCTCAGGGTCCTGGGATCGAGTCCCGCATCGGGCTCTCTGCTCAGCAAGGAGCCTGCTTCCCTCTCTCTCTCTCTCTCTCTCTCTGCCTGCCTCTCCATCTACTTGTGATCTCTCTGTTAAATAAATAAACAAAATCTTTAAAAAAAAAAGATTTATTCATTTACTTGTGAAAGAGAGAGAGAGAAAATGCACACAAGTGGAAGGGCCAGGCACAGAGGGAAAGAGAATCTCAAGCAGACTCCATGCTGAGCATAGAGGCCAATGAGGGGCCCAATTCCAGAACCCTGAAATCATGACCTGAGCCAAAACTAAGAGTTGGAAGTTCAACTGACTGCTCCACCCAGGTGCCCCTAATCTTATAAGAAATCTTATAATCAATCTGATAAAACTGGGTATTTACTATAAAACAAGAGAATACTGGTACTCGCTTCAGCAGCACATATACTAAAAACAGGAGAATACTGTGAAATTACTTGGAGAAAATATAGCAGAGCCTCAGAAAGAGATTATAGCTGGGAAGGAGACACAGAAAATACCCAGAAAGAGCTCTGTCTCTGGGCCCTCTTTCTTGGGCTGGCTTCCTTTTTCCATCCCTGAAGACTGGTCTTTTGCTCAGGTCATATGCTGGGAGTGGCCGTGCCCCTGTAGCCAACATCAGTGTTCCACCCAGACCACCATCCTTCCGTTTTGTCCTTTTTGTGGATCCCTTAGCTCTGGTATACTTTTCCTTCCAACAGTTAGCACTTGTAATCCATTTAGGGGGCAACTGAGGTGGTCCTGGAGTCATTTGCCGTCATGTAGCAGAAATGGAAGTGCTTGGAATTTACATTCCTCCACCTCTAGGGTAACTCTTATTCACATATATATTTTAAGATTTTATTTCATTTATTTGACAGAGAGAGACACAATACAAGCAGAGGGGAGAGGCAGAGGGAGAGGAAGAAGCAGACTCCTCTGAACAGGGAGCCCAATGTGGGGCTTGATCCAGGACCCTGAGATAATGACCTGAGATGAGGGAAGATGCTTAACTGAATGAGTAACCCAGGTGCCCCTAGGGTAGCCCTCAGACAATGATAATGTCTGAAGGCATGTGAATGCTGTGCTTCCTTGCCTCTAATCAGGAAAACTCCAAGACATACTTTATATTTACAGGTTTTATGTGGAATAAGACTTAGCTCCCCTACCCTCTGTGGGGCTTTTGCTTTTCCCTTTTTCTACCCTGTTTCCCTTAGTCTCTGACTGATTTTTCCTGTGAACACTTACCTAATGATTTATTTGCAGATATACCTTCATCGCAGAGTCTCCTTCAGGGAGACCTAACTATTACACATTAAATAGTGTTCCCCCAAAAAAGATATGTTGGAAATAAGATCACCTCAGATGTAATTAGTTAAGATGACATCATTAGGGTGGACCTAATCCAATACAACCAGTATCCATGGAAAAGAGGGTTATCTGGACACAGATGGACACACAGAGGGGAGACACAGGGAGAAGATGGCCACGTGACTTGAGTGAGATACCTTCCAGCCAAAAAATGCTAAGGATTGCAGCAAACACAAGAAGCTAGAAGAGGCAAAGAAGAATTGTCCCCTAGAGCCACCAAAGAGAAGATGGCCTTGATTTCAGACTTCTGGTTCTGGAATGTGAAATAAATTTATGGTGTTTCAAGCTACTTGGTGTGGGATAGTTTGCAACGGAGGCCCTAGGAAACTAATACACTGATCACTAGTAACTCTAGTCCCAAGTATTACCTCTCTTCTAAGAGATCAGCAGAGATGGACACCAGATTGTCTTAGCTCCTATTCCAAGTACAGATTCTGACTGGAAAACACAGGTCCTTCAACTCTGTGCAGGTGGTAGAATAACACTGTATAAACCTCAATCCTGTGATTAAGAGGAAACAGTTCCCACAGCAAAGGGGAGCACCCTGCAGCCCATGGATGGAGAAACATCCCTAAAATAGCCACTGGAAAGAGATTTCTAAGCATGGAATCCTCCTGTCCTTTGTATAGTCCTAAGTATCCAACAAAAACCAATGAAGGAGTTTGGTTACTTTTTCAAATTCAGAAGATGTTCCAAATTCATAGGGATTCCAAAACATGAAATTTGAAAAAGCCTCCAAGTTGATTAGTGTTGCCATTTTGATTCTCTGATTTGGCTTCTCGATGGCAACAATGCATGCTATGGAATAACATTAATTCAGAACCAACAACAAATCCTGCTGTTCATTGAAACATGAAATCAATTTATGTCAAATGTTGTTTCATCGAGTTTGAAACATAATAAACAGAAATGGTACCAGTAAATCTACAAATTTATTTAGCAGTGCAGTATTCTGGATTTTAAGCCAACCCTAAAAGGGAAGAGAAAAGAAATAAAGTTAGGGAAAGGTTTTTTTTTTTCCTTATGACTCAAACTGAAAGCAGAACATTTTGAACACTGGCTCAGACATTGAATTTCATTCCCACCATCTCAGCAGCAACCAATTTGAACCTGATTCAAAGCTGACTGTTTTCAAGCAGTTACTAGTAAACACGTATTTATTAATGGACAGGCACTGAGTGTCATTTCTCTTCTACTTCCTCTACTAATCAAGTTATGAAATGTGATTTTTCAGTTAACTCTAAACATATGTGCAATGAAATGAAATTTAATTTGTTTATTTCAACATCCATCCAACTTTTCTTTTTGAATGCCATTTATTTTCTATTTAGGGCAGAGGAATTTCAAAGAAAGGAACCTGGCTCCTTGAAGTTTCTTCTTGAGTAGAAGTAGTGGCTTTCTAATACATTGGCTAACTGTGGACTGTCACCATCAGTTACCTAAAAGCACATCCTGCAGTAAAGATTCTGACAGAAGTGTTTCATGACGGATAGGTTTTGAGGGGAGCCTGGCCAAAGGGGAAGAAACGGGGAGGGGATAAAAGCAAGCAAACATACATCTCAGGCCAGGTCTTGACCTCCATCTGATCCTGAGGAAGTTACACCTCAGACATTTTGCTATTTCTAAAGCAATAGCTGGGCTTTCTTACTCCTGTACCCATCAGTCATTGGGTAAAGGTCTCCCAGTGCTCTGATCTGAATGTTTGTTTCCCCCAAACATTCATATGTTGAAAACCTAATCTCCAAGATGGTGGTATCAGGAAGTGGGGGGTGTCTTTGAATGGTGATTAGGTTATGAGGATAGAGCCACCATGAATGGGATTAGCACCCTGATAAAAGAGACCCTACAGAGCTCCCTGGCCCCTTCCACCAAGGAAAAGCACAAGAAGTCTATGACCCAGAAGAGGGCCATCACTTGATCATGCTAACAACCCGGTCTCAGACTTCCAGTCTCCAGAGCAACATTTCTGTTGTTTATCAACCACCCAGTCTGTGGTGTTTTGTTATTTTGTTATAGCAGCCCGAACAGACAGAAATGGGTTGGCGGTGGGCAGAGGGCATGTGATCTCCCTGGTAATTCCAACTTTCTGCTATTGTGACAGGAGCAGATCCAGCAGCCCAGGAGCAGGCCTCTGAAGACAGCACCAGGTGTGTGCTGTTAAAAGCAAAAACACACAGGACTGGAAGAACAGTGCTTAGAAATCGCAAAGGAAAATGCATACACACACACAAACACACACACAAAAACAAAACAAAACAAAAATGGAGGTGATGGAAATGTGTAGAATCTTGATTGTGGTGATGGTATCACAGGTGTATGTGTATGTCCAAACTCACCAAAAAGTATCCATAAATATGTGTGTTTTATATATCAATTATGCCTCAATAGAACTAAAAAAGAGAAGTTCAAAGAAAGGGATCATTAGTATACTTGATGATCTCATTTAAACTGATCTCATTAGGATAGAAAGTATAGCTTTTGTTTCAGCTTCTCCACAAGCTTAGATGGCCTACTTATTAAGCCTTTTGAATTACAGCCCCCAAGCCTAAGCCAGATTCCAGGGCCACAATATGTCAGCTTAGACATGAGTGTTCTTGGTCCCCACTAACCTCACAAGATGGATCTAACACAGACTCATTCTTTTGCCTTCTCTCTTTTTTTCCTTTCTCCAAATTTTTATTTAAATCCCAGTTATTAGCATACAGTGGAATATTAGTATCAAGTATAGAATTTAGTGGCTCATCAATTACATACAATACCCAGTATTCATTGCAAGTGCCCTCCATCATTTCCATCATCTATTTAACCCATCTCTCCCCAGGCCACCCTCCGCCACCCACCTCCCTTCTAATAATCCTCAGTTTGTTTTCTACAGTTAAGAGTCTGTTTCTTGGTTTGCCTCTCTCTTTTCTACCCCCATGTTCATTTGTTTTGTTTCTTAAATTCCACATATGAGTGAAATCGTATGGTATGTATCTTTCTCTGACTGCTGATTTCCCTTAGCATCATACTCTCTAGCTCCATTTGTGTCATTGCAAATGGCAAGATTTCATTCTTTTTTGATGGCTGAGTTACTCAGCCATCTATTGGGACATTTGGGCTCTTTCCATAGGTTGGCTATTATTGATAATACTGCTATAAATATCAGGGTACATATATCCCTTTCGATCAGTATTTTTGTATCCTTTGGTTAAATATGTAATAGTGCAACTCTTGGATCCTAGGGTAGTTCTGTTTTTAACTTTTGGAGGGACCTCCATACTGTTTTCCAGAGTGACTGCACCAGTTTGCATTCCCACCAACAGTGTAAGAGAGATCCCCCTTTCTCCACATCCTCACCCACACCTGTTGTTGCCTTCTCTAATTTGAAATCTGTTGGCTTGTGGAATAGGCTTCATTGAAGGCAAAACCGTATCTTTGATAAGACTATAAAAGTGAAGTTGCTAAAATCATTATTTTAGACAACACAATATTTTAAATGTCAGGAGAAATTTTAAGGCTATTTATTAAGCCTTTCACTATGTATTCAGGAATTCCAATTACTAATACCATATTTATACATGTCTCCCTGCCATGACCATCATATACTGACTCATGCCTGACAAAATCAGAAGAAATAAGATTCTTTTTCTACAAGCAACCATCCCATGGGCTGCTACAATTGGGAAGAATAAGCCAGAAGGGTGACAAAGACTGTAACTGATCACTGCAATGTCCAGGTAAAACTGCGATAAATCTTGGCAACATGAGCCCAGACTTCTCCTTTCTTTGGAGGATTTCTACATGCTTGGATCTGACCAAAATCCTGAGGAGGCAGTTAGAATAATCTACTTATGTGAGAGGCTGATTTGCCTCCTGGGAAAGACTTTCCATGTGGAAGAAGAATCACAAGGGGAGTTTGGTGAAAGACAGTGGCCAATATCTGAGGGAAAAGAGAAATTCTGAAAAATAATAATAATAAAAAAGAATCAGTTACTCTAGTTGTTACTCATTCTTCTAGTCCAGCTCCAACAAATTCATGCCTAAGCCCCAGCATGATGAGGCACTAATAAAAGAATGAATGAAGAATTCATGTCTAAGGCCACTGGTATGATAAGACATCAACCATGTTAGTTTTGGTACCTTTGCTGGTAAAGGCAAATAGCATGCAATTAGGGACTCATTTCTTCCATGCATCCTAGATGCACTTTCCTTCTGTTTTCATGTGGAATCTGATTATCTAAATTTTTCTTATTCATCCTGGCAGGTCAAATACATTGTGTTCAGAAAATACCTTGCCAATCATAATCCAGGAACAAGGGCCCTGAGGCAGGTGACCTCAGAAGGACACCATATGAGCAGGGATCAGTGATACTAGAAGTGAGGGCTGGCCATCACTACCTCTGCACAGATTCTGTGGGCACAGCAGTGGCAGGAGAAACAGCAGGCCTATTGGTAGGCATTACCATAAGATACCACTTCAGGAAGAGGCAGTAAAGGGAAGAAATGATTACTTAATTTAACTGTTTGAAAAAAAAATGATGCATGACAGAATTAAGAGTATAAAAAAAACATACATAGAGTCCAGACTTTCACTATGTGAGGATGCAACATGAAAACTGTGAACCAGAAAGATAGCCTCACCAGACAGCAAATCAGCTGGTGCCTTGATCTTGGACTCTCCAGCATCTAGAATTGGAGGAAAAGGGAAAAAACAAAAACAGCGGTAACAAAACAAACAAACAAAACAGATAAAAATCTTTTCAAAAACAGCTACCTAATATAAAAAAAAATGCAAGTTGAAGTACAGAGTCAGAATGAGCATATTACTCACCTCAAGGACCAGATACAAGAGATAAAGGCCAAAACCAGCACAGAGAACTCCTGCCTGAAGAGAAACACTGAGCCAAATAGTTCACAGAGCCAGAACAAATGTAACAACACAGAGGAACTCTTGTAGGACTGAGACTGAGAAACTTAAATCTGAATACCAAAGACAAGAACTGGATTCATATGGAGATTGAAATGTTCCTTAGAAAGGAGCTGCAGAAACTGGTGGAGAAGCTAGGCTTCTGGAAGGAGAAATTCAATACACACACAGAAATGAAACAGAATGAACTAGATGCTCTCAAAGCTGCAAAGGTCTTTGACTTAGCACACTTTCAAGGCCTTGCAAAGATGCTAGGAGAATATAAACAGGTAATGATTACAGATCATATAGAACAGGAGAAGACCAGGAAGGAAGTAGAATGGGATGACTTGGAATTACACAGCATTATAAAGCTCCAGGCCTGGTGGCAAGGGGCTGTGCTACAGGATGAAATGGGTGGATTCAAAATGCCTAAGCAGGACAAAGATAGTATCAAGGATTCAAAAGGAAAAGGCAAAGGCAAGTGGAGAGGCAAGAAAAAGTAATTGAGTCATCTGTGTTTTCCTATAATATTCTGGACAGGACAAAGAAAACTTGAAAGCATAAGAATCATCTTTTACCATCACAGATAACTCATCTATGGTTGATTCTTATTTGGACATTCCTCCCACCTTTTTAAAGATTATTTATTTATTTGAGAGAGAATGGTGGGGAGAGGCAGAGGGAGAGGGAGAGTCTTTCTTTTTTTTAATTTCTTTTCACTGTACCAGAATTCATTGTTTATGCACCACACCCAGTGCTCCATGCAATACGTGCCCTCCATAATACCCACCACCAGGCTCAACCAACCTCCCACCCCCTCTCCTCTAAAACGCTCAGTTTGTTTCTCAGAGTCCACAGTCTCTCATGATTTGTCTCCCCCTCCAATATCCCCCAACTCACTTCTCCTCTCCATCTCCCCATGTCCTCCATGTTATTCCCTGTGCTCCACAAGTAAGTGAAACCATGTGATAATTGACTCTCTCTGCTTTACTTATTTCACTCAGCATAATCTCTTCCAGTCCTTTCCGTGTTGGTACAAAATTTGGGTATTCATCCTTTCTGATGGAGGCATAATACTCCGTAGAATATATGGACCATGTCTTCTTTATTCATTCGTCCATTGAAGGGCATCTTGGTTCTTTCCACAGTTTGGCGACCATGGCCATTGCTGCTATGAACACTGGGGTACAGATGGCCCTTCTTTTCACTACATCTGTGTCTTTGGGGTAAATACCCAATAGTGCAATTGCAGGGTCACAGAAAAGCTCTATTTTTAATTTCTCAAGGAATCTCCACACTGTTTTCCAAAGTGGCTGTACCAACTTGCATTCCATCCTTTCCAACACAGGTCGTTTACTGACTTATTAATTTTGGCCATTCTAACTGGTGCAAGGTGGTATCTCAACATGGTTTTGATTTGAATCTCCCTGATGGCTAGTGGTGATGAACATTTTTTCATGTGTCTGATAGCCATTTGTATTTCTTCTTTGGAGAAGTGTCTCTTCATGTCTTCTGCCCATTTTTTTTTTTACATGATTATCTGTTTTGTGTGAGTTGAGTTTGAGGAGTTCTTTATAGATTTTGGATATCAGCCCTTTGTCTGTACTGTCATTTGTGAATATCTTCTCCCATTCCGTGGGTTGCCTCTTTGTTTTGTTGACTTTTTCCTTTGCTGTGCAGAAGCTTTTGATCTTGATGAAGTCCCAAAAGTTCATTTTCACTTTTGTTTCCTTTGCCTTTGGAGACATATCTCGAGAAAGAAGTTGCTGTGGTCAATGTCGAAGAGGTTACTGCCTATGTTCTCCTCTAGGATTCTGGTGGATTCCTGCCTCACGTTGAGGTCTTTTATCCATTTTGAATTTGTCTTTGTGTATGATGTAAGAGAATGGCCAAGTTTCATTCTTTTACACTTAGCTGTCCAATTTTCCCAACACCATTTATTGAAGAGACTGTCTTTTTTCCGCTGGATATTTCTTCCTGCTTTGTCGAAGATCAGTTGACCATAAAGTTGACCATAAAGTTGACCGTATCTGAGCTCTCTACTCTGTTCCATTGGTCTATATGTCTGTTTTTGTGCCAGTACCATGCTGTCCTGGTGATCACAGCCTTGTAGTAAAGGTTGAAGTCAGGCAATGTGATGCCCCCAGTTTTGTTCTTCTTTTTCAACATTTCCTTATCAATTCAGGGTCTCTTCTGGTTTCATACAAATTTTAGGATTGTTTGTTCCAGCTCTTTGAAAAATGCCTGTGGAATTTTTATTGGAATGGCATTGAAAGTATAGAGTGCTTTAGGCAGTATAGACATTTTAACAATGTTTATTCTTCCAATCCATGAGCATGGAATGGTCTTCTATCTTTTTGTGTCTTCTTCAATTTCTTTCATGAGTGTTCTGTAGTTCCTTGAGTACAGATGCTTTCCCTCTTTGGTTAGGTTTATTCCGAGTATCTTATGGTTCTTGGTGCTATAGTAAATGGAATCAATTCTTTGATTTCCCTTTCTGTATTTTCATTGTTAGTATAGAAGAAGGCAACTGATTTCTGTACACTGATTTTGTTCAGTCTTAAGCAGACTCCTTGCTGAGCATAGAGGCCCACTGAGGGCTCAGTCTCACAACCTGTGCCAAAACCAAAAGTGGGACTCAACTGACTGTGCCACCCAGGTGACAAGCACCCCCCACTTCTTTTTAAGCAAGCTCTATGCCCAGTGTGTGGCTTGAACTCATGACTCCAAGATCAACAGTCACATGTTCTCCCAAGTGAGGTCTAGTAATTTCACTTTGCCCATTATATTAATTTTCAAAGCCTGAATTAGGATTATATCATTGATAAGGCTTCTTGATATTTTGAAACAATTTGGCCAAGTAGAAGTATTTCTAGGAATGTTGTGAAGATTCTTCTTTGCTCTTTATCCCCGGGGTTGGCAGGGGGCGGGTAGGGTGGGGAACAGATCATGGGTTTAGTTACAGTGTTGCAATAAAGCTTCAGGATTTCCTATAATGTCTTTGATCCTGATTTCAGTCAACTCATCTACAGTTACAAAACTTATGAGTAAAATGAAGTATTCAGAAGGAATTACAAGATGATGTTTATTTTTTTAAAGATTGAATGACTGATTTGAGAGAGAGAGAACACAAGCAGGGGGAGTAGCATCAGAGGGTGAGGAAGAAGCAGGCTCCCCGCAGAGTAGGGAGCACAATGCGGGGCTTGATTGCAGGACCCCGGGTTTGTGATCTGAGCGGAAGACAGATGTTCAACCAAATGAGCCACCCAGGTGCCCCACAAGATAATGTTCATCAAGTACCTAATGTAATTTATACAGAGCAAAGTTTAAGATAGGTCCTAAAAAAAAATCCAGAGATTAAAAAATATTATTAAGCACCTGTGTAAAAATAGCAGGACACCTGAGCTCTATCATTTTTACCACCCGTGTTAATAATACAACTATGCCTGCACCTAAGAACTCCACTGTGGCTCTTCCTCATCATATTCTTTTCCCTTTTCTCTAGTAGCCACCATGGTCCTGACATTTGTGATAATGATTTCCTTAATTTTCTTTATAGTTTTTTAACTTAAGTATACATTCTGATGCAATATAGTTTATTTTGTCTTGCTTTTGAACCTTTTTATGAATAAACACATATTAGAATTTTTTGCAACTGTCTTCTTTAGCTCAACATTATGTTTATGATAGCAGGATACAGCTGTTTTTCCCTCATTTTCATTTCTGAATAGAATTTTCTGAATACAACAGAATTTATGTAAATATATTTAAATGTGTGTGAGAGAGAGACTCTTTTTTAATCTATATGTTCATGCGGTAGATTACATAAATTGATTTTCTTTTTTTTAAGATTTTATTTATTTGAGAGGGAGGGAGTGAGCAAGAGACAGAGTGTACGCCAGTGAGGGAAGAGGCAGAGGGAGGGGGAGAAGCAGGGTCCCCACTAAGCATTTCAGCCCAGCAAGGGGCTTGATCTCAGGACCCTGGGATCATGACCTGAACCGAATGCAGACACTTAATGCACTGAGCCACCCAGGCACGCCATAAATAGATTTTCTGTTTTATCATCCTTGTACTCCTGGAATACTGCTAATATAGCAGGATGTATCATCCTTTTAAAATATTGCTGCATTGGGTTTAGTATCTTGTTTAGCAAATTTGCATCTATAGCCATGAGTGAGATATACCTTTATCTTTTCTTGTATTGTCTTTGAATGGCTTTGAATATTGTAGGGGAGGAAAAAATAATGTTCTCTCTACCATTCTAACTTCTCAACTGGAAACCCTATAATGAAAGGCAGAGATGCAAGAGGAAAAGAAAGAGAAGTTTATTAACATGTATACCTCATGTATACATGGGAAAAACCCAGGGGGAAATGAGTAAGTCTCAGAAATGCCTTAGAATTCAGACTTAAGGTATTTACCCCGAAGATACAAATGTAGTGATCCGAAGGGGCACCTGCACCCCAATGTTTATAAAAGCAATGTCCACAATACCTAAACTACGGAAAACGCCCAGATGTCCATCAACAGATGAATGGATAAAGAAGATGTGAGATATATATATATATATATGTGTATATATATATATATATATATATACACATATATATATATATATATATATATATACACATATATACACATATATACACAATAATCAGCTCAAGGCAATCCTTATGCCAGACTGAGCCACCCAGGCACCCCTTGATTAGAAATTCTTAATTTATCTTTTATGTCACTAATCTTCTTTTATCTTCATATATATACACATATATATGTATACACACATATATGTATACACACACACACACACACACACACACACACACCACGGAATATTGTGCAGCCATAAAAATTGAAATCTTGCCATTTGCAATGATGTGGATGGAACTAGAGGGTATTATGCTAAGTGAAATAAGTCAATCAGAGAAAAACGATTATCATATGATCTCACTGACATGTGGAATATAAGAAACAAGGCAGAGGATCATAGGGGAAGAGAGGAAAAAATGAAACAAGATGAAACCAGAGAGGGAGACAAACCATAAGAGACTTTTAATTTTAGGAAACAAATTGAGGGTTACTGGAGGGGAGTGGGGGGGATAGGGTGGCTGGGTGATGGACATTGGGGAGGGTATGTGTTGTGGTGAGCCCTGGCATTGTGTAAGTCTGATGAATCACAGACCTGTACCCCTGAAACAAATAATACATTATACGTTAATTAAAAAATAATAAAAAAGAGGGGCATCTGGGTGGCTCAGTCGTTAAGCGTCTGCCTTCGGCTCAGGTCATGATCCCTGTGTCCTGGGATTGGGGTGGGGAGCCTGCTTTTCCCTCTTCAGCTCCCCTGTGCTTGTGTTTCCTCTCTGGCTCTTTCTGTCAAACATAAATAAAATCTTTTAAAAAATAATAAAGAACTCAGACATAAATACCATCTTCACTGAAGGACAAAAGAAATACCTCTTTCTTGTGATTTAGTCGTCCTTCTTTTCCTGGTACAGAGGGAGATACACTTACATATGGAGATTTCCTTTACACATGTAAGTGTCCTCTACAAAAGAATAAATTCTACACTGTTTTCAAAGGTTCTTCTGTGTTTGCTGTTTCCCAAAATAATCAGCTCAAGGCAATCCTTATGCCAAGAGAAATATTTTGGGGTGGCATATTCTGCCACCATTCAATATCAAGGTTATACTGGCTTCATAAAATAACTTTGGAGTATGTTTCCTCACTTGACTGGGAAGAGTTTGTGTAAGATGAAAATTATTTCTTTTTTAACTATTTGCTACATTTTCCCATTAAAGGCACCTGGACCTGGATTTTTTTTTCAAAGTTTTAGTCATTTTGGCATTTTACAGATACACAATGTATGTCTTTTTATATATCATATTTGGAATTTACTCGTCTTTTTTATTCTGTAGAATACTGAATTTAAATCATTCTGGAAAATTTAGAGCATAACCACTTTAAATATAAACTCTGACTAATTCATTATCTCTCCTCAACTCTTTGAACCTTGATTAGAAATTCTTTTTTTTAAAGATTTTATTTATTTATTTGACAGAGAGAGATCACAAGTAGACAGAGAGGCAGGCAGAGAGAGAGAGAGAGGGAAGCAGGCTCCCCGCTGAGCAGAGAGCCTGATGCGGGGCTCGATCCCAGGACCCCGAGATCATGACCTGAGCCGAAGGCAGCAGCTTAACCCACTGAGCCACCCAGGCACCCCTTGATTAGAAATTCTTAATTTATCTTTTATGTCACTAATCTTCTTTTATTTTCCATTTCTTTTGTCTTTTTAATTCATTCTGAAGTATGTCCTTTGACTTCTCCACAATTTCACTAATTCTATGTTCACCTAGGTTTAATTAGCTAATAAATCCATCCATTAAGATTTAACTTTCAATTAGTATGGTTTCATTAAATATATTTATACATTTTTTATAGGTTTCTGTACCGTGCAAATTATTTCAAGGTTGTTTTTTATTAACATCTGCTATACAGTGTTTCTGGAATTTGTTTCTGATAACTTCAGTATCTGAAGTTATGGTTGGCAGGGGGGCATAAATTTTGGGGTTCTATTTTTTTCTACTCATACTTAGTCATTGTAATTTGTTTCTTTTCTGCTTGGCTCTATTTATCTTTGTACTTATTACCAGCTGCTCACTTTTTGGAAAATTGTTTACATGAGCTCTTTGATGTCTAGCATGAATATGATTCATACAAAAAGGATTTGCATCTACTCCTGCTCAATACTGGATGACATTATCAGTCCTCAACCACATTAATCTAAATTCTTTTCTTGAAGCTTTTGTGACCAACCAGATGATGAAGGTTGTAAACCATGAAAGACCTGACTCATGCTTACAACTTTTGGAAATGTTTTATGTACTTTATTCAGCACCAGTACTCTAGAGTCAAGGGACTGGGACAGATATACTTCTCATTCAGCCTTTATTAAACATGTGATGGTATAGCTTTTGAGGTTACTAATTTAAGGAATAGAGGTGTCTCATCAGAATTTTACACTTGGGCAGATGCTGGGATTTATTTTCTTTCCCCAAGCCCTAAAAAATATGGAATGTCCTCAAAGCAATGGAAACTTCAGTGCTCTCTTAGCCCTCTGATTTGATCTTACTTAGATCTGGCCTCACAAATTTCTGACATGTCAGTTCTTTGTTACTTTTAAGGATTTTAAACTTTAGATTTTTTCATTGTTTTTAATGACAGAGTGAGTCCAAATTCCTGTCCTGCTATATTACCTAACCATCTATTTATAGTAAGGATGATGTGGCTTGGGAATGCTGAGTTTTATTATGATGATTACTTCAGACATTTCTTGATAAAGTATAATTCTGAAGCTTTTTACCTTTTCCTACTATTTTGGGGGATGAAATGATGGTAAGGTATTTGGTTAATGATGTGTTTGTTAATGGTAGTGATATATTTATACATTTGGCCCAAAGGAATTTTGTTGACTATATTCATGTTGATTAAACTTGCTGAAATGAAAATACTTCATATTAGCATTATATGTACTTTTCAATTTAAGACTGTGAAAATCGGTTTTGAGGTTCACAACATGCTATTTCAGAATACAGCACTTTGGCATACCGAATATTTTAAGCTGAAAATGTTTGAGAAAACAGCAGAAGCAGGAACCTCACTATGGACAGGAACAGGAGCTCACTATGAACTCCTTCCCCCTCGTACTTCTTCCCTGAAATAGATCACAAAATC
The DNA here is from genome assembly GCF_010015895.1 of Lontra canadensis. Lineage (NCBI taxonomy): Eukaryota > Metazoa > Chordata > Mammalia > Carnivora > Mustelidae > Lontra > Lontra canadensis. Next base: position 2,440,312 of record NW_022631125.1, read on the forward strand.
TTCATGTAAGAGGTGCCTTTCCCATACCCAGAAGAAAGAAGCATCGCTATCACTGAAGACAAAGAGATGCCAAGAAAAGTCCTAACAAACCGACATTACTAAGTTCCCTGCTAATTCTTGCATACTCCTTAACCTTTCGCAGTCCTCCATGACTGACTGCTCTTCATCAAAACCAGCCAAAAAGTACACAGGTCTGTTTCTTTGGGTCTTCATTACCTTATGGAAGGTTTGCCTGTCACACAGAGTTATATTAAGTAAACACGTATGCAATTCTTCTTTTAATCTGTCATTGTCAGTTTAATTTTCGGACACAGCAAAGGACCCTAAGAGGCTTGAGAAAAACTTATTCCTCCCTATAGATCATAAATCTTTTAAGGGCAGAGACTTGGTCTATTTTGTTATTTGATTCCCCATAGCAGCTACCATAGAGTAGAAATCAACAAATACTTACTGAATGAGTAAATTAATAAAATTGATCAAGAATTCCATTATGCATTTGCTGCTACCTCTACTGGCTAACAGTAAGATTTTTTTTTTCCTTTTTCTTCTGTGAGGGTAAACCAAAGTAAGGAAGGAAGGAAGGAAATAAATAAATAAATAAATCTGGGTAAAAACAGACTCTACTGTCTTCTGATATAATCTAAGAGTTACTGGTGAGGGGGGAGGCATAGAGGAGAACTATAAACTGTTAAAACACCTCAGGAAAACAGAACAAAGAGTAGAAGCTTTGTAGGAGTTCTTTGAGATTCTGATTAGCCAAGGAACTCCTGCAAGGAGATTTGGCCTCTGAAAGCAGGGTTCGTGGTCCCTACCTCCCACTGAATATAGGTAAATATATGTGAAAAGCATATATTAAGAAGGAGAAGCATAATCCTAGGAAATGTTTTATTTTAATGTTCTGTGATGAGCCACACAGACATATACTACCTCTACTATTTATGCAAAATGCTGTTCATTCAACAAATGAACAGCATTTTGCTTCTCTGCAGATATGTCCAAGAATTAATTTGCCTTTCAGGTAGCTCATAAACTCATGGGAGGGATAATTTCTGTACATGAAATTAGAGAGGAAAAAAATTTTCTGCTTGGGGGTAAGTACATGGGAGAAGTGGAGAGGTGATAGTTGGATGGATGGCCATGTTGATATATTAGGTTTTGTATTGTTTTGCACACATTTTCTCTTCCTTGACTGTCCTTTTCACGTATCTCCATTGTTTGGAAAAATATGTAGTTTACAAGGATGTATAAAAGTTCTACATTTTGGTTTCTGCAAGGAAACAAATTCAAAGATTTCTCTCAACTTCAGAATATTTGTAGGACAGCAAGGAGTAACTAGATAATCTCTGTTCAAAAGGACACGACAAAAGAATAAGCAAATAAATAATACAGAACCTCTGGTTAATACCTTTACCATCCTGACTGATGGATTGATATGGAAAGGAAAAGAAAGTTGCAGCAGGTGCAAATCTCATTTAGGTCTATGGAAAATTGCCAAGCATTTTACTAGAGGTGGTAATTATTTTCCAGATTTTTGAAATATGTTACGTAAAATTATTCTTCCTTAGATTAGGCTTAGTTCAATTTCTCTTGTCCAGATTCTGCTTTTCACACAATCTTTAGAGACCTGCCATTGAGGGACACCTGGGTGGCTCAGTCAGTTAAGCATCTGACTCCTGATTTCTGTTCAGGTCAGTCTCAGGATGGTGGGATCCAGCTTGGCATCAGGCTCTGTGCTCAGCAGGAGTCTGTTTGTGGATTCTCTCTTTCTCTCCCTCTTCCTCTCCCTCCGCCACTTCCCCCCAACGCTTGTGTTATTTCTCTCACTCTAAAATAAATAAATATTTTAAAAATGATCTGCTTTTGAAAAAAGGGTCTAATAGCATTTTTGTGCTTAGTTTGTTAATGGAATTGTTCAGCTTAGTTGAACATATTTTATATTTAATACAGACAGTAGAAATGAGAGATAGGATCACTTAAAACAATGGACAGAGATAGAAAATATATGTAGCTATACTAACCCATGTATACACACATACCTACCTTTCTGTTCATATGTTTATATTAAAGTAAGCATGAGTTCATAGTGATGACTCTGACTCTAATCCAGCACAAGGTTGATTCTGGTCTTCCCCCTTTACTGATTTATAACTTCTTTCTCCAACAGTGAGAAACCTGAACCTCATTATCTACCACAAAGGTCAACAAATGTTTACCATAAGGGGCCAGATATTAAATAGGTAAGGATTTGTGGGCCACACTGTCACTGCTACAACTCCTCAGCTTTGAATTTCATATAATTTAAATAATCTCTAGGCCCAGTGTAGGGCTAGAACTCATGACCTGAGAGTAAGAGATATGTGTTCTACCAAATGAGTGAGCCAGGTATATCATGAAGTACTATTTTCCTGTTGATTTTTTTCAGGACTTTAAAACTGGAAAAAAAAAAAAAAAAGTTCTTTAAAGACCATCCAAAAATGAGCTAGATTTGGCCCATGGGGCCCTGGTAAGCTGATCCCTGTTTGCTCAATCCTAGTGTTCATATAGTTGCAGAATTGCTAACCTATACCTCTGAGAAAAACTTACCAGTTAGAGAAGTTTTGTATAGAATTCTGTAGTCTTTGTCCTTACAGTCAACATGTTATTTCCAAAACATTTACATCACCTCCTTTCTTCTCCAATCCCATCAGTGCCATGTCATTCTTGGAAATGCAGTTATTTTCATTTGTCATGGTCTGCATTTCAACCTGGGATTCCACAGCATCTTGTGTCTTTCTTTTTTAATTGCATACACGAAAAATCACACTTTGTGATGTAGACTTCTGTATGTTTTGGCAAATGCATAGAGATGTATCCGTTATTGTGGTACCATGGACAACAGTGTCATTGAAAATATCTCTCTACCTGTTAATAGCCAGCCCCTTTCTCAACATCCATTCTTTAGAAATTATTAATCAGTAACTTTATGGCCAACCACCCCAACCCCTCGAACTCTGGCAAATACTTCACTGTTTTGTTGCCCTGCAGTTTTGCCTTTTCCAGAAGGTCATGAATAGAATTGTACATGTAGGCTTTGAGATTAAATACATTTATTTAGGATTATTATGCCCGTATGAAGGATTGAACACTTCATCATTATAAAATGGTATCTCTATTACTGCTAATAGTATTTGCTATGAAATCTGCTTTATCTGATATTAATAAAGACTAATGGGCACTCTTTTGACTGGTGTTGCCATTAATTTTTTTTCTATCCTTTTACTTTACACTTACTTATAGACAGCATACACTTGGGTCTTGTATTTTTATTTAATCTGGCAATATCATAGGCAGTATATACTTGAATATTGCTTTTTTAGCCTTTCTGGCAATCTCTTCCTTTTAACCAGGATATTTAAACTATTTACATTTAATGTCATTAGTGATATACGGGTTTAAATCTATCATCTTATTAATTCATTTCTATTTGTCCCATCCGTTCTCTTTTCCCTTTCTAACTATCTTTTATCTGATTTTGGGGGGCGCCTGGATGGCTCAGTGGGTTAAGCCTCTGCCTTTGACTCAGGTCATGATCCCAGGGTCCTGGGATAGAGCCCCGCATTGGGCTCTCTGCTCAGTAGGGAGCCTGCCTCCCCCTCTCTCTCTGCCTGCCTCTCTGCCTACTTGTTATCTCTGTCTGTCAAATAAATAAATAAAATCTTAAAAAAAATTTTTAACTGATTTTGGGAGGTGTCATATTTTTTCATTCACTCTGCCAATGTCTTTTAATTGGTGGATTTAGCCCCTAACATTTAATGTAATTATGTATATAGTAAGGCTTAAATTTGATATTTTATTAATTTTTGTTTGTTCTCCCTCTCTTCTTTCTCTGTTTTCTTTTTCTGGGCTTTGTATGGGTTACTTTAAAATTTTTTAAATTTCATTTTGATTTATCTACAGTACATTTAGTGTATCTCTTTATATAGCTTACTTGGTGGTTGCTGTAGGGATATATATATGTGTGTGTGTGTATATATATTCAAGTAATGTTTTATTTATATATACTTATATATATAATATATGTTGTTATATTATAATATATATTTTATATATTTATATATTTATTTATATGTGTGTGTGTATATATATATTCAAGTAATGTTTTATTTACCCATATTTTTGGTTTCTGAGTTCTTTCTTCCTTGGTAATGTTCCAAGATTCTTGCATCATTTCCTTTCTGTTTAGAAAAATTTCTTTATCTATTCTTTTGGGGTAGGTCTGCTGGTGACAAATTTTCTTAGTTTTCCATCATCTGAAAATGTCTTGATTACCTCTTCATTCTGAAGGATATTTTCAATAGACACAGGATTCTGGGCTAACGATTCTTTTCTTTCAACACTGTAAAAGTGTCATGCCACTTCCTTCAGGCCTCCATGTTCTTTGATGAAAAATCTGCTTTCATTTGAATTGGGATGGTATTATTTCTCTCTTACAGATTCCAATCTGGTTTTCTTTGTCTTCAGTTTTCAAAAGTTTGACTATTATATGTTTATGCAGATTTCTCAGGGTTTCATTCGCTTCTTGAATCCATATGTTTACATCTTTTGCTTTAGGGAATCATCAGCCATTATTTCTTTGAATACCTTTTCAACTCACCCTATTTCTTCTTTCATTTTGAGATTCCAGAGACATGCTAGATCATTTTTTATAGTTCCACCTGTCCCTTAGGATCTCTTTATATTTTTTATTTAACTTTCTCTCTGTGGTTCAGTTTTTGTAATTTCTATTGTTTTATTATGAAGTTCTCCGATCCTTTCCCATGTCCTCTTCATTCTGCTGATGAATGCATCCATTGAGTTTTCCATTTTGGTTACTGAGTATTTTAGTTCCAAAATTTCTCTTGGGTTCCACTTTATATCTTCTATTTCATTTTTTTCTTGAGATTTTATTTATTTAACAAAGAGAGAGAGGGAGAGAGCAAGCACCAGAAGGGAGAGCAGCAGGCAGAGGAGAAGCAGGCTCCCTGCTGAGTAAGAAGCCTGATGTGGGGCTCGATCCCAGGACCTGAGTCAACGGCAGCCACTTTACTGACTGAGCCCCCTAGGTACTCCATGTATCTTCTATTTCTTTGCGAAGACGTCCTGGTTTTTTGTGGGTTTTTTTTTTTTTTTTTTGACTGTGTGATTGCTCATTAAAATACTTTTAGGATATCTGCTTCAATATTCTTGTCAGATAATCCTAACATCTATGTCATCTCAATGTTCGCATATGTTGATTATCTTTTCTTGTTCAGTTTAATATCTTGGCTCTTGGTATGGCAAGTGATTTTCAGTTGAAGCCTGGATATTTAGATATTTTAAGATTCTGGGGGACCTGAACTGCTCAGTCAGTTAACTATCTGCCTTTGGCTCAGGTCATAATCCCATTGTCCTGATATTGAACCCATGTTGGGCCCCTTGTTCAGCAGGGAGCCTAATTCTCCCTCTCCCTCTGCCCCTCCCCCTGCTCATGCTTTCTCTCTCTCTCTCTCTCTGTCAAATAAACAAGTAAAGTCTTTAAAAAAAAGATTCTAGATCTTTTAAAAATCTTGTTTTTTAAAATAAAGATTTATTTATTCATTTTAGGGAGAGAGCATGAGCAGAGGGAGGGGCAGAAGGAGAGAAAAAGAGAAAATCCTCAGGGAGATATCCCGATGAACACAGAGCCCGATATCCCAGGACCTTGAAACCATAACCTGAGCTGAAATCAAGAGTTGGCTACTTAATAAACTGAGCCACCCAAACGCCCCTAAAAATCTTGTGTTTTATCAGACCTCTTGTGACACTGCTGAGGTGAGTGAAGAAAGTGCCATTTTGTTACTGCCAGTATCTCTGCTCACACCTGGGGAGGAGGGCTCTTTATATTGTTAGGCACAGGTAGGAATTCAGGCTTCCCATTTTGGCTTCTCTGATACCATGATGGCTAGTAAGGGAAAGTTCACCACGTGGCCTTCACTGACACCACAAGAGATTTACCTTGTTACCACTAAGTGGTGGTAAAAATCATGACTCTCTGCTAGGTCTCCTCTGGCACCATCCCAAGAACAAGGGATGAGACATTTTGTTACCACCAGGTAGAGGAAGTCTAAGTTTTCTATGTCATTTCCACTCATGTCATGTGGTAAAGGAAGGGAGGATTGGGGAACCTCATTATTACTTTGTGGAGATAAGAGTACTGGCTCCCACCTAAGGCTTTTCTGATACTACCCAGCAGGAATGTTGGGATTTCTCATCATAGTCTGGCAACTGTTGTTTCATTATATTGGATCCATTTTTTGGTTGTTTATGACAGGAGGATGAATCCTATTCATTATTCCAACTTGGTTATAAGAAGAACTTATTTTCATAATTTTTTCAGGTCAGTTTAAACAGTATGCCAATCACTGTATGATTAAAAATATTTTCAGGCAGGTCTAGTTCAGTAGGCATTTAATCATGAGTATTAAAATACAGGCTAAACTATAGTTTGAATGATGAAAGCCTGTGAGATTAAAATTTAGAGATAGAGGAAAAAAGGGAAGAAAATAGTTTTATCACACACCTAAGAAAAGTAGATTATTAAAAAAAATTCTGCCATGTTCAAAGAAAATAATCACTATCTGATTTTTGTTAAAGGTTTTACTCTATTCTACATAATTAAATCTTGTTCCAATGATATTGCTTAATAGTCCAGTTTCATAAAGTCATCTCCTTCTAGAAAAAAAATAATCTTGGAAATTCCACCTCTTGAGTTCCCTATAAGCTGAGTCTCCCAGGTGTCCAACTACAGTGGTAACATACCCATATATATACAAGCTCATTCCCTCAAACCCAGCTACTTAAAACAATCAGAGTGTCTTCTAAAGGCTGTTTTTTTTTTTTTCGTTTTTTTTTCTTTTGTTTTGTTTTAAAATAGGCTCCATGTCCCATGTGGGGCTTGAATCGTGAACCTGAGATCAAGAGTAGGATGCTCTACTGACTAAGCCAGCCAGGCGTCCCCCTGCTACAGGCTGTTTTACCAAATCTCTTAAGTTATATTTGATATTTCCTTCAGAAATATTTGCCAGTCTATAACTTAGGGCTTCGGTATTAGATAAATGGGAAGTGAGAGTAGAAATCTCTGAGAAGACGATTGTCACTTTATTCTGGGAACTCTATGTGAGTGAAAAAGAATGAAATATCTTATTGGGATATAGTTCTGAAGCACATCAACCTCCTTATAACATTTCATACCAACCTAATTGAATATTATGAAGTTCTGGTCAGCAGAGGAACTGCTGAATCTAAAGCATCTTAGAATCTCTCCTATGAAATGTATGTTATAATCACTAACCACTAACATCTGTTAAGAGGTTTTTATACCTGGGCATAAATGTTTTTGAGAAGTCAGTCTATTGATCATGTGTCACCTCTTGCATAGGAATAAAAGTGGGAATCTATATATATTACAAAGATTAATCAGTATTACAAATATCTTTGTATTACAGCAATTGTCTTGCACAAAATTAACCTAGGGGAGATTGGGCTGCTTCTTTGATTTGACAGTTTTCTTCAGATTTTTCACCCGAATAAAGAATAACCCTACCATTCTGTTGAGCCAATTAAGAAGATAATGAGCATGCCAAGCAAAGCTAATTATTTTGAACATTCCTTCTTGCTTAAGAGTGCCAATTTATCAGTTATAAGATGAGGAAAAATCCTTTGGTGCTATCTAGCAGCTGTCTTGGAAGCAATGAATATGGTTAGGGTGCCAATAAACCACTTTCATTTGTATTACTCTGATTTTGAGGTCTGAGCTCAGAGGAAAGTAACATAATATGAGTTTTTAGATGAGAACACAAAAAAATTGTTTGCGGACAAGAAAGGTCCAGAGAGTAGCAAAACCATATAACAACTATAACAGAATTATTTGATAATAAACATTAGAAATTTAATCCTGTACATCAGTGTTTTACAGTTGTCTAGAGTTATGGAATTCCCAAAAGCATAAACTGAAATAAAAATTAACAGACTTTTTTGAGAATGCACAGTAAGGTTGTATGAGGCAAAAATCACCTACCGTCTAGGTAGGTAGAATATACTGAAAACAAATAGCTTTTTATTATTTCACATTCAGAGCAGACAATACTCTAATGACATTTTATTTAGTCTTCTAAGATACCAGTATTTCCTCTCACTTAAACATAAAATTCTTTTTTTGAAGATTTTAGTTATTTGACACAGAGAGAAAGAGAGAGAGAGGGAGAGAGTACAAGCAGGGGTAGAGTGAGAGGAAGCAGCACACTCCCCAGTGAGCAAGGAGCCTAGTGTGGGCTCAATCCCAATGTGGGATCCTGATCCCAGGACCCTGGGATCATGACTTGAGCCAAAGGCAGATGCTTAACTGACTGAGCAACCCAGGCACCCCAAAAATAAACTTTCTTAATAAGTAAGTAAATAAAAGAAACTTACACATATACAAACATACTAAAAAAATTGAAAGATTATAATATTACTTGAAAATTTAAACTTTAACTTTTAACCTTTATGAAAATACTTCTTCTACATTGACAAAGATGTTTACATATAGCTGATGATACATATATTAAAGCTATTATTGATGATCAATTGCTTTTGCTTTTATTTATGTCTATTCACTTTGATTTCTTTTTAAAATTTCAGGTAACCTAAGATTATTAATTAATTATGCCAATATTTTATAGAAGAACTTAAATTATAACCACAAGACTCTGAATAAGTTGTATAATAACAATGCAATCAGAGTTGACATTAAAAAAGTAACTTCTCAGAAAATTATAACAATGAAATTTTACTCACATACTGTAAGTAGACTAAGGTTTATGTATTTTAAAATATTGGCTGATATTCACAAGAGCAAAAAAAAAAATCAGAAGGATATTAGTTATTATAATTCAATTTAGTTGAGCATTTATTTTACATTTACATATTCCTGAAAGTTTTGTGTCAGTAATGATCAGTTTCCTCACCCATAAGACAGGTATAGAAGAGTGCCAATTACTTAGATTATTTTGTAAGAAAATAAAATCAGGTATTCTGTATACTTTATAAAGAAAGAATCTATCTATCTTTTCTTAATTAATTATTTTAAATTAGGATATTTTAGAGCAATATAAGGTTCACAGCAAAATGGAGAGGGAAATACTGAGATTTCCCTGCCCCCACAAATGTATAGCATTCCCCATCATCAACACTCCCTACCAAAGTCACACTTTTCTTACAACCGGTGAACCTAAATTGGTATATCATTATCACACAAAGTCCATAATTTACATTATAGTTCAATCTTGGTGTTGTACATTCTATGGGTTTGGGCAAATGTAAGATGTGTATCCATCATAACAGTATCACAAAGAGTATTTTCACTGACCTAAAAGTCCTTTGGGGTTTGCCTATTTATCTCCTCCCCAACCTCTGGCAACCACTGATCCTTTTATTCTGTCCACGGTTTTGCTTATTCCAGTATGTCATAAAGTCGGAGCATTACAATATGTAGCCTTTTAAGATCATCTTCTTTGACTTAGTAATGCACATTTACATAACCTCTGTGTCTTTTCATGGCTTGATAGCTCATTTCTTTCTTTCTAGTGCTGAATAAGATTCCATTGTCTGGATGGACCACAGTTTATTTATCCCTTCATCTACTGAAGGGCATTTTGGTTATTTCCAAGTTTTGACAATTATGAATAAAGCTGCTATAAACATCCACGTACAGGTTTTGTGTAGACATAAGTTTTTTCTTTCTTTGGGTAAATAGCAAGGAGCACAATTAGAGGATTCTATAGTTAGAATATGCTTAGTTTTTTCAGAAACCTCCAAGCTGTCTTCCAAAGTGCCTATACCATTTGCATTCTTACCAGCAGTAAATGAGAATTCCATTGCTCCACTGGCATTTGGTGTTCTCCGTGCTCTGGATTTGGCCTTAGGTGTGTTGTAGTAGCTCATTGTTTTATTTATTTTTTATTTTTTTAAAAATTTGATTTATTTATTTGAGAGAGAGACCACATGTGCATGAGCGGGGGGAGGGGCAGAGGGAGAGGGAGAATTAGACTTTCCACTGAGCAGGGAGCACGATGTGGGGCTCAATCCCAGAACCCTGGGCTCATGACCTGAGCCGAAGGCAGATACTTAACTCAATGAGCCAACCAGGTCCCTCATTGTTGTTTTAATTTACATTTCCCTGATGGCATATGATGTGGAGCATATCTTTGTATGCTTATTTTCCATTTACATATCTTTGATGAGGTGTATGTGAAGATCTTAGTCCATGTTTCACCAATGAGGATGTTTGTTTTCTTATTGTTGAGTTTTAACAATTCTGTGTGCAGGATTGTATATATATAGTTAAAGTTTAACTCAGTTTATTTAAAATTTTTTTAAAGAGTTTACCAACTTCTCTTATCCTCCGCCCCCTGCCTCCTGCAACCACCAGTCTGTTCTCTGTATCTGTGAGCACGTTTTTGTCGTTGTTAGGATTACACATACAACAGATCACACAATATTTCCTTTTCTTTGACTTATTTCACTTAGCATAATGCTCTCAAGGTCCATCCATGCTGTTGAAAATAGCAAGATCTCATTCTTTTTAATAGCTGAATAGTATTCCTATGTGCGTGTGTGTCCCATATCTTCTTTATCCATTCATCCATTGATGAATTTAGACTATTTCCATGTCTTGGTACTTATAATGTTGCAATGAACATGGGGGTGCATGTATCTTTTCAGATTAACATCTGTGTTTCTTTCAGATAAATACCAGAAATGGAATTGCTGAACCACAAAATAGTTTTATTTTTAATTTTTTTTTAAGAATGTCCATATTGTTTTCCACGGTGGTTGAACCAATTTACATTCCCATCAACAGAGCGAAAGGGCTTCCTTTTCTCCATATCCTTGCCAGCACTTGCTATTTCTTGCCTTTTTCTTTTCCAATAAAGCTATTCTAACAGTTATAAGGCGATATCTCATTGTGGTTTTGATTCATATTTCCCCAGTGATTAATAATGTTGTTTTGGTTAACAGTCTTTTATCAGATGTGTCTTTTGCAAATATTTCCTCCCAGCCTCAGCTTGTCTTCTCATTCTCTTGACACTGTCTTTAAAAGAGCAGGAGATTTTAATAAAGTATATCATATCAATTATTTCTCTCATGGACTATGCCTTAGGTGTTCTATCTAAAAAGTCATTGCCATACCCAACATCACTAGAATTTCTCCTATGTCATCCTTCTATGAGCTTTAAAGTTTTGTGCTTTACATTTGGGCTGTGATCCATTTTGAGCAAATTTTTGTGAAAGGTTCAAGGTGTGTATCTTAATTTCATTTTTTGCATGTGGATGTCCAGTTGTTCTAGCACCAATTATAGACAAACTATCTTTATTCCATTGTATTGTCTTTGCTTTTTTGTCAAAGGTCAGTTGACTATATCGATGTGGGTCTATTTAAGAACTCTCTGTTCTTTTCCATTGATCTGTTTGTCATTCATCAATACCGTAATGTCTTGATTCCTATAGCCTTATATTAAGTCTTCAAATAAAGTATTGTCAGTTCTCCAACTTTGTTCTTCAATATTATGTTGGCTATTTTCAGTCTTTTGCCTCTCTAAATAAACTTTAGAATCAGTTTGTCAATATCCATAAAATAATTTGCTGAGACTCTGATTCAGATTACAGTGAATGGATACATCAAGTTGGGAAGAACTAACATCTTGGAAATATTGAGTCTTCCTACCCATGAACATGGAATGTCTCTCCACTTATTTAGTTCTTTGGTTTCATTCACCAGAGTTTTGTAGTCCTCCTCATATAGATCTTGTGCATATATTGTTAGATTTATACCTAAGTCTTTCATTTGGGGGTGTGCCACTCTAAATGGTATTTTTTTTAATTTATTTATCTGACAGAAATCACAAGTAGGCAGAGAGGCAGGCAGAGACAGAGAGAGGGGGAAGCAGGCTCCCCACTGAGTAGAGAGCCCAATGTGGGGCTCGATCCCAGGACCCTGGGATCATGACCTGAGCTGAAGGCAGAGGCTTTAACCCACTGAGCACCCAGGCGCCCCTGGTATTGTATTTTTAATTTCAAATCTCACTTGCTTTTTGCTGGTATTTAGGGAAGTGATTGACTTTTGTATATGGACTTTGTCTCCTGCAACCTTACTAGGAGTTTGTGAATTCTTTTGGATTGTCTACAGAGATATTAATATCATATACAAAGACAGTTTTATTTCTTAATGCTAATCTACTTTTTTATTTACTTTTCTTGCCTTGCATTTGATAGACCTGCCACTATGATTTGGAAGAGGAGTAGTGAGAGGGTATATTCTTGCCTTGTACATGATCTTAGTGGGAAAAATTTTAAGGGTCTCACCATTAAGTATGATGTTAGTTGCAGTTATTTTTATAGATGTTCTCTATAAAGCTTAGGATGGTATAACTATCTTTCTAAACAAATATAACAGTTTAATTTGTGTATGATTTATGATAACCAAGAGTAATAAACATTTATAATTCTCTCATATTTGTTACATAATATTAATACTATTCTAATTTTGCTCAAAAGTTTTCATTTAGAATATTTTCTTAAAAGAGGCATTGATAAAAATGTTCATTCCTTTGTTTCTTATCTTAGTGACCCAAAGGTCAGCCATTACCTAAAACTTGTTTCCTTTTGAGCACAGTTTTTTATTTCTCCCTTTCAGTGTATGTTCTTGAGACCATTTATCCTAAATATACACAAGCTAAGTCCCTAGACTAATTAAATACATTCTCCATTAAATATGATAAATTTAACAAGCTTGTTAATTTCCCTCTAGATTAGGCAATTTAGTTTCACAAAACTACATGACTAAGGAGGTGGACCCCTTTATGCTCCACCGGGATTCCCTCTCATTGAAAGACATGCCCCAGTTGCTAGGAGTGATGTAAATAGGAAGCCTTCAGCTATCGTGATATCTCAGCTGCAGGGAGCCACGAAGTTACCACTATCCTGATCCACGTGGAGATGTAATGTGTGGCCATCTTGCCCCAATAGGAAACAACTCTGAAGGGCTATTTTAACTCCAGAGTGTCCCCACAGGGTTGTCCAAGGCATCTGTAGGGCCTGCATTACAGGATGGACATCTCCCTCTGTGCAAACATGCTTTATTCCCCTCCCTCTCACAGGTGTTGATCTCTTCATACCTGCCTGCTAAACCCAACCTCTGGATCTACTTCCAGGAGAACCCAACTTGCAACAGTAAGGAGGTAAGTAAACAGTTCGCATTGGCTAATACTATTTAGATCTACAGAGAGAGTGACAGCTTTTACTCTATTTCAGCCCATCCCTCAAGCCACTATGCCCAAAACAAGAAACTATCTTTTTATTTAACAACACAGAATAAGATAGCATGTTTTGGTGGTATTAGTTGAAATGATTTTCTGTTCCTTCTTCATCTCAAGATGGGTATCTCTGCTTGGACTAGATGTTCTCATGGTGCATACAAATGACCAATTCCTGCAATCAATTACCTGTAATTTTTCTAAAGGTATTTTACACAAACAGGTAGCTCTATATCTAAAATCTCTCTGGTCACAAACACAAAGAATTAGAAATGACTATACTTAGAGACATATACTAACATGTAAAAAAAATTGCCAGGCCAATTATACAATTTTAGCTAAAAGAAAAAATGAAAATAAGACACAAAGTCCTTGCCAATGAAACAAAGATTAACTTCCTGCAACCAATTTAATAAATGAGTACTTTCACACCCTATCTTTGCTAAGGCCTTTGGTCACCCCTTATTAGTATAGTGTAATACGCTGACAAAAGCTTATGACATCAAACTCAACTCACCTTTCCTCCAGTCCTTTGACATCCTTCCGACCTCAAATGGCTTTTCCAGGAACTTATAGGAGGAGCGAGGATGGCCACATTCACTGTCCCCAAACCATGGGGACAGGCAATATTCTGGCTCCAAATTCCCTCTCCAAGTTTTCAATGTCGGTCTTAGTGTGGTGTTACTTGATTTGGGGCTGCTTTTGCTTCATTCCGGTAGGTTCTCATGAGTTGAGCCATCCTGGTAGGACCTTCAAATTCTTAAGAAAAACAAATATGACACATTCATTATGTTAAAGTTTTACTTGAGTTTCATTCAAGAGATGAGGCCTCTAAATCTGCCAAGTAAAGGATTTTACTCTTGGTAGAGATAACAGGGAAAAAATTGATTAGAAAATCATAGTTAGACCAGATACAAGAAGAAAAAGAATGTTTAAAGATACTTAGACTGCTACATGATATGTAGATGGATAGGTTAGTATTTAACATCTCCAGTTTAAGAAATTTCACTTAGGTCTATAAGAGCAGTCCCCAAGCATATTATCATATCATAACTTGTCTAAAAGAGTCTGAGAATGACAACACATCAGATTCAGGTCGGTTTTTCTCCCTTACTCCTATCTAATCCAAATTCTCCCATCCATTAAGATGTACCTCAATAGTTCCTTTGGAGAAGAAAAGGCCACTCCAGGGGTAGGTGTGGGATGAGTGGAGAGATGTGACTTTGAGGGTAGATATGCAACTATGGCAAAGAAGGAGGTGGTATGGTAATGCAGAAGTCTGGATGAGATCTACCTGTATCAGGTGGGCATTGCTGAGTAGGACACCCAGAACAGGATACTAAAAGTAAAGAAACAGTTATATGGAGCCTCCATGTTTTCTCAAATGGGAGAACCAATGCTCTTTTCTCTCCCATTTATATTAACATAGTTATTTACTGGGCAGGAGCCCTTTGTTCATGTACCTTCCAGGCCAGGATAAGCCAGGAAACATTTCTGTTCTCATGTTTTTGTACCAGGAAGTGGCAGCTATTTGGGTACCTGTGGGTGTCTGGTATATTTGTGATTACAGCAAAGATTTTCCGATGCACCAAAATTGATGTAGTAAAACTCCACTACAGCGGAAAGTAAGTGGAGCTCTTTTATCCCTCACAGTTCAGCAGAGTGCACCTTTTGCATGAGCTCTTGCTCCAAAGGAAAAGTGAATGGCAGATTACTTTTAGAGGTTCCAATTGGGCAAAAATCCAGACTAATGAGCCCACTACTAAATGTTATCTACCTTCTAGATACAAACTGGTATTCTTTTTTTTTTTTAAAGATTTTATTTATTTAGGGGTGCCTGGGTGGCTCAGTGGGTTAGGCCGCTGCCTTCGGCTCAGGTCATGATCCCGGGGTCCTGGGATCGAGCCCCGCATCGGGCTCTCTGCACAGCAGGGAGCCTGCTTCCCTTCCTCTCTCTGCCTGCCTCTCTGACTACTTGTGATCTCTGCCTGTCAAATAAATAAATAAAATCTTTAAAAAAAAAAAGATTTTATTTATTTATTCGACAGACAGAGACCACAAGCAGGCAGAGAGGCAGGCAGAGAGAGAGGAAGGAAAGCAAGCTCCCTGCCGAGCAGAGAGCCCGACGTGGGGCCCGATCCCAGGACCCCAGGACCATGACCTGAGACAAAGGCAGAGGCCCCAACCCACAGAGCCACCCAGGTGCCCCCAAACTGGTATTCTTTAGAGAACAATATGGTAATCACAAGTTGTGTGTGGCTACTTGAATTTAAGTTTTTTTAATTTAAATTTTAGTTGGTGAGTGAGTGTAATTTGAATTTGAATTCTAACTAAAGTTGAAAAAATTTTTTCATTGCTCAGTCTCATTAGCCACATTGCAAGTGCTTGATACACACACATGGCTAGTGTCTACCATACTGGGAAGCACAGATTTATAGAACATTTTCATCACTGCAGGAAGTTCTATTGGAAAGTGCTGCTCTACATGATAAGGAAGCATCTCAAAAAAAAAAAAATCCCTACCAATGTGTCCACCGCTAAGTGTTTTATGTTTATACATAAATATATACATATAGAAGATATACATATATGTACATACACACACAAAGTCTATATAAGAGTATATTTTAGTTAAAAACAAACGACCTACTCCAAATTATGTTCAATGTTTTAATATATTTCCTTTGACTTGAATATGTAATTATAGGCTCTCATACTTTTATACGCCATTTTGTATTCTTTGGGTTTTATGTAACATTATGTCAACATCTTGTTTATGTTTCTACATAATCTTAATTATGATTTTAATGCCCGCATAATATTCCATCATTTTGATGTGCTATAATTTATTAAACCATTTCTTTAATGTTAGACATTCTCCTAATGCTTTTTCTGTTCTTTATCCTGATTAAGGTTACAAGGCATTTTCTGTGTATAAATGTTTCTGCTGTTCTCTTGTAATTCATTCCACCTTTATTCCCATATACTTAATAAGAGATATCCCATTTAGGGGAGCCTGGGTGGCTCAGTCGGTTAAGCATCTGCCTTTGGCTCAGGTCATGATCTCAGGGTCCTGGGATTGAGCCCTGTATCAGGCTCCTTGATCAGCGGGGAGCCTGCTTCTCCCTCTCCCGCGCTCCCTGCTTGTGTTCCCTCTCTCACCATCTCTCTCTCTGTCAAATAAATAAATAAAATAAAAATCTTAAGAGATATCCCATTTATAGCCTCTATAGTGCCCAGACTATAAAACTGTCTTTGACTAATTTAATACAACACTCAAAACAAATAGTTTATGGAAAGCAGTGGATTTAATAGTTATTTCAAATGTGTGCCTTTGGCAGATGACCTTGATTTAATTGTCCAACTTTCATTATGTTGTAGCTTTTACTCCCTTATATTCTGAAATGCTTTTGGCCCTAGAGAGTCTCTAGAAGAACAGAAGTCATGTGAACCAGGCAAAGTAACTGGCAAAACCCATTCTAATTTCACCTGCAGTCTCAATTACCCCCACCCTCCAACTAGAGTTATACTCTTGATAGAGGTAGGGAAAATGGGATCTGATGGTCCATGAATATATATTCTATGCCAATGCTACTCCTTTACACTGAGAACTAAGGTCCAGCATTCCAGACATCTTTATGGTCTCTTATCAAGGCCTTGAGTCTGCCTTAAAGCCCAACAAAGATCGGGGTCTCTACTGCTTTCCCATTTTCTTTTCAATTTGTGGTCTCTAGAACTAGTGCTTGTTTTACATTTCAAGGTGAATTTTAGGAAGGGCTCAAGGACTCAGCCTTGAATCTAGGGTTTGTGGGTATAACAATCACACAGGTTCAAAAAATTGAAATGACTTACATTTCAATTTTTTGAATTGAATTCAATTACATTTCGCACATAAAGCTTTAATCAAGTAGTAGAAGAAAAGTATTGTCGATCATTGAGGGGTTCAATCTGTCCAGGAGTCCCTCTAAGAGTCTTTTTTTGGTTGCAGAGGATGTGCTGTACACTCAGATTATGCACCACTAGGATATGTTCAAGGTACCTTGGTTTCAAGGAACCCAAGACACAAGTTTACTGTGGGGTCTTTACTACACCACTGGCCACAACTAAAACCAGACCATGTAAACTGTGAAACCAGGTGCAAACCATCAATCTATAGATCCTTAACCAATCTGGAAAAGTCAGTAAAGATGTCTCTGAGGGAATTTTGAGCTTTAAAGAGCATCCTGTAAATCATTAGCCTGTACATTGCATCCTCTCAGCCAAAGGTTAGTACCGGACTTTCAGACAACCCTGGAGATGAGCACAGAGCTATCCCAGTCCAGGTTCAAGTATAGCTTCACACAGAAAGATTAAGCTAAATATAGGTTCTTGGTACACAGGTTCCTTCCTCTATCTCTATTCTTTAAGGTAACAAATATTCCTGGGTAATGTAAAGTTTCTTGAGGGATACACATCAAGTCTCACAAAACTTGCTTGAGATTACTGCCTTTCTTTGGTTTAAGGGTCTTCAGGTTGAGAAATTCTTTGAAATTTTACTCATTAATTCATTAAATGGGTAGAAGAGGGCAGAATAAGAAAAAAGGGACTCTCATTTGCCACTGGAAAAAAGCTGTAGTGCATACTATTGCATGAGGGTAAGGAGTAATTCAGTTCACAGTCTCATCCAACTCTGAAAGGGAAAAATTATATTGAAATATTTCCAGCAGTTTCTCTGGTTTTTTTTCCTCCCTCAGTGACCACAGGAAAACAAAATGTGCTGAACTACGTTCCCATAATGGTATTTGGCTGGAAACCTACTGCTATGACTTTTGTTCTTTTTGGCCCTGTATTAGTTCACTAGGGCTGCTGGAACAAAGTACCACACATTGGGTGGCTTATACAACAGAAATTTATTGTCTCACAGATCTGGAAGCTAAAAGTCCAAAATCAAGGTGTTGGCAGAGTTGGTTCCTTCTGAGGGCTGTGAGTGGAAATCTGTTCTAGGCCTCTCTCTTGGCTTGTAGACGGCTGCTTTCTCCCTGTGTCTTCACATCATCTTCCTTCCACGTGTGTCTGTCTCTGTCCCAAATGTCTTCTTTTTATAAGGACACCAGTCATATTGGATTGGGCCCCACACTAATGACATCATTTTAATTCAACAGCTCTGTAAAGATTCTATTTCCAAGTCAGGTCACATTCTGAGGTACTAGGGGTTAGGACTTCAGCATACGCTTTTAAGGGAGACACAGTTCAACCCATAAAAAGTACATATTGCAAATCAGCCTGCTTCTTTAAGTTTCTACTATAGGCCATGGCTGATGCTGCATTCTGTCATGAAAGAATTCATTTCTGATGGTCAAAATAACAAGATACATATATAAGGATGTAGCCATAACAGACAGCCTTCTGGACAGGACTCAACTGTGACATAGAGGCCCATGTGTGTTTTCAAAACATAGAAACCAAGATAGCTTGTTTGCCATGAGTGACCACCATCTATGCTAAAATGGCAATGAAGTCCTTTAGCTCCTAAAATGAACAGGAAGACTGCTTAACTGTACTTAGATGAGGGCCATTAAGCAATATTTTGCTGCAATTTGCTAAAACTTGTTTACTAACAATTATTTACTAATTGCTTACTAACAATTTACTAAAAATTGTTTTTATAGTTTCTTGGCATAATTGTCAAAAATAACATAATAACAATAATTACTCTGGCAAATACACAGTTTTGTGAAACATATTGGAGCCCATAAAAAAGTTTTTAGTATTCTCTCTCTTTGTGCAACAAAAATATACTACATAAAATTAAGTTCCTTTCAGAAAAGAATACTTAAAGAGGGTACAATCATGATGTTTACAATCATTTCAGTTTCCACTCTATGACTAAATGGTATTTGTGCCCAGGTGATAGCGATATGCTCTGGTCAGTGGTCCTGGTTGGAAGCATAGGCTACAAGGCATGTTCTACAGACAGAACAGATCCTGGAGCTCACTATCTTGCCTCTAACTAGAAATGTTCTATTCTTTGGTTTCTAAGAGTAAGTTCCTTATTTTTTAAAAGATTTTATTTATATATTTGTCAGAGAGAGAAATAGAGCGTGAACAAGCAGGGGGAGCAGCAGGCAGAAGGAGAAGCAGGCTCCCTGCTGAGCAAGGAGCCCAATATGGGACTCGATCCGAGGATCCTGGGATTATGACCTGAGCCAAAGGCAGACACTTAACCAACTGAACCACCCAGGGACCCCTCAAAAAATATTTTTAACTGAGTAAAAATACAACATATCAAAACTTGTGGAATGCAGCTAGAGCGTATCTTACAAGTTTTATAGCAATATGTGCTTACATTAGAAACTAAGTAAAGCCTGAAATCAATCATCTAAGTTCCTATTTCAAGAAAGTAGCTTTAAAAAGCAAAATAAACCCAAAGCAAGAAGGAAAAAAATAATAAAGAGCAGAAGTTGAAGAAATTGAAACAGAAAAAAAATAGAACAAAATAATGGACCACAGAGTTAGTTTTTGAAAAGATTTTTAAAAAATTGATAAACTTCTAAAAAAATTGATAAACTTGAAGTAAAACTTAAGAGAAAAAAAGAGGTCTTTCACCCATTTAGAGTTTATCTTTGTGTAAAGTGTAAGAGAATGGTCCGGTTTCATTCTTCTGGAAATAGCTATCTAATTTCTAGATATAGCTGTCCAATTTTCCCAATACCATTTATTGAAGAGCCTGTCTTTCTTCCACTGGATATTTTTTCCTGCTTTGTCAAAGACTGGTTGACCACAGAGTTGAAAGTCTGTATCTGGGCTCTCCATTCTGTTCCATTGGTCTGTGTGTCTGTTTTAGTGCCAGCACTATGCTGTCTTGGTAATCAGAACTTTGTAATATAGCTTGAAATCAGGCAACATGATGCCCCCAGCTTTGTTTTTCTTTTTCAACATTTCTTTGGCAATTCGGGGTCTTTTCTGGTTCCATACAAATTTTAAGATGGTTTGTTCCAGCATTCTGAAAAATGCTGTTGGTATTGTGATTGGGATGGCATTGAAAGTATAGATTGCTCTGAGCAGCACAGTGATTTTAACAATGTTTATTCTTCAGATCCATGAGTATGGAACATTTTTCCATCTTTCTGTGTCTTCTTCAATTTCTTTCATGAGTGTTTTATAGTTCCTAGAGTATAGGTAAACTCTAAATGGATGAAAGAGTTCAATGTGAGACAGGAATCCATCAAAATCTTAGAGGAGAACATAGGCAAGAACCTCTTCAACACTGGCCTCAGCAACTTCTTTCAAGACTCATCTCCAAAGCAAGGGAAACAAAAGCAGAAATGAACTTCTGGGACTTCATCAAGATAAAAGTTTCTGCACAGCAAAGGTAACAGTCAATAAAACAAAGAGGCAATCCATGGAATGGGAGAAGATATTTGCAAATAACACTACAGACAAAGGGCTGGTATCCAAGATCTATAAAGAACTTCTCAAACTCAACACCCCTCCCACCCCCCCCAAAAAACACAGATAATCAAGTCAAAAAATGGGCAGAAGACATGACCAGACACTTCTCCAAAGAAGACATACAAATGGTTAACAGACACATGAAAAAGTGTTCATCATCATTAGCCATCAGGGAAATTCAAATCAAAACCACTTGAGGTACCACCTTACACCAGTTAGAATGGCAAAAATCGATGAAGCAAGAAACAACAATGTTGAAGAAGTTGTGGAGAAAAGGGAAATCTCTTACACTGTTGGTGGGAATGCAAATTGGTGCAGTCACTGAGGAAAACAGGGTGGAGGTTCCACAAAAAATAAAAAATAGAGCTACCCTATGCCCAGCATTTGCACTACTGGGTATTTACCACAAAGATACAAATATAGTGAAAAGAAAGGCCACATTCACCCCAATGTTCGTAGCAGCCATGTCCACAATAGCCAAACTGTGGAAAGAGCCAAGATGCCCTTCAACAGAGGAATGGATAAAGAAGATGTGGTCCATATACACAATGGAATATTACTCAGACATCAGAAAGGATGATTACCCAACTTTTGCATCAACATGGATGGAACTGGAGGAGATAATGCCAAGTGAAATAAGTCAAGCAGAGAAAGTCAATTATCATATGGTTTCACTTATTCGTGGAACATAAGGAATAGCATGGAGGACATTAGGAGAAGGGAGAAATGAAGGGGAAGAAATTGGAATGGGAAACTATGGACTCCGGTAAACAAACTGAGGGTTATAGAAAGGAGGGGGTGGGGAAATGGGTGAGCCTGGTGGTGAGTATTAAGGAGGGCATGGACTGCATGGAGCACTGGGTATTATATATGCAAACAATGAATCATGGGACACAACATCAAAAACTAATGACGTACTGTACGGTGACTAACGTAACAATAAAAAAATTTTAATACTAAAAAAAATAAGAGAAAAAAGAGAAAGCACAAGTGGCCAATATCAAGAATGAAAGAGGGAATATAGCTAAAGATAACAGATATTAAAAGGATAACAGGGAATACTTTAATCAACTCTATTCATATAAATTTGACAATTAAAATTAAATGGATCAATTTCTTGGAAACTACAGACTACTCAAACTCACTCAAGATGAAATATATATCCTGAATTGTTATGTTAACTATTAAAGAGACTTAATCCCTAGGTAAAATCTTCCAAAAATGAAAACTCCAGGCCTATGTAGTTTCACTGGTGAATTTTACCAAACATTAAAACAAAAAGTAATGCCAATATTACAAAATCTATTCCAGAAAATAGGAGAAGATGAAACTTTTCATAATAAATTTTATGATACTTGCATTACTCTAAAACCAAAAAACAAAACTATACACCAATGTCCCTCATGAACATAGGCATAAAAATGCTCAGAAAATTAGCAGAGCAATATATAAAAAGACCATTATACCACAGTCAAGTGGAATTTATCCTCAAAATGCAGGGTTGATTCAATATTCAAAAATAAATCAATGCAATTCACCATATGCACAGCTTAAAGTTGAAAGTCACATAATCACATCAACTGATAAAGAAGAGGACTGGGAAAAAGTATAAAACCCATTCATGACAGAAATCCTCAGCCAACTAGTAATAGGAGGGAACTTCTACAATGTGATTAAGGGCATATACAAAAAACATATGGCTAACACCATACTTCATCATGAAAGTACTTTCACTTAAGATCAGGACAGGGCAGTGATGGCCCTCTGTTACTATCCAAAATCACACCTGACTTGTTAGCCAGTGTACAAAGGTAAGAAGATACCAAAGGCCCACAAACTGGGAAGGGAGAAAAAAACTGCTCGTACTAATAAGCAACTTTATTGTCAACCTATATAATCCTAAGGATCTATAAAAATATCCCACTAGAACTAATAAGTTTAGCAGATTGCAAGATACAAGATACACACGAAAATCAATCACATTTGCATACAGTGAAAATGTACATTTGAAAATAAAAGATTTTTCAACAATGCAACTTATAATAGTTGTAAAACATAAAATAATTAGGTATAAATCTATAAAGTACACCAATTAAGAACTACAAAACATCAATGAAAGAAATTCAAGGAGACCTAAATAAAAGGAATGATAGTCTATGTTCATGGGTTGGAAGACTCAACATAGGAAAGACATCAATTCTTCCCAAATGGTCCTACTAATTCATTGCAATTCCAATCAAAATCCCAGAATATTTCTATCAATACAGACGCTAGTCCTAAAATCCATATGGAAGGGCAAAACACTAGAATAACAACCAACTGGGGAAAAAGATGAAAAAGTGAGATGAATTATGCCACCTGAATTTAAGGCTTATTATACAGTTATTGTAATTAAGAAAGTATAGCATTGGCATACGGACAGACATGTAGAGCAATGTAATAGAATAGAGGCTCAAAAATAGACCTACATGTGGAAATATGGAGTAGACATGCTTTTTCTATTCCTACCACCAAGTACAAGTAGAGACTATGCAAATTATGTGTATAACAAACATGAGCTCTGTCTGCAAGGTGGAGAGAAAAATGCAGATCACTTAAAAACCTTAGGACCCAGGAGAGACATTGTGGTAAGTTCCCTGAGTTTTCTTTGTGCCTCATATATATCAGACTGGGTAATGGAGAAACCAGCAACCAGGAAATGTCAATGGGCACAGTTAAAAGAGAAAACAAAAAAGCATACTCTTGCTAGCCTAAAAGTTAGGGAAGAGGCAACTTAGTAACAGATAGACTTGTAGAAAATAACTTTAAAAAAAATTATTTATTTATTTGACAGAGAGAGAGAAAGAGTGTGAGAGAGGGAACACAAGCAGGGGCAGTAGAAGAGGGAGAAGCAGGCTTCCTGCTGAGTAGGGAGCCCAATATGGGACTTGATCCCAGGACCCTGGGATCATGACCTGAGCCAAACTCAGATGCTTAACAACTGAGCCACCCAGGCACCCCAGAAAAGAACTTTTCTAATATAGCCAGACATCACTGGGAAAAAACTGTGGCCTGACCTCTACCCACGCCAGCAATGCCTAAGTAGGGAGCCTCGACTTCCAACTTCACCAGGTTCTGAAGCATTCCAACCTCCATGTAGTTGTGGTATCAGAGAAGGTCAAGGAAGAAGCTGGTACTTTCATCCGCACCAAGGAGTACATGTGCCACCCCACCCCCAAATCCAAGTCATGGAGTGAGTAGAAACCAGGTGGGGACCCTCAACTTCCTCCACCACCTGGTAGGGACCAGGCACCTCTCATCCCCCCCACTGAAATGGTACAGGGGCCTGAGTGAAGAATTGAGATTTACAATATGGCTTAGTGGTAACAAAGTGGCCTATCTCACTGATGTCACTGGAGATCATCTTGGGAGTACTCATGAGGCACTCCTACCAATCACAGCCAGGGAGATATCAGTGGAGGCCTAGTGGGAAGATGTTTTCTTGCTAATAAGCAAAAGCAATAATGATGAGTTCCCTCCACTTCAGTGTCAAGAAAGGCTATGTGGGGGAAACTAGACTTCTGCCTGCAACCAGCAGTAATGAGACAGTGCTCTCCCTTCCAATCTGAGGTGTCAGAGAAGGCTCACTAAAACAAAAGGTCCATATACAATGCAAGGTCTCATATAATAGCCAAAATGTCTGGGTTACAATAGAAAAAAAAATAACATAACCAGGAACCAGGAAGATCTCAAACTGAATGAGAAAAACATAACCAACGCAATTCCCTACAAAAATGACAGATACATTAGAATCATTTGACCAAGATTTTAAAGCAGCTACCATAAAATTACTCAAATAAAAAATTATAAACACACTCAAGACACATTCATGAACACTCTTGAAATGAAAAATATAAAGCCTCAGTAAAGTAACTGAAAATCACAGCACAGAAATAGAAGCTATAAAGAAGAACCACATATAAACTTTAGAAGTTATACATGAAAACAGGATGGATGGGATCAAGAGCAGAATGGAAGGCAAGGAGAGAAGAATTACTGAACTTGAAGACAGAACAACAGATGTTATACAGTCTGAACAACAGAAAGAAAACAGACTGAAATAAAGGAACAGACTCTCAGAGGGAAAAAAAAAGTCTAACACTTATGTCATCAAAGTCTCAGAAACTAAGGAGACATAGGGTGGGGCTGAAAAAACTCTTGATGAAATAACTGCTGAATACTTCCCAAATTTGGCAAAAGGCATAGAGCTGCAGATTCAAGACCTTGAGGGAATCACAAAGAAAGCCACATAAAGGCACAAGTCAAACATTTGAAAACCAAAGACAAGAAACAATCTTGAAATCAGTGATGGAGAAACAACTACCTGATAGTGGGAGAACAGTTCAAATGACAAAGGATTTCTCATCAAAGAACACAGAGGCCAGATAAAGTTGTACAGCATTTCTCCAGTGCTAAAATGAACAAACAAAACAAACAAACAAGCAAAACTATAAAGCCCCAGTCCTATATCCAGTGAAAATATCCCTCAGGAGTAAAAAGGAAGTAACGAAGGAAAACTGAGAGTATTTGTCACCAAGCATACCTACTCTAAAAAAATGGCTGAAGAGAAAGAAAATGACTAAAAAAGGAATCTTCAGTCACCAAGAGGGAAGAAAGAACACAGGATCAGAAAATACAGGTAAATCCACAGACTTTAGTTCTCTTGAGCATTCAAAAATTTGTTTGATGACTGAAGTAAAATTATATCAATGCCCAATACAGCTCTAAATGTCTATGTAAGAAATGTATAAAATAATTGTATTAAAAAGGGAGGAAGGTAAAGAAAAGTAAGGTTTCTACACTTCACTTAAACCAGTCAAATGTCTGAGGCACCTGGCTGGCTCAGATGGTTAAGTATCTGCCTTCGGCTCAGGTCATGATCTCCAGGTCCTGAGATGAAGCCCCACATCCACTGGGCTCCCAGCTCAGGGAGGGGTCTACTTCTCCCTCTCCCTCTCTCCCTGCTCATTGTTCTTTTTTTTTTTATCTTTCTGTCTCAAATGAATAAATAAAATCTTTTTAGAAAAAAAAACAGTAAAATGTCAACATCAGTAGACTGATGAGTTTAAAACATGATACTTAGAGCAACAATTAAAAATGCTGTGCAAAAGATCCACTCAGAATCAATGTAGATAAATCAAAATGGATAATAAAATAAGCTCAAGTAGGGACGCTTGGGTGGCTCAGTTGGTTAAGCATCTGACTCTTAATTTCAACTCAGGTCATGATCTCAGGGTCATGGGATCAAGCCCTACATCAGACTACAGGCTGGGCATGGAGCCTGCTTGAGATTCTCTCTCTCCCTCTCTCCCTCTGCCTCTCCCCTGGCTCCTGCTTGCTCTCTCTCTTTCTCTCTTTCTCTAAAAAAATTTTAAAAATAGGCTCAAGTAATCCACAAGAAGGTAGTAAAAAGAAAACAGAAATAAAACAGAGAGCAAGCAGAAAAAAATAAAACAGCAGATTTGAGCCTTAATATCTCAATAATTGCATTTCATGTAAATAGTCTAGAAATAATAAAGATTACTAGAATACATTAAACACTATGACCCACCTATATGCTCTCCACAAAAAACTCTTCAAATATGATATAAACAAATTGATATATCATGGTAACATTCATCAAAAGAAAGTGGAGTGGCCACATTTATTTTAGACAAAGTGAAATTCAGAGCAAAGAAACTTAACAGAAACAGAAATTATCATTATGTAATCATTAAAAATTCAATTAACTAAGAAGATATAGTAAAATGTATATATATCAAACAACAGAGCAGCAAAAAATACAAGGACATAAATTGATGGAACTGAAAGGAGTAAATTAAGGCTGGAGATTTCAACATCCTTCACTCAACAACTGTTAGAACAATTAGACAGAAAATAAGCAAGGGTATAGAAAAACTCAGAAGCACCATCAACGAAGAGATCTAATTAACACTGAACTTTCTACCCAACAACAGAATCCACATTCTTTTCAAGTGTCAGTGGAACATAAAACAGATAGGTCACTGAACAAACTTAAGAATACTAAAATCATACAGTGTAGTCTCTAACCACAAAAATCAAACTATAAATCAATAACAGAAAGATATCAGAAAAATTCCAAACACTTGGAAACTAAAAACCCCAATCCTAAATAAGTCACTGTTCAATGATAGGTCTTAAGGAAATTTTTTAAAAAAATACTTTGCACTACTGAATAAAAATGAAAATACAACATATCAAAATTTGTGGGATATAACAAAAAAAGTGATAGGAGGTAAATTTACAGCACTAAATGTGTACAACAGAAAAAGAGGAAAAGTCTCCTAATCAATAATCTAAGATCTTACCTAAAAAATGTAGAGAAAAATAAGCCCAAAATGAGAAGGAAGGAAATAAGAAAGATCAAGGCAAAAACCAATGAAATTGGAAACATGATAACAATAAAGAAAAATTAATGAAACACAGAGCTGAGGCACCTGGGTGACTCAGTGGGTTAAGCCTCTGCCTTCGGCTCAGGTCATGGTCTCAGGGTCCTGGGATGGAGCCCCGCATCGGGCTCTCTGCTCAGCAGGGAGCCTGCTTCCCTTCCTCTCTCTCTCTGCCTGCCTCTCTGCCTACTTGTGATCTCTGTCTGTCAAATAAATAAATGAAATCTTAAAAAAAAAAAAAAAAGAAACACAGAGCTGGTACTTTGAAAAGATCAATGCAATTGACAAACCCCTAGCCAGACCCGGCAAAGGAAAAATACAAAAAGTCATAAATAACCAAATTAGGAATGAAAGAGTGAATATAATTACAGACATTACAGACATCAAAATGATAATAACACATTTGAAACAACTCTACACACATAAATTTGACAATTTAGATGAAATGGATCAATTCTTAGGAGAATGGAAACTACCTGAGCTCATCTAGTATTGAACTCTTAATTCGATTTGCCCTGTAAACATTAGGGAAACTGGGTGGATCAGTCAGTTAAGCATCCTACTCTTGGTTGCAGTTCAGGTCATGATCTCAGGTTCCAGAGATTGAGTCCCCTGTCAGGCTCTACACTCAGCATGGAGTCTGCTTGGGATTCTTCCCCTCACCTTTGGCCCCTCTCTGTGCTCTCCCTCTCTCTCTAAAAATGAATAAATAAAATCTTTAATTGCCCTGTAACTATTAAAGGAAACTGAATTTGTAATTTTTGAAACTCTCAAACTTAAATATCTATATCCAAATGGTTTCACTGCAAAATTCTCCCTAATGTTTAAAAAGAATTACCTCTAATTTTACACAATCCCTTACAGAAAACAGAAGAGGTGGAAACACTTCCCAGTCCATCTTAAGAAACTATTAGGACTCTGATACCAAAACTAGATGAAGAATGTACCAAAAAAATAAAACCATAAATCAAAAGCTCTCATGAGCTTTGATTCAAAAATCCTCAACAAAATATTACAAATTAAAATTTAACAATGTGTAGAAAGAATGAAACACCATGACTAACAGGAGATAATTCCCAGGATGCAAGTTTGGTTCAATATTCAGAAAAAAACACATTGTATTCAGCCATATTAACAGGCTAAACAAGAAAAACCTCATGATCTTACCAACTGATGAAGAAAAGGCATTTGATGAATTTCAACATCTATCCATTATAAAACTGACAGTAAAATAGAAACAGAACTTCCTTAACTTGATAAACAGCGTCTGCAAAAATTCTATGGCTAACATTATACTTAATGATGAAAGAATGAATGTTTTCCCATGTGATCAGAAATAAAATAAAGGATGTCTGCCTTAATGATATTACTCAACATAGTGATGGAAATTTCAGCCAATTCATTAAGGCAAGATAAAAAAAAAGCATACAGATCAAAAAGAATAAAGAAAAAAAGAAACTGCTCTTTCTAAAAACCTCCTAGAACTAGTAAGTGAGGTTTTAAGGCCATGGGATATAAGATGAATACACAAAAACAAATTATATAACTCTATATTAAGAGGAACATGCAGAAACCCAACTTCAAAACACCATAATTACAAAAATTGCTAAAAAGCAATGAAAGAATTAAGTATACAGTTAACAAAATGTGTGAGGATCTATATGTTGAAAATTTTTAAATGCTGATAACGGAATCAAAGAAGACCTAATACATGGAAAGACATACCATGTTCATGAATTTGAAGGTTCAAGAGAGTAAAATGTTAATTCTCTCTTCAATGATATACTGGGTTAAGAAAATTCTTAACAAAATGCATCCAAGTTATTTTTATAGACATAGACAAGCTTATTCTAAGCTTATTCTAAAATTCACAGGGAAAGACACATTCCCTAGAATAGTTGAAATAATCTTGATAAAAAAGAACAAAGTGGGAAGATTCACTCTAGCAAATATGAAGGCTTACTATATGCCACCAGTAACCAAGATAGTCTGGAGTGTTGCGAGAGATAGCTACCTACCTAGATCAATGGGTTAAAACAGAGAACACAAATAATAGCTCCAACACAAGTATAATCAACTAATTTTTGACAAAGGTACAGATGCAGTTCAACAGAGGGAAAAGAGCATTTTCAAGAAATGTGGGAGTGGGGCACCTAGCTGGATAAGTTGGTAAAGCATGCAACTCTTGATCTTGGGGTCATGAGTTGGAGTCCCACGTTGGGCTTAGAGTTTACCTAAACAAAATTAAAAGTAAATTAATAAGGAGCACCTGGGTGGCTCAGTAACTTAAGCATCTTGACTCTTGGTTTCAGTTAAGGTCACAATCTCATGGGTCATGGCATCAAACCCCTCGTTGGCCTCTGCACTCAGTGGGGAGCTGGCTTGAAGATCCTCTCCTTCTGCACTTCCCCCCATCCATGTGCACTGGCTCTCTCTCTAAAATAAATAAATATTTATAAGGAAGGAAGGAAGGAGTAAATGTGGGAGCAATTTGCCCTCCATAAACAAAAACTGAGCCTTTCCCTAAACTTCACATTTTATGCAATGATTTACTTAAAATGGACAATGGACTTAAACATAAAACAATAAAACTTTCAGAGGAACAAAAAAGAAGAAAAGGACCTCTCCACATTATTTGTTACAACTACATGTGAATTTGCAATTATTTCAATATAAACTTCAAAACATTTTGCAAAGTACTAGAACATACACCTCACCAATAAACAAATAAGGATGCTAAATACATGGAAAGATGTTGTACGTCTTTAAACATTAGGGAAATGCCAACTAAATCCATGAGGAGATACCATTACATATTAAAATGGCTTAAAAAATATGGACAATATCAGTTGCTGGCAAAGCTGTGGAGCACCAGGAACCCTCATACATTGCTACTAGGAGTACAAAATGCTACAGTACGGTCACTCTGGAAAATGGTTTGGAAGTTTCTTAGAATTAAACACACACTCATAATGTAATCCAGCTCTCTTAATCCTTGGTATTTACCCAAGAGAAACAAAAACTTATGTTTATACCAAAAGCAGTATATGAATATATGTGATAGCTCTATTTGTAATTGCCCCAAACTGTGAACTGTCCATGTGTTCTTCGAATGGTGAATGGATAAACAAACTCTTAGACCCATGTGATGGAATACTACTCAGCAATAAAAAGGAGCAAACTATTGATAAATGGAATAACATTAATGAATCTCAAAGGCATTATGCTAAGTGAACAAAGGAAGTCAATAAAGGTTACTACTGTGTGAATCCAATTGTAAGACATTCTGGAAAGACAAAAGAAGATCAGTGGACACCAGAAGTTGGGAGGGAAAGAAAGGTCTGACTATAGAAGGCTAACGAGGTCATTTTGGGGGGCTAACAGAACTGTTCTATATCCTGATTGGGGTGGTGGATAAATGAATCTATGACCAACGTATGCCAAAAGGGGAGCAAAAAGGAGTTGAAAGGAAATTCTTGATAATCAATAAACCTTTCCAGCAAGTTTACTTTAGATGACTCAGGGCAGTTATTAAAAGACTTAAGACTCAGTGACTTGTTAGGTATAGACTGTGTCTGAATTTCAAGGCTATTCTGTCTGCCCAGACTGTTTGAGAACAGAGAAACTGGAGATGAGGTTTCTGTTGCCTTTTTCAAAATTCTCATTCCTTTCTTTATACATGATGTGCAAACAAAATCATCTGATCCTCCTTTTACACAGTGCAAGCCCCATTTCTCATGACTTTTCTTCTTATCTGAAAATTGTACATTTCCATTGACTGCTCCTTACTTCCCCTCCCATATAACCATTTGCCTTCTTCAAATGAAATTTTATGCCTCTTGAATTTCATAGAAGGTTTGTAAAGAAAGAAGCTTTACTATTGGAAAAATCTTATTGTCACAAGTAGTGATTTGAAGTCATATTTCAAGGCAGCTGGGGAAAAAAAACCAACAACAGCCCAGCTATTTTTCCTAAAGAGTTTGAATCCGTAAACAAAATAAGACCTTTTTTTTTTTTTTTACCTACAATTTAAGTTAATTTCTTTAAAACACCAGTGTCGTGGTTTCCTCCTTATTTCCAGGCTATTTGTTATAGGTGGTTTGATGTTATATATTCATTTTGAAATAAATCTGCACAGCAGAAGAGTCAAGGATCTAAGACTATTACCAGGAGCAGAACAATTTGTTGAAAACCACATCAGAATTAAAGATTTTTCTTTCCCCTCAGCCTTCTACCCACTTCAACCTTGAAATAGGAGAATCTCTTGACTCGTCTGCCCTGTTCTGTGTGTACGTGCCACACACTGCACTCCAAGGACCACTTTATTGAGCTCAGGAAATCACAAGGTCACTGTCACCTGCAGTACCATTCTACCTCATCATATCACTGCCACCTGTCATCACTGTTTTTAAAACCCCAAATAATCAAGAAAGCCCTCATGGATTAACTGCTTGAGTAAACAAGTTTCCCATTATTGTGCTCAACATAAAACATACCTTGACACTCCTCTCAACTAGTTCCCATATAAATTCAGAAACTCTTTACTTCTACATAATGCAAACACCTGAACATTATGCTTATTCATTCCCATGTTTATTATTCAATTACCTATGTGTCATAAATATATTCCGTCTATCATGGTGGTGCATTGAAGGAAATTAACCATATTCTGGGGAAAGTTATGATCTGTCTCTGCCGACCAAGATTGGCTCCATTCATAAATCAATACTTAATAAATGCTTTCGATGGCTGATAAGGATGACTTTATATAACTGAAGAAGGAAATACATGTTATTCCCCTTTTATGGCTGTGACAAGAGATACAGAGCAAATAAGAAATTATATCTAATAAGACAGTGAACCATTATCAGATCTGAATCTATTACCAACATCCAAATCTCCAGTCTGTAAGACTTTGAAGATTCTGATAGAATAAGGCATCTTTATATGCTTCGATTACCTGCAAACCACAGTAGCTTCATGACACTAGTCGGTTTTAGGGGAGGGCCAGCACCAGGAAATGATAAGGTCTTTGAAATAAGGTTTGCATGATTTCTGAGTGCAATCTTACCTTCCCAGAAAGAAATATAAAACAGCGATGAGAAACCAATTGCAACAGATCTTGATCAAACTTGGCATTTACTTCAAAACAGATATCCTGTCCACAAACAGCAACACCTAACTTGGGTGTTGAATAGGGCATATTGGAAAGCATTCAATGTGAAAGACTTTTTCAAAATGAAAAGCAACTTAAGAGATGAAAGCAAACCAGTCATAACTTAAAACCTTATAGTCTTTTGTGAAATGAAGTATTTTTGACCCTTGGAGATAAGCTCCTTATTTAGGATCAAGTATCCGGGGCACCTGGGTGTTCAGTTAAGCGTTGGACTCTTGGTTTGGGCTCAGGTCATGATCTCAGGGTCGTGAGTCCAAGCCCTGTGCTGGGCTCTGCACTCAGTGTTGAGTCCGCTTGTCCCTCTTCCTCTGCTCTTCCTCCCAGCTTGTGCTCTCTCTTGCCTAAGATCTCTCTTTCACTCTCAAATAAATAAAATCTTAAAGAAAAAGAAACAAGTATCAGGCTCTGTATATTGAAGATTCACAGAACAAGGGGAGGATGATTGCTTTCATAATTTTATCACATTTACTACAAAACATTTGCAAACGTTGACCATTATTTTTCATTTGATTTGCTTCTCTGAACCTCCCTTACCTCAGTAAACACAAATCTATAATAACAGTGTATATATTTCTCAGAAGTTTCTCAAGCTTAGGAGAGTGGCCATGTACCCACACGGTACTCAAGACCTCATAACTCAGTAAAACAAATTTCTCTTTATTCTCCAGAACTTATTTCAGGCTTAAAGCACAGAAAACACTCTGGATTGCTACCATATCTGAAAAGACAACTAAGGCAGCTATCACCTGGTAGGCATTTTTAAATAAATCACTTTGCTTTGCTTTTTGCTTTTGCAAGATTATCACATCTTCCAGAAGGAAGACTGATTGAAGGAAATGATGGAGACAGACCCTTTATTCATTCAATAAAAAGATCTCCAAAGGGTTCAATCTCTAACTTGCATTTGAAAAATGTTAACAGGGAAACCTAATCTTTCATGGTCAGGCTGTAACAGTGGTTACTAGAAATGTGATTTTTGTGTATTCTTTACAACACCTAATATAGATTTATAAGCTTTTAAAGAAATCTTTAAAAAAATTTCTCAACCCTTAGAGGGCTCCTAGTTTCTGCCTACAAACTTGACATGAGGTCTTTTATCTTATTCTAATTTATTTCAAATAAGAAGTCAGAAATCAACATATGTGCTAAATATGCTTTCTCTTACTTTGGCCCCCTTTAAAAGCAGACTCTAAGATGAGGATGTGGGTCCAAATACTTTATCTGGGAGCTGACCACAAGAAACAGAAGTGAGGAAGTAACAAAAGAAGAGAGGAAAACTAGCAAAATGTGCATTCCTAAGTATCTAAGTGGCAAACTGGACCTTGATCTTGCGGAGAACCTCTGAAAACCCTTGTGGAAGAGACTTCTCAAGGACTGGGGTTGGGAGCGGGTAGAGGATGGAGCATTTCTTCACAGGCCTTATTCCCCAATGGTTGAGTTTGTCTCCAGTGTCATGAACCCCCACCTACTTCCATGCAATGTCTGTGAGTGGCAAGACCAGGCTTCCATGCTGAAGAAAGCCCTCAGCCAGGAAAACAGACAGATACAGGTGCTTACATTGGGAATCTAACAGGTGCTGAGAACAGTCTTCATTTGCATCTGCAGGTGAACTCAGGCAGACCAAAGAAATATGGGACAGGGTATCAACATTGTCTGCTCCATACTCGGTTCTCCACCTGGAGAGTGCCTAGTAGAGGTTGTTGACAGTGAGAGGGGGTAACATAAATATGTATTATTTCAAATCATTAAACCTGACCATAAAGAAACTGGTGGTTATTAAATGAGTTCTGGTCTTAGCATAAAGCACTAATGTGGGAAGTTGTTGGAGGTGATCTGACCAGTGTTTTATCCCTATCAATGTACTTCTATTTGGGTCAGTATTTGTGGTTAGAACTCGATCCAGGTTGACAGTCCACCTGGGACTGTCCTTCCTCTGTTTACCTTTCTCTGATGGCCACTGACGCTATTTAGCAAGAGGAAGGTACTAAGTGGAGGAACTGTGGTCCTTGCAGGATTTCTTCCTCAGGCTAGACCTTGCATCTAAGGCAGACCTGATCTGCAGAAAACAGTCACGTATGTTGCTCAATACTCCTACTTCGAGATGCTTATGAAAAAGCTGTCCAGTCAACATAGTCTCTTCCACCAAAAAGTAATCAGACTTAACAGCTAGATGTATATCTGTTCAGTCCTTTTTCTATGTTTGTATAGAAATATATGCATATATTTGCATCTGTTTATGAAT
This sequence comes from Lontra canadensis, assembly GCF_010015895.1. Taxonomy (NCBI): domain Eukaryota; kingdom Metazoa; phylum Chordata; class Mammalia; order Carnivora; family Mustelidae; genus Lontra; species Lontra canadensis. The sequence continues at coordinate 2,474,938 of NW_022631125.1, forward strand.
ATGAATAGGAGCATGCAATTAAGGTTCAAAAACATATATGTGCATATAGGTGCATCTATTTTCCTATCTAGAACTTGTTTACAGAAAGCCTTACTAGATACTATTCCTTGACAACACACACAGAACTTTTGCCATCTTTTTATTTTTACATAGCATACCAAAGTAAGAATTTTTCATCATTGAATTAACCATCTCTCTAATGACAGGTACTTAGGTTGTTTCTGATTATTTACGAATATGAACAATTTGTAATGCTTCATGAGGCAGGCATAAAGCAGAACATTTGAAGTTAATACTTGACATGGTTTCCCAGAACGTTTCAGACACCTGAAGAATTCGAATCTCATCTCTCTACATTAGAACCCATGCCTCTCACCTCCACAGGTTCATTTCAGCGAGGGCACAGTCATTTCACTTACATATATTAGTGCTAAAGTTTGATTTGGTAATGAGCAGCTTTCATGTTTAATCCACTCTCCAGGGTAGGGTCCTTGCAGAAGCATCGAGGCATCAAGGGAGACAGGAGCAGGAGAGTTGAACTCCTGGTGCAGAAGTTAATTTTGGTGCTGAGAGCAGTAGCTACTTGAATCAACTCTCCTCCATCAATCTAGTGTTTGGCAGCAGCAGAGACAGCAGTATCATGGTTAAAAAAATCCTTCTTTCAGGCATTTGGGGGAAACTGGAAGGGGAGGTGAACCATGAGAGACTATGGACTCTGAAAAACAATCTGAAGGGTTTGAAGAGGTGGGGGGGTGGGAGGTTGGGGGAACCAGGTGGTGGGTATTGGAGAGGGCACGGATTGCATCGAGCACTGGGTGTGGTGCAAAAACAAGGAATACTGTTATGCTGAAAATAAATTAAAAAAATTTTTTTTTAAATGAAAAAAAAAAATCCTTCTTTCTCGATGCTTCCTCTGTCCTTGTCAAGTTTTATTGTGTTTCCTTGTGATTTTTCCCCTTTTTTCTTAATTAGGATAGTTAGTGGTTTGTCTATTTTGTTGACTTTTGCTGGGAAGCATTTTGATTTACTTATTATTCCTGTTATTTTTCTGGTTTGTGCTTCATTCATACCTCTTGTTATCTCTATTGATTAGTTCGGTCTGATTTCTTCTGAAGTATGATGCTGTTGGTTTTATAGATTTGAGTTCATTTATATGCATTGTTTTATTTTTATTGCTCAGATTTAAGGCAATGCAGTCTTTGAACCAATCACTAGTTTCTTTCCCACATATTCTACTATATGTTTTCATTATGATTACATTTAAGAAATTCTATAGTTTTGATTTGTATTTCTTATTTTACAATAGGGTGATTTATAGAGTTTTAAAATTCTCAAGTAAAAGAGCCTATTTCTTATCTGATTTTGTTATGGTACTGTGGAAATTCTGTGATATTCTTTCTACTTTATGAAACATATTGAGGGATTTCTGTGACATAATTCATGGTTTATTTTTATGAATTCTCATGTGTGGTTGAAAAAGGCACATTCTTCAACATTTGAGTGAAAAATTCAAAGTCCACATGACCTAACTTAATGATGTTTTCTGGATCTTCCATATCTTTACTGACTTTTTTGGTCTATGTGACTTGTCTTGGGCTGCGACTGGTATATTACATTTACCTATTATTATTGTGTTTCTATTTGTCCTTGCATACTTCGTCTGGTATGAGGATTGAAACACCTTTTTTTGATTTGTTTGTAGATTTTTGCTATACTTTACATGTTTTAATCTTTTTGAATCACTTTATTACATATGTGTATGTAGCACAAGCAAAATAATTTTTGAACATCAACTGGAAAATTCATTTCTTTTAAAAGGTGATTTAAGCTCATTTGCATGTATTAATGACTAATAGATGTGATCTAAACTCTGTAATTTTATTTCTTCTGTGGTATGATCCCATATTTACCATGTTTCTCCATGCAGTCTGTTTCCTTTTATTATTTTCCAAGTACTTTTGACATTTATGAAATTTGTATTTTTTTATTCCATTGGTTTTCATAGTACTATTTCCTTTGATATTGCTGTTAGTCCTGTTTTACTTTACATAGGCTTCTGCTCTTTATTTTATCAGGTTTGAATGATATCCATTGACTATTGCTTATTACATGTACATAATCAGTGAGCATATCCTACTTTGCGATTCCTTTCTTGCTTTTTAACTCATTTGTTACTTTTGTTTTGTTGTTGAAATTTCTATTTAAATTCTAGTTAGTTAACATACAGTGCAATATTGGTTTCAGATGTACAATACAGTGATTCAACACTTCCGTACATCACCCCGTGCTCATCATGGTAAAGGTGCTCCTTAGTCCCCATCGCCTGTTTCACCTATCCCATCCCCACCTCCCCTCTGGTAAACCATCAGTTTGTTCTCTATAATTCCTTTTTTTGTTTTAAAAAACAAGGTGGGCACATTTGACTTGCAGGGGGAGGTAAGAGTCTAGATCATAAAATATTGCCAAGTTGCCCCCACTAGAATGTTCAAACTTAAAAGGACTGGCAATACTGAGTTTGGTGTGAATGGACAGTGATGAGAAGTCTCATCCATTGCTGATAGGAGTGTAAAATTATATAACCACTTTAAAAGCTGCTTGGTAGTTTCTAGTAAAGCTAAAAACATCCTATACCTTTTACGTGAACAATTCTACAACTGAGTATATACCGAAGAGAAATGAGTGCTTATGTTCACCGAAAGACATGTCCAAGAATGTTGAATACAGGGTTGTTTGTAAGAGGTAAACATAAATAGGAAAAATCCCAAATGTCAATCAAGTAGAAATGAGTAATAAATTGCTATATATACATATACAATAACTATTCACAACAATGGAAAAGCTCAAACCTCTGCCATCAGCATGTACACAGATCTCACAGTCAAATTTTTTTAAAGATTTTAATTATTTATTTGACACTGAGAGAGAGCACAACCAGGGGGAGTGGCAGGCAGTGGAAGAGGGAGAATCAGGCTCCCTACTGAGCAAGGAGCCTGATGTGGGGCTTGATCCCAGGACCCTGGGATCATGACCTGAGCTGAAGGTAGACGCTTAACTGACTGAGCCACCCAGGCACCACTCACCATCAAATAATTAAACAAAAGAAGTTAGTCATAAAATAGCACATGCTGTATAATTCCACTTACAAGAACTTCAAAAACAGACAAGATAATCAACAATAATAGAAGTCAAAATAATGGTCACCTCTGCAGGACAGTAGCTGGGAAAGGACACAAGAGAGCTCTCTGAGAAGCTGGAAATGTTCTGTAGCTTAAAATGAGATTTTTTGTGAGATTTTATTTTTAAGTAATCTCTCCACCTAATGTAAGGCTTGAACTTACAACCCTTAGATCAAGAGTTCCATGCTCTACCAACGGAGCTGGCCAGGTGCCCCACTATTTTCACACACATACACACACACACACACACACACACACACCCATTCCCTAGCAGGATATCACAATAGGGAATGGAAGTACATGGAAGCAGTTCCTGAGGCGAAGGAAGACAGGGAAGGGCTGGGAAGACACCCAGAGTGGGTGAGTGGAGCACTAGTAATCAGTTTTGCTGAGGGTCACTCCTATCCAACTAGTCTTCACTTGTGTTGAACCTCACTCCAGGAAATACATATGATCCTAGGTATTATCTGTCTTTGTCCACTGTGACTGTTACAGTAATGATAGGTAGCATGTTGTTTTCTTCTACTCAGTCACGCAGGGCTGCCCCAACAGTGTGGATAGCAGTCTGATGCTATCCTTTGAACTGTGACAACACCTGTTAGGGAGGCCAGACATTCCACTTTAAGCTGAAGCATGGGGGCTGGAGCACTTTCATGTCTGTCTGACTAATCTGTCTAGTCATATAATGCTCTAAGTTGACTGACCACCTTGGTTAACTGATAATGCTTTTTGGTCACTCCGTGTCCCCGCTCTTGATCACTGTCACCTTTATACACATCAGGAAGCACTCTGCATTATCACGTGCTCGTCAAGCTTGTTGAAATCTGCTACCCTTCCTCTGGCAGCCATCTTACTTATGTATCTCAGGATTTGGGGTTTGTTAGATGAGCTGAGGAGGAAAAGGTCAACATAACCAGTAAGATGACCACATTCTGCCTCTTGGCTTAGGGTTAGGCAGATGAAAGAGCCCCGAAAGGTAAATAGTTGAGATTTTAGTGGTCACACAAGTTTGTATTCATCCATCAAAGTTCTGCTGCACTGGTAGCTCAAATAAATATATGCTATCTTAAGTCCTGTGCTGAACTTCTCAGAAAGAAGACTGGAAGGTTTCTTCCCCCTCCTGGGTTTGGGCCTCCTTTTTTATGATACTCCATTCTCTCTCCTTCTTTGCATCACTCAGACCATCACCAACACCACCTCCCATTCCATCCTGATATATACTACTATCCTTTGACCTTGTCACATCTATTAATGTGACAAATATTTGTTGATGTTTTGGGATATATGCACAGCACTCGATATAAGATATGTTAGACATGGTACTTATCACAAGTTGTGGTCCCAAAAAGGGAGGCTCTGAGATGAAGATTAGCATCAGTAACTTTATGAGACTTATCTTGGGATCAGGACCTGTGAAAGCTATGAAGGAAGCAAGATTGGGAAATGGGCAATGTTAGGCTATGATGTGGAGACAAGAAAGGCATCAGCCCAATTAGTGGGAAACTCTGAAGCTGAAATGGTTCAATTGAGTTGTCACCCTTTGGGCCAAGGGGACTGGACTTTTATACTCTGAAATCAACCAGCCATTGGATGCAGGCTTTCCCGAGAAGGAAAGTATAATTTTGGGTGAAGCATCTCTCTCATGCCAATGGCAATTCCAGGGAAGAGGGCTGACAGCTGTGAATTCTGTGCCAGTTGTGCTACTAACAGCTGGGGGAATGGGTACTTCAGTCCTGGTGGGGGGAACTAGGCAGTACATTCCAGCATCTACAATAGGCCCTTTCCAAAAATAGTCACCATCTGGGAAGAGCAGCTGGTGATGGTGATATAGACACAAAAACAGGTAATAAGTTATTACTGCTGCCCAATCTCATCTGGTCATGGCTTACTGCACTGATTTTTTTTTCTCACACTTGTGACACCAAATGTGTGGATGTTTTCCACATCAACAACCAGTTCTCCAATTCCAGACACAAATTGTGTGTCCTTCACTTCTATTCAATTCCAATGCTAATGACCCAGAATTAGTGTCACACTCCACAGTTTTAAGGGCACAGCCCCACAACCCAACCCTCACTTTAGTTGCCAGTCACTGGTACTGGGTTCCCAGGGTAACCACAGTTCTGTCTAACTTGACTACCAAGATGGCATTGCCACAAACCCCTCTGAAGTCTTGATAATCTGTTAGAAGGAGTCACAAAACTCAGTAAGATACTTTGTTTAATATCACCAGTTTAGTGGAGTGCCTGGGTCGCACAGTAAGTTAAGTGCCCAGCTCTTGGTTTTGGCTCAGATTGTGATTCAGGGTCAGAAGATTGAGCCTTGCATCAGACTTCGCATTCAGCATGGAGTCTGCCTAAGATTCTCTCTTCCTCTCCCTCTGTCCCTCCCCACTGTGCAAACATTCTCTCTCTCTCTCTCAAATAAATCAATAAATCTTTTTAAAAATCACCAGTTTATTATAAAGGATACAAGTGAATCATTAAAAAGGATATGCATGAGCAGCCAGAGGAAAAAGTAAATAGGGTGAGGTCCGCAAGGGTCGTGAGCACAGGAGTCTCCATTCCCATGGAGTTGGGATGCAGCATCCTCCTAGAATATGGATGTGTTCGCCAACTCTGAAATTCTCCAAACCCTATCACTTAGGGGTTTTATGGAGGCTTCATTTCATAGACAGGACTCATTAAATCATTGGACTTGGGTGACTAATTCCACCCCCAGTCCCTCTCCCCTTTTCAGAGGTCCGGGGGTGTGCCCAAAAGTTAAGACACTCTAATCACATGGCTGGTTCCTATGGCAAGCAGCTCCCATCCCAAAGTTCTCAAGAGGCCCATAAACTCAAGTATGGTTGAGAGGGACTTTGGGGAATAACAAGATATGTGAATTATGCCTCATTAAATTCTAAAGGTTGTAGAGCTCTGTGTTCAGGAACTGGGGACGAATACCAAATACATATTTCTTATTATGTCACACCCACCTCCCTCACACACTCTGAAAACACTGATCTTGTTTCTGTTCCTGTAACAAGCCAACATCTTTCCCCACTCAGAGCCTCTTATTTGCTTTTCTATTTGTCTGTTATCGTGACATTCCGTAACATTTTCAGAGCAGTCTCTATCTCATCATTCAGTTTGAATAATGAGAAGATGATCAAATGTCACCTTCTCAACAAGGTCTTCCCTAAACACCCTGCTCTTTGCCCTGTAACAATAATCCTACCTACTAATGCCTTCTTGGAAACTATGTGCCAAGCACTCTTGAGTCACCAGAAACAATCCAAGTTAACTAATTAAGTTCTAGAACTTTGTAAAGTAGTTACTGTGATTCTGATTTTATAGATGAGGAAACTCTATAAAACGAATCACAAAGGTTTTAATATGCCTTGGGTCTTAGCAAGCAATGACAGTAGCAGGATTGGACCTCAACCTGTCAGGCTGCAGAGTCCTTGTCCTTAACCATGACATTATGCTGCCTTCTCCCAGTCACTACCATCCTTTAAAATTTTTTTCATTAATAGCACCAGTCCTCATTAATTATATTGTTTCTATAGTTATATACTTATTTCTGACTTCCCCAATGATGGAGTAAAATCCAGGATGACACAGACCTTATCTGTCTTGTTCATTGCCCAGCATCATACCTCTTTTCCAGAGCAATGACTAAATCCAACGACTAGTTACAGCAAAACAAGTGAAGCGCGGCCCACTTGCCTCTATTCAGGACAACTGTAAAGGGCTGTCCCAGCTCTGGAGCTTCCCGTGGAGTCAACCAAGGCTTTTGTTGTGACTGTATCATAATTCAACCTCTCCCTCTATCAAATCTGCTTCTTTAATCAACCAATCAATTAATTAACTTCCAGTATAATTAATATACAGCATGATTTAAGTTTCAGGTATGTAATATAGTGATTCCATAATTCTATTGGCATATTGCTCAGTCACAAAAAGGAATGAAATCTTGCCATTGGCAAACCTACTTCTTAATTGCCCAACTAATGCAGAGCTCCAGAGTATTCTGATGTGTAATGAGGTTGACAACCACTATTACATAGGATACCCACAGAAGTGAGAAGGGTCTCCACTGACTTTCCCTGACCAACTCAAACGGAATAAAATTATTCAGAACATAGTGAAGGATGGGGGACTGAGGTTGTGCTGCAGAAAGCAATATAGTGTATATAACCTCTCACTGTAAATGGGAATGAGCAGCACTGTGTGTGAGTGGGTGTGATGCTGATATAGTGACCATGCGACTTTGAGTCTCAGCATCATCAAGGCCAGAACATCCACCTCCAATTTTTTGTTCAGATTTTATTATTTATTTGAGAGTGAGAGAGATTATGAGCAAAGGAGAAAAGGAGAAACAGGTTCCCCACTGAGCAGAGAGCCCAACATGGGGCTCTATCCCAGGCCCCCGGGATCATGAACTGAGCTGAAGGCAGATGCTTCTGAGCATCTGAGCCACCCAGGTGCCCCCATCCACCTCTAGTTTAACTCCAGCATGTTATGCAGAGCCTGGCTTCTCCAAGATCAGTTTTTAAGTGGACAAAGAGGTTGTTCTCCAGCAGACTACCTTTGCATTTTCCTCCCTCCTGAGCTTTTGGGGGGCACCAAGGGAGCTATCCATATACAAAGAACACATTTGTCAGTAGTTAATATATTGGGAGTGATTCCAGACAATCACCACTTGCAAGCAAATTCTGTGCTTGAATTAGAGCTGCCTCTAACGTTGGTATGCACAGGGAATAGAAGCATAAAGGAAGGATGTGCCACGGAGATAATGTTATTTCAGTTGGAGTGGGTAGCATTTCAGGTGAAAGTCAACTTCCTTCTGGGGTATGTGTGTGTGTGTGTGTGTGTGAGTGAGTCACAGGGGACAGGGTATATATGCGGTTATAAACACAACCACATATGTATCAAAGAGGAGTAGCTATTCTGTGCCCTGGTAACAAACAGCCCTCCAATCTCAATGACTTATTGACTCTTATTCACACGTTAGCTGTTGTTCTCAGTAATGCGGGCTCAGGGAGACTCCAGCTCTATGCCTGCCCATTTGCTGAGGTGAACCAGAGTGCAGTGAATCAGGCACTGGCTCTTAAGGTTTCCACCCCAGAGTGACACATGTTCCTTCTGCTCACGTTTCATCAGTCAGAGCAAATCATATGTCTCCACCTAATTTCACAGGGTCAGGGAAATTTGCTTCGACTATATGCCCAGGAGAACTGGAAGTGTTTGGTAACAGGACTAATCATGATCACAGTATCTATTGCATTGGTAATACAGAGAGTTAATCTCAACAGCAGTGGCCTGATAACTGGGAAGTACGGTTTCTACTTTTGGTTTTACTACTCATAACTAGCTTGATAATCTCGGTGTTTTCCATTTGAAATTTAATAGTTAGACTTTTTATTTTTGCATTATTTTTACACTTCATTATTTTTACAAGTCAATGTCTTTCAAGTGCCTGAATGCTGGTCCATGATAAGGCATTCATCAGGATCCAGAGAACTGAAAAATCAAATTAAATTAAAAGGGAAATGTAATGATTCCACCTTTATTGTCAGATCTCATTTTATGTGTGTTAAACCTCATTTCATTAGTGACTGAATGCTGGTGGTAACCACCATGTACTATTATTTAAAGCTTTTAACAATATAGTCACACATAACAGTGTTTTCTAGGTGCCAATCCCTGGTCTAAATACATTATATAATTAACTCATTTAATCCTCACATCAATCTTATGAAGTAGGTGCTATTATCACTATTAACAGGGATCTGTTTTATAGATGAGGCAGAGGAAAATTAAATCATTTCTAAAGGTCATACTGCTAGTAAAAAGTGGGGTTTGAATTCAAATCCAGATAGTACAGATTCAGAATCTTCTCTCATCATATCACATTACCTTAGCTTGGAAAAATAAAATTTGGAACCCAACTGCTGTTACCCTTATTCTGGGTTTTAATTTTTCTATTTGAAGTTCTTTTACAGTCTACTCTAAGAGGTCAAAAAAATATTAAGAAGTCAGTATATCTCAGGGAGTCACTAGGTTGTAGTACTTAAGACACAATGGGAGATCCCGAGAAATCACACACTCACATTTTGAAGCTTCTTACACATTATGGAAATCAATTTTACCCCCATATTTCCATAAAATTCTGTTTATTGCAACAGTCAGAGAAACAAGCAGAACTAAATATAATTTTCCATTTATTTGGGAGGATAAAATTCCAATAAAATAAGGAAATATTTGGACCAATTCTCCTTAAAATTATACTGAAATTATCTGCACTTTTCTTTTTCCTATATTATAGCATTTCATTTTGCTTCCTGATGTGATTGTGTGTATCTTTCCCAATAGACAGCTTCTTGGAGAGAAAAATTGTTTCATCTTTCTGGCTGGGGCTCTAAACAAACCTTATACAGTGCTCTTTACCCACCCTAGACACCTAATTCAAATTTGCTTGACTAATTGAACAAATACATTTCTGTCTCTTTTGATGTGACAGCACATCAAACAGCGCGAATATAATGGGGTAAAGGCAGTCTTTTTGTGAGTAAAACAGTTTAACTCTGAATAACCCAATGGGGCACCTACACTGCCCAGACTTCAAGGAATGAGACCGGGTTCCTACCTGTCAGGTACCAGCCCTGGGGCATGTATGTCAGGCAAGGAACTCTACAGGGTTGGCAGAAGACAGCACAGGGAGAGCATGGTATACAACATAGAGATCAGGATGAGTAATAGATGGAGCCAGGGCTTAGCACCTGACACACCTAGTGATCCAGCCACTAGAGAGAAGATCTACAGAAGAGGACTGGAAGAATAACACCTCTTAGTAAATAAACTGCTATCAACTGAAGGTAGGACTTCTATCCTGCCTTCTCTCTGAGACCAGAAATATAGTCAACCCTTGAACAATGTGATGGGTTAGGAGGGCCAATCCCACATGCAGTTGAAAATTCCTCTATAGGGGTGCCTGGCTGGCTCAGTCAGGAGAGTATATGACTCTTGATCTTGGAGTCATGAGTTCAAGCCCCACACTGGGTACAGACAGTACTAAAAAATTAATAAATAAACCTTAAAAATATTTTTTTTATTTGAGAGAGAGAAAGAGAGAGCATACAGACACAGGTATACACAAGTCGGGTGGCAGGGCAGAGAAAGAGGAAGAAGCACACTCCCCACTGAGTGGGGAGCCTGAATCGGATCTCGATCCCAGGACCCTGAGATCATGACCTGGGCTAAAGCCAGACACTTAACCAACTGAGCCAAAAGGGGTCCATTAAAAAATATTAAAAACGAAAAGAAAGAAAATCCCTGTATAACTTTTTACACCCCCCAAAACTTAACTATCACTAACTTATTATTGACTAGAAACCTTCTCAATAACATAGTCAATTAACACATATTCTGTGTGTGTGTTGTGTGTGTGTGTGTGTGTGTGTGTGTGTGTGTATATATATATATATATATATATATATACTGTATGCTTACAATAAAGTAAGATGGAGAAAAGAAAATGTTACTAAGTAAATCAGAACAAAGATAAAATACATGCACAGTACTGTACTGTAAAAAAATCTGCACATAAGTGGACCAGTGCAGTTCAAACCCATGTTGTTCAAGAGTCCAGTGTACCCTCATGTTAATGTCCTTCAGACAAACACCCACCAGGAACACATCTGAAGTTGAACAAGTTGGATTTCATTACTCCTTGTGGTGAGAGAGAACACATATCATGGGGAACCTTAAGATAGCTCAGTAAGATGGTGAGAGAAAGAACTTATTACAGAATTTGGGTTTTTTGGTTAAGTTATTTGAGCGTAGGACTGAGGAACCAAGGTTCACTTTTTTTTAAGTAGGCTTCATGCCCAGTGTGGAGCCCAACATGGGGCTTGAACTCACAACCCTGAGACCTTTGCTGAGACGAAGAGTCAGATGCTTAACCAAGTGAGCCACCCAGGCATCCTAGCAAGGGTTCACTTTAAATTGGATGTTGAAAGAAAGCAGAAAGAATCCTATGATTGGGGGTTTTGTGAAGGCACAGTAACTCTGATTCTCTCTGTACTTAGACAAAATTATGAAATGACCTTTCATGCTATCATGCTCTCAGAGTAATCTTGTTGATGGTTGGTATTCTGCAAGACTGTGTCCAAGAAGAGAACAAGAGTCCAGCATGAGACCAGCTCCTAAATAATATTAAGGTCTAGCTATGAATGTCAAATCAGTTCTGGATGTAACTGGCCACTTTGTTCCTTCTGACTCATTAGGATGTATGGCCTGAAAGCAAAGTTGGTCAGAAGTTGGTAATTGTAATGAGTTCAATGTAAGAGAATGAAAACTAAGGTGGTTCCTGACACTAAGCCCTAAGCCCAAGCAGCTTCTACATGGCATCAGGTATTTCTAGACTTACTAGAAATCTCTAGTCTTTAAAAAAGACCATGGCAAGGGCACCTGACTGGCTCAGTCAGTGGAACGTGAGACTTGATCTCGGGGTCCTGAGTTTGAGTCCCACATTGAGGACAGAGATCACTAAAAAAAAAAAAAAAAAAAAAAAAAAAAAAAAAAGACCAAGACAATGGCCAAAAAGTCCCATACTCCTGTCCTTTTATCTGTAGGTAAAGTTGACAAGAATCAAGTATATCCTACTATGAACTGAATTGTGTCCCCCTAAATTCATATGTTGAAGTCCTATGCAACCCCCCCAGTGTGATGGTATTTGGAGGTGGGGCCTATGGGAGGTATTTTGGGTTAGATGGGGCCATAAGAGCAGGGCCGTCAAAAAAGAACAAGAGCCCTTATAAGAAGAGATAGCAGAGGGCTTGCAAGTTCTCCCCAGGGGCCAACTGAGCACACAGAGACATGATGTCCACAAACTGGCAAGAGCACTCTCACAAGAAACTGACCAAGTTGACCCCTTGATCATGAACTCCCAGCCTCCAAAACCGTAAGAAAAGAAATTTCTGTTGTTTAAGCCATCCAGTATATTGTATTTTCTTAGGACAGCCTGAACAGCCTAAGTCCCCTATGTAAGTACTGGGTCATTCAAAAGAAGGGGCTCGTTTTGTTCATGGGAGTGAGCCTCCAGGCCCAAGTGGTGAGTTGTGTTGCTTTCCTCATAAGAACTGAGGTTAAGCTGCTGATGGAATCAGAATCTGTGGGATAACTAAATTTAAAAAAAATGGATGCTCTTGAAAGTATCTGAATGGAACCTCCCCTCTTTTCTTCGTGGTTCCAGACATAGGCCTCGAGCTTGAGCTAGGACAGGCCCACTATTTTACCAGGCTCCACAGGAATTCTGCAGATCAGCAGGATGCCTGAAGAACACCATTTTCCTACAGGGTTTCCCTGGGACCAGAAAAGTCATTTTCCCCTCCCATGTTCATCATTCATATCCTTTAAACACAAAATGAGTGTAAACCATTTTATTTTGCTCTAAAACACAAAATGAAATCTGTTCATTTCTTAGCTCCTTGGGCAAAGTGAATCCTTTGTGTTTCTTGACTTTCTATTAACTGGCAGAGCTACTCCCAGATTATCTACCATGTTAAGGGTGGACAAAAGGAATTAGAAATCTTCACAATCTGAAGGAAGGACCTCGGTTTAGCTTTACCTCCTAATCTTGGCCAACTTAGAGTCTTCTAGAACTGGGTGGTGCAATTGTTGTTGGAGACCATTTCTCCTTCTCAGCTGGACTTTGGCTTCTTAGTGACTTCCCTGCTTCTTTCTGTCTCAAATGCCTCCCATCTAATCATCTTCTAGACTAAGCTCACCATGTGGTAGCCTACTAAGAGCACCTGTGAACCCACGATTTACCCTTCCTGCCTCAACACACATGTGGCACAGAGTCAGAGTCCCACATCATTCACGAAATACCCTCATCCTTTCTCTCTTCTGAAGCTAGCAAACAGGGGCTTGACTCACTGCCAGAACTGTTTTGAAACTTCTCCCCATGTTTACCTTTAAGCTGTCCTCCCTATGCTCAGGGATGGCTCATGAGTTCTGACAATAACTTTCACAGAATTGCTTGTCTTTCAATTACAATGGTGCATGAATGAATGTAATAAGAGAATCACGGTGTATTAGAAAAGTTATCTTTTATAATAACTACAATGTACCTCTATTGCTTAGAAGAATAATGGGCATAAGGAAGGTACTAAATAAGTAAATATTGATTGAATGAATGAACCCATGAATTTTACAGTTAAACAAACTAAGATCCACAGATATAGTTAATGTCTTCTTTTTAAAAGATTTTATTTGATTATTTGACAGAGAGAGAGTACACACGTAGGGGGAGAAGCAGAGGGAGAGGGAGAAGCAGGATCCCTGCTGAGCAGAGAGCCTGACATGGGGCTCAATCCCAGGACCCTGAGATCATGACACCAGCTGAAGGCAGATGCTTAACCAACTGAGCCACCCAGACGCCCCCCATTTTGCATACAGCTCAGTGGCATTAAGCACATTCACACTGTCGGGGAACCATTACCACCACCTGTCTCTAGAACTCGCTTACCTTCCTAAACTGAAACTGGTAAAATCCAACAAATGGCCTTACTGCCATTTTTTTCTCCAAACCCACTAAACTGACCACAAAGGGGATTCAAGGGTTATTTCGCAAAAAGATGATGACAATAGGAGAGGAAATAGAAGTGAAGAAATGCAAGCTGGAGAGCAAATTGGGCAGGTGGAAGCTGCTCTCACAGACCAGAGAAAGCTGATGTGTCAAGCTATCATGCTAGAAGCACAGAAGTGGATGAGTCCAACCAGAGAACCCCAGGAAGGTTCAGGAAGCATGAGTTGCCTCTGACAGAAAGATACTTGGTTGATAGGCTGTATGTAAGTAGCATTTAAATCAATCTCACATCCGCTCCCTAGTGTGTATGGAAGAGCAGAGACTTTTTTTAAAAGATGGTATTTATTTATTTATTTGACAGAGAGAGACCCAGCGAGAGAGGAACACAGACAAGGGGACTGGGAAAGGGAGAAGGTTCCCCTGAGCAGGGAGCCCAATGTGGGGCTCAATCCCAGGATCCCAGGATCATGACTTGAGCTGAAGGCAGATGCTTAACTGACTGAGCCACCCAAGTGCCCCCTTAAATGTCTTAATCTGGCAAGTTAGCATTGAACCAGTGTTCAAAACTCACAAAAATATTTGTAATGTATAGTGAAGGGTCTAAAATCATTGGGAGAAATGTAAAATAGGTATTTTTTTACAGTTTCATTTTTTTTAATTTATTACCTGTAACTCACATAGTTGTAATATTTAAAATGCATAATGTATGGGGCACCTGGGTGGTTCAGTCAGTTAATTGTCTGCCTTTGGCTTAAGTTGTGATCCTTGAGTCCCAGGATTGAGCCCCACATCAAGGCTCCCTGCTCAGCAAGGAGTAAAGCTTCTCTCTCTGCCCCTCACCCCATTTGTGCTCTCTCAAATAAATAAATAGAATCTTAGAAAAATAAAAAAATGTGCAATGTTTGTAAAAAATAACATATATAATGTGAAGATTTGGTATGTGTATACACTATGAAAGGATCCCCACCATCAATTATATTACATCTATCCATCACCTTACAGATTCTTCCCCTTTTTAGGGTGAGAACCCTCAAGTTCTACTCTTTTGGTAAATTTCAATTATAAAGTACAATATTGTTAACTACAGTCACCATGGTATATACCAGATTCTTAGACCATAATTCATCTTATAACTGAAAGTTTATACCCTTTCATCAATCTCACCATATTTTACTCACTCTCCCTTGGTAATCCTACTAGACAAACATCATTCTACTCTGTTCTATGAGACTTTTTTTTAAGATTCCACATGTAGCTGATACCATGTAATATTTATCTTTCTCTATCTGGCTTATTTCACTTAACATAATGCTTTCCACATTCACCCATGTTGCAAATGACAGGATTTCTTTCTTTTCTAAGGCTAAATAATATTCCATTGTACATATAGAATACTTTTTTTTTTCCAGTCATCCATCATTGCATTGCTCCCACCTTTTGGTTACTGTGAATAATGTTACTATAAACATGTAAATACAGCTATCTCCATGTGATAATGATTTGCTTCTGTGGGATATATATACCCAGAAGTGGGACTGTTGGATCCTTTGGTAGACCTATTTTTTAATTTCTTGAGGGTCTTCCATACTGTTTTCCAGAGTGGCTCCACCAGTTTATATTCCCACCGACAGTGTACAAAGGGTCATTTTTCTCTACGTCCTCACCAACATTTGTTATCTCTTATCTTTTTGAAAACAGCCATTCTAACAGGTGTGAGGTGATAGCTCATTGTGATTCTGATTTACATTTCCCTGATGATTAGTGATGTTGTGCACCTTTACCTGATGGACATTTGTGTGTCCTCATTGCAAAAATATCTATTTAAATCCTTTGCCCGTTTCTTCTTTGGGCTATTTGTGGGGTTCTTTTGCTATTGAGTTATAGGAGTTCCTTGTGTATTTTGGATATTAACACTTTTTCAGATATGTGGTTTTCATATATTTTGTCCCATTCCATATACTGCCTTTTCATTTTGTTGAGAGTTGGTTTCCTTTGCTGTGCAGAGCTTTTTACTTTGATATAGTCCCTTTTGTTGTCTACTTTCAGTGTCACACCAAAAAAGAAAAAAAGTCATTGACAAGATCAATATCAAGGAGCTTACTCCCTCTACTTTCCTCTAGAAGGTTTATGCTTTCAGGTCTTACATTCAGGTCTTTAATTCACTTTAAGTTGATTTCTGTGTATAATGTAAGATAGGGGGCCAGTTTCATTCTTTCATATGTAGCTGTATTAGTTTTCCTAACATCATTCATTAAAGAGACAATGCTTTCTCTGCGGTATATTCTTAGCTCCTTTTTCAAAAATTAATTAACCATATATGCATGGTGCTATTCTGCTCTATTTATCTCTGTGCCTGTTTCTATTCCAATACCATACTATTTTGATTATTCAAGCTATGTAATATACATTGAAATCAGAAGTTGATACCTCCTCTAGCTTTGTTCTTTCTCAAGATTGCTCTGGTTCCTTGGATGCTTTTCTGGTTCCACATGAGTTTTAGGAATTGTTTTCTATTTCTGTGAAAAATACCATGGGAACTTGATAGGGATTGCACTGAATCTGTAGATTGCTTTGGGTAGTATAGATAGTTTAACAAAATTTTAATTATTCTAACCCAAGAGCACAGAATATCTTTTCATTTATTTGTGTCATCATTCATTTCTCTCATCATTATTTTGTAGTTTTCAGTGTACAGAAACTTTCATCCCTTGGTTAAATTTATTTCTAACTATTTTATGCTTTACAGTGATATTGAAAATGGAATTATTTTCTTAATTTCTCTTTCCAACAGTTTCTTATTAGTGTATAGAAATGCAAATGATTTTTGTAGATTGATTTTGTATCCTGCAACTTAACTGAATTTGTTTATTAGTTCCAACGGATTTTTGGCACAATCTTCAGGGTTTTAAAATATCATGTCATCTGCAAACAGATATAATTTCACTACTTCCTTTCTGATTTGGTGGCCTTTAATTTACTTTTCTTGCCTATTGCTCTGGGTTGGGACTTCCAGTACTGTGATGAATAAAAGTGTCAAGAGTAGGCATCCTTGTCTTCCTGCTCTTAGAGGAAAAGCCTTCAGATTTTTACCACCAAGTATCAAGTTAGCTGTTTCCTTTTCATATATGGCCTTTATTTTGTTGAAGTATATTCCTTCTAAATTTATTGAGAGTTTTTATTATGAAAGGAAGTTGAATTTTGTCAAATGCTTTTTCTGTATCAAGTGAAATAATTAGATGATTTTTATCCCTCCTTTCGTTAATGATATGCTTCACATTTAGAGATTTGTATATGTTGAACCCACCTTGTATCCCTGGAATAAATCTCACTCGATCACGGTGTATGATCCTTTAAATGTAGTGTTGAATTTGGGTTGCTAGTATTTTGTTGAGAAACTTTGCATCTATGTTCATCAGGGTTATCATCCTATAATTTCCTTTTCTGGTAATACTTTTGTCAATCTTTGGCATCAGAGTAAAGCTGGCCTCATGAAATGAATTTGAATTGTTCCCAGTTTGAGAAGAACTGGCACTAATTCTTCTTTAAATAGTTTGGTAGAATTCATCAGTGAAGCCATCTGATCCTGGACTTTACTTTCTTGTGAGATTTTTGGCTGATTCAATTTCCATACAAGTAGTTGGTCTGTTCAGATTTTCTATTTCTTCATGATTCAGTAGATTCAGTATTAGCAGGTTGTTGGTTTCTCAGAATTAATCAATTTCTTCTACATTATGCAACATGCCAACATGGTTGGCATGTAACTTTTCATTGTGTTAGGGACCTTGAATCAATCAATGTAATATACACACACACACACACACACACACATATATATGTATATAGATATATTTATTATATATATAGCATTTATAAACATAATACACACAAATAAGCCATATGTTTATCAATGTTATAGTATTATGTGTATAACATACGCAAGTATATACACACATATGTATATATTCACCCAATCATATATAGACACATGCATCATATACAAACATGTGTGTATATTTATATATGTATATATTCAGTGAGTTGGGTATGAGAATGGGAGAATCATGGAGTTTTGCTGGTTTGTGTGCATTATGTGGCTTCCTTCTCTCCAGTTTTCTCTATTTATTTAATGTGATCTTAATTTTCTTTAAGTAGAAGTGTTCTGAAATTAATCTTAATCAAAAGAAAATGTCAGATAAAATCTTGTTTTTAATAATAAAAGAATTAGGGAGTATTAAAAGAGACAAACAAAGCAAACAACACTTGATGTGGAAGCAAAAAATGAAGAATGGTAGAAATGAAAAAAAAAAAAAAACTACCACAGATAGACCTGAGTGGAATGAATGTTAAGAATGAACTAAAAGAGGGGTGCCTGGGTGGCTTAGTCGGTTAGGTGTCTGCCTTCGATTCCAGGGTCCTGGGACTGAGCCCCGCATTAGACTCCTTGCTCAGTGGGGAGGTTACTTCTCCCTCTCTTTCTGCCTGCTGCTCCCCCTGCTTGTGCTCTCTCTGTCAAGTAAACAAATAAAATATTTTTTAAAAAACAGAATGAGCTAAGAAAGGGGTTAGCTATACTAGGATAATTCTTTTTGAGAGAGAGATCTCACGTGTGTGTGGTCGGGGAGAGAGAGTGTGCAGAAGAAGAGAATCTTAAGCAGGCTCCATGCCCAGTGGAGAGCCTAACACAGGGCTCGATCTCACAACCCTGAGATCATGACCTGAGCTGAAATCAAGAGTCAAACACTTAACTGATGGAGCCACCCAGGAGTCCCACTGAGACAAATGTTTATGAAGTTTCTGTACCAGATCCTGGAATGTATGGAAGACAGAGGAAAACTGTTATGTATTTCCAATAATATCTTATTTTTCAGAATAATGGCAAAAATTGAGAGTGTAACAAATGAATGAAGGAGGGAAGGCAGATCAAAGGGAACCCTTATATGTTGCTACCATGCATATAAATGGATACAACTTCTTGGAAAATAATTGGGCATCATCTTACAAAGTTGAACATGCATACGTCTTACATTTTAAGAATCCCACCTGCATGTACCTATTACTAAAGGAAACTCTCAAAACTATGCTCCAGGATACATGTAAGATTCTTCATGGCAGCAATATTTGTAAATGTAAAAAACACCACCATCAAAATGCAGAAAAACCAATTGTTTATTTATAGGAAAATGAGTAAAATAGATTGTGTTATATTTATAAAAGGATTATCATATATCAATAAAAATGACTGGGCTAAATTATGGCAGATAGTAATTAGCTGATCATTACACCTCTTCCTTCTTCTTTCTGGGCATACAGCTCGACTACATTTTCTAACCTTGCTTATGCTTTATGTGTGATCATGTGTGTCACTTGGAATCCTCTGGAAAGACAATACAATGGTGGAATTAGGCATACAAGAGTTTTACTGAGGGTGAGCCCTATGAACAAGAAACAACAGACGGAGCAAGAGTAGGCAGGGAGGGTCTTTAAATCATGACACAGACCAGACCGATGAGAAAGGAGAGAGGAAGATGGGACTGTGAGTTAAGAAGCACATCAGACTGCAGTGCAGACGTGAGAAAGTTTTGAGCAGCCCAAAGTGAAGTTCCAGCACAAAGATTGCCCATAGATAAATTCTGCACAGGGCAGCAATGTCCAGGTCCTTATCCACTTGCTGTGCTGAGTCACTGGCTGGGAACTGCCTGGGAAGACAGGCTTAGCTCAAATGTTGGGATAGATAATAAAGGTGCTGCGGCTGGAAGACATGAGCTCACTGAACTCCTTCTGGCAGCTCCTGTGTTGAAGGGAGATACAAAAAGCACGTCTCCAAGGAAGCTACACCATACAACTGAGCTTTTGCAAATGGCACATGAGAGGAAGTGATGGGTGTGATTTCCAGACATAATCTACAGAAACATCCTACATGTTTTTCCTCCCTCAACAGTTTGGGGGAAGATAAGTATGGCAACCCAGGACATATGTGGAGGATAGCACAGGGTAAGATGGAGGAATTGTAGGCCCCTGATTCACCAGTTGGATGAGAGCTACCACTATTAAAACATGTGCTTTTTAGACTTTCTGCAGGCGAGAAATGAACTTGTAGTGTGTTATAATATTGACATTTCAGGGTTTGTCTATTATGACAGCTAATTATACCTTAAATCATGCCTTTATTGACTCATTAAATCATGGATGAATCTTGGAAACCTAATTTTGAGAGAAAAAAGCAGATCCCAAAAGATAAAATATAGTAAGCTACCATTTTATGGACTCAAAACAAGTAAATCTAATAATATAATGCTTATGAATCATATTTCAGAACCATAAAATGATAAAAAAATAGCACTAGTGATTAATTATGAAGAGAGATGGGAAAAGTGTGCAGTAAGATTAATCATAACTTCTTAGGTAATAATTATATCATCCTCTGTAATCCTTTGCATGGAAAGGCTTGTTAAAGTGAGAGGCTTCCTGCTAAATGGAAAACCTATGGTTTCCTAGGTTCTAACAAGTGTTCCTATCAAAGATCTCCTATTCCTTGGGGGAAACATCCTGATGTTTTGAAATAAAGATTTTCTCTAAGATGTATCACACAATCATCCAACTTGAGAGATAACAAACTGAAAATTCAAAATATTTTTTGCATGCTGAAATATCAGAAACAAAATTATCCAGTTAAATTTGAAAGTGTGTTCAGTTAGGAACTGTCTTTCACTGCAAGTCCCCAGACTGCAAGATAGTGCTTCTAAACACAGCAAGATTTATTCTCTCATATTGAAGAAGTCCACAGTTTGGAAATCCAGAGCTGGTATGGAAGTCCATGGTGTCCTCAGGAAATCTGCATTCTTTAAGCAGCCTTCCACAAAGTTCCAACCAACATTTATGCTTTCATGTTAGCCAGGGGGCTGAGAAAAAGTTCTCTATTCTTAGTGGTAATATACTCAGATAAAAATGAGGGTACTCCTAAAGAAAAAATGGGGGAATGTCAGCTGGAAAGCAACTAGAAGCATCTGTCATTGGGTGAAAAAAATTAAAATGGGCCTAGAAATAAAAGGCACCCTGAGTAAAACTGACTGTACACAAATCCCCTAAGCCAGAAGTTCTATCTTCTATTGTATAAAAACATAGGAAAATTCTTGCAAATATACACCAGAAAGTATATCAAGAAGGTTCCTATTAAATACTATGATGTAAAATTAGCAATAGTTAAATACTGAGACAAAGTTGATACATCTTATGTTATAGGATAAGGGAATAAATAGTAAAGAAAACAAACATATTTGCTTAATATGTAAAATGTGTGTGTCTATATATATATAGATATACAGACACACATATGGATCCATAACAAAATGAGAAAATACTTATGACAATTATAATCCCTGTTTCTGTAACTGATCATGTGGTCATAGCTGGCATTTATAACTATCTTCTTCCACTACCCATTACATATTCCATTTGCCTTCAGCAACCCCCTCAGCTGCCATGCTGCTTTACCTGGCGGAGTGACCTAAACCTCCATTCCTGAAGGGTCTAGGCCATTGACAGTCCTCCCTGTGTTGGGTTGTCACAGCTTTCCACTCACTTAATCACAAGGCATGGTAACACTAAGGGATGCCCTAATGGATTGCCTGTATTTTTTTTTTAAGATTTTGTTTGTTTGTCTGTTTGTTTATAGAAATAGTACAAGTGGGAGGGGCAGAGAGAGAAAGACAGAATCTCAAGAAGACTCCAGGCTGAGCATGGAGCCCAACTCAGGGCTTGATCCCACAACCCGGGGATCATGACCTGAGACAAAATTAAGAGCTGGCCTCCTAATTGACTGTGCCACCCAAGCGCCCTGGGCTTGCCTACATTTTAGGCATACTCTTCCTTGTCCCTGCTGTGGAACAAGAGTCCAATTATCCCCTTGATAGTCATGATCCCTCTTTGCCCGTTGACTCAAAGGCAATGAGGAGCCTGAAGTGGCCCATGTGTTTGTTGTAACAAAATACCAAAGAAGGGGGCCTTATGAACAACAGAAATTTGTTGCTCACAGCTTTAGAGGATAGAAGTCCCAATCATGGTACTGGAAATGAGGCATCTGGTCAAAGCCTGCCTCCACCTTTCCAATGGGCCCTCACATGTCCGAAGGGGTCAAGGAAGCTTTTTTTATAGAAGTGAGACACTTCTGTAAAGGCATTAATCCACTTTCTAGAGGTCCCACCTGCTAATCACCTCTCAGTGGTCCCACCTTCTAATACCATCACCTTAGAGATTAAGTTTCAAGGTACAAATTTGGGGAGGGACACAAATTTTCACACCATAGCAAATATAACTGACACAAAAGTCAGTGTTATGGATGGGCTCAATCATGTCCACTCAAAATTTGTATATTAAAACTCTAACCCTCAGTACCTCAGAATGTGACTGTATTTGGAGATAGGACCATTAAAGTGGTAATTAAGTTAAAAGGGGATCATTAGGGTGGGACCTAATCCAATGTGACTGGTGTCCTTATAAGATTAAGACACAGAGAAAGACACCAGACATGTTGGCACAGAGAGATGACGAAGTGCATATATAGTGAGAAAGTGACTATGTGCTAGCCAGGAAGCAAAGTCTATGAAGAAACGAAACCTGCTGCTACCTTTATCTTCCACTTCTAGGCCTCCAGAACTACGAGAGAATAAAATTTCTCTTGTTTAAGTCACCCAGTCTTTGGCATTTTGTTAAAGCAGTCCAAGCTGACTAATATAGTCAGGATCATAGATTTACCTGAGGGTCAGGCAGAAGGATGAAATCAGAGAGGACCATAGATTATCTTCTAAGGTAATGATAATATTCTATAATGCTAATGTGGATTATGGGTATGTGGAATTTTAGTATTATTACTTTAACTACAAATACATTTTATATGCTGTGTTATATGTATAGTCTGTTTATCATTTAAATATGGAGAAAAAGAAAGATGTGAAGATCAGCATTTAAATAAAGGAAAAAATAATGAAAGACATTTGAACAAACATCTATATTATATAATTAAGAGAAAGATACACTTTAGATTTAGGACCACAGCATTAAAACTAACTTTAAGAGTCCAATTCCCCAAAGCTTAAAATGTATTTTATTCAAGGAGAAAGTTGAGTGTTAAGAGTGTCAATTTAATTTGTTAGTGTGAAAACTAATTATCATTTGTTAGCAGTTTATTATACCTACTGCTGTGACTACCTTATTGAATAAGAATTACCATCATAGATAAATTTAGAATAGAGGTAGAGATACAGGTAGAGAGAGACAAAATTAGAGTAGGTAATTATCAGCGTATGTGTACAGTACAGAAAGACAACATTAAAAGCAAATTATTTTAATCAAACTACTTCCCCTTCATGACTGTTATTATTATGTTATGTGACATTGCCTAATGGAAGGTAGACTAGACCAACAGTCAGAAGGGTATGCTCTAATTTTAATCTTAAACTCTCTGAGACTTAATTCCTTCATCTGTACACAAAGTGAACAGACATATGTGCCTGCCTACCTGATGGTTCAATTTGAAAATCATAGCAAATTAGAGCTAGAAGGCCAATTAAACATTTTATGGTTTAGCTTATTCCTTCTAAACATGATGGAACTGAGGTTTAGGAGAAGACAAAGGTAGTTCATTTGAATATTGGGTCTAGAACTCAAGTCTCTTGAGGTAATCTCCCAGGAATTAGAAAGAAAAAAATGAAAATTGAAGTGAAAAAGAAAAAATGGGCAAACAGTGTAGAATTACAATACCTAAATAATAGGAGTCACGGAAAGACAGAAGACAGAAAAATGGAAGAGAGGATCATCCATGAAATAATTCAAGAAAGTGGAACAACCTGAAGGAAATATATTTCCAAATTGAAAAGGCCCACCAAGTGTCCATCACAATACGTGAAACTGTACCTTGGTATGGATTCATTATTGTGAAATTCAAGAACGTTGGGGATGGAAAGATTCTTCAAGCTACCAGGGGTCGGGGGGGCAGATAACATTGGAGAATCATGAAAAATTCTCAATATTGACAACAGATACTTCATTAGTAGTACTGTTTCATTTGCAACACTGAAATCTAGAAGAAAATGAATTGGTATTTTCAAAATGTTGAAGGATTCCAACCTCAAATCCCATACTCAACCCAACTATGAATGAAATGTGAAGGTAGAATAAAGTCATAGATGAGGTAAATTATAAGAAAAAGCTAAGCCATGACAGTGGTTATCTCCAGGGATGTAGAGGAAGAAGCAGACATTCTAGGAAGAACATAGAAGGGAATTCTAAAGGTGTGGTAATGATCATGTCTTAATGTGGGTAGTCTATTTTATTCTTCAATAAGAATAACAATTTCATTATTATCCATTAATAAGAATATAGAATATAAAATATAACAAGAAAAAATGAAATAAAAAATAAACACCAAAATGGTAAATTGAAAAATGACTATCAGTGGAGAGGGTGAATGGCAGTAGGGTTAAGAGGACTCAACTGGGGTGAGATTTCTCATGTGTGACTTTTCATATAATCTTGAATCAAGTAAATATATTGTCAAAATCTTAAATTAAAAATTGAAAAGAGAAACAAACTACCCTAAGGGTGAAGATAAACTGTGAATAATTCATCAAAGCTACATTTTCATGAAAGCATAATATCTCCAAAATGGATGAAGAATTTAAATAAGCACTTCATAGAAAGGAAACACTGAAAGGTCAATAAACATTTGAAAGAAATAATCACTCTCACTATCAATCATGGAAGTACTAATTGAAATAATAATAAACACAGCTTTTTTTTTTTTTGAAAGATTTATTTACTTGAGAGAGAGAACATATGTGGGAGAGGCAGAGGGAGAGGGAGATAGAATCTCAAGCAGAGGGGCGTCTGGGTGGCTCAGTGAATTAAGGATCTGCCTTCAGCTCAGGTTATGATCCTAGGATCAAGCCCCATATTGGGCTCCCTGCTCAGCAGGATATCTGCGACTCCCTCTCCCTCTACTTCTTTCCCACTTGTGCACTCATGCACGTGTACTCTCTCTCTCTCTCTCTCTCTCTCTCTCTCTCTCCAGTAAATAAATAAATAAAATCTTTTAAAAAAAGAAAAGAATCTCAAGCAGACTCCGTGCTGAGCACGGAGCCCTACGTGGGACTCGATCTCAGGACCCTGAGATCAGGACCTGAGCTGAAACCAAGAGTCAGTCTCTGAATCGACTGCACCACCCTGGTACCCCATAAAATACAGTTTTATACCTATCATTGGTGTGACATTACCTCAATTTGGCTAGGATACAGAGAAATGAAGATTCTCATATTCTGGTGGTAGAATGTAAATTGGTGTAATCTGTCAAAGTCTAAGAAGCAGATGACACACCTACTCTTTTCACTATACATCCTTTATGGGCTATGTCTTAGAGAAGCTCACACATTTGCACAGGAAGCATACATGAATATTCCACATCATTCACCCTTAACACTGAAACATCAGAAACAATGTAAATGGCCATCAACACAAGAATAGGTGAATAAATAGTAGTATATTCAAACCACAGTATAAAATATATCATTAAAATAAGTGAACTTGGGCTAATCCATATGTATCAACCTATATAAATTTTGAAAGAACAATATTGACTGGAGGAAAGAAATCAATTTGCAGAATTATTCATAAGCAATGTGGAGTTACTTAGATAATTTTAAAAGAAAGTAGATTCAGGTATTTATATCATGTACCCCCCCAACAAAGTTAAAATACATGGAAGAAATTTTTATTTTTTTCCCCTTGAAAAAAAGAAAAACCCCTTGGGGTTCTTCTCCTTGGTATTTTTCACACTTACTCCTTCTTTTGCTACTACCATTCTTAGACCCAAGGGAAGAGCACCTGCCCCGGGGCTCATGTTTTAAAGGACTTCAATGCCACAAATATACATACATAAAAATGCAGGAAAGAATATATGGGCACCCCTTGAATTCAGGCTCTGGTGCTCTGTGATAACCCAACACAACGCACTCTGCTAAGCATTCACTTTTACACCTGAAGCCATTTCAGAGCCCCTCGAAGGACATCCACAAAACTAAAGGCGGTCACATCTCAGCACTCAGAAGCTTTGTGACTTATGCCCTTGCCAACACTGGAAACAGAATCTTTTGATTTATAAGAAAATTAGAATGGCAGAGTTACTAAAGTAAGAGAAAAAGGCTCACTTTTCAAATCTTTGTCAGATAATCAGGGACACAATAGATTTCTGCCTGTTACAATATTTCCCAGTAACGCTGAGGGTCCATTTTCTTGCTTTTCTTTGGAGATCATTACAAATTAGCACGGTGTTTGCAATATGCCATCTGAGAAATTCTGCAAAACTACATCATTTATAGAACTCTTAAACTTGATTATGTATAGGCTCAGACATAACAGGTGCCAATATGGTATCAGTTCTTTTGACTGTCAACTAAATGCATTGAATGTCAAAATTATTAGCTTAAGTATTGATAAAAATGTTTGGTAAGATTAGCTTTTTACAAATTAAAAAAATTTCAGCTTAAGTTAAAAACCTTTTACTAAGGGGTGGTTGGGTGGCTCAGTCAGTTGAGTGTCTGACTCTTGATTTCAGCTCAGGTCACGAACTCAGGGTCGTGGGACTGAGCCCCATGTCAGGCTACGTACTCAGTACAGAGTCTGCTTTTCCTACTCCCACTATACCTCCTCCTGTTCGCTCACTCTCTCTCTCAAATAAATAAAAAAATGTTTTGTTTAAAATCCTTTAACTAAAATATAGTTATTTATTAATTATAAATTTGTATTTGGCTTTTAATCTTAATTTTAATTTAGATTAGTGTAAACGGAATTAAATGTCCAGAAATCATATGAAAATATTGACTATAATAATTAGGGATTTTGGTGAAATGAAGACATGAAAAGAATTTCATGAAATAAATAGGTAATAATTAATGTTATATTTCCCTTTTTTATTACTTATCTAAATATCATTAACCCATCAACAGAACTAGATATACACAATAATCATTAATTTTAGGGGCTTAGCTTTTAAACATATCACGTTTTAAATTTTGTTATTATGAAGTTATGTTTCCCAAGATAAAAGGATAGCATCTGTCAATGTATATTGTAGGTTCACCCATTTGTTAGCTTGATTTGTAACTCTTGACTATACAGACCTATCATACATGGACCTCAGAGAAACAAAGGAACCAGTTAACAAGACCTAGTGTCCTTACAACAGCCTGGCACAGTTTTTAGCACTTGTGCCTGGGAACATTTTGAACAAGGAACAATCCTCTTTAGAGGGCCAATCAGGCATTGCTGTGCCTTGTTCTTTCTTCTACCTTCTTCTTGCTCTCTCAGAGAATTCTCTAATTCACATTCCCTAACATCTTTTTGTGGCTAAGTCTGAGACCTCAGCCAGTAGTATTTGCACTTGTAAAAACTATCTGCCATCACAGGTGATATCTTAATGTAAGAACTCTCTAGTTTACGTTAACAGACATCACTGGAGGAGACATTTTTGAACAAGGATGTCTTGTGTTTAAAGAACATGTATGTAAAATATGACAATTTCACAGTCGGAATTGTGGATTTTGTTGTCATGCCCAAAAAAGAAGTTCAGAGAATATTTTTATCTGTGTATTTTTTTTTAAACAAAAGAGAGCCACATTCCTAATCCCAAGGCCATTCCTAGGAAGCCTTTGAAGCAAATGTTTCTCTCTCTTCCATTTTTCAAGATTCTCTGGGCTTAAGAGAAATGGCTATCTAAATTTTATTTAAACTACTGACTCAACCTTTCAACCACCAAACACCACTTATTTATTACTTCCTTCCCCCATGGAGTTCATGTTCTGAGAGACAGTGTCTAGAAAATAAAATTCCTTTATTAAGTCATAATTTGCTTTTCTGTTTTTCATTAATCAGAAATATCTATAACTACCAAGCACAGCTTCTGAACAGCAGTAAGTAACTATGATCCTACCCTGAAATGATGTGATTACAACAAAAGCAAGATAAGGCATCTTTTTAATTATTCTGGACCTCTTTATTAAAATGAATAGGTTATTTTGTTTAGTCCTTTTAAAAATACTGCAAATAGCCTGCAGATCTGACTTGTTTTTACAGGCTATGAATTTCCTTTACTTCTTTAAAATCCTTTAATTATTGACATAAAAATAATAAAAATGCTGACTGAGGCTGGACTTCTGACTATGGTCAAGTGAGGACATAAGCAAATCCTTTCCCCCATCGGGAACTAAAAAGCTATAAAAAATTGACAAAATAACCATGTCAGTGCTCTGTAAATTGACCAAAGGCATAAAATAATCTGAGGGGCATTTATATGTGGGGGTAGGGCACAAAATTTAGCACCACAAAACGTACTTGTTTGACATCTGGATTATTTTAGGCTGATTGTTCTTAAGAAACATAAGGCCCAGAAAGAAACTTTGCCCTTTCTGCTAACTGACTAAAAGAATTTAGATAGAGAAGCTGCTCCAAAAGAAGGAATCAATCAATCTATGGATCTACCTATTATTATATAGAACTACAACATAACATGAACTAAGTGTGGTAGACAGGCAGGAACAGGTAACTAAGTCTGTTAAAATTATTCGCTGTGTGTGGCCCAGCAAAAATTTATTTACCAGGGTGCCTGGGTGGCTCAGTGGGTTAAAGCCTCTGCCTTCGGCTCAGGTCATGATCCCAGGGTCCTGGGATGGAGCCCCATATCGGGCTCTCTGCTCAGCGGGGAACCTGCTTTCCTCTCTCTCTCTCTCTCTGCCTGCCTCTCTGCCTACTTGTGATCTCTGTCAAATAAATAAATAAACTTTTTAAAAAAAATTTATTTACCAAACATATTCTTTATCATTTTCCTGTAAAGGGCTTTCCTTCCCTTTGAAGTCCCAAACTCCTACCTCCTATCTCCTTAGCTTTAGATGACATAAAAACCTCAATTGCTTCACTACCTACAGGCCTCAAATTCTTATGGAGCCCTTGTATGTACATAATTAAATTTGATTTTCTCTTGTTAATTAGTCTCATGTCAATTTCATTCTTAGACCACCAAAAGAACCTTGAAGGGTAAAGGAAAATTTCTCCTGCCTAACATATGCTGGAAGAGTGTTAAATTTACGAAAGACCTATTGGAGTTTGTAGTCCTTGCCTATGACTGCTCCCATAAACATCCCCCAGCGCGAACAATGTCACTCCCCAGCTCAGTTAGCAGAGAAGTTCTGTCAGCTTCTCTGCTGCAGGTGAAGTGGACTCATTCATTCTGGAGTGCTGGGTGATGCTCATGCCCATCACTGTTATCAAGGGAAGTGACCTCTGGGATCCACATCAGGGCTGACATCAGTATAAAAGGCAAGTAAGGCCCTCACCTTGGGCACAAAATTTAAGGAGGTGCCAAAAAATATATCAACCAAGATAAAATATTCTAATAAAGTATTTTTTTAAAAATCAGAAATAATGCAAGAAATTCCACGATGAACAAAATATCCAAATATTCAATAACAAGACACAGCCCTGGCAATGGATCCACTACAGTTGTGGTTGGGGCAAGCATATTCCTGGCTGAGGCAGGAATGCATACTGTTAATTTTGTGGGTATGATAGTGACATTGCGGTCATTTAAGAAAATGTCCCTAGAGGGGAGGAGTCAAGATGGCGGAGAAGTAGCAGCTGAGACTACTTCAGGTTGCGGGAGATCAGCTAGATAGCTTATCTAAAGATTGCAAACACCTACAAATCCAACGGGAGATCGAAGAGAAGAAGAACAGCAATTCTAGAAACAGAAAATCAACCACTTTCTGAAAGGTAGGACTGGCGGAGAAGTGAATCCAAAGCGACGGGAAGATAGACCGCGGGGGGAGGGGCCGGCTCCCGGCAAGCGGCGGAGCAACGGAGCACAAAATCGAGACTTTTAAAAGTCTGTTCCGCTGAGGGACATCGCTCCAGAGGCTTAACTGGGGTGAAGCCCACGCGGGGCCAGTGTGGCCTCAGGTCCCGCAGGGTCACAGAAGGATCCGGGTGTCTGAGTGTCGCAGAGCTTGCAGGTATTAGAACAGGGAAGCCGGCTACAGAGACGGAGCCGAGGAGTGAGCTCACAGCTCGGGCTTACCTTGAACCGGTCGCAGGCTCGGTGAGCTCGGAGCGCGGCCGGAGGCCAGGCAGACGGGAGTAATTGGACGCTGTTCCCTGAGGGCGCACTGAGGAGTGGGACCCCGAGCTCTCGGCTCCTCCGGGCCGGAGACTGGGAGGCCGCCATCTTCCTTCCCGTCCTCCGGACTCTACGGAAAGCGCTCAGGGAACAAAAGCTCCCGAAAGCAAACCCGAGCGGATTACTCAGCCCGGCCCCTGGTAAGGGCGGTGTGACTCCGCCTGGGGCAAAGACACTTGAAAATCACTACAACAGGCCCCTCCCCCAGAAGATCAACAAGAAACCCAGCCAGGACCAAGTTCACTTACGAGGAGTGCAGTTTCAATACCAAGGAGAGCAGCGGAATTCCAGAGGAGGAGAAAGCAAAGCACGGAACTCATGGCTTTCTCCCCGTGATTCTTTAGCCTTGCAGTTAATTTAATTTTTTTTTCTTTTTCAATTTTTTTCTCTTCTTCTGCTAAATTTTTTTAAACTTTTACCCTTTTCTTTTTTAACGTTTTTTAACTAGTTTATCTAATATATATATATTTTTTCCTTTTTATATTTTTTTCATTATTGGTTTTCTTTTTTTATTTGTTTCTTTTTTCTTTTTTCTTTTTTTTTTTTTTTCTTTCTGAACCTCTTTTTATCCCCTTCCCCCCCCCCTCACGATTTGGGATCTCTTCTGATTTGGCTAAAGCATATTTTCCTGGGGTTGTTGCCACCCTTTTAGTATTTTAATTACTCCTTCATATACTCTTATCTGGACAAAATGACAAGGCGGAAAAATTCACCACAAAAAAAAGAACAAGAGGCAGTACCAAAGGCTAAGGACCTAATCAATACAGACATTGGTAATATGTCAGATTTAGAGTTCAGAATGACGATTCTCAAGGTTCTAGCTGGGCTCGAAAAAGGCATGGAAGATATTAGAGAAACCCTCTCGGGAGATATAAAAGCCCTTTCTGGAGAAATAAAAGAACTAAAATCTAATCAAGTTGAAATAAAAAAAGCTATTAATGAGGTGCAATCAAAAATGGAGGCTCTCACTGCTAGGATAAATGAGGCAGAAGAAAGAATTAGCGATATAGAAGACCAAATGACAGAGAATAAGGAAGCTGAACAAAAGAGGGACAAACAACTACTGGACCACGAGGGCAGAATTCGAGAGATAAGTGACACCATAAGACGAAACAACATTAGAATAATAGGGATTCCAGAAGAAGAAGAAAGAGAGAGGGGAGCAGAAGGTATATTGGAGAGAATTATTGGAGAGAATTTCCCCAATATGGCAAAGGGAACAAGCATCAAAATTCAGGAGGTTCAGAGAACCCCCCTCAAAATGAATAAGAATAGGTCCACACCCCGTCACCTAATAGTCAAATTTACAAGTCTTAGTGACAAAGAGAAAATCCTGAAAGCAGCCCGGGAGAAGAAGTCTGTAACATACAATGGTAAAAATATTAGATTGGCAGCAGACTTATCCACAGAGACCTGGCAGGCCAGAAAGAGCTGGCATGATATATTCAGAGTACTAAACGAGAAAAACATGCAGCCAAGAATACTATATCCAGCTAGGCTATCATTGAAAATAGAAGGAGAGATTAAAAGCTTCCAGGACAAACAAAAACTGAAAGAATTTGCAAACACCAAGCCAGCTCTACAGGAAATATTGAAAGGGGTCCTCTAAGCAAAGAGAGAACCTAAAAGTAGTAGATCAGAAAGGAACAGAAACAATATACAATAGCAGTCACCTTACAGGCAATACAATGGCACTAAATTCATATCTCTCAATAGTTACCCTGAATGTCAATGGGCTAAATGCCCCAATCAAAAGACACAGGGTATCAGAATGGATAAAAAAACAAAACCCATCTATATGTTGCCTACAAGAAACTCATTTTAAACCCGAAGACACTTTCAGATTTAAAGTGAGGGGGTGGAAAAGAATTTACCATGCTAATGGACATCAGAAGAAAGCAGGAGTGGCAATCCTTATATCAGATCACTTAGATTTTAAACCAAAGACTATAATAAGAGATGAAGATGGACACTATATCATACTCAAAGGATCTGTCCAACAAGAAGATCTAACAATTGTAAATATCTATGCCCCTAACGTGGGAGCAGCCAACTATATAAACCAATTAATAACAAAATCAAAGAAACACATCGACAATCATACAATAATCGTAGGGGACTTTAACACTCCCCTCACTGAAATGGACAGATCATCCAAGCAAAAGATCAACAAGGAAATAAAGGCCTTAAATGACACACTGGACCAGATGGACATCACAGATATATTCAGAACATTTCATCCCAAAGCAACAGAATACACATTCTTCTCTAGTGCACATGGAACATTCTCCAGAATAGATCACATCCTTGGTTCTAAATCAGGTCTTAACTGTTATCAAAAAATTGGGATCATTCCCTGCATATTTTCAGACCACAATGCTCTGAAGCTAGAACTCAATCGCAAGAGGAAATTTGGAAAGAACCCAAATATATGGCGACTAAACAGCATCCTTCTAAAGAATGAATGGGTCAACCAGGAAATTAAAGAAGAATTGAAAAAATTCATGGAAACAAATGATAATGAAAATACAACAGTTCAAAATCTGTGGGACACAACAAAGGCAGTCCTGAGAGGAAAATATATAGCGGTACAAGCCTTTCTCAAGAAACAAGAAAGGTCTCAGGTACACAACCTAACCCTACACCTAAAGGAGCTGGAGAAAGAACAAGAAAGAAACCCTAAACCCAGCAGGAGAAGAGAAATCATAAAGATCAGAGCAGAAATCAATGAAATAGAAACCAAAAAAACAATAGAACAAATCAACGAAACTAGGAGCTGGTTCTTTGAAAGAATTAATAAGATTGATAAGCCCCTGGCCAGACTTATCAAAAAGAAAAGAGAAAGGACCCAAATAAATAAAATCATGAATGAAAGAGGAGAGATCACAACGAACACCAAAGAAATACAGACAATTAAAAGAACATACTATGAGCAACTCTATGCCAACAAATTTGACAATCTGGAAGAAATGGATGCATTCCTAGAGACATATAAACTACCACAACTGAACCAGGAAGAAATAGAAAGCCTGAACAGGCCCATAACCAGTAAGGAGATTGAAACAGTCATCAAAAATCTCCAAACAAACAAAAGCCCAGGGCCAGATGGCTTCCCGGGGGAATTCTACCAAACATTTAAAGAAGAACTAATTCCTATTCTCCTGAGACTGTTCCAAAAAATAGAAATGGAAGGAAAACTTCCAAACTCATTTTATGAGGCCAGCCTCACCTTGATCCCCAAACCAGACAAGGATCCCATCAAAAGAGAGAACTACAGACCAATATCCTTGATGAACACAGATGCAAAAATTCTCACCAAAATACTAGCCAATAGGATTCAACAGTACATTAAAAGGATTATTCACCACGACCAAGTGGGATTTATTCCAGGGCTGCAAGGTTGGTTCAACATCCGCAAATCAATCAATGTGATACAACACATTAATAAAAGAAAAAACAGGAACCATATGATACTCTCCATAGATGCTGAAAAAGCATTTGACAAAGTACAGCATCCCTTCCTGATCAAAACTCTTCAAAGTGTAGGGATAGAGGGCACATACCTCAATATTATCAAAGCCATCTATGAAAAACCCATCGCAAATATCATTCTCAATGGAGAAAAACTGAAAGCTTTTCCGCTAAGGTCAGGAACACGGCAGGGATGTCCGTTATCACCACTGCTATTCAACATAGTACTAGAAGTCCTAGCCTCAGCAATCAGACAACAAAAAGAAATTAAAGGCATCCAAATCGGCAAAGAAGAAGTCAAACTATCACTCTTCGCAGATGATATGATACTATATGTGGAAAACCCAAAAGACTCCACTCCAAAACTGCTAGAACTTGTACAGGAATTCAGTAATGTGTCAGGATATAAAATGAATGCACAGAAATCAGTCGCATTTCTCTACACCAACAACAAGACAGAAGAAAGAGGAATTAAGGAGTCCATCCCATTTACAATTGCACCCAAAACTATAAGATACCTAGGAATAAACCTAACCAAAGAGACTAAGAATCTATACACAGAAAACTATAAAGTACTCATGAAAGAAATTGAGGAAGACACAAAGAAATGGAAAAATGTTCCATGCTCCTGGATTGGAAGAATAAATATTGTGAAAATGTCTATGCTACCTAAAGCAATCTACACATTTAATGCAATTCCTATCAAAGTACCATCCATTTTTTTCAAAGAAATGGAACAAATAATCCTAAAATTTATATGGAACCAGAAAAGACCGCGAATAGCCAAAGGAATATTGAAAAAGAAAGCCAGAGTTGGTGGCATCACAATTCCGGACTTCAAGCTCTATTACAAAGCTGTCATCATCAAGACAGCATGGTACTGGCACAAAAACAGACACATAGATCAATGGAACAGAATAGAGAGCCCAGAAATAGACCCTCAACTCTATGGTCAACTAATCTTCGACAAAGCAGGAAAGAATGTCCAATGGAAAAAAGACAGCCTCTTCAATAAATGGTGTTGGGAAAATTGGACAGCCACATGCAGAAAAATGAAATTGGATCATTTCCTTACACCACACACGAAAATAGACTCAAAATGGATGAAGGACCTCAATGTGAGAAAGGAATCCATCAACATCCTTGAGGAGAACACAGGCAGCAACCTCTTCGACCTCAGCTGCAGCAACATCTTCCTAGGAACATCGCCAAAGGCAAGGGAAGCAAGGGCAAAAATGAACTATTGGGATTTTATCAAGATCAAAAGCTTTTGCACAGCAAAGGAAACAGTAAACAAAACCAAAAGACAACTGACAGAATGGGAGAAGATATTTGCAAACGACATATCAGATAAAGGGCTAGTGTCCAGAATCTATAAAGAACTTAGCAAACTCAACACCCAAAGAACAAATAATCCCATCAAGAAATGGGCAGAAGACATGAACAGACATTTCTGCAAAGAAGACATCCAGATGGCCAACAGACACATGAAAAAGTGCTCCATATCACTCGGCATCAGGGAAATACAAATCAAAACCACAATGAGATACCACCTCACACCAGTCAGAATGGCTAAAATTAACAAGTCCGGAAATGACAGATGCTGGCGAGGATGCGGAGAGAGGGGAACCCTCCTACACTGTTGGTGGGAATGCAAGCTGGTGCAACCACTCTGGAAAACAGCATGGAGGTTCCTCAAAATGTTGAAAATAGAACTACCCTATGACCCAGCAATTGCACTGCTGGGTATTTACCCTAAAGATACAAACGTAGTGATCCGAAGGGGCACATGCACCCGAATGTTTATAGCAGCAATGTCTACAATAGCCAAACTATGGAAAGA
Source organism: Lontra canadensis (assembly GCF_010015895.1). Classification (NCBI taxonomy): domain Eukaryota; kingdom Metazoa; phylum Chordata; class Mammalia; order Carnivora; family Mustelidae; genus Lontra; species Lontra canadensis. Next base: position 2,510,222 of record NW_022631125.1, read on the forward strand.
ACCTAGATGTCCATCAACAGACGAATGGATAAAGAAGATGTGGTATATATATACAATGGAATACTATGCAGCCATCAAAAGAAATGAAATCTTGCCATTTGCGACAACATGGATGGAACTAGAGGGTATCATGCTTAGCGAAATAAGTCAATCGGAGAAAGACAACTATCATATGATCTCCCTGATATGAGGGAGAGGAGATGCAGCATGGGGGGTTAATGTGGTAGGAGAAGAGTAAATGAAACAAGTTGGGATTGGGAGGGAGACAAACCATAAGTGACTCTTAACCTCACAAAACAAACTGAGGGTTGCTGGGCAGAGGGGGGTTGGGGGGGGAGGTTATGGACATTGGGTAGGGTATGTGCTATGGTGAGTGCTGTGAAGTTTGTAAACGTGGAGATTCACAGACCTGTACCCCTGGGGGAAAAAAAATATATATATATATATATGTTTATAAAAAATAAAATTATAAAAATTAAAAAAAAAAAAAAAGAAAATGTCCCTAATTTTAGAGATGCATATTTGAAATTTGTTTTAAACAACTTCAGTAATGGTAAAACAAAAAAACAGTATGGTAAAGTATGGCAAATTTTGCTAACTCTTTAACCTGAGTGAATGAAGTATAGGGACTTATTGTGTTATTCTATCTACTTACATGGAGGTTTGAAATTTTTCATTGTAGATCCTTATTTATTTATTTATTTATTTTTAAGATTTTTTTTTTAAGATTTTATTTATTTATTTGACAGAGAGAGATCACAAGTAGGTAGAGAGGCAGGCAGAGAGAGAGAAAGGGAAGCAGGCTTCCTGCTGAGCAGAGAGCCCGATGTGGGGCTCGATCCCAGGACCCTGGGATCATGACCTGAGCCGAAGGCAGAGGCTTTAACCACTGAGCCACCCAGGCGCCCCTGTAGATCCTTTTTTTAATAATCAAAAGAAAAGATTGTTTCAGGCCAGGTCACCTTTTGGTAAGAAGGGAACTGCAGGGTTTTTCTGAGGCATACTACCTCACCAGTGTGAATCAGGAAATTTCACATCGACTGCTTAAAGTCACATTCCCGAAAGAGGTTAAAACTGTAATTAGGTCTTGGTTTATTGTCGTGGGGGGCAAATGACTCCAATTTTAGCATGTTGTTTCTTTTCCAACAATATTAAATCAAATGAGGTCCAAAGCGATCACAAAGGTCAAGATTCCCTACTGGTTAAGCACCATTTATAAACTGGATGGCAATTAATTATATGAAACAATTTTAGTGAAAAACAGTACTGTGTAGAATGGTATCTTTTTGTAAAAACATTTGTTCACCCACCTATTTGATGACACATCTTTACATAGTGGGGTTTTGATAACTTTCCAGTGTTTAATATTATTATGGAATTTAATATTGATTATGAAAATTTAATATTAATTAATTTAATATAAATTATGAAAACTTTTGACTGTAGGATTTGGGGTGAGGTTTTTTTTTTTTTTACCTTCTTCTCAATTTCTGTATCATAACCATAAAGGGTAGAATCATTACTGTTTTTAACATTGCTAGTTGTGGGGTGCCTGGGTGGCTCAGATGGTTAAGCATCTATCCACATAGGTCATGATTCCAGGGTCCCAGGATGGAGCCCCATATTGGGCTCCATGCTCAGCAGGAAACCTGCTTCTCCGTCTCCCTCTGCCTGCCACTCCCCCTTCTTGTCAAATAAATAGATGAAATCTTTTTTAAAAAAGTTGCTAGTCATGATCCATTAAGGTGATTTTGTAATCCACTAATGAGGCACGACCCACTAATTGAAAGACACTGCCTCGGAGGACCCAAAAATATATTTAATTCTTGAAATGACGAAGTGAATTATCTAATTGGAAAGATAAATATTTAATTTAGGATGCACATTAAAAGAGACATGTGATTTAAGGTAAAGAAATATTCCAGATTAGTGTCACAAGACATCAAAGAAGGGCAAAAAGTCTCTGTAAATGAGTAGTCAGCAATAGCTTAATGTTGTAGAGAAGTCAAGGAATATGGGTGACATACATGAGCAAAAAGAGAGGGAGAATAGGCTCTGAAGGACATTGCATGAGCAGAAATGGAGAAATGTAAATGATGTGTATTTGGAAAATGAAATGAACCTGTGTGGTCTGAAGTCACACAAGAGATAATAAAGGAATGATATTTTCTTATCAAGTAAGATTTTGACACAGAACTCCCAGACTTGTCATGTTCCTGCAATAGGCTTAAATTAGGATTTTATTTATTCTCCAAACCCTAACAACAATACAGACAACCTTCCACTAACTTTCCTGGAATATATTTCTGATCAAAAGACCATCTTTACATATATGAAGAGCCTTGGGACTGTTTCATTATTGACTTCCTGTAAAGTTCAGATACATTGTTCTTCTGCGGTCCCGTATCTTTCTTAACAGAAGCTTTCAAGGAGACTGTACGTGGTACATACACTGCTCATAAACTGACTTGATTCACACTGGTACTTTTTAATAACCTTTATCCTAGGAGGATGGCTCTGTGTCCCCAGTGGAAACACCAGAGGCCTCAAGATTTATCTCTAACAATAACAGCATAGCTAGGATTTTTATACTCGAAAATGCATCATGTACAATAGAAAAATACTCTTTTTCCTTAAAACATGCACCCCTGAAAGGAGCCAATAGCTCCCTAATATAAATAAGGCAAATTTAACCCTTGTATGTGTCAAGTGAGTATTAAAAGTGGTGATTGCTTTTGAAAAAACTTCATGTACTCTTTTTTCCTTCAGTTATTGAATTAAATACTAATCTCTATGCAAATTTAGATCCCAGAAGATATTCAGGGGGCCTTAGAGTATTTTCTGATATATCCATTATATATATGTATGTATGTGTATATATATATATATATATATATATACACACACACACACACATACATATACATATATACACATACACACACACAAATTTTAAGGATTTTATCTATTTATTTGAGAGAGAAAACACAACCAGGAGGAGGAGAGAGGGAGAAGTAGACTCCCTGCTGAGCAGGGAGACTGATGCGGGGTTCAATCCCAGGACCTTAAGATCATAACCTGAGCCGAAGGCAGAGGTTTAACAGACTAAGCCACCCAGGGACCCACAGAGGACACATCTGCAACATATGGAAACCTAGAGGACACATCTGCAACATGTGGAAATATTGAACTATTAGAGATGTCAGAGAAGATAGTTAAAATAATACATGGGCAGAGCTGCCATACATGTTTTAAAACATTCTCTACATAAAACTGCAAAAGTAAAATTCTTTCCTCTTATGTTACTGTATGAATTAAATGAAAGGGACATTCCATTGATAAAGGCAGATTAAGATCTTAATTGTGGAAAGAAAATAATCAACAAAAACTAACATTTGCAGTCTGGGGACTTTAACCAAGAAATAATTTTAAAATAATTGATAGAAATCAACCAACAGAAATGAAATTTTAATAGAAGAAAGAAAGAGGTCCATTTCTTTTCCCCGAATAGAAGTGTTTTTTCAGGTTATATTCTCCTCCTGGTTTTCCACTGGTTCAGAATTTCTCACTTACAGTTACAAAGTATAATGTGCCAGATTTATTATTATGTTTACAGTGATAAAGATATCCTCTTTTACTTTATTTCTTGTGAAACAGATTAGAATTAAAAATCAGGACATACAACACTCCTGGCCATTTTTTGGTCTATCAATAGTTTACTAACCACCAGCCTTCAAGAAGCAGTCTTCTAGAGAAGGAGTCCAAGGCATCAACAGGCCCACACAATCCCATGTGAGGTAAGTGCCCATGTGATGTAAGGTTTAAATACGGGTTATTCCCTAATATGAACAAGGTATCTCTCTAGTATACGAGAAAACATCATGGAGAATTCATGTATTATGTATAGTGATTCTTCTGATCTATGAACACAGTATATTTCTCTACTTCTCATTTAAAACTTCTCTCAGTAAGGTTTTCTAGAGATGAAGCAATACATGAACATGGTTTTTTTTTTCCAAGATTACTCCTATTTATTTTTGATGCTATTATAGCTTCATTTTAAAAGTCATTTTATGATCATCCTTTCTCAGTGTATGGAAACATAATTTATTTCGGGCACTGGCCTTGTATTCGTAAATCTTACCAAAGTCATTTATTAATTTTAGTGAATTTTTGGTAGATACTTTGGTGTTTTCTTTGCACATGGCTATGTCACATAAGAATAAAAAGAATTTTTTACTTCTTCCTTTACAACCTGTGCACATTTTATTTCTTTTTCCTTCCCTACTGTACTAGTTAGAATCTTCAGCACAATACTGAATAAATGGAGAGCTCACATACTTGTCTCATTCCTAATGACTGTGTGAAACTGTGTAGTCCCTCACAATTCATTATTATGTTAGCTGTATGAAAGATGCTCTTCATCAGGGTGGATGAAATTCCTTTATACTTTCAGTTTGCTAAGATTTATTTTTTACCATGAATGGATGTTGAATTTTTGCCAAATGATCGTTTGCATCTATTAAGATGAACACCTGCATTTTTCTTTTTATACTACTAATATGATGAATTATATTGATTTTCAACATTAACAAATTTGTATTGTTAGGGTATGACCCAGTTGGTCATGATTATCCTTTTAAAATTTTACTGTTTTGATTTTCTAATACTTCTGTAAGAAGTGTTTCATCCATATTTATGAGGGACAGTCATCTCTAGTTTGATTTTATTGCAATATCTTTGTCTGCATTTGGTATCACAGTAATGCCAAATTTATAAAAATCATCTGAGAAGTATCTTCTCCACTTCTGTTTTCAATACATGCTTGCATATATCTTTCATCTTTTAACATTTGTTGGAATTCAAATGTGAAACCATACAGGTCTGGCTTTTTATAAAAATCATACCTTCTCTCTCTCTCTCTTTCTTTCCAGAGAAGGAAATTCACTACAAATTCAATCTCCTTTAAACAGAGAGAGTTAATCAGGTTATCTATTTCTTCCTAAGTGAGCTCTGATATTATGTGTCTTTCAAGGAATGTGTTCATTTCATCTACATCATCAAATTTATTGACATAAAGTTATTAATAATATTCCCAAAAAGGGAATATTTATTTAATATCTATATGACCTATAGTGATGTCTCTCATTTTCCCTGATATTAGTAATTTGTGTACTGTTTTTTTCTTGATAAATCTAAGTATTTATCAATTCTATTGATATTTTCAAAGAACAAACTTATGGTTTCATTGATTTCTGGTTTTTGTTGTCGTCTTCTATCTTATTAATTTCTGCTCTTATTATCTCCTTCCTTCTGCTTGCTTTGGGCTCAATGTGTTCTTCCACTTCTAATTTCTTAAGTTGGAAACATACATGGCTTTAACTATAAACCAGTAATGTCAGTATGTTATTTTAATTCCTTGAATTAAAAATAGTTATTAAATATTCCTTGGGATTTCTGCCTTTAGGTGTAAGTTGGTTAATTTCCAAATATTTTAGGATTTTCCACATACCTTTCCTTAGCCCTTCTCTTGATTTTCAATTTTATTTCATAAGGAAACATTTTTTAATGATTTAATTAACTTTAAATTGGCAAGATTTACTTTATGGCCCAGAATATGATCTAACTTGGAGAATGTTCCATGTACTCTTGAAAAGAATGTGTAGTCTATTGTTGGTTGAAGTGTTCTAGAACCAACAATCAGATTGAGTTGGTTTACAGTGTTGTTCAGGTCTGCACTGTTGCCGATTTTTTGTCTATTTGTTCCATCAATTAATGAAAGATAAGTGTTGAAAACTGAAACTAAAATTGTGCTATTTCTTATGTCATTTCTATTAGTTTTTGCTTTCTGTATGTGATGCCCTGTAGTACTTGCATACACATTTGGGATTGTCATGATGTCTCAAAAAAAAACAATCTATTTATCTTTATATAATATCCCACTTTATCATTAGTAGTATGTTTTATTATGAAACATACTTTTTGTAATATTCTTACAAACAACCCCCACCCTTCTTTTGACTTCTGCTCTCCTGGAGGTATACATTTTTCTATTCTTTTATTTATAAGCAATCAATGTCTTTATATTTGACATAGGTTTCTGATAGTCAACAAAGAGCTGGACTTTACTTTTTAAGTCAACCTGAAACCCTCTGTCTTACATACAATGTTTAGAATACTTCCATTTTATGTAACTCTTTATATGGTTGTTATCATCTTCCCCTTTTTTCCTATTACTCCCGTATTTTCTTAGTCCTTTTTTCCCTCTTTCTATCCCTTTTACGTTAATTGATACTTTTACATTAATTGAATGTTTCTTATTGTACCTACATTATTTATTAGTCAAATCTTATTTAGTGGTTGCTTTAGAGATTACAATACATAAATTGAATTTATCACATTATACCTTGAAATACTATTACCCACTTTGTATACAGTATAAGACACTAAAAACAATACACTTCCACTTTCTATCATTTGTCCTTTGTCCTGCTCTCGCTATGCACTTTATTGCTACATGTATGTCACTTCCACATATGTTAGAAATCCCACAAAACACTACTATCATTCCTGATTTCTTTAAAAACTCTAAAAATATGAAAAGGAGGCTTTTACAGTCACCTTCATGTTACTATCTCTAGCACTCTATTTCTTTAAGTACAGCCTAATTTCTCTCTGGCATGTAGAACCTTCTTTCCTGCCAAAAATTTACTCTTTTGCTTATTGCAGACCGGGTCTGTTGGCATTAGATTTTCTTTCTTTTTGCCTGAAAAATTTTTCAGCCACCCTCATTTGTGATGTCCACATTCAGTAAGCCTCAGTCTTGAGCTTCAAATACCTAGAAATATGGAGTGAGGATTTCTCAGCATTCCTGCCCTTCCTACTGCTATGCCAACAAAAGTTTTTCTTGAACCTATAGAGGATCTGGGATGGGAGAGGGCTTTCTGCCCCTCTGCCAGGGGTAGAAGGCTTTTGATTTTATTCTTCCCCCAAGAGGAGCATAACAGTGGTGAGATGGTTTCCAGTACTTTCCATAATCGGTAGATTACAATTTCTCTATACTTAGTGCAAGGCACATGGTGTGATTATAAGCAGGTTTCCTGTACACCCCATAATAGCAGTTTACTTTTGTTTGTGACTTGGTTTGTTTTGTTTTTTACTGTTGCAAAAAAGAGAGAGAGAGAGTGTGTGTGCGTGCAAGTGCACACAACTTGGGGGAGGGGCACAGGAAGAAGCCATCTCCCATCTGATCTGAGCAGGGAACCTGATGCGGGGCTCAATCCCAGGACCCTGGGATCATGACCTGAGCCAAGGCAGAGGTTTAACTGACTGGACCACCCAGATACCCTGTTTGTGACTTGGGAAAAGAGGGTTTCCCACTTGTTTCCCAGAGACACATGGCTGTTGCAACTACTCCTACCTTCAAAGCAGTGAATCTTTGCCTGGCTCACAGGAGGGTGTCTACCATTTCCATGGTGTCAGGTGGTCAGAAGTAATGGATCTTTGCCTAGATCTGAGTAAAAGAGGATTTCCTGGCCCTCTGCCAACAGCTTATGGGTTTTACTTCTTATGAGAGAAAGGTGTAATAACTGGGTGGTGTTTCATGTCTGTGCTCTCAGGCCTCCTGCCCTCCTCCTAATCTTTCTCATGAATACCTGGCGAGAGAAACAAAGAACGGAGCTCAGGAAGGAATGGGGCTCAGAATACACTGTCACACTATCCCATCCTTGGTCTTCAGGAATTTCTAAAATTTGAGCTATCTTCTTCTCATTTGATTTTATCTAAGATACCTTTTCTTATGCTCTGTCAGTGGGGAAGCAGCTTGTATCTCTTTCCTTGCTGGGGCCTATTGCCCTTTGGAATTCACTTTACATCGTTGCCTTAAGACGTTCATCTGTATCATGAGATCAGGAAAAGTTGGGGTGCCAGCATGGCTCAGTCATTAAGCATCTGCCTTTGGCCTAGGTCATGATCCCAGGGTCCTGGGATTGAGCCTCACATCAGGCTCCCTGTTCAGTGGGAAGCCTGCTTTCCCTCTCCCACCCCCCTTGCTTGTGTTCCTGCTGCTCTTGTTGTCTCACTGTGTGTGTCAAACAAATATATAAAATCTTTTTTAAAAATCAGGTAAAGTGATGGCTGTGCATTGTTTTCTGTATTACAGTGGAAGAAATATTAACTTGGGTCTTTCTAGATCCTTAGCATTGTCCTGGAATCTTTAGAAGATGATATGAAATGAGAAGACAAGGCTAGTACATCATAAATACTATTTGCCCACAAACATCCTCCTAAAGTCTATTTGCATAAGGAGTAATCACTGAAGTTAAAACATGGAATGAAAAGTTCACTAAAATATTCATATCTAGGGAAGAGAAATACACAAATAGGATGAGAATCGGGTAGTTTTTATCATGCAGAAAGCATAACTTTGAACAAACAGATCCTCAGGACTATTAAAATTAGCATATTGGGATGGGAAGAAATCTAGGGTACAAGGAGAGCAAATGGATACTCGTTGGGTAGCACTTCCTACACTGGTTATCAGAAAAGAATGGAATTTTTTTGAGGTAGAGTGATGGAATATGGCATTTATCATTCTGCCTCTGTTCCTCATTCTTCCTAACTTCCATAATTCCTTCAAGCATGAAAGCAACTTGAATAAAGACAAAAGGAAATAATCACATGTGATGATTTAAGTCTTGCCCCCAGAACATTCTTATGACCACAGTGGAGTGAATCAGAATCCAGTTGCTGAATTGATGTTCCCTGTGAACAAAGTATTACGCTCTAATTTTCCTTATAGAACAGAGGATTGTTTATATCCATTAAACATTGTCTGTGAAAAAGCCTTTTCTCAGCATTTGAACTATTTGTCTAATGGTGTAATTGGGAAGGCAGTAGAAGCAGAATAGTGGCATGATGTTACTGGGCTAGGAGGGAACAGTAAAAGGAAGATTTTCATGATGAGTGTTTTGATAAATCAGACCAATCTACTTACTGAAAAATACTGAGAACAAAACAAAAAAACTAAACAAAATATAAATATGAAGGGGGGTGATATTTGCCACTGTAAAATGTATCTCTTTGGCATGTAAACTGTTATCACATCTTAGCCTTTTGGCTAAGATGAAGTATGGCATGTAAAATGTTTTCAGCTGATTTTTTTGAAGAATTTTATTTATTTATTCAGAGAGAGAGAGCACAAATCGGGGGAAGGGCAGAGCGGGAGAGAGAGAAAGAATCTCAGGGAGATGTACACTGAGCGTGGAGCCCAATGTGGGGCTCGATCCCACCACCCTCAGATCACAACCTGAGCTGAAATCAAGAGTTGGATGCTCAACTGACTGAGCCACCAGGTGCCCCACAGCGGATTATTTTTAATAAACAGAAGACTCAAGATTTTCTTTTTGCTTCTCCCCTTAATTGCCTAAAAGAATTAAAAAGAGGACCTGCTCCAGGAAGGGAGCTATCATCCTAGGTAACTCTAGTATACTATGAACTACATAGGAGGGAAGAACCTAGTAATACCAGTTTGATCAAACTCTTCTCTCTATCTCATTGTTTCTAGACAGCCCAGAAAATACTTGTTTATCAAACATTCACTGTTTCCATTCCTCCTATGAATTGCCTTCCTTCCCTTTGAAACCTCAGAATTTTACCTCTTCTTCTTAGTCCAGGATGACATATACACCTCATTTTGCTTGTTTTTGGAATCTCTCATGTTTCTGTGGATTTCCCATATGAACGTAATTAAATTTTATTTTCTCCTGTTAATCTACCTCATGTCAATTTAATTCTTAGACCAGCCAGAAAAACTTGAATGGTAAGAAAAATGTTTCCTCCCCAACAGTTGGCATTAGTCCTCAAGATAAACTTTAACTGGCTAAACTCTACTTGCCCAGGGACCACAGCGCTCAAAGAGTCTGAGACATCTCACAAATTGTAGCAGGAGGTAAGAATTCTAGGTACATCAGTCTCCAGATCTCTGCCTGAAGGGTCTAATGGAAATAAAAGTGGTGAGAATCTCATTTCTCTCTTTCTAAATTTAGATTAGGAGGCAAAGTATTTGTGGAATTTAGTTCCTTCAGATTAGCAACTCTGGTAAATTTGGTAATGAGTACACTGGATTTTACTGATCCATTTCTTCCCACGGACAGTGATTGCTTTTGTCTTTGTCTTTTGTGTCATTGTCTTAAGAAGGAAAAAAAAACAAGAGGTAAGAAAACAAGCATAGGCTGTCTGAGCTGGCCTCAAAGACTGACAAGCTCATAGTTCTCATCAGACTGGCATTTGCTTATTTTATTTTATTTGCTCACACCCGATTGGCCATCTGTTTAGACAAACTTTGCTGTACGTTAATATGCATGTGAGTTAAAGTGACTGCTAAGGGACATCTTGGAAGCGAAGGTGACAAAATTGGTGGGCAGAGGTCAAGTACTTAAGAATTCTAAAATTCTACTTTAAGAGCTGTTAGAAGGCTCACCACCTAACCCAAAGATACCTGTGTTAGGATCAATTCTTCATGGAATGGTTTAAATTGACACTAGGGCACCTGCCAACCTCATAAAATTTTCTGTATAAGGTACACTGTAAAACAAAATACAATCTCCAACCCTGAAGCCCATCCCTCCTAGGTATTCATTCAGCTCCAAAAGATCCAAGGTTTAGCTAAAGCTCTTAATGCATATATAAGAAAAACTGGATGAAGTTTCCCATTCATCTTATTGTATGTCTTGAGAGCTTGGCTTCATAACCAGTGAGAATATTGTCTCTGGTCTCTGCCAAGTGGAGTGTGCATGTACCAGCAGACATCTGGCAGACAGCAGAACAGATCATGGATCCAACAAGCCAGCTGGTCAGAACAGGTAACAACCTGGGCTTGCAAATGGCATCTCAGTAACTCTTTATCCAGCTCTGCCAGCTCTCCAGGGACTTTGTCCTAAGGGGTCCCAGTTCATAAAGAGTCTTTATCTTCTCAATATTTGTTGCTTTGCTGCTGCTGGAAAAATCTTATTCTAGCAGTTCCTGCCAAGTATCACAGATCAGTGGGTCTGTAATTGGAGGTATTTTACATTTTTGTGGGAGGCCAGAAACACTGTTTTCACTACAGGATCCTTACCATCTATACAAGGAAGGCTGCTTTCTTAGGCTAACTTTGGGATCTTAGGAATCCTGTGAGGGCTACATTTTGCCCTTTCCTTTGGGGATGCCTCTTGTATTCATGGTTAAACTATAAAAATGCTATTGGTTTGAACGGCTATTGAGATTTAAAGTGGCCATATTTGGAAGAAAAAGCTCTTTTTAGAGCTCTCGATTGTCTTGTCTTATTAGTATAATAACTAGACTCAAGGACTTCCATAATAAAATGGAAAAACAGAAATTAAACTTAGAACAAAAATCAAGGTATGCTCAGATCCTTTACTATTTACCTTCAGATGTTTGCAGATATTATAAAAAAAATAAGAACAATGGAAAAACATATATTCTTCACTTTTAAAAAATTGATAGTAACTGTCCATACCTTACAAATCTTTGAAAAATGAAAAAAATGAGGCTCTAGGGGCAATCCAAAGTCCATCTATTATTATTCTTTTTTAACAATCCTAAAACTTTCCTTATTTATCACAAAAGGCTAGTAAATTATTGGATTTGAGAAACCGAAGTCCTTCCTGAAGGAATTTGAATTCGTCCTCTATCCCTTGAAGATACAAATCTTACTATGTCTTTGAAATGTAAACATCCCAGGAGGTATATAAAATAGCCTCCACATTCATCTAAGACCTAAGGAGGGAAAAAAGAAGACACCTCTAAAAAATACCAAATGCAAAAAGGGGTGTCTAGTTCAAACCCAAGACCATAGCCTCCTTAAGATTATTTCCAGGGAGAAATACAAATCTTAAAACTCTTCTCCATAAGTAGTAAAAGACTAGAAATCTGAGCAAGTAGACTTAAATTATTCCAACTATTATTTATAAATGAGTATTACAGTTTTAAAACAATAAATTATTTATATGTTTATATTTGCCTATTATAGAGTGTGGCATTTTCTACATCTGGTCAGTACTGCCAAAATTAATTTGTTAAGGGGCGCCTGGGTGGCTCAGTCAGTTAAGCGTCTGCCTTCAGCTCAGGTCATGACCCAAGGGTCCTGGGACCCAGGCCCACATTGGGCTCCCTGCTCAGTGGAGAACCTGCTTCTCCCTCTCCTTCCACCTGCCGCGCCCCGTGCTTGCGCCCTCTATCTGTCAAATATATAAATAATTAAATCTTTAAAAAAATTAATTTGCAAAGAGCTCTATTGAATTGGATTAAAATTCAGTGCTTAGATAAAAAAAAAATGAAAAAACCAAAAAAAAATTTCAGTGCTTATAAACTAAGCACTTCTAAATCTGAGAAATATAATAGAAATGAGTTGGAATGGGTCATGTGATCAAAGATAATTTGTGGTACATAAAAGCTAGTTTGTTTGTTGGCTTAAGGAATACACACATTCATCTTAGACTTACCAACACTAAATATGATACAGACACATAACTCTATTTTACCTGGGTTTATCAGTCACATAAATTCATGTTATCTCTGTTGTAGCATTTTTCACCAAAAAAAATAACAGAATGATGGCTGATTTTGTCTAATGTCTCATGAAGTTTTCATGGATCAATCTAACCATTTTTGTTGGGAGCAAATGATTTAGATAGATATATGTAAGATACCAGTTTTTTATGTAAACTTCTAGGCAAAAATTATGAGTTATGGTACATGTACTTAAAAATAGTTTCCAGAATCTTTTTGGTAACCTGAAATTTTAAAATTTTGCTAGGTTAATTGAAATGATGGAAATTCCTTGACTATATAGATCATTTCCAAGTAAGATAAAATAATGAAACATTAAAAACCGAATATAGTTTTATCTACTTTTGGCTTCCTTATTAAAGAGAAACTAAAGATAAATTTGGACCTGTTAGTAAACATGTATTGTGCTTCATTTTAAGACTGTACTATGAAGAAGCACGTTTCTAAAAATTATGAAATGTATTCATAAATTTGTCAATTTGAAGAATGCTGTGAATTGTAATAGAAAATTCACAATTATTACTTAGTTTTCACTACAAATTAGTTTCTTAAGGGTTAAGAATTCTACTTAATATATGTGGTTAAAGATACTAGAAATAATAAGGGAAATATCTCCAAAAGCAAGAAAAGTAGCATATGTGCCTTTGGTAAAAGAAAGTATGAGGAATGGAAATGCATTTTTTTTTTTGTTTTTTTTAAATTTATTTATTAGACAGACAGAGATCACAAGTAGGCAGAGAGGCAGGCAGAGAGAGAGGAAGGGAAGCAGGCTCCCTGCTGAGCAGAGAGCCCAATGTGGGGCTCCATCCCAGGACCCTGAGATCGTGACCCGAGCCGAAGGCAGAGGCTTTAACCCACTGAGCCACCCAGGCGCCACCAGAAATGCATTTTTGTTAAAAGTAATTTTGTCCTAAAATAGACACATACATCAGTGGAACAGAATAGAAAATCCAGAGATAAACCCACAATTATATGGTCAATTAATCTTGGACAAAGCGGGAAAGAGTATGCAATGGGAAAAAGTCTTTTCAACAAATGGTATTGGGAAAACTGGACAGCAACATGCGAACGAATAAAACTGGACCACATTCTTAAACTCAAAGTGGATTAATGCCTTAAATGTGAGACCTGAAACCATAAAAACCCTAGAACAGAACACAGGCAGTAATTTCTCTGACATTGCCCACAGCAACATTTTTCTAGACACATCTCCTGAGCAAAAATAAACTATTGGGACTACATCAAAATTAAAAGCTTCTGCACAGAGAAGGAAACAATCAACAAAACTAAAAGTAACCTGCAGAATGGGAGAAGATATTTGCAAATGACATAACAAATAATGGATCAGTATCCAAAATATATAAAGAACTTATGTAACTCAACACTCAAAAAAAAACCCCAAATAATCCAATTAAACAATGGGCAAAAGACATGAACAGACATTTGTCCAAAGAAGACACTGGATAGCCAACAGACACATGAAAAGATGCTCAACATCACTCATCATCAGGAAAATGCAATTAAAATTATAATAAAGTATCACCTCAGACCTGTCAGAATAGGTAAAATCAAAAACACAAGAAACAACAAGTGTTGGCAAGAATGTGGAGAAAAGGGAACCCTCGTGCACTGTTGGTGGGAAAGCAAACTGGTGCAGCTACTAGGAAAAACAGTATGGAGGTTCTCAAAAAATCAAAACGAGAACTACCCTATGATCCAGCAATTGCACCGTTGGGTATTTACCCAAGAAATATAAAAACACTAATTCAAAGGGATACATGCACCCCGATGTTTAACAATTTTTTTTTTAGATTTTATTTATTTGACAGACAGAGATCACAAGTAGGCAGAGAAGCAGGCAGAGAGAGAGGAGGAAGCAGGCTCCCCACTGAGCAGAGATCCCGATGTGAGGCTCGATCCCAGGACCCTGGGATTATGACCTAAGCTGAAGGCAGAGGCTTTAACCCACTGAGCCACCCAGGTGCCCCAGTGTATCCCAATGTTTAGAGCAGCATTATTTACAATAGCCACATTATGGACATAGCCCAAGTGTCTGTTAATAAAGAAGATGCAGTGTACATATACATCTAATGAATTTATTCAGCCATAAAAAAAAAGAATGAAATCTTGCCATTTGCAACAACATGGATGCATCTAAAGACGATAATCGTGAGCAAAATAAGTCAGAGGAAGGCAAATAATGTATGAATTCACTCATGTGGCATTTAAGAAACAAAACAAATTAGCAAGGAGAAAAGAAAGAGAGATAAACCAAGAAACAGACTCTTAGCTATAGAGAACAAACTGATGGTTACCAGAGGGGAGATTGGGGTGGGGGAGATAGATGAAGTAAGCGTTGTGGATTAAGGCATACACTTGTTGGAAGAGCACTGGGTGACGTACGGAAGTGCTGAATCACTTTATTGCACACCTGAAACTAACATAGCACTATATGTTTACTATACTAGAATTAAAACAAAAACTTAATAAATTTTAAAAACTTATTACAGGCATTTTAACTTAAAAAAGTAATTTTTGGGTGCCTGTCTGGCTCAGTCTGTAGAGCATATGGCTCTTTGTCCTGGGGTCATGTGTTCAAGCCCTACACTGCGTGTGGAGCCTACTTAAAAAAAAAAAAAAAAAGTGGGGCAGCTGGGTGGCTCAGTCAGTTAAGCCGACCTGCCTTCGGCTCAGGTCATGGTCCCAGCGTTCTGGGATCGAGCCCCACATTGGGCTCCCTGCTCAGCAAGGAGTCCGCTTCTCCCTCTCCTTCTGCTTGTTCCCCCTGCTTGTGCTCTCGCCTCTCACTCTCTCAAATAAATAAATAAAATATTTTAAAAAGTAATTTTATCCTAAAGTGAGCCCATTTATTTAGAGAGAGGAAAGTTAGGACAACATCTGAATGTTAAAAAGAAAGTTTAGAAGGTTTGTGGAAAAGCAATCTTTGAAAAGGAATTTTAATGTGCTGTCAAGGTGGCTAAGAATAAAATGAATTTATTTAAAAATAAGTTTTAATATCAGAAATGCACTGCTGCAAAATTATAATTTGTTTCTTCTCTCTGTTAAGAGGACAAACTTTTCTTAGATTACTGGTCTGCTCTTCAAAATAAATTGTAAAAAAAAAAGGTTTTTCTTTACTTTTAATATAATCTGCCTAGAAAAACAAACATTTTATGTTTTGCCATTATTAGATCTTTGATTTTGTCTAAGTAATCTCTGATTACTTAGAAGAAAACAATCTTTGATTACTTAGAAGAAAAACACCAGTCTTTATAATATTAAAAGAGTTCAGGCTTCTTACAACTATTTAACTTTCTACATTTGCCTGCAAAGTCTTTGTCATGTTGCTTAAATGTACAACTAAGTGCCGTTTCAGTGACCTAGGATCCTGTTTGACCAGGTGTTTTAAACCTTTTTGGTATTTTTTTACAAACTTCCCCAAAATCAAATCCTAAATGAAGTCTTTTTAGTGACAAAATAACTGAGATTTTTCAGAGGGTCCCTGAAAAATTGCAAAAGGTTTGTTCTTCTCTTTCCTTATGAAAGATATTAAACTAATTAAGCTTATTTGATGTTAAATTACATGGGAAGCATTGTCAAACAAGTGATAATAAACATTCTTCCTTCAGACTGGATGGGTAAATACTACTAATGCAAGTGTTCTAGAAAAGGCATTAAATTCCTAAAATTCTGATTATGTCCTGGTATCCTATAATCAGTCATAATTTTAGTTATTATCTTAAAATGTTCTATGTTACACAAATACCAAATTTTCTTGCTAACTGCATTGCGGTGAACTCAATCAGCCCTTTACCCATGGCCATTTTTAAGTTTTTGACCAATTACAGCTATTCTTTTACTCAGATGGCTTTTAAAAAAATGTGCCCACAGAAATTATCCATCTTCAAGGAGATTCATGGATATGATTTGAATACAGTTTTCTGATAAGTTTAAGATCATAAAACTGAACTACACAAGTATTCCCAGAATTAGTGGAAAAACTGGATTCAAGCAGAACAAGAATTAATTACATGAGACTAAGAGAACTGATAAGGATGTTTATAATTTTTAGAACATTTTCACTGACATATTGATGGTTCTTTAAACTTCTGTCTTCCAGACAAAAGGCAACCTTTCTTCTTCAGCCAGCTGTGACTTGTAGCGATTTGGTAAATTCTACATTTGTACACAGCATTGAAACATTTACCTTTTTCTCCACCTGCTCGGTCCAGAATTCAAAACTTTTCTAAGTATTCTTATTTTATGGCAAGATAGTTATTTGGGTAAGATCAGTAAGTATCTGTTCTCCTTGCAACAGGACACCATTGGAAACATTGGTCATACTACCAAGATGTCGACTGCAATGTCCTATTTGAGAGAGACACGCATAGACTCAGATAAGACCAGACAACTTTAAGGGACTAACATTGACCTAATGGAGTCCATAAGATCCCTTGGAAGTATAAGCCTGGTACCTTGCTTATAGGGTTCCCAGCAGCATTGCCAGGTGAGAACAGAAGGTGATGTCCTGGAAGGTGTGGGAACCTTAGGATATTTTGGGGGACCTTGAGAAGAGAGGGATTAACCTAAACCTATAGGCATGGCAGGCAAAATCTGATGTCAAGTATTTGGCTTGGCTTCTGGCCTCAAGAGACTTTTAAAAGTAAAAACTAAGATTCTTCACGGAAAGCTCCAGCAAAGGAAATTTAAAAGAGCCTGTATGATCAATCACCGTTCTTGCTGCACTCATGTAAATAATCAGGGAAAGTTTCATACTGAAACTTTTTTTTTGGCAAACAAATTAGTCTTAATTTGCCTATCTTCGGTAGAAATGAGGTTGATTGTAGAGATAAAAATTATATCTCAAGAGAACACCTTTTTGAATATTAGAGTCTAATACTGTTTATTATAAATCGGACTAGATCCTGAATTCCTGTAGTTTCCTCCACTGCCTGGCTGCAACTCTACAAATGAACATATTCAGGCTTCCCTCCACCCTCCCAACTTAGAATCATTGAGAGCTGAAACTGACCTTTTCCCAAAAGCCCTGCAAACTGAATATGAATGATTTGATTTAAACTTCAGAGAAATTGCAACAATAACTCATGTAGAGGCAATCATCATGCCTGCTACTATGTGGGCCACTCAGAATGTTTACGCGAACACCTGGTGACATCGTGAGAGGCATTCAAACTACAAAAGACGCACTTAGAAATTTCCTCTTCTCTTGACTGGCTACCCCCTAGATGCAGCAACTGGTTTATAATTTGCTCCAATCATTAACCATTCTCTTTCTTTTGTGTCCAGAAAAATGCCTTATTAAATATTTGATTGCTCGCATAATATAGGCTTAAGTTTGTGACTGGAACTGCATCAGGTCTCCTGAAATGAGTTTATGGGAACTGACCTACCATCAGGACTAAGGGACTGCTTCAGTGACACAAAACAATCTACCAACTCAACTTACAAACTGAGAAACTTCTTGGAAAAATTTCAAAGGTGGGACTGCAGGGGAACAACATTCAATAGCATAAAACGTGTCTCTGGTATTTGGATTACTTTAGACTGATAATATTAAGAAACAGAAGACTTCCAAAGTTTATCTTTTTGCCTTCTGTTTAACTGCTTAAAAGACTGTTTGACTGCCTTCTGTTTGACTGCTTTTTTTTTAAGATTTTATTTATTTTTTTGAGAGAGAGAGAGAACATGAATGGGGGGCAGTGGAGGGAGAAACAGACACCCATGCTGACCAGGGAGCCTGACACAGGGCTCAATCCCAGGACCCTGGGATCATGACCTGAGCAGAAGGCAGAAGCTTAACCCACTGAGCCACCTGCTTTTTTGGCAGGCGCCCCTGCCAAAAAGAATTTAGATAAAGGACTTGCTCCAAGCAAGATGGTCTCACCATAGATAACTGTAGCATAAAATAAACTAGGGGTGGCAGACAGGGAAGAACCCAGTGAAGCCTGTTGGATCAAGTCCTATGCCCCATTGTTTCTGGATGGCCTAGTAAACATTTGTTTACCAAACATTTACTCTTTCCATTCTCCCAGTGAATTGCCTTCCTTCTTTTCTGAGACACTGACCCCTACTCACTTCTCCTGAGTCCAGAATGACATATATACTTCATCTTAACCTGTCTTCAGAGTCTCTCGTTTATGTGGAGTCCCTGTACAAATGTAATCACAGTTGATTTTCTCCTGTCAATCTGTCTCAGGTCAAGTTAATTCTTAGACCAGCCAGAAGGAGCTTGAAAGGAAGAGGAAAACTTTTTGTCCCCAATATTAGCAGACAACAAATATCACTGAAGGAGCACAAAAGTACTAACAAGATAACAAGGAGTTACTAAGCCAAGAACTAAGACAGCACCGGAAATATGAGGGGAACCTGAACTATGACCCAACAATTCCACTCTTAGGAGCCTACCCTACAGAGATGTGTGCCATACGTGCACGAGGACTCACAAGAAAGTGAGTAAGTGAACTGTTTATAATGGAAGAAAACTGCAAATGACTCTACTGTACATTGACAAAAGAACAGATAAATAAACAGTGGTATAGTTCTATAATTTAAAAATGTACAGCATGTGCCCCTGCGTGGCTCAGTCAGTTAAGCATCTGCCTTCGGTTCAGGTCATGATCTGAGGGTCCTGGGATCGAGCCCCATGCTGGGCTCCCTGTTAAGCAGGGAGTCTGCTTCTCCCTCTTCCTTTACCTCTCCTCCTTGCTTGTGTGCTCTCTCTCAAATAAAATAAAAATCTATAAAGAAATAAAAAATTAAAAATTGTTCAGCAATTGAAATGATTTCACAACAGCTAAATACACTGCTGCCCTAGTTAATACTTAACTGACTCTCAGAAAGAAAAAGCTCTGATCTGGGGCATTTGCTAATTTTCATGATGTAAATGCTCTTTCCTCAGACAAATTCAAGTTACCAATGTAATGTTATTAAAGAAGGGGCTGAGAAGAGCTCGATACAGTCAGCTCTCATTAGCCAGTATGTGCCAGCTCCATTGTACTCTCGGCTAACTGCAACAACACGGATGATATTGGCAAACTTGAATGTTGAACATAAAATCAAGAAAGAAAAAAATACATAGAATTCTACTAAGATAAAATTAAAAAAAAAAAACAGGCAAAACTGAAGGATAAGTCCCCTTTTTTAAAAAAGGAAAATCAGATCTAAGTGATAAAACTATGAAGGAAGAGACTAGGAAAACACTAACAAAGACAGTATATTAGTCTACCTGTGTGGGGGGTGGTGGCAGGGGGAGTGGATGACTGGATTATGATCTAGAAACAGCAAGCAGGAAGCTTCTGGCAAGTTTCTATTTCTTGATCTGTGGAGTGTTACATAGTGTTTGCTTTACAGCACGCTGTTAAACCATATATTTAGGTTTTATGCAATTTTCTCTCTGTTATATTGTACACTATTTTTAAATGATGAAAGGGATTCTTTTGTCACAGGGGTGCTATAAAGGTTCAAGGAGCTTTTCTAAACACTACCAGGAGAGCTAGAAACTGACTCTCATAATTTAAGTCACTTACGGGATCCTCTCAACTACATTTCCTCGGATTCCCACAAGGTACATGAAAACTGCCAGAGTTAATGGTAAATTTCTTATAAAACAAAAAGCAACAGAAAACAAAAGTCAAAATATCATCCTTATTTCCAGAGTTAGACATTTTAACCTAGATACATTTTTACTTTATCTTTTTATCTCAGCTATATGGGCAAAAAAATACCTCTTCTATCATCATTCAAAACAGATTTTTATGTTCTTTCTCATAATTAAAAGGAAATTTTGCTACAGTTCACAACAACTCCAATAATACAAATGTCCTGAAAGTAAAAATTGGAAAAGTTATCCCTTTGAGACTCACCCCATCAATGTCTATCCCATCATTTTCTATTAAGCTTGTTAAGGAGCTTAATACTATCTCAAATGATCTTTCTTTTTAAGATTTTATTTACTTATTTGAGAGAGAGCGAGAGCACGAGAGAGCATGAGCAGGGGACAGGGGCAGAGGGGGAAGGCGAAATGTTTCAAAGAGTACTGGCAGCTCACAGTTGGTCCTCAATAAACTCTTCTAGAAGGAACACAGGAATGTCTGGAAAATTCTTCTAAGATATCATTCCCTATCAGCGCATAACACCTCTACTCCAGTCTTCTTTATAGCTGCCAAGTACTCCAGCGCGTGTTGGGTCAATCATTTTCAATCTTTTCTTTTTAGAATTCATGCTGCACTCATCATGCTCCGGATAGTTCTGAGATTTTCTGTAGCAAAACTCTGAGGCTCAAATTGTTGACTCAAAGGATAAATGCATTTAAAATGTTGATCAACATTGTTCAAGTGCCCGACAAGAAGTTACACCAATTTATACTCCACCAGCAAACGATAAGAATAAAGATTTCCAGGCACTTGAAAAGGCTGAGAAACATACAGCGTTGTCAGCCTGATAAATGAAAAAGTTGTTTTGTTTTGTTCTTATTAATGCAGGAGTGAAATTAAACAACTTTCATATGTTGATTAGTCATTTGCATTTCTTTTGCCATCAAATGCCCCCTTATATTCTTTGCTCCTTTTTCTTACTGTTAGAATTTCTTAAGGATTAATGAGGTAGGTCTTTTATCTATTATATATACAATTCCTCCCTGGTTATCTTATTTATTCACAAGAATTTATTGTAACAAAACAATCAGAAATGCTAGTAAAGATTCATGCAGGAAGACAGTAATCTTGAAATAAGACCCGATTAAAAATCCACCAACAGATAAGTGTTGTAATTCTGGCATATCCACATAGATGGGCCACTAAAAAATATTCTTGAAGGTTCAATAATTATTTGCTTTTATTTATTTTAACATTAATTTCCAGAGCCAAGTATTTTTCTGTAGTCATGGTTATCCATCTTTGTCTTTGTCTTTGGTGTGTATATGGAGGCGGGGAGGGTTGTCATGCTCAGAAGAGTCTTCCCTAGGTCATTTATATTTTCATCTAGTTCTTTAATTTTAAAAATTTTATGCATCCAAAATGTGATACATCAGAGATTAATATTTTTCTAAGACAGGAGGTAGGGATCCAATTTTATGCTTTTTGAAATGGATATCCAAATTCACCACCACCACTTTCTGAATAAAATACTATGTTTCCTTCCCCCAACCCCCCCCATCCCCTGCCCAGAGCTGAAGGGCCATCATTCTCAGCTACTAATAGTCATATTTATTAAGATCTATTTTCAGGCTCTTCGTTCTGTTCTTTTGAAAGTTGTCTATTCTTTTTGAGAGCTTTAATTATAGTGTCTTTATGCTATGTTTTGACATTTTGGTGTATTTTATCCCCTCTTGTTAGTCCTATTCATCCTATTTTGTTGACTGGTATTTCATGTTTATATTTCCAGACTATTAAGAATTTCATTTTATCTCATTCTCCCCCAAAATAATATTGGAATTATAGTTAAGATTGTACTAAATGTATAGATTTTCTTTCCAGTCAAGGATGATGGTGTCTTTCCATTTGAACAAATGATTCTGTAAGTCCTTCTGCAGAATTTCCAAATTTTCTTTTTTTTTTTTTTAAGATTTTATTTTTAAGTCATCTCTACACCCAACATGGGACTCAAACTCACAACCCTGAGATCAAGAGTTGCATGCTCTGCCTAACTGAGCCAGCCAGGCGCCCCTCCAAAATTTCTTTATACAGGGCTTAGACATTTTTCTGTTTGGCTTATATCTGGGGAATGCAATTGTTCTTTTGTTCTTTTATATGGACTCTTCCTTTATATATTCGATTTTGCGTATGTGTAGGTAAGAATATCGTTATTTTCGGTAATCAATTTTGCAACCATCTTTTGTTACGTAGAAGTCTGATGACTTGATGTATTAAAAGAGTCTGTAGAAATTGGATCCTAAAGATAATTACCAGCTATTAACACACCACTCGGTTTAAAACAGCAAAGGGACATTATGGCACTGGATCCCAAAGACTATTTCAGCTACCGTATCTGTCCCTCAGTATAAGGATGGTTATGTCAGAACTCAAAAACAAAACAAAATAAATAAATGAGTGAAAAAGACGTAAAGTAGGAAAGAGATTATAAGTGATCTAACCCTACCTCCCAACAATTCAAGGGGTTCACCATCAGCTTCATCCCTAAAATAAATAGCCATCCTGTTTCTACCTGAACACTATGAATACGGAGAGCGCATCATCTCTGAAGAGCTCTTTAGTAGCCTGGATCCAGTTTAACAAAATTAGAAAGAGCTGAAATAGGGTATCTTTACTCCCTTGGTCCTGGTTCTGTTTTCTGAGCACACACAGAGAAAGGCATCCTCCCCTCTTCAACACTAGCCCTTGAAACATTTGAAGAACATTATCATGCTTGACCTCAGGCCTCATGGGGAATCCTGCTCTGTTTCTTCACCCATGCCCCGTCCCCATCTGACAGCATTTTCAGACCTTTTGAATTTTCTGCCATTTCCATAAAAACCTGAATTTATACCACCTGGCAGAGAAATTGTCCTGACATTATCTCAGTAGACACTGAAACAGTAGCTTTTTTAGTACCCTGGGACTACAAAAAGCTACATTTCCATGCTAATTCAAATCTTAAGGCTCCAATAACCTCTAATTTTGCAGTGAATATTCATAAACATTTGCACTGTGCTCAGTAGAATGCAATGAGACTTTAAAATTCATTTTTATTCTCCAGTGGGAAGCAGTGCCAGAAATTTAGGAACTAGTCCACCAGAGTGGACACGATTTATGAGAACGGTCCTAAATTGCTTGGATGTTTGTCATGTCTGAGTTGAAAAATGCAAATGAATGGATTGCTAGTTCCATAAATCCAGTACAGAAGTATTTTATATTTGCATTGAGAAAAGCATCTTCTACTTTAAAAAAAAAAAAATACGTCAGCACGGAATAACACCGGATATCTGCTCCAGGAAAAAACAAAGAAATAACAACGAAAACCCCCTCCGTTTACTACTTTTCATATATTCTTATTGGTAATTAGCTATTGAAAGTGAATAGGAGTGACTGCTCATCTTCAGAAAGATCAAAAAAAATAATTATCCTTTTTGTGCAAATAGGCATCTTTGGATAAAATCTATGAAGTCACTAACATATCATTACCAATCTTTCGGTATTTACTGCAGACTTGCTATTCCACAAACACCGAGGTACATCAAATCATACACATATGCCAAAAGAAATACGAAGTGGTATTTCTGAGTGGTTACTTATAGGAATGTGTTAATCAAAATAGACAAAGAATCAATGTGTTGTCTTCTATACCAGGAGGAAAAACAAAAGCCACATTTAGTAGTGGTATGCAATGATGTTCACACTGGCTTTTCAGTAATGCACACATGACAAAGGAGAGAGGAAATGCCAAAGTGCTCCTCTCTTGTATGCTTTCAAATCATTGTCATCAGTAGTACATCACGCCCTTATCCAAATACAAAAAAACGACTCATTCTTCCTGGAATGGCGAAAGCAGGCCCAATCTTTTCTCTGTCACTGAATTCATCTGCATATCCACCCTTCTTCAGGATGCTTCTGTGTGTCATACCAAATGGACTGGATCACTGGTTTCAGCCTCTGGGAACATTCCTGCTGATACGTTTGCCATTTTGTCATAAAAACAGGATGTCAGAGCAACATATTTTAATTATGCCATTATGCCTGCTAAGAAAAGAGAATCCCGTTTTGTTGCTTCATAGTTCTTCACCGTGTACCACTTTTTTGCACGTGTATTCAGACAGAAGCATGGCAGTTAGGGTCTCCTATACAGGATGGACCCTCACCCCTGTCAGTCTCTTGAGGAAGGGGCTGATCCCGGGAGCCAAGGGGCTTGAGAAAGAGAGGAGCAGCTCCCAGTGGGCACTTTTTTCAGACTCTCGGGCCTTAGAAGACATTGCAAAGCAGGAGAAAGAGGACGCCTCACCCATGAAGTCACTTGCCCACGTAAGGGGAAACAAAGATTCTGATAAATAACTGCAGAAGCAACTTGTCCATTGTGTATGTTTCTCCCAGAGATGGACTCCTCTTGCTCTCTGGGGATCTGAATCAAGTTTTGGGGGAGGATAGAGCACTTCTCACAAAGACAGACCTTGGACTCACACTGCCCTGGCTGGAACCCTGGCTTGCACTTGCTGGCTGGTTAAACTCATGCAAGTCCCTCCACCATCCAAGGTCTCAGTTTCATAGTAATTACAGTACCTACTCCACAGGTCGCTGTGAGGATTCGATGAGATAGACCTAAAGTGCTCCTATGAATACATAACCATGTGCCAGGCATTATTCTAAGTGCAAGCTAGAAAATATTTCATCTTAACAGCAAGCGTGATTTGCAACCTTTGGGGGAGAACCATGAGTTCACCTTCTTGGGGGGCAACACCTTCTCATGTGAACACATTGGCAAAAAGCATTAGTGGACCGCCAACGGGAAAGTGAACGTTAGAGGCAATGGTTGGCGCCACCGACAACGTTATCTTCCCCCTTCCAGGTGGAGACTCTCTCTCCATGGCTCTACTTGAAAGAACAGGGATCTAATTACAAGCTCTTAATTCAGTTACACATGTCCCAATGATCTGTTATATGCTGGACAGTATGCCTGGTGCTAGAGGCACATACAATATGTTCAGTGTGTACATTTAATAGTATTGCAAGCTTCTGGAAGGCAGGAACTCTGTTTTATTCTCTGTTGTGTTTTGCACAGTACTTTGCTCATAAAGGGAAAATAATAAATATTTTGAAAGTTTAACACATCACGTAAGTACAGATTGGCAGATGTATGGGCACTGCTCATGGGCATTAGTGATTTACACTGGCATTCTAGAAATATATGTGCCTGTGACTCAATTGGAGAAATATGATGGCTGATAAAAATCAGTCCTTCAAGGATGTCAAGAGTCTATTTAGCTGACAAATCTGAGGCTCTGCGAGAACTCGATGTTTTGTCACCCCCCATCCCTACCCCCAACGTACGACCCACTGACACCCACCTGCAGGCTTAGATCAATACTAACATGGGTTTGGAACTGACTGAGTTGCTCTAGTCCTACATCAAATGGAGTTCGCCATCAGGCAAAATTCAATAACCACGGATCCCCACGGTGTTCCCTTGGTTCCTGAGCTCCCACTGAGAATGGCGCTTCTTCAAAATTCAACAGCGATTTTGTCCCAGCAACCTCATTAGAATTCTAATATTCTCTTGAGCTTGAGACCCTGCCTTGTACTTGCAATTCCCCCTTTTGAAGCAGGGCAGTCTCGAACCTTAATACAGAAACCTCTGGCTTCTGACTTCTAATGGTCAACTTGCCTGTCGGCCTG
Organism: Lontra canadensis; assembly: GCF_010015895.1. Classification (NCBI taxonomy): domain Eukaryota; kingdom Metazoa; phylum Chordata; class Mammalia; order Carnivora; family Mustelidae; genus Lontra; species Lontra canadensis. The sequence continues at coordinate 2,536,132 of NW_022631125.1, forward strand.
ACCTTACAAGCACCACCAAGATTCCCTGTCTTGCTGTTCTCCTTGCTTCCCAGACCACTGATTCTCTCCGGGGCCTTCCACTCAGGCTCCAGCAGCTTCTACACACCATGACCAACCATGCCTGGAAACAGAGCTCACCATTGCCCTTGAGCACCGTATTTGCCACTGGGCATGAGACTATGCTGTCAATTCCAGCCCCGGCTCAGAGCATCCATTTTGATGAACGACCCACAGTGCCTCCAGCAAATAACAACACGCAACACCATATAGGACTTTTCCTTTGTAAATGGATATCCTTGTGCCTTGCCAGCATTCTTCATTCTTTTTTTTTTAAGATTTTATTTATTTATTTGTCAGAGAAAGAGAGAGAGAGCACAAGTAGGGGAAGCTGCAGGCTGAAGGAGAAGCAGGCTTCCCGCTGAGCAGGGAGCCTGATGCAGGGCTCCAACCCAGGACTCCGGGATCATGCCCTGAACCAAAGGCAGACGCTTCACTGACTGAGCCACCCAGGTGCCCCCAGAATTCTTAATTCTTAAGGCAAAAACGCAACAGAACATTGACCAATGAAGGATGGTGGGAGATTTCAAAACTCTTAAATCTCAATCTCCCATTTAACACTTTGCCTTTTTCCTTTGGCCCACATTTCTATTTCCCTACCAGAGAACTTCACTTGAAGGCCACAAACATTCACCAGATACCTAAAATGCAGCTGGTCCAAAACTAGGCATTCCTCTGTTGCCACAACCCCCAAAATATTCTGTATTCCTTCACCAAGCTATTTGACTTAGAAGTTTCTGGCATTCCTTTTCTATCCATTTTCCACATCCTTTCCACCATTATCCTGCTGGTGACCAATGTGTAAATTCTACTTCTTACGTATTTCCCCACCATCCCCATTTACCCTTCAGCTCTCAACCTTGCTCCAGATAGCAGTTAGAACAACTTTAAAAGGGATTAGTCTGCCCAAGAGTCATCCTCTTCATTACATTCTCTTCCTTCTGAAGAACTCTGTAAAATGGAAAATATCAGCCCTCTATTGGCTCCTTATTACCCCAGGATTAGGTCCAAGCTCTCTTTTCCTTCTGATTCTTAGGACATGCTTAGGAGGCCTACAGAACTGGAAACCCTTAATCTCCGCTCCTGTAAGCCTAAGGCACTTCTTGGTGTAGCCTAGACTATAATGTGAATGGCGCCTTCTGGAGTACAACACAGTACTCTATGGGACTGGATCCCCGGAGCTTACACAAAAGCAAGAAAATGGGTTTTACATTCATGGTTCCCACTGCCTTTAACTCCTTAAATTATCTTCATTCTATATTCCCATTTTAGGTCGAATACCTTCTCCTGAAGCTGTCTGTCTTTACTCTGCTTTCCCTAGTCTAATTAGACTGATTCAACATAATATTTTTCTACCTCAAAATACCTACTTCCTCTCCATAATTTATAACATTGTGAAATGAAATTGTTATAACAAATACCTTAAAACTTTTAAAGTCACCACCTCTCTAGTAACTTTTCAAATGGTTGGAATCCTAGTAATTCTGGGTGGTTTGCTCTAAAATTTGCATGCCTTTGTTCTATTGACATCTTGCTAGTACCGGAATTTCCATCAGCAAATGAAATGTTTTTAACACAAAATAGAGCATGTAATGTATCCAATGAATTATTTATAGAATATACAACATACATCCAGGAATAGCTTATATTATCCACAGTTTCAGTAAATATAGTAACCAAAAGACGAAGTATAAAAAGGAGGCCGAAATCCAGACTATCAGAGATTGGCTTTTATGTGTGATGAGCTAAAGGTCAAGGGTGGGGGAGCTGGCAGGACCAAATCACAATTTCTGGGCTCCTTAGAAGAGGATTCATCAATTGTGCCCTACGTATAATGGTAAAACAGGAAATTCAAGGAACACATACACACACACACACACACACACAAATGCACTATGAGTGTGCACATCGATATGTTAACTTTTTTTTAAAGGAGGGCTTTAGTCTTCTTCCTAGATAACTGGGCAGTGATAAGACATACAATTGCTCCCCATGCCCAGACACACACACACACACACACACACACACACAAGCCTGTTTTCCTGTGATTTTTGTATGACATTTCCTCTTTCTACAGTTTTTTGCTATGTGGGGGTGGGGGGATTGGCTTTACCAAACCATTGTTGACCTTGGAAGAGGCTCCATGGCGGTTCAAAGGAAAAGAAGCCTTGAGAACCACCTCTGGTATTCTCTGCAGTCCTATTAGGCACTGCTATCTACTTCTTTATGCTTTTCCTTTCCTCAGCCTCTCTCTGGATACTGGCCTTTCCAGCTTCTCTCTCATAGAATATTTGTGTTTCAGATTACTTTTCCTGGGCATAGCAGCTTCTATTTCCCCCTAGTTGAATTTCATTTTATTTCTTGCCCTAACTTTAACCTTCCCAAGTCCAACAGAATGATTTCTAAGTCCTTGCTGGTCAAGACAACACCTCCCAATTTAGTATCTTCTGTGCATTTAATTATCTCTCTGTTTACTCGGCAAGAAAATGCTTCAATTCAATAAGCTGCTGTTTGTCATTCCCTTTTTGTTAGCTTTTACTCCCTGCCCTTTACATTCATTTTAGTCTCTATAACAGGATTTAATTAATTTTCAAGGACTATTTCTCGATGCAGTATCCATAACTGTGATTAGCAGGGAGCTGGACTGCGATGGCATTTGTCAAAGTTACAGACTCACAACCAACTCTGCTTCACTTTGACAGTTTTGCACATCACTGATTGATAATAAGAGTGCTTATAAAAAAAAAAAAAAACCTTGGCAGTCTAGAACAATAAGCAGAAAATCTTGATGAAAGAAAGGAAGACCACACAGTGCAAATTAAACCACAATGTCTAATTGGCCTCATAACCTCAAAATGAATGTGGTACAAAATACCACTCCCATCTCATACTGGAATGAAACTAGACAGTAAATGGAAAGAAACGTAACAATAAAAAGTAAGGTAAATTAAGTGAGCCAGTAAATCTCAGTATGGCCTACTGGTTTGCAAGATTATTTTAGTGTCTTCTTTTAAACTTTTTATTGAAGTATAATTTGCATATAGAAAAGCACGCTGGTTCAGTGAATTTCCCTTAATCTGCCCATGTAATTCACACCAGGATCAAAAAACAGAATTTACCAGCACACCAGAAGCTCCCTACCGCATGATGTCTTCCTGTCACCCCACCACCCAAGGGAAACCACTATGCTGACTTCTAGTAATAAGACCAGCTATGTCTGCCTGGGGATTTTATATAAATGCAATGATATGGTTATATATTTTACATTCTGGTTTCTTTCATGTACCTTTTTTTTTTTTGGTGTGCAATTCATCCATGCTATTGCATGAGGCTGTAAATATTTAATTCTTATTACTGCATAGATTCAATTCAATCATGTGAATATACCACAATTCAGTTATTTATTTCCCTTTGGGCACATGTGTACATCAGTGAGTTGAGTCTCCGACTCTTGCTTTCAGCTCAGGTCATGATCTCAGGGTCCTGAGATGAGCCAGGAGTTGGGCTCCGTGCTCAGCAGGGTGTGTGCCTGAGATTCTCTCTCTCCCTCTGCTCCACCCCTGCTCATGCTCTTTTCTGTCTCTCTCTCTCTCAAATAAATAAATAAAACTATGTTTTCATATCCCTGCTGATGGGCATCTAAGTAGTTTCTATTGTTTGGCTATTCTTTTTTTTAAAGATTTATTTGAGAGAGAGAGAGAGAGAGAGACAACACCAAGCAGGGACAGAGGGAGAGAATCTCAAGCAAGCTCCATGCCTGACACAGAACCTGTCTTGGGGTTCGATCTCACAACCCTGAGATCGTGACCTGAGCAGAAATCAAGAGTCAGATGCTCAACCAACTGAGCCACCCAGGTGCCCCTTGGCTATTCTTAATAGCAGTGCTATGAGAATCCTGAAATAGGCCTTTGGTAAATATATGTGTGCATTTCTATTGGGCACAGAAATAGGAGTTGAATTGCTGGTTTTTAAGATTTATGTATGTTTAGATTTATTAAATATAGAAAAAAATATTCCAACATAGTTGCTCCAGTGTACTCACATCAGTAATGTAATGTCTTTTTTTTTAAGATTTTTATTTATTTATTTGACAGAGAGAGATCACAAGTAGGTAGAGAGGCAGGCAGAGTGAGGGGGAAGCAGGATCCCTGCTGAGCACAGAGCCTGATGCGGGGCTCAATCCCAGAACCCTGAGATCAGGACCTGAGCTGAAGGCAGAGGCTTAACCCACTGAGCCATCCAGGTGCCCCAGTAATGTAATGTCTTATTCACATAACTTTTAAATACCTTCTTCACTTTACCAGATTTTTTTTAAGAAAAGAAAACATGACATTCAATCCTGTTCTTTAACCAGTAGATCCAGTGACAGTCATAAAATAACAGAGGGAAATTTTCTTTATACATAATTCTCTTCTGCTTTTTAAGGGAATAAGAGTCAATACTTTTGATTGCAAAGTGACAGGTGACAGGACCCCTCATGCAATAGGTGCTCGGAAATATTTGCTGAATTAATGAAGTCAGAAGAGAAGAATCATGAAGATTATTCATTTTATGACTCCAATGTTAACATTTAAATATACAGATAGAAAAAAAAACACATATGGGAGGAAATAATTACATACACTTTTTTCTTTGCTTTTTTTCCTGCAGTTTTTAAAGGCCTATCATTTGTAGGGAAGGAAGGAGATGTTGATGGTGCAATAGCTTTACTAATACAGTCAGAGAGGGGAAAAGATCCAGACTATGAGTGACTAATTTGATGTTGCTATCACTGTTGACAATAAAATAACATTGTGACCAATAACTTTTAAAAGATAACTAGTGGGTCAGTGTGAGTCTCTGCAGGACAGGTCAGTGCCACATTCAATCTTTTGTCCCCTGTGGTGCTTAGTGGAAGTATTAGATACAACGAGGTTGTTTGCAAAATGAATGAAAAATAAAACCCAACAAAACAAACACCCAGGAAACTCTCAACCATGTATTGCATCTAATTTGTTCCTTTATTTAAAGCACCAAAAGTGACTGTCATGGGAACAAACAGCATGTTCAGAGAAAAAACAGGAGTTGAGGAGAACAGAGATGATTATAGGATGAGAAGAAAACCTGTCTGTGGGGTGTGTTTAGCATAATAGTTCACTTTTAACCCTTCCAGGCCTACCATTCCCAAAATAGTTCCCTGGGCATCAACAATTAAACTAAATGGAATATTTTGATTTCTAATCATCTCTTCTGTGAGAAATTACAGACTTTTATGCACAGTGTCTTATTTTTAAATGTTTTTTGAGAGCTTGTTATTTCTTCTGCATATTGTTCTGAAGATCTAGATTAAGTTATGCTAAATTATGCTAAATTCAGCTAAATTTTAAAATAGTTCAATAACTAGAACATTTTGTAAAATTCTAATCTCAGAGGATAGATCCATACTTTTTATTTTCTGATGATAACCGATATCTAATTCTCTTTAAGGAATAGACTGTTGCTCTACTCTTTTCAATCCAATGGCCCAGGTAATGCAACAGTTGCAGAAAAATTTACACACTCTACATAGGCTGGGACAATATGCAAGAACAAAGAAAAAATGGTAAGATTCCCTCTTTGATTTACCTTTAATGCCTTCAAAGCAGAAATGGCCTTTTTATTATCTGAGTCCTAAGGACTGCTTTAGAATCTATGCGCTTTACTACATAGCCATTGAGAAGATATGGGTCTGGGGAGGGGGAGTGGTTTTGTTTTGGTTTTTTCCTTCCTAAATTCAAAATGAACCTAGAACTTTCTGGATGCCAGATATGCTAATGAGCCATGAGATTAGCAAATTCAGAGATGCAATTTAATGAGGGAATTCCAAATAGAACCTCTGCTCCAAGAAATAAATGATTGTAGTTCCTCAAAGGGAAAGTACACAGCCAATTTCTAATTATGCAAGAACTCACTGACTAGTCAGTAGATTGACTAGAACATTTGTTTTTCTTTTACCTTCCTGCCTTCTAACCTTGGGACATCTCCTTATTCCTTAGCAGCTCCAAAGAGTATGAAGGAAAAGACAAGGAAGATGCAGCTCTAGTAAACTTCTACTTGGGTGGAATTATCAAACTAGGTTAGGAAGGCTAAGATATGTAGGGCAAGAAAAATATTATTGACTTTAGTATAATTTGGCATATTGTCTATGGGTTTTAAATATTCTTAGCATAGTAGTAAGTTTACCAGTGGTATGAAAAAATAACTAAGATTTTGGGAAATGCTCAAATTTGAACTATTTTGTGATTGTGTTATCAGAGCCTCAAGACCAGAGAACAAACTAGTAGATAGAGGTTGGGTTTGATTGGAAGAAAAGGGTAATTCCTCTATGCAGAGAAAGAGCTATTTCATAGCTCAGTGATGGGAATCCTGTGATTTCGCCAATCAGGGATGAAGGTGTAAACCAGGGGTAGAATGTACTGGAAATGATAAGGAGAACAATATAGAAAGAAGAAAGTAAGGAAGAAATTGGCGGGCCTTGTGCAAAACCTAGGGTTCCCAGGTTTCTGTTGTAGGAATCTTAGTCCCAGGCTCCATATTCACTATGAAACCTTGAGAAAGGCACTTATTTCCTTCTCTAAGCCATGGTTTCCTTGTCTTTCAAATAAAGGTAATTTCGTTCATGTGTAGACATATATGTTATAACGAAGAGAGGAGATTTGTATAAAAGCTTTTCAAAAAATTACTTTCAGAATGTATAAATTGAACAAAGTTCTTTTCGGAGGATGAGTTAAAATGGTGGTTCTAGAAAATGAGTTTAACTGTTCCAACTTGAGATTCCTCTGAGAGGAGAGCAGGCATCCAGGTGAATCTGCATTTCAACAGCACATTGATGGAGGAACATAAATGGAAAGTAGGGAGAGAAGAGGAAATGTCTAACAGGTACTGAATATTTGCTACGCACTTGGCACATTCCATTTATTATGCTGTGTAATCCATCACCAACCCTGTGAGATGGTTAGTATTCTCCCTACTGTACAACAGAATCTCAGAGGAGTTAAAGAATTTGTCCAGGTTCACACAGCTAGTATAAGCACGAGACAAGCCTTGAACCAGGGCATAGCTGGCCTTACACTCAGGCTTTACACACCCACCAGAGCATCTGAGTTGTCCAGTGAAGAGTCCTTCAACAATGTCATAGGAAAGGAAATGGAAAGCCTAAAGGATTCAATCCGTTATAGCTTCAAGAAGCCAACTACAAGTCCCAAGTGTCATGGAAACCTTGTGGTTTTTTTATCTGTAAAATCTGAGGAAATGCAAACTACTCCATGACCTGTTAGATTAAATAGCAAATAATGTCTTTTATTATTCTCCATTAAGTAAAACTAAGATTCCAAAACAAGGAGTTATATGTATTTTAGGATTTTTTAGATGTCCTTTGCTGTACTGTTAGGTACCCACTAAAGATGATCTGCTCAAGGATTAATATTCTGGAAAAAAGAGGGAAGACAAGAATATCTCCACTATTTACAGTCTGCAAATTTTCAACCTAATGCCGAGATTTTGCCTTAAGACAGTGTTTTACTACTACTGCTACTACTACTGCTACTACTACCATCATCATTATTTAGAGTCACATGGAAGATTTTGGAGTCTGAAACTGTACCCACTAAAAGTACCTTTTCTTCATTGTCCCATATGTGCAATAGCTTAAACAGCTCAGAATCTGTTTGTATATTAGAGTCAAGTAGCAGGTTATGTCAGATACAGCACTCTGAATTTTATAGTAAAATTAATTGATTTCAAAGCCCTTCTCTGCCACTAACTATTCTCAGTCTGTTTCTATGTCTCAACTTACATGCAGGGTTATTGTGATAATCACTTACTAATTTTGTAAAATACCTGGCACTCAGTCAGTAATGAATAAATGGAGAATACTTTTAGTTTAATTCCATTTTGCTGTTTCAGAGGAGAATTATACCTAATACTAATGGTCTTACAATTTTCATGCCTCTATGGAAGGAAATATTCTATATTGTGGTCAATTGCAAGACAGCTAACAAACTCACAGAAGAATAAACTAGCAGTAATGTCTAACTTTACCCAATCCAGCCTACACACCTGATTTTTTTTTTGAAGTAATTTTCATTTGTAACTTCACATAGTTCAAAAAGTTAAATAGACCTACTAGGCTTATAACATAGATAGATAGACAGACTGACACCAATCCCCTCTCTTTTCTACTCTCTTCCCCAGAGGTCTTTTCACAATTTATTCTGATGCTAGCATTTCTATTTCTAAAAAAAAACAAAAAATCTTTTATACATATAGCTTTTGTTTTCTCTGTTTTAGGTATGATTCCACTGTTCTCCAACTTCTAATACTGTGGAGAAGTTAAAAGTTATCTTTATTTCGGGATGCCTGGATGGCTCAGTCGATTAAGCAGCTACCTTCGGCTCAGGTCATGATCCCAGCATCCTGGGATCGAGTCCCACATTGGGCTCCTTGCTCTGCAGGGAGCCTGCTTCTCCCTCTGCCTCTACCTGTCACTCTGCCTGCCTATATATCTCTCTGACAAATAAATAAAATCTTTTAAAAAAAAGTTAACTTTATTTCATGTACTTTATAGGTGATCTAATTGGGTTTTTTTTCTGTAATAATTTAGGATCCTCTATTTCTGGACTCCTGAGGTTCCAAATAAAATACATTAAGATAGACATTTTTTTTTCATTCATTGTGCGGGGTTCTTGTGGGGCTCATGCAGTTTGGAGACTCAATTCTGGAGGATCTTCTTCCATAATTTCCTATGCAACATGGGAAAAAAATTTTCTGAGAAGAAAGTGATCACTTTCAGAAGCCCTTATTAGCCTGTTCTGGCTTTTATTTTGTAAACAACTTTTTGTCTTTTTTGTAAATCATTTCATTTTTTGATTCAATTTCTAGGAAATTTTCATGACTGAATATTCCAGTCTTTCAATCAAATTTCTTATTTTTAATTCTTTTTTTCCAAGAACTCATTTTTTTTAATTCATTTGACAGAGTAATCACAAGTAGGTAGAGACGCAGGCAGAGAGAGAGGGGGAAGCAGGCTCCTGCTGAGCAGAGAGCCTGATACAGGGCTTGATCTCAGGACCCATCCATGTTGAAACCCGGGGCATTCACTAGGGCACATTTTAGTTGACCATAGTCAATAGTCCTGATCCATGAAAGATTGCATCATGGCAATTAAAAACCAGACATCAAAGAAGACTCAAATCCTTCAGGGATAAAAGTTTGAATATACCCTCCAGTAAATATTAACATCCAGTGACATGCCACCAAAGGAGAAGAGTACATGTAACGTGTGGCAGAAGAAGGTAGCTATGATAATCAACTTAGCCCACATAACCGTCTACACAAGTGAAATCGAACACAGCTTTATTTTATGTAACCAATCCTTTTTTACTACACTGTATTATGTGAACTCTGACTTTACCTCATGTTTTAGATGTTAGGTGAGAACATCAAGGGATTTTTATCATCCTGGCATGATACAACAGCTAATGGGACTTCATACACTCCTCTGTCAGGAATATGAGGATTTTATTCCAATGAAATATGAGTGGATATTGCAAATCAAAAAGAATGGACTACCGGAGATAACTTCTGTTTGGCACCCCCTCCAGATCCATTTTCCACTATTTTTTGACATTTTTTCATTTCTCACCCCCCTCCCAAACCACAAGATTCTCATTATCATAGGCTGGCCTATATGGACCACACCAAAGGGTTCCTACTGGGTTTGGCCAAAGGCTCCAATGGTGAGCCCTGGTGGTAGAATGCAGGGAGGGGAGGGGTATGAGACAGGGGATTTTTTTACTCCCTTGATTCTCTCCCTGAAGGGTTGCTTGGAGCTGGCTAGTTTCTTCAACCAACGTCACTCACTACTCGCTTTGAGCAACTGACTCTGGGGGCCTATGGGTGGCTCAGCTGGTTAACTGTCTGAATCTCAATTTCTACTCAGATCATGATCTCAGGGTTGTGAGACTAAGCCCCACAAAGGGCTCTACACTAGATGTGAAGCCTGCTTGGGATTCTCTCCCTCTCCCTCTGCCTTTTTCCCCCACCCTCTCTTAAAAAAAAAAAAGAATTACTTCTTTAAAATAAAGCAACTAACTCTACACAACATTCTTCCCCCTTTCTTTTATGCTCTCAAGGTTAAAATAATAATGTCTTGGCTGTTACTAGCTTTATGTTCCTGTACATAAATAAATCTTTCTTGAAATATCCTATTTCAAGTATACCATCTCTGTTTCCTGTGGGAACTATCTGATGCCATATATACACCACAATAGTTTTTACATAAATAAGTTTAAACAAATTTCTGTTCAGTGTTAGTCTCCCTCTATATACACACACGCATACATACTATAAACATTTTGCCATCAGCAACACTAAAAATATTACACTTTGGCTATATCCCAGTGGACATTCACCTTAATTTCCTGCAGATCCATTTTTAAGAAGTGAAATTGATGGCTCATGCACTGTGAATATTTTTAAGTATCTTAACCCAGATTTCCATATTGCCCTCCAGTAAACTTGTGTCAACTTATACTAATTTATATCAGGCATATATGAGGCAACTTAATTCATTCATATTTAGTTAAAGCTGGGTGTTAATATTTTATAATTTGCAAATTTATAGATGAAACTATTTCATTGTTTAATTTGCATTTCTTTTTAAAATTTTTTTAAATTTTGTTCATTTTTTTTTAATTTCTTTTCAGCGTAACAGAATTCATTGTTTACGCACCACACCCAGTGCTCCATGCAATACGTGCCCTCCATAATACCCACCACCTGGCTCCCCCAACCTCCCACCCCCCGCCCCTTCAAAACCCTCAGATTGTTCTTCAGAGTCCATAGTCTCTCATGGTTCATCTCCCCTTCAAATTTCCCTCAACTCCCTTCTCCTCTCCATCCCCCCATGTCCTCCAGGTTATTCGTTATGTTCCACAAATAAGTGAAACCATATGATAATTGACTCTCTCTGCTTGACTTATTTCACTCAGCATAATCTCTTTCAGTCCCATCCATGTTGATACAAAAGTTGGGTATTCATCCTTTCTGATGGAGGTATAATACTCCATAGTGTATATGGACCACATCTTCCTTATCCATTTGTCCGTTGAAGGGCATCTTGGTTCTTTCCACAGTTTGGCGACCATGGCCATTGCTGCTGTAAACATTGGGGTACAGATGGCCCTTCTTTTCACTACATCTGTATCTTTGGGGTAAATACCCAGTAGTAATTTGCATTTCTTTTATTATCTCTAAGTTGAACATTTTCATATGCTCACTTTCCATTTACAAGATTTCATTTATTTATTTATTTATTTGAGAGAGAGTAAATGAGTGGGCAGAGAAGCAGAGGGAGATGGACAAGCAGACTCCATGTTGAGCACGGAGCCCCACAAGGGGCTTGATCTCAAGACCCTGAAATCACACCCTGAGCCAAAATTAAGAGTGGGATGCTTAACCAACTGACTCACCCAGACAACCTTGGCTTTCCATTTATATTTCCGGTAAACTGACTATTTCATCCTTTGCTTTTTTGTCTAAAAGATTTCATCTCTTTTTTTCATGTCAAAGTACTTACCCTTGTCAATATTTATTTTTGATGACAGAAAGAGCAAAATAAGAAATAAGGGGTACAATTGAATTTCTTCAGTGTAGGATTTCTGAAGGATTGAATCAGAGATACTTTTCAAAGTTATTTTTAGGGTAAATTGTATTCTCTTCTTGAATATACACAATGATTATCATTAACATCACCAGGAACTGCATGAATAAGTTATCAACAGAAAAAAGAGTCTCTTTGAGTAGATATCAAAACTTACAATATAGTGTTATTTAAAATACTAGCCTAGAAAATAAGAGTTTCTTCATGAAAAGAGACTGGAGTGGCCCAGTTTCATGGAGGGGTAGAATTGTGAAATAGGTCTGGAAAGACAAGAAGAAGAAAAAATAATGATATCGAAGTCTGAACATTTGCCCCTCAATCCACATCAGACTTCCAACTGTCCAGTTTCTATGACAAAGAGTTGTGATAAGGATCAAATGACATAGTATATTGTTTCTGGAACTTGGGTCAGCCAGCTGACAGAGGCTCCACCATGCATTACTTCATACTCATCCTCAACTCCTTCTACATAGCACACTTCCTAGAAAGGCTACACTCACTTCCTGTCTCTCTTCCACAAGTGATGCCCATGTGATATAACTGGTTATAAACAAAGAGCTTAATATAGGGGCACTTCTTTTTCTTTCCTCTTCCGTGATAGATGCACTTTCCATCTCTGTCTGCCATAGTGAGAAGAGCAGCCGCCATGTCCACCCACCTGCAATGGATGGTCCCTGAGGAACTGCTCCAGCTTCCTGATGAAGAGGAACAAGGAGACATTCATTACTGACACCAATAACCTGAAGGCTCACAACTCCTTCCACTACATGGGCTGATTCACCACTAGACTGTGGGCATGGAGTGTGGGGCTAAGGGGAAAGGTGTAGTGGTAACATGAAGCCAACATCCCACCAGCAATAACCGACCACCTTCTCCTTATGGAACCAGAATGCCCAGGCCACCCTCAGCAGCATCAGGCACATGATCTACAAGAACAAGTACCACCCAGATCTGCACATGCCTGCCATTTGCACAACGAGGGCCTTCCTGTGCAGTCAGAAGCCTGTGATGGTAAAGAAGAAGTGGCCTGCCCTACCAAGAGCTCCTGAACACCTGCCGCTCACCTCCAAAGCAATAAAGATGTCAACCACCTGAAAAAGAAAGAGAGAAAGAGAGAGAGAGAAAGATGCAGATGGGGCAGCCATCTTGAAACAAAGACACAAAACACCAACACACTAGGTTTGACAGATCAGAAAGATATTTTTTTAAGCTGTGTTATTGAGATGTTGCCCAATCCCCACCTGCCCAACTCTGGAGTGTCTCTCACCATACCTCTTTTTATGTGAAAATCTATACTGTTACCTGTTATCTACTGTAATCTGTGTAAGCAATCGTATCGTGACTGTTAGAAACATTGAAACTGGATGCTCACCTACCCCAATTTCTAGACCCTTACTTTTTATGCCCTTCAGGATCCCATGAGAAGGAATTTAAATTAGGTTCTTAGTTGGGATTCATACAACTTGACTGATATTCCGGAGCTCTTCCAAAGGAAACTGAAAGAAAAGAAAACAATGTAATCTCTACAAGAAAGTATATATGAATGTTTCACAAAGGCATGAGTGATGCTGACATCATTGTTGGGACCTGGTATGAGAACTAGTAAATTTCTGGGTAGGGAGTGAGGTGGTACAGCCTTCTGTGAACTTTAAGAGTCAAATAGCTGTGGTATAAAGAACAAAACAGTATTTCCAGAGGTCAAACAGTTCTGCTGAGGAAGCCCTCTGAAAGAGGTTGTGAGAAAAAAAAGGGAAGGATTTTTATACAGGTCGGAGAGAAAGAAAATAGCAATATGATGTTGATTTTTTAAAGATTGATTTATTTCTTTAAAAGAGATAAGGAAAGAGCAGGGGAAGAGCAGGGAAAGAAGGACAAGCAGACTCCATGCTGAGCACAGAGCCCAACTTGGTGTTCAATCTCAAGACTCCAAGATCATGACCTGAGCTGAAATCAAGAGTCAGATGCCTAACTGACTGAGCCACCCAGGTGCCCCAAGAAGATGTTAATTTTTTTTAAGATTTTATTTATTTATTTGACAGAGAGAGATCACAAGTAGGCAGAGAGGCAGGCAGAGAGAGAGAGAAAGGGAAGCAGGCTCCCCGCTGAGCAGAGAGCCTGACGCAGGGCTCGATCCCAGGACCCTGAGACCATGACCTGAGCCGAAGGCAGAGGCTTAACCCACTGAGCCACCCAGGTGCCCCGAAGATGTTAATTTTTAAAAAGATTAGTAAGACTTCTGGTTTCAGCTCTGACATATAAAAAGCTTGGAAGTCATCACTCTAGCCCTTACAAGAAATAAAGTAAGCACACCAAAAAGCACTGACTTTTCTTGGAAGGGCAGAACTGCACAAGGAGTCTAGTTTAAATATTCAGACTGTGGTACTTTAAAGATAAGGAGAAAAAATACACTATGCTAACACTAATCAAAGAATGCTGGAGTAGCTATGTTAATTTGAGACAAAGTAGACTTCAGAGCAAGGAAATTTTTCAAGCATAAAAAGAAGACATAATAACAAAGGAGTCAATTCTCCAAAAGACATAACAATCTTAAATATGTATGAACCCAGTAACAGAGCACCAAAATGCAGGAGGCCAAAACTGATCAAAGTGACGGGAGAAATAGACAAATCCAGTTTTATAGTTGGAGACTTCAACACCTCTGTTACTACTTGATAGGTCAAGGAAATAGGAGACCAATAGCTTATAGGTGACTTGAACAGCCGTAGCAAACAATTAGATCTAACTGACATTAATAGAATACTCTCTTCAACATCATTGGGATATACATTCTTGTCAAGCTTGCAAGGAACATCCCCCAATACAGATCACATTTTGCACCGTAAGATATACCATAACAAATTAAAAAAAAAAAAAAAAGAAATCATACAAAGTATGTTCTCAGACTACAATGGAATTTAAAAGAGAAATCAACAGAAGATGACGCCTGGAAACTCTCAAAATATTTGGATATTAAGCAACACTTCTGTAATAACAGATGGATCAAAGAAAAAAATCTCAAAAACATAATATAAAAGTATGTTGAATTAAATGAAAATGAAAATACAACTTCTCAAAATTTGTGAGAGACAATGAAAGCAGAGCTTAGAGGGAAATGTATAGCATCAAATATACATTAGAAAAGAAATATCTAAAATCAGTAAAGTTCAGCTTAAGCCTTAGAAAACAAGACAAAGAGGAGTAACTTAAGCCTAAAGCAAATGTTAAGGAAAAAAATAAAATTTGAATAGAAATCTGTGAAACTGAAAATAGGAAACCAACAGAGAAAGTCAGCAAAACCAGAAGATCAATAAAATTAATAAATCCATACAGAGGTTAACCAATGAAAAAAGAGAAAAGACCCAAATTGCCAATATCAAAAATGAAAAAGGGTTCCTCACCACTCATCACATGAACATTCAAATGATAATAAAGGAATACTAAGAACATTTCTTTTGCCTGCAAGTTTGGTAACTAGCAATGGACTAATTCTTTGAAAGAAACTGCCAAAACACACAGGAGGAGAAATAGTTAACTTGATAGCCTTACATCTATTAATGAAATTTTGAAATAATAATTAATTTCCAAAAAAGAAAGCACCACACCCAGGTCATTTCAGTGGGGAAAATGCACCAAATATTTAGAAAAAAAATGACAGCAGGTTTATATAATTTCTTCCAGAAAATAGAAACAGAAAGAACACGTCCTCACTCACTCTAAGAAAAACATCATGCTTCAGCTATTCTACCCTCATATCCCTTTGCCGAAGTCCCTGGATACCACTAATGTTTTCACCGTCTCTACAGTTTTGCCTTTTACAGAATATATGATCCTGTAATGGTGAGAATAATAGATTAAGCATTTGTCAAAACCCATAGGGCTTAACAGCACAGACTAAGCCTAATAATGTGTGCAAACTAAAAAAACAAAACAAACAAAAACCTTGAGATCTCAGGATGTAAAGTAGAATGTGACAAAAGAATCTCAAAGTATTACAAAAGTTTGGAACAGCCTCACTTCAGGGGAGTGGATGAAAAGGCACTAATATAAGTCAACCTGAAAATGAGTAGAGTTTGTAAGACTAAAAGCAAAAGAACCTATATTTAACCACTGTGCTCCAGTTGATAGAACTGTTTCCTGTGGGGGTATAGGTTAGCAATTCTGAAAACACCATACATTCATACTGGAATTGAACAGTTAATTAACTGGATAGCAGACAATGGGAGTCAGATCTCACTCTTGGGAGTGGGAGGTTACAGGGAAGGAAGCCAGAATGAGTCATGCGGTAATGGTTTAGACTTGGAGACATCAGCATGAACCAATTTCAGCTTAATAAAGATATAGATCTCTCTCTCTCTCTCTCTACATATATATATATATATATATATATATATATATATACTGTATTATATGTATTATACTGTATTAATTCCAGATGGTAATAACAGTGATAAAAGATGTGGTGTATATGGGAACTCTACACTATCTATATGGTAATTCTGTAAATCTAAAACCTCTCTAAAATAAAATACAAAGTTTGGGGGCACCTGGGTGGCTCAGTCGGTTAAGTGTCTCATTCTTTCTAACCCAGGTCATGATCTCAGGGTCCTGAGATCGAGCCCCCCATCAGGCTCACACTCAGCGGGGGAGTCTGACATTCTCTTCCTATTTCTCACCTTCTGCCCATCCCATCTCTTGCACACACTCTCTCTCTCAAATAAATAAAATCTTTTAAAAAATAATTAAAACAAAATACAAAGTTTATTAGAATATTACTAAGCAACATGGAGGATAACTTCACATGCTATAAGGATAGTGGTGAATGAATTAAATGGTAGAGAAAATTAACTAATAGTTTTTCCCACCTGTCCTTAAACATAGAAGCACTAACTACGCATGCTATGATGTTAGGCACAAAGGCTAGGGACGGATGGCAGACTGTGAAAACAAACTGTAAGTTTCGATACAGGGATGTAATTGCTTGCTACCTGTGGGGCCTTGTAAATGCCCTTCCCTTTATTTTTTTTGAAGATTTTATTTATTTATTTGAGACAGAGAGAGAGAGAGAGCGAGCGAACAGGGGGAGGGACAGAGGGAGATAAAAAATCACAATCAGACTCCCCGCAGAGCGTGGAGCCCATGTGGGGCTCCATGCCACGACCCTGAGATCATGACCTGAGCAGAAACCAAGAGCTGGATGCTTAACTGACTGAGCCATCCAGGCGCCCCGTCCTTCCCTTTAAAACAAAGGTATTAGATCTGATTACCTTTTTTTTTTTTTTTTAAAGATTCTATTTATTTGACAGAAAGGAACACAAGCAGGGGGAGCAGCAGAGAGAGAGGGAAAAGCATGCTCCCCGCTGAGCAGGGACCCCGGTGTGGAGCTCAGTCCCAGGACCCTGAGATCATGACCTGAGCCCAAGGCAGGCACTTAGCCAACTGAGCCACCCAGGAACCCGGACTGATGATTTCTGAACCCTGTCCAGCTCAGACATTCCATCACTCTTTATCCTTTAATCTAGAAGGCAGATCAGTCTCCTCACATGCTCCTAAGTCTGATGCCTCCTCTTGGGCATGGCTGTGTATCTGCTGATAGGTTGTGGGAGTCTATCCCAAGCAGCCACTTAGAGTCAAGGACCTCTACAGAGTACAAGGGAGGTTACAACCTTTCAACCAGGGGTACAAGGTTACAGTAGTCTCCTCACCTCATTGTCACTTGTGTGGCAGTTACTGCTGGGTCCCAGTGCCCTTCATCAGGCTACTGTGCTAGGAGTACTAGCTCACCTGTCCTCCAGAACTGGGCTAGGTTACCAAGGACTGCTTTGTGCAAAGAGGCCTACGAGGTTACAGAGACCCCTTTTCTGGGCATGGGCACATTACTACTAATACTGCAGTATTAAAGCCCAGCCCCCACTCCCCCGGCCCCAAGGTGGGACAATTCCACGGCATTCTTCGCATTACAGAACTCCCTACGAGATCAAAGCTCAGCCTCGATTTGTACCGAACCCACATCTTGGCCTGGCTTCCTCTGCCCTCTCCTGACTGCTTTAATCGTTAGAGGTTTCACTGGGAAACTGTCCCTTACTAAACTAGCTGCACAAGCATCCCTGCTTTAGGCTCTGCTTTCTGGAAAACCTACCACAGAGAGTATGGAGAAAGTTGTAGCAGGCTTCTAAATGTTCTGAGGAAATCATAGGTTTGGCTACGCCAAATTCTCGAAAGCAGGACTCAGGAAGCTGCTTCTTTTTTTAAGATTTTATTTATTTATTTGAGAGTGAGAGAGCACAAGTAGGAAAGAGAGGGAGAAGCAGACGCCCCACTAAGCAGGGAGCCTGACAAGGGGCTCGATCCTAGGGTGCTGAAATCACGACCCGAGCCGAAACCAAGAGTTGGACGATTAACCGACTGAGCCACCCAGGCGCCCAAGCAAGGTGCTTCTGTAAAGCTGTAGAGTAAGAATTCTAGGCTTTGCAGGACACGTATTGTCTCTGCCAAATATTCTATTTCTCCTCTTTTTAAAATCCTTTTAAAATGTCAGCAGCATTCATAGCTCCTGACTCATATAAAAACAAGCAATAGGCACGGTTTGGGCCAAGGGCTGCAGTTTGCTGACCTCTCTGCTCTATGGCATAGAGGTAAACAAACATGGCAGGGTCACCCCACTTCAGAGTGGAGGCTCAGGGGCCTCAGCTGTACTTCTGACTCCTCTGGGGAGGATTAAAGCTGAAACCCGTCTGACAGAGATGCAGCAGGAATTAACTAATGAGCTTTAAAGGCGCCCAAAACATAATGGGCTCTATGAGATGAAGTATTCAGGGATTTATCATTAAATATTCATCTCCTGTTTAATCAGTTGTCTTCTGGTTATGGTTATTATGAGAAGATCTTTTAACAAAATGACTTAATTTAGAAGACCTGAAGATCTCACAAGAACCAAAAGAGTTCCTAGTGAACCGCTGCACATGACTGAGCAAGGGGAAAAAAAAAAAAGCAAGAGACAGAAGATATACAAGAGACACAGACAGACACTCCTAAAGAGGCTGAGGCAGAGACCAAAAGATGGAGGAGAAAGAGAGAGAGAGAGGTGGAGAAGAGATGGGGAAGGGGGAGCAGAAGAGAAAATAAACATATGCAAAGAGGAAAGTGAAAAACAGATACAGACCAAATGACACAGAAAAAGGGATGACGGGTCAAAAACAGCGAGCGAGAGAAAGAAATCAAGAAACAGGGGCAAAGAGAGAGACTAAGAGACAGAATCAGAGAGAGAAAAGTTTTTAACAAGCAGTATGTTCGGCCATGACCGAAAGCCTGGTCTCAATCAGAGAAGCTCTCAGTTCATGTTCCAACACCTGTCTCATTTGGGCCTCTACCTTCACAAGCCAACACCTTGAGCGAGGGAGGAGGCAGATGTGTGTTGTTCGATTTCAAGAGAATATTTTATATTTTATTTTTTAAAAATTTCTTAAAGAATGTATTTATTTATTTGAGAGAGAGCAGAGCAAGAGAGTAGGAAAGCAAGAGTAGGGGAAGGGGCAGAGGTAGAGGGAGCAGCAGACTCCCCACTGAGCAGGGAGCCCGAATCGGAGCTCTATCCCAGGACCCTGACATCATGACCCCAGCCAAAGGCAGATGCTTACCCAACTGAGTCAACCAGATGCCCCAATATATTTTAAAAATTCTGGACTAGATTTGCTGGCTTATCTACTGAGGAGGATACGGGTGACCTTGTGATTCGGTCTGAGAGTGATGTCTGAGAACAAATTCTGAGTAAAACAGAAAACAGGAGAAAATAGGCAGGAGAAAACAGGAGAGACAGGCAGGAGGAATCATGGGATGGGTCACATAATGGAAGAAAAATAGTGTGCCCTCACAGTAAAATGGTCTGGGTTCCAGTCTATAACCTACACCTTAATAATCATGGGAAAGTTACTTAATGTGTCTGAGCTCGCTTGTATACTTTCAGTTTTGCTCTGAGCAACTAAGGAATTCAGTCAAGAATTTGACAAAGCCAGCAGCAATGAAGAAAATGAAGCTGACAACTCCAACCTTCCAACAGAGCTCTGTGGACTCTGTGAGATCATGTATGGAAACCGCTTTCTCAGTGATTAGGTCCCATATGTTTTGCTTCTGTAAGGGCTAATTCTAGACCAATAAAATCAAGAATTAATTTGGCTTACCGGAAATGCCGGTTCACTCAAAACAGTGAAACCTTTGACATATGGTAACTCAGATCTTTTATCTCCAAGGCCAGGGGCACAATCCTGTTCCCATGCCTCAGGGAAGCCACAAGGACAAGATTGTGAGTTTCTCAAAATGACAAAAGGAGCAATGTGAAGTGATCTTAATTTCTAGTCATTTCCTTTCAACGAACATCAGAACTTCCTCTAGCCAGGAAGTAGAGCTGCATTGGTCGCCGAAGAACCCAGAGTGTTTCGTCAGTTTATACTGCAGTTCCAGTACTGGGATTTCCTGCTCCTGTGTTCCCTTCTTCCCATCTGTAGTCAACACCAAGATGAGCCTCTACCCAGATCCCACCTCAATGAAGGACGTGTTGCTCCAGCTGTTGGGCCTGCAGCAGAGAGACAGCCTCCAGCTGTCAGCCTCTTCACTATTTGCCTCAGCTGCAGAGAGCAGCCTGGGCAAGGTCTCACCCCTCCCCGGGTGGTCTACACCCAGTGTCTTAACCATGAGAGAGAGAGGCCAGACCACATGGGCCCAACCTGGGAAAAAATGCTGAAGAGCCTTCCTCATCCCACTACTGTCTGTGGGGTTACTAGAGGTGGTCACAGGGCCTACATCACAGATGGACATCTCCTTCTGCCAAATCTTGCTTCCTTCCCTTCCCCTTGCACAGGCATTGGATCTGAAGATGCTCCTGAATAAATATCCTGCGTGCTTAAATTCTCTGTCATGATCTCCTTCCCAGAGAACAACACTGCAACACTTTCTCACTCTCCTTTTCTCCTTTGTCATATCACACTGTGTAGCATGCCTTCATGAAATGCCAGCCAGGAAAGAATGGAACCCTATCCTGGGTAGCTGGTGACAAGCTGAAAGAGGGCTATATCAGGATTCCTTGGACCCAGCTACCATCTACTAGAATAAACATGGTGCTACAAGGGGCTGGGGATCCATGTAAAAGAAGCAAACTTATATGAATATGTTATTAGCATACTAATATTATATTATGCCAGGCATGGTGCTAGACACTTTTATACCTACTCATTCACCTAATCCTCATTAAGAAGCAGGTGCCATAGGTAATATTCTCCTAGCGTACAAAAAAAGAGTTGAGGCTGAAATGTGTGCATGAACTAAGACTCAAGGTCAAGATCGTCTAACTCCAACTTAAGAGTCTAAACTCCAGCTCACCTCTTATCTGAATCCAGAGCCTACAAGTACTTTCCCCCCAACTCTACTAAATAGGGATTGAGTTTGGTTCAATATAATAAAACCCAAACAACAAGAACTTAAACAAGATGTCTTCCTTTCTCTCAATTGACAAAAGTCATAAGTTAGGTGGTGGCTCAGGAACTGAAGGATGTTAGAGCTCAGGTTCCAAAATCTGCTGGGCTTTCCCTCAGGTCCCCTCCCAGTGTTAAAAATACATTTCAGAAAGAAAAAATAAGAGAGGGCAGAAGGATGGATACCACCTACTTGGCCCCTTTACACAGCAGTGATTTCTACTTATATCTACTTATATCTATTTATATTCTACTTATATCTACTTATACCTTATTGGCCAGAGCCATATCACATGGCACTCATGACTGCAAGGAAATCTGGGAAATATAGTTTGGAATGTAATCTAGGCCTATGGACAGCCTAAACTGAAGTTCACTTTCTGAGAAAGAAGGAGACAAATGGATATTGACAAGACAACTAGCTTCCATACCTGAAGATTCATCTCAGGGATTTCTAAAGGTTTTATAGATAGATAGAGAGGTTGGATTCCCTGGGAAATCAACTCAGAGATGAAAACTTGTACACAGCTTTTCAAGGGACTGCTCTTATGAACAACACGTGTAAGGGAGAACGGGAGAAACTGAACAGTAATGTAAGTGCAACAGAGACCAGTCGGCTTCATGGAGAGCTTGGAAGCTGGAGTGACCCCCAGAGAGGTCCCAAACTGAAGCAAGGGGATCAGCCTTGTAAACCGTTATCACCTGGTTATTGAATACTGGGTGCCCCTTGGAAAGGGGTATAACCTTGGAAGACACAGCCATTTCAGCCAAGGGCAATTCCTGAGAATAGACTCAGCTCTGAACTGCCAGCAACCAACACTCCAGGGAAATAAGTGCTTTGGGCCTGAAGAGGAAATTTGGACAGCACATCTCAGCATCCACAATGCCAGGCTAATAATGAGTTGACCCTCACATGTTGAAGTACAGACTCTCCATGCTGATCTCACAGATGTGTTAGACACAGTGGCAAGTGAGGCACAGAGGAGAGCAAAACCTTCCCCAGTATATTCGTTTTGATGCAAATGCTGCACCGTTGCTTTTTGCAAATCTCCCAATGCTAATGATTGTTATTACTCTAAATAATCATATAGTTCCGGTAAATACTGGGCTCCTGTGAATGTATGCTACCTCTGAACTGGTGACTTCTTAAAAAGAAAAACAAGTGGCTAACCCCAACAGGATTTTCAGGAACTTGGTCTACAAAATATTTTTTTAAAGATTTTATTTATTTATTTGTCAGAGAGAGTAAGGGAGAGAGAGAGAGAACACGAGGATGGGGTTGGGGCAGAGAGAGAGGGAGAAGCAGACTCACCTCTGGGCAAGGAGCCCAATACGGGGCATGAACCTAGGACCCTGAGATCATGACCTAAGCTGAAGGCAGATGCTTCACTGACTGAGTAACCTAGGCGCCTTATAAAATTTTCGATATAAAGAAATGCATTTGGATAACCTATTTGCAATTCACGTAGATCATCTTTTAAAAATGCCCCCAGTCCCTATGGAGACCTTGTATAAATCAGAAACTGTCCCCCTCTTTGGGCAGATGTAGCCCCGAGCTAAGACGATCCACTTGGCAAATTCAGACGTTGGTAAATTCCTTTGTCCACCATTTGGATAACCATACGTGGCTGTGACAAAAGCATTCCACATTTCTGATGTCAGTTGATCCTAAAAACTGTATTAAGGTAGTCATGATGGAGGACACTATCTTCCTAGTTCACAAATGAGGTGGTTTGGGTTGTTTCAATGACTTGCTTGAAGCTACATGACCAGTAATTGTCATAGCCTTGACACAAACCCTAAAATCCTGTCAATCCCAGAGCTTTCCCCAGGACACTACTATCTAAAACAGGATTGTGTAAAACAGTGAATGGTAGTGATAAACAAAACAGAAGTAAGAAACGCACCTACAGGGAAACTGGATAGGAAAAATAGCTTTGTGTGCTAAAACTGCCAACAAATTGTAGAACAAAAACACAGTATGAAGAATACATGTACTGCATAAACAACGGATGATTTCATAGGTAAATATTTCAGAATCTCTAAAACCATGAGTTATGTTGTGTTTACCTTTAACAAGTGTGTGTATCAGTGTACGTATACAGATATATTCACACATCAATGGTTTTACTGTTCCTTTTTTTTAAGATTTTATTTATTTATTTGAGAGAAAGCGAGGGAGCACACGCAGGGGGAGGGGCAGAGGGAGAAGCAGACTCCTCACTGAGCAGGGAGCTGGACATGGGGCTCAATCCTAGGGCCCCAGGATCATGACCTGAGCAAAGGCAGATGCTTAAACAACTGAGCCACCCAGGCATCCCAGTTTTACTGTTCTAAAAGGAACTGAAGATACTTTAGAAGGGCATATCAGATCTAAGAAAACACAAGTTGAGAATACAAGTGAAAAAAGAAAATTAGAAGGGCGATAACATGGTGCTAAGAAAAAGGCAAAAAGTGCATTATCATGAAAATCCTTTCAGTTGCAAAGGACACACAAAAAATTTGTAGAAGTCAAAATTAGAAGGGAAGCTTGATCCTTTATATAATGACCCATGTTAAACAGATTAAAAAGACTAGTTTGTCAGGAATAAAGCTATTAAATTTCTTCAAAAGTAAAACTCTCATGTAAATAAGCCACCTCATCCTAATAGATGTAACTACAATTTGTAAGTAATTTATCAAATGAGACTTAACATGTGCCTGATTTTTTTCTCAGGTTGCAAAAGAAATGTGTTAACTCCAAAAATGTTTAAAATACACAAAAGTTAAAAAAAAATTAACCAACATGTAGAGATAACCACTTTTAATACTGCAGTGTATATTATATCCACATGTATGTTTGTGTGTGTATATACATACACACATTCAGACATGTGTGTGTATTACAAAAAATATACATAATGTGTATAATACACACATATAATTTATAATATGAAGTGCAATATATGGTAGAACAAGATTGGGTTCACCCATTAATCATTTGTTAGCATGCTTTAAAGACTTCCTCATGCTGTATATTAATTTACAGTACATTTACATGTGAAATATTATGCAGTCATTGAAAATCATGTAAAAATTTACTCAACCAAACATATATGGCTAGATATATATGCATATCTTTTCTCTATTATGAATAATACTGTACACAAACATTTTGCAGAATTCTGATTATTTCCTTCTGATCAGGTACTCAAAAAAGAACCAGCTAGGTAAAAAGGCATCAACTCCTTAAAATAATTTACATTAAATTCATAATCTGCCCTCTGGAAAAGTAATACCAATTTCCACTTTTTAAACATGTATGAGGAATTGAGTCGACTTCCAAAGTGGCAGAGTGAGGATCTTGGTGAAAGTGCACTCCCATTAAAATACAGGAGACACTGCCAAAGCAATCCAAACCAATAATTTATTAACTCTTAAAATTAATCAAAGGCACAGGATACACCAAAAACAGTTTATTCAAGAAAAAAGACTATACCTTGGGAAGAACCATGGTGTCTATGACACCTTCATTTGAGTCTTCTCCCATGCTCCCCCACAAAGTCACTGGCGTGGCAGCCATAAAAATCCGATGGTCTTGGGTGCCTGGGTGGCTCAGTTGTTAAGCGTCTGCCTTTGGCTCAGGTCATGATCCCAGGCTCCTGGGACAGATCCTTATCTACATCTGGCTCCCTGCTCAGCGGGAAGCCTGCTTCTCCCTCTTTCACATCCCCTGCCTGTGTTTCCTCTCTCACTATGTCTCTCTCTGTCAAATAAATAAATAAAATGTTTTTATAAAAAAATCTGATGGTCTTCCCATCAACAGAGAGAAGTGACCCCCTTTGGAGTTCTGTTAAAAGCCTATCACCAGGGCACGATCAATATTTTGACCAGACCCACAGCTCTCTGTATAAGCTTCAGTTCTAGGGAACTGTTGCTACTTGAGCTAACTCAGATCTCAGCTATGAGACAAACCCTATCCCTGGGGTGTGACTGAAAACAATATCAATCAGCTGGAATTATTAACATCACAGCTGTCTAGACTGTGATTCAAGTTGGGGAAAACAAGAGCCTGGCCAAAAATATCAAAGATAGACCTGAGGGTGTAGGCAACCATGAGAAACTTTGAAAAGCTTTAAGATATTTCTGGGGTACTAGAAGGCTGTGCACATATGTGGGAGGGTAGTTACGCTTAGGAAAAAACTGAGAAAGGAGAGAGCCCAAGTCACTCATTTTTGGTTGAACTTGAGGCCCTGTGCAATCAGAAAGTGAAAGCTCGGGCTGACTTTGAAACCACCTGATATTTAAAGGGATGCCTACACCCAGGGATCCAGCTGGCAGAGGATGGGAGGCATACTTTTCTCAGTATGTTTAAGGAACTCTTATGACTGATCATTGGCTGACCTATAAACTCTACTGATCCAGAGGTGATCCATAAGAAGCCAAGCTTAATTTTTTTTTTATTTTAAGTGAGAAGAGGACTCAGTCACCACACACCACAGGGAATATGAAACCTATACAAATAGTCCAGGAAAGGCACTGAGCAAACAAGCAGAAACAAGAAAAATTAACCACAGAGCCAACAACAAATCCAAAGTGTCATGGGGAGCTCTAACTCCAGAGTTGCCACAATATGTTATCAAAAATGTCCAGCTTAAAGAAAATTATGAAATGTGCAACATACCAAGAAATTATGGACCCCACACAGGAAAAGAGCAAGTAACAGAAAATGTCTGTTAGGGGCTGAGATTTTAAATTAGACAAAGACTTTAAGCCACATTAAATATGTTCAAAGCAATAAAGGAAACTAGGATTCAAGAATAAAAGTATGCCAGCTATGTCTTACCAAATAGAGAGTATCAACAGAGCAAAATTTTGACACTATGAAGCTTACCAACATACACAAAATGGGGGTCCCAAAGTAAGAAAAGAAAGAAGAAATGGCAGAAAAAAAAAGCATTTGAAAAAAATAATTGAAATTGAAAAAATAAAAACTTCCTAATTTTGATGAAGAATATTAATTTACATATCCACAAGCCCATCAAACTCCAAAGCAGGAAAAACTCAAAAAAATCTACAAGTACACACTGTAGTCATAATGCCAAAAGTCAAAAACAATGAGAAAATACGAAAAACAACAAGAGAAAAACTCTTCACATATAAGGAATCCTCAATAGGATTAATGGGTGATTTCAGTCAATAACCATGAAGGCCAGAACATAGTTGGATGACATATTCCAAGTGCTAAAATAAGACTATTAAACAAGACCTATATTTGGCAAAACTGTCCCTCAAGTAAAAAATTTAAAAAATCCCCAGAGAAACAAAGAAAATTAGTCACCAGTATAACTGCCCTATAAGAATTATAAGAGAGCCTTCCAGCTAAAGAAAAAAAAACAAAACAAAACAAACCAAAACAAACAAAAAAAAACCCAGATAACAAATTGGATCCACACAAAGGAAAAAGAAGACTGAAAATAATTAAAGGGTAAAAAATTTTAGAGGATTTTATTTACTTATTTGAGAGAAAGGGAGAGAGCAGGGTGAGGGGCAGAGTGGGAGGGAGAGAGACAAACAGACTCTGTGTTGAGTGCACAGCCCAAAGCAGCACTCAATCTCATGACCCTGAGATCATAACCTAAGCCAAAACCAAGAGTCCAAATCTTAACTGACTGAGCCATGCAGGTGCTGCAAATGGGTAAATTTAATTTATAAACCTATTTTTCACTCCTTTCTTCTCCTAACTAGTTTGAAAGACAACTGCATAAAACAATCATAACAAAACTGTATTTATAAAGTTAATGCAAAATTTTAAAATGGAATTTTTACA
This sequence comes from Lontra canadensis, assembly GCF_010015895.1. Lineage (NCBI taxonomy): Eukaryota > Metazoa > Chordata > Mammalia > Carnivora > Mustelidae > Lontra > Lontra canadensis. The sequence goes on from NW_022631125.1 coordinate 2,563,139, forward strand.
TAAATAAGAATACAAAGGAAGAGGGTCACTGGGCTGCCTCAGTCAGTAGACTATGTGACTATGGATCTCAGGGTTGTGAGTTCAAGCCCCATGTTTGGTATAAAGATTACTTAAAAATAAAATCTTTAAAAAAAGAAGAATACAAAGGAAGAAAAGAGAAGGGAACTGTGCAAGAGCAAAGTTTCTGCATACCTGTGGCAATTAGTTTGGTATTAACTCAAACTGATTGTTTTCAAAGTTCAGATATGTAACATCCAGGACAACAAGTATGAAATAACAGAAAAGACAAAGAAAAGCTAATAAAAAATATTTAAATGATATACTAGAAAATATCCATTTAACATAAAGAAATAATGAAGGAATAGAGAGGATCCAAAGGATGTAAGACTAACAGTAAACAAAGAGCAAAATGGCAAATTTTGTAAATCCTACCATATAAATAATTACATTATATATAAATGGGTTAAATGCACCATACAAAAGTAAGAGGTTATCAGACTACATAAAAAGAAAGAGACTCCAACTATATACTATCTATAAGAGACACAGTTAAAGACAAATGGGTTGAAAAGAAAAAGATGGAAAAAGAGAATGCAGATAATAACTAAAGGGAGTTGGATGTTAAAATCAGACAAAGTAAAGGGGCGCTTGAGTGGCTCTGTCAGGTTAAACATCTGACTCTTGATTTTGGCTCAGGTCATGATCTCAAAGTCATGGGATCTAACCTCCCATCAGGCTCTGCACTCAGCACACAGTCTGCTTGTCCCTCTCCCTCTGCTCCTCCCCCTGATCAAGTGTGCTCTTTCCCTCATTCATAAATAAATAAGTAAGTAAATAAATAAAATCGTTGAGAGGTAGACTTTAAGGGGGTTGGGGGAAAGATGACAGAGGAGTAGGGGACCCTATCTCAACCAGTCTCCCAAACTGAGCTGGATATCTATGAGACTGTTCATAATACCCATGAAATCAATTTGAGATGTAAGAAGGTATATCCAGATCTCTACAAACAGAGTATCTCTGGAGGCTGGTTTTGAGGTATGAAGTGGGGAGCCATGATTTTGTGGGCAGAAATTGGAATATAAATGGAATGGAGAGGGAGCCTCTGGGATCCTGTGCCACTGGAGCACAAAAGCCTCCCATGCTGGGGACCAGGCATAGACTTGCATTCTGGTAGCAGTAGGGAAGGGACTTTGGGGCAGCTCCCCAGACTGAAATCTGGAGCTGCGGGAGCATGTGTGCAAACTCGGGTCAGCTGGTGATTTTAGAAGCACAAAGGGGCAGAGATGTGCCTATACCGGGAAGCGAGGGCTGGGAGTGCTGCTGTGAGGAGCACAACCAAGGATGCTGTGGTTTTTAGCAGCACAGACAAAAATTGAGACAGTGTGGTCTGGAGAGCTCATTGGAGAAGAGACTTCGATCTCTCTGTTCTGAGACATAAGTTTGGATATGGTTACTTCTGCTCTGACTCTTGGAAGAGACGCAGAAAGCTACCAGGGAAAGACACTAGAAAATAAAAGGCCCAAAAGAACTGGTTTTCACTGAACCCATCCCCTCCACAGGGGGCAGGGAAACTACCCAAATAGAGTTGCCTGAGTAACAGTGTGCCAAGCCCATCCCCCAGAAAACAGGCTGGAAGAACAAGAGGCCAACAACCCGAAGGTCTAAATAAAACAGGTGCATCTTGCTTGGATTGTGGACAATAATTTGGACTCAGTACATGGTACATGCCCTCAACCACCCCTCAACAGAATGACTAAGAGGAAGAACACCCAACACGGGAAGAATTCAGAGACTGGAACCTCTGCCACAGAACTAATGGATATGGATATAAGCGCGATGTTGGAAATAGATGTCAGGGTAACAGTTATGCAGACAAGAGCTTAGGATGGAGAAAATCATTAATGGCAACATAGATTCTCTAAGGGCAGAAATGAGAACTGATCTGACAGAATGTAAAAATGCTATCAGTGAAATCCAATCTAATCTAGATACTCTAGCAGCTAGGGTAAATGAAGCAGAAGAACGAATTAGTGATCTAGAAGACAAACTGATAGAAAAGAAGGAACAGGAGGAAGCCTGGAATAAACGGCTTAAATTCCATGAAAACAGAATTAGAGAAATAAAGGACACCATGAAACATTCCAATGTCAGAATTATTGGGATCTCTGAGCAGGTGGAAGGAGAGAGAGGACTAGAAGATATATTTGAGCAAACAGTAGCTGAAAGTTTCCCTAATCTGGGGAATGAAACTCAAGTACTTGTGTCCTAGAGGTAGAGAGGACCCCTCCCAAGATTAAGGAGAATAGACCAATGCCACAGCAGGTAATAGTAAAACCCGCAAATCTTAGAACTAAGGAAACCATCTTAACAGCAATTAAAGGCAAGATATTCCTTATGTACAGAGGGGGGAACATCAGAATAACTTCAGACCTGTCCACAGAGATCTAGCAAACCAGAAAGGGCTGACAAAACATATTCACGGTACTACATGAGAAGAACATGAAGCCAAGAATACTTTACCCAGCAAGGCTGTCATTCAGAATGGATGGAGAGATAAAGAGCTTCCAAGCCCAGCAAAAACTGAAAGAGTATGTGACCACTAAGCTATCCCTGAAAGAAATATTAAGGGGGGTTCTATAAAAGGAGAAAGATGCCAAGAGTGATATAACAGAAACGTACATGAAAATCTAATGAAACGAGGACTTCACAGGCAACATGATGACAATAAAATCATATCTTTCAATAATCACTCTGAATGTGAATGGCCTAATAAAACAGCTCAGGGTTGCAGCCTGGATAAAAAGACAGGACCCATCCATATGCTGTCTACAAGAGACTCATTCTGAACCTAAAGATACATCCAGACTGAAAGTGAAGGATGGAGAACCATCTTTCATGTCAATGGACCTCAAAAGAAAGTTGGGGCAGCCAATTCTTACATCAAATTAGATTTTAAGCTAGAGACTGTAGTTAGATATAAAGAAGGACACTATATCATGCTTAAATATCCAACAAGAGGATCTAACAGTTGTAAATATCTATACCCCCAACATGGAAGTAGCCAAATACATAAGCCAACTGTTAACCAAAATAAAGAGACATATTGATAATAATACATGAATAGTAGGAGACCTCAACACTCGTCTCTCAGCAAATGACAGATCATCCAAGCAGAAAATCAACAAAGAAACAAGAGCTTTGAATGACACACTGGACCAGATGGACCTCATGTAGATAGATAGATAGATAGATAGATAGATAGATAGATATAGAACATTCCTCCCTAAAACAACAGAATACTCAATCTTCTCTAGTGCACATGGAACTTTCTCTAGAATAGACCACATACAGGGGTTACAAATCAGGGCTCAACCGATACGAAAAGATTGAGATTATTCCTTGCATATTATCAGACCACAATGTTTTGAAACTAGAATTCAAACACAAGAAAGGTTTGGAAGAAATTCAAACACTTAGAAGCTAAAGACCATCCTGCTCACGAATGTGTGGGTCAAGCAGGAAATCAAAGAGGACCTTAAACAATTCATGGAAACCAATGAGAACAAAAACACATCAGTCCAAAACCTATGGGATATGGCGAAGGCAGTCGTAAGGGGGAAATACATAGCCATCCAAGCCGCCCTCAAAAAAATAGAAAAATCCTGAGTACACCAGCTCTCTTTAAACCTTAAAGAACTAGAGAATCAACAACAAATTAAGCCTAACACACACATAAGAAGGGAAATAATTAAGATTAGAGCAGAGATGGGGCGCCTGGGTGGCTCAGTGGGTTAAAGCCTCTGCCTTCAGCTCAGGTCATGATCTCAGGGTCCTGGGATCGAGCCCCGCATTGGGCTCTCTGCTCAGCCGGGAGCCTGCTTCCTCCTCTATCTCTGCCTACTTGTGATCTGTCTGTCAAATAAATAAATAAAATCTTTAAAAAAAAAAGATTAGAGCACAGATCAATGAATTAGAAAACAGAAATACAGTAGAATACATCAACAACACTAGAAGCTGGTTGTTTGAAAGAATTAAGATCGATAATCTGCTGGCCAGACTTATTCAAAAGAAAAAAGGAAGGACCCAAATTAACAAAATTATGAATGAAAAGTGAGAGATTAAGACTAACACCAGGGAAATAGAAACAATCATTAGAAATTATTATCAATAGCTAGAAGAAATGGATGCATTGCTAGAAAACCCATAAACTATCAAGACTAAAACAGGAAGAAATTGACAATCTGAACAGACCAATAACCAGTAACAAGACTGAAGCAGTGATCAAAAACCTCTCAAAAAAACAAGAGTCTGGGACCTTATGGAATCCTTGGGGAATTCTACCAAACATTCCAAGAAGAAATAATACCTCTTCTCCTGAAGCTGTTTCAAAAAACAGAAACAGAAGGAAAACTTCCAGACTCTTTCTATGAAGCCAGCATTACCTTGATCTCAAAACCGGGCAAAGACTCCATCAAAGAGGAGAATTTCAGACCAATACCCATGATGAACTTGGATGCCAAAATTCTCGATAAGATCCTAGCTAGTAGGATCCAAGAGTACATTAAAAGGATTATCTGCCACAACCAGGTGGGATTTATCTCTGGGATGCAAGGGTGGTTCAACATTCGCATATCAGTCAATGTGTTAGAACACATTAATAAAGAGGAGAGAGAAGAACCACATGGTCTTCTTAATTGATGCAGAAAAAGCGTCTAACAAAATACAGCATCATTTCCTGATCAAAGTTCTTCAGAGTATAGGGATAGAGGGAACATTCCTCATCTTCATGAAATCCATCTATGAAGAACCCAGAGCGAGTATCATTCTCGATGGGGAAAAGCTGAGAGCCTTTCCTTTAAGATCAGGAGCACAAAAAGAATGCCCATTTTTGCCACTATGGTTCAATATCATACTAGAAGTCCTAGTAACAGTAATCAGACAACAAAAAGAAATAAAAGGTATTCAAATTGGCCAACAAGTCAAATTCTCTCTCTTTGCAGATGGCATGATACTCTATGTGGAAAACCCAAAAGACTCCACCCCCAAACTACTAGAACTCATACAGCAATTCAGTAATGTGGCAGGATACAAAATCAATGCTCAGAAATCAGTTTTTTTCTTATACACTAACAATGTAACTGTAGGAAGAGAAATTAGAGAATCAATTCCATTTACCATAGCACCAAAAACCACAAGATACCTTGGAATAAACTTAACCAAAGAGATGAAGGATCTATACTCTAGGAACTACAGAACACTCATGAAAAAAATCAGAGATGACACAGAAAGATGGAAAAACACTCCATGTTCATGGATCAGAAGAATAAACATTGTTAAAAAGTCTATGCTACCCAGAACAATCTATACTTTCTACACCATCCTAATCAATACCCCAATAGCATTTTTCAAGTGCTGGAACAAACAATCCTAAAATACCTATGGAATCAGAAAAGACCCTGAGTAACCAAAGAAATTTGAAAAAGAAAAACAAACTGGGGACATCATGTTGCCTGACTTCAAGCTATACTACAAAGCTGTGATCACTAAGACAGCATGGTACTGGCACAAAAAGAGGCACATAAACCAAGGGAACAGAATAGAGAGCCCATACACAGACCCTCAACTCTAAGGTCAAATAATCTTCAACTAAGCAGGAAAAAATATCCAGTGGGAAAAAAGACAGTCTCTTCAATAGCTGGGAAAATTAGACAGCTATTTACAGAAGAATGAAATTGGACCATTCTCTTACACCATACACAACGATAACTCCAAATGGATGAAAGAGTTCAATGTGAAATAGGAATCCATCAAAATCCTAGAGAAGAACATAGGCAGTAACCTCTTCAAAATTGGCGACAGCAACTTCTTTCAAGACACGTCTCCAAAGGCAAGGGAAACAAAACTAAAAATGAATTTCTGGGACTTCATCAAGATCAAAAGCTTCTGCACAGCAAAAGAAACAGTCAACGGAACAAAGAGGCAACCCATGGAATGGGAGTAGATATTTGCAAATGACACTACAAAGGGCTGGTATCCAAGGCCTATAAAGAACTTACAAAACTCAACACCCAAAAAACAGATAATCAAGTCAAAAAATGGGCAGAAGACATGAGCAGACACTTCCCCAAAGAAGACATACAAATGGTTAACAGACACATGAAAAAGTGTTCATCATCATTAGCCATCAGGGAAATTCAAATCAAAACCACATGGAGATACCACCTTACACCAGTTAAAATGGCAAAAATTGGCAAGGCAATAAACAGCAAATGTTTGAGAAGTTGTGGAGAAAGGGGAACCCACTTATACTGTTGGTGGGAATGCAAACTGGTGCAGTCACTGTGGAAAATAGTGTGGGGGTTCCACAAAAAAATAAAAATAGAGCTACTGTATGACCCAGCAATTGCACTACTGAGTATTTATCCCAAAGATACAGATGTAGTGAAAAGAAGAGCCATATGCACCCTAATGTTCATAGCAGCCATGTCCACAATAGCCAAACTGTGGAAAGAGCTGAGATACCCTTCAACAGACGAATGGATAAGTAAGATTCAGTCCAAATTACAATGGAATATTACTCAGCCATCAGAAAGGATGAATACCCAACTTTTGCATCAACATGGAAGGGACTGGAGGAGATAATGCTAAATGAAGTAAGTCAAGGAGAGAAAGTCAATTATCATATGGTTTCACTTATTTATGGAACATAAGAAACAGAATGGAGGACATTAGGAGAAGGAAGGAAAAAATAAAGGGAGGAGGAGTCAGAGGTGGAGAAGAACCATGAAAGACTGTGGAATACAAGAAACAAACTGAGGGTTTTAGAGGGGAAGGGGGCAGGGGGATGGCTGAGCCCAGTGATGAGTATTAAGGAGGGCAAGGACTACATGGAAAACTGGGTGCTATATGCAAACAATGAATCATGGAACACTATGTCAAAAACTAATGATGTACTGTATGCTGACTAACATAACATAATTTTAATAAAAGGTAGACTTTAAGAAGATAAAAAGGAAGATTTTATTTTTATCTTAAAAAGGATCAATTCAGTGGGAAGATACAGCAATCCTAAGTATAAATGCACCTAATACTGCCCGGAAATACATGAAACAAAAACTGACAGTACTGAAGAAAGAAATGGGACGATTCAACATTAATAGTTGGATACCTTAATACTGCACTCTCAATAACTGATGTAATCATTAAATAGAAAAAGATTTGAGCAATATTATCAACCAAATTGATCCAACAAACATCTATGACATTCTACCCAACCACACAATGCAAATTATTTTCAAAATCACATCCCACCATTTCCTAACTAATAAAAATGTTCACTGTGCCTAAATTGTCTATTCTAAACACCTGCTTTCATTCTGGGCCCCTGGAATCTGGGTTCATGCGAAGCTGAGTACTTATGTGACCAGTACCCAATAAAAACCTTAGGTAGGGGCGCCTGGGTGGCTCAGTGGGTTAAGCCTCTGTCTTCGGCTCAGTTCATGATCTCAAGGTCCTGGGATCGAGCCCCGCATCAGGCTCTCGGCTCAGCAAGGAGCTTGCTTCCCCTGTCTCTGCCTGCCTCTCTTCCTGCTTGTGATCTCTCTCTGTCAAATATATTAATAAAATCTTTGAAAAAAAAAACCTTAGGCAATGAAGTTTTAAAGGGGTTCCCTGATAGCATTTCATATGTTAGCATGATTTGTTATTAAAAAAATTAATTGTCTCCTGTGTGACTCCACTGAGAGAGGACTCTTGGAAGTTCACACCTGGTTTCCCCAAGACTTTACCCCATGTACTTTTTCCCTTTGCTGATTTTTTGTATACTTTGAGTATAAGTAAGCAGTCATTGGTGGTGAGAACTGAGTTATGTATAGAATTATTGAATCGTTATGTTGTATAACTGAAACAAATATACCACGTTATGTTAATTATATTCCAATAAAAAATAAAGTTAATCACAGTCTTGAGTATAACTATATATTGATTCCTGTGAGTCACAGCAAATCAGAAAAATCTCCTGATGGTCTTGTGGACCCAACACAGTGCCTCAGTTAACTTGTCAAAACTGTATGAGGATATTCATTTTCTTGTACATTCATCAACAATAGGTATCAACATTGTTCAAAATATTAATGAATTCAAAAGTAATTAAAGTTATCATTTTACATTTTCTTCCAATTATTGAGTTTGAATTTTCATTCCTATGCTTATTGATCATTTGTATTAGATATTCTGTAAATTACCTATTCATGTCCTTAACTTGTTTTTCCTTTAAAATACACAAACACACACAGACACACACGCACACACACACATTCCTTTTATGACCTCCCAGCTTTCTCTGCCTATTAAAGATATTAGTCGTCTGCAAAATAGTGTGGGTGCTCTTCCCAATTAATCATTTCCACAGAGACCTTTCTTTAAATAAAAAAAAAAAGATCTTGTTTCTTTATTTTAGAGAAAGACAGCACAGGCAGAAGGAGTAGCAGAGGGAGAGAGAAGCAAACTCCGCTGAGCAGAGAGCCCCATGCAAGGCTGGATCCCAGAACTCCACAACCTGAGCCAAAGGCAGAGGCTTAACTGCCTGAGCCACCTAGGCGCCCTTCATAGAGATCTTTCTTATAGAATACTTCAATACTGGCTAATTGCTCCATACCAGAGCTCAGAGGAAAACAAATGGCTCTTTCAGGATCTACTTCCCAATAGTATAGTCCTCAGAGTTTGTGCACCCAACAAGATAAAAAAGAAATTCGAAAACCATGGACGGAAAGTACTATTTTTGCATCCGTCAAGGGATTCCTCCCCCAAACATTGTTTCTCTTCACTGTGTCTTTGCTATATAAGGAGAAGCAATTAAAACAAGTTTACCCTCACTATCAGGTACTTGACAGGGGAAAATGCCACTGGGTCAATTACAGAACAAACCAAGGCAGACACATGAACTAGGAAAAGGATTCACACTTTGCCTTCCAGCCTCCCTGGTTTTTTGGTTCCGACCACTTAGCATACTCCCTCCTACCATTGTGACGGTCATTTGGAGCTGCTGTCCCTCAACCCAGAGGCACTTCCAGCCTCTTCTTATTCAGAGCTACTTCCCATTCAGATCTCAACTCAAATGTCCTCTCCTGGAGAAGCATTCTTTGATTTTCCTCAAGTGGTCAAATCTCCCTTTGTATGTGTACTCAAAATGCCTCTACCACCTCATTAGCCACAGTGGGAATTTTGTTTTCATTTGTGAGATTGTTTGGTTAATTACTATTTCCCCCATTAAGCTGTAAATTCTTTGAAAGCAAAGACTAGTTTTCTTTTCTTTTTTTTTTTTAAGATTTATTTATATATTTGAGAAAGAGAGACAGTAAGTGCACAGGGTCAGGGACAGAGGGAGCGGAATAGAGAGTCCCAAGCAGACACGGTGCTCAGTATGGAGCATGACCTAGGGCTCCATCCCACGACCCTGAGATCACGACCTGAGCTGAAACCAGAGTCCAACGCTTAACCGACTATGCCACCCAGGAGCCCCTAGGTTCCTTCTGTTCATTATTGTAATTCCAATCCTAGCAGTCTCTGACACCAAGCAGGTGCTCCTATAACATTTGCTCAATGAATTCAGCAATCCTCTTTGGTGTATGGATACCATCTCCTAAGGCCAATGCACTGCACTTTAGGAAATATTTTTAAATTATATTTAATAGTGGCAAATACTTTCCCAACTAGTATCACATTTAATCATCACAAAATCTCTGTCAGGTGTTGTTTACCTAATTTTACAAAAGAAGATACCAAGGTTGCAAGTAACTGAATGACCTTCTGGGTCCATTTGTTTCCCACTAAACTCCAATCCGAAAAAAAAAAAAGTCCAATCGGAAGTCCAATCATCCTCTCACAACTGTGACGTAGGTGCTAAGGGATCATTATTGTCCTAATTTATGATTTGTTTCCTCACTTCCAACCATGAGGACTGCCTTTTTCTTTTTCAGTTTAGCTGTAATCAAAATTTAGTAACTGAACCACCTGCTGGATAAATAACAGATTTACTGATTTTAAGTGAAAAGATCAAATATGAAAACAGAGATGCTGCGTATTCCAGGCAGAAGTGTGGCCCCAGCCATGATGGGTCATGCATTTGAAGCTTCCCTCTTGCGTAGTTCCATCATCTGGAGCCCAGGCCCAGAGTGGTGCTCAGAGGCTATGCCTTGTTAAGGTGACATGAGATCACCTGTACCCCATCCCCAGCAATTTCAAAGACATACTTGAAGTCGGCTCTGTAACTTCTGCACTCAAAAGGGTCTTGTATTAGTTATCTATTGTTATATAACAAATTACCTCCAAAATGTAACAGCTTAAAATAATGAATATTTATTGTCTCACAGTTTTGGTGGATCAAGAATCCAAGAGCAGTTTAACTTAGTAATTATAAAGATTTATTTATTTATTTATTTATTTATTTGAGAGAGATAGCAGGGAGTCAGGGTGGAGAGAGAGGGAGAAGCAGATCCCCACTGAGCAGGGAGCCAGATGCAGGATTCGATCCCAGGACGCTGAGATCATGACCTGAGCTGAAATCAAAGAGTCCAGTACTTAACCAACTGACCCACCCAGGGGCCCTTTAACTTAGTAATTATAGTTCGGAGTCCCTCAGGAGGTTGCTGTGAGCCACAGCTGCATCATCCAAGGTTAGAGAATCTGTTTCCATGCCATTTACATGGCTGTTGGTAGAATTCAATTCCTCACTGGCCATTTGCTAAAGACTTCAGTTCCTTGACACATGGTTCTCTCCACAGGCTTAACACTTGTCCTCACAACAGGGCCGTTGGCTTCCTTCAGAGTAAGCGACCCAAGAGAGACAGAGGAAGAACTCATGATGGAAGCCACAGTCTTATAACTGAATCTCAGAAGTGATATGACATAATTTCTACTATTTTCTACTGGCTACACCAAATAAACTTCCTATAATATTGAAAGGCGACTACCCAAAGGTATGAATGAATACTAGGAAGCTGAGATGATTGGTGGCCATCTTGGAGGCTAGTTACAACAAGTCCCTTCTCACCTTGAGCAGATTGTAAAGTTGTTTCTCTGACCTCAAATCATGAAGATGAGAAGGGACGGTAAAATTAGCTACGAGAAACCTCTGGCATCCAGTAAAGTCTAATGTTAGCTACTATATCACTGAAAACTTTGTCCCCATCTCTGTGATCTAATAATAGATGTAATGCATAAAATGAGAGATATTTAAGTGACTCGCTATGGTATTATATATAAAGATACAATGGGAAATTGCTTCATTAATTTCTCTGCTTACAAAAGGAGGCTTACACTGTCAGAGAAATGGATGGACATGCAAAGGGAAAAAGGCATAGCTGTATATGTGTGTGTATATATATATATATATATGTACTGTCGGCATGCACACCTGTCTGAGTGCTATCATGCTAAACAGCTGAAACAGATCTCATGCGATACTTGGCTGAGAAATGACATCTGAACTAAGGTTTTCTCTCCGCAAAGACAGAGATATAAAATAAAATTGCTGTGCTGTTTTATAAGTACCTATATTAACATCCAACTCAATGGAGCATAGCTTGAAATGTCCACATAAGTTATATAACCAGATACCAATTTAGACATTTTAGACACCTTCTAGACCTCTCTTCGTGCTTTTTCCTCTGCTTGAAACTCCATCCCCATTGTCAACTCAAGGATGCTCTTTTTCTCTGTTGAAATATTTTTCATGTCACCTTGCCCATGGTTTTCCAGATTTTCCTAAATTCAGAACCAATTATCAGTGCTTCTCAGCACTTATTTACACATCCATTATGGTACTTATGCAACTAAATGTAAAACAGACTCCAATAAATGGACTATTTGTTTGGGAAAAGCAGGCAGTGTACTTTATTTCTATGCATGGCTCTGAACAGACCTTTGGAATACAGCACTTTCCCAGAGGACAAAAAAGGCCGATTCTGAGAATCTGTTATTAACCAGGCTCCTTGCCATGAAGAGAATGCAGGGTGGCATAAATACCCAATTACATGTGATTCATTAGAGAAAAATATTCCATAGATTTCACACATAAAGTAACCGAATATGCAAAGAATTCACAAAAATCAGTCAAGTGACACAAATCATACTCGTTTCACATTGGCAAATATCAGAAAATTACTTTCTAACAGCAAAAAAAAAAAAAAGCCAAAAAACAAAAAACAAAAAACCCATTAGGTACAGTGATCTCCATATCTAAAAGAAAGAAGAAAACTCCGGATTTGCCCTCGATGTTTTATATATCCAAGAACTGCCAACTCACTGGAAAACTTTTAAATAATGGAAGAATGGAAAGTGGTTGCCTTGTAGTGAATGGTAATAAACCAGAGCTGCATTTCGAATCTTTTGTCAGGATGGAAGAACTATCCAGAATGAAATGTTTACCCAGATTTGAAATATGATAAAAGGCAAGAGATTTCCTCCATATCGGTTAGGTATAAACATTATAATTTTCTACCCCCTATAATTTCTTTTGTGGCTGGCTACCACGACCAGCAGCAGAAATCCTGAACCTCTATGAGTAGAAGGAACAACACACTAGGAAGGTATGCTTTTTAGCACTTTAGATAGCAAACCCTGGCAATGTTTACCTACTTGAGTTATCTAGAGTATTGTTATTTACAGCTCCTGCTGTTTTGCAAAAGAAGAAGGAAAAATGAGCTCTTCCCCTCCTGGGGCTTTGGAAACAATGGAGTTGTGTTTTCTTAACAGTCAGGGATTTGGCAGCAGGAATGGGGACTCTCTTAAGTTGCCATATGGACCCCCAAGCAGCCATAGGTTTCCAAATGTTTGTGCTGTGGGTTTTAGCCTAAATCAGAAGAGTCTCAGCATGAGTGGTATTTGCACTTTACAGAAAGGCAACTAAAATAAGCTGCGAAACAAAACAGGGAATTGGGGATTAAACTAATAAATTGGGTCCAAGATCGAGCCAGTGAGCATCAGGCACTGAACCATATGTTCAACGAAAGAGCCAGAGTCCTCGTATCTACTTGAAAAGGAATAGAACAGATGAGAAGCATAGACATGAAAAAATACTCTGGAAATATTCCCTAAACAACAACAACAACAACAACAAACTCATAAAGGAGCTACAAATCAGCCAGGTTATAAGACGAACAAAACTGATGTTCTGAGAGAGAAGACTGGACTCAAAACCAAGAAACAGCAGTCTGGCGTGACTTTGAAAACAATTCTTTTTTTTTTTTTTTTAAGATTTTATTTATTTATTTGACAGAGAGAGAGAGAGAGAGAGATCACAAGCAGGCAGACAGGCAGGCAGAGAGAGAGAGGAGGAAGCAGGCCCCCAGCTGAGCAAAGAGCCTGATGCGGGACTCGATCCCAGGACCCTGAGATCATGACCTGAGCCGAAGGCAGAGGCTTTAACCCACTGAGCCACCCAGGCGCCCTGAAAACAATTCTTGCATAGAATTCGTAAGTCCTTTAACCTTGAAAAAGACCTCATCCTGAACTAGTACGGCCTCTACAGGAACTAAAATTCTTAAAAGAATCTAAATCCAGAAGTTGTTAGTTGACGTCAGTAATAACCAGCTTCGAAAGGACACTAGAAGATGTAACTGGAGAGTGTTGCTGAACTGTATTGAAGGAGACCAGAATACACAAGCCCAAAATACGCCACATTGGTATAAGGATTATTTTGAGCTGAAGAAACCCAGGAACAACAGATGCAAGAAAAGCTCTCAAAACAGGGTATTGGGGTGCCTGAGTGGCTCATTCGGTTAGGTGTCCAGCTCTTGATTTCAGCTCAGGTCATGATCCATTCTCAGGGTCGTGAGATAAAGCCCCACCTCGGCCTCTGTGATCAGCTTAGACCCCTCTTAAGATGTTCTCTCTCCCTCTTGTTCTGCCCCATCTCTCTCTCTCATTCCCTCTCTCTCTCTCTCTCTCTCTCTCAAAAATAAATAAATAAATACCTGTTAAAAAAACAAGGCCTTAATTTCCCTTTTGTAAAGGAAATTTCATTTGTAATTTGTAATCCTCTCCTCCCCACTCTGAAGACAAATTTTACCACTTGAGAGATGTTAATCAGCATAACAAAACCTTACTAAACCACCTATATTTACCAGTATTTCCTGGACAACTTCCCATTACCTTTCCCTCCCGAAAGGCCCAAGCCCCTTTCTCCACACTCTGTTAAAATCTTATATAACCCTTGCGCATGCCCCTCCTTGGCCTTCCACTCCCCTTCTGTGAAGCTCCAGGTACATATGTAATAATAAACCTTTCTTCTCCTGTTAACTGATATTTTGTCCCTTTCATTTGTCGGGCCCCATTAACAGAATTGAAGAAAATACAGAAAAAAGTTCCTTCCTCCCTACTTTCTTGAGAAACATGAAAAGGATACAATTAAAGTAAATTGAAATTGAAGTTTACCAGCATTATCTCACTGAAAGGAGTTTCCACTGCCTTAGGTGACCACCTCACAAGACACAGTAAGTCCCCAAGAACCCTACACCTCAATTCAAAGAGCATGTAAAAATCACAAAAAGTATCTATTGGAAGGTGAATATGACCATGGGGATCCATTGAAAAACCCCAATTATAAAATTCCAGCCTCCTCAATACTATCTGGTCCCTAACATGTTTCTCTGGCCTACTGCCCCGCCTCCCATTTCTTTTTCTTTTTTTGAATATAGTTGACACATTCTGTTATGTTAATTTCAGGTGTACAACATAGTATACAATTCTATACCTTCTGCTGTGCTCACCACAAACAAAGCTCCCATCTGCCAACATACAATGCTGTTACAAGACCATTGACTGTATTCCCTATGCTGTGCCTTTCATCCCCGGGACTTACTCCTTCCATAACTTGGAAGCCTGGACCTCCCACTCCCCTTCACCCATTTTGCCCATCCCCACTCTGACAACCAACAGTTTGTTCCCTGTATTTCTGGGTCTGATTCTGCTTTTTGTTTGTTTATTCATTTGTGTTTTTCAAGTTCCACATGAGTGAAATCCTACGGTATTTGTTTTTCTCCATCTAACTTATTTCACTTAGCATAATTTCCACTAGGTCCATCTATGTGGTCCCAATGGCATGATCCCCATTTCCTTATCTTTGAACCACCAGTATTACATCCTCCTCTATTTTTTAAAATTTATTTAAATTCAATTAATTAACATATAGTATATTATTAGTTTCAGAGGTAGAGTTCAGTGATTCATCAGTCTTAGGAGAACACTCGGTGCTCATTACATCATGTGCCCTGCTTAATGCCCATCACCCAGCTCCCCATCTTGCCACCTCCCTCTCCCCCAGCTCCTCCTCTGCTTTTATGCCATCCACTTCATCTGTTCATGTACAGCCCCACTCACCTTTTGCAGGACTCTCTACCATTTCCTCATCCTGTGCCATGTCGGATAAAATTCCAACACATCCTTAAATTTTTGTCCAACACCCCTTAACTAAAAATCATAGCCCCCAAGCAGAGAACTCCCTGATAAGCCACCTCATCTCTAACAGCAGAGAGCTAACAACAAAACACTTACTGCTTTCTTTTTCCTTCCACTCTTGCTGGATAATCTTTTCTCTGTTGAAACACATCTTGCTTCATATTAGCTTTCTCCTCCAGGTATCTGTAGTTTGTGGGTCTCCAGATCTCTTGTGCTGATGAGTTTATCACTTAAATCAGCTAAGAAGATTTTCCAAATGGATGTTTAACACCTTAACTTCACTGTAACTCTGAGCCCTTTAATTCCAACAGCACTCAGAAGTTGTTTCATCTAGAACTCCACCCTTTTCAAATCTTGATTCTCATCCCTACTCTTGGCATATGACTTCAACTCCTCCTCAAGTGTAATTAAATGGAATCACGTCTTTGTTTCCTTCTCTCTCAGAAGATGAAGTATTCCATAGTTGGCTTTTATAGGTTTCTCATTTACATGGGACTCAACAACTCCATACCTTCGATATCCTTGACGTAAATACTTTGTCCTCACTTGGATCGTCCTCACTCTCCTTTGCTTGATCTTTAAGATCTTTCTACTTTCTTACTCACATATACTTAAAATTTCTCTAAAAATGTTTCCTGAGATTTTCTACTCCACTAAGTTTCTGATCCTTCTCTTCTTTTATTGCCAAATTCCTTTCAAGAAATCAAATTCCTCCACTTCCATAATACCTTCTTATTCTCTAATCTCTCACAATCTGAGTAGTACGTCTATCTTCTCTAAAACTACTCACTAAATTGTCAAAAGAGTCCTCCTAGACATGAAATTCAATGATCCTTTCTGACTCTTTCTTCTTTTTGGATTCTGCAAAATTTGACTGGGTTATAGTCTCCTTGAATCTTTCTCTGTGAAATTGTGCATCGCCAGTTACTTCCTATTTTACTGACCTTTTCTTTTTCTCACTTACTGCTTTACATTCTTTTTTTTTGTATAGCCTTTCTAATGATCTCATTCCCTCGGTGTTCCAAGCTTTCAAAAATCTTATGCATGTTGATGACAATGACATCTACAATGCTAGCTACTACTTGTTTCTAAATCCTAAAATCTAATTTACAGACTACTGTCATATAATGCCTCCTGAATATTCCTTCACTTTCTAGCCATAAAGATTAGCTGTTCACAGACTAAGTCTCCCAGTGAAAGAAAAGTATAAGAGCTATTGCAATACAAAAATAATTGTTTGAAGTCATTAAAGAGTCAGAAGTCAAGGGACCAGGATTCCAGAAAGAAGGAAATACACTGAGATACACCTGACATCATGCATGCCATACTCCCTTGAGGCAATTTGAAAACACATGAAATATGATTCCGGGGAACCAAGAAGATAGCAAGTACTAAGAGGGTGAAATGCAGAGGTCAAGGCCCAACATGGAAAAGGAGCCCCAGTAAACAATGTGGATTTTTAGTTGATGCCACAGAATGAGTACACCCTAAAAAAAAGGCAGTATGAGAACAGAGCATTTTCAGCTCAAACAAGGTGATCCCTTAGCTCCATCTTATACTGGAAGAGAATTACATCTTCTCTGAAGGAAAAAGGAAAATAATATCCTGAGCCTCTACAAATTGTTAAAAATGATATTTCACATTCACTCAAACATTAAAAACATGGCAGGAAGAAGAACCAAATGACTAAAAATCAAGAGAAATAAGGAAATAAGGAAATTGAACCTACAAATGATTCAGATATTATCAGACATGGACTTTAAAACTTTATAAACAGGATTAAGTCATGCAAGAAATAGATTTTTATAAAAAGAAATTTCTCCCTAGAGAACTGAATCTATTTTTTAAAAAAGTGAGATAGCAATTCCAGAATGAAAAGCATAATAACATGAAGTTTAACACTGAATATAATCGACGGCACATTAGCACAACAAAGGAATGGAGTAGTGAATAGTAAGTTGGTGGGAAATACACAAAATGAAACACAGAAACAAAACATAAGAAATGAGAAAAGAATGTAAGAAAAGTATGGGACGTGGGAACAGCTGTATCCTACGTATAATTTATATTTCTGGGAAGACTGGAATGAAAGACGGGGTAGAAGTAATCTCTGAAAAGATGGAAGCCTGTAATTTTCTCAAACAACATTATCAAGAAGCTTCATGAATCCCAACTATGTAATTACAAAGAAAATCACATGTAGGCATAAAAATCATTAAAATTATCAGCAAAAGAAGAAAAAAAATTAAGCATACACAATGACATATAACTTCCTAAGGAACATTAGGACTATATGACCAATATTCAAATTTTCAACACATACGATACGTAGAAAAGACTGGAATGATCTATTTTAAATGCTAAAATACAAGAATTATCAACTTACAATTGAGAAATAGGAAATATCCTTAAATAATAAAGAGAAAATCAATAAATTTTTAAGCAAACAAACAGAACCTGATTAGATTCATTGGAGAAATACTATAGGAAGAATGAAGAAAAAGGAAGGAAAACTCTCTGAAATGGAATCACAGTAATCCAAGGATGAATAAAGAGTCACTAGAAAGGAAAAATATTTAGATAAATTCAGTTTGACACAATACTACTACTATTAATCTATGAATTTTTAATATAGAGGATTAAAATACATAAAAAACGATAAGCCAAAAGCAAAAAATGGAGGTAGATGGACTTAAAATGTTTTAAGATTCCTATATTGCTTAGAAAATGGTAAAAGATCAAGCTTAGCTTATCAGCAAGTAAATCAAGAATGCAATCAGAATCTCTAAGGTAAAAATTAACAGTAACTACAGTGAAAAATTAACAGCATAAATGGAATATTCAAACTATTTGATTAATCAAAGAAAATGTTAAGATCCAGGAACAAGATGTAGTGAAAAGAAGGGCCATCTGTACCCCAATGTTTATAGCAGCAATGGCCACGGTTGCCAAACTGTGGAAAGAACCAAGATGCCCTTCAACGGACAAATGGATAAGGAAGATGTGGTCCATATACACTATGGAGTATTATGCCTCCATCAGAAAGGATGAATACCCAACTTTTGTAGCAACATGGACAGGACTGGAAGAGATTATGCTGAGTGAAATAAGTCAAGTAGAGAGAGTCAATTATCATATGGTTTCACTTATTTGTGGAACATAACAAATAGCATGGAGGACATGGGGAGTTAGGAGAAGGGAGTTGGGGGAAATTGGAAGGGGAGGTGAACAATGAGAGACTATGGACTCTGAAAAACAATCTGAAGGGTTTGAAGAGGTGGGGGGGTGGGAGGTTGGGGGAACCAGGTGGTGGGTATTAGAGGGCACGGATTGCATGGAGCACTGGGTGTGGTACAAAAACAATGAATACTATTATGTTGAAAATAAATTTAAAAAAAAAAAGATTAAAAAAAAAAAGATCCAGGAACAAAAGAGGAGAGATGGAAATAGGAAACAGTGTATTTATTTTTTTTTGAAATAGTGTATTTAAATATAAATATATCACTACTTAAATTAAGTGAAATTAAATACTTTAAGTAAGACTAAGATAGACTAAATTTAAAAAGCACATATACTAACAAAAACTCTTTGCTGCTTACCAGAAACATGCCTAAAACATGTTTATTAAAATTATTTTTTAAAAAGGATGACAAAATTTATCTTGAAATATTACTAAAGACAAAAAGGAATATTCAGATGCGGAAAAGTCAGCTCAAGAGGATGTAACAATCAAAATTTGTATGTGCCTAATATGTAGCCCCAAGCACACACTAATAGACCAACAAGGAATAATAAACAATACAAAAACAATCGCTGAATATTTCAGCATATCTACTTCAGTGGAGAGAACCAGCAAACAAAAATCAGCAAAGTTATAGGCATTTTGAACAGTATAATTCAAAAGCTGAACTTAATTGACGTATATAAGTATGGGGGATCTACCAAAAATCTAGAGCAAACATCATACTGAATGGTGAAGGGGTGACAGCTTTCTCCTTAAGATTATGAACAAAACAAGGATATACCTTCTTACCATTTCTATTCAAAACTGTACTGGAGATTCTAGCCAGGACATTTAGTTAAGAAAAAGAAATAAAAATTATCCAGATTGGAAAGAGAGAAGTTATCCTATCAGCTAATAGATGACATGTTCTTGTATATAGAGAACCATATGGAAGCCACCAAAAAACCTATTAGAGGTAATAAATGAGTTTAGCCAGGTTACAAGATACAATAGTCACAAATAAAAATCAACCATTTATACATACTAGCAATGAACAATTGAAAAATGAAATAAAGAAAAAAATTCTACTTACAGTAACATTAAAAAGAATAAAATATTTGGGAATAAATTAACAAAAAAAGTACAAGTCTTGTACACTGAACACTATAAAATGTCATCTAAAAAAATTAAGACCTCAAAAAGTGGAAAACAACCCCATGCTCATTGATTAGAAGACGTAACTGTTAGTATGACAATATTTAATTGTTAACTGTTAAGAGGACAATACTCCCCAAATTAGTCTATTCAGTCACTGCATTATCAAAATCCCTGACCTTTTTTTACAATAACTGACAAGTTTATCCTAAAGGTGTATGGATATATAAGGGATTCTAAACAGCCAAAAGAATATTGAAAAGAAGAGCAAAGGTGGAAGACCAGTTTCCTGATTTTAGAGTTTACTACAACATTACAGTGTCAACACACGACGGTCCTGTCAAAAAGACAGCCATGTAGACTGGGATGCCTGGGTGGTTCAGTCGGTTAAGTTTCTGCCTTCGGTTGAGGTCATGACTCCAGGGTCATCGGGCTCACTGCTCAGCAGAGAACCTGCTTCTCCCTCTGCCTCTGCCCCTGTCCCTGCTTGTGCACTCTCTCTGACAAATGAATAAAATCTTAAAAAAGTTAAGACATACTGATGAATAGAATAGAACAAAGTATTCAGAAATAAACTCCCACAATTATGGTCAATTGATCTTTGACTATGGTATCAAGACAATTCAGTGGAGAAAAAGAGAGTCTTTTCTGTTAATGCTGCTGGGACAACATGATATCCACATGCAAAAGAATGAATTTGGACCCTTTATACCATAAAGAAAAATAATATAGAAATATGTAAAGGTTTCATTATAGGAACTCAAATTGCAATACTCTTAGAAGAAACTAAAAGCATAAATTTCCATGATTCCAGATTAGGCAATGGTTTCTCATATGTGTCAATGAAAGCACAAGCAACAACAACAAAAGTAAATGAATTGCGTTTCATTAAAATAACGTTGTGTTTTAAGTAATTCTAACAGGAGACTGAAAATGAGAGAGAGGGAAAATATTTTTCATTTATATATCTGGCAGACTTATATCCAGAATATAACGCTTCCAACTAAAAAATAAGAAGATAAAGAATCCAATTTAAAAATTGGCCAAAGATTAGAATAGAGAGTTCTCCAAAGAAGATATATAATTAGCCAGTTAGGACATGAAAAGACATTGGACATTCTTAGTTACTATAGAAATGCAAATCGAAACAATAATAAGATACCATTCCACACATACTATGATGGCTCTAATCAAAATAATAGACAATATGTATTGATAGATACATATGTATTGAGGATATGGAGAAACTGAACCCTCATACATTGTTATTCAGAATGTACCATGGTAAAGCTGCTTTGGAATTGATGACGTATGTTCATAAAAGAATTTGTACGTGGGTATTAAGAGCAGCATTACTCATATAGCCAGAAAGTGCCCATTAGTTACTGAATGGATAAACAAAATGTGGTATATCTATACATTATTGTCCAACCATAAAAAGAAATGAAGTACTGACACATGCTGAGGCACAAATGAACCCTGCCAACATTATTTTAAGTGAAAAAAGTCAGACAAAAGCTACATGTTATATAATTCCATTTATATAGAATGTACAGAATAGGTAAATTCACAGAGACAGAAAGTAAACTACACTTTTCCAGGACCTAGGGAGAAAGAGGAATAACGGTGAGTTCAGGACTTTTTTGTGTGGTGATGAAAATATTCTGAAATTAGTAGTGATAGGTGCATAACTTTAAGAGTATACTAGAAACCACTGAGTTTTACCATTTAAAGGGGGTGATTTATGGTATGATAATTATATACAATCTTATGAAAAAGCATAGCCCACTTTCTTGCAAAGAAAGTGAAGTGATAATGTATAAAGCTTCTAACCGCTCAGCTGGCTTGTCCAGTAAATTATCTCCAATATTTAAGGAAAAAATCACAGTAATTTTAAGAGAACAGAAAAATCCTCTTCCAAAAACTAAAGAAAAGGAGACACCTCCACAAAGTTTTTGTGAGGTTAGGATAACTTTGATACAAAATATGTAGGTACATTATTTAAAAGCTTAATTATAGGCAAAACTCTATTATGAATAGAGATTTTTTAAAAAACCTCTAAAGGAACATATTCAAATCATATCCATTCAACATATAAAAAGGATAAAATGGCACAATAATTTTAGGAATGTACAGTTCCTTTAAGATTCAAAATCCAATCAGTGTAACTCACTGAATTAACAGGAAATAAAGTAAAAAATCAACATGACTTCTCAATGGATGATTAAAAATTATTTGATAAAACTGAATATCCACAGAAACCAGTAAGAAATTTCTCAAACTGTTATAGGGTTATCAGACAAAACCAACCAAAAAAAAAAAGTGCTTATCAGATAAATGTCATAATTAATGATGAATTATTGAATGCTTTCCCCCTGACATAGGAAATGAGGCACAGTTACCCACCAGGACTAATTCTAACATGGATTAGAGATTCTCTCTAGTGAAATAAGGAAAATTAAAGAAAAAAAAACACAGCAGGGTTATACAAAATGAAACAAAAAACAACTGAAATTTAAGTAAAAACTGGAAAAACACACAAAACACATACACCACACCTACAACACATATTACACACATACACCATGCAATCACCATAAACAGGCTGCACACACACACTTCACATATGCAAAACACACAGCATCTCCCCCACACAAACACACATACAGAAAAGAAACAAAATTGTCCTTATGCATAAACAACATGACTGTGCCACAGTAGTGCACTAGGGAAGGAATGGTTTGAATTGATTGTATGTATATGGTCAACAACTCCAGTCCCCTACCTCCCAGCAAAGACAAGAATTAATTTTGTAGAGATGTTACACTGAAGTGTGAAAATTAAAAGAAAAAAATTAGAAGAAAACAAATGAGAACAGCTTCAATGCCTGTGGGGTAAGAAAATTTTTTTAAAGACTTATTTCTTTATTTGAGAGAGAAAGGGAAGGGGAGGGGCAGAGGGAGAGAATCTTCAAGCAGACTCCCTGCTGAGCAGGGAGCCCAATGCAGAGCTGGTTCCCTTGACCTGTGAGATCAAGCTGAAACCAAGAGTGGGACACTCAACCAACTGGGCTACCCAGGCGCTCCTGTAAGAAAGTATATTTTTTAAGATATTTTTAAAATTTATTTCACAAGCAGAGAGAGATCACAAGTAGGCAGAGAGGCAGGCAGAGAGAGAAGGGGAAGCAGGCTCCCTGCTGAGCAGAGAGCCCCATGCGGGACTCAACCTCAGGACCCTGAGATCATGACCTGAACCGAAGGCAGAGGCTTAACCCACTGAGCCACCCAGGTGCCCCAAGAAAGTATTTTTTAACAGGATACCAAACAGTACAAGCCATATACAGGGCTACTAAATTGGATTTTATTAAAATTAAGAGTTTCTGTTCAACAGAAAACACCACATTAGGAGATGGAAGAATCAAGCCACAGATTTATCTACTCAACAAAGAACTCTTACTTGGAAATCTGTAATAAAATGGAGAGGGCCCAATTAAAACAAATGGGCAAAAGGCCACAAATGCACTTCACAAAAGATGGTATCCAAATGGCCAATGCCCAATCTCATAGCTCATGAGGGAAACACAAACAAAAGCTACAATTAGGTACTACTACATAATCACTAGAATTAGCTAAATTAATAGACTGAAAACACCAAGTTTTGGCAAGGTTAGAGAGCAACTGGAACTATCAGGTAGTGCCAGAGCGAGTGTGAACTGGCACACCACTTTGAAAGCTGTCTGGCAATATCTACTAAATCTGTACACTTTCACACCAGCATTTGAACTCCTAAGTATATACCCAATAGAAATGTGAACACATGTCTGCCAAAAATCACGCACGAGAGGCTTCCTAGCAGCATTATTTGCAATAGATAAAAATGGAAACAGCCCAATTCTCCATACACTGTAGAATGGGTAAATAAATTGGGGTCTAAGAATAAAACAGAATGAGCCCACTACTCCACAGAATGAGGATGAATCTTACAAGCTTAACCTGTAAGCAACAGATGCCAACATGAAAGAGTATATATCATACTGTTCCGAGCGTGTTGATACAGCTTGTTTATACCAGTTTGTGAGGACTGACTTGAGTGCATTTCTTCTCAACTCCACCTTCATTGATAGCTCCTTGGTAGTTTACAATCACCTGTGGTGGGAGTAGTTACACCACAGAAACTGTCAAAAGTTACAAATCAGGGCTCCTCCCTCATCTACCCCTGAGAGCTGGTTGTTAAATATGGACCAACCTATCATTATATTACCCCCAAACAAGTAGAACTGTTCTATACTGAGATAATTCAGAATAATAACTGAGAGCATCATGGACGTTTCTGGGTAACATTTTATTTTATTTTTTTAAGATTTTATTTATTTGACAGAGAGAGACACAGCAAGAGAGGGAACACAAGCACGGGGAGTGGGAGAGAAGCAGGCTTCCTGCTGAGCAGGCAGCCCGATGTGGGGCCCCATCCCAGGACCCCGGCATCATGACCTGAGCTGAAGGCAGCTGCTTAATGACTGAGCCACCCAGCACCCCTGGGTAACATTTTATTTTGTGTGTTGATTCACTTCTTGGTTACACAAGTGTATTCATTTCAAAAAAAGTCCTCAAGCACTTAAAATCAGTCCATTTCACCATATGTGTATTATTAAAACACTTTTCTTGAAGGAAACAGTTAACATTTCCCAATGCAAATCTCATATTTTGTGTTTCTTTTAATGTCTTCACTAGCTTTTTAGTACTTCCAGGATTGAAAGCTCAAGATCTTTTTACGTCTCATCCTTCCTTTCTTCAGTAACCCCACTCCTAAGGGTCACTGGCTTAATGAATTTCCTTTCATCTCTCTCATGACTCTCTTTTTCACTTCTAAAACACCGGTACAAGCCTGCATAACTTTGTGCATAAGTCATTACAATATTGCCAGATCAACCTATCTTCTCAAAATTTTTTCAGTCAATATAAAATGGTGAAAAGGTAAATGATCAGCTGATTTGCATGGTATTCAAGGTTTATTTCCCAATATTCCCTGTTACCCACCCAACTTTCCAGCCAAACTGAAACTTTGTATGCTCTGAATATAACCCTTTGTTTTTCCATGTGATGAAAAATATGTTTCACCCTATGTGTCTACAAAACTTTGGCTAATCTTTAAACAACTAATTTCTTCATCCCACCTAGGACATGGTCAGAGCACCTAGTAAGTGTTCAATAAATACTAAGTTGAATAGCTCATAACGGTAAGTCTCTCTCCCCTTGGAAAAAACATCATGCATGGATCTGGAAAGCTCCCTTAAGTTTAAGGACCCAAGTTATATTTGACAGCTCTGATAAGGCAGGTAATGGAAGACAAGCTGGTGTCATTACAGGGAAATAGTCGTATTTCATAGTATACCGGGCAACTCAGAATCACAGTCACATGGCATAAGAAATTTCCATCTAGATAAGGACTGTTAAAAGAAGCTAGCAAACTTATGATGTGAGAAAAGATCCAGAAGAGACTTAAGTGATACTCACACTCTTCACTCCCAAATACGTGAATCTCAAAGAAACGTAACTCTTAAAAAATGAGGAAACCATTTCCAGAGAATAATATTTACCGGAGAGTATCTACAAAGTAAACACTAGACACAACAGCTTGAAAAAAGTTCTGACCCACTCACATAACTCAATGGCACAAGATAACAGTATTTAACTTGGAATAACATTCAAAGACACTTTTGATTTTGTTTAGCACAAATCATCACTCATCTCCAAGGAGAGAGGCACAGATGTCCAGCCATTAGCATAACAGAAGAATTGTTTCAAGATTCACATAACATTGGTTATTCTTTGAATTCTATTCAGCCTAACATATTTCAAGTTGGAGTAGGGCCAGAGGATTCTCTGCAAGCATTACATTTTTATTCACATACGTTTTGCTTTTTAGAAAGATTTTCAAACCCACCAAGGAGTCAAAAGATTAATACAATGAATAGTTATATAGATACTTAACTCAGATTCACCAAATATTAGTATTTTGCCACCTTCTGACATTAACATTCAACTTGGCTATAAGAGGAAAAGAGCAATGAAATATATATCTAAAATTTGTAAATAATTGTCCTTATGCAGCCAATAACATGACAGTGTCAACAAATTTCAGATTTTCTGAAGATACACGATCATCAGTGATCCATGAAAGGAAATGGCTTCGAGCCTATCCATTTTTGAAACTATTCTGTAAACTGTCAGGTTTCAAAATACAATGTAGGACATGTGCGAATTTCTTCCTCCAGCTCTGTCCAGACTCATACGCAATTAATGATGCAGCACAGTGGTATACCAACAAAACGGAAAACAACAACAAAAAACACACCCCAATTATTTATTTATACCCCAGATTGCCCCACAAAAAACTTAAGGTTGCTTTCAAAAAGACATATTGTGCGTAGGTGGTATAGTGGTGAGCATAGCTGCCTTCCAAAAAGACATATTGTATAAAAGAATACAAATGAACATTTGCAGGGATTGATATGATAGGAAAAAAAAAATCAGAGGTAATATTGGATTTCCAGAGCATACAGTCCTATATAGTTACAACAATTTAGTTTTGCTTTCTGGTGGCGAAATACAAAGCAAACATGAACATGAACATGACTCATAGAGCCCCTGAGATAGATAGGGCTAAGTTTTTCCTAGGCAACTTGCTGATTTGTGATCTATAAATCCAAGAACAGCTTCCGGGGGTGCTGTAGGTGTAGTTACTGACCATGCTCTATAGTCACATGTGACTGTGAGTTTTATTTGGTTTCGGCCAACTCACTCAGACTCAGGGAATGGCTTAGTGCCCAAATATCATTCAGCAAAAGCAATTCCTTTACAGAATGGCTATTAGGCACACATCTCTAGTTCTGATGGTCTTACAGCCTAATTTCTGAGGCAACATTGAGAAAATCCAGAACAGACACATTGACCAACATACATGGATGGCTTGGGTTTGAGAGAACGTAGAGGGAGATGACAAGTTAATGAATGAGGTGCAAAGCTTTTCTTCGCAAAAACATTGACTTGATGTCAAATTGTATGTGGAAACATTCTCATCTTCCAAAGACGGAGAAAGCAAGAAATGCTACCTTACCCAGTCAGGTAACATAAAATCTCCACTCTATTCATAACAGTACACCAAGTAGAATACTTGGGAGGAACTCAGGAAAACATACCTTGCCGTTACAATTGTTGCATCTATATTTGTATACAATGGATTAAGCTAAAGTTGAAAATTTTCAAAAGAAAAAATAGGACAACCTTCATTCTTTTAACCTTCATTATTGAATATGATGGCACAAAGAGAGATCTTTGTGAGGTCCTTGACAACCAAATGCAGAAAGCCAAAGAACTACTAAAGCACCTGGTTTCACTTCTTCTTGAAAATATCCCAAACTTAATTAGAAGTTTGAGTCTAAAACATGTGACATTCACTGAAAATTTGATATGCCACAATGCAAAAGCTTTCTCTTAAAACACACCAATGTGTCAGTTACCATATACATTCATTCATTTCATAAATATTCATGGAATGCCTACTATGTGCTAGGAACTATTCTAGGCACTGGAGATCAGCAATGAACAAAGCAGTCAAAATTCCTGCCTTATATTCAGGTTAGGAAGAAAGACAAACAAACAAGTATTTATGTCTCGTGATAAGTGCTATAAAGAAAACCGCAAGAGGACAAGAGGGGCACCTGGGTGGCTCAGTCGGTTAAGTGTCTGCCTTTGGCTCAAGTCATAACCTTGGGGTCCTGGGATTGAGCACCACATCAGGGTTCCTGCTCAACGGGGAGTCTGCTTCTCCCTCTCCCTCTGCCACTCCCCTTGCTCATGTGCTCTCTCTCTCAAATAAATAAATAAAATCTTTTTAAAAAAGAAAGAAAGAAAATCACAAGTGGTGAGACAGACAGAGATGAGAGATGGGCAGTCAAGCACCTTCACAAAGAATGCTTAAGGAAAGGCTTGCCTAATAAGGACACAGCTGAGCAGGATCTCAACTAAGCGATAGGGGAGCATCTGGGTGTCTCAGTGAGCTGAGCATCTGCCTCTTGAGTTCTGCTCAGGTCATGATCTCAGGGTCATGAGGTCAAGCCCCCCACAGGGCTCCACACTGGGCATGGAGCCTACCTAAGATTCTCTCCCTCCCTCCACCCTGTCCCCCAGCTCTCTGTCTCTCTCTCAAATAAATAAAGTAAGTAAGTAAGCCATTCAGATTTTTGGAAGAAAAATGATCCAGGAGAAGGAACAGGAAGAGAAAAGTCCCTCAAGCAGGAGAGTGCTTGGTCAGTTCAAGAGATATTCCTGGAGTGGACGTTTGACAGGGGGTGGATTTGCATGGTCCAGGGGAGGAGCATCTCCTGGGCTGGTGTCTGTCCACATCAAGGGACTCAGAGCATTCTGGAGTTCCATCTGACTGGCTGCTAGAGACAGATCCGCTGAAGGCACTTTCTCGATAGCCCATGCTACTCGAGGTTGAGTGGGTTTGTGATTGGGCAAGACGGAACATGCTGGCAAATGGTACTGAACAAGGGAGTGGTACCATCTGACTTGTGGTTTGTTTTGCTTTGTTTTTAAAGGATCGCTCTGTCTACTGTAAAGATAATACTAGATTGCACAGGGCAAGGATGGAATCAGGAAAACCAGTTAGGAGAAACCTATGATAGTCTACACAACAGGTGAGACTGGCTTGCACCACGGCGATCGTAGTAAAAACGTGAATGAGTGGTCAGATCGTGGATCTATTTTTAAGATAGACATAAAAGGATTTGCTGATTTTCTATGAGGTTTGAGAGGTCAAAGTCAAGCCAAGCTATCTGGCATGAATGGAGTTGTCATTTACCCATATGGAGAAAACAGCTGATAGAAGAGGAGGGTATGGATGGGTTGGGGACATGTTAAGTTTGTGGTAGCAGAAGGATTCTGGAAGGAAACAGATGAGACAGTTGAAGTAGGCTAATATGAGGTAAGTTTAATGAAGGAACTATTTATAAAGGAATACAGATAGGAAATAACCCAGGCTAAAATCTGCTGGATTTTTAACAACTCCTCCACCAGATAGGGTAAGGCAACGGGGAAGGAAGACTGGGGAAGGAACTAAAATCTTTCTGTAGGGTGCAGCCAGTACTCAGGCACTCAGCAGGAAGGGAATCTGAAGAATAAATACCCCAACCTCTTCCCATTCCTCCTTATGCTCCTGCTCTTGCCGCCTACTGTCTTAACCCAACAGAGAGCCACAGAACAAAGGAGTCCTTTAATTAAGCCCTTAGACCTCAGATTCCCATGGTAGAGAGCAGAGTAAAGAAGGGTACAGAACGGACTGGAAGGGGCAAACAGAAGATCTACAACACAGGCAAGAGAAGATCAAGTTGAGCTGCTTAATGGTTGATCTTTTCAAAAGAAACATACCACACTCAATTCAGTATGATTCTGATGAAGTCCTGTGCCCTGGGATGGGTCAAACTGATACGTAACTCAGTAATGGAAGAATTCAGAAATAGTGCCTCCAACAAATAGTATCATTGACTCCAGAACCAGACATTTATTGTTATATTGAGTTATGCCACATCCCAAAAGCGTGCAGCTGGATTAAAGCAAAACCACCGGTGTTCTTCAGTGCACACAGCTCCTGATGGAACTTTCTTTTTGTAAGCTCTTGTGAAAACCTCACTTTTTTTTAGTATGATGACATATTTACAAAATTTCTTGGCCAAGAACAACAACAAACAGAGGCAAGAATATCCAACAAGAAAAAGACGGTCTCTTCAACAAATGGTGCTGGGAAAACCAGTCAGCTACATGCAAAAAAGAATGAAACTGGACCACTTTCTTACACCATACACAAAAATCAACTCAAAATGGTTTAAAGACCTAAATGGGAGACTAGAAATGATTTTAAAAAATCCTATAAAAGAACACAGACAGTAACTTCTTTGACATTGGCCACAGAAACTTCTTTTTGGGTATATCTCCTGAGGTGAGGGAAACAAAAGCTAATGTAAACATCAAAATAAAAAGCTTCTGCACAGTGAAGGGAACAATCAACAAAATGTAAAGGCAGGGATGCTTGGGTGGCTCAGTCAGTTGAGCGTCTGCCTTTGGCTCAGGTCATGATCCCAGGGTCCTGGGATCGAGTCCCACATTTGGCTCCGCATCACATCTGGCTCCACATTGGGCTCCCTGCTCAGCAGAGAGCCTGCCTCTCCCTCTGCCTGCCACTCCCTCTGCTTGTGCACTCTCTCTCTCTCTGACAAATAAATACTATCTTTAAAAAACACACACAGAAATCATAAAGGCAACCTGTGGAATGGGAGCCGATATTTGCAAATGACATACCCGATAAAGGGTTAGTATCCAAAGTATATAAAGAACTTACCAGGGCGCCTGGGTG
Organism: Lontra canadensis; assembly: GCF_010015895.1. Classification (NCBI taxonomy): domain Eukaryota; kingdom Metazoa; phylum Chordata; class Mammalia; order Carnivora; family Mustelidae; genus Lontra; species Lontra canadensis. The sequence continues at coordinate 2,593,386 of NW_022631125.1, forward strand.
GCTCAGTGGGTTAAAGCCTCTGCCTTCAGCTCAGGTCATGATCCTGGGGTCCTGGGATGGAGCTCTGCATCAGGCTCTCTGTTGGGCGGGGAGCCTGCTTCCTCCTCTCTCTCTGCCTGCTGCTCTGCCTACTTGTGATCTCTGTCAAATAAATAAATAAAAAATCTTTAAAAAAATAGAACTTACCAAATTCAGCACCCAAAACAACCAATCCGATTTAAAAATGGACAGAAGACATGTACAGACAACTCTCTGAAGAAGACATATGGTTGGCGAACAGATACATACAAAGATGCTCAACATCACTGATCATCAAGGAAATGCAAATCAAAACTGCACTGAAAGAAGACCTCACCCCTGTCAGAAAGGCTAAAATCAAAACCACAAGAAACAACAAGTGTTGGTGAGGATGTGGAGAAAAAGGAACCCTCCCACACTGTTGATGGGAATGCAAGCTGGTGCAGGCATTGTGGAAAACAGTATGGAGATTCCTTAAAAAAGTTAAAAATAGAACTGTGCTACGATCCAGTAATCAAACTACTGGGTATTTACCCACAAAATACAAAAACACTCACTCAAAGAGATACATGCTACCCTGTGTTTTCTGCAGCATTATTGACAATAGCCAAATTATGAAGCAACATAGTGTCCATTGATAGATGAATGGATAAAGAACATGTGGTGTGTGTGTGTGTGTGTGTGTGTGTGTATTTATGTAAATATAATGGCATATTATTCAGACATAAAAGAGACTGAAATTTTGCCTTTGGCAACAAAATGGATGGATCTAAAGAGTATAATCCCAAGCAAAAAAAAAAAAAGCCAGCCGAAGAAAGACAAATACTGTATGATTTCATGCATATGTGGAATTTAAGTAACAAACAAACAAAATGAACAAACGAAAAAATAGAAACAAACCAAGAAACAGACTCTTAACTATAAAGAACAAACTGATGGTTACCAGAGGGGAGGGTGTGTGGGGGGATGGGTGACACAGGTGATGGGGATTAAGGAACACACTTGTCCACATGTCCTGATGAGCACCGGGCGATGCATGGAAGTGCTGAATCACTATATTATAAACCTCAAACGAATATAACAGGGTATAGTAATTACATTAGAATTTAAACATTTTTTAAACCTTAGAAAACAGAAATTGAAAGAATAAACAATGAAAATCTTGATACTCTGTGGACTGACAAAGTGTATTCAGTGCTTTTGCAACCCTTCTGATTTTGCTTCTTTGAATGAAAGGAACTCCATGCTAAACCCTGACTCATTGCTTTTTGTTTTGTTTTGTTTTTTAAATAAAGTTCATTTTTAGATTTAGAGGAAAGAAATGTGAAGATAGTACACAGAGCTCCCATTTGCCCTGAACCCAATTTCTCCTATTCTTAACACAGTACATTACTATATGTGTAATAATTAACAAACCAGTATCAATGCATTACTATTAACTGAAGTCCATATCTTATGCAGTTTTCCTTAGTTTTGACCTAGTGTGCCTTTTTTTCCCCACTATACCATCCAGAGACACCACATTTCAGCCAATCATCATGTCTTTTGGGGTTCCCCTTGGCTGTTACATTTTTTTTTTTATTTTCCCTGTTTCTGATGACCTTCACAATTTGGAGGAATACTGGCCAGGTGTTTTACAGAATGTCTCTCAGCTGGGATTTGTTGGAGATTTTTCATGATTACTCTGGGGTTGTAGTATTTTGAAAAAGGCCACAAATATGAAGTGTCCTTCTCCTCACATCCTAACAAAGGATGACTTCTCACTACTGGTATATTTATTTTTTAAAGATTTTATTTATCTGTCAGAGAGACAGAAAGCATGCGCAAGTAGGGGAGCAGCAGGCAGAGGGATAAGCAGGCTCCCTGCTGAGCAAGGAGCTTGATGCAGGACTCAATCCCAGGACCCTGATATCATGACCTAAGCCAAAGGCAGAAGCGTAACCAACTGAGCCACCCAGGCAGCACGTCACTGTTGCTATCTTAATCACATGGCTCAGGTAGTGTTTGTCAAATTACTCCATTGGAAAGTTACTCTTTTATTTCCCACTTCTAGTGCTGAACTCTGAAAGATCACCTCCCACAGTCCACAAGTAAGGAGTGGTGAGTTATGCTCCACCTCCTCTTAGGACGGAATATTACATAAATTCTGGAATTCTTCTGCACAGATTTGTCTATTTTCCTATTTATTCAATCATTTATTATATCAGTATGTTTATATATATTACATATACATATATATATTTAATTTTTTGGTGCTATTATAACTGGCACTATATTAATTCCTCATTCCAATTGCTCCTTGCTGGTATACAGAAAAGCAATTGACTTTAAGATATTAAATTTATGTCCTATGACCTTACTATATTCTCTTCTTAGTTATAGGATTTTTGGGGGGAGTGTGTTGAGGGGTTAATCTATATAGACCATCAAGTCACTTGTTTTTTGTGTTTTTTTTTCTTTTTTTTGACAATCAAGTCATTTATAAACAAGTTTTACTTCTTCCTTCCAAATCTATATACCTTTTCTTTCTTTCCCTCTCTCCCTCTTTGATTGTTTTTCCTGTCTTATTAAATAAGTCAGGATTTCCAGTATGATATTGAAGAAGACTGTTGAGAAGACCTCTCTACTTTGTTTCTCATCTTAGAGGTAAAGTGCCACCCTCTTTTTCAGAGAGGGAGGAAGAGAGAGAGAGAATATTAAGCAGACTTCAGTCCCACTGTGGAGCCCAATGCAGGCCTCAATCTCACAAACCTGAGAACAGCTCAAGAGTCACATGCTTAATCAACTGAGCCACCTAGGCACCCTAAGTGTCTACTTTTTAACTATCAAATATGATGTTATCTGGAGGGCATTCTTTTTTTTTTTCTGTAGGGCATTCTTTATCAAGATGTAAGAGGTACCCTCAATTCACATTTCTGCTCAGTTTTTTTTTATGATTGAGTATTGCATTTAGTTGAATACTTCATCTGCATCAGCTGATAAAATCACATGATTTTTCTTTAGCCCCTTGAATGTAGTGGATTAGACTGATTTTCACCTGTTGAAGCAGGCTTGTATACCTGAGATAAATCCCACTCATTCATCGAGTATAATTATTTTTATATACATTTCAAGTTTTCATTTGCTAATATTTTATGATTTTTGAATATACATGCATGGGAGATATTGGTATGTAGCTTTCTCATAATGCTTTCATCTGGTTCTGCCATGACAGTAATGCTGCCCTCAAAGGATAATCTGGGAAGGGCATCTTTTGCTTTTATTTTCTAAGACTGTGGAGAATTGGTATCATTTCTTCCTTAAATGTTTGGAGGAATTTGCCAGTGAAACCATCTAGGCTCAGCTCTTCCTTTTTGTGGGGAGGGTATTCATTATTGATTCAAGTTTTTTAATAGATATAGGGCTATTGAGTTCTTCCTTTGTGCATTTTGGTAGTTTTTGTCTTCCAAGGAATTTTCCATTTAATGGAAATTATCAAACTTAGGGGCCTAGACTTGTTCATAGCATTCCTTTATTATCCTTTCAGTATCAAGAGGATCGGCAGTGATCATGGCACTTCCATTACTGGTATTAGTAATTTATGGTTTCCCTTTCTTCATGGTTAGTCTGGCTGGAAATTTATTAATTTTATTGATTTTTCAAAGAAGCAGCTTTTGATTTTGTTGATTTTTCTCTTTTGTTTCTGCACAAAGTTTTATTATTTCTTTTCTTCTGCTTGCATTAGGCTTAAATTGTTCTTCTTTGTCTGGTTGTGTAAGGCAAAATCTTACACCACTGACTTTAGCACATCTTTTATAACAGGCTTTTTAAGACTATCAGTTTTCCTCAAACACTGTGTGCACCAGATCTCATACATTTTACTAAATTGTATTTTCATTTTCATTTAGCTAAAAATATTTTTAAATTTCTCAACACTTTTCGACTCATGTGTTATTTAGAAGTGGGCAGTTTATTTTCCAAGTATTTTGTGACTATCCAGCTATCTCCCTGTTATTGATTTCTAGCTTAATTTCATTGTGATCTGAGATATGCATATGATTTTGACCATTTTAAATTTGATTAAATGTGTTTTATGATCCACAATATAGTCTAAGATGAATATTCCATGTGAGCTTGAAAAGAATGTTTTCTGCTCTTGTTAGACTGAGTGTCCTATAAATGCTACTGAGTGTCCTATAAATGCTAAACAGATCGACTTGACTGATAGTGCTATTTGGCATTATTCTTACTAATCTGTATTCTTAGTCATTTTCTGCCTCTGTGATCTATCGATTGCTACAATTGAACTGTTAGTTGTATAGTTATGTATTACTCCTTTTAATTCTAACAGTTTGTGTCTAATGTATTTTGGTACTCTGCCATTAGGGGCATTACATATTAAGGATTCCTATATCTTCTTAAAGCATGGACCCCTTTACCATGTCATTTCTCTTGGTCCCAGATAATTTTCCTTGTTCTCAATCTACTTGGAGACTAATACAGCTACTCCAGCTGTCCTCTGATTAGTGTTAGCATAATATATTTTTGTCCAATACTTTACTTCTAGTATGTCTTATTCTTTTTATTTAAAGTGGAGCTTTTGTGGACAATGTATAGTTGGGTCTTATTTTTGTGTTTACTCTGACAATGTCTTTACTTTGATTGGCATATTTAGAACATTCTCATTTCAATCATTATTGATGTCATTGGTTATCATGTTTGTAACTGTTTTCTCTTTATTGTTGTTATTCTTTGGGGGTTTTTTCCCCCTTCTTTTTCTGCCTTCTCTAGCTTTAATTGAGCATTTTATGTTTTTGTCTCCTGTGTTGTGTTTGGGCTTCCCTAAATATGCCTCTTTGCAATAAGTCTGTGTTTTGACAGTCTTTCAGCTAAAATCCTGTGATTACGCTAGAGCCTTGTCGGTGTGGTGGGAAACTATGGAAATTTAGGAGAATTTTACACTGTTATACTTAAATCTCGGTATTTTAGTGGGCCATTATCCCTGGACTGTGACCTTCACAAGTGTTTCTTAGCTTTTTTAACCTTCTTAGGTGAGACAGGACAACTAGAGGGGGGCAGAGTAGGAGCACTAGATTTCCCCCAGGTGGGATAAGATGCTGGCAGTCTTTTCTCCTGGAGAGGTACTCTTTATTATCAAGAATGCTCTGGGCAAATTTCACAATGGTTCATTTTCCCTCCTCTTGCCACAGCCAAGAGGGTTATCTTCCTTGCTCTTCATCATGAGAACTTAGTAGAGTTCCTAGAGATAAAACCCAGGAAAGTATGGAAACCCCCAAAGAAATATGATCTGCAGGTGTTTTCCCCTCTTACACTAGTACTCCCTCTCTCCAGTAATTTATCAAAATTCCTATTTGTGTTCCTACTGTTTTATGACTCCAGTAGCTCCTGCTCTAAGGATTATGTTGCCAGTTATGCTCCAGAATCATGTGCCCCTCCATATTTACTTGTCTTGTCACCTTAGTTTTTGGATAGGCCCAAGACAACTCAATGATTTTTTTTCAGGTTGTTCAGTTTTTTTCTTAATTTCAAAATGGGGATGAGGGGCGTCTGGGTGGCTCAGTCAGTTGAGCATTCAATTCTTGGTTTCAGCTCAGAGATGATCTCAGGTTCCTGGGATCAAGCCTCACATTGGGCTCCACACTCAGCAGGGAGACAGTTTCTCTCCTTCTCCCTCTCCAGTAATAAACAAATCTTTAAAAAATATATAGATGGGAATGATTATCTAGAAGCTCTTTCTATGTTAGAGCTACTGCTGGAAATCTGGATCATTGCTTGAATTTCTGACTTTCTTTCCAATAAAGATCTCACCACCAAGGAGGGTGTAAACTTAGTCTCTGCCTGTAAAAGTCTTTAACATCACTCACCCTGGACCCTCAAAAGGATCCATAAACACAACATTTTAAAAAAGCATCTATCTGGACTACAGGAAGGAATGGTCCCATTCTTTTAACAAATATCCGAATATGATGTACCAGAGTCATTTGCGTCACTGATCACATCCAGATAAATTTCAGTTTCTGGAATGGCATTCACAAAATGAACTCATTCAATGACTTTAGGGCTGTTATTTGATAGAGAGAGAGACAGCAAGAGAGTAACACAAGCTGTGGGAGTGGGAGAGGGAGAAGCATGCTACTGGTTGAGCAGGGAGCCTGAGGCAGGACTCAGTCCCAAGACCCTGGGATTATGACTTGAGCCAAAGGCAGACTCTTAACATACTGAGCCACCCAGGTGCCCCCTGGGAGCTCCTTTAGAGCAGGATGTGTTTTTCTCTATTTCCATGACTTAGCGTTGTCCTTAGCTTACTGAAGCAACCTTCTAGCTGTAGGATCATGGACATCTTGTTACTCAGCCTTAGCAACCAACTACCGCACCAGGACATGTTGTTCAGACCCATTTGCCAGCTAACCCATAAGCCTGCCAATCTGGAGTACAAGAAAAGCCTTGTCAGGAGGTCCAGGCTGTTGATTTGTAGCTTCCCTCTTACCAAGGCTTTATAAGCCAGCATGCTAAAGGTTAATTTGAAAATGTCTGTGTCAACTAGGGATTGTGTATGGAGCCTTTGAAAATCTCCCTACGGATGATTGTAGGAGTTAAAGAAGTTCATATACTTAATGTGCTTAGAACAGGGACTGGAACAAGCCATCTAGATTAATAAATATTAGCTTTTATTTATTATTATAAAAGGCACTCCTTAAACTCTTGTTGAATGAATGGATGGGTCAATGAATAAGCATAGGGGAAAAAAAGTGGGAGGCAGAGAAAAATGGTCTACCTCTCAGGGGAGGTCTAGTAACTACTCTAACTATGTTCACGGGGTACATGAACTTAAAAACATTGGTGTTTAATTATATAAATAGTTTGGTTACATATCAGTGATTCCTAACTGGCAACATGATACAATGCATTATAAGTAATCTTACACATTTGTGCACAGTAATGATTAGATTCCTATTACCATTTTTTAAAATTTCTGAGAAAAGATAAAACTGTATTTAATAGTAATGCTTTTTATTCAAAAGTTATGTTTATTCTGTAGAAAAAATTAGCTCTACCCCCACTAGTCCCTGAGAACTGCTGGACAACAGAAGCCTGATGCAGACAACAGAAGAAGCTTCTTAAACAGTGCAAACACCAGACATATCTTTTGGAAAAGTGGTCTCCAAAGTGGGGTGTTCACATTCAAAGGGGATGCAAGATGATCCACTAAGAGATCTGGAATTGGATCCTGGAAAGGGAACTAGGACTTTAGTGGAAAATGGGAGGGAAAAAAATTAGAATTTCTAGTTATAGCTATGTATGAATAACAAAGGAAGAAAAGAAGCTTTACCACTATTGACTACAAGGCACCCTTACATCTAAAGTCACGGAGCACTCATGGGGACAGTGCCTCGCTCAATGGGTTACATAATGCAGCACATTGCAGTGGAATGCTGTTTACACCCACACAGTTATTAAGACAAATGGGTCATGTCATCTGGTTTTAACTAAATGAACCCTCATAAAGTGGTTAAGGAGCTAGAAATGATTTCTTCCAGAAGGGGGTTGGAGAATGAGAGCGTGTGCAAGAGCGCATGTGTGCGAGCCTGCATGACTGAAGGTAGCACTAATAATGTAAGTTCAAGCAAACAAAAAAGCAAAGCTAAAATTGCTACTCCAATAGGAACTCTTTATTCGACAAAAAAAGAGATTAAAAAAACAATGATGAATTAATGTGACCTGACAAGAAGTTGACATCAAACTTGCAGAATTAACAATGAGACTATTTGAAGTATGGATTTACATGTAGCATTATTAACGATAAACCTCTTCAACAGTGTCTACTTTGTGTCATAGCCCTCATAAAGAGAATGGCAATTATGACAGTCTTGAAAATCAAAGACATAAATGAGCTAAATCTTGAGCTAGGTTTTAAATCACTGTATTATTATGTCAAACTGGAATTTCAAAATTAGACAAATTTGTCATGAATTTCCTTAGCTCTAGGAGTGACTGGAGAGACTCAGTGTGCATATAAACATTCAATTTACCAAAGTTAGGAAAAATCTAAATATTAACCAACAAAAGAACAGATGGCAAATTATAGTATTACCATATAATGGAATATTATTGTAGACATTTAAAAGCACAGGGTCCTGGGGCACCTGGGAGGATCAGTGGGTTGGGCACCTGACTCTTGGTTTTGGCTCTGGTCATGACCTCAGGGTCAGGAGATGGAGCCCTGTGTGGGGCGGTGGTCAGTATGGACTTTGCTTGAGATTCTTCCTCTGTTTCCCCCACTCACATGCACTCGTGCATTCTCTCTCTATCTCTCTAAAGTAAATAAATAAATAACATTTTTTCAAAATAAATAAAGGCACAGTCCTAACATTAATGTATCTATGGGGAAATATGCTTAAATGTTTGTAAATGAGCACATTTTTCAGTGTATATATGTTAAAATGTATAACTAAAAAAATTACTTAGAGAATCTTGAAAGCAAATAAAACTTGAAAACAATTTATTTGTAAAATAGAAGATTATGGATGATTTCCTTTATTACTATTACTATTATTATTATTTTTACTATTATCGCCATTATGGTGACTCACATATGATGCATGAGTTAGAACAGAAAAAAAAAGAAAACTGAGTTCAAATCTAGACAACTATACTTCCTAGCACTATGAACTTAAATAACTTAGAAAACCTATCAAGTCTCTCTTCTCTCCATCCAGTGGGTGCAATCCCCCATCAGATTTATCTTTTGTACTTCCTCAACTTTGCTCTTGTTCACTTTACCCTTGATCTCAACTATGGACTTCACTCCCACCGCCTTTGTGGCCAATTGCTCTTACAGTCCTTCAAAAAATGTTCTTGCCCTTGGGGAACCTTGGTGGCTCAGTCAGTTAAATGTGTGCCTTTGGCTCAGGTGGCGATCTCAGGGTCCTGCAATGGAGGCCTGCATCGGGCTCCACGCTCAGTGGGAAGTCGGCTTGTTCCTCTCCGTTCCCCCTGCTCAGGCTCACGTGCGTGCACGCTCTCTCCCTCTCAAATGCATAAATAAAAGCCTTAAAAACAAACAAAAACTAGAGATCTTGCCCATCGAGGAGCTGAGTTTTCCGATGCTGTCTGCTAGCATGGCAGCTTTTGAGCTGAGGAAGCCCCTGACCAATGACTGAGCAGAGCAGACCAGGCCCTGGCTGTCTGGGGGATTGGCCAGATCAATGGCAGGCTTGAGGCCTCCAGCTGCTTGACAGCACTTCTTCCTCCCTCATCTTTCACAGGAATGTACTCCCTCCACCCCCTACTTCCATTGCAGTGTCTGCTTCCCAGATGACCCCACTGATACACTGATCAACTCTACGTAGTAGGCTCCTGTGGTTTTGCTGCCTGAAGACGAGACTACAGGTTTGTAGTCTCTCAACTCCTTCAACCAATTCTGTCCTCCAGTGCAACACCACACCACAAGGAGTAGGATCTAGCTTCTAGAACAGCTGCTGCAAGGGCTGTTCAGGTATGAGGCAGTTAATTACTCCCCAGAGCAAACCTGAACCAATGAGAGATGGAAGGTGGAAAAAGTCAGGCAACTAAGTCTCTTCTCCTGTTCTCCCTCCCATGCAATGTTCCAAAACATGGTGTCTCCCCCAGCCTGTTTAAAGATGGCCCACGCACGGGCCTGGGTGGGCCTCCTGAGCCATCAGCTGTGGCTCATCAAGGCCTGTGGTGCATCTGTGATGGGTACAGTCATCAATCTCTTGCTTTGTTTCCTAGTCTGGCCTAGCCATTTCCCTTTTCCCTCACTCTCCCTGCTCCGAGAAAGCCTCTCCTCCGGAAAGCAAGTTAACACTTAATCCTTGCCCAAGGCTCTGTTTCCAAGGGAAACCCACATCATAAAAACACTGACTTCCAGAGTTGGGAAGAAGGTTAAACTAGATAATTCAGCTAGGAGAGGCCGGGCATGCAAGAGGCACTCAGCGACACCGAGCTTAACGCTCATTTGACTGTCTGTCCCTCAGTCCACAGGACGGGAGCTCTGAGTGGGCTTGAACATGAGCTTCGGAGTCCACAGAGAGTGCACAAGTGCTGATTCCAGCTCCCCTCGTCCCTGTTCTGACACCCTGTGGATCGTGCCCCTGCTCCACGAACTGAAGCCCAGCATTGCACGCAAACCAGATTCCTCTGTGCAGGGACCCTGTGACAGGGCTCACATAGTCACCTAGAAGTATTAGAGGGCAGGAGAGTTTTCCTTCGGAGCCAGGAAATCAGCTTCTTTATTGATTGCCTCATGCAGTTGGAGGAGAAGCCTCTGCTAGGTGGAAATGCTCCGTGAATCCCCATGCCGAGTCTGTAAACCCTAGCCAGCTTGCGAGATAGCACATACACTTTTAGGAGAAATGATCTAAAATTAACATTTCTGCTAGTTCAAGCACTAGGAAACCAGAGATGACTGTGCTTTTCAGAACAGAAGGCCTGTGCACTCAGGGCATATGCTGTTTCCATCTGTTCCTAATTGGCATTGTGTGGTTCAGGTGCAGGAGGGGAGACCGTTAAGGAAAGAGAAGAGCCATGGTACCAGGCCCCGGATGTTGTAGATTTGCCCCCTCTAGGAGGAAACTGTGGATCTTATCTCAGGACCACGGAGCACTCAGTCAGAGGTAACAGCGGAAAGGGGAGACAGAAACACCCAAGGATCGGACCATTACATTATGTGTGCATTTGCGGAGCAATTATAGCAGCAAGATAAGTAGGTGGCCATGTTTTTAATTAGTCTTTTCTCCCCAGCAGTCTAGATAGAAGGCTTACCAAAAAGAATCAAACAGTCCCCAATGCCAATCCCACTCGAAGGATGGCCACTCGGGGGTTTTCAAAATGAAATCCACAGACCCCCTGCCATAGACTCCCTGGGGTTGCCCATACGATTCCTTTTAAACAAACATTTTGGGTGATTTCAACGAACGCTAGATTTTAAAACCTCTGATTTAATTGAACTAAATTATTATCCAGTCCAACTTTTCACATGCATCTCCCAGGAGAGCATCCCTGAATAGGAATGCTTCAGGACAGACAGCATTCCCTCTCTTTTCCTAGGGAGGTAAAATGGAGTAGAGGTGCCTGCTGTGACTCCCTCCAGTGCAACGCCACACCACAAGTTGGCCTTTCCCGAATGTCAGACAAGCTGGCCTCCAGGTTTCCAGGCAGCCAGAGCTTCAGAAAGATAAGGGAGTCTCTGTGAGTAACCATTTCACACGTGGAGAAGCCATGTGGCTCCATTCCTGCATTTCCTTGCATGGATGATTCACAAAATCTCTTTATGAAAGCCATGATGGAACTAACAAAGATCCCCTTGACTTGGAACATTCCCATTCTGCTTTGGCTCTCTGATGTCAAAGCCCTAGGATCAGGAAGGGTTTCGACCTGTAGCTTATTCTGTCTGAATTTCACACCTGACCCTTTAGCACACTGGTCAAGATCGGACTCTTCCTTCAATGCTACAGCATTTCTCATCCACAGTACTACATCTGTTAGACTGCCACACCCCACGCCTTTGTGAGGTGGTTCATGCACAATTGATTAATAGGGGAATGGTACCAGCATAACAAGGAAAGCAGAAGCAGATTTACCATGAAGTTGACGGGCCCCTTTCCAAAGGCCCTAGGAAGAACCCTAACAGTGTGTTCACCTGATGCCCATCAGTCCGTAAGCCACTAAAATGAATGTAGGTGTTAACTGAGTTGGAGACCTACTCGGATTACAGAGAGTACGTAATGCAAGTGCCATCCCCAATCTGATCAAGTTAACGCCAACAGTCCCAGCAGACAACTCTGTACAGCACAGGAGTGGCTTTCAGGCATCCGCCTACTGCCCACTGTACCAGCTTACCTGGGTTAATACCATAAAGGCATAGTAAAATAAAGCCACATATATCTCTAGGTCATCTTATCACATGTGAACATTCATACCACCATGACCGTAATCAAGATGCATAGAACGATCCCAACACCTTGAAGACCTCTCTGCTGGGGGTCTCTTTAGATCCACTCCCAGCCCCTTTGCCCCCACCATCCCTAACCCCCAACAGCTATTAGTTTGTTCTCCAACTCTATAACTTTCTCATTTTATTTAGCCACATTACATGAACTCAACATGTTTCCTTAGGCTCCTCTTGACTATAACGTTCTTCAGACTCCGTTTTTGATGACCTTGACAGTTTGGGGGAGTACTGGCCAAACAGAATGTCTCTCCATCAAGATGTGTCTGAGGTTTTTCTAATGATTAGACAGAGATTATGATAGTTTCTTGGCCTTTTGGCTAAGATCAAGCATAGACAGGGGTTATGAATTTTTTAGCAAAAGACCACAGAGATAAAATGCCATTCTCATCACAACATCTCAAGATTCCATACTGTTGACGTGACTCATCACTAATGATGGTAACCTTCATCTCCTGACTGAGGTCGTGTTTCTCAGGTTCCTCCACTATCAGGTTACCTCGTTGTCCCTGTATTCATACTGTATTCTTTGGAAGGAAGTGACCACGCACAGCCCAAGCCTAAGGAGTGGGGAGTTACATCCGCATCATTGAGGGTACAGTACCTATATACATTATTTGAATTTTTCAGCATAGATTTATCAATTCTCCCCCATTTATTTGCTTATACAATCATATATTTGTATCCACATGGACTCGGGGGTATTTCTTTCGTACTCTCAGCTATAATTCTATTTTATTTCCTTGGTGGTTCCAAGTGTTCCAGCTTTGTTCATGAAAAGTACTTTCAGTTGTTGCCAGGTCCCTTTGACAATAAAGCCATAATTGCGTGCATGTGTGTATTTCTGTTTGGGGGCACTTTATTCCTCTCTGTCCCTACAAGATGCTCTAGGCTCATCTTGTATATTTCCTACTCCAGTTCTAGAATAATTTTCCCAAGGAGTCTTGATTCCTTTTATTGAGAATGGTCTTGAAACCAAAGATCTCTGTTCTAAGTGTACTTGTTGATGTGGGAGTGTCGTTACATCTATAATCTTTGCATGGAGTAAGAAAACACATGAGGCTATACTTACATAATATTTCTATATGTAGCCCTCTGCATCTATATTAAGGTAAGTAGGAGTTAAAACGGATGTCTCCAACTCAAATCCATTACCATATGGATCATTCTAGCCTCCTCCCCTTGATTATCTGTGACTTCCCATTGCAACAAAAATTTGGCTCCTGACAGTGGTCATACAGGTACCATGATTTGGGAATGATTTATGAAATAGGAAAGCAAGTCATCAAGTAGAGTGATGTTTATGTAGTTCCTTCTGCCTTTTGTCTTACAGATTCAACCCCCTGCCAGAATCACTTGTATCTTTCCTCACGAACAACTTGTTACCTAGTTTCACATACAATTTGATGTTCTCCTTGAAGGGAAGCCCCCCACATTATATGAACTCCAGAATCACAAAACAGGCAGCTGTCCCTCATGGGCGCCACAGTTGATAAATGCTTTTGTCCACACCTAATGGTTTGAGGCAACTGAAAACAAGTTTTCACACACAAGGGGGGAGACATAGCAACACGTGAAGATCTTAATAACCTGAAAATCCTATAGAACAAAATTCCTCTAGTGCAAGTGGCTTAGTGACTTCAGCAACTGCTCTAAATATCCAAGAGTGGAAACTATCCAAAGTAGTTCCAAAGGCAAGCACAGATGCTGCAAAGACACTTATTTCCCTTGATGCTGATAGGAAATGATGATGAAGGCCACACCCCGGATGAAAGGTTTAATTTTGAGGAACTGCATCATTCAGTGAAACAGTTCTCTGGGACCTATCCTGGAGGAGGAACTAGAAACACCAGTGTTTCTGGGAGCAAAACATTGACAAGGCTATAGGGCTGGGTCTGCATATCAGTTCTGATCTCGCTGTACCAGTAGGTTATTAGGCTCACATGCTTATTTTTGATAGTTCTCTGGTTAAGCCTTGCCATATGTTTTGAGTGGTAGGCCTATAGTCTGTTTTTTCTCATCAACTCTTACTTTAAAAATGCAGTGTAAGCCTACAGTGTTCTGTAAGAAACTGCATGCATGAGTCTAGTGTTTACTTCTCTGAAGCTCAATCACTAGATCGTGGACATGTCCTTCCTGGGCAAATATTTTTACCTCGTTCATTTTTATAAACTCAGAAGGTAGCACAGTGACTGTTGAGTGGTGGAATCTACATTATAACATTATAATGTAGTTCAACACCTCTGCCTGATTTCCTTTGGGTCTTACGGATGGACGGAGTTCTTTGCTCCTGGGCCTGCATCCTTTTTTTTTTTTTTTTTTTGGCCAACCACTCACCTTCACATCCTGGTGAGGTAAGGTGGCCTTCTGCTCTGACATCCTTGAGATCTACCATCAGTAATTCAAAAGCAAACATTTCATCTGTACCTGCCAATTAATAATGGATTGGGCTTGATATTTTCATGGCAGGTATTGCTTTTGTATACTGTTTGCTGTCAAGCTCAGTCATGGCTGTGGGAATGCCTACTTTGTGGAACTGGCCTGCCTGCTTAAAATTGTTTTATTCAGAAATCAAATTCCTTTCAGCCTGAACAACCAAGTATAATAATAACGGCTTGCATTTGTGAAGCAGAGACGTTTCCAGAGCGCCTCCTCTAATACTTCCCATGACAGCAAGGGGCAGATAGGGCCATCACTGTCCCTCTCTCTCTACAAGGTCCACAATAGTTAAGCAACACAGGAAACTGTGAGTTCTTTCCCCACATCTCCCCCTATTTTTAACTTTCTGACTCTCCTGGTTTTCAACATGGCAGTAGTGTAGTGTACGTAATGGGACTACGGCATGAATTTCTCTCTCATTAAAAAAAAACTCACTCACAAATAGAAAGAACGATTTTGTTAAGTACAAAGTAAAACGAGTTTTCAAGTACAAGAATGGAGTGTATTTATAAGATAGTTGACAATTTTGAGACATTCTCTATGAAGCATCTTGATTTTAAAAATCGTTTAAAGTGGGGGGTCGGACTTTCTAGAAAGCAAACCTGCAGCTTATTCATCAAAGCTCACGATCTGCCAAATATGACACCTAACCCAGAGTTAGAAATGTCCTCAAGGCAGGCTTTGCAAACTCTGGCCAAGAACTGAGGGTAGTTGATACAGGACTTGTAACCCAAAACCCCATAGAATATTATTTTGGAGCCTGCAGAGAGCAGAGCTACTTGACCTCCTGGTATTCATTTTTTAGAGACTGAGAATAAACAATTCTGAGTGGGTTTGACTAATGGAATGATGGACAGAACAATGAAAGCAGATTCTTGCTTGAAGACAGGGAAACTGCTAAAATATAAAAGTACCCATAAGCTGGAATAGATTCTTGCTGAGGCTTGACCTCCAACCAGATCTCCTCAGGTGCCTGTCTTGATGGGACTACTTAAGAAACATCTTCAGTTTCAGTATTTAAGGCAATAGCTACCTAGGGCCCTCTGACTGCATCCCTCAGATACTAATGATCATCGGATATATCAAACATCTAATGATATATCAGAAAAAAATAAGAAACACTCCCTCATAGGTTTACATTGGTTTTATTTTTTAAAATTTTTTAAAGATTTTATTTATTTATTTGACAGAGATCACAAGTAGGCAGAGAGGCAGGTGGGGGGTGGGTAGGGGAAGCAGGCTCCCCGCTGAGCAGAGAGCCCAATGTGGGGCTTGATCCCAGGACCCTGAGATCATGACCTGAGCCGAAGGCAGAGGCTTAACCCACGGAGCCACCCAGGGGCCCCCACATTGGTTTTAAAATACAAACTGATATACAAACTTTATAGGATAAATAATACCTATTCAGAATTGAAATTAAAAAAAAACTTGGTATTTGTTGAATGAATGGCTAGCTTAGTTTTACTTTTGATGGATCAAACCCCAAAGAGCTCTGATCCTGGTCTCCTTTCTATTGGTTAATCAACAGGAATCTTACCCTGAGGTATAGTTTCCTTCTACAATTATCCTCCAGACTGAAAGGGTGAAAGGAACTGATGAAGTTTTAGAACTCGGGAAACACTGGAGCTAGGGAGCTCTAAGGATCTCAGCAACAAGAACGTATCCCAGCTCTAGCTGAATTAAAACTCAGCTCTGCACACCTCCCATCCTTGTATCACTGGTCTCAAGCTGCAAATCCCAGGACAGCCCGATTCACCCAGCTTGGCCTCTGAGTGTATCTCTAGGGTGGGGGCACCTGAGCCAGCACCACATAAAATCCCAGCCCGATGATTCATGGGTTGGGGGGAGAGCTGTTTCAAAGGAAAAGTAAGGTGGTGCTATTACCAAAAGAAAATGGAAACTGGGCCTTAGCACAAATTAGAAAAAGGTGCCCTCTTAGGTGGATATAATAGGGAAAGACACTTTTCTCCATCCTAGAGGTAGGGATTTCAACCCCCACTGAGCCTTTTAGGGGTCTACCAACTTGCAACACACAAATGGCACAGATGTAGACAATGGCCATAAGGGAAATAAGGACATCAGTAGTCACGACTTATGGACACTCCATCAAAGTAACTTTGGTCAAGTCACCTGATGCTCCCTAAGTACCAGTTGTCTCAATTATGGCCTTGCTCATTCACAGAATCTACTCAATTTTCTAGTCATGCGCACAAAACACTTTTCTATGTATCTTTTTCTACTTTGGTCAAACACATTTTTCCCTTTCATCTTTGAAAACATCCGGGGATCCAAATCACCATGTCGCTCATACTTCTGGACGTTGACTCATATTTTGTGGCTTTCTCCTGGAGCGAGGATCAGCAAAATGTGTACTTCTGGATGACAAAGCAGAGTTTCTCACCACATTTTAACTCTGGAGCCTGCTTCTCAGTCTCACTGTCCCATGCGACCATTTTGACCAGGTAGCCTAAGTATCACTGACCAAAGATGGAAAACTGGGGTTGGAGGGGGCAGAAGGAGGACCTGTAAAGCCATTCTTCACTCTTAATACAGTGGTCCCTGCCCTTGTGCCCAGCTGGACTGACAGATCTACAAAATATGGGTGGATGATTTCATGTTCCCGAACCTTTGTTTCCCAGATCTATGTAATGCATATAATAAATACTGCCCATCCAAAGAAGATTGTGATCAACATTCAATGAGCTCACATAAGTGGGCCTGGGGGCTCTCTAATGAAAGTCATGGGCTTCCCCCTTCAACTCCTGCCTGTGTGCTGGAAATTAAATGTCCTTTCTACAGTTCCTTCTGTCTACTCTATGTAGAATATTCTCTCTTATTAAGGATTTGTTGCAATCCAATGCCACAATTCCACTTGCTCTCACTAGAACAGTGGAAACTCTAATAGGTTTTTCAAGGAGAACGCAAAAGAGTCAAGATACCTCATAAAGTTTACCTACCCAAAGAAGGTACCACTCAGCCAGGATACAGGTTTCCCCAATGCTACATTTTCTGTCCCAGTGTTATACACTCAACTGGTGCCAGGAATCTGAGTTTCAAAGCATAGCTACAGAAAGGAACAGGAGGTGACAGATGACAGAGGATCCTGAAATGTTTGAGATTCAAATTTTCTTTAAATTTTCTTTAGCTTTCTCAATGTTGGAAATCTCTAAAGGACAAGCCTACATTTGCTCATCTGGTTTTCAGCTGGGATCTCACCATTTACTTTCTGAGGGATCTTGGTGTCCCCCCTCTGAACACATTTCCTCACAGGTAAAGAGTTAATGGTTTCAGGTGGCATGTTCATCAAGTGGTTTAAGAATAAAATGAAATAATATGCAAATTTTATACATAGATATGTAGATTAGACACAGATTAGATATTTTAGAAGAGTCAGTTTAATTAGTTATTTAATTTATTCTGCAAATATTTATTAAGCGCTTGTTACATACCAATATAGTGCTAGGGAAACTGAAATGAAGAAAATTTGTCTCCCACAAACAAGAAGAAGTTTCAGGGTACCTTGGTGGCTCAGAGGGTTAAGTGTCTGCCTTTGGTTCAGGTCATGATCCCAGGGTCTGGGACCGAGCCCCGAATCAGGCTCCCTGCTCAACAACTAGCCTGCTTCTCCCTCTCCTTCTGCCTGTCACTCCCCCTGCTTGTGTGCATGTTCTCTCTCTGTCAAATAAAAAATATCTTTAAAAAAGAGAGAGAGAAGAAGTTTCAAGTCTAGCAAAAGAAACAGATGTGTGAGCAAAGAAACAAAAAATGCAGTGCTCTATGGGTCCAAAGGACAGGCTTGAATAGCTGTTGGAGGCTACAGCATGGTTGGAGTCGTGGATCAAACCAGGCCCTGACTTGTGTCTCCTTCAAAGTCCGGACACCTTGACAAGGGGTTAAGGACGGGAAAGTTGAGTAACACTGAGAAAGGGTCTGTGCTATGTGTCGTGCGCTCACCTACGTGACTTCCACACACTCTCCCTACAGAAGGGAACAATGTGGTCAGGGTCATGAACTCTTAGTTGGTCCTTGTTGTTCCTGTACCTCCCATAACCCACTCCCTGGTTGATTGTCTTGCTAATGGCTTTAGCCTAGACTACCTGGCATCACGAGGTTTGCTTGTAGTTAATGTAAACTTGTTATAGAAACTTGCGGTCAGGGACGCCTGGGTGGCTCAGTTGGTTGGACAACTGCCTTCGGCCCAGGTCATGATCCCGGAGTCCCAGGATTGAGTCCTGCATCGGGTTCCCAGCTCCACGGGGAGTCTGCTTCTCTCTCTGCCCTTCTCCTCACTCATGCTCTCTCTCACTGTCTCTCTCTCAAATAAATAAATAAAATCTTTAAAAAAAAAAAAAAGAAACTTGCGGTCATCTGACTAGGTTCTGAAGTATTACTCCTCCTATTGTGGTCTCCCTTATAAATGCTTTTAAGATGTGGAATAAAATCGGCACTGTTGGACATCCTCCTCAGTGTCCCTCCTGCCTCCATCTCTTTGTCTCTTAATTTCTTTTCACCATCCTCTTACCCTCACGTTCCCTGGTCGATTTGTCACGCCGGCCGTGGCAAATAGCTGTAAGGAATGTCCAGGCAGATATTTCAGAAAATTTGAACTTTGAAATGGCCTTGAATTTTGTTGTCACCATACTGAGGGGAGGAAAGAATTCAAGGTTGAGACAGCACAATATGTCAAATTACGTTGGCATGAGGAGAACGTGAGTGATGACAAAATGAAGGGAATTGTTGTACCAATGTAGAAGGCAGGACTGATGGGTACCCTAGGCTGGGTTCCCTGAAAGGAAATCCTAGGAGGAGAATCGGTGCTCGAGAAATTTATTAAGTACGTTTTCCAGGAAAAGGCAGCAAGGCAGAGGTGGAACAAAGGCAGAGAAAGCAAATCAGGCAAGCAGCAGCTTGAGTTCAGCCAAGGTGTCACACAGGATGGCTTCAGTCTGGCTCTGCAGGGGAGTTCTGGAAAATGAGTCATCCCTCGGAACTGTCTGATGCAAAGGAAGAGACACAGACTTCCACACTTCTGTACATACCAGTCTATTGACTGAAGATAACACCAGGGTGTGTAAAATCTCCAATTTGTCTAGCTGTTTCTGCAGGACAAGAAGCTTCACTAGCCTGAGAGAGCAGAGTTAAGGGAGCAAGCTTTTAGACACACACACACACACACACACACACACACACACTACACCAAAGGTGGAAGAGTGCCAAGAAATGGTACAAGGCCCCAAAGAAGATAAAGGCTGATGCTGTGGGTCTCTGCTATCACTGGGGTTGATAAAAAATAATCCAAGATCTGGGTGGCTCAGTCAGTTAAATATCCGCCTTCTGCTAAAGTCATGATCTCAGGGTCGTGGAATCAAGCCCCACATCAAGCTCCCTGCTTAGCGCAGAGTCTGCTTCTCCCTCATCCTCTTTCCCAGCTACTGTGTTCTTTCTCTCTCTGTCTCTCAAATAAATAAATAAAATCTTTAAAAAAAAAATCCAATCTAGATTACAGATGAACCTATAAACCAAGCCCCTTCAAAATGTTTTTCTTCCAGTGCCTGCCTAAGTGATTTTTTACAATTAACAAGAGTACCTCCTCAGACACTTTCACTTGACACTGTTTTTGAACTGAGACGGTATCTAAAATAGGCAAGCATTACTCTAATACCAAGCCAGACAAAGACATTACAGAAAAGGGAAAATGTACACCACATTATCTCTCATGAATGATGAATGTAAAAACAGTCACCAAAAAGAAAAACCAAATCAGGGCCTCTGGCTGGCTCGGTCAGTGGACCATGTGCCTCTTGCTCTCAAAGTCATGCGCTCAAGTCCCACAACTAGTGTAGAGATTACTTAAAAAAATAAAAACTGAAAAAAAACAATAATACCAAATCAAACTCAGCAATCTACAAAATGGATACATCACAACCAATTGTGGTTCATATAGGAATGCAAAGCTGTTTCAGTATTGGAACTCAATCAATGTAATTCACCACATTAACAGGCTAAATAAGAAAAGACATCCGATTATATAAATACACGTAGAAAATGCATTCAGTAAAATACAACATCAATTCATGATACTACTCTAGCAAACAAGGGGAAAAAAGGGAACGTCCTTCATCTAATACTGAATCTACAACAAAACAAAACAAAACAACCAAACAAAAAAACTACACCCAACTTCGTACTTTATATTGAAAGACTAAATGCAATCCCCTTAAAATCAGAAACAAGGCAAGCACGTTCCCTCTCACTACTCATATTCAACAGAATACTAGAAGTCCTAGTTGATGCAAAAAGACAGAAAAGGAAAACAAAAGGCATATAGATTGAAAAGGAGAAACTAAAATTACCTTTATTTCAGACAGCATAATTGACAATACAGTAAATCGTAAAGAATCTACAGGACAAACCCTCCTATAACTCAGTGAATTTAACAAAGTTGCAGGATCCAGGTTCCATATACATCCACAAATAAAATGTTGGAATTACCCCTTTTACGAAGATGGTACCAAAAGGTAAGAAGGAAGCCCCTGCCCCTCCCAAAGCTGAAGTCAAAGCAAAGGCTTTGAAGGGCAAGAAAGAGGTGCTGAAAGGCATCCACAGTCAAAAAAAAAAAAAAAATCCACACATCACCTATGTTCTGATGACCCAAGACTGCATCTCCAAAGGTACCCCAAATACCCTCGAAAGAGCGACCCCAGGAGAAACGAGCTTGATCACTAGGTTCCCCCTGACTACTGAGTCAGCCATGAAGAAAATAGAAGACAACAACACACTTGTGTTCATTGTGTATGTCAAGGCCAACAAGCACCAGATCAAACAGGCTGTGAAGAAGCCCTATGACATTGATGCGGCCAAGGTCAACACCTTGATCAGGCCTAATGAAGAGAAGAAGGCGTATGTTTGGCCCCTGACTATGATGCTTTGGATGTTGCCAACAAAATTGGGATCATCTAAACTGAGTCCAACTGGCTAAATCTAAATACAGTTTTTTTCATCATAAAAAAAGTTGGAATTAAAATTACACACCATTTGTAATATTTTAAAATGAAATGCTTAAGGACTGTAATAGATTTTCCGATGTGTCAACTTGCTTAGGCTACAGTACCCAGAGATTCCATCTATTTGTTGCTATGAAACCATTTTAAAGGTTTAAAGTCCACAGTCAGTTGATTTTAGGTTAAGGGAGATTATCTGGGATAATCTGGATGGCACTGATTTATTTGGTAGGAAAAGCATTATGAGCCAGGCTAAGGCTTTGGAGAGAGACAGAGGAAGAGGAAGAAGGAGAAGAAAGAAATTCTACTTATGAACAACAGTTTCCACACATGTATGTGGAATTTCATACTGCTGGTGATCTTCTCTTCCTGAGCAGCCCTCACAACCATAAGAGCCATTTCACTATAATAAATCTCAGTAGATAGATAGATGGATCCCTCCTGCTAATCCTGTTTCATGGTTAAACACTGACTAATACAGGTATAAACCTAGCAAAATATATTCTACAGGATCTGTATGTTGAAAACTAAAAAAACTGAGACAAATCAAAGAAAATCTAAATAAATGGAGAAATACACAGATCATGAATTGAAGACCCAATATTGTAAAGGTATCAATTCTCCCTAACTTGATCTATAAATCCAACACAATCTTCATCAAAATACAGAAAGCATTTTTTAGACACCAAAAAGGTGATTCTAACATTTATATGAAAAGAAAAGGAACTAGAATAGTCCCCCCGAAACTGAAGAATAACAAAGTGAGAGGACACCCATTACCAGATTTATTTTTTTTCCATTACCAGATTTTAAGACTTACTATAAAGCTACTATAATCTTGAAAGTGTGGTACTGGCAAAAAAAGATAAACACAGAGATCACTGGAACATCCCCAAAATAAGCCCACATAAATATAGTATTTGACCAAGACTCAAAAGCAATTCAATCAAGAAAGTATAGACTTTTCAACAAATGGTGTTGGAACAACTGGATGTCCATATCCAAAAATATAAACCACAACACATACCTCACACTATATGCCAAATTTTCATCAAAATGGACAAAAGAACTAAATGTAAAACTATAAAATTTCTAGAAGAAAACAGAAAACCTGTGTGACCTTGGGTTTAGCAATAAATTCTTAGATAAAAGACCAAAGGCCACTATGTATGAAAGAAAAAAATTAATAAATGAAACTTCAAATAATTAAAATTGTACTTTTTGAAAGACACCATCAAGAAAATTAGAAAATGAAGCAAGATATAGACTGGGAGAAAAAACTTGGAAATCATCTATCTGATAAAGGACCTATCCCGGACACAAAAAGAATTCTTAAAATTTAACCGTAAGAAAACAAACCACCTCGTTAAATGAAAACAAAGATTTGAAAAGATACTTCTCAAAGAAGATTTAATTATGACAAGTAAACCTATTTGTCATTTGTTATTACAGAAATGACCATTAAAATAATGACATTACTTTACAACTATTAGAATGGCTAGAAAAACCTGACCATAAAAGTGCTGGCAAGGATGGAAAGCAACAAGCCCTCATATTCATTGCTGGTGGGAAATCAAATAGTACAATCACTTTGGAAGACAGATTATCACTTGCTTATAAAGTCATACACAAATCTGCAGTATGATCCTGCAACTGCACTCCTAGATATTGCCAAATGAATTCAAAATTTATGTTCAAACAAAACCCCACATATAACATATACAGAAGCTTTCATAATCTCTAAAACCTGCAAGCTACTTAAGACAATGGACAGGCAAACTGCAGTACATCCATCCATACAATGGAACACTAGTCATTGATGAAAAGGAAGGAATTGACGCACACAACGACATGGATGTCATAAATACAATTTGCTAAGTGAAAGAAGCCAGACCCAAAAGAGTACATACTGTATAATTACATTTATAGGACATTCTGGAGAAAGTAAAACTATATAAATGAAAAACAGATTGAGGCGCCTGGGTAGCTCAGTTGATTAAGTGTCCCAACTCTTGGTTTTGGTTCAGGTCATCATCTCAGGGTCTTGAGATCGAGCCCTGCATTGGACTCCATACTCAGCGGGGAGTCTGACTGTTTCCCTCTCCCTCTGTTCTCCCCCACCCCACTCATGCTCTCTCTGTAAAATAAGTAATGCTTTAAAAAATGAAAAACAGAACAACAGTCTCAAGAAAACGGGGAATATTTGACTACAAAGGAGGTGCACAGAATTTTCAGTGTGATGAAACCATTCTGTATGGTACTACTAGGCTGGTCGATATATGTGACTGTTCATGTGTCAAAACCCTAAGTAAATCACCAAGACTGAATTTTTAAGTATGCAAATTAAAGAAATCAACCAGAATGCTAATGGAAGTCCAGATGGAATTCAGATTATGACAAATTATTCTACCTGCACCATACATTTATTATACCATCTCAGTGAAAAGCACAGGGAAAAGACAACCTGAGTATCATTAGAAAACAGTGTTTCAACTGGAAAAACCCAAGGCTAAAGATAAAAAGACGGTACATAGTGTGATCTTGCAGGTAAATTTGTTTCTCAAAGGTATGGGTTAAGAAGAATGAGATTTTAATGTATATACTATGATTGAATTATAGAAGTCAATAAATTATAGACAATAGAGTCATATTACTCACCAAACAGAGAAAAAAGTTAAAAATAAGCTAAGGAAAGACTAGAACAAATCCTTTGGTACTGTGGTAGAGTTCGAGACATGAGTATGAATTCAGATATATCTATATATATACACACACATACACACAAGTGGACAGAGAAATAATTTTATGTGTGTGTATACACTGGTTAATATACATACATATATTTGCTAGTTCATTCTCCTGGGAGGGCCTAGAAGTAGTGATAACCCCATAGTAATGAGGCACAGTCGGTAAGTGCCCGGATTTTGATTTTTTTAAATACTATTCCTTAATAAAAGAAACCAGGACTCCTTAGAGAAATATCCTGGGCCTGGGGCAGGAAATAGACAGGCTAAGCTAAAAGCATTTTGTATTGATAGAAAGAAAGGAAGTTCTCAAAGGAACAAAAGGATGGGGTGTGTTTCCAGGCAACAAGAGCCAAGCTGAAAGAGTCCCCAAAGGCCAAAGCTGGAACAGTTCAACCAATAAAATCAATAAAATAATACTGTATTCAAACCCAATTATAAAATAAATATTGTGGAAATAAATGGAAATCAACCAACTAAGAACAATCAAAGGCAGCTGATTCAGAGCTTGCCTGTACCAAGGGAGGCCAAAGTCACTTGGACTTGTGTTTGTGCACTAGTGTTTGGGCATATACTCAAAGGCAGGCAGAGAGGTGGGAAAGCTTTATATGGAAAAAGAGGAAGTCTTCAGGTGTATTCTGATTGGAGGTGGGCTAACAAGAAGTGGGTCATCTCTTGTGATTGGCTAGAAATTCATGTTTGGATTTCTCTGGTTGGTTCTAAGTTAGAATTAGGGACACAAAATAGGGAACCTCTCAGTTATTAATCAAGTTTTGGCCATTTGGGGCTGACTGTTGAAGATGTTGTTATTCAGCTTCCTGAATTCTTGTGGGAAATAACAATCTGACTTCCTACAAGCCTAACTTATAGACAGCAGGCTGGCTTTCTGGGCTGGTTATTATACATAATGGGTTAGTCTCCCGGACTGATTGCTATAGGCTGTGGGTTGGAGTTTGTTTTTATTTTTTTATTCATATATAAAGTCTGGCCATTGTCTGTTTGTACATTAAGCCTCTCACTATACATGATTCCAAAATATAAAAATAAATGATTGAATAAATATAAGGCAAAAAGTCAGATCTTCCTCACGAACACTTGGAGATGGTCTCACCCCCACGAAGTGGACATAATCCCTCCATCCTTGAGTATAGACTGGATTCAGTGACTTCCTTCTAACAAATATGTATTCAGAAATGGAACTTACAGTAACATCATGGTGGACAAACTTGGCAAGCACTACTTTGTCCACATGACTGAGGACTAAGCAATAAGTTATGTTGATTCCCTGTACCCTTGATATGATGTTCACAGAAGGGTACTTTACTTCTGTGGTCTTCTTCTCCAAAACCCATAACCCCAATCTAATCGTAAGAAACACCCAAATTGATGGACATTCTACAAAATACCTGACTGATACTCTTCAAAACTATCAAGACCATTAAAGCAAAAAACAAAAACAAAACATAAAAAATGACAAAGGACTTATCATAGATCAGAGCAGATTAAGTAGATACATTGACTAAATGTAACACTGTAACATAGATGGGATCCTGGAAAGGAAAAAAAGACATTAGAACTTTTTTTTTTAAAAAGATTTTATTTATTTATTTGACAGAGAGATAAAGAGAGACAGAGAGCACAAGAGGGGGAAACGACAGAGGGAGAGGGAGGCGCAGGCTCCCCACTGAGCTGGGAGCCCATATGGGGCTCAATCTCAGGCCCCTAGGATCATGACCTGAGCCAAAGGCAGACGGTTAACCCACTGAGCCACCCAGGCACCCCAACATATTAGATCTTTAAAAGGAGAAAGAAAGAGGGGAGCCTGGGTCGACTCTTGATTTCAGCTCAGGTCATGATCTCAGGGTCACATGATTAAGCCCCACATCAGGTTCTGCATTGGCCATGGAGCCCGCATGAGATTTTCTCTCTCCATCTCCCTCTGCCCCACCCCACTTCCCCCACCCCACCACCTGCTCAGGAGCACATGCATGCTTTCTCTCTCTAACAAGAAAGAAGAGGAAGAGGAAAAAGCAGAAGAGGGAGAAGGAGAAGGAGAAGAAAGAAAAGGAAGACAAGAAAAAGACTAAGATAATCTGAATAAAGTATAGAATTTAGTCATTATTTCTGTTAATGTTAAATTTTTAGTTTTGACAAATGTATCATGGTTACGTAAATGTTAACATTTGCAGAAACTAGGTGAAGGGCAAAAAGAAACTGTGCTATCTTTGCATCTTTTCTGTAAATCTGAAAGTATTTCAGAATAAAAAGTTTATTTAAGAAAAATAATATGTGTCTCTTTGGGTACATTTTCAGTTCACATTTAAACTTTTCCATCAAAAGTTTAATTATTTGCCAAATATATAATTTTCAACATATTATAAATATTGTGATGTTAAATTAAAACTAGCACATCACTCTTTTCCATGTATTCAAAGGACTATAAATACCAAGCAATTTGAACCATGATCTTCAATTTAAAAAATACATGAACAAGCTCTTCCCCTGTTAGAAATATTAAATTACTCCTTATTCTCCTTGAACTCTTATTTCCAAATTACTTCTTAATTTAATCCTACTGAGATACATTTTGATGCTTTTAAGTCTCACTGATTACCCTAACATCCCTCTCTGCAGTAACAATGTGTATATAAATTAAAACTTTAATATTTAAAATTACCCATGACCTTAAGGCTTAAGTGTTAATTATAATTAGACTTTGATCCAGAAGACATTTTTTATGAGTAGTATGTGTTGGGTCGGTGGCTCCGGGAATGCAGGAGGAACAATAGAAATGACAGACATCTTCCAGCCTCCTCCCTGCCCCTTTCCTTAACCCTTGACTCTCCTGCCAAAAGGATGTATGCCCACGTCACGTCTCCATAGGTAACCAGATACCTATGCAGGAAACGGAAGTATCAGGAGCCCCCACCCCATACTCTCCGATCACCAAATACTCTACCATATATGGATGTGAGCCCATGCCCTACCTTGGCCCGATAAAAGACCCCCACCAACTCCCTCCCAGTGCGACTTCCCCCACTCCCCTTTACGGAGTCAAGGAACCTCACCCAAGGGTGCCCACCTCCTCCCGGCGTGACTTTCCTGGCTCCCCTTCTCCTGAGCCCTGAAACTTGACCGGAGAGTGCCTTTAATAAATCTTGCCTTGCGCCCAACTTGCCTGGTGTTGTGTTTACCTCACCTGCGAAACTTTACAGTATGTGTTTGATCAAAATAGACTATATTACACGCATCTGAAAATTATCGAACCTAAAAAAACAGTTATTTATTGAAAAGATGTAACTCAATGAAAACGAGAGAAGTTTATTTTTGCTTTATGAGAATTTGACTCCAACATTTGTACTTACATTAACCAGGAAGGTTAACACCCGTGGAAAAGATACGTAACAGGATTCTGACTGAATGAGAAGTATGCCTCTCTTTTGTAATATATGAAGAAAGGAGATTGTGGAATAAAAGGACAGTGTGGAAACTGAATGTGTCCCAAATGCACAGAAAAAAGAGTAAATATGGACTCTGGGGGCGGTGTGTGCTTGGGTGGCTCAGTCAGCTGAGCATCTGACTCTTCATTTTGGCTCAGGTCATGATCTCAGGGACCTGGGATCAAGCCCACAGATGGGCTCTGCACTCAGTAGAGAGTCTGCTTAAAGATTCTCTCCCTTGCCCCTTCTGCCCCTGCGTCTTCTCTCTCTCTCTCTCATAAAAATAAATAAATCTTTTTAAAAATATGGAAGTTTAGGATTTATTAATGATCCCTTAAGACCCCTTAAAGCCTGTGTGCCCCTTGGAAAGACCACACTCTCCCTGGGGGTACAAATTCCCCAGTTTGAAAGCAACTCTCATGAAAAAACTCAAAGGCATGAAGTTTATGCTATGGCCAGAGGAGAATAATTAGTGCTACTGAACACAAAGGATTTTGTGCTTTAGAGACAGAAGCCAGGCCATTATTCCCTGGATGTATGAAAGGAAAAAAGAACCAGAGGAATAGCTGAGCTGGTATCCTACAGAAATCTTACAAGAGTCCCTAAGGGTAAGCACCAGGCCTCTTCCAAGACACATTCTAATTACCAGACAATGAAACCCATTAAGTGGTCATCATCTCCCCAAAGAGCCACTGTCCCCTGGAATTTCAGTTCTCTACACATCAGGTAATTGTCTTTCCAACAAGTTGAACCTATTCCAACTGAACAAAGCAGTCCACAGTCCCGGTGACTACAAGCAGGGCATGCTGAGTTCAAAGCCCCTTTTTTGTCTATATGAATCAGGATGGACGAGTTTTTCCTTAGCACTTTCCACACACTAGTTGAGTCCCCATTTAAAGAAACCCTCTGCAGATCGAATTCTGCTTACAAGAATGCAAGAACAAAACTGAGGTCCCTGCAAAGGGGGGGCCCTTTGCATCCCTGCACACAGTCTGGATCAGTATCCTACTGCTGCCATGAGAAAGCCCGTATTGTCACAGATTCTCCCATCTGTGAAATTTTCTCATTTAGCAGAAAGCTGATTACGTAACTGGGTATCTTTTGGAAGGACTATTTATGTAGTGGTCAAATTTAGATACCTAGAAAATAATAACTATTTAAAATAAACCGTTCCTGAGGCCCCTGGGTGGCTCAGTTGATTAAGCATCTGCCTTCGGTTCAGGTCCTGATCCTAGAAGCCTGAGATCCAGCCCAAAGATAGGCTCCCTGCTCAGCAGGAAGTCTGCTTGTCCCTTTGCCCTGCCCCCACCCCCACTCTTGTTTTAGTTTTAGTGCACTCATGTGCTCACTCCCTCAAGTAAGTAAAACCATAAAAAATAAAATAAACCATTCCTTTCAAAATATTGCTCTGATTGTGGATAGGGAAGAACGCGTTTTCTCTTGGTAATACCAAAAACGTGTTTCTGAATGTCTGACTGCCCCCCTTAAAGGAAAATAATGTGGCAGGGGTAAAAGGATTATCTTGATTGGTACTATACAATCCAAACCCTGGAAGGCCTTCTAAGTGCTGACAATGACTCACTCCTTGACCAAACTTGAGTCAGGCTCCTGCAAGTGCTCTTTCTACACTAGCCCTCATCTTTGGCCTGAAATCAGTAACCTAGAAGGGGATTACGGCTTCTTACTGCAAAATACGTCACTTCAGCATAAGGATTCTTTTTAGCTGAAGTCAACTGAAAAATACCAGATGCAGGAAAAGCTCTCCACCCTCCCTTTCTGCTTAAAGGCAAGGCATAAATTTCCCTTTGTGAAGCTGTCCCCCATTCCCAACCCCATACCAGGAAGTAGAGAACCACTAGTCATCACCAAAGACAGGCTTATCAACTCAGAGGCTACATGAGATTGAGTCTGCCTAATGAACCTTGTGAAAATAGCCCTTATCTTCCATTGGTTTGCCCAATTTATTTCCCTTCCTGCATTCAACACACCTAGAAGCCCAAACCCCTTTTCCTTTGTTCTCCAAATTTTATTGCTCTTTGTTAAAATGGTATATAACCCCCGGGTCTAACCACTTCTTTAGGTCTTCACTTCTTTTTTATGAAGGTCTTCATATGCAAACATAATAAAACTTTTCTTGTGGTAATCTGTCTTTTCCAAGACCCCAGTAAGAAAACTGATAAGGTAGAGGAAAGGATTTCTTCTCCTCCCCTACAGCCTACTGTCCTTGATCTGCCAAGCCCAATTCAGAAAGAACCCCACCCAACTGGATGACCAAAGATCCACCACCCCTTCTGATCCGCAATCAAGTTCCTCTTAGCAATTCTATTTTTTCTCTCTGTCAAATATATAAATAAAATATTTTTTTAAAAAGAATTTGGGGAACTAATGCCCTGAAAGATAAAACAGGGGGAGGAAGATTGTGCAAGGATGGTGACTGAGACCTGACAAAGTGTTGGTCAACCCAGCAGAGAGCCCATCAGAAAAGCCTCACATTGGACAGAAATGACCAGGTCCTAGTAAGCCCAATCATGTTCCGTCTTGGGCTGGGGGCTGTGCAGGAAACGTGCAACCTCTGCTCCAAGGCTGACGTAGATTCTGAGTGTGCTGCAGGCAAACAGCAAGTTCATTTTTGAAGCAAGACTGGAGTTGTGCAGCTCTGTGACTGCCAAAGAGAATGTGGAATGATCAGGAACATTTGCTAAGTGGCAAACTGCCCTGAAGCACAGCCTTCCTTCCGTCTGGGTACTGGGTATGAGAATGGTCAAAAAGATCACCATAGCTATTTTAGCCCTTAAAGAAATTAACACGCTGGTGCACCTGGATGGCTCAGTCAGTTAAGTGTCTGAGTCTTTTTTTTTTTTTAAAGATTTTATTTATTTGATAGAGAGATCACAAGTAGGCAGAGAGGCAGGCAGTCGGGGGGAGCAGGCTCCCTGCTGAGCAGAGAACCCAATGCGGGACTCCATCCCAGGACCCTGAGATCATGACCTGAGCTGAAGGCAGAGGCTTAACCCACTGAGCTACCCAGGCGCCCTAAGTGTCTGAGTCTTGATTTCAGCTCAGGTCATGATCTCCGGGTTGTGAGATCGAGCCGTGAGTGGGGCTCCACGAGGAGTCTGCCTGAGATTCTCTCTCTCCCTCTGCCTCTCCCCCACTCATGTTCTCCCTCTCTCTAAATAAATAGATATATATTTTTTAAAAAATCTTTAAAAAATGAACACATCGAAAATTGCACAAAACAAAAATGTACAACTCAAGAATTTATCACAAAATGAATACCCATGTAACCACAATCAAGATAAATCCCAAAAGCCTTCCATGTGGCCCTCACCCAAACAACAGCCACCTTTCCCCCACAAAGGTAAACACTATTCTGATTATATCATTCTGATTCCCTAGGTAGCACTTTGATTGCTCAAGGAAAAGGGCTAAACCAAGCTTCTGTCCAAACTCAGGAAAAATGAAATTTAGGTGCTCATTAATACTGGTAATGATGTCTTCAAATATAGGGCTCCCTTTCAGCCTCAAGGTCTTACTAATGGATCACAAAGAAGCTGAAGAGTAGAGAGTAAAGATAAAGCAGTAGAGACCTAAGCAATTCTGAAATCCACCCGAAACTAAAATAACAGATGTAGACCCAGATGTTATGTAAACAAAGAATCTGAGAGGAGATGATTGATTTCTGATTCACCATCAGGTTTTCAGAAACACTTTTGGCACAGGAGCGCCTGGGTGGCTCAGTTGGTTAAGCATCTACCTTCAGCTCAAGTCATGATCTCAGGGTCCTGGGATCAAGTCCTGCATTGGGCTCCCTGCTCCATGGGGAGTCTGCTTCTACCCCTGCCCCCACTCTGCCCCTCCCTGTTTGTGCACTCACTCTCACTTAAATAAACAAAATCTTAAAAAAAAAAAAAGACTTTGGGCACAGATTAAGGTAAACTTATTACCTAGACGATCATCAAGGTCATCAAGGCCAGGTTGCGCCAAGAGAATATAGGCGGACTTTCCCAAAGTGGCAGAGCTCTCCTCCCTCTATTCAAACAATTCTGAAAGTAGCTGGTTCTGAATCCAGAACCAGGACTCAACTCCCAAGTGCTCTATTAATCTTTCCTTTCAAATGATTTTAAAACAATATATTCCTATAAAATTAAAATTACACAGAGGTGAAAAGGTAAGTTCTTCCCTTAGTTTGGATTCCCCAAAGACAGATCCTGAGTTAAGCATGTGGACTCAAGTTCTATTATTTGGAAGGTCAAGGAACATAGCGAGGGAGCCAAGAAATGATGCAGAGGGGTGAAGGAAAATAAACAAGTGATGTATTGATGAGCTGATTCTCACTGGGTACAACTGGGCCAATTCCCCTGTGAATCTCTAGTAGATGAGGTAATCAGAAGCTGTCTCACTACAGCCCATGAGTCAAAACTGGCCCCACTGGCTATTTTGATAAAGTTTTAATGGAATACAGACACACCCTCTTTCGTTTACATCTTTTCCTATGAGTTAAATAATTATGACCAAGAGTGTCACCCTCATATCCTAAAGTTTTTGCTATCTAGTCCCACAGAAAAAGTGTGCCACTCGGTGGTGCGCAACAGGCCCCAGAGTTGTCCCGCTGAGGGAGAGGAAGCTGAAGTATTAATTTCCCACCACTCACTCTTCACTGGCTGAGGGTTGCCCCAGGGGTGCTAACGCCTCAGACCTTCTAGATGATTCTGTGGGCAGACCAAGAACACTCCACATCCTGTGGAGAGCTGCATGTGTGCCTGCAGGAAGAAACAGTAGACATGGATGGGAACAACTGAGGGCCCAAGAGATAAGAGCTGGACAACAGCAGCATCTGTTACGATTCCCAGCGCCCACAGCCATCAATTCCAATCCCCACCAGTAACCATGTTCACAGCATGGTGAGGATCTTTCCAGATGTTTTTCTAGGTACACAGAATGTGTTATACACATTTGGGTGCTCTAATTTATTTGGGGGTTGATGCCAGGACAGGCGTGAAAGAGTGGAGAGAGAAGGAAGGAGAAAACTCTAATACAGGTTCATATTACCACGCTGGTCACAGCTGCAGAAGCCCTCTGAAGGCTTTAGAATTGTCCCCTTGTTGCTGGCTGAATGTTAGGGTGTTTAACGTCCACTTACCATGAAGCTGCCTCCAAGAAGACAGAATCAACTTCACTGACTTTGGGAGATAGCTCAGAGGCCAAAGAGCTAGAGCAAGAAAGCCAGCATTTGAGGTACGATGTTCACAACACACAGGGAAACTGTCCAACAGAGCTGCTGGTGTAGGTCCTGGTCTTGTGACTAGGAAAACAATATTGTTGACTACAAGCCTAACTCACACTCGCATCATTACTTGGGTGACTCTGATATACCTAGCTGGATAGAAAACAGTCAGCTGCAGCAGCAATGAGTCATAAGATACTCTGAAATGGCAACTTATCCTTTTATCTGCCTGTGAGGAGGAACGCCCCGCGATGATCTCAGCTGACCTGAATAGACGCGGAGGGCTATTAACTTCTTGGTTCAGTTGTCTGTTAGCCATTAGGTTGTTTTTTTTTTTTAAAGATTTTTATTTATTTATTTGACAGAGAGAGATCACAAGTAGGCAGAGGGGCAGGCAGAGAGAGGAGGAAGCAGGCTCACTGCTGAGCAGAGAGCCTGATACGGGGCTCAGTCCCAGGACCCTGAGATCACGATCCGAGCCGAAGGCAGAGGCTTAACCCACTGAGCCACCCAGGCACCCCAGCCATTAGGTTTTAAAAGCCATCACACCTTCCTCAGCCAGGACTCAAAACATCATAAACATTTCTGGTCTTAACATGAAAGGAAGTGATTGCTATATTATTCTTCCTTTTGTCAAATAAGAAAATGTGCGTGTTTGTCATACATGACTCTTAAGGAAGTATATATGTGATTACCTTTTACAATGACAGAGATAAAAGGAGGTGTATTCGACTTGGGTGATTTTGCCTTCCTTGAAGATAAATTTCAGGAGGATTTTGCACCCATGTCCTACTGCTTTCTTGGGTCTTAAACCTTAGCGGGGCCTCGGGCTATGGCATACTCTTTGCCCAACACCATGCCTTGGGCTTAGCAGTCATTCAACATCCACTGCTGCAACCAGAGGTCAATTCTTTCATTGGTACTTTATAGTGTCCCAATGTGACATGATCAAGCACCATCCTGTACTTGGTGAGTTTTCTATCCATGATGATTCCAGGCAACTAAGGAACACAAGGGGCTGAAAATGAAATCCTGCCAGGCAAAGTGGTTGCTGTTGCATAAAACAGCACTGCAAAAATGCCCAAAACTTTATTCACTTCGCTTGATTTGTGATGTGTGGCACTCAAAAGGCAGAACGTGTCCATATTGATTTTGCCCATCTCACTGTCAGTACAGATTGGAGGCACGGCTACCTACACGGAGTGGCAGACCATGAGACCCTCCATCCAGTTCACATTCCTGAAACTTGTCACACAACAGCCCAGGAACTGAGCCTAGGAACTCAGCAGAGGTTGGGTGTAGGAGGATCTTAAATGAGCCAGGGATCAGACAGGAACCCAGTGAGACCAGCAGTGTGGATGTATGGTGATGGAGAATCGTGCTGCACATAAACAAGGCAGAACATATCAGACTATTTGGCAGTTCGTGTGGTCTGGTTAGAGGAGCCCATCCCCAGTGTGGAAATCGGAGAGAACCAGCCATTAACTACAGGCCTTTGCAGACAGAGGACTGTTGAGGTTCAGTTTGGAGGGGAGAAAGGCCTTTCAGAAGGGAGTGGTAGATGTCAAGGAACTTGTTATAATTAGGGCAAACTTAAATAAAGCCTTTTCAATAGAAGATTTAAATGGATATAGTCCTTGAAGGTGGAAAAACTTACTTTAAAGGAGTCCTAGCAATGAAGTGTAAGGCCGTGACGAAAGTGAAAATGGTACAACACTTTCACTCCATGGGAGATTTGAAGATGATTTTTAGCCCAGCCGCCTTTAGCTTCCACAGATTTGTAGAAGCAAACACGGGTTTTCGGTTTGTTGGGGAGAAATCACAGAAAAGTGCTCCCCTTTTTTGTGGCAATTAAGAGGAGGAATTGTACGATTCCACTAGTCAATCTCAACCACATGCTAAATGGAAGAGCCATCTCTAGATGGACTGATCACCAATTCCCGGTGGGTGTGGTGTTAGACGAAGGTTTTCGGACAGAAAAACATTTCTGGAGGATGGTGAAAGCTGAGAATTGCATCGCGGGAGCAGCCTTGAGGGAATGAACTTTTATTCACCACCTCCACTACGAAAGCTTCGGGTTGTTTTTAGCATAGACAAGATTTAAACTACAATTAAGAGGCATTTGTAACACTCATTTACACTGGAATCCCTTGGAATTGACAAGTTGTCTCCCTGACGTCATCAAGGTTGTCATGGGAACAAAGAAACCGATAGCTTAGAGCATCTAACTCTCTTTATATAATCATCATAAAGACAACAAAAGATGTAAAAATCTGAGAGTAGAGAAGTCACGGGGGTGGGGTGGGTGTGGCGCAAAGTCAGACAACTCAGGAAGATGAGGGTTTCTGTAGGGAAGAGACTCAGGGGAAAAAGAGGGTAATAACACTTGCAAGCAAGAAATCAATACTTGGCACACAAAAGTATTAAAAGATCATATTATTACACCTGACCTCTTTGATACAAACCAAAAGAATATCTGTTACCTCTCAATCTGATAATTAAAAACAAGGAAAGAAGTGATGTCGAATGACGGCAGAAACAAAGAAACAATTAGGAGGGGGAATTGTCTAGTGGTCTCAATTAGCAGCAAGGTGACCTAAGAGAGGTTCAGAGAAGAAATACACAATGACTCTTTTTAAAATAAGCCAAGGATATTATTTTAAATGAACCATTGGAAATAAGAAAAAAAAATGGATAGTCTAAGTGAAAATTGAACTGCATGATGGAGTTCCAGGACAAATTACCATTTGTTTATTTTCCAGTCTCTTTTACAGGAAGGTCAGAGAATTCAATACTGTATCAAAATGCAATTTTTATGCCTGTGAGCCTAGTTTCACTGCTTATATAATAATCTGCTTGGAAAAGACAGATCAGCCTGGCTATGGGCTTCAGAACAGTCAATCAATCAATCTTTGTCTCACAAAAGTCCCCAGGCTTCCCGAGGATTCTCTGACCACTCTCTGTGCCTTTGCCTGTATATATATATATATATATATAGTACTAGTTAAGGAATATATATATATATATATATATATATATATGGTACTAGTTAAGGAAAAGCCGATTCCCTAAAAAAATAAAACTGACCGAAAGATGTTTTCTTTGCCATCAATTCTGGTGATCGTATGTTAGAATTTACAGCTCTGTGTTGGGATGTATGGGAGAAAAGGGAAAAGCAGGGGAGAAGGAAGGCAGATGTTGTTTTCTTCTCATTTAAGAATACGGTTAGTGGGCAGATTGACACTTTAATAGTTAGTTTCAACTGGTTGCTTTTTTGGATTAAACAAGTGCCTTTAACTGCCACCTGAGTTTTAAATGAGAAAGGATGTGGGTTCTAGTTTATTTTCAACCCTGCTTATTTATTTCTAGGTAATAGAAAGATGAATTGTAGCTAGCTGTTAAAACGTGTAGGAAAATCAAATCAATACAACTCATTATCACAGTGAAGAAAGGGAGAGTATACACGTAAGAGTGAGAAGCTTGTAACGGAAATATTTTTCAATTCAAGGGTATATGAAAGTGTCAATCAAAAACTACTCCATGGAAAGCATAACTAAAAAAGGATTCAGAAAACGTGTTTGTCGCTGGGGAGGGTCTCTGCCTCTATGATCTTCTACTGCCAAAATAATCCCTTGTAATATAGCTACCTTCAAACTCAGTGGATTAAAACTACAATTTTTTTTTTCACTTACACATCTGTCATGGAGGCTGTGCCTGGCTGGGTAGCTCTCCTTTCATCTGCGACTCCAGCCTGGATTATTTCCCTGCTCGAGGGGCACACGTGTGATCTACATGTGCTCTTGCTGTGGAACCCAGCTGAAGAAACAGAAGCCAGCCAGGACAATGACATAGGTCCCAGGAGATGAGCTCATTTATAGGCGTGAGGTTCATGCTTCTGCTTGCACCAAGGTTCTGTCACATCATTGGCTGACGCAAGTCACATGGCCAAGCTAACCTCTGAGGGGCAACAAGATACACTTTTCCACTCTGAGGCCAAAGCAAATCCCACAGACCATGTTTCAGGAAAATAGATTTCCCCTATTAGTACAAATGGAAACAAGTAAATATTTTTCTACCAATAAACCGCTACAGTTCTAACTAGCTGTATGATTTGTGGCATATCATGCAATCTCTCGTCTAAAAATTCTTCAATAGAAAAAGTGAAAAAGATAGAGAGGTAATATGATATCATGGGAAAACATGAACATTAGAGTTGTATAGACACTGTTAAATCTCAGGTTTGTCAAGGACTAGCTATAGCTCTTGAGTGAATCACTGAATCTGATTCTGAGAGTCTTCCTTGTATTTCCCCCCAGGGGAAATAGGTCTGTTTTCTATTGTAGCAAACGATCCCAAAACTCAGTGCCTTAATAGCAAAAAATTTATTTCTCATTTTTTACTTGACCTAGTACAGTTTGGACAGTTTTCCTCTAAGCCAGGGGTTAACAAATCCTGTTGTGGTTTGTCTGTTTGTTTTTTAAAATTTTATTTATTTATTTGAGAGAAAAAATGAGCACAAGCAGGGGATATGGGCAGAGGGAGAGGGACAAGCAGACTCCCTGCTGAGCAGAGAGCCCAATGCGGGACTCTATCCCAGGACCCTG
This sequence comes from Lontra canadensis, assembly GCF_010015895.1. Lineage (NCBI taxonomy): Eukaryota > Metazoa > Chordata > Mammalia > Carnivora > Mustelidae > Lontra > Lontra canadensis. The sequence continues at coordinate 2,630,830 of NW_022631125.1, forward strand.
ATATCATGACCTGAGCTGAAGGCAGACATCTAATGGACTGAGCCACCGAGGCACACCACAGGGTTACCAAATTGTAATCCATAGGCCAAATCTGGCCAGCCTCTGTTTTTATAAATAAAGTTTTACTGGAACACTGCCATATCCATTCATTGATACATTATTCCCTATGGCTACAGTAACAGAGTTGAGTTTTTGCAACAGAGACACTATGGCCCATAGCAAAACACTTTTTTAAAAAAATATTTATTATCAGGCTCCTTATAGAAAACATTTGCAGGGGTACCTGGGTAGCTCACTCCGTTAAATATATGACTATTTCAGCTCAGGTCATCTCAGGGTTGTGAGATCAAGCCCTGTGGCTCTACACTGGGCATGGAACCTTCGTAAAATTCTCTCTCCCTCTCCTTCTGCCTCTGCTCCTCCCCCACTCAGTGTTCACATTGTCTATCTCTCTCTCTCCCTCTCTCTCATATATATATATATATATATATATATATATATATATAATTTTTCTTTTAAAGAGTGAGATGCTTAACCGACTGAGCCACCCAGGCACTCCTGGAATGTAGTTTTTAAAAGAAAGTTTTGACTTCAAGCTGGGTAAATGAATCACTTACACAAAAAATAAATTTATACAAAAAAGTAAGTGAAGATTAAAACTGAGCATGGATATCAACAGATAAACCTAATTTCATATAAAATTGGCAATAATCACAAGGAAAAGAGTTGTTTCAAGTGATTTTTTAGAGATATCTGTAAATCCCTACATGTTTACAAAGCACATACAGACAGATCTGCTTGTTAAATACTTAAAACAAATAGAACAGCAAAAACATTTTAAACAACTCAGTCGTTAAAGTAGTGGGAATATTGCTATTGCAATTTTGCTATTGTATATTGTAGAATAAGCAAGGAGATAGTTAATCTTTTTAGAGACCAAAATTGTAAGTGTTAGAGAAAAGAAAAACAAATCAAAATCAAATAAGAATAAACCCTGTAGTATTAAATTTGAATTGGAAATATATTTTAAACAATTTAGTTCATATTAATATATGCTAGCTCTATCCCTCAAAGGTATTAGAAGCAATGACATCCCAGTGGTATTGAAGATAGCTAGCACTCAGATCTTTATGTAGAAGAACCATTTTCCACTAGAAGAAATCTACATGGGGGGCATCTGGGTGGCTCAGTCAGTTAACGGACTGCTTTCGGCTCAGGTCATGAGCTCAGGGTCCTGGGATTGGCCCCCACATCAGCCTGTTTCTCCCTCTCCTGTGCCTGTTCTCTCTCTCTCTCTCTCTCTCTCTGTCAAATAAATAAGTAAAGCCTTAAAAAGAAAAAAAAAAGAAGAAGAAGAAGAGGCGCCTGCGCGGCTTAGTCAGTTAAGCATCTGCCTTCGGCTCAAGTCATGATTCTGGGATCCTGGGATCAAGCCCTGCATCAGGCTCCTAGTTCAGCAGGGAGCCTGTTTATCCTTCTGCCTGCCATTCCCCCTACTTGAGCACACTCTCTCTTTCTCTGTCAAATAAATGAATAAAATCTTCCAAAAAAGAAGAAGGAATCTACATGGAGAATTAGCTGGAGCCATGTCTGTCATAAGGAAAATAAAAGGGACCCTGAATGATTTGAAACTAGAAAGCAAGGAAAGGCTCAAAGAATAATGGGGACAAGGCAAAAGGACACAGGAGGCAGCAGGGAAGGGCCCATACTGGCCAAACTGGGGACAATGGGAGCACAAAAAGAACAGGGACTCCTAACTGATTATAAAACACAGAAAAACTGTAAATACATGAACCCACAGTGATACAGTCATTTTTTAGACTGCTCTTTTTGAAGGACCTACAGTTGATTCCTACTGAATAAGGGAAACTCTTTGTTGTCAATGAAATCCAACTAATAAAATGACAGGATAGAAAAAAATCACCATTCTGCAACATCTGGCAAAATATTTGATTCCCCAAATATCACAGCACAGTGACAATAGCTGTAGTCGGCAAGAGGAGATGTGAGCATTTTGGGTGAGCTTAGAGAACCCCAGGGTCTCAAGGAAGAAGTTCAGGGTCATGTGCGATTAAAAGAGGGGCTGGCAAGAGAAGGCAGGTGGTCAGGGCTCCAGTTGAGGAGCTGGCATTCTAGGGACTGAATTCTGAGAAGGTAACAGAGTACTCTAAGTCAGGAATGAACAGCAGCGGCCTGGGCCTACGGACCCAGTTAGTGAGCAAAGCTGCAGCTCAGCTGGCATGTGTTATGTCCAATTACACCTCACCCAGGAAATCCCACCGTCACAAACTGGGAGAGCCTGCTAGTGGGGACTTTAGTGCCCATGAGGACTCATAATAAATCAGGATTCCCATGAGCAGGACACTCTAGGAGGACCAGGTCAGGCTTCCTGCTACAGTCCCAAAATACCCTGGGTACTCACCACATACTTATTAACATGTGTCCCTTCTTTTGCGAATAAAAAAAAAAAGATGCAGCATTTTGCTATCAAAATTTAACCCAGGGCCCAGCAGGATTAGCATCCCTTAGGAGCTTATTAAAAATACCCACCCCAGGCTCCTCCCCAGACCTACAGCATCGGGCTCTTCATGTCAACAATATCCCCAGGTGATTCTTGGGCACAAAACATGACTCTTTGGCATACAGATTATTTTTAGCCTGCTTATTTTCAAGAAAGAGAAGGCTCAGGGAGGCCTTTGCCCTAAAAAAATTTAGATGAGGACCTGCTCCAGGAAGAGAACAATGACCATAGATAACTACAGTATCATATGAACTAGGTGTGGTAGACAGGGAGAAGTCTAGCAAATCTGTTCATTAGAATTCCTCTATGTCCCATTGCTTACAGCAGCTGAGCAAATGGCAGTTTACCAAATACTCTTTTTCATCTTCCTATGAAATGTCCTCCTTCACACTGAAGCCCCAGAGCCCTATCCCCTCCCTTCTCCTTAGCTCAGGATGACATATAAGCCTCAACTGACTGACTGCCTGTGGGCCTCATATTCTTATGGAGTCCCTGTACACACATGACTACATTTTTCTCCTGCTAATCTGTCTCATGTCAATTTAATTCTTACAGCAGCCAAAAGAACCCTGAAGGGTAGAGGAAAATTCTCCTCCCCATTAAAAAGGAAGGGCAAGAAGCCCTGGTATGGCTTGCACTTGAGAGCCAAGGAGATGTCACAGAGCCCCAGGGGATGATTCCTGGCACTTCTCATAACCAGTGTCAAGTGTACCCCCTGCCCTCCTTCCATTCCTTCCCCAAATCCGTATCACTGGCTTGTCGACAATGCCTCCCACTTGTGAGGATGTGAGAGGAGTCAGAATGGAGCTTGCCAGGGGACGGGAAAAGGACAATGCATCAAGGGAAGCGCAGCTGCCTTGATGACAGAGAAGGAAAGGGGCTGGCATATATGGCAGGAAAAGGGACAGATCATTTCCATTAAAGTTTCCATTTTCAGCCTGGCTTCTCATTCACCAAAGCCCCAGTCTAAAGGATTGGCTCTGACACCCAGCCTTGCAAGACTTGAGGAGATCCGCTAGGATGACCTTTAGCAGGCTCTATAAACCCTCTGTGCACCTCAGTTTCTTCAACTGTGAAATGGAGTAATACTAGTACCTACCTCAAAGAGCTCTGGGGAAGACGCAGTGAGTCAAGTTGCTGCCCAACATCACGTGTCTATGTAGTAACAGCCAGCTGTGGTCTGAAGCCAGCCCACCAGCTCCCAAACCCGACAATGGTTCTAAACCACCATGCTGCGTAGCCACTCTGAAAAATGAGAAGTTAGAGGAAGAATTGGGAAGCACTACCTCTCTTCAGTCACAGCACTAAAGGATAGTCACTTCCAGATCTTCTCTCCTTGCGATAACTCTTAAGTCATGGAAGAGCCCAAGGGTTACTCAGTCTGTCGAGAAAAGCTTGACCTGTATTTCTCACTTCACCCCATCACTGTGGCTACTCTCTCAGCACAGCGGCGACTTGGGTCTGCTAACTCTCAGTTCATCAGAGCACCTGAGCCTAAGGTACAAAAGAGCTTTCTTAGTAGCCACATCAGGTGACTTAGAGAGATGTTTCATCAAAGGTTAGCCATCAAGTGGATCCAGAGGGTATAAGGCTCAGTGAAATAAGTCAGACAGACACAGACAAATACCACACGATCTCATTCATATGTAGAATCTTAAAAAAAAAAACAAGCAAAAACAAAAACAAAAACAAAAAAACAGGCAAATGAATAAACAAAAGAAAGAAACAGACGTTATAGACACAGTGGTTGCCAGAGGGGAGGGGGGTAGGGGATAGGCAAAACGGGGTGAAGGGGATTGGGAGGTACAGGCTTCTGGTTAAAGAATAAAGAAACCACAGGAATAAAAGGCACAGAATAAGGAATACAGTCAATGGTATTGTAATAGTGTTGCCTGGTGACAGATGGCAGCCCCACTTATAGTGAGCATAGCATAACGTATACACTTAGAGTCACTATGTTTTACACCTGAAACTAACGTAACACTGTGTCAACTATACACCAACAAAAATGAGTAATTAAAAAAAAAAGGTTAACCATCATTTCATTCACTGACACCGCAAGGAAAGTCTCTGGGCTTATTTTTCTGAACTTAAAGTCAACCACCCTCTTTTAACTCTGACATTTATGCCTATTGCTGAAAACCATCATCAAAGCAACACAAAACAACAGGAAGAAAAAAAAAATCAATCCATTGTATGTGAAGTAAGGGCAATTCTGACACAAAAACAGGAAGAATAGCCGTGCAGTGTGGTAAACAAACCGATAAGCTTCAAAATCAAACAGACCTAAGTGACGGAGCTGTGTGACCCGGTAAAGAAACTTCATCGCTCTGAGCCTCAATCTCTCCATCTCTGAAGTGGGAATCATGCCATCCACTTCACAGAGAGGTTGTGAGCGCTCCAAGAGACAGGCCATGGAAAGCACCTGCCCAGAGGCCTACACACAGGAACCCCTTGATCAATGGTAGCTTGTATCTTTTCAACCATGGAAACCAATAACATCAGACACTAAATGAGTATCCATGTATAAAGAACCCGTGCAGTTCTGTATGCCCAGCACCATGGTGTAGAGACCGCCCATACACCCAGTGCTTTTATTCAGTGAAAAATACACTTACTAAAAGTGATATTAAGGCATGCCTGCATGGCTCTGTCGGTTAAGTGTGTGCCTTTGGCTCAAGTCATGATTGCAGGGTCCTGGAATCGAGCCCCACATCAGGCTTCCTGCTTGGTGGGGAGTCAGCTTCTCCCTCTGCCTGCTGCTCCCCCTGCTTGTGGGGTGTCTCTCTCTCTCTCTCTGTCAAATAATTTAAAAAATCTTTTAAAAATAAAAAATAAAAGTAATATTTAGAAATGCACATTGCTTGTGCTAGCTGCTCCTTATTTACATAACAAGTGAAAGGGAACATGAAGTCTCCACCTGAAGAGCTTCTAGTCAGGTAAGACAGAACATTATAAACCTCAGAGAAAAATTAACCTATGTGCATAACCAAACACCAAAGAAAGACCTTCGCAAATAGGCTTGAGGTCAAGGATGGAAAGGTTAACATCAGCGTGAACTGCGAGCTTCACATTATAGACAGGCACGCTCCCATTCTTTTGTGATTTCAGATAATCCTGATGACTAAAACTGAGAATAAGGTCTAGAATGTGGTAAACACCACGAAAATGCTATATGTATGTTATATATATATGAAAGAGAGCCCGTGCAAGCTTGAGTGGGGCAAAGGGGCAGAGGATGAGGAAGAGAGAGAGAATCTCAAGTAGGCTCCACGCCCAGCACAGAGCCCAAAGTGGAGCTTAAACTCATGACCCTGAGATCATGACCTGGGCTGAAATCACGGGTCAGATGTTTAACCGACTGAGCTACCAGGCATCCCTGGAAGTGCTGCTTTATAATTTAGTACTAGAACAACCATGAGAGCAGTCACTGTATTATCTCCATCTTACAGATGAAGATACGGAGGCACAGAGAGGTGCAGTAATTTACCCAGCGCCACACAGCTACTCAGAGGTAAAGCTGGGATTCAACACAATACAGTCCTGTCCAGAGTCCAGGACTTGGGCTAAGGCCACACCATATTAGAAGTTGAATCCATTTCTCATCACATGGATAAGACTAACTGCTTGGGTACATAAATGAAGATAAAGGCAAAACCAAGAAAGATGAAGATTAAAGGTTTAGGGTTTTTTTTCCCGTGTAAAATATAAAGCAATATCACCAACATGGGAATGGTGCTAGGAAGACAGTGGTTCAAAATTCACTCCATTGAATATGTATTTTATTGCTGTCAGGGTTGCGGTCTCAGTTTTCACGTGGCAAATGATAACTCAAAGCTTGGACGGATATGCTATTCTGTCCTGCCCCTCAGGCCTGGAATAGAAGCTTGCAGGCTCGTCAAGCCCGCCGCAAAGTGTAGCTTATCAGTTACAGTAGCCAGAAATAGTATATATTCATGAGTATAGCAGTGGCCTTTAACCCACAGAGCACGACCATTCCAGAGGATGGAAAACCAAACCTTGCAGCAAAACCTCAACTTTCACCCTGATTTCCTGTCCTGGGCAGGCCCAGAGAAGTCATTTTCTGCTTAGCCTTGCTGATAGTCATCTGCGTCACAAAACTATTACCCACTGGGCGCCTTCCTACTTAACTCAATGTGTTCTGAGCCTGATAACCGAGACTGCTGGGGAGTCGGCTCAGGACTGGAGTTAATACAGAGACTCAATTGCATTTCACCCCAGAGGGGGCTGCTTACAGGTCAGTGACGAGATAATCAGCCAAGCAGCTTATGCCCCAGACATCCCGGCTGCTGCCGCCGGTTGTGTTATAAACTGGGAAAATTCAAAAACATCTATTGACAAATAAAGTGACAAGTGAAATGCTGGGAGAACCGCCTCCTTATTTTCTTAATCAAGATTGGATACGGAAAAGTGACATTTCCCCAGGCGCGGTTTTGTTTTTCCTTCCCATCCCTCCTCCCAAATATTTTATGTTAAATCTTGGTCTTGGAGACTGAGAAACAATGGGAAGTCAGTAACAGCTTTCCCAGCCGAGACAGCCATGGCTTGATACGTGACAAAATACCAGTGACAGAATGGCCTCACTGATTCAGAGGAAGTCATGGTCGTATACATTTCTGAGGTCTTAAATTTCTTTATCTCTTGCTAAGCCAAGATGCATTTTTGTAGAGGTATTAAATAAAAAGTTTTGTTCCAGGTACTGTGGTTTACACAGAATGTATCTCTATCAAATATACACCAGATAGGTTATAAACTAAGGATTGAAGTCAATAAGACACGATCTTAACGTCACCGGGTTTGACCATCAGCTACATATGTCATGCCCTGACCTTCAGTGCACCTTGGACCACAGAGTAGTGCAAAAGGGCTATTCCTATTCCACGGGTTGGATCTCTCAAAGCCCAAGAAGCGAGATGTCAAAGTGTCCTTTGTCCAGTGGAAGGAGAAGCAAAAAGATGAAATGCTTTTCATTCTTTTTTTTTTTTTAAGTTGAGCCACCCAGGCGCCCCCATACTTTTTTTTTTAACTTGTCTTCCTGCTTCCAATATTTACCTCTTACCAATGCTACATGTTTTCGAGATTAAATTTTTAGAAACACTTCCCTAGGAAATCAAGCCACCTCTTTTCTTAAAAAATCTTTAATGACCATACTATATCTAAACTCCTTTTTCTGATGCTGAAGGCCCTCTGTTAGAATGAAAAGCATTGGGGCGCCTGGGTGGCTCAGTGGGTTAAGCCTCTGCCTTCGGCTCGGGTCGTGATCCCAGGGTCCTGGGATCGAGCCCCGCGTCGGGCTCTCTGCTCAGTGGGGTGCCTGCTTCCTCCTCTCTCTCTGCCTGCCTCTCTGCCTACTTGTGATCTCTGTCTGTCAAATAAATAAATAAAATCTTTAAAAAAAAAAAGTATGGATATGGAATGAATAAGCCATGGGGACAAAAGGCCCTACACTGGGAATATTGTCAATGACACTATAATAGCGCTGTACAGTGACAGATGGTAGCCACACTTGCCATGAGCACAGCATAAGGAACAGACTTGTCAAATCACATGCTGTACACCTGAAACAAGTGTAACACTGTGTCAACTATGCTTCGATAAAATAATTAAATTAAAAATCTACTATGGAATTTAGGCAGTGAATAGTTGTTCAAAGTAGAATAATAGACTCTATTACCCCCCAACCTGAAACAATTAAGAGAGCAAACAAAATACTCTAAGGGTTTTCAGACATCGGATATCAGACATAGGACAATGATTCCTGTACAAGGGTAAACAGATAAGGGAAGCCCCATGATTGCCTCAGCTTACTGTCAAGACAAAGTTTCCAGGCCACCACACAGACAGAAGGAACTCAGGCAGAACCCAACAGTGTCCCTGAGTTTAGAAGATGGTATGGGGGAGGGGGTCGTCCAGGGAGGCCACGGTGGCTTAAGTTTACAGGGCAGGGTAACAGAGGTGACACCATAGAGAAGGAGCTCCATAGAGCTGTTGAAGTCCGAACACCTAGTACTTTAGAATGTAGCCTTATTTGAAAACAGGGTCACTACAGATAGAATTAGTTAAGATGAGGTCACACTGGGGGTGCCTAGGTGGCTCAGTGGGTTAAGCATCTGCCTCCAGCTCAGGTCATGACCCCAGGGTCTTGGGATCAAGCCCCACACTGGCTCCCCACTCAGCGGGGAGTCTGCTTGTCTCTCTGCCCTGCTTTCGCTCATGCTCACACTCTCTCTCAAATAAATAAATAAAATCTTGAAAAAAAAAGATGACATCAAGCTGGAGTAGGGTACACCCCTAATCCAATATGACTGGTGTCCTTGTAGAAAGGGGAAATTTGGACACCGACACACACAGAAAGAATGCCACATGAACATGAAGGCCGAGATGCTTCTACCAGCAAGGAATGTCATAGATTACCATTAAACCATCCGGAGCTAGGTGAGAGGCAGAGAAGAAGTTATTCCTCACAGCACTCAAAGGGAACCAACCCTACTGACACCTTGACCTCAGACATCCAGTCTCCAGAACTGTGAGACAGTACATTTTTAAGCCCTCAGTTTGTGGTACCTTATGATGGCAACCCTAGCTAACTAACACAATGAGCATAAAATAATATGTCTTATTGTTAAATCTTGTATTATTCAGGTTTCTCTAGAGAAAAAGATTTTTTTAATAAGGAATTGGTTGACACATTTATGGAGACTGAGAAGTCCCAAGATCGGCAATTGGCAAGCTAGAGACCCAAGAAGAGTCAAGGCTGCACCTCAAGTCCAAAGGCAGAAAATACAGCAGCTCAAGTCATCGGGGGGAGGGGGTCCCTCTTACTCAGCCTTTACATTCTGTTCAGGTCTTTGATTGCATGAGGTCGACCCTCACTGAAGAGGACAATCTGCTTTCCTCAGTGGTCTATAAATTCTAAGGTTGATCTCATGTAAAAACAAACACCCCAACAAACATACCCAGAGTAATGTTTGGCCAAATGGCTGGGCACTCTGTGGCCTACTCAAGTTGACAAATAAAATTAATCACCAAGGGTGTGCATCATAGCATCAACAAAATTGTGCGCTTCTGGTATGTTTAGTGTGGTTTTTGTTTTTTGTGTTTATTTTTGTTTCTTTTGGAAATTGCTTGCTCCTATCCTCGGCCCCATTTTTCTATTGGAGGACCCACCTAAAAGCTCTGTGTGCATATAAATAAATAAACAAACAAACTCGGTGTTTGCTTAATTAAAAGGCCATAGAACAATTAATAAGCATGTTGAGAGCAGATACAAGCATCCATAATTCAAAACTATTTTTATTTTCAAATGTTCCCTTGCAGTTCTTTTTCATTCTGAAAGCTTATTGTTGCATGATAGGAGACATAATATATAATTTTGTATTATGGTGTCTTGATTTATTTGACATCAAATCTTAAATTACCATTTGATATCCTATCCTAAACTCAAAGTGGGGAGGAGGAGGCAGTTTAAAAAGGAAGTATTTGTTGAAATAGAACCAGAGGTGAAAAGGGGTGCTATATTTCTTTCTCCCTCCTTACTTCCTTTCCCCCTCCTTACTTCTCCTGTACCAGCTTTTGTCTCTCTTACTATTTTGCTATACACTCTAGAAATGGCTCTGCACTGCCTTCCGTGATTAAAGAACTTTGTGTCAACTCTGACCATCTGAGGCAGGTTCTCCTCTCAGATTTAACCTGGCTAAGCCTGCTCGCTCCAAATTGGTGATACAAACTCTAATTTGAATGGAATGAGGCCCAGAGCAGAAGGCTCTGGAAACAGTTAGTGGTTTTTGTTTGTTTTTGTTTTTCAAGTCACATCCAATCAGGTCTGAAAGTCACATACGCAAAGGACCTTTCAGATATGCTGAGCCAAGCATGTCTGAAAGGCTGTGTTTCTCCAAGGGGTTCAGGTTACTTCCCTTGTACCCTAAGCAGTTATTTCTTGAAAGACACAGCTGGAGACCAGCTTGAGGCAATTTTTCTCCAGCAAAGCAGCCTAGGGCATTGGAAACACACACACACACACACACTTAGAATTAGGAGGCCCAGAAAGATGGGGAAAGAGAGTGACTTCAATTTACACCTGGAGTGAGTACTGGGACAAAGATTCTAATCTGTTTCCTCATGTGTTCAAAGGAAATATTGGCTCGAATACTCTTTCAATTTAAGGTAACCTCTATTCTACAACCCTAAATCTGTTAGTTGATAGACTGAGTTCAAATCGTGGCTTTGCCTCTTATTAGCTATATAGTTTTGTTAAAATATTTATCTGTGGTTTTTACAGATAAAGAACCACCTCACTTACCAGTTATAATATATGGAAAGTATGAAGTTCAATGCTTAGCATAGAGCCACCAATTAATAGCAGTAACAGATCATAAAAAAATAATTCCCTTTTCACTAATACACAGAAACCTTTTCCATCTTACAGAATGATTAAAATCTTTAAAATCTAGGATTCTAAAGAACAGTAATTGAGGGGTGCCTGGGTGGCTCAGTAGGTTAAGCCGCTGCCTTTGGCTCAGGTCATGATCCCAGGGTCCTGGGATCGAGCCCCACATCAGACTCCCTGCTTGGCGGGACGCCTGCTTCTCCCTCTCCCACAAACCCTGCTTGTGTTTCCTCTCACTGTGTCTCTCTCTGTCAAATAAATAAATAAAATCCTTTAAAAAAAAAAAAAAGAACAGTAATTGAATTTGCTAACCTTATCCATGAAAAATCTGAACATGAGACCTGATCAAATCACCCAGCTAGTTAGTTGTAGAACCAAAACTGGAAGCTTGGAGCCCTGGCCCTCAGCTCTGCCTGCTATATCCCTCTCTAGGCCCACTTCCAGTCTGCCTTATTCCCAGATTAGAAACACTCAGCAGTCTGGGTATTCTGGTATCAATGCCTCTGCTTTCCCTCCACCTTCTAAAGGTCCCTCCAAGGGGAGGATAAAGCCCCCTTGGGTCTTACTCCTGATCATGCCAATTCCTAGAAAGGTAAGGCTTGCCCAACCTGAATTCAACTCTGTTACTTATCTAGGCCATTCAGTCAACTAACTGGAGCAGCTCCCTGCTCTAGTTCTTTCTTTTCCCATCACCTGTGCCCTTGGATAATCCATGGGTCTGGTCACAGGATTGCTCTTCCTCATTTTGATTTCAAATAACTTATTTTCCCAAAGGCAGTAGCCAGTGCCCTATGGAGGAAAAAAGAACACCTCTCTCTCTGCTTGATGATGCATTTCCCCTCCTCCCTATTGGCGAAACCTAATCAGAGGACTTTTCCAACAACTTGTTTCTCCATTTAGTTCCCAACATGGAATTTAAGTGTAGATACTCCTTGGGATATTCTGGGTATATGAGAAGGGAGAGAACAATTATTAAGGTTCAGAAGAGGTCACAGATCCTCCTCTCCAGAAATCATAAAAGAGAAACTGAGGCCAAGAGGGGTTCAGTGATAGCTTCTTTGATTCAAGAGCTACGTGGTGGAGTTTATTGGATCAGACATGACAAGAATTGGTAAACAAACCTTAGAAGTTTGGGGTTTCAGAACCATCTGCAATATTTTTCTTTTTTTTTCCCCCTTTTCTGGATGTAAGGGAGGAGATGGGAGGAGACAGTACAGGCTAGCAGTGGAAATGGAAAGATATGGTGGCAACCATGGAAGAGATGAACAGAGATTGTTTTTCCCTATCTTCCTCAGAGTTTTCAATATACTGTGGGAAAGGGAAACAAAGGCAGCACATCCCAAAGAGGAAGGGTCTGGATCACAGGTTGATAAAGGGACCACAAGCTGTATTTGCTGAGCTTTCCAGGGAAACTAGAATACGTGTGCCTGAGTAAGTGTCAGCTTGTAGGGACACCTGGGTGGCTCAGTCAGTTGAGGGTCTGACTTTTGGTTTTGGCTCATGTCATGATCTCAGCATCCTGGGATTGAGACCCATGTTGGGCTCCACGCTCAGCAGGGAATCTGCTTGAGTATTTTCTCTCTCTCTCTCTCTCCCCACCCACCCTCTCTCTCACTGTCCCCCCACTCTATCTCTCAAATAAATAATCTTTTTTTTAAAGTATGAGCTTGCATAACCAAGTTCATCATCAGCGAGCATGAAGCTGCTTTATTTATGACCACTGAAATTCATGTCAATGAACAGAGTAAGAATTCAGAGCACAACCTATACCAGACTCCAAAAAAAAGTCATATATACGTATACACATACATATATACACACATATGTATTTACCAATGCCTTTTCCTTCCCGGTTATTGTTAATCTGTGTGTTTTCATTCTTAGAGGTGAATTTTGTTAGAGGCACAATTTATTTAAAAAGTCATTCTGGGGCATGGGCTTAAGTATTTTGTATGACATATTCATGTGGAGAAACACCAGAAAACAGTTCCTATTTCATTAAACTAGTCACATGGGAGACTTTCAAGAGGAAACATTCAAAAATGTTCTAACCAGATATGGGACTAGGGACATGGCAGGACTGAAGCCCAGGTTCAAAGCCATGGATGGCACAAGACACAAAATTCATTTCATTCCTTTTTTACCTAGCTATTCTTCTGACATTACATTACAGAACTTTGCTTTGTTGAATACTGTCTATGTAAAGGTTGAAAAAGAAAACCTCTATGCTAAGTACATTTAATCAAGATCATAACAGAAGTATATAAGAGTAGGTAAAGATAATAGATTGAACAATTTCACTTCAATAACTTAAAGGCATAAAACCATAAGGATTTGGTAAACAGGAGCACACACAAAAAGTTAACAACATTTCAGAAACTGGAAAGCTGACGGGCAAGCAACGGTAAAGGATTTTAGGAGAAATGAACACTTGATCTTAAGCCAGCAGCAAGGAAACAACTCGAAGTACATCAATTCACACAAGAAAATCCTCAAAGGCAGCATTAGGTACCTCTAGAAGGGAGGAGAGCCAGGAAAAAGAAAGATTTGAAATAACAAAGATGAGCTAAAATCTATTTAGGCAGCACTTAGGTCCCCAGATCCTTTCCTCCACTCCGTGAAACTTCTTCCACTCACCCCAGAACATTATCAAAGATTTATTCTCTAGAAAGGGCAAAAGTAGAGTCTTTGTGCCTGGTATCCTCCAGCTCAGTCAAGATACAAACAGACTGAGTATATCAATACTGGATGGTGAGGTCTCCCCAGACCTCTGCCCTACTCTGCACCCAGAAATACTGGTCATTATGCCTTTACCCTCTACTGAAAAAGACCTTGCTTAGGAATACAACCAGTGAAAGAGGTAAACCTAATCAAAGTCCCCCCCACCCCCAAAAATGGCCCAGCCAGATAATCCTACAGGGATATTCACAGTTGACAACTCCCACTGGTGTGAAAAGCTTCCTATCAGCTTTTTAGTGTCCCTCTTATAAATGGAAATCGACAGCCAAGGATCACCAGATATGCAGGAAAAAGGCAATGAGATGAAACAGATCATCTGTCTGACATTTCTTCTCCCTGAACAACTCTCTATCAACACCTCACTGAGCTGAGAAGATACAGCAATCATGAAAAAAAAAAGAACAGGACAAAGAGAAACAGAGATTTAAGCTGATTGTTGAAAAATCAAAAATGTTAGTACATGTATGTGTTACCTGACAAGTAGACCCACAAATGCATATACTCAATCATCTCAAATACATACCAGGTTTTCCTCTATCTTGTCCTTGTGAACAAGGACACACACATTCATGGCTGAAAGGTTCTTTAAACACTTCAGGAACTAAGACTGTGTACACAAAATCTGAAGACATACCCCATGTACACAAAATTAGAGTCCAATAAAACAGTTTTCTTATACCCATTACAATAATTTACGCCATTTACTGAATGGCTACTATGTAGTAATAATTAAGCTGGGTGCCTTTTCTACATTTTCTCATTAATCCTCATTACTCATTAATCCTCAATAAGTATGAGTATTAATCCTCAATACTGCCTTGCAGAATTACTAGAGAGGTGAAGGAACTGGCTAGCACTCAGATGGTAAATGAGGGAGATGTGGGATATGCCCAAATATCCCCAAGTTCAAACCCGTTCAAGTACAACATGGGTAGTATGAAATCCACTCAATGGCTGGCCTCATTACCAGTAGATTTAGGGTCTTTGCATGGGGACAGCCTAGCTGGTCTGTCCTTGCTGTGTTCTGTTATTCATCTTCCTCCATGTTGAATCATCCATGCACAAACCATTCTTCTGAACATTCAAGACTATGACAATACACTGCTTGGCTAAGATAAATCTATCATTTTATACCCAGAGACACATACAAACACACATAAATTTTACATGTCTCTTCCTTAGTTTGCTACTGCTTTTCTCCCCCAGGAATATTTCTTCCCCAACTGTGTCTGGGCACTAGGGCTGACAAACTCTGGCAGGATTTTAAATCCTGATGTTCAGAGCACAGAGCTGTCATCTTTCCTGCCGAGCTGGCCATTCTGGTAAGTAACTGTTTGGTTTTATGGCCAAAAGTCAGTCTCAGAACCTGCCCTCCTCTCAGCCAAGTAGCAGACACAGAATATCCAGATTACAAAATCTGTTCCGCCAAATTAAAGGCTACTGTAAATTGGTGGTTTATTCAAATGAAGCTTTAAGAAGGGGATAGGGTTCTCGGTGGCACAAGTCTTGTTTATATGGGATACAGCAGGGAACTATCACATTCTAACTTCCTGCAGGCTATTAGCCTGCTGGCCTTCCCGCCTCTTGACCACTTCCAGAGTGCCAAAGGACCCTGCTTAATGAAGGGGTGGCAACATATGACCCACAGATTTACAGGGCCCCAAACTAAATTTTCTCAGTGCACCAAGTTAATGAGGCTTTGAGAATTGAGTCACATTGAACCATCACCCAGATATCTTCTGAGGTCAGACATTACTAGCCAGAGTATCTGGGTACTTGCTGACTTTGGTTACAGAGGGTGGTTTGCTTCTCATTCTGAGATTTACTGTGGTTTTGGACCTTCGTTCATATAGCCCCTAACTTCAAATCTCTCGTATTTTTCTAGGATTAAAGTAAAAGGGTGGTGTGAGGAATGCCCTACCAAACAAATATATTGTCTGATTTTAACCCACTTTTTTTTTTTGCACAGAATTTTGGAGAATTTCTCCAAGATTGATTCATGGATCACTTACAACAGGAGTACCCAGGAAGCTTGGATCTTAAGCTCTGCTTACATGGCACTTGAACTAAGACAAAGGTCTTCATACAAGTAGTTTATCTTGGGAGTGAAGACAGGGAGCAGGAGTAAGGACAAAACAACACAAGAATGCAACCAGCAAGTTGGCCACTGCCTCTGGAGACTAGTAGTTGATTTTGGCAAGATCCTTAAAGACCGTAGTGCAAAGGGTTTCAGACTCATTCACCTAAGGATGAGAGAAGGAAGCTTTTATTCACTGGATTTCATCTCCCATTGGTCAAGTGTGGCCCATGGGGTATTAATTAGCTCCATATTTCTGAGTCATTCACATGTCACTACTGAGTGAGCAGCAGCAGGCATTCCATGAGATCGTACTGGAGAAAACTGAGCAAAAAGGAAGAGTTACTGTCTGTGAGGGAGGGGGGAGGTATATCCAGATGCCCTGGTATGAAATGGACCAAAATCTGCCTAGAACTGGTAGGCATCAGGTCACTGGAGTCCAAGATGGAGCCAAAATTAGTAACAGCAGCACAAGGAGTTAACAATACAATACAATATGTAAAAATGCCACTTCCTAGGGGCACCTGGGTGGCACAGTCCAATGAGCATCCAACTCTTAGTTTCAGGTCGGGTCATGATCCCGGTGTCATGGGATCTGCCCCACGCTGGGCTCAGCGATCAGTGTGGAGTTCACTTGGCACTCTCTCCCTATATCTTTTCCCCTCCTGCTCACGCTTGCTTGCTCTCTCCCTCTCTCTCTCTCTCTCTCCCCCTCTCTCCCTCTCTCTAAAATAAATAAATAAATCTTTTTAAAAAAATGTTACTTCCTAGTAACCCATCCACTGTGATGGGTTGAAATCTGCCTCCCTCAAAATTCAAATGTTGAAGTTCTAACTCCCAGTACACCTCAGAATGTGACCTTACTTTGGAACTAGGATCATCTCAGAAGTGTTTAGTTACATAATTCTTCAGTTGGAGGACAGTAGGCCCCAAATCCAATTTGATTGGTATACTTAGAAAAAGGAGAAACTTGAAGAACGCCTGGGTGGCTCAGTCAGTTAAGCGTCTGCCTTTGGCTCAGGTCATGATCTCGGAGTCCTGGGATCAACAGGGAGCCTGCTTCTCCCTCTTCCTCTGCAGTTTCCCCTGCTTGTGCTCTCTTTCTCTTTGTGTGTGTGTCAAATAAGTAAATAAACAAATAAATCTTTTTTAAAAAAGGTGGGGGTGGAACTTGGACACAGACACTCACTAATGGAGAACACCATACATAGACTATAGTTATCCTGCCACAAACCAAGGAAGTACCAGAGGTTAGGAGAGAGGTCTGGAACAGATCCTTTGCCAGTGCCCTCAGAGGGAGCATGGCCCTGCTGACACATCAACCTCTGATTTCTAGCCCCTAGAACAATGAGACAATGAATTTCTGTTGTTTAAGCCACCCAGTTTGTGATACTTTAAGACATTCTTAGAAAATGAATAAATCTGGGGCACCTGGGTGGCTCAGTGGGTTAAAGCCTCTGCCTTTGGCTCAGGTCATGATCCCCGGGTCCTGGGATCAAGCCCCGCATCGGGCTGTCTGCTCAGCAGGGAGGCTACTTCCTCCTCTCTCTGCCTGCCTTTCTGTCTACTTGTGATCTCTGTCTGTGAAATAAATAAATAAATAAATAAATAAATAAATAAAATCTTTTAAAAAAAAGAAATGAATAAATCCATGCTCCATTGGACCACTGTCTGAAGAGGTATCATCTACACGTCTGCCTTTCTAACAACGTCCACAGGAAGTTCTATGCACACTGCAAATGTATGAAACCTAATCTAGACTGAAATATCAGAGTCCCTATGCCCATGCACCCCAAGGAAAGTCAGTCCAAAGGGCATGCTTTCACCCACACACTCCTCTAAGACAACACACTGGATGCCGAAGTGTATCAGATGTAGGGAATTCTCTTTTCAAATGTCAACTCAAGGAGCAAGTTTAAGCCAGGGATGGTACTCAGAACCATAAGAAAGAGAAATGATGAAGGAAGAGAGTACAACTCTAACTCCCCCCCACACCCAAAACCAAAGAGCAGAGTGGATCAGTGAAGGCACAGAGTGCCCCTTATCCTTTCTCAGTCTCTAGCAAAACGTGTGTGCACACACGCAGATAGAGAGCTACATATATGTATGTATATAGATATAGCTTGTGAAATAAGTAATAGAACAATGCTGGGAGAAGACAGCACATTAACCTGTTATTTCAAAATAGAACAGAAGTGTTCAGTATATGTAAATGTTAAGAAAATGCAGAGCAGGGTGCCTGGGTGGCTCATTCAGCCTTCAGCCCAGGCTCCTGGGATCAAGGGGATTCTGCTTATCCCTCTTCCTCTACCCCTCGCCCCCTGCTCATGCTCTCTCTCACTCTCTCCCTCTCTCTCTCTCTCTCAAATAAATAAATGAAATCTTAAAAAAAAAAAAAAGAAAATGCAAAGCAAATGGAAGAGATGAAGTGGAAACCCCAAAATGGGAGGGGGGCACTGAAACCATCAACAAGTGCCTATTCTACCCTTGTAAATGAGTAATACCACTTGAGGGCAGGAAGCAGTTCTATCCCCCTCTGTAAGAGTAGCCACTCATTAAGTGTTCACTGAGTGCAGGACAATATGAGATGCAGTTTCGGCCCTTGTAGGACCTAGATTCCTGTTCCAGATTAACAGTCCCGCCACCAATTTTCAACCACTCTGCAGACTGGCTGGTCCGTGTTCCCACCTCTTGGGCACAGTGCTTCAAATGGAGCTAAGATACGACACTGAACTCTGGGTTTGGTCTGATCCACTTGCTAGCTACTTCTTCCAATAGACTGCAGTCCATCACATGCCCCAACTACTCCAGTCCCAATAACCTATGGGAGTGACTGAAATGGGCACCATTGCAGGGGGACCTTTTTTTGACCACTGTTGTAAAAAGGTACTCAATATTCTAATGAAATTTTAGAGAATGAACAAATGGGTGAATGGATAGGGCATGAAGATCATCTGTCACATGAACAACCATTTTTAGGGTGCAAGTAATGTAGATTGGAAGAAGATGACCACCTCTTCAGAGAGTACTTTCATATAAATTATAGGAGGGGTGCCTGGGTAGGGCTCAGTCAGTTAAGCATCCGACTCTGGATTTTGGCTCAGGTCATGATGTCAGGGTTGTGGGATGGAGGCCCACAACAGGCTCCACGCTCAGTGGGGAGTCTGCTTGAGATTCACTCTCTCTCCCTCAATCTCTCCCACTCAAATAATAAATAAATAAATAAATCTTTTTAAAAAATTATAGGAAACCATCGATACAAAGGTACACGTAAATCGAAAATACGGGTAAGTAGAAAGTAAAAGCCTTAAAATGAAGCCCACCTGATACAGACTAGAGAAGAAGAGATTTCCTCCCCCCCGCCACCGATGGACAAGAGGTATGGGGAGAGAGACAGAGATATTGAGAGAAAGAGAAGAGAAAGAAGAGAGGTATAATACAGAACTCAAAGAGTAATTGCCTGACAGATTTATAATTGAGAGGGATTTCTTATAAGCAATCGCTTTTACATTTCTGACTTGATGTACTTTCTCTTGCAACTCAAGAACACCTAACAGAAATGGCTGCCAATAAGATGTAGGCTCAATACTCATAGGAATTTTCGTCCATTTTATTCACGCCATCTAGAGCCTCGTGCTAAACAGCGGGCTCGGTAGAGGCATACCTAAATCTACAAAGTTGGAGGTATGGCTTAAGCAAATAGATGACTTTGCAATCTCCTTGAGCTATACCCTACATTGAAGGGTTTCTAACTAATACAGATGGTGCATCAGGATATCTTCTTTTTTTTTTAAGATTTTATTTATTTGACAGAGAGAGAGCGAGCGAGAGAGAGAGAGATCACAAGTAGTCAGAGGCAGGCAGAGAGGGGGGAAGCAGGCTCCCCGCTGAGCAGAGATCCCAAAGCGGGGCTTGATCCCGGGACCCTGAGATCATGACCAGAGCCAAAGGCAGAGGGGCTCAACCCACTGAGCCACCCAGGCGCCCCCCAAGGATATCTTCTATCCGTCCCTCCAAATCTCTTCTCCATCCTGCTCTCCACCTTGAGAGCCTGATCTGTATGAACTCTATCAATGTCTTCCTTGTCCTTTACTGTCCAATGGGTTTGGCTCATGAAGACCCTTGCCAAAAGACCAGAGAGAAAATTAAATGAGGCCAGGGTATGTATTTCCGTATGTCCCTCCCTGCCAATTTGCCTTGAGATGGATGGCTTCCTCATTCAAAAGCAACCATCTCTAAAAAAACTCTCACTTTTGGGGTCCCAGTAAGTACTTTCTCATCTCCCTTAAGGCCAAGCAATAATAACATCCTTACAGGTATCAGCACTAAAGTCTTTGGTTCCTGAAGTATCTTTTATGGTTTCCCTATATCATGCCCACATCTTTATAAATAGTGCCCTTATTAAGTTCTCCTTTAATCATCAAGTTCAAGAGCATCATCTGTTTCCTGTTGGGGCCCTAATTCAAATTAGCTCTTTTCAAAAATAGTCCCCTCTAATGTGCATCTTGACCTCAAAAACTTACAGTTCACTGAAAATGGATTTTCACTAGAAATCATCTAAGGAACAAAGGAGACAAATATTCATATAAGAGGATTATATTTTATCTACAGAATTCTGTAGGTGTTTCTAACGGTTACAGCAAAGACAATCCAGTGACATATTTTTTTTTCATTTATTTATTTGTCAGAGAGAGTGAACACAAACAGACAGAGTGGCAGGCAGAAGCAGAGGCGCTTAACTGACTGAGCCACCCAGGCATCCCTGAGTCACTCAAAATTTCTAATCAATTCATAGTAAAATACTAGGGCGCCTGGGTGGCTCAGGCTGTTAAGTGTCTGCTTTCAGCTTAGGTCATAATCCCGGAGTCCTGGGATCGAGCTCAGCAGGGAGCCTGCTTTTTCCATTCCCTGTGCCCCTTCTTTCCCCTCACCCCCGCTTGTGTGCTCTCTATCAAATAAATAATAAATAAAATCTTTAAAGAAAATGTGTAGTAAAATATCAATGGGCTATGCAAAACCTCTCTTGTTTTATTTATTTTCCTTACTTTCCCCTTCATAGTGATTTCCCCCCACTACCTCCCTACCTGGCCCACCCTCTGGCCCCCCACTGATGTGTTTGGTGTATCTTTTTAAATTTGTATGTCTTTATAAATTGTACAGTGTTGCTTTGTGTATATGCTTTTAAAATTTGTGCTTTTTAATTAAAAGATAGTATTGTGTTATTAAAAAAAAAAAAAGAAGCAGGCTCCCCGATGAACAAGGAGCCCAATGCGGGACTCGATCCCAGGACCCCGGGATTATGAGCCGAGCCGAAGGCAGCCGCTTAACCAACTGAGCCACCCAGGTGTCCCAGTGTCATATTTTTGCAGACACATCTTTTTGCATGCATGACCAATCTGCCCATAACACACTAGTCTGAAAAAGACCACGGAATTACAGACCTGGGCAAGATGTAAAAATCTTTAATAATCCCGTTTGGTCTCTGCCTGGAGCTGTTGGTGAAATTTTTTTCTTCCTGGGTTTGTAATGAATGTATGGTGCCAGGGAAAGAAGTGGGAGACCCCGAGAAATAATTCCCCCAGAACTGCTTTGTTTTCTATAGACTGAAATTAGTCTGATTATTTCAAAATCTTACTTAGATGTATTTTAAGTGAAGAGAACCTTAATCTTGGGTTATATATCCCAAGGAACTCAGATTCTTTGGAAAAACATTAAGAGGATTTGCAAGCACATGAGCAATACCATTTCCTGGAAAATCTAACAGAGCATTGGATTTGCCCTCTGCACATAGCAGAGGCCGCACGATCTAGACCAAAGTTAGGTTGACCAGGACTTGAACTATATCTAGATCCTGAATCAAGGATAACATTCATCTTGTTCATCAGTATGGTCAGTGCCATAGAGAAGACAATACATATTTTTTGCAAGAATTAATGATGAGTCACCAAAAGATCACAGTAAGGGGATATGGAAGAGAGAAAACATGAAAAGCATGGGGCTTCCTTTCCTTAGTTCTATGTAGACCAGAATAGATCTTTGGCTACACCCAAGGGACTGGATTGCTGGATTCTAGCTTCACTTTGCATGTAATTATCTAATACTAGCGTGTCCAGCGCTAAATCATAAAAGAAACCAAAAACAGGGGCTCTGCCTTCACAGAGAGTATAGGATTGTTGTAGCTCTTCATCTTGGTTTTCACTTTTGTTTTCTTTGATGGCCCCAAGGTACTTTGAAGAACTATGTGACAAGCATAACAGCCAGGGTTTCCACAGGTTCTATTTGTAACTTAAGCTACCCATTCCTCCAAAATGGGACCCAGAAGAGTTGTCAAACTTATCTAATGCTTTCCTTGGTTCTCACGGTAGCTTCTTTACTTTTGGGGCTCCATTTAAAAAGGGAATGTGTGGGGGCTTTTGGGTGGCTCAGTCAGTTAGGCATCTGACTCTTGATTTCAGCTCAGGTCACGATCTCAGGGTCATGATATCAAGCCCCACGTCAGAGTCTGCTTATCTCTCTCTCCTTCTGCCCCCACTCACCTCTCTCTCTCTCTCTCTCTCTCAAATAAATAAATAAATCTTTTAAACTAAATAAGTAAAAATAAAAAGGGAATGTGTGGGGTGCCTGGCTGGCTCAATCAGTGGAGTGTGTAACTCCTGATCTCAGGGTTTTAAGTTCAAGCCCCACATTGGGTGTAAAGACTACTTGAAAATAAAATCTTTTTTAAGAAAAGTGACTGTGTGATGAACACACCTAAAATATGGAGCAAAGAGGAGACACTAGGAAATGTGAATGTTCTCCCAGCAGGGAAGGGGAGATGAATTTGTGTCAATAGCAACAAGGGGAGATGAAGCCTGGCACACCAGCACTGTGATTGGGTACCAGAGGGGCTTTGCTTCTGCCAAGGGCCTTGGCAGCATTCTCAGCCAAAGTGCATTTCAAAAATAATTTCAGAAAACCTTTCTCAAAGGCTGGAGCAGTGGCAGACTACTAGGAACAGCTGAAAGTTGGCTTTCACCTTGGTATTGAGACAAAATTTCATATTCTGTTTCTATCTCAACCTCTGAAAGGCTAAGCAGACAAACACCCACATCGACGTCACTTCTAGCATCCGTGAATAACACCCATAATGTTAAAAAGGCATGTTGTTTGTTCAGGTTTATCATTAACACCTCAGTTATTTGTTTATAAATAACTGATCACTGCCTATAACCTGAAAGGAAAATCTATTTTATGAGATTTCTAATACTGAAATTCTATCAGACCACTGAAGTATAAATATGTGATTATTATTAGAGTAAAATGTAATATAATTTTTTAAAAGATTTAATCACTGTATTTCAGCATCCATAAAACTGAGCAACCCCCAAAATGGGATATTTCATACAATCATTACTTTTTGCCCACTTGCTGTTTTTTCATTAAAAGTCTCGAAAACATAGGAGGAATCATGGGTACCTGAACAGGGTACCATGTGTGGATCCGGGGGAAGGACAGATTTCCACAAGTAAGTGCTAAAGAAGGCCATCACTTGGTCCAAGCCCACTTAGATCAAGCTTTCCAATTTGAGGGGGCACCTGACTGGCTTACTCAGTAGAGCAGGTGACTCTTGATCTAGGGATTGTGAGTTCAAGCTCCACATCGGGTGTACAGCTTACTTAAGAAAAATAAAAATAAGACCATGTTTATAAACATACCTGGTGTGGGCACCTGGGTGGCTCAGTAGGTTAAGCATCTGCCTTTGGCTCAGATCATGATCCCAGAATCCTGAGACTGAGTCCCACATCGGGCTCCCCGCTCAGAGGGGAGTCTGCTTCTCCCTCCGCTGCTCTTTCTGTCAAATAACAAATAAATCAATAAAATCTTTAAATAAATAAATAAGTAAACCTGGTGCTAAATAAAGATTCATTAAAAAAAAGATCTCCAACTTGAGGAAGACAAGGCCAAGAGTGCATGAGGTGACAGTCTTGCAGGGTTTTTTTGTTTTGGTTTTGTTTTTGGTTTTTGGGTTTTGGTGACCTAAGCTAGTCTCTCTCTCCTTGGGAATGGTCTGATCTGGAATTTTAATGCTCTTTCCCATATAGACCCAGGGATCGAGGAGTATCACATCCTCCTCCTTTCACAGGTGACAGAGGCCGGCAAATTATGTGACATTTATTGTCACTCAGCTAAACTAAGTCTATCACTATTGAAGAAATAAGAATGAGATCATTGAATCAGGAAAACTAAACTCTGATATGCAAATCTCTTTAATTATATGTTTGGGGTGCCTGGGTGGCTCATTCAGTTGAGTGTCCAACTCTAGATCTCAGCTCAGGTCTTGATCTCAAGGTTGGGAGTTCAAGTCCCACATTGGGCTTCCACTCAGTAGAGCATGCATTTCTTGATCTTAGGGTCATGAGTTTGAGCCCACATTGGGGGTAGAGCTTATTTTATATATGTATATTAAATAAATGCACATATTTATATATTAAATACATATTTTATCTATAAATTTATATATATTTAAATATATATTAATATATATATAAGTGTATACTTTAAATAAATAAAGATAAAAATGTGTCCTGCTGGTACATTTAGGTTGGCACACTGGACAAGCATGATATTAATTAGCGAACCAATCCTTCCTACTAACACTGCACAACCTTCAGGAGTAATCAGAATGCCACACCCTTTGAAAATAAACCCACATACTCAATTTAAGATAGTGATTCTCGAACTGTTCAACTCAGAGCCCTCTCAGGGCCACAACATGGGGATAATGGGACCCTGGGAAATGGACTTCCTCTGCTTCAACCAGAACATCCCTTTATCCTCACTTCCATTTATTTCATATATTGAGGAAGAAATGAAATTACACTATATGTGGGTATATATACATATAATTACATATGTGTACATATGTAATTTGATAATTTACATGTAATTACATTATATGTATATATACATACACACGTGTGTGTGTGTGTACGTATGTACACACACAGAGATAAACACAGATGGACACAAAATTTTTTTCTTACTCTAAGATAAGTAAGTACAGGTAGGTTGTATCTACATCACATGCCTCCTGACATGACGAGAAGAATGTCCTTGGCATTCCTGACAGAAATGCATAACCTGCTCTACTCGTGAGAAAACAAGTACCAAACCCAAGCTGAGGGACATTCAGGGATGTGCTGGCTCATGCATACAGCGCATATGAGAGCTGACCATGCACAGTTCTTTCCAGTGGCACATTCAGCAACATCATGTCGGTAGCTTGACGTCAGCCATGATGGGAGTATTGACACCATGGAAATGGGCAAATGCTACACAGCATGACTTTTCCAGACAGACATCTGTTAAACTTTTACCTGATCACTGCTGGATATTCTGAAGAATAATTGGCCTGTACTCTGAAAATGCCAGTGTCATGAAAGACAAGTAATGCTGAGAAATGTTCCAAAAGAAACATAACGCCAAGAGCATTGAGAACCACGGATGGGTTCCTGGGAGGAAAAGAAATTTTATTCTCCAAGTTATTACTGAAATAATTTGTAAAACTGGAATATGAATTGGAGATTAGATAAAACTTAAATGTATTTCCTAAATTCTTAGGAACTTTTTTGCATAACGATGGTGTAATTATCAAAATCGGGAAATATAATACAATATTGTTAATGGGGAAAGGAGTACAATGTATTCAGCATACTCTCAAATGGTTCAGGAATAATTACACTTAGAAACAGAGTCAGAGAGGGGTGCCTGGGTGGCCAAGTTGGTTAAGGGTCTGCCTTCAGCTCAGGTCATGATCCCGGGGTCCTGGGATGGAGTCCCGCATAAAAGCTCCCTGCTCAGTGGGAAGCCTGCTTCTCCCTCTTCCTCTGCCCTCCCCCTCTCCCGCTAGTACTCTGTCTCTCTCTCAAACAAATTCCAAAATAGAAAGAAAGAAAGAAAGAAAGAAAGAAAGAAAGAAAGAAAGGAAGGAGGGAGGGAGGAAGGGGGAGGGGAGGGAGGGAGGGGAGGGGAGGGAGGAAGGGAGGGAGGAAGGAAGAAAGAGAAAATGATAAAAAACAAAGTGGCAGGAGGTTTCCAGCTGGGGCATGAGGATAAAGGTATACAGAAATCTTGTTACTCTCCCTAGAATGAATCATAAATTTGTTACACATATTGTTTTCACTTTTTATTTTGAGAAAAGTTCAAACTTGGTGGAGGGGAACCCATTCAACCTTGCCAATCCTCTAAGAAATACATGGTAAACAGTAAAGTCACACTTTACACCATGAAAATAATAGAACCACTTAAAATGTTGACACCCAAGGCTGGCAAGTGAGGTGGAAATGTTTAGTGCATTTTAAACTGCCGTAAACATTTTGGAAAGCAATCTAGCAATATCTCAAAAGCTGTCTAAATATTCACAACCCTCTGAACAGTAGCAGTCGTCCTCAAATTTGAGACTGCTCTGTAGTGCAAGAATTACAAACCAGCACACTGTCCTATAGAAATACAATTGAGTAGGGGCGCCTGGGTGGCTCAGCCGGTTCAGCATCCGACTCTTGATTTCAGCTCAGGTCATGATCTCAGGGTCATGGAATCAAGTCCTGTGTCCAGCTCCACACTCGGCAGGGAGTCTGCTTGTCCCTCTCCCTCTGCTCCTTTCCCTGCTTGTGCTCACTCTCTATATAAATAAATAAATGAATGAATGAATAAATAAATAAATAAAATCTTTTTTTTAAGATTTTATTTATTTATTTGACAGAGAGAGAGAACACAAGTAAGCACAGCAGCAGTCAGAGAGAGAGGGGGAAGCAGGCTCCCTGCTGAGCAGAGAGCCCGATGCGGGGCTCGATCCCAGGACCCTGAGATCATGACCTGAGTTAAAGGCAGAAGTTTAACTCACTGAGCCACCCAGGCACCCCAATAAAAAAATTCTTTAAAAAAAAATACAACTGAGTAAAACTTGCCACAGAAATCCATGAACACTAATATTTATTAAGACTATGTAATAACATGTAAAAATTATTTTTATGTGAAAAAATCAGAATATAAATAATATAAAGAATCAGAATATAAAAAAATTTAAAAATCAGAATATAAAATAATATAGATCTACAAAATTTTTAAAAATGTACAAATATTGGAAGGGACCCAGAACAATGAAAACTGTTGCCACATCAGTGTGGCACAATTGAGGAAAAGACATTCTCTACTTGAAATATCTTTTAACTCATGATTTATAGTTAAATGGTTGTAAATATTATAACTTTTTTTTTAAAGATTTTACTTATTTATTTATTTGACAGACAAAGATCACAAGTAGGCAGAGAGAGGAGGAAGCAGGGTCCCCGCTGAGCAGAGAGCCCTGGGATCATGACCCGAGCTGAAGGCAGAGGCTTTAATCCACTGAGCCACCCAGGCACCCCAATATCATAACTTTTAACTTGTTCTTTACGGTTATCAATACTGCCACAATTGTACAAGTTAAGTTCAGGCTGGGATTTGAACTCAGGGCACTGACTCCACCACACCATCTTCCCATGGCCTGAAGGTGCATTGCAAAACAGCAAATGCGGATCTTTCGGGACCATTGATGGGCTTTTCCTCTCTTTTCTGCACCTTTCCTCTGAATGTCCATCGTCTCAGGTGCATGCCCCACGCTCTCAAAGAGCTAAGGAAGGAATATATCACATGTAGGTACTCCCCAGGAAACATGAGTTGTCACGTTTCCACTGGTGAGAAGATTCACATTTTCCAAATAATCAGAAAGTGTTAACAGAATACAGCCAAACATGCAGGCTCATGTCAGATGCTGTTGGCTTCAAAATACAATTGTAAGAGAAACAATGCACAACAAAGTCATTTCTAAGAGCAAATTTCAAAGGTACCTGGTGGGGCGGCAGGGAGAGAGGGTGGGAGAGACTTTCCTACAAGAGCCCCTGGAATGATGTCGCAGGGGCAGCTGGCTTCACCCGGCACTCCTGTTCTGAGGAAGTGTGTCTCACACAGACTCCACACATGTGCTATTTTTCTTCCTCTATTCCCCTGTCAGCTCGGGCACCAGCAAATGTGATATCATTCTTCACTCTGAGTTTTTCTTTCTACCAGTCACTTGTTCGTAAATTTCCCTCACTGCATCATTGAAATCTGTCGCAACATTCCTGATAAATTCCCCATGCCCTTACCTCCCATCATCCATAATATTATCCCCTTCTTTTCGAGGAATCTGCTTGACATTCAGATGCAAATACACCAGCCAGTGTTTTCTTACTGTTCATCTTCTTACACATGCAGGGGGGAGAAAAATTCGGCTCTCCAACTAATTGAATCATCTCCATGCATTTTTAAGAAAGGGTGCAAAATGGTCAAGCTTGCTTTCAAGAAACTCCATTTCTCTGCTCGCTCTCTCTCTCTCATTAGCTCTCATTTCTTCCCAGACAAAGCTAAGGAGCGAGGGTCGGGGAGAAAGGATGTGGGACAGGCTGTTTTGACAAATGCAATTGCAAAGGAGATGTTCGTTGTAGCCATAAACGAGCTGTTTTGGAAGCTTTCCCTCTGAAATAGTTCCCATAATGTAGAGAACACTTAATGCAATCATACAGCTTACAGTAAATGTCTAACAAGTGTGGGCATAAATGCTGCTCTTTTTATTCTCTGGCTAAGCATAATATGAGCTTGCACAGAAGAGAAATACAGAGACTGACCACTGGAGTGAAGAAATAGCCTTTCTGCCATGGGACTGGCCAGTGCGGAAGCTGGCCAAGTCTCTTCCGGCCAGCCAAGAGGAGCTGACCATACAATGGAGCATCACATCATCATCTGTGCTGTCTCCTTCATCCTAACACCTTCCTTCCTTCCACTGATCACTTCTAATGCAGGTTGTGATTTGGGTATAATCCACATCCCACCTGAAAACCAAAGGACATCTCCAGTTACTGAGACTACTGATGGTAGATCAGCCCTCTGCTTTAAGATCCTGTCTAGGGATTGCTTCAGCTAAAAAAAGATCCCTATCCAAGATCCTCCCACTACCCATCCAGCTCAATATAGGAGTATACTATGTACTTGTACACTCACACCACATCTTGGGACAACTCTGAAGGACCACCCCAGCTTCAGAGCTCCATGTGACGTTGACTGGGAAGTCAGTCAAGATTGCATTGCAACCCAACTTCTCCCTCTGCCCAAGCCTGCTTTCATCCTCTCCCTGCATATAATAAATACCCTGAGTGCTCATCTGCCTTTTATCGTGATTCCCAGGGAATTCAACCTGCAACGCTACAGAAGGTGTTTTAAGAAGAGAGAGTTCATACACGGAATTAAGCTATTGAAGTGTTGGACAGTATGAGGAGTAAAGAGGAGAAGTGGGGTTTATTCCCCAGAGGTCAGGAAGAAGCTTCTCCTGCCCAGGTAGATTCCAAGTACTATGTTGACTAGTCTAGGGAAGAGATCACATACGCAGCAATCAATGAAATGAGTCAACACCCAATTAACTGTGTGATTCTCTACAACACTTCTCCAAGACTCACATGGCCTCTGCCTAAGACAGTCAAATTAAGTTAAGGATGCAACTGGAATCATCCTTCCCACCATCTTTCAAAATTTCCATGGTGACACCAGTATTTACAGTTGCCTTGGGAAAGTAAATACTGCTTTGGGTTTATTCTCCTGGTGTGGGGGGTGGGGGGAGTCACAGGGTTTTTCACTGTGCCTACTACAATGGTAGTCAACTCTATGAATACAGGAGTCAAAGTAGGGATTCTGCCAGATCCTGAGTATGTCTATCCCAGCCATTATTCTAGAACTTGGGAAATAACCATAGTCTCAGCCTAAGACTCCATTCGTCATCTAACTTCCAGCTAAGTAAGCTTAGCTTACTAACTTACTTAGCTTAGTAAGCCACAGCAACATCTGACAATTCCAGGATTAGGTGAGCCTCTAACTGGCAATCCCTAATGGGGCTCTCTTCCCTGTTCCCCAGTCCATGAACACTCTGATAAATGGATCCCCATTCCCCTGGAAGAAAGTTTTGAGGCAAATTTGTAGCACATGCTTAGGACAATGTCACAAGGATCCTCCTTCCAGGGGACCCAATACCTGTTTATTCAAGGGGCTGTTTCTGTAACCTGGCTCAGGTCTGAGGACAGGCCCAGAGGCGATGATTCTCATTATGATAACGCAAGTCAGATCTCTTTACTCGACCTAGATATCACACCCCCGAAATTTTACAGATCCTACACTACTTCAGTAAGCATTGTGGGTACTCTAGGGTACCCCTCAAAAACTCACCCCCTCCTTTTAAGACCAAAGCACTCATTCCCCCTCGTTGTTGAGGGTTGACAGCCAACAGTTCTCAACTGAGTCCCTCTTTGAAGCCTTGCCTGGGCCTGAAGAAAGAACAGCCTTCCCAAAGATCACGTTCCCTTTGAAGAGCAGCCCATATCAAATAACTGGCCACCGCAGATGCATAAAGGCCGGGCAACAGTGCTCCAGATCAGAACCTCTGCAAGTCCACAGAATGAGCTTCGGAGTTCACTGCAGGATTAGCCGTAGCCTCTCTTGTGACCATGTCACACTTCAGCCTTTCCCTCTGCCTAATCCTGCTTCCTTCACTCTCCCATGGGTGTTAATCCCCAACAGCCGTCCAGAGTAAAATTTCACAGTGCACATCTTGCCTTAGAATTTGGTCCTGAGGAAGCTGAACTGTGACAACGAACTGATAACTTTTTTCATTTTGGGATGCGGAAATCAATGAGCCATCCCCAGAGCTCCCTACACAACAAAACGGCCTAATTGCCACTCTGGCTCTGCTGCCCCTAACTGTAATTGGACCCATTCTGTCTCTAGTAGTTACATGTCTCCCCTTGGCCTTTACCATTCTGAGATTCCATCCTTCCCAGTGAAATGAGGAAGCCCAGCTCGACGGGAGCCTCTCCCACCATCATTGCGAACCTCAAGAAGGCGACTCCAACAGAGTATTCAAGTCCCCATCGCCATGCACTTCTCAGTGCCTTGAGAAGGGAGTAGGTCATTGTCATCTTGTCGGCAGATACGGTGCAAAGAGAAGTAGGGGAATGGGCACACCCAATAAAATCACTCCAATGTTCTAATTTTTTTGAGTTCGTGAGTTCCTTCAGGCTATTTCTGGCATTTCAACCTTAGAGGCCACTCTTATGTTAGGTCTTAGTCAACCATCCCAGCCATTTCAGGTATCAAATCTGTCTGGACTGTCCAGACTAGAGAGCTTCTGGATGAAGCAAAAACTATCTATTAATAGGTATATGTAGCCAATGTTACCTTTCACCTTCTCTGGTCTAGAACCTTGAGAATTCATTCTCGTATAGACTTCCCAGACTATCGCAGATACAAGTTAGCAGGAAGCTTGCTGTTTTACCAATGTTTAAGCTGTATCCTCCCCACTCTGCCTCTGAACTTGTCCCTTACTGAGCATACTATGACGGGACTCCAGTTATGGGTCTGATTGAATGGAAGGTGGTGGCCATGGGTTTTGATGGAACTTGGTAACCTCTGGGAAGGTAACTTCCCCCAACGAGGTTAATACAAGGTCTTCACACAAGAGAAGAGACACAACCACCTTAAGACAAGTGCCTGGGTATTTCTGCCTAGGTACATATTCACAGCTTAGTGGTTCTCATTCTGAATGCAAAACTGGGTCTCACATTTCTTCTCTCCCCACTGCCCAGGGGAATACTGACATATACAGACACAGCACATTTTTACTTTTGTAAAAGTAAAAGGAATTTCGCCTTAATCTTGCCATTAGGTACCATCCTTTTTCATCTCTCATTGTCATAAAGATTCACTCAAGGTAAAAATCACAAGAGAGATAACCCTGGATTCTACAGCATGTGGTTCATCCTGCCATGAAGCAGTTCAAGTTGAGGGCCCAGGGTCCAGGGACAGATGCCAGGTTTCCCACACTGACCTTGGGCTGCTTTATTCATCCATGTAAAGAGGGTTTAATTATTGGCATACGTATCTCACTTTCCTAAGTCCTGGTACGTGCACAACTGTGTTACCAAAAAAAAAAGAAAGAAAGAAAGGCAAGAGCTCTTCTAGGACTTCCAGAGCTGATATATGAGGGGTGAGTAAGAACATTACATCTTTTGTAAATGGTAATACAGCTGCAAATCCAAGCTCTAAATCCTAGTAACTTGCCTGAGATCACACATTTAAAAGAGCCGAATTCTATACTCAGATTTGCCTCCCCCTAACTCCCATTGTGGTCTCCTGTCTGGACCAAGGAGGTACGCCATGCTTGCATTCAAAACAAAGGTAGAGGAAAACAAATCCCAAAACACAGTAATAATAATAATCAAGGTAGAAATCCCCATATAGTTTCTGTTTAAAAAGGAAGATTCAGGGGCACCTGACTGGCTCAGTCAGTGGGGCACGCAACTCCTGATCTCAGGTTTGAGTTCCAACCCCACAGTGGGTATAGAGATTACTTAAAATGTTTAGGGGTGCCTGGGTGGCTCAGCTGTTTAAGTGGCCAGCTCCGGAATTGGGTTCAGGTCACAATCTCTGGGTCCTGGGATCAAGCCCCACATCGGGCTTCATGCTTAGTGGGGAGTCTGCTTAAGGTTTCTCTCTCCCCTTCTCCCTCTGCCCCTTCCTCGCTCATGCTCTCACTTGCTCCCTCTCTCTCAAATGAGTAAACAAATCTATAAAATAAATTTAAAAAAAATAAAATAAAACAAAAAGCATAAAAAGAATCAGCACTTGGGAGCAGCATAAAGTAGGGAGTTACAGATGACTATTCATTCTCCAAGGGGCACTTAATCAAACCACATAGGTCAGCATCCCAAGACCTGATCATTTCATCCAGCAGGATCTGGCTCCTCATCTGAATGTAAAACCCAATCACTCTGGAACCTGAGCATATTTACACACAAAGCATCATGCTTTGGGAATTCAGCATACATTTGCATGAATACCATCTGTTCTTCTATTCAATCAATTTCATTAGATTCCACCAATATGATTTAGAAAGAGGCAGATCTTCAACAAAGCATACATTTTGGGACGCCTGGGTGGCTCAGTTCATTGGACGACTGCTTTCGGCCCAGGTCATGATCCCGGAATCCCGGGATCGAGTCCCACATCAGGCTCCCAGCTCCACGGGGAGTCTGCTTCTCCCTCTGACCTTCTCCTAGCTCATGCTCTCTCTCACTGCCTCTCTTTCAAATAAATAAATAAAATCTTAAAAAAAAAAAGCATACATTTCATTATTGCAACTTGTCCATGCCATTGCTTAAAGTTGGGAATTCTTTCTTAGTTTGTAATAGGAAAAAAAAATCCCTTAGCCCAATGCAAAACAAAATCATGTAAAAGAAGACAGAGTTCTTGCCTCCGCCAACTCATCTGCAATTCTAATGTTCACTCATATTTTAGGCAGTGATGTATGATGAAGTTGCTTACTTTCCGGAGTCAAATGTGGCATGATTATTTTTTTCCCTCCTCTCTTCTTCAGCCTCTCAGGGGCACTTAAAATCAGTCTAGCTCACCATCAACTTAATTCTAACATTTTCTTTGCAATGACTGCAAAATTTTCTCAAAATTAAAATTTAATCTAACAGCAAGTCACTTGTCACTGATTTTATTTTTCTGGTTTTAATAGCGTTAAGACACTAACAAGTGCAATGAATACAATGGTTACATTTCTGTCTCATTTGTCTTAAGTATAACAAAAAAGATAAGTTAAGGATAAGTAAGGTCTCGGAAAATCCCAACTCCCAACTTGGATAAATGGAATCTATTAATGTAGAGTTGATTATTATGGGTAATAGGTTTAAAGACCGCTTTCCTAGAAAATGTATAATTGAAGACGCTTAGAGTATCAGACACTCAAAATCTATCAAGGAAATATATGCATTACTAAATTTTTATTGGTGCCTTAGAGATCCCTAATGATATAACAAATACTATCTGTGTATTGTGTATGTATTGAAAGCATATTGCCAAGTAATTTTGAAGTGATTGAGCTAATGCTCTTTTTTCTGAAGAATGTTGCAGAAAGACTCTGCCACTTCTTTTCGAAAATTAGTGCCCAGAAGCCCCGTGCCCAAGAGGTAGGAGAAAGACAACCCAAGTCATGCCTTCTTGTCTAACTGGTAAGGAAAAGAAAAACAAAACAAAAAAAATGTATAGCACAGGAGTGGCTCTTTACTGCAACCTCCAGAGAGTATGCCAGACCTGTACACAAAATGAGCCACTCATGAGATGAACTAAATAACGTACTTAGAACCTAAAAATTTACAGTCAGTTTGTATTGTTTATAGTAAGAATGGAAAAACCTTGTTCACCTAGTTAAGTAACTGAACACAAATAGATTTATTCTAGCAAAGTCACTCCAATCCAAGTTATATGCTGAAAGTCCAACAGTGCTTATATCATCAGAAAGCATTTTTAGGGGCACCTGGGTGGCTCAATCAGTTTAGCATCGGCCTTTGGTTCAAATCATGAATCTGGGGTCCTGGGATTGAGCCCCATATGGAGCCCCACACATGGGCTCCCTGCTCAGCTAGGAGTCTGCTTCTCCCTCTTTCTCTGCCCCTCCCCCACTGGTACACTCACTTGCTCGCTCTCTCTCTCTCAAATAAACAAAATCTTTAAAAAAACAAAGTATTTTTAATGACATAGCAGTCAACAACTTAATTAGGTCCTCCTTGAAAAGAAGGAGCTGGAAAGCATGTGATTTTTTTTTAAAGTGATCTCTACATCCAGTGTGGGGCTTGAACCTACAACCCTGAGATTGACAGTCATATACTCTACCAACTGAGCCAGCCAGGTGCCCCACAAAGCATTTAATTTGCACAAGGATTTATTATACAGTCACTTCAGTCATTCACCTTCTCATTTTCTGGGAAGCACGTACAAAAGGCTTTCCTAGGGGCGCCTGGCTGGCTCTGTCAGAAGAGCATGCATCTCTTGGTCTTGGGGTCATGAGTACAAGCCCCATGCTGGATATAGAGATCACTTAATAAATCGTTAAAAAAAATTTTTAAAACCTTTACTAAATTCCATAGAATGGCAATTCATTACTCCTGTTATTCTTTTACTTAGAGGCACCTTGTCTAATATATACATAGAAAGGACTGGGAAAATTGCAATATTATTAAGTTTTTATATACTGCTTTTATCTTATCATGTAAATTACTGTTTTCACTAAAACCCTGGAGTGAAAACAGACACCAAGACACTGGAAAATGAAATGTCTCATTTTGTATCTTATTACTGAGAATGTAAAATGCAGAAATGAGCTTTGTAAAAGATTGATGTTTCCCATCATAATTCTTTTTTCATTTGGTTTTTTTTTGTTGGTTTCCCATAATTCTGTAAACATTTTTGTGAATATTCATATTCTTAGGGAGACATTTCAGACTTCTGACCTCCAGAACCCTAAGATAATAAATCTATGTTGTTTTAAACCCTTAAGTTTATGTTAATTTGGTACACCCAGTAAGAGGAAACTCTACAAAAGGTCTCAGCCAATTCCATGAGGAGCCCTGAATCTGGGATGGTCTTTCAGAGTTGTGCCAAGTTGGGCAGATGAGCTGGGCCCTTTGTACCCCCAAAGAGACCATCCACTGGATGTATTATACTCCCCACCAAAAGTGACCTTGAGCAAGGCACTTTTTAAAAAAAAAAAAAGATTTTATTTATTTATTTGACAGACAGAGATCACAAGCAGGCAGAGAGGGAGGCAGAGAGAGAGGGAGAAGCAGGCTCCCCGCTGAGCAGAGAGCCTGACGCAGGGCTCGATCCCAGGACCCTGAGATCATGACCTGAGCCGAAGGCAGAGGCCTAACCCACTGAGCCACCCAGGCACCCCTTGAGCAAAGCACTTTAAGTAAACTCTTTGCCAATGCAGGGCTTGAACTCACCTCCTGAAGATCAAGAGTCTCACGCTCTACTGACTGAACCAGCCAGGTGCCCCTAGCAAGGTGGTATTTTCAACCAAGGGCAATTCCCAGAGAGGGCTGACAGCACTCCCGGAAGTGGAAGGAATAAGCACTTAAGTCCTGGAAGGCCTAGAAGATAGCTCTGGACTGTATACCATGGAACCCACTGTCGTCCAAAAATATATGTATTGTCCTCATACTCACCTCCAGCTCTTACAGTACTGATATGTAGTCCCAAGAGGGAAAGTAAATTTGGTTAGACGTGCTATTACCAAGTAATTAAATTCTTCTATCCTGTTCTCACGCCAGCATTCTTGAGCTTACTGGCTTTACTGGGAGGGGCAAGCCTCCATTCCCCTGGGTCTCTGAAGTTAAGAAAAGCTTCAGAGTGCAGATTTTCCCCGAAACTACTCAAGGAGCCAGATCAATACAATTATTCTGAAACATGCTAAAAGTAAGAGAGAGACTGTTTAGCTGAGGACTCTAGAGGAAAAATTAGGAATTCATTTTCAGAAACACATTTCTAAAGATTGAGTTCTCCAAAGACCTTATCAAAGGATGCAATACTAATCGCACACATGTTGTCAATGTCACTGGTTGAAATATTAGGAGAAACTGTTCAATTAATATTTTAAGGGGGAGTAAAGAGTGGGTTTGTTTTTAACACAGCAAGAGTTACTTTGCCAGCCAGTCTGCATTTTATCACTATTACCTGTTAATGCTTGAGCCTTAGAACATAAAAATACCACTATACCCAAATCCTGCCTAGGGTGTGAAATATTCCCATTTCCGTATGTTCCAACCTTCATTACACTTTAAGTTAATTCAGGAGTCTCCTCCACTTGTCCTACTAGTCACCATTCCAATCCGTTCTGCATACTGTCGCCAGATTAATCCTTCTGAACGACATCTTTCATTATGCCATGCTTTTATTCAAACCCTTGGACCATCTCCTCAATGTCAGACTAGTTTATGAGTCTTCTCCCTAGCAATCAAGGCCCTCCATACAAGGTCTCCAGAACACATTTCCAGCTTTCTCACCGGGCCCTCTATGCTGGTATCATGCCAAATCATAATGCTTCTTAAACATTTCACTGGTCTGCGTTTCATTTCACTGGTCTGCTTTTGTTACTCTTCTTCCTTCAACCAGAAACAATTTACCCATTCTTGGTAGTATATCTAAGCCATCCATGAAAGTAAATGTCACAAACAGCCACATAAAGCCTTTGCTGATTCAACGAACTAGATGTGATCTCTCCCACTTCAGTGTCCTCAAGAAGGCTCCGGTCCTGGTTAGACATTATTTTGATTGTGGGTAAGAGAAACCTGTTCAAGTGGTTGAAAGGAAAGGATGGCTCATCTGAAAGGTACAGGGGTATCATAAAATCCAAAGTCCCAAATGGCAGCCCCAGCTCATGAGATTCAAGAGAAAAACGAACTCAGAAAAGCAAAACAGAGTGCTATGAAAAAGATGAAAGCAGCTCTCAGAAATTGAAAACGTGATTTATGGCAATACGAATATATGGGCTGAGTAGCATAATGGACAGAGTTGAAGAAATTACCCAAGAGAATCACAGTGCTCCATATTCCAGGCCAACAATTAATTCGCAAAAAGATGTGGAGAGAGTAAAGGCAGAAAATGAAAGGTGGGGGAGGGAAGTTACAGATATTGAAATTTTAAAGGTTGATAAGAAAACATTAATTCATAACCAAAAAAAACACCACATTTCAACTTAATAGCAAACACTAGCATGGAGAGAAGATGAATAGCTTCCAAAATACTAGTGGTAGGTTGGAGCAAAACCCAGTTGGGGGGATAGTGCTGGTTAGGAATGAAGGAATCTTGTTTGCTCATTTATTGCCAAAATAACAGATGGCAAGGGATCTTAATTTTAATTTGCACTTTTGTACTGCTGGTAAGGTTACTCATCTTTTCATATGTTAATTGGGTTATTCATATTTCTTCTGTAAATTGCCTACACATATATACTTTGCCCATACGTCTATTGGGTGCTTTGTCTTTTTTATTGATTTATAGTACTCTTTATATGTTATGAATATTAAAACTTGGTCTGATAGACTGGGAGGAAATGAAGTATATATTTCTTGTCTTTAAGCTTTCTTATTTTATTTTTTTGCCATAACACATTTTTCATTATTTAAAAGAAACATGCTAGAGGAAAATATAGATGAAGGCTATCATGATATTATGGTTGGAAAGTCTTTGTTTTTCTTCCTCTGTGATTTCTCTCCTTGAAGAAAAAAATAAATAGGAAAATATGAACAGATCTAAGCACACAGGAATATTAAAATTCTAGGTGGAAAACAAGTAAGAGGAGATGGCAAATAGTCATAGGATGCTTACTGCCTGCCAGCTGTAAGCTTCAATTCTTCATCTAGATTAACTTGTTCATTCAAGCATGACTACTTGTGATCAGATATTGTTGTCTTCTTCATCTGACAATGAGAAAACAGGCACAGAGAGGTTAAGTGCTTGCCCAAGGCAATAAGAGCAGGTGAATGGTAAAAGTAAGATTTGAACCGAGGCAGTCTGGTTCCTGGGCCTATGCTCTGGACTGGGGCACCTGGGTGGCTCAGTTGGTTAAGCATCTGCCTTCGGCTCAGATCACGATCCCAGATTACTGGGATCGAATCCCGCATCTGGCTCCCTGCTCAGCAAGGAACCTGCTTCTCCTTCTGCCTCTCCTCCCTGCTCATGCACTCGATCTCCCTCTCTCTCAGAAATAAATAAAATCATTAAAAAAAAAAAAAAGCTCTGGGCTATAAGTCTACATCTCACAGAAACTGCAGAAAAAGAACTTTCCAGAGCATTTGGGCATATTTTCCTTTGCCATTTGAGTACCGAGCC
Source organism: Lontra canadensis (assembly GCF_010015895.1). Classification (NCBI taxonomy): domain Eukaryota; kingdom Metazoa; phylum Chordata; class Mammalia; order Carnivora; family Mustelidae; genus Lontra; species Lontra canadensis. Next base: position 2,669,347 of record NW_022631125.1, read on the forward strand.
TGCTTTCTTCCCTCTGATGATATTGTCCTGGGGGTGCTGAACTTGGCTCAAGAACCAAGAGAGGCCAGTATCTGTGAAAATTGCCGTAATCCAAAATGCACAGATTCCAGGTGCCTGTTCTTGCAGAGTAGCTATGTCAGGCATAGTACAAACAGTGTATAGCATAGCAACAAATGAGCTGTTTTGTCATTTCCATACCCTAATCAGGCACTCAGCTGCCTCTGATAATCTTAGAGCAAGTCCAAAGCAAGACATGCTGCTTCTGTTCCTTCTCTGTGCAGTACCTCACTTCTGTTAAGTTCTGAATCCTAGATATATACATTGGACATTATAAAGGGGGGGGAGAGAGAGAGAGAGAGAGAGAGAGAGAGAGAGTGTGTGTGTGTGTGTGTGTGTGTGTAAATCCAACAGACCAGAATTTATGTTTAAAAAAAAACAGTAACAATAACAGAGTCCTGCTGTGAATCATAAACCTGCATTTAACAGAATAAATAATAAATGTAATATCCTGTGTCAGTCATGGTCCCAGCAGGAAACAGATGGCACACTCAAATTAGGAGAATTTAAAGAGGGATTGTTATAGGTAATATCCCCTGGGAGGCAGACTGAGACAGAGATTCTCAAACGGGAAGATTATTGTGAAGGGCTCTGACAGGCACACTCGGGGAAGAAAGGGAAGCAGAACTAGGAGGGAAAAGGTGAGCCATCCAAGCCAGTGTCTCGGGAGAGCGTCATGGGAGCCCTGGAGCCAGAAGGGTCCTTCAGAGTTGTCACAAGTCGGGCTGCGCGGCGCAACAATTCCCAGACAAGAGAGTCTGGACACCCAAGGGGAATCTAGTGGAGGTAGTCCTTCCCCTCCTTAAGAGGGATCTCGGCAACACAGCAGAGCCGCCACTATGGGGTCTCTTAAAGAAAACTACTTCCCCAAGTGCATGCAGAGTATCTGGAAATTATCCAACAACTTCATTCACACCAAGAGATATGAAACGTCGGACCTCGCCGCTAAGACACTGAATGGAAAACAGACACTGGCCGGACAGTACCCAAACACTGAACGCTCACCCACAATGCACAGCGACCAGAACAAGAAACCAACACATGATGTGCAGTGACTGGCCCAGAAAGCCAGCCTACGGGCTAGAAGTCAGACTTGGAAGTGTCAGATTACTGTCTCCAGACATAATCCAAGACGCCTAACAGTAGCTCCTGTAATAATTGGCCTGAGATGACCCAGAATTGACTAAATCACTGGCAGTTTCCCTAGTTGTTGGCCCCGTTTCCAAGTTAGGACCAATGGGAGAGAGCCAAACATGTACCCCTCACCAGTCTGCTTTATCCTGAGGTATTCAGACCCAAACCTGGAGCTTCAGAAAGCCAGCCAAGAACATTCTTGGCTTTACAGAGAACATATTCAGCACCGTAACTACACCAACTTGCTTTTAAGACACATTTAGGTGGATGGCAGGAGCGGGAAAAAAAGAGCAGGTCCGAGGCTCAGGACACAAATGATTAAAGGAAGAGCTTCCAAGATACAGAAGTAGAAAACAGACTTCAATGGTGGCACACCAGTTGACAAGCTATGCTCCTAGTTATTTCAAATATTTCACAGGAGCACAGGCCCTGGAGTGAAGTACTTTGCCAATGTTCCAGATCTGATGAGGGGATTCCTTTGAGAGGAATGCGATTCCGGGGGAAAGAAGTTCCTTTCTAAGTACAAAGGGGACACTTCCTATATTCTCTTCTACCCACCCCGAGTCCCATGCCCATGGAAAGCAAACTGGGGAGTAGCTTCTGTCGGAAACGAGGGGCTTCTCACATCTCCTTGTCGTTCCAGTACATCCCCACTTAAGAACAGAATTTTCAAGCCACATGCTAGCTTATTTGCCCAAAGAAATGACTCAAGCTGGACATTTTCCAAATTGTAACAGGCCAGTGGGAAGGGGTAGGAAAGAGGAGAAGGGACAAACTGTGCCATCAAATAATTTCGTAGCAGTTAACTGTATCGCATCAAGCCGGGCCTGGGTGAGACAAACTCATTAACCCTCATTAACACCTCAGCAGCAGGCCTTAGTTTACCCTATTAGCTGGATTTAGAGCTGAGCCCCTAGAGAAGGAACTCTAACTGGATTCGGCGCAGGAAGGGAGTTCTGGGAGGCTTGGGTTACCGAGATTAATACTGACAAATGGCGCATGGAACATGCATTCGGGGGTGGGTAGAGAAAACATTGACCGGAGAGTAAAGTAGAGGAGTAGGAGGAAAACCAGCTTTGTCTACATCTGACTGTGACCCTTAACTTGCATATAGCTCAAGAGCCAGCACTGAGAGTAGGAGGAGTGGCCATGAGAGAGGACTTCGTCAGCCATCATTGCTAACGATGACTTAGTCTGCCCAGCCCAACACAAGCCCTCCTGAAACCACTGGCCAGGCCCTCCAGCCCCCAGCCCACTCTAAACCCTATGGGTAAAGGAAAGGTCTTCGGTCTTCAGTAAGGCCAGGCCTCGATTCCCGTGGCTATTGGATTGCCCACATTGGTTTCTGTGGGGAGCTGCTTCGGGAAGGCACTCCCATGCCCCGACAGTCCCCAAAGAACATGCATGTGCTTCCCGAGCCATGTAGTTTAGCCTGTAGCAGCCATGTAGCCTGCTCCCCTTCTCACCAAGAGGGAAAAGTAGCATTTACAAAAGGCTCACTAGAGTTAATCCTCAGCAATAACACTCAGAATTTCTTACCCTTTACACAGAAACAATTGGCCTATGCCACACCCAAACAAGCCACTTGGCATAAAGATTATTTTGAACTAAAAGCAATTAAATAGCAGACATAAGAACCCTCTGCCCTCCCCCTTTCTGCCTAAAAAGCAGGGCATTAAGCTTTTTATGAAGGTACCCCCCCACCCGTCTCCCAAGCCAGCAAGAGGAGGACTTAGAGATGACGCCAATTTGAGTCTGCATAACAAATCTTACTAAATAACCCTTATCTGTCGTTAGTAGCCACCAACTACTTACAGTCCTATGACCTGCAGCCCCTAGAAGCCCAAACCTCTTTTCCTTTGTCCAGTCCTTCTTCACAATATATTGCCCTTTGATAAAATAGCATATAAACGCTCAAGCCTCACCATTTCTGAGCTGTTTTTTTTTAATTAATTTTTAGAAGATTTTATTTACTTGACAGAGAGAGAAAGAGATCACAAGTAGGCAGAGAGAGAGGGGAAAGCAGGCTCCCCGCTGAGCAGAGAGCCCAATGCAGGGTTCGATCCCAGGACCCCAAGACCAGGACCCGAGTTGAAGGCAGAGGCTTAACCCACTGAGCCACCCAGGTGCCCCTCGAGGCTGGGGTTTTACTTCTTTCCTGTAAAGCTCCTGTGTGCATGCATAGTAAGTCTTTTCTCCTCTTAATCTGTCTTTTGTCAGTTTTATTCACAGGCCCCCAAACTGAACCTAAAAGGGAGAAGAAAGGCTCTTCCTCCCCTACACACACTAACCCCACTTTAAGGATGGGAAGTTGAGTCACAGAGAGGTTGAGGACAAAACAGCTAGTAGCTAGTGCCAGGGTGTGGAAGCAGGCAGTCTGATTCCAGTCCCCACACTCTTCTTTTTAATCCCTGTGCTCTTGCATCAATACTCCACTGTAACTCCCATCTGAAAAAAAAAAAACCACACACACACACACACACACAAAAACAGAACTCTCCCATGCAGCCCAGTTTCACACAGGGATCACCATGTATTCCAAATACACACTGAGGGGCACCAGGTTGGGGGGTGGGGGCGCTCAGTCAGTTAAGTGTCTACCTAAAGCTCAGGTCATGATCCCGGGGTCCTGGGGTTGAGCCTGCTTAGGGCTCCCTGCTCAGTGGGGAGTGTGCTTCTCCCTCTCCCTCTACCCCCATCATTGTTCTCTTTCTCTCTCAAAAATAAATAAATACGAATTTTTAAAAAATACACACTGAGTCTTTAAATACTAGAATCATACTCAGTGAGGCCAAGAGTTACAATGGGCAGGAGGTGGAAACATGCAATCTGCTATCCCCTTAGGAAGTCTCAATCTGGAGCACACGCCCATCGAGTGAAAGATGGGCCAGAGTCTCTTGAGGTATTTAAATCCCTCCTCCATGCATCTCCCTTTGTTGCACACATACGGGAAAATTCATATATGTTGAATGTGCACCAAAGGCTAGGCCACTGTGTATAAACAAGGCATGGTGTACAGATTTCCAAAAAGACTCAGAAATATAATGACTAAGAGAATCGATTGATAAGGACTTGCCTATGTTTTCCTTCTATTCAGCCCGTGATTAGAAAATGTGATTTCTGCAGGCAGCGCTGAAACCTCATGCAATCAGAAAAGTGCTGGGCAGTGCTTCTAACAAGCTCGGGCGGGGGCGGGGGCGGGGAGAGAAAGCACAGCCAGGAGGATGAGAGAAGGAGGGCAAACCTCTGGGAGGAGTCCTCCTGTCAAGGTTGCTGTGGGAAGGCAAGACTCTCCAGTTTCTTTCTGCCCAGTTGTATTGCTAAAATACCACCGCATGGGGGCGCCGCATGGCTCCGTCGTTCGAGCCTCTGCCTTTGGCTCAGGTCATGATCTTGGGAGTCCCAGGATCCAGTCCCCCATGAGGCTCCCTGCTCAGCGGGGAGTCTGCTTCTCCCTTTGCCCTTCACCTCTCTCTCTCTCTCTCTCAAATAAATAAATAAAATCTTTAAAAAAATAAATAAATAAAATAAAATAAAATACCACCACTTGGCCTCAGAACCCCAGACCTGGTAAAGCGCTTGAATGGGCTGTGGCAACATCACACCCAGGCAGCTCTTGGAGACTCCGGATATTTGCCCTTCAAGGAAGCTGCAGCCCATACTTTCACCACATCAGTAAGACATTCCAGGCGGTGGGTGTGAGGCTGATGTCCGTCCACACCCACAGAGCCACCGGGCCCCACATCACAGGATTCCAGCCAGAGACAGAAATGACAGATGCTCCAAGCCCCAACTCATGACATCATCCCTTCAAAAGAAAAGGGATATGCACCCTGCTACCTTCACTGTGTCAGGTTTGTTCCATGTTAATTGCAACTCTATGCTCCAGTTGCAAGGACTGAATTTCAGGTTGTCCCTTAATAACAATTCATTAATTTTAAAACAGTTGGGGCACTCATTTTTAGGGTGGCTACCACATGGGGAGCCTGAAGTTGGTGGGGCTCAGGATCAGGAAAATCCACAATGACAGACTTGGGAGGCACGCATCGACCTCACTAGCAGAGATTTTTCTAGTATTTGCACATTCCAGCAGCGGCAGTTGGGGGTGGGAGAGACAAAGGGAGAAGAGCGGAGAGAGGGGCACTAACCAGAGAGGATATGAGGAAGAGAAGAGGGAGGAAAGGAGGAGGGGAAAACAGGGAGAAAGGAAGGGGTAAGAGGAGAGGGGGAAGGAAGAGGAGGTAGAGAAAGGAAAAGAAGAAAGAAGAGGGGTGCCTGGGTGGCTCAGTCGGTTAAGCATCTGCCTTCAGCTAAGGTCACGATCTGGGGGTCTTGGGATGAAGCCCTGTGTCAGGCTCCCTGCTGAGCAGGGAGTATGCTGGTCCCTCTCCCACTCCCCCTGCTCATGTTTCTCTCTCTCTCAAATAAATAAATAAATAAAATCTTTTAAAAAAGAAAAGAGAAAAAAAGAAGTAGTGCAATTCTAGGGGAAGAAAAACAATAACATAAAGGGGTTTTGGGGGAGTTTTGTTGCTGTTGTTTTGTTTTTTAGTGTACTGCTTTTTTTTTTAAGATTTTATTTATTCATTTGACAGACAGAGATCACAAGTAGGCAGAGAGGCAGGCAGAGAGAGAAGGAAGTGAAGCAGGTTCCCTGCTGAGCAGGGATCCCAACATGGGGCTCGATTCCAGGACCCTGAGATCATGACCTGAGCCGACGGCAGAGGCTTTAACCCACTGAGCCACCCAGGAGCCCCTAATGTATTGCTTCTTAATGCAGAGAGGATCTTGGTTGTCTCCATTGTGGCTGGCTGTGCTCCACGGTGACAGAGCATCTTTTTTTAGATAAAAACTAAGTATAATGACTTAAGCATGCCTAGGAAGAGGAGAAACACGTACAGGAAAAGGAAGGTCAAAGAAGAGAAGATGAGGAGGCTTTAATGTATTATTATTGCTATAAGGCAAGGGAACCCTAGGGAGAACAGTTTCCGAAGTATTTGTTGGCCTGATTTTAGTGACATTTCTAAACCTGCCTAGGAGCACTCTGTAATTGTCAGCAGGTAGATTTTATTTAATAGAGAGAGGAGGGAAAAGATATCAGTCATCAAATGCCGTTTACCGTTTTGTCTCCCACATTGCACTGAACCAAAGGTAGAAAACACTGTGAAAGAAGAAACACAAATAAAGCTGGGAAGGCTTCGGAGGTTTCTCCTGGCGCGACAGCGCATGTCTGACAGAGGCAGGGGCCACGGGAGCAGTGGCTGTGCACTGCGCAAAAGATAGCTTCGGATTCTGCAGTTAATTGTCCTCCAGCATCTTTTGCCAGGTTATCACTCTGTTTCGCATTTTTTCTTTGTAAAATGGTATATATATTTTTTTTTTGCTAAAAATATTTTGGTGAGGAATCACAAAACTGAGGCAGATAATCAAGTTGAGAGGCTGGGTATTAAAACGGAGGCCCTGGGACCAGTAGCACCAGCATCATCTGGGAGCTGGTTAGAAATGCAGAAATTGGGACCCAGCCCCAAGGCCCACTGAAACCGAATCTGCATAGTAATGAAATCTCCGGGGCATTCCCAGGCAGATGCAAGCTTGAGTAGCTGCTGGCCAAGAGAAATAAAAGTGATATGCTAACATCTCAAGTATTTATTTGTCTGTAGTCTTTGCCTCTGCTTCTGTGCCTAGCTGAGCATGCTTTTGTACTTGACACATGCAACCTCCATCCCCTTCCTGCACAGCCCAAGCAGACAGTCCTTAATTGATTAATCAATAGTGGACACCTGGAACACTGCCCTGAATGGTGAAATGAAATCTAACTCGACAGTAAGAGGAGAGGGGGAAAAAAAAAAGGTGATCAGAGGTGGCTCTGGTGTGTGTGAACATGCGCGTGGGTGTGTCTCTATCCGTGGTTCTCAAGCTTTAGCCAGGGTCAACATCATCCCGAGAACTTGCTAAAGCAGACTGCCGAGTTTCTGAGTCAGTAGGTCTGGCACGGAGCCTGAGACTTGGCATGTCTACTCCATTCTAAATGCTAATGCTGCTAGTCCAGGGCTCACACGTGGGGAGCCACTTGTCCCTATCCCCCCCGCCCCTCCCTCTTTCCTTCCTATAAAGACTCTGTTCTCTATCCCTTCCCTTCAGAGCCTTGTTCTCTGCAAGCAGAGGTGTAGTAGCTTAATGTGGTAGCAGGTATCAGTTGCTTACCTTGTTATACTTAAGAGATCAGGAGTTTGGGGTGCCTGGGTGGCTCAGTGAGTTAAGCCTCTGCCTTCAGCTCAGGTCATGATCTCAGGGTCCTGGGATAGAGCCCCGCACTGGGCTCTCTGCTCAGCAGGGAACCCACATCTCCCTCTCTGCCTGCCTCTCTGCCTACTTGTGATCTCTCTCTATGTCAAATAAATAAATAAAATCTTAAAAAAAGACATCAGGAGTTTTATAAATATTTTCAAGGGGACACATAAGAATACGGTCTTGGGGGGCGCCTGGGTGGCTCAGTGGGTTAAAGCCTCTGCCTTTGGCTCAGGTCATGATCCCGGGGTCCTAGGATCGAGCCCCCGCATCGGGATCTCTGCTCGGCAGGGAGCCTGCTTCCTCCTCTCTCTGCCTGCCTCTCTGCCTACCTGTGATCTCTGTCAAATAAATAAATAAAATCTTAAAAAAAAAAGAATACGGTCTTGAGCAAACAATCTAAAGAGGATATTTTATGAGAACCATGTGTTAGAGACCAAGGGTGAGTGTTTGGGGACAGACAGAGCTACACCGCATCCCCTATGTAATCACCTTGACAGCTGACTCCCTACCAACAGGACCATGGGCCAGCTCCTGGGCAAGCCAGCAAGATTCAGCCAGGGATGCCCTTTTCTTTACCCTAAAAGAGAAGGGAAGAAATCCTATAAAGAAGAAGGAAAGGCTGTCTTGCAGCATCTTTGGGAGAGAAGTAGAGTCTTTCCCTTATTTTAACACGTGAAGTCTTCTTTATTTCGGAGAACATGGTCTTCAGATCCAAACACACAATTACAGGACATTGTAAATACTGTATTACAGGTAAGAATCGGAATCAGGTGCTATAAAAAGAGAAGAAGGGAGGCTCATCTAGCCCAAAGGTTAGGGATAGGGTCTCACAGAATAGGGGATGGCTAACCTAATTATCAAATAAAGATCAGGACTTACCCTAGGCAGGAGAATAATGTAATAGATGCACTCATTTCAATGGGACAGAATAGAGAACCCAGAAATGGACCCTCAACTCCATGGTCATCTACTCTTCAATAAAGCAGGAAAGAATATCCAATGGGAAAAAAGACAGTCTCTTCAATAAATGGTACTGGGAAAATTAGACAGCCACATGCAGAAGAATGAAACTGGACCATTTCCTTACACCATACACAAAAATAGACTCGAAATGGATGAAAGACCTAAATTTGAGCCAGGAATCCATCAAAATCCTAGAGGAGAACACAGGCAGCAACCTCTCTGACCTCAGCCACAGCAACTTCTTGCTAGACATGTCTCCAAAGGCAAGGGAAACAAAGGCAAAAATAAACTATTGAAACTTCAACAAGATAAAAAACTTCCGCAGAACAAAGGAAAGCATTTGACAAAACTAAACAATAGCCAATAGAATGAAAGAAGATATTTGCAAATGAAGTATTAGATAAAGGGCTAGTATCCAAAACCTATAAAAAAAAAACTTACCCAATACCCAAAGAACAAATAATCCAATCAAGAAATGAGGAGAGGATATGAAGAGACATTTCGCCAAAGACATACAAACGACCAACAGACACATGAAAAATGCTCCCCGTCACTCAGCATCAGGGAAATACAAATCAAGACCACAATGAAATACCACCTCACACTAGTCAGAATGGCTGAAATTAATCACTGAGGAAACAGCAGATGTTGGCGAGGATGCAGAGAAAGGGGAACCCTCCTACACTGTTGGTGGGAATGCAAGCTGGATCAGCCACTCTAGAAAACAGCATGGAGGTTGCTCAAAAAGTTGAAAATAGAGCTACCCTATGACCCAGCAATACACTACTAGGGATTTATCCCAAAGATACAACTGCAATGATCTGAAGGGGCACGTGTGCCCCAATGTTTACAGCAGCAATGTCCACAACAGCCAAACTATGGAAAGAGCCCAGATGTCCATCAACAGATGAATGGATGAAGAAGACGTGGTATACATATACACAATGGAATACTATGCAGCCATCAAAACAATGAACTCTTGCCATTTGCAACAACGTGAATGAAACTAGAGGGTATTATGCTAAGGGAAATAAGTCAATCAGAGAAAGAATTATATGATCTCATTCACATGTGGAATTTAAGAAACAAAACAGAGGATCATAGAAGAAGGGAGGGAAAAATAAAACAAGAAGAAATCAGAGAGGGAAACAAACCATAAGAGACTCGAAATCACAGGAAACAAACTGAGGATTGCTGGAGGAAAGGGAGGCAGGAGGGAAGGGGTGGCTGGATGATGGACATTGTTGAGGGAACGTGATGTAATGAGTATTGGGTATTATATAGACTGATGAGGGACACCTTGGTGGCTCTCCCAGTTAAGTCTAAGTTAAGGATCCTGAGATCGAGCCCTGCATTGGGCTCCCTGCTCAGTGGGGAGCCTGTGTCTCCCTCTCCATCACTCCCTCTGCTTGTGCTCTCTCGTGCTTTTCTCTCTCTGTCAAAAAAAAAATCTTTGAAAAGAAAAAAAGATTGATAAATCACCGAACTCTACCTCTAAAACTAATAATACACTATATGTTAATTAGTGGAATTTAAATTTAAAAAAAAATAGTTCTGGCCTCCCATCAGTTTCTTTACACTTCTTAGAAGGCCTAGATGGAATGAAGACCCTCTCCCTCATAGCAATGGTCTCAATTATGTAACCTTATATTGCACTTTCCACCTTCTTCATCTCTTGCTCTCTCGCATCTCACTTCTCCACTCCTGCCTCATGAAATCAACTCCCAAATAAACCATGTGCACTGAAGTCTTCATCTCAGTTTTGTCTCCCCCAGGTGGGGTCTAAGATATAGTATATCTTATTTTATAGTATAGTATGTTTCACACTTTCATCTAAAATTACTCTCCAGGGGGCACCTGGGTGGCTCAGTCGGTTAAGGGGGTTAATAAGCACCTGCCATCGGCTCAGGTCATGACCCCAGAGTCCTGGGATCGAGCCCACATCAGGCTCCCTGCACAGTGAGGAGCCTGCTTCTCCCTCTCCCTCTGCCTGCTGTTGGGGCGCCTGGGTGGCTCAGTGGGTTAAAGCCTCTGCCTTCGGCTCAGGTCATAATCCCAGGGTTCTGGGATCGAGCCCTGCGTCGGGCTCTCTGCTCAGCAGGGAACCTGCTCCCCCACCCCCCCACCTGCCTCTCTGCCTACTTGTGATCTCTGTCAAATAAATAAAATCTTTTAAAAAAAAGGAAAGAAACAAATGAACAAAGAAAAAAAAAAGAAACAAATCACAAGAAACAGACGCAACTAGAGAGAACAAGCTAAGGGTTACCAGAGAGGAGATGGGGGGATGGGTGAAATAGGTGATGGGATTAAGAGAATTAAGAGTACACTTATCTTGATGAGCACTGAGTAATGTATGGAAGTGTTGAATCTCTACAGTCTACACCTGAAACTAATACAACACTGTTAATTATACATGAATTAAAATTTACATAAATGAAGTTTCATTGGCGTACACACACACACAAATACATAGTTTGTTAGTTTCTAGTCCATCTCCATCTTAGTTCATTTCCCTTACCTGTGACCACTGGGATCATCTTCCAAATAAAGTACTTCTACTCAAATCCTTGTCTCAGGGTCTGTTTCTCTGCCAACCCAACCTAAGACACCACCAGAAAACTGAACCTCATCCTTTCTATTAAAACAGGATAAAATTATGGGAGAAAACAATGTTTCTCAACGAGGGGTGCCTGGCTGCCTCGGTCAGAATAGCATGCAATGCTTGATCTCAGGGTTATGAGTTCGAGCCCCATATGGGGAAGAGATTACTTAGATAAACAAAACACATTACATTAAAAAAAAAGAAATTAAGGAAAAGGTTCTCTTTTTAAGACAGAAGGATCATTCTTGGGGCATCTGGGCTGCTCAGTTTGTTAAGCGTTCAACTCTTGATTTCAGCTCAGGTCATGATCTGGGGGTCTTGAGATCAAGCCTGCTTCCGGCTCCTCATTCAGCTTGAGATTCTCCCTCTCCTTCAGCCCCTCCCCCCACTCATTTTTTCTCTCTTTCTCTAATAAATGAAATATTTTTTAAAATAAGTCTTTTTTAAAAAGACAAAAGAACCATTCTTAACCACACAGTCCAAATGTACCCCCACCACCATAAACTCTACAGCTCACTACTAAAGGTTGGAAGGGAAAAAGAAAGAGTTGGCAACACAGAGGCAAAGTCTGCTTCATCTCCAAACCGGTATACTGGCTATCTCTAGTTCAGGGGTACTGACCTTGAAGGAAGTGGGTTTGGGTAAACCACATTTTAATCAACTGCTCCACTCACCCCCCAACTCTATCTGACTTGGGTGGAGATTTCCCTTAACAAGATCTTTTTACTTTTTGTAAGAAAGATTTTATTTATTTATTTGACAGAGCACAAGCAGGGGGGGAATAGGAGAGGGAGAACCAGGCTCCCGCTGAGCAGGGAGCCCCATGTAGGGCTCGATTCTGGGACCCTGGGATCATGACCTGAGCCGATGGCAGGTGCTTACCCAACTGAGCCACCCAGATGCCCCAAGATCTTTTTTTTTTCCATTTTAAAAACTAATCTCTATGCTCAACGTGGGGCTCGAACTCACAACCCTGAGATCAAGAATCTCACACTCCACTGATTGAGCCTGCCAAGCACCCCAGCAAGACCTCCTGAATTAGAACGGACAGAAAATTCACTACCAGTAGCATGATTCACATAAATATGCCTTCCCAGCTTCACCACCAGAGAAACAGACCTGATTTGTTGCCTTGGGGAAAATGAGAGCCTGAGAGAACCAAGCTCAAAAAAAGAAGCCAAGGAGGAAGGTAAAGAGTAGGGTCCTGTGGCATTTCCACCCCTGATTCGATGGATTTCCGAATCCATCATTATCTCTGGCCTTCTTACAGATCACTTACATAAGCCAGTCAATTCCTCTTTTGCCTTATCTCATTTTTGGGTGCGAGTGAAAGAAACTCAACATGCAAATACTGATTAAAATATCTTATTTTAATAATCCTGAAATAATCAGGCATTTCTCTTCTTGAACCTCCCAGCTCCCAAACTGGCCTTAATCAGGCTAATTGAGCTTAATTTAAAGGTCAGCTTTCACCTAACAAAGGGAAATATGCACTAAAAAATTGTGTTGGGTGCTTCACAAGGCGAATTTTTTCAACTGAAATTTAACCCTGACAATTATCAATCCACGTAAACAGTCCCATTTCATGTATCAGGAAACCAAGGCTCAGAGAGGTTAAGAAAAGACTTGCCAAAGGTTACCCACCTCTGGCAAAGGTAGAGTCACAGAGGATCCCAAAGCACCAGTCTTTCCCCAAGTGTCATTTATCTCAATCCCTGACCATTAGGACACTGAGGTCCTTCTTACCACCCTGTCGTTATCTTTGCATTGATGGAACCCCAAAATGAATCCATGGTCCACTTACAAAAAGATGATACCACATGTAACCACCATGGAGATGCACCAGTCTGCTCTCCCTTCGAGAAGATACTCATCATGGAGCTGCGGGAACTGTAGTTGGCGGACGGCTCCCCTCCTTTGAGCCAAGGCTATGCTTCCCGGGAAGCTCCAGCTGCTGACTGAGCACAGGAGGGGCCCTAGAATCTACCCATTTCGGTCCAATGGGACAGTGGGACTCCTCTAACAAGTCGCCTTCGCTCTGCGGCTCCCCGCGTGGTTGTCCAAGACCTGCTCATATAGACATCCAGGTCGAAGCAATCCTGCCTCGTCCTGTGTCTCGGGGCCCCTTCCTCGGGAATCGGCTCAGCATCACTGTCTCAAGGCTCTGCCTGGGCAATCCTGCTTCCTCTGGCTTATTTCCCACGGGCATGCGTCCCCTCAACAAAACGACTTCCATTTTTAACTCCACCGCAGCCTCTGCTTCTTGCAAGACCCACTGGAATGCTAACCGGTGAGTGAACAAGCCAGAGAAGTAGGACACAAGGGAAAATCATCCTTTCCAAGACCCCTTTTCCTCCAGATAAGTCAGCTGTGCCCCAGCAATGGAATTCTAGTCCGGTAAAGCAGATTGTGCTGACTATGCCACACGGCTTCTCTTAGCTGGAGGGAGTGCCTCCTCGAGACCTGTCAGGCTCTAATATTTATGGGACCATTTCTGTCTCAGTGATCCAGTCCCTCTTTATGGAGATGATTGCTTCACAGCCCTGCCATAGGTATTTACCATCAGGGCTATTATAGCCCACTGAGTCATCCAGGAGAGAAATCCAACTTGATAATTAACATCCTGAGCAAGGTAATTGTGGAACACTTAAGCACGGGGCCATCACTTCTGGTTCGGAGTCAGTAAGGACAACCTGTAGGGCATATCGTACTTAATGAGTCAGTAGCTGCCAAAGATGATTATAAAAACCCAAAGCATATTATTTTTATCAGCATGTGCAGGAGCTGCAGATTATGTCCTTTTGACCTATTTTGTGTTCTCCTCCCCTGCCAAATAACAACCATCCAGGAATGGAGGAAACAAATGATTCTTCTCATAATTAAGGAACGTTTGATGCCCACAGTATGTTTCTCTAAACAGAAAACTTGCAGGGTTGGAGCTTTTCTCCTTTATCCTCATGAGTTAATTTTCTGTTTTAACTACGAAAAGGATTCTCCTGACTTTGGGTTGGGGGAGAGGGATGGACCTCCTCACGTTCTGGTCCACCGATGTAACTAACATCCATTGGTAAGTGAAGGGACAGAGAGGTTGGGTTTGACCTTGGAAACAAAAGCTGGAGGAGAATCCTTCTGGTAACAGTGGGAGGGGGTGGCACGTTCAAGGACAGAGCAACTATCTAACCAACATTTCTAGCCTTCATAAGGGCTCTGCTAGTTTCAGGCAGTGATGTTATTTAAAGGTAGCTATGTGTTACCCCTAAGGGTATTAGTTCATCCCTGCTCATTTCTCATATTTTCCTTTCCTTTGCATTCTCTGTGCTACAGTACATATACCTTGCTCACTCTGGACTAAAACTGACAGCTTTTACCATAGCAGAATGGTATGGTAAATGGACCCTTTGGGTCCTCTGATAAGCAGACACCAGAGTATAAGATGTGTGTTGCAGAGAAATGTGAACGATAAATGGGGACAAGGCAGGATTCAGCACAGAAAGACTTCAGACCCCCCCAGACTCCAGGGAAAGGAAAGGAGGAAGGGAGACTTCCACAGGCAGAGCCTCAGGATGCAGTGGTGTGAAGAGTCTGACCTACACAAGGGAGAGAAATGAAGTAAAGATTGTCTACATTGGGCAGAAACAGCCAGGCTCTAATATATCCCCCAACAGAGCTCTGTCCTTGTCTAGGGGCTACTCCGGAAGAAAATGGCCTTGGCTTAAAGGCTGCAATGGATCCCAAAGGCCCTTCAGCTGAAGGCCAGAAGCTAGTCACAATCTTGGCCTCACAGGCGATTGGCAAGTTCCTTATTGAAGACCGATCCAAGCAACCCTCCACCATGGTTGTTACTAGAACCCACTCTGTAGGGAGTATGAAACAAACAGCAAAGATTCATGTCTTGATCACATCTTTTTTTTTCTTTAAAGCTTTCTTTATTTATTTGAGAGAGAGAGTTAGTTCAGGGGAGAAGGGGCAGAGAGAGGGAAAAAGAAACCCAAGTAGACTTTGCGCTCATTGCAGAGCCTGATGCAGGGCTCCATCTCCCGACCCTGAGATCACGACCTGAGCCAAAACCAAGAGTCAGATGTCTAACCAACTGTGCCACCCAGGCACCCCAATCACATCTTCTTTATGGGTTGGTTGTGGTTTTATTCTACTTGTCCTCAAGTTCAGGACCCAAGCCAAGAGAGCAGCCATCATTGGGAGCACTGCCAGAAACTGGGATAGAAGGATAGCTCTGGAGAGCTTCATACTAGTAAGAGCTCATAATTCCTTGGCCAAATGGGTCACACCTTGATCCTAAAACCTTCCTGCAAGTGGTGGGACCAGGATGGTGGCTCCTATGCCATCATCTCCAATGCCGAAGGGAAATACGGTTATGGGTTTGTGAAAAAGCCAACTGAGGCATCTGCCCGAAAGCTCCTCCTGCTCACGGAATCTTACCCAGGGAAGTACCTGTGGGGGAACATGCTAAAGTAACAAAGCCCTTGCAGATAAAGACTGTAACATGGAGAGTCCAGAGAAGTCTGTGATAGTCTCTAACCGTGGGTAACTTTGGAAGTACTACCACCAGATCAAACACCTCCAATCACCAAAGGTCATGTGATAGAGGCAGACTCGAAATGCATGGCAAGACAAAACAAAAAAAAAAAAAAAGCAGGTTCTTTGCTTTTCTCTTCTTCAAGGCACTTCCATCAGGATGGACCCTTAGGGCTAAGTAAACCATTATTCTTGGCTTATTACAAAAACAGGAACCCAGAGAGAAAGGCCGAGCTCTCTGCTCATATAACTGCAGGAAGACAAAAGAAACCCAGGGCGTTGTATCTGGGGACATTATCTTTCCCTGCATCTAATGGGATTCGGAAACATTAATATAAAAAGCTATGTTTTCACATCCTGATAAGAACACCCGAGGGCAAATTTCTCTAATTTGCTTTTAAATGGCCTGTCCTGATTCCTGGGGATCCTCTGTGAAGACGAAATTGTGTAAGTCACAGTCATCAGTGATATTTCTCTGAATTTGTTTCCCACCCCTGCTCCAGCAGGAACTTCGGGCGTAGGTAGAGGAAAGAAGGGAGGCACTCTATTTCTGGGCATCTCCAGGGACACCTCGCCTGAACTCACAAGTCTATTTCTCTTTGCCATTCCGTGGCATCAGCCATTTCTCTCTCCTGCTGCTGTACTTCCCTGGAGCTGAGATGTCACAGTGCTCAGGCCCATGAGGGGCACTACCCTTCAGTTTATAAAAACCTGACATCATGGGTGAGGGCCCTGCCATAATGGTGGAACTTAGTAGTTTATATAGAGCTTCTGCCCCAACACAGGTGGGAGATATTTTCCTCAGAGGTGAGGACAATTACTCTTCCCTTACCTTTCCATTTTCAATGATACCATTATTTCCTGAGTCTCAGACATCTGAGTGTGGTCATTCTACCCACTTTTGCCCGCAGCTCTCACCGAGATTCAGGCACTGGTCTGTGGGAGCTATTTCAGAGGCCTACCACTGGAGTGGTAGGCCGCGAGGATACTCTGAATCGCCCCAACCATTCAAGCCAGCCGTGCTGGTCCTCAGAAGGATTAGTTTGTTCTGAGGAGCTTTTTTTTTTTTTAATTTTTTAAAGATTTTATTTATTTATTTGATATATATAGAGAGAGAGACAGCAAGAGAGTAATACAAGCTGTGGGAGTGGGAGAGGGAGAAGCATGCTTCCCGCCGAGCAGGGCTCAATCCCGGGACCCTAGGATCATGACCTGAGCCGAAGGCCGACACTGAGCCACCCAAGCATCCCCTGAGGAGTTATTTCTTGAGAGACTTCTAGGTCCCCCACTAAAGATGAAACTGGGTGACTCTGAGCCCTACTGAGTGATGGCATGAAGCTCATGGAGAGATCGTTCCTACACATGCAGAGATCACATAGTCCTATATTTAGTGAAATGCAGTAGTGGAACAACGGGGTGGTGAAAATGGAATGACAAGTGTTCCAACACTTGACAGCCAGGGTCAGATGTCAATACTTCTCCTGGCATCCAGACCACACCCTTTCATACCTGGTGTCTGCATGGCACTAACCTGCTGTGAGGAGGCAGAGAGACACCGTGATACCTTCCTCTCAGACAAGGGGGAGATTGTGCACATAAGAACCAAGATGGGAAGGTGGCCAATATGCTGAAGTAACAGTAGGTTAGTCAGGTTAAATGACATAAGCCAAGTGTGGAAGAATTTGCCTTAGAAATGTGGCTTGTGGGGCACCTGGATGGCTCAATGGGTTAAAGCCTCTGCCTTGGGCTCAGGTCATGATCCCAGGGTCCTGGGATGGAGCCCCGCATCGGGCTCTCTGCTCAGCGGGGAGCCTGCTTCCCCCTCTTTCTCTGCCTGCCTCTCTGCCTACTTGTGATCTCTGTCTTTCAAATAAATAAATAAAATCTTAAAAAAAAAAAAAAAGAAATGTGGCTTATGGCCAAAGGGTGGCTATCAGACTTCAATTTGGTAATTTCTAAATTACGTACAGGATTCCTAACCCAACAGTCTTGTTTATAGCCAGTGTCCTGGAACCCTATCTAGTACCTAGAGTAACTATTAATGCCAAGTGTTTTTAAATGCCTATTTTGATGAACGCTAGTTTCTATGATTTTCTAGCGTAACTGTGACAGAAGGATGACCCACCATACACTGTGATCTCGAAGAGCTTTGTCTCTCACGCCTTTTTATGGAAGACCAAATTACAAAACAATATGAGCCATGCTACCAAAGAAGCAGGCAGGGCATTTATCGGGCACAGAGCTGAACCTCCTTATCACTGCTCTGCCCGGTGGAATACAGTAAGGCACCACAGATGAAGTGATGTCAAGACTAAATACCAAAGAGTAGGCAGCCTTTCACCAGGCACAACAAGAGGACATCCTCAGAAGAAAGTACACACTTGGGGCGCCTGGGTGGCTCAGTGGGTTAAGCCTCTGCCTTCAGCTCAGGTCATGATCTCAGGGTCCTGGGATCGAGCCCCACATCAGGCTCTCTGCTCAGTGGGAAGCCTGCTTCCTCCTCCCCCTCTGCCTGCCTCTCTGCCTACTTGTGCTCTCTCTCTCTCTGTCAAATAAATAAATAAAAACTTTAAAAAAAAAAAGAAGAAAGAAAAAGGAAGTACACACACCAAAGCAGACCAGGCATGAGAGAGGAGGCACAAATGCTTGATTAGAAAAGTAACTAGTCTGACCTTAATGCCAGGGGTTTGTTTCCTCAGCTCTGCTTTGGAGGGACCTGGGCTAAGGTTTGTGAGTAGGTAATAAGGAAGTGAAAACCAGGGGCACCTGGCCGGCTTAGTCGGTAGTAGAGCCTGTGACTCTTGATCTTGGGGTCAAGAGTTCGAGCCCCACATTGGACGCAGAGATTATTTAAAAAAAAAATTTTTTTTTAAGTGAAAACCACACTGCTAAGGGCTAGGCCATGACATTCCTATCAGCACATAAACAATGCTCAAAGAATTATTAACAACATCCAGAAAACTAGTGTGCAACAATGTTCGGAACATGACAGGGACAAGGTCACTCTACAACCACATGCGCACACATGCACACCGGCCATAAATAAAGATTCCCTTTACCGACTACTGTAAATTACACTTCTTAGCAATACAACCCTTGCCTCTCTTTAATTGTCCCAAGTCCTGAATAAAAATTACGAAAAATAACCAGGGTGCCTGGGTGGCTCAGTTGGTTAAGCCGTTGCCTTCAGCTCAGGACATGATCCTGGAGTCCCAGGATCGAGCTCCACATCAGGCTCCCTGCTCAGCAGTGAGTCTGCTTCTCTCTCTGTCCCTCACCCCACTCATGCTCTCTCGCTTTCAATCACTCTTTCTCTCAAATAAATAAATAGAACCTTAAAAAAAAAAAAAAAAAACCAATAACCAAATTGCCCCCGCTGCCTAGCGTCACCCACATCAGAACTGACCCCCACTTTGTTAAATCCTCCTCAGGATCAACCAATACAACACCCCAAGCCCTGTAAGAAGCCCCTCCCTATTCCCCATTACTGAGATGTCCCTGAAATGTGTTCTCCCTTGCTCCAACAAGCAAACCAAATCGACCCATCTTGTATTATTATTATTATTATTATTACAGGTGTATTCCTAGTGGTGGTGGGTTCTAACAGCAGCTTATTTGGAGGTGCTGTCCAGGAAGCAGGAGTATGGGACAAGAAGTGGGTGACAGAAGGAGGGAAACTGAACATAAGGACATGTTGTCAAGTTGGCCACTACTAAGGGTGACTGATGGGACCTGACTTCTGGACCTTCTTTAGAAATTTATGAAATGGTTCTGAGAATTATCTGTCTAGGGAAGAAAAGGAAACACTTACCCATTAGTTCCCGTTCTCCTTGGAACAAGGAACATCCTACTCATATTAATTCCCTTGTCAAATATGAACGGGAGTCAGAAAAGTCCCAGGGCAGAAAGCAAGGCAGATCCAGTGTAGGCCCACCCCCGCAAAATGGCTAACGCCTTGTCAGAACTGGTCACCACAGTAATCATTAGAACAAGAGGCAGAGCCAAAAATGTTCAGAGAGCTGTCCAAGAGGTTTCTTTTCTTTTCTTTTTAAAGATTTTATTTATTTATTTATTTATTTGAGAAAGAGAGAGAGAGAGAGCGCCCGCACAAGCAGGCTGAGGGGCAGAGGGAAAAGCAGACTCCCTGCCAAGCAGGGAGACCGACTCAGGACTCGATCTCAAGAAATGGGAATTGTGACCTGAGCTGAAGGCAGACACTTAACCGACTGAGCCACCCAGGTGCCCCAAGCAGTTTCTTTTCTGCCAAACTTCAGTTCTACTGTGAGAAGTAGTGTCGCCAAACTGTCAATGATACAGCTTAAGGGTTGTAAATACACCACCCCAAAATAAGTCTCATTGGTTTAAGGATTATTTTGAGAAACAGCAGACACAGGAAAAGCCATAAAAACAGAGTAAAAAGTTACCACTTCCTAAGAAACGTTTACCTTTATAAGGGCAATCTCCATTTGCACGGATGTCTTCCTTTCTGTACAAGAGGAGGATGAGGCTAACTCTCTAGAAAATCTTTTCAATAGAGAAGGCAAACTTCTATCTTCCTGACAACCCTCCTTTGTTTACTGTGCTTTTTCTGGTAACTTCCCATAACTGGCCTCCCCGCCCCCCCCCCCCAACAGACACACGTTTCTTTTCTCTCGTCTTTAGTTGAAGATGGTACTTAAGTCTGAATTCTATGCTGCCTCTTAGAGCTACTCATTTTCCCCTGGCTAATTCCCATGTGTACATATCAAGAAATTTTTTGTTTCCCTCTTGATAATTTCTGTTTATCACAGTGGTCTCTGCCAAGAACTCAGAAAGGTAGGGGAAAATTGACATTTTCTTCCCTTCACAGCAACACAAAGTTTCTAAAGGACACCCAATCATTAATGAAACTCAGCAAATGAGTTTATAAACTGAGCACCAAGCTTGAGTGAGAGAACAGAAATGAAAACCTGGGAGTCTTTGGGGGCAGGGGGACAGAGTTGACGAAAACATACAACATTAGCAAACAAGGGTCTTCTTCTTGGACACCGTAAAATTCAGAGAAAGTTTGCAAAGTGTCAGGGTCAGAGAAAATTTGGGTTATTCTTAGAAACTGATCTAGAAAGGAGGAAGTTTTTTTTTTCTTCCAAAAAAAAAGAAAAAAAGCCTTGTTACTAGAAGATACAGCTGACCTCAGAAACAAGCAGATGTGTCTCCACCACCGGGAGACGGTTTTAGAAAGGATTCCCCCTTGTTAGCTCAAGTTTATTCTTATTCCTAAGCACAAACTGCCTGGGAGATTTGGACATGGGTTGATTGCGGAATTGCATATGTTGAGAATCAGAGTAGCATAATAGTGGGGAATACAAACTTTGGAACCGGTCTGCCTGTTTGGAAAGACCATGCTTGTGACATTTAACTAGCTGTGTGCTAGTGAGCAATTAATTTAACCCCTCTAACCCAGTTATCCCTATCTGATGGATGAAGTAAAAAGGCCTACCCCACACAGCTGCAGGAAGAATTACCTGACAGCATCTGAAAAGTGCTTAGCACAGTTCCTGGCACATCATCATTCAAAAGATGTTTGCTCTTAACATTTCAAGATCGTCACAGGAGAGAGCAGAGAGCTACCAATGACACTGACATTAAGACTCAGAGCTTAAGTTGCTCTGAATTCTGTTCTGAAAAATAAGAGCCTCTGCTTATTCTAATCTCAGCAAGTTGTTTACACAAATGTCCAGAAATCCATAATTGTATTTACCTTCCGTGATTAAGACCCACCATCTTGAATCCTATGGAAAACAAGTTCCCAGCAAGCAGGACTTGAGGATTATGGTACAGTACTGGCATCTGGTGGTAGCTGGCTCTACAACAGGTGACGGAAAGGCTCTCGACTGAAAGCTTTGGGAATGGCATCCGTCAACACACACCGCAAGCTTTCAGCAGTCGCCTGTTTGAGAACTTCTTCAAGTTCTAAAATATAAACCAGTCCTAAGCTTTCTATAGAAAGGAAATCACAAATGACCAACAAATGTGTAAAAAGATGATTATGGTCTCTAAAATCAAGGACATGAAAACAATGAGCTACCAAACAGATCGTCTGATATTAAGAAGTCTGGTACCAACTGGTGGCAAGAATGTGGAAAAAAGGAAACGCTCCAAACTACTGTCCAAATCTGAAGTAGTATTTTGCCATCCTGATCGGAGTTTTGCAGTATCTAGTAAAAGTGAAGGTGTATGTGGCTCAGAAAATTCAAATTCAGTGGCTGTATTCTGCACCAAAGGGTCTCAAGGAGAGGTGTCACAGAAGGATGTCCGTAGCAGCATTAACTGCAACAGCAAAAAAAAGTTAAAAAATAAAAGGAAGCATCCTCAACGTTCAGCAACTTGAGGACGGTAATTTATCATATGCACACACTTAACTAGCATAACACGGAAAAACAGAATGAATGAGAGCTACGTGCATCAACATGGATGAATCCTCAAAGCAATGGCGTAAAAGAAGCAAACTTTACAATGACACACACTGGTATACTGTTTATGAACATAAAAGCACAATGCTACATATTGTTTTTTGGAAAACTAAGCATATAATGAAATTATTAAAATATACAATGGAAGGGGCGCCTGGGTGGCTCAGTCGGTTAAGCGTCTGCCTTTTGCTCCAGTCATGATCTCAGGGTCCTGGGACCCAGCCCTGCGTCAGGCTCCCTGCTCAGCAGTTAAGTCTTTTTCTCCCTCTCCCTCTATTCTCTGTCTCTCTGTCTCTCTCTCTCTCTCTAATAAATAAATAATTAAGTATTTTTAAAATATATACAATGGAAGAAAACCCAGCTTTAACACAGTAGTTGCCTTTGGGGAGGGAGGCAACAGAATGCGATTAGGAGGAAGAATTTAACTCTACCTGTAATGTTTCATTTCTCAAAATTGCCTATTTTCTCTGGCATTTTTATATAAATCGCTTTTTACTACATTCTTTTTTATTTTATGCATATTTGTATCTCTACAGGGAAATATTACTCAGTCACAAAAAGGAAGGAAGTTCGGACACATGCTACAACATGGATGAAACTTGAGAACATTATGTTGGGTGGCGGAACAAAGTCAGTCACAAAAAGACAAATACCGCCTGATTCTACTTATATGGGCTCCCTAGAGTAGTTCAATACATAGAAGCAGAAAGTCGAATGAGAGTTGCCAGGGGCTGGGGCTAGGAGGAAATGGGGAAATGGACACAGAGTTTCTGTTTGGGAAAATGAGAAAGTTCTGGAGATGGATGGTGGTGATAGTTGCCCAACAATCCAAATGTACTTAATGCCACTGAGTTGTAGGTACACTTTATTTTTTTATTTTATTTTTTGAGGAGAGGGGAAGGGCAGAGGGAAAGGAAGAGAGAGAATTTTTTTTAAAGATTTTATATATTTATTTGAGAAAGTGAGAGGGAACACAACAGCAGGATGAGGGGCAGAGGGAGAGGCAGACTTGCTGCTGAGCAGGGAGCTCTATGCAGGACTGAATCCTGGGCCTCCAGGATCATGAACTGAGCCCAAGGCAGCCGTTTAACTGACTGAGCCACCCAGGTGTTCTGGGAGCGAGAAAATTAACCAAGTTCCACATTCAGTGTGGAGCCCGACGCCAAGGCTCCATCTCAAAGACCTGACATCATGACCTGAGCTGAAATGAAGATTCGGATGCTCAGCTGACTGAGCCAGCCAGGTGTCCCTGTATGTACACTTAAAAAAACGATTAGGGTGGTAAGTTTTATGTTAAGTATATTTTACTATAATAAAAAAAAATTTTAAGATTTTATTTATTTGACAGACGGAGATCACAAGTAGGCACAGAAGCAGGCAGAGAGAGGAGGAAGCAGGCTCCCTGCTGAGCAAAGAGCCCGACGCGGGGCTCGATCCCAGGACCCTGGGATCATGACCCAAGCCGAAGGCAGAGGCTTTAACCCACTGAGCCACCCAGGCACCCCTATAATAAAAAAATTTTTTAAACTCGTAAGCCGGTTCCTGCCCTTTGGCTCACCACTCACATGTGGCAAAGTATGCTCTATCCAGACTCACAGTCTTTAATACAGATGTCAGTCAGGGGTGGGCTGAGAGGATGGCTGTAGCTAACATTTCAGCCTTTCATTAAAGCCACAGTAGTAATAGGATAAAACTCAAGATTTGGGGTTACCATAATTCGAGACCAGAACAATTTTATTTTACTGCTCCTTGAAATCCTAGCTTCTCCTGCCCTCTTACCAACAACAGATTAGGGCCCACCAGGGCCTGCTGGTTTTTAAACAAGGTCTAATCTTCATCCCCCTCCCGCCCCCCTCCCCCGCCAATCCCCCCCCTCAGCAACGTAGTTGTGACTACAATTTCCAGATGAGTCTTGGCCATGGCGAGAGGACAACCAGAAGATGGCAGCAAAAGCTTATCTAGTGGGAAAGTCCTGCCACATGCCCAAGAGAACAGGGAGAAGTTGGAAGCCTGCTTTGTTAGGTCCCCAGCTCAGTTCTGGACTGACCTTAATGCTCTGTCACTGTGTAGTAACACCATGCCTGCGGCCAAGAGAGTCACGCCAGGCACAAGGGTATCAAAATCCAACCATTCAAGAAGGGGCACTTGCCAAGCGAATCAGGAAAGATCAAGAAGAACCCAATCAGTTAAACTCATCAAACTTATAGGTCCTGGGCTTGGGGAATTCAAACCTAGGTAATGGTATCTCTTCCCTTGAGATATCCAGTCTAGTGGGAGGTATAAACCACAGGTACTTACATGAAGAAAAACAAAAGGCCCAAGGTATTCAGAATGTCACTGGGTGCTGGGTGTTTTCCAAATCCACTTCCCACCCTTTTCCATACCACGCTCTGCCCCAATAAGCTGAGGTCTAGAAAATGGAAACCAGAATACACAGGAGTCTGTGAATGCAGCAAGGAGATGGCTGCCGTTGGGCTTTTATTCCCACGACTCTCTCCTGCAAAGTTGCCTTGGACTTGCCCTGTTGCAGAACGTCACGGTTCCTCTCACAGGACGGCTGTATGGGATTCTCTCCTATTCTAGTTTCAACAACAGCTTTGTCCCCTCAGCTCTTCTGATCTGGTGGAAGGGACAGCAGCTTCTGATTGGCTTCCTGCACTATCTGTTGAAGTCCTCTTCCCTCCACCTGTATTTGAATTAAACTTTTTCTAAATAAACCCCCTTAAATAATCCTCATTTGTGTGCCATCCATTTCTGGTTGAGACCCTGCCTGACATGGCCCCTGGCTGGATCACATTCCTCCTCCAAGACCGAGCTCAGGTAAAGAGGAGAAATAGCAGAAAGGCTTTCCAGGGAGTTACTACCACCAGCCTTCTGCAAAGTTGCTCTCTGAGGTGGCTGGGAGTATGCTGCTCACAACTCCCTTCAAGAGGGCCTGTGGTGGGGAACAGCTGACGGACAGTTTCCAGATGGATCCACCACGGAATTCACAGCAGGTCATGCTTTTCTGGGGCTGTTCCCCACCCAGCACAGCCACCAAAGAAGAGCTGCGCCATTTATGCCCAAAGCAAGACTCCTAACGGACAACTTATGCTCTGTAATTCTCCATTAGCCCAACCAAATCTTTCTCAGAGTTTGCCATAGTCTGAAGCTCTTCTGTCCAATCCTTCCTTCATACTCCCCTTTACAGGCATCAGACCTGCATTGTGGTCTAGAGTCTCTCCTTCTCCTCTACTCCTGGCTCTTTCCAGCTTCATCCCTCATATGCATTTCTCCCGATAAATCTCTTCTTGGTTTCTGCCTCTTTGAAAACCTCGATCAACTTATTATCCAAAGACATTCTATCCAAGGAAGTAATAATACCAAAACCAAGACCAGCAGACCTCATGAGACATCACCAAATTTTAAGAAAGATGTAAGACATTGTGGCTTCCCATTAATATGGTGAATGAGCCCCTAATTACCAGAGTGTGTTCCTATTCAATACTGGATAGGAAAAATCAGAACTTGCATATAACATATTATTTTTTTAAAAATATCACCTCCATAGGGTACTTGGGTGGCTCAGTTGGTTAAGCGTCTCTTGATCTCAGCTCAGGTCTTGATCTTGGGGTAGTGAGTTGGAGCCCCACCTTGGGCTCCACAGTGGACATGGAACCTATTTATAAAAAAAAAAAATACACCGGGGCGCCTGGGTGGCTCAGTGGGTTAAACCTCTGCCTTCGGCTCAGGTCATGATCTCAGGGTCCTGGGATCGAGCCCCGCATCAGGCTCTCTGCTCAGCAGGGAGCCTGCTTCCCTTCCTCTCTCTGCCTGCCTCTCTGCCTACCTGTGATCTATGTCAAATAAATAAATAAAATCTTAAAAAAAAATACACCATCTCCATTACCAGGAAAAGATGGATTTTCCTGGCACATCATCAACATTTTAACAAATGCTCTGCTGCTACCCAAGCAAGTTATTTGCAAGTTCAAAGTATAGCAAATAATTTTTATGACCCTGGTCATCTGCCTGGGGATAAACAAGCTTAAATGTGTTAGTACTCAAAGTGACATTTTGTCCCAGCACTATATTTGCTGTTCAAACGAGCAAGGGAAATTCTGTTTTTCAAATCTGAATATTTAAAGAAACCAACGGAAGTTTCTCAGATTTTCCAGGAGTAGCACTTACCCCACAGGAATCAGAACAGGTAGTAAATGAAGTTTCTCATCCATGTGACAATTATGCCTACTTTAAATTAAGATGTTTCCACCAGGGGCTCCTGGGTGGCTCAATTGGTTAAGCCACTGCCTTCATGACTCAGGTCATGATCCCAGAGTCCTGGGATCGAGTCCCGTATCAGGCTTCCCCTGCTCTGCGGGGAGCTGCTTCTCCCTCTCCTTCTGCTTGCCACTGCCCCTGCTTGTGCTCATTCTCTCTCTCCCTCTGTCAAATAAATAAATAAAATATTTAAAGAAAAAAAAAGAAGTTTCCATCATACAAGAGGAAGAGGGCTCCGTTACTAGAATAAATTTACTTCCAGGCTTAGAGTATAGGCACATAGGACTGGAAACACCAAAGATCAGGCTACACTTCTAAGGCACACAGTCATATCTGTGGGGCCTCCACACACACCTGCTCTTCTTTCTGTTCCCTATCTGCCCAGTCATTGTACCATAATCTTTAAGAATCACTTCTCTGATTTAAAGGACTTATATGGTTGAGTGCTGTGGATTGTACCAGACTGACGGATTCACAGCCCTGTACCCCTAAAGCATATAACACATAATATGTTAATAAAAATTAAAAAAAATAAAAGAAGGACTTGGGGGAGTCTGGGTGGCTCAGCTGGTTAAGTGTCTGACTTCAGCTCATGTCATAACTGGGGGTCCTGGGATTGAGCTCCGCGTCAAGCTCTGCACTCAGTGCAGAAGTCTGCTTCTCCCACTCCCTCTACTCCTTCCTCTGCTCATGCTCTCTCCCTCTCTCTCTCTAATAAATAAATAAAATCTAAAGAAAAATAAGGACTTGAGAAGACAGCCCCTAATTCCAGAGAAAGTTTTAAAAGCATTTAATCAAGCCCACTCTCTTAAAAACAAAGATGTTTCATATTTTTTTCCCTTAGGACTAGGAAAAGTTAAATAAAAAATAGAAAGGAAACAAAACCCTAGGAGAAAGACCACAGAACAGCAAACAACCATGTGAAAGGCCTAGTCTGGGCAGACTGGAGATGTAGGGGAACTGCAGCTTGGACCCCATCAGTCAGTGAGACGAATGAGAGCTGAAAGGTTTTTTCCAGGGCCAAGCCTACATAAGCAAGAAGTTTTGCTGCCCAAGGCAGAGAAGCAGATGTCAGGAAGATTTATACTTTAGAATAGTCTACTTTAGTAAATGAGTTGCAGTCAAACCCTGTTGTTAGACTTGAGGATCCTAAATTAAGCAAAAAGTCTTATTACCAACAGACTGAAAACACAGCCATTACTCTAATTGGGCATTGTTAACAATGAAAAACAAGGATGATTTACTGGTAAAACTGTGCCCACTGAAGAAGAGGAACATACTTTCAGCTGTACTTGCTTTCCTAACCCCCCACATACCCCCTTCTATGTCTGGGCTTGTAGGAGAACTGTCCACAAGAGTGTAAGAACCAAGGGAAAGTGAACGGCCACATTCTAGCAATTCTACTTCTCAGGTACCTACCATCAAAAGGAACAGAAATGTCTACTAATGTTGAGAAAAATTAGGCACAACTTGGAAATAATGTAACAGAATTGATGCGTGTTGCTTTCAATTATCACACTGAAGTGTGTTCTAAGAGAGCCATTCAAAGATTATTTCATTACCTAGGAAAAGAGAGGGAAAACTGAATGGGAAGTCATCAGAGAGGGAGACAAACCATGAGGGACTCTTAACTCTGGGAACAAACAGGGTTGCTGGAGGGGAGTTGGGTGGGGAGATGGAATAATTGGATGTGGGGCATCAAGGAGGGCACTTGGAGTGATGAGCACTGGGTGTTATACTCAACTGATGAATTATTGAACACTACATCTGAAACTAATGATGTACTCTATGCTGGCTAACTGAATTAAAAAAATTATCTAGGAAAACATACCATTCAATTCCATTTACTAGTATTGTAGGTCAAGACCATGTAGTTACACATTAACATACAGAATTTCATCCTATAGAGATGGAAGTGATTTTCTTTTCAAGTAGAAAAATAACTCCCCAGGCATTTTGTTGCCATTCAACAGTTTGGTATCAAATTTAGCAATCTTATTCCAACATTCTTTCAGGACCCACATATATTAAAATCTCTTGAAATGTCCTTTGAACCAGCTTTATCACCACCTGCCAGATCCTTCAGTAATGAGTTAAACACTGGACATGAAATTGCTACATTGTATGTAAATGCTATATTTTAACATTCTTAAAATAAATATATTTCTACCAAGATTAGGCAATCAGGTCTAATTCTGGACGAGATGGAAGAGGTATGATAACCTTATTCTCCATAATAAATACAGCTAAAAATCTTGGAACCCCAAATATTAAAAGGTGCTGAATGACAATGAGAAGACAACCATCTAAGGACCTCAAGGGCTGAGGGATGACAAGGACAGGAATTCCTGGGTTTTGTTATTGCCTCCAATATTCACTGGATTGGGTTCCAAAGTCCACAATCCAGACACAGAAATTAGCAATACAAAAATGTCCCAGGAAAAGTATGCAGTCTCTGGCCAAAAGAGCAGTGACAGGTAGTCTCACAAGACAGAAATGTTTTATATATTTTTTAATTCAATTAGCCAACATATAGTACATGATTAGTTTCAGACGTAGAGCTCAATAATTCAACAGCTGCATGTAACACCCAGTGACTGACTGACTGATTGGTTGATTTGAGAAGACAGAGTGGCGGCAGAGGGAGAGGCAGAGAGAGTCTTAAGCAAACTCTGCACTGAGTGTGGGGCCCAACATGGGGGCTCAGTCCCACGACCCTGAGATCACCACCTGAGATGAAACCACCAGTCGGATCCCCCAGCTGACTGCACCACAGACAGAAACATTTTGACAAGTCACCCAACCACAATCAAACACTCCTAAAAAAAAATGAATCTCTCCTGTCCCCACATGAGCAGAGATGGAGTTGAGTGTGGATGACCTTCCACCTCCACTTAGTGGTGGTGAGGTAGTGATCTGAATTCTAAAGAAAAGGGTGAAAGCAGCTAAAGAAATAACATGTTGCCACCAGTGCAATAATGATTTGAATAGCAGAGGATTTCCCTTTGTCAATCATGGAAGCCAGAAGTCATGGAAAAACTTTTTAAAGTAATGAAAGAAAAGAAAATTCTTAACCCCAAATTCTATATACAGTGAGAAGGTTCTTCAGGAATTAAGGTATCTTCTTACAGGAAAGAAAACTAAAAGTATGTGTCATTGGAGATCTATTCTAAAAGAATGGCTAAAGAAAGTTCTTCAAGAAGAAAGGCAATGGTATAAATATGAAACTTAGAAAATCAGGAAGAATAAATGACATAAAGGGTAAAATATGGGTAAATATAAAGGACTACCCTCCTCCTGTTGAGTTTATTAAATTACATCTGATGGCTGAAAGCAAATGATGTATTATCTGATACGGTTTTCAATATATTTAAAATAACGATATTATAAAGGAGGAAACAAAGAATAAAGTGGGAGGTAACTTATCTCCATTTCACTTGAGGTAGTAAAAATGTCAATGTCAGTACATAGTGATCTGAGCCTTGATTCCTTCATAGTCCAACACTCAAACAAGAAACATTCCAAGGGCTAGACATACAGCATTGAACAAAGAACTCCTTCTCTGCCCTTACGCAGTTCACTTTTCAACTGCTGAATTCACTTTGTGTTTGAATGCCATTCTCCATCCATGGTGTTGAGAGAAACTTCTATTTGGCCTTTGCTTCCGATGCCTTGCACAGAGCTCCTCAAGCCCTTGCAATTTCCTGACAGGAGTGTCATTTGTTACTCACAAGGCCTGCCTTCAACTAGAACTGAGTTTATGCTACTTGGGTTACTACTAGTGTTCCTAAGTAACTTTGGGATGGGGTGGGACTGGCCGTCAAGGGAACCAACCCCGTGATTAGAGTTTGAAACTTATGGCCCCACCCCCTGATTTCCAATGAAGTCTAATAGAGGTTGTGTTCAATCACCTACTGCCAACGATTTAATAAGTCAGAGCTACATAATGAAACCTCCATGAAAACCCCAAAACAATGTCATTCCGAGAGCATCTAGGTTGCTGAATAGCCTGAAATGTTGGCAGGAATGGGATGCCAGAGAAGACAAGGAAGCTCCGTGCCCCTTTCCCCAACCTTTGTCCTGTGCATCAATTCTATTTGGCTGTCCGAGAGTTGTATCCTGTATAATAATCTGGTAATGGTATAGTAAGTAAAACATTTCCCTGAGTTCAGTTAACTATTTCTAGCAAATTATCAAACCTGACTGAAGGGTGGGGGAAGGCCTGAATTTGTAGCTAGCTAGGCATAAATGTGGACAGCCTGTGTATTCCATCTACAGCTACTGTCTGAGGTGGGGGCAGTCTTGTGGGACTGAGCTCTTACTCTTTGGAGTCTGACCCTAACTCTAAGAGTTAGTATCAGAGTTGATAGGGTACCTGGATGGCTCAGTTGGTTAAGCATCTGACTCTTAGTTTCAGCTCAGGTCACTATCTCAGGTCTTGAGATCGAGACCTGCATCAGGCTCCCTGGTGAGTGGGAAGTCTGCTTGAGATTCTCTCTCTCCTTCTCCCTCTTCCCCTCCCTCCATTCTCTCTGTCTCTCTCAAATAAATCTTCTAATTTTTTTAAGAATTTTATTTATTCATTTGACACACAGAGAAAGAGACAGCACAAGCAGGGGCATGGGTAGAGGGAGAGGGAAAAACAGGTCCCCCACTGAGCAGGGAGGCTGACATGGGATTCGACCTCAGGACCCTGGGATCACAACCCAAGCTGAAACCAAATGCTTAACCAACTGAGCCACAAAGGCACCCTAAATAAATCTTTTTAAAAAGAGTTACTATGAGAATTGAACTCAGCTGTTGGACACCCAACTGGTGTTGAAGAACTCAAGGACTGAAGTTGGAAAACATACCCCGTATTTGGTATCTGGGAGAAAAAATTCTTACATTTCCCAATACACTCTTTATTAGTCTGAGTAATTATAGAAGGAATGGGGAGAAGGTTTAGAAAAGCATTCAACTGGGAGACCAGGGTGACAGTAGGCTACAATTGATGCCCATGCCATCAGAGAACCACTGCCTAGGACCCTCTTGACTATATGAGAGATTTATCTTGCGTATGCAAAAGCTTTGGTACAGACTTCCACTTTGGCCAAAATGGAGTAACAAGGACTGTATTTATCCTCCAATCTCAAACAAACAAAAAGCTGGGCTGAGAGTCCAGGGAGAACAAGGAAGCTACAGTTTGTAGATATAGTACCACAGAGGAGAGCGCTTCTGAGGAAGAAAATTGCAGAGACCTGCAGAGGGCCCCCCCTTGACTATTCAGTACCATCTGAACAGAAACAGTACCTGGTGCTCAGACAGGGCTCAGACTGGAAAAATAACAATTTATGGGGCACTGGAGAAGCATACACAGGAATATCTTAAAATCTTGCCTTAGTAATGAAGAATAATGAATAATTAGCCTAAGATCATAGAGTGCTCCAGAGTCTCCTAACAAATCATAAAAGCAAGACCAGAAAAGATTAAATTGTTATCAAGTACTGTAACTAGATCTTAGAATAAACTTTAAGATTTGTAGCAATACAAACATACCCAGCACCCAATGCAGTAAAACTTACAATGTCCAGCATCCAATCAATAATTAGCAGGCATGTGCAAGGAAGCAGGAAAATACATCTCATAATGAGGAAAATAAATCAAAATAGACCCAGAATGATACAAATACTAGAATTGGTTAAAAGGACATTACAAGTTATTATAACTCAGTGCCCTGTTTGAAAGATAGACATATGAGATTGAAAAAGATATAAATAGAGTTACAGAAATGAAATGCAGGGGTGCCTGGTGGCTCAGTCAGTTAGTAAGTGTCCAACTCTTGATTTTGGCTCACGTCATGATCTCAGGGTCATGGGAGCAAGTCCTGCATCGGGCTCCATGCTGGACAAGGAGACTGCTTAAGATTCTCTCTCTCTCTCTACCTCTTCCTCAGCTCCTGCCCCCCACCATGCACATGCTCTCTCTATACATATAAAAAAATAATAATAAATTTTAAAAATTTTTTAAGAGAAATGAAATACAATGTCTGAGATGAAACACACACTAAATAAGATTACCAGCAGACTAGATACTATCAATGAAAAAGTAAACTTGAAGATATAGCAATAAAAACTATCCACAGTCAAACAGTCTGGCAGTTTTCTAAGAAGTTCAACATATACATACACTGTGATCCACCAACTCTGTTCTTAAGTAGAAGAGATGAAAGCAGATTATCTATAAAATGACACGTACATGAATACAAAGTTGTTCATAACAGATTTATAATAGTTAAAAACTGGGAACAACCTAAATCTCCATCAGTAGGTAAACAGATCGACAAATTGTGGTAGATTTATAAACCAAAATACTACTCAGCGATAAAAAAGAATGAACTAATGATCACAACATATAAATCAACACATTATGACAATATATACTTCAAAATAATTATTCGGGGTAGCGGAAGCCAGACTCCCTCCCCCAAAGTGCATAGTCTATGACTCCATTGATACAAAATTGTTGAAAAAGCAAACTCTAACCCAGTATAACTTCATTTTAATTTGATTACATCTTTAAAGACCTGATTTCCAAATAAATTCAGTCACAGGTACCCAGGGTTAGGAGTTCAATGTATCTTTCTGGGGGATAGACTTCAACCCACAACACCATCTGCATAAGCAGAAAAGCATTTTAAGAAAATGTTTAATGTGATCCCATTAATTAAAGGAAAACGAAGCACAGATACTTGATGCCAAATTGTTAGGATTTATTTTCCATAGCAATCACGTCTATGTAATCATGACCTGAAAAGAATCAACACATTGCAAAATGCAATTATATATTCAATCTTGTTATCCGGAGCAGTGCCGCTGCAAGCAAAGGAAATAAAAACAATTGTCCAATTTCAGTCACTGTATTTATGGTTCCAGTGATGGTATACCACCATCTACTCGCAGTGCCTGAGTGACAAGAAAACAGAAGACTGTTCATGAATTCCTTTGATTCAGAGGGAGTTGAACTAGAAATAGCAGTTTAATATGCTATCACGTACAAATCCTTTATGAATTGTCACAAGTACTCAGGACTTTGTTTTATTTTGTTTTGGGTGGAACTTGGGGGAAACGGATTAGGATTGGGGATGGAATGATAACACATTTTTCCCATTTAAAGTAATCAACTCTTCATTCCCAAATTTTGCTATGAGCATGTTTCCAGGAACAAACCGGACTCAGCCATGGGAGATGCACTGGACATGAAGCCTTAGTCCAGTACCAAGATTTTCCGCATGGGGGCTAGAGAGCCCTCTCTCCAACTCTCAATTTGTATTTGTATTCTAATTCTTCCTAGACTTTAAACTACCAAGAGTCTAGACATTTTTTCCTTGGGTATATGGTAAGCCTTGCTTTAGAGGACCAGTTATTTGTAAAGCATTACCGTGCATCCAGTACATTCAGAACACCAACAGGCTAATGAGGTCACCATCCTCTTATGAGTTAAACTATTACTACCTTGGGACCTAGAACTATTTGAATTAAAAATAATAGGGGTGCCTAGGTGGCTCAGTGGGTTAAAGCCTCTGCCTTCGGCTCAGGTCATGATCTCAGGGTCCTGGGATCAAGCCCCGCATCGGGCTCTCTGCTCAGCAGGGAGCCTGCTTCTCTTCCTCTCACTCTCTGCCTACTTGTGATCTCTGTCTGTCAAATAAATAAATAAAATCTTTTTTTTTTTAAAAAGTAAAAAAAAATAGGTTACAATGATTTTGCCGTGACCTTATGAATTCTTGCACTCACACCAAATTTCACTTGGCATTGGAAGGGTGCTAAAACGTACTATTAATTTTTAGTATCCTTAACTCAAAATGGTAAGCACTAAGAAAAATAACAACTAGTATTCTGGTAGGAGTAATGTCCTTTACGATGTTGTATCTGTAGGAACAAAGTTGATGTAAAGGACAAGAATATATGGGGCACCTGGGGGGAGGGGCTCAGTCATTTAAACATCTCCCTTGGGCTCAGGTGATGATCCCAGGGTCCTGGCATAGAACCCCATGCTGGGCTGCCTCCTCAGCGGGGAGTCTGCTTTTCCCCCTACCCCTCCCCTGCTCATGCTCACTCACTCTCTCTCTCAAATAACAAAATCTTTCAAAAAATAAAGAACAAGGATATAAAATGTGTATTCATGGAACAAAGCGTAATCAGTTCATCATTCTTCATTAGGAGAATGCTGGTTTAGCTAGCGTCAGACTCACCCATGATCCAGACATGGCATTCCAATCACAGCACTGACACAGGACCCTGTGATCTCGCAGAAACGAAACAAGGGCTTGGTGTTGGTGGTCCACTCGTCTCTATCAGCATGATTAATACCAAAGGCAGCAGAGGGGTTTGGCCTTCAATGATCTCAAAGAGGTCACAGAAACAGACACAGCAAGCCCTAGATCAAAGCATAATCTCAGAACACCTGAAAGTAATATGTGGCTCCTTGGGAAAAGGCTGCTGATTCACAAAGGGAACACCAAGAGAGCTGCAGGAAAGGAAGCAAGAATAGTCAGTGGACAGTCTTCCCCCAGGAAAATGTTAATACCATCTTCTAGGGCTCATTCAGTGGACTTTTCCTAGGCAGGCTCAGGTAGCCCATTTAATATGAACTACATGACTGTTTTAAGCATCCTGCCTATGTGGCCACCACTCCCACCATCTTGCGAGCCCACACTCAAATTTCTCCAGCTGAGTCAAAAGTCATATTCACACCAAAGGGATGGGACAACACAGCCATAGTCATAGCCTGGGTTCCAGAGAGCATCTGGAAAATGAGGTCAAAAGCCTTGGGAGATATTTTTAAATGTTATTTATTTATTTTTTGAGAGGTAGATTAAGTGTGCACCAGTGGTGGGAGGGGCAGAAGGAGAGGAAGAAGCAGACTCCCCGCTGAGCAGGGAGCTGGACACGGGGCTTGATCCCAGGACCCCAGGATTACGACCTGAGCCAAGTCAGATGCTTACCTGACTGAGGCACCGAGGCATCCCCTCAGAAGATCCTTTAAGAAGTTGAGAAGGAATATATTCCTTCAGAAGATACACACAGGGGTACCTGGGTGGCTTAGTCAGTTGGGCATCTGCCTTCAGCTCAGGTCGTGATCCCAGGTCCTGGGACCAAGCCCCGTGTCAGGCTCCCTGCTCATTTGGGGGAGGGTCTACTTCTCCCTCTGCCACTCCCCTCCCCACCACTCCTGCTTTCTCACACACACACTCTCTCTCAAATAAATAAAATCTTTTTTAAAAAGAGAGAAATACACACAAAAGGCCCAACTTTGGCTTTCTGTTAATATACATCTCCACATTCCCAGAGATCTCAAGTAGTTCTACTGCACAAGG
Source organism: Lontra canadensis (assembly GCF_010015895.1). Classification (NCBI taxonomy): domain Eukaryota; kingdom Metazoa; phylum Chordata; class Mammalia; order Carnivora; family Mustelidae; genus Lontra; species Lontra canadensis. The sequence continues at coordinate 2,704,997 of NW_022631125.1, forward strand.
AGAGAGATGACTAAGATGGTCCCCTGCTTCTCAAGAGTTATTATGTCTAGTAGCTGAGACAGACTATTATATTGGATTTCGATGCTGGCATATGAAGTGTTTACCAAGGCAAAACAAACGTTCGGTGGTGCTCCATAAAGCAGAGGGTACTCAGAAAGGCATCCAGGTCTCCGCCTGCCCTTTACAAAGCCAATTGCCTGGACAGGCTGCCGGGTATTACCCAGTATCTACTTAGATAATGAGAAAGTCTTCCTGAGCAACTCATACTCCGGAAGAGCTCAGGCTGTCACAGGAACCAGAACTTAAGTCAGCCCAGCCAGAAATGTCAGCAGTCCGTTTTCACAGGACATCTTGGGAATAGGAGGCGGGCGTTCTCAAGACCCCAGGGTGCTCTGTTTGGGACACAATTACTTGCTTTCAGCTGTTCCCTGCCTCTCGGGGAAGACAAAGTTCCACCCAAAGGGTGGGCAAGTCCAAGGCTGCAGCCAAGTGAGCACAGCGTACCCATCAAATCCCGAGTATTCTCGTGAAAAAGAATTGTACCAATATTCCTCTCCTGGCTTTGGCCCTAGACTAGAGTTACATGAAGATGCTACCACTAGGGTACGAGAGGGAACGGTATGGGAGGCTTTGTTCTATTTTTGTAATTTCTCATGAATCTATAATGACCTCAAAACAACTTTTTATTGTCGTTGTTTTAATGCATGAAAGGGGCCCCAGAGATCTTTCCCAAGGTCACAGAGCCTTTGAAAACATGTAATTAAATCTCAGGCCTGACACAGTAACTTATCTGATTAACTAGCCTTATAAAATACACTGCCAGAGTGCAGGTCACCCCCACCCATGTGCCCCAGGCCCAAATAAGCAATCAATCTTTTCAGTAGGTATTCTTAATTTCAGGACCCAAAGTCTTATAATATACATAGAATCTTAATTTGGGAAAGCATTCAGCTTTATTTTTCTTAACCCCGAACTCAAATTCAGCGCTCTTCTCTGCTAATATACTCAAACCACTGCACTGTTCGCAGAATCCATGAATTTGTCACAATAGAAATGAGCTATTTTCATTCCATATCACTCTGTTGCAGATCTCAAATCTGTGTTTATCATCACCTCAAAATTACGATAGTAATTAGACTAGCCACCATATGTCACATGATCACTGTCTTTGTGCCTGCAGATATTAGCACAAGGCAGCTGGGCAGTTGCCTGACACTAGGTCGAGCAGATTATCAGCTACTAACGGATGAAGTAGAAAGCTATTTCATGGATGACCAAGACAGCCATGTTGCTTTCAAGTACTCCCTATCTACAATTATTTTTCAATCCATATCTGGAAGGTGGGAAGCCATTCTTCTTCAGTTTTTGCAAAACTAGCACACTCAAATGAAAACACAACTGCCCACAAGTCAGCAGGACTTTTCTAACAGTACATTGACTGTAAGGATAGACTAGGCAAGCTCAAACACATCTGACTGTTGAGGTAAATTTAATACATTTTAACAAATTATGCACTGACACAGGTCATACACGGTATAAATGTGACGAATAACACGTTTTTCTTCTTATACTCTTTTTCTGCACGCAATTGTGTATGTCTGCGTGAGTTGTGTGTGTGTGTGTGCTTGTGTATATGTGTTAGCTCTATGCCTGACAGGGATCTTGAACTCATGACCCTGACATCAAGAGTCGAGTGTTCTATCAACTGAGTTGGCCAAACACCCCTTTTTGCACACAGTTAAGAAGTAACGATATGTACTAGGGTAATATGAGTTATTTTAGGGAGGGCATTCATGTATCATTCTGTGAAAATACCCCATATTAAAAAAGAACAATTTTTGCATGAAAACCAATCACATGAAAGCAATTTTTCCAGGAAGACACAGAAGGTTACATTACTGGAATGCTAGAAGTTCTTAACCAAGATATAGCTGCAATTCAATTCTATTTCTTTGACAAAAGACAGCTGTTAATACTTGGAAGCCCTGCAAAACCCTTTCAAAAAATGTTTTCTTGGTGGTAAACTTAAACCATGGGTCCATAATCTTTTCCTAAATCTGAAAATAAATCAAAGAATTTGGCCTAGCCAAAGATAATCTATTGATTTTCTTTTAAATAATGGCTTTGAGATTTAAGCCATGAATTTAAAAATTAACTTAAGTATACAATTCAGTTATACAATTCATTGTATACAAGTATACAATTCAGTTGTGACTATTAGCATAGTCACAAGGTTGTGTAACCATCACTAATTTCCAAACATTTCATTATCCTCCAAAAGAAATCCCATACCCATTAGCAATCACTCCCCATTCCCCTCACCCCCTGGGAACCCTAGAAACCACTAATCTACTTGTTTATCTGGATCTGTCTCCACAAGTGGAAATACACAAGATATGGCCTTTTGTGATTGGCTTCTTTCCCTTAGCATTAATGTTTTCAAGGTTAATCGTTTTTATTGGTGAATAATATTCCACAGTACAGATATGCTAAGTTTGGGTTATCCATTCATTAGTTGACAGACATTTGGGTTGCTTCCACTTTTTTGCTACTATGAAAAAATTCTATCATGAGCATTTAAGTACAGGTTTTTTGTGAGGACAGACACTTAAATTTTCTCAGATACACACCTAGGAGTGGAATTGCTGGGTCACATGGTACTTCTATACTGAACATTAAAAGGAACTGACTGTTTTCCACAGCAGTGATGCCATTTTACATTCCTAGCAACAATGTTTGAGGGTCCAACTCTCCACATCCTTCTTAATACTTGTTGTGGTCTTTCTTTTTTCTTTTTTTTCAGCCACCCTAGGTGTGTGAAGTGGTATTTCATTGTGGTTTTGATTTCCATTTCTCAAATGGTTAGTGTGCTTATTAGCCATTTGTGTATATTCTTGGGAGAAATGTCTATTCAAATCCTTTGCCCATTTCCTAATTGGGTTATTTCTCTATTGTTAAGTTGTAAAACAGCCTATTGATCTTAGTGTGAATGCTTTAAGACAATTGGAATTTAACTCAAAAAACCTTGGGGAATAAGTGTTTTTACCCTGCAATATGAATTAGAGATGCTCTAATTCCTTTGGAAACAATTTGTAGAAGTGAGATTTTTCAACCCTACATTCCATTAAAACAAGAAAATTAGAACTCCTTGGTTGTCCAATAGGACATGCATATTGTCTTATCCAAAGACCACCTTAATTTAATGTTGTGATTCAAGGGGCACCTGGGTGGCTCAGTTGGTTAATCCTCTGCCTTTGGCTCAGGTCATGATCCCAGAGTCCTGGGATCAAGCCCCGAATCGGGCTCTCTGTTCAGCGGGGAGCCTGCTTCCCCCTCTCTCTGCCTGCCTCTCTGCCTACTTGTGACCTCTCTCTCTCTGTGTCAAATAAATAAATAAAATCTTTTTTAAAAAAAGAAATAAAATGTTGTGATTCAAGCTAAGAAGCCTTCACGTTGTTGTCTTTCAACTTGAATTTGCCTTTGCTTAAAACATACTGTCATGGGGGGCACCTGGGTGGCTCAGTGGGTTAAAGCCTCTGCCTTCGGCTCAGGTCATAGTCCCAGGGTCCTGGGATCGAGCCCCGCATCAAGGCTCTCTGCTCAGCAGGGAGCCTGCTTCCTCCTCTCTCTCTGCCTGCCTCTCTGCCTACTTATGATCTCTGTCTGTCAAATAAATAAATAAAATCTTAAAAAAAAAAACATACTGTCTTGGGACATTTGGCTGGCTCAGTTGGAGGAGCGTAAGACTCCTCCTGATCTCTGGGGTCATGAGTTCATGACCCATGTTGGGTGTAGAGATTATTTAGATGAATAAAACTTTAAAAATAAATAAATAAACTGTACTGTCTTATTTAATGCATTCACGTACATGTTTTTCTATCAGAAGCTTTTTAAAAATCAGTCCCTGTGCTATTCTTTTGTTCCCATGTGTTTTATTTAGACCTTTATACACATGATTCTGAACTGCCCACAGAACTCAGACTGCCAAAATGGTCCACCGGACAAGGACCCAAAGTTTCTATTGCCAACTGCACAGAGGAACAGACCTTCAGAAGGGAAGGATGGGGCACTACAGCATTTTTTTAAATGTTATACCGAAATATAGCTAGTGACAGTAAGCTTCTGGCTTATTCCTCTATCTCATGTTGCATACTGGCATGGCCAAATATTTCCAATTTGACTGGGGGCAAAGGAAAAGCTGAAGTTCTTCTACATGAAAAGTCTTTCACCTTTAAAGACCTTTAAAGATGCAACCAGAGCTTTCCTTTGGAAAGAGTGGGTGGAAAAGAATAGAGAGCAGAAAGAGTTTTGCTTTAAGGAACTGGAACATGGGATTGTAGAAATTTGGGGAGTCCATATGGTGCTTGGTCAGCTGGCAGGGTGGAGACCCAGCAAAGAGCTGCAGCTCCTGCCCAAAGGCAACCTGCTGACAGAAATCCTTCTGGCTCTGAGGAGAAAGATACTCCCAGAATCTCAACAATATAACAATTTTTAAAAAATACTTCAGATTTCGTCTCACATCATCACGGGAAGAAGGGAGTTTCTGTCACCCACCAGCCTTGAATTAGAAACTGCCTAATTCACCTGTGGCAACCACCTAGCCTAGGTGCACCTTACCTGGATTGTGATTGATATATTCAGCTATACATTCCCTCAACCACCTTTCACCAAAAGGGCTAGGAGGAGGGACACCCAACAGAGGAAAAATTCAGAGACGGTGCCCTCTCCATCGGAACTATTGGATATGGACATAAACAGTATGTCAGAAAGGGAATTCAGGGTAACCATTATTCAGGCAATGTCTAGGTTGGAGAAAACCATTAGTGACAACATAGAATCTCTAAGGGTGGAAGTGAGAGCCAACCTGGCAGGAGTTAAAAATGCTATCAATGAGATCCAATCTAATCTAAATACACTGACAACTAGGGTAACCAAGGCAGAAGATAGAATTAGTGATCTAGAGAACAAACTGACAGAGAAAAAGGATCAGGAGGAGACATGGACCAAGCAACTTAGAAGCCATGAAAATAGAATTAGGGAAATAAATTATGCCATGAAACGTTCCAACATCAAAATTATTGGGATCACTGAGGGGGGCGAAGAAAGAGAGAAGACTAGAAGATATAGTTAACAAATTGTCGATGAAAATTTTCCCAATCTGGGGAACAGAACAAGTGTTCATATCCTAGAGGCAGAAAGAACACCCACCAAGATCAAAGAATCTAGAAAGATCTCACAACACTTGATTGTGAAAGTCATGAATCATAATTTTAGACAAGGGCTTCTGAGGTCAGCTAGGGGGAAGGTTCATCAGAATAATGTCAGACCTGTCCACAGAAACCTGGCAAGCCAGCAAGGGGTGGCAAGACATATTCAGGGCACTAAATGAGAAGAACATGCAGCCAAGAATACTTTATCCATAAAGGCTGACATTCAAAATGGTTGGAGAAATAAAGAGCTTCCAAGACCAGCAAGGTTTAAAAGAGTATGTGATCACCAAGCCAGCACTACAAGAAATATTAAGGGGGGGGTTCTATAAAAGAAGAAAGAAACCAAGAGTGACATAGAACAGAAATTTACAGAGACAATCTATAGAAACAAAGAATTCACAGGCAACATGATGTCAATAAAAACGTATCTTTCAATAATCACACTCAACGTGAATGGTCTAAATGCTCCCATAAAATAGTACAGGGTTGAAGATTGGATAAAATGACAGGACCCGTCCACATGCTGCCTGCAAGAGACACATTTAGAATTTAAAGATACATCTGGATTGAAAGTGAAGGGATGGAGAACCATCTTTCATGCCAACGGGCCCCAAAAGGAAGCTGGGGTAGTGATTCTCCTATCAGATAAATTAGATTTTAAACTAAAGATAGTAGTCAGAGATAAAAAAGGACACTACATCATTCTCAAAGTGCCTATCCACCACGAAGATCTAACAATTGTAAATATTTATACCCCCAATATGGGAGCAACCAACTACATAAGCAAACTGTTAATCAAAATAAAGAGTCATACTGATATGAATACAATAATAGTAGGGGATCTTAACATGCCACACTCAGTAACAGATCATCCAAGCAGAAAACCAATAAAGAAACAAGGGCTTTGAATGACACATTGGACCAGATGGACCTCATAGATATATACAGAACATTCCACTCTAAAACAACAGAATACTCATTCTTCTCAAGCACACATGGAACTTTCTCCAGAATAGACCGCATACTGGGTCACAATTAGGGCTTAACTGATACCAAAAGATTGAGATTATTTCCTGCATATTCTCAGACCACAATGCTTTGAAACTGGAACTTGACCACAAGAAAAAGTTTGGAAGCAATTCAAACACTTGGAATCTGAAGACCACCCTGTTTAAGAATGTTTGGATCAACCAGGAAATCAAAGAAGAACCTGAACAATTCATGGAAACCAATGAGAATGAAGACACATTGGTCCAAAACCTATGGAATATGGCAAAGGCGGTCCAAAGGGGGAAATACATAGCCATCCAAGCCTCAGTCAAAAAAATTGAAAAATCCAGAATACACCAGCTCTCTTTACAACTTATAGAACTGGAAGATCAACAACAAATTAAGCCAACCCCACACACAAGAAGGGAAATAATCAAGATTAGAGCAGAGATCAATGAGATAGAAACTAGACACACAGTAGAACACGTCAACAAAACTAGAAGCTTGTTCTTTGAAAGAGTCAGTAAAATTGATAAACCACCGGCCAAACTAATCCAAAAGAAAAGAGAGAGGACCCAAATTAATAAAATTATGAATGAAAGGGGAGAGATCACGACTAATACCAAGGAAATAGAAACAATCATCAGAAATTATTATGAGCACTTATACATATCAACAGTTATATATATCAACAGTTATATAACTTATTGTTAAGCAACCTAGAAGAAATGGATGCATTCCTGGAAACCTATAAACTTCCAAGACTAAATCAGGAAGAAATTGACAACTTGAATAGACCAATACGGAGTAAAGAGTTGAAGCAGTGATCAAAAACCTCTCAAAAAACAAGAGCCCAGGACCTGACAGATGCCCTGGGGAATTCTACCAAACATTCAAAGAAGAAATAACACCTATTCTCCTGATGCTGTTTCAAAAATCAGAAACAGGGAAGCCTGGGTGGCTCAGTGGGTTAAGCCTCTGCCTTCGGCTCAGGTCATGATCCCAGGGTCCTGGGATCCAGCCCCACATCGGGCTCTCTGCTCAGCGGGGAGGCTGCTTCCCTCTCTCTCTGCCAGCCTCTCTGCCTACTTATGATCTCTTTCTGTCAAATACATAAACAAAATCTTTAAAAAAAAGATTAAAAAATAAAACAGAAACAGAAGGAAAACTCCCACTTTCTATGAAGCTAGCATAGCCCTGATCCCCAAACCAGACAAAGACCCCACCAAAAAGGAGAATTTCAGACCAGTACCCCTGATGAACATGGATGCCAAGATTCTCAACAAGATCCTAGCTAATAGGACCCAACAGTACATTAAAAAGATTATCCACCAGGACCAGGTGGGATTTATCCATGGGATGCAAGGGTGGTTCAACACTCACAAATCAATCAATGTGATAGAACAAATCAATAAGAGAAGAGAGAAGAACCACATGGTCCTCTCAATTGATGCAGAAAAAGCATTTGACAAGATACAGCATCCGTTCCTGATTAAAACTCTTCAAAGTATAGGGATCGAGGGAACATTCCTCAACTTCATCAAATCTATTTATGAAAAACCCACAGGAAATATTATTCTCAATGGGGAAAAGCTGACAGCCTTCCCTTTAAGATCAGGAACACGACAAGGATGCCCACTCTTGCCACTGTTGTTCAACATAGTACTAGACGTCATAACAACAACAATCAGACAACAAAAAGAAATAAAAGGCATCGAATTGGCAAAGAAGAAGTCAAACTCTCTCTCTTTCCAGACGGCATGATACTTCATGTGGAAAACACAAAAGACTCCACCCCCAAACTACTAGAACTCATACAGCAATTCAGTAATGTGGCAGGATACAAAATCAATGTACAGGGCACCTGGGTGGCTCAATGGGTTAAAGCCTCTGCCTTCAGCTCAGGTCATGATCTCAGGGTCCTGGGATCCAGCCCCACATGGGGCTCTCTGCTCAGCAAAGAGCCTACTTCCCCTTCCCTCTCTCTGCCTGCCTCTCTGCCTACCTGTGATCTCTATCAAATAAATAAATAAATAAATCTTGAAAAAAAAATCAATGTACAGAATCAGTTGCTTTCTTATACACTAACTGAAAATACAGAAAGGGAAATTAGAGAATCTATTCCATTTATTATAGCACCAAGAACCACAAGATACCTTGGAATAAACCTAACCAAAAGGGAAAGGATCTGTACTCGAGGAACTACAGAACACTTATGAAAGAAATTGAAGAAGACAAAAAAAGATGGAAAGCTCATGAATTGGAAGAATACACATTGTTAAAATATCTATACTGCCTATAGCAATCTATACTTTCAATGCCATCCTGAACAACATTCCACCAGCATTTTTTCAAAGTACTGGAACAAAGAATCTAAAATTTGTATGGGACCAGAAGAGACCCTGGATTGCTAAGGAAATGTTGAAAAAGTAAAACAAAACTGGGGGCATCACGTTGCCGGATTTCAAGCTTTACAATAAAGCTGTGATCACCCAGACAGCATGGTAGTGGCCTAAGAACAGACACATAGACCAGTGGAACAGAGTAGAGAGCCCAGATATGGACCCACAACTCTATGGTCAAATAATCTTCGACAAAGCAGGAAAAAATACACAGTGGAAAAAAGACAGTTTCTTCAATAAATGGTGCTGGGAAAATTGGGCAGCTATGTTTATAAGAATGAAGCTTGACCATTCTCTTACACCATACACAAAGATAAACTTGAGATGGATAAAAAACCTCAACATGAGGCAAGAATCTATCAAAATCCTAGATGAGAACATAGGCAGTAACCTCTTTGATATTGGCCACTGCAACTTCTTTCAAGACATGTCTCCAGGGGCGCCTGGGTGGCTCAGTGGGTTAAGGCCTCTGCCTTCGGCTCAGGTCATGATCTCAGGGTCCTGGGATCAAGCCCCGCATGAGGCTTTGGGCTCAGCGGGGAGCCTGCTTCCTCCTCTCTCTCTGCCTGCTTGTCTGTCTACTTGTGACCTCTGTCTATCAAATAAATAAATAAAATCTTTTTTAAAAAAAAAGACATGTCTCCAAAGGCAAAGGAAACAAAAGCAAAAATGAACTTTTGGGACTTCATCAAGATAAAAAAGCTTCTGCACAGCAAAGGAAACAGTCAACAAAACAAAGAGGCAACCCACGGAATGGGAGAGATACTCACAAATGACACTACAAAGGGCTGATATCCAAGATCTATAAAGAACTCCTCAAACTCAATACTCAAAAACCAGATAATCACATAAAAAAAAAAAACGGGCAGAAGACATGAACAGACACTTCTCCAAAGAAGACATACAAATGGCTATCAGACACATGAAAAAATGTTCATCATCACTAGCCATCAGGGAGATTCAAATTAAAACCACATTGAGATATCACCTTACACCAGTTAGAATGGCCAAAATTAGCAAGACAGGAAACAACATGTGTTGGAGAGGATGTGGAAAAAGGGGAACCCTCTTATACTGTTGGTGGGAATGCAAGTTGGTGCAGCCACTTTGGAGAACAGTGTGGAGATTCCTCAAGAAATTAAAAATAGAGCTTCCTTATGACCCTGCCATTGCACTACTGGGTATTTACCCCAAAGATACAGATGTAGTGAAAAGAAGGGCCATCTGTACCCCAATGTTTATAGCAGCAATGACCACGGTTGCCAAACTGTGGAAAGAACCAAGATGCCCTTCAATGGACAAATGGATAAGGAAGATGTGGTCCATATACACTATGGAGTATTATGCCTCCATCAGAAAGGATGAATACCTAACTTTTGTAGTAACATGGACGGGACTGGAAGAGATTATGCTGAGTGAAATAAGTCAAGCAGAGAAAGTCAATTATCATATGGTTTCACTTATTTGTGGAGCATAACAAATAGCATGGAGGACAAGGGGAGATGCAGAGAAGGGAGTTGAGGGAAACTGGAAGGGGAGGTGAACCATGAGAGACTATGGACTCTGAAAAACAATCTGAGGGTTTTGAAGGGGCAGGGGGTGGGAGGTTGGGGGATCCAGGTGGTGGGTATTGGAGAGGGCACAGATTGCATGGTGCACTGGGTGTGGTGCAAAAATAATGAATACTGTTACGCTGAAAAAAATAAAAAATTAAAAAAAAAAAAGAAACCACAAAGAGGCAACCCAGGGAATGGGAGAATATATTCGCAAATGACACTACAGACAAAGGGCTGATATCCAAGATCTATAAAGAACTTCTCAAACTCAACACTCAAAAAACAGATAATCATGTCAAAAAATGGGCAAAGACATGAGCAGACACTTCTCCAAAGAAGACATACAAATGGCTAACAGAGACATGAAAAATGTTCATCATCATTAGCCATCAGGAAGAGTCAAAGCAAAACCACAGTGAGATACCACCTCATACCAGTTAGAATGGCCAAAATCAACAGTACAGGAAATAACAAGTGTTATACAGGATGTGGAGAAAGGGGAACCCGCTTACATTCTTGGTGGGAATGCAAATTGGTGCAACCACTTTGGAAAACAGTGTGGAGATTCCTTAAAAAATTAAAAATATGACCCTGCAATTGCACTACTGGGTATTTACCCCAATGATACAGATGTAGTGAAAAGAAGGGCCATTTGTACCCCAATGTTCATAGCAGCAATGGTCACAGTCGCCAAACTGTGGAATGAGCCAAGATGCCCTTCAACAGACAAATGGGTAAAGAAGATGTGGTCCATATATACTATGGAATATTATGCCTCCATCAGAAAGGATGAATACCCAACTTTTGTATCAACATGGACGGGACTGGAAGAGATTATGCTGCGTGAAATAAGTCAAGCAGAGAGAGTCAATTATCACTTGGTTTCACTTACTTGTGGAGCGTAAGGAATAACACAGAGGAAATGGGGAGATGGAGAGGAGAAGGGAGTTGGGGGAAATTGGAGAAGGAGATAAACAACGAGAGACTGTGGACTCTGAGAAACAAACTGAGGGTTTTGGAGGGGAGGGGGGTGGGAGGTTTGGGTGAGCCTGCTGGTGGGTTTTAAGGAGGGCACATTATTGCATGGATCACTGGGTGTGGTGCATTAACAGTGAATAAAAAAAAACTTCACATATCAGTAATGAAGTGATTATAGAAAGTTATCTAAAAGTAATAAAGAAGTGCTATTTTCTGTAAAAAAAATAAAAAATAAAAAAATAAGTATGCAACCAAATAATGTATTTCCAAGATAGCTTGTTTGTAACGATCCCGAGCAAGTTTGTAGGGCAGATTCTTCTATCAGCCCAAAATGGCAATGTCTACAGAGCTACATGTGATTTTTCAGAAAAATCTCTCGCCTTTTTTAGCACCACCACTCTGGGTAGCAAACTTGATGCTAGTTTGTACATCTTCACTGCTGTCTAATGGATGTAAGGAAGAGGAGTTTTTCCTATTCAGTCAGGTAGCAGAAATAGAAGCCAGAGTCCCTGGGATTGAGGGCATCTAACTGAACGCTTCTGCTCCAGTAAAAAACAAAAGCAAACAAACAAAAAAACCTTATAGAGCAAAGCACGATAATCCTGGGGTCACCTGCTCTGTGCCTAGGGCAGCTGGGAGTCAATGGGCTGATTCCTTAGGGAAGCCCCAGAATCTAGACCCTCTCATGATACATACAGATATTTCAATACACTAAAAAGAAGCCTCCATGATTTAACTGACAAGGTCCCAATCCTGTGGTATCAGAGACAAGGAGAACGAATCAAGAAAGAATTAAAGTTTATACACTAGGAAAACTAGATAATCCGACAACAAAAGATGGGGAGGGTAGGCCTTCCTACTGCAGGGGATGGGGGTGGGCAGAAATACTTATTTTGGGGTGCCTAGATGGCTAAGTTGGTTAAGCGTCTGCTTCTGGCTGAGGTCATGATCCCAAGGTCCTGGGATGAGCCCTGCGTCGGGCTCCCTGCTCAGCGGGGAGTCCACTTCTCCCTCTCCCTCTGCCCTTCCTCCCACTCATGCTTCCTCTCTATCTGTCAAATAAATAAAATCTTAAAAAATAGTTATTTCTCCCATTTTATTCCCTGCTGAATATACAAAGATAAACGGTTGCCCTTGACCTCAGTGAGTTTGTAGTATGGAATTTTGCATATGTAAGCATGTCGGAATCAACACATTCCAAAGAAACTCCAGGATCCCACTGCAATACCCCCCAAAACACACACAGCCTTACCCATCTCAGCCAATGTCACCATCCACCCAGTTGTTGGGGCCAAAAATTTGCATTACCCTGATTCATCAGTTATCCCACAGTCAATGCCTCAGTAGTCATGGAAGTTAAAGCTTCAGAGTTTTCAAATTTTGATCCACTTCTCACTGCCATCCATCACATCCACCGGGGTTACCACCATCTGACAGACTAGTGCAGAATCCTCCCCACTGGTCCCATTCCACTCTCACCCTTGCACAAGTCAGGGTGACTTTTCCACCACGTAGATCAAATAGCATGCCTCACCTAAACCCTCCCAATGACCTGACAGTATACTTAAAAAGAAATTCCCATCTCTCTACCATGGCCCACAAGACTCTATATAATCCAGGGCTTTTGCCTTATTTCCTTCCACTTTCCTCCTTATACAAAATTCTTAGGGCACCTGGGTGGCTCAGTCAATTATGCATCCAGCTCTTGGTTTCAGCTCAGGTCATGATCTTGGTGTCGTGAGATCAAGAGTCTGCTTGAGATTCCCTCTCTTCCTCTCCCTCTTCCCCTCCCTCCTATTTCTCTCTGTTTCTCTCTCTGTCTCTCTCAGGCAAATAAATAAAACCCTTAAAAAAAATTCTTCAGGGGCGCCTGGGTGGCTCAGTCAGTTAAGCATCTGCCTTCAGCTCAAATCATGATCCCGGAGTCCTGGGATCCAGCCCCACAACATGCGCTCCCTGCTCAGCGGGGAGTCTGCTTCTCCCTCTCCCTCAGTCCCTCCCCACCCCATTCATGCTCTCTCTCTCACTCTGCTCTCTGTCAAATAAATAAATAAAATCTTTTTTAAAAAAGATCAAAGTGTTGCCCATGCTTTAATTGCTCTTGATCTTTCACATCTGAACATCACAGGTCTTCATTAAATTATACTTCCGGGATACCCCTAGCCTTGCCAGCCTTCAGGAAGGGCTTTTATCTATTACTAAAACTGGAAAGAACAACCCGGCTCGAACAATAAATGGATGCCCACCCAAAGCAAGGAAAAAGTGAAAGGCTATGGAGGGAATTAGGGTAATTTACCTGGGCCGTAGTCTCCTCAAGATCTTGCTTTAGGTAGCATCAATAGCTCCGAGGCCTGTGCTCACCTCTTCCTTCTGACACACCTGGAATAAAGAGATCCCCGGTGATTATATTTGAAAAGGCTCTGCAAAATTCTGTACCTAGGGGCGCCTGGGTGGCTCAGTCAGTTGGCTTCTCCCTCCGCGCCTCCCCCATTTGTGCTCACCTGCTCTGTCAAATAAAATTAAATTAAAATTTTTTAAAAACAAGTCTGTAGCTGTGTCTCCTCCCCCATCACCCCCAGGCTCCTAAGGTACATTAGTGTGGTTTGAGGAATAGCCATGCCATTTTGTTTCCCACAAACATGAATGTTGTGCCCATGTCCCTTTAGGGGGTAATTGCTCAGCCCCAAAACAGTTTCACACCAATTGTAGCTTCTATTCCCCTGGCATCTACCACTGAATGCTCACTGGAGAGAGGGTACCCAGGGAACAAGACCCATCCCCAGTATCCTAGGACCTGGAAGAAGTTCCCAGAAGCCCCCAGTCATTTAGTCTCACAAGGACAGGCTCTGTTGCTCAGGACTTCCTGGCTTTCCGGACTAATCACCCCTGTGAAAAGCATGCATTATCCTTCATCACGTTTGACAATTTGACTTTGGAACCAGCCATTGGCCTTTAAGACTTTTACATCCCAGTCTGTCACAGCACGAGGCCATACCCAAATGTGCCAAATTCACATTATTTGACATATTGTTTTATTTTTTTAAGATACTATTTATTTGATATTGAGAGTGAGTGAGACAGAGCACAAGCAGGGAGCAGAGGCAGAGGGAGAAACAGGCTCTTCATTGAGCAGGAAACTGAATGCAGGGCTTAATCCCAGGACTGGGATTAAGACCCAAGCCAAAGGCAGCCGCTTAATGGACTAAGCCACGAGGTGCCCTGACATACTGTTTTAAATAAAAGTTACTTAAGGAGCAGCCAATGCAGAAAGAACACTCTGACCCTGCCCACCTTTGTATCCAGAAAGCAAAAATAAAACTCCCATATTAAAGGTACCCTCCCTATATCAAGAGGTAGAGAGACATCCGTCTCACCAGAGACAGGAAATTCAGAGCCAAGAAGTCTATACAAACAACCCTTGTTACTTTTTAGTAATTTACTACTCCAGCCCAAATTCCATTTAGAATTCCTTACTAATTGAAGTTCCTGTTAACCTTCAAAATAAAACTGCCAGTTATTTTACCAACAAAAGAGGGTTTATTCGGGAATAGCAGAGAACTGCAATCTGAGACAAGCAAACTACAGTAAAACCATAGGTAAGTCCGTGGAATAAAGGAAAGGAACACTCTATTATAGAGGAAAAGAGGACGTTTTGAAGGCTGTCATAAATAAAAAGTCCATTGAAGTAAACTGAGAGTTGAAGTTTGCTTTTCGTTGGCTGGGCCATGACTCTTGTTGCCTGGGCCTTGGGGAGCCTTTCATCTTCCTCCATATCCCATAAAGTAGTACCCACGTGCTAGGTTTTGCTCTTCCCATTGGGTCTACAATTCACAATGAGGCGTAGTATATGAGAGTGCCCCCTGCTGGCCTCCCAATTCCATTCTAAGTGAGATTTCCTTTTATTGATTTTGCACACTCCCTAAATTTTCTTTGTCCTGTGGGTTCCTCCCAGGTTTATCATCTCTGCCTAAAAAGCGCAAAAAGTGCCTGCTTGGTCATTTCTTTAGGTCTCAATTTCGTTATTGGGCCTCCATGCGCACGAAATAAAACGTTGTTTTCTTTCTCCTCCTGTTAAACTGTCTGCTGTCCATTTAATTCTTAAACCAGTGGAAAGACCTTGAAGGGTAGAAGGAAAACTTCTGTCTTCCCCCAACATAGATCAATCAGCTTCAAAACACTGGGGCATACCTGTAGTCTGAAGATCAGGTTTGTTGACCCATTACAATAAGTGAGAACAATGGAGGAATTATGGGGCATCTCCCATGAATGGAAAAGGTAGTAATTACAGAGTTTGGGGGAGTGGAAGTGGAGTGTAAGTACATGATGGTCTGAACAAAGAGAACAAAGTTTCCTAGTAAGTAGAAAAGAAGTAGTCACTCAAACAACTTCTGGTTATATTTTATCAAATGCCTTTCAGTACATGTTATAATCATATAGGGTTTTTTCCCCTTTAATTTGTAGCTTTAATGGATTAGGTTAATATGTTTCCTGATCTTCAGCTTCACTGGTCCCTTCATGGTAGGGTGATTTCCTTGGATCCATTGCTGCAGTCTATTTGCAATTAAATGATACTTTTCTACAGCTTCCTTTCTCCCTCCTTCCTCTCTTCCTCTCTCCCTTCTTTCCTTCCTTCTTTTTGTATTGTATTATCATTGTCAGGCTTTTACATTAATGTTAGCATCAGAAAATAAGGAATGTCCATCTTTTGCTTTAAAAAAAAAGGTTCTTATATTTTGCATCTGCAACAACCTGGCGAAAAAATACTGTTTCCTGATCACTTGCAGCTGGCTTTATCTGTATCTGTTATCCCAAGTTGCTGGATGACAGGGCAGATTTTTTTACCTCCTTGATCTAGGCAATTTTTTACTGTATCACACCCAAGCCAGGCCTCTCCTGTGCCCCCCATAATTTGCCTGCCAATTGTTTCATGAAAATTAAGTCTTCCTCTAACTCTGATGAGGTAAAAAAAGTTCTAAGAGTACTAACAGCAGGAAAAGCAGAGGTCATCAGTACTTTGTAAATGAAGAAACCCAAGATCAAATGCTTTCTCTTGAGTCTTAACCATATTACAAGGACAAACTCCTACATGGGGGAAAAAAAAGTTACACTAGGAGAGAATTATCAAGGTGACTGACCAAGAGCCTAGTAAAGGCAGGGTCAATCAGACTAGAACGGAACTCGATTTTCCAGTTTTTCTACAGCATCAAAACTTTCACTAGAAGCAGATGAAATAATAGAGTTAACCCCTGCTGGCAACTGGAGAAGGTCTTTTATTATTGCCTGACAATTTGATTAAACAAAGAAAGCCCCAAGTTATTAGATTAGTTTGGGCCAACTGAATTCAGAGCCAAAGACAAATTACATTTGAAAGTCACTGACATTTGCACATTATTGGAAATCTGAGGCCATTTCTGCTGTCAGAGATGAGCAAGCACACAAACACTTGTGACACATGGGGAGGGCGGGGAGCAGTACTGCTGTATCTTCTCCTTATTCCAAGTCAAGACCAAGAACTTGCTTGGAAAAATAAATCATTCTGGAGTCTCATCCCAACTCGGTCATGTGCTAACTCTATGTTCTTGGGCAACTACACCTCCAACGCTCCAGTTGTTGGAGTTATGAAGTAGGGATGCCACTTCAAGATGCCTCACGGTGAGGAGCACCTGGGTGGCTCACTCGGTTGAACGTCCGACTCTTGGTTGCAGCTCAGGTCATGTTCTCAGGGTCCTAGGATCGAGCCCTACTGGGTTCCCCACTCAGTGGGGAGTCTGCTGAAGATTCTCTCTTCTTTCCATCTCCCTCTGCCCCTCCCACTGCTCACGTGTGTGAGAGCCCATATGTACACGTATGCACGCGCTCTCTCCCTCTCCCTCTCTCTCTCTCATTCTAAAATAAATAAATAAATATTTTAAAAAGAGAGAGGCTTAAAAGATGCCTAAAGATGAAATGACAACAAAAGTGGAAACACTCTGTGAGCTGTACAACACCACACAATGTAAAGTTATTATTGGCAATGGGTCAAGACCCTGATCCATCTGAGGCAAGTCTTAATGCCAAGAAGAAGGCCAGGCAGCACCAATTTCAAGATAAATCCTACGTTCCAGGGATAATCCACATATAATATAAATCACTTTTAGAAGTTGGTAGAGTAAGGGCGCCTCAGTGGCACAGTGGGTTGAGCATCCAACTCTTAGTTTCAGCTCAAGTGGTGATCTCAAAGTCAGAGGATCCAGCCCCTCATCGGTCTCCACACTTACTGTAGAGTCAGCTTAAGACTCTGTCTCCCGCTCTCTTTCCCCCTCCCTCATATATATATATATATATATATATATTTTTTTTTAAACCAAAAGAAGTTGTTAGAGCAGTTTCTGAGCAATCCTCTTGATTACACTCATAGTCCCGCACTGAAAGTTAATTGTACTCAGGAAAGAAATGACCTGTGAGGAAACCAAAGTGTATCTTGAATCCCTGATCTATGGTTGTCCCATACAGTGAGCACCTCTACAAAACAAGTTTCCTCAGATCCAATTTTAATGTCTGGTTTCTCACTGGCCCGAGTAGTTAAGTATCAGGCTTGAGCTTTCTAGTTTAAAAGCTGAATGGCAGGGGTGCCTGGCTGGCTCAGTCACAAGAGCACATGACTCTCAGGGTCTCAGGGTCGTGAGTTTGTGCCCCACATTGGGCATAGAGATGACCTAAAAATAAATAAACTTTTAAAAAAAGAAATAAGGGCACCTGGGTGGCTCAGTTGGTTAAGTGACTGCCTTCGGCTCAGGTCATGATCCCGGAGTGCCGGGATCAAGTCCTGCATCAGGCCCCCAGCTCCATGGGGAGTCTGCTTATCCCTGACCTTCTCCCCTCTCATGCTCTCTCTCTCTCTCTCTCTAAAAAAAAAAAAAAAGAAGAAAAGAAAAGAAATAAAACCAGGATGCCTGGGTGGCTCAGTCATTAAGAATCTGCCTTCTGCTCGGGTCATGATCCCAGAGTCCTGGGATCAGTCCCCGTGTCAGGCACTCTGCTTGGCGGGAAGCCTTCTTCTCCCCTACCCACTCCCCTTGTTTGTGTTCCCTCTCTCCCTTTGTCTTTCTCTGTTAAATGAATAAACAAAATATTTTTAAAAAATAAAAAATAAATAAAACTGAATGGCAGACAAAAGATTTTGATGTAGAAGTTTAAATTCATTTAAGAATAAAAGAAAAAAAACAAGAGAGATAAAAATCAAAAGTGCCTGGATTCACTGTTGTATCTGTTAAATCATTCTACTACAACTTAACTCCCAGCAATTTTATACACTTCCCACACACTGACTACACTTGGAAATGTCACATTTCATCTTAATCTAGGATCAAGCAAAACTGACCCTCTGCTCTAAGTCGCAGTTAACCACTTTCTTACTCGACTGGACCACTAGTTCCCAAAGACCAAAGGTTGACAGGAGAAGAAAAGAATAAACAGAAGAAAGGAAAAGAGAGAAAGAACCAGCTTACCTAAACAAAACACCAACACAATGAAGAGGTACCTACCTTGAGGACATTCAGAAAACTGTAATGATGCATGGCTATACTCTTTATATAGACTGGCTTCCAGAGCTGCAGGTTAATACCAGCACTTAGCACACGTTTTTATCTCATTAAACAGGTGTTCCCTTTAATTTTTTGTTTAAAGTAGGCTCCACGCCCTGAGCAGAGCCCAAAGTGGGGCTCAGACTCATGACGGTGAGATCAAGACCTGAGCCAAATCAGGAGTTCAGCGTTCAACAGACTGGGCCACCCAGGGGCCCATCTTTTTTGATTTTTGGCTCAGAGCTACTCCTTAGAAAATCCTAGCCATCTAAAGAAAAACAAATCCTAGCCATCAATAGCCTACTATGGGAAAAGCTGATGAAATCCTACTCAAGTCCATAGTTTAGTTAGTAGGATTATATGAATGTTGACTTCTTATTTTTGACATATGTACATAGTTATGTAAGATGTTCACATTGGAGGTAGCAAGGTAAAAAGTACACAGGAACTCTGTATTATCTTCCCAATTTTTCTCTAAATTTATTAAAAAAAAAAAAACACACAGCAACCAAACTGTTCCCTGGCACTGTATTCTGCAAAGCAAGGGTTGGCCTCCCACAGCTGGGTATGCTTTCCCTTGTCAGCTGCACTGCCTCCATGGTCAATTCTGGACTATGAAGCAGCATCCAATCCAGACTACACCTCTGGAAAATGGCTTCCTTGATGAGGAGGAATACTTCTAGGTGCATGGCTCTGTCCACGATTGGAGGGAACAAAGAGCTCTGAGAGACTTGTCTCTGCCTTTCTCACTCCCACCCGTCCAGCGTGAACTGGATTCTAGAGTCCATCTAGAGAGCCTCAGGAGGAATGAGAAGATTGCTGGAGAAACCTCTGCTACTGGAAAGACTGTTAGCCCCTACTCTCCTCTTGCAAATGCTCCATTCAAGAAAGCCCATCTGCCACTCCACTGCTCATTTGGGACAAATGCCAACAGGGTGACTCACAGGCAGAGTTCTCCTCTGACACTCATTGGCAGTCTCTCTTGATGGCTAGATTTCCTGCTTAAGCAGATCTCATGGCGCTTGGCAATATCCTTAACACCCTTGAATTGAAGCACTCCTACTAAGAATTCATAATGATAATCCAATGACAAGATCCTTATTAAAGACCTTAGTGGGAATTTTACTAAGTGGAGGTATTTTGTGCTAGATGACTTTTAGCTAACTACTTCCTTAAGATGGTAGATTACTTATCCCTCCTTGTCTTAAGGTTCTGCCTCAAGTTTGGGATATTAGTATTATATTAGTATTAAAGCTAACATTCTCTACTACACAACCTCAATACATTCTGTAGCTTTTAATATGTAAAGTAATTTTTATTTTTTAAATTTATTTGAGAGAAGGAGGGGCAGACTCCACGCTGAGCATGAAGCCCCATGACGGGCTCAATTCCATGGCCCTAAGATCATGACCTGAGCCAAAATCAAGACTCAGACGCTTAACCAACTGAGACACCAGGGCTTAGGCCCCTAAAGGAGTTTTAAAACCTCTTGGTTAGGTCTTGCTTATTGGCTAGCTCTGTTATAAGCTGTCCATGTAACTCAGTGACAGCTTTTTAGTGGAAAGGTAAATATCTCAGACTAAGTCAATCAACTGTTCCCAATCGCTTAAAAACTTGATTCTTTATCCATCTGATATATATAGAAGGACAACCATATAAAGACACAATGAATAGGGGGAAAAACAGGGTAAGCTAATGTTTTATATCATTCACCAGAAGATGCAAGGGGTGCTGGGATAATCATGAAGGACGAGACAAGCTCCCTGACCTCATGGAGCTTACAGACTTGTAGGGGAGAAAGGGTAAAATCTGTTCAACACGGACATCAAAATAATGATGTGGTCATAGATGCTGCACATTAGAGTAAGGCAGAAGGCAGGAGAAATCTACCTTGGAATGGACTGTAAGGAGAGGCTTCTCTGGGAAGATGGCATTTGAGCTGAGACCTACAGAAAAGAAAGCAGCAGCTCGGCCAAGAGGGAAGGCAGAAATCTGCCACAGCTCACAGAAACCTCTGGGGAGGGAACACTGGGCACATGGAGCAAGTGAAAACAAGTAGGGCAACAACACACCAAGCAGGAGTAAGTGGCCCACGACTGGCGGAGAGGTAGGATTAGGGACAAGGGATGTGGGGCCCTGCAGGTCATGGGATGCACATGTTTCTGTTCCAGGTACAAACAGAAGCCAAGGAAGAGCTTCAAGCTAGAGGGGTGACATGATCTGTTTCAAGAAGGTTCCTTTTGGGCCACTTGGGTGGCTCAGTTGGTTAAGCATCTACCTTCACCTCAGGTCACGATTCTGGGGTCCTGGGATACAGTCCCGAGTCAGGAATCCCTACTCAGCAGGGAATCTGCTTCTCCCTCTCTTCTTCTGCCCCTGCACACCCCCAACCCCACCCCCGCTCATGCGCTCCCTCTCTCTCTCCCTCTCTCAAAGAAATAAAGAAAATCTTGTTAGCGGTGCCTGGGTGGCTCAGTGGGTTAAGCCACTGCCTTCGGCTCAGGTCATGATCTCAGGTTCCTGGGATCGAGTCCCGCACCGGACTCTCTGCTCGGCAGGGAGCCTGCTTCCCTCTCTCTCTCTCTCTCTCTCTCTGCCTGCCTCTCTGCCTACTTGTGATCTCTCTCTGTCAAATAAATAAATAAAATCTTTAAAAAAAAAACAGAAAAGAAAATCGTTTTTAAAAAATGGTATTCAGGGCACCTGGGTGGCTCAGTGGGTTAAGCCGCTGCCTTCGGCTCAGGTCATGATCTCAGGGTCCTGGGATCGAGTCCCGCATCGGGCTCTCTGCTCAGCAGGGAGCCTGCTTCCCTCTCTCTCTCTCTCTCTCTCTGCCTGCCTCTCCATCTACTTGTGATCTCTCTCTGTCAAATAAATAAATAAAATCTTAAAAATATATATATATTAAAAAATGGTATTCAGTGGGTTAAAGCCTCTGCCTTTGGCTCAGGTCATGATCCCAGGGTCCTGGGATCGAGCCCCACATCGGGCTCTCTGCTCAGCAGGGAGCCTGCTTCCTCTTCTCTCTCTGCCTGCCTCTCTGCCTACTTGTGATCTCTGCCTGTCAAATAAATAAATACAAAATCTTAAAAAAAAATCACAGTGTTCTTTTTAGTAATGAAGACCAAAGCTTAAGGATAACACATCTTGCGCCTGATTCATGCTTCTAGTAAAACAGCAGAACCAGAATGTCAGCCCACATCTGTCTAGTTCCAAAGCCGGTCTGTGCTCTCTCCTTTGTTCCACGCAGCCCACAAGGAACCTACAAACCACTGAGGGTATTCAAATCTTAGCACAAATGTAGATATTTATGCCACCAAGGTTTAGAAGTACTATAAAATGGCCCTCTCCCCCTCTTTGGCAGCAGGGCGGCTCAGTTAAGCGTCTGCCTTCAGCTCACATCATGATCTCAGGGACCTGGCACCGAGCCCCAGGCCAGGCTCCCAGCTCAGCAGGGAGTCTGCTCTGCTTCTCCCTCTCTCCCTGCTTGTGTGTGCTCTCTCTCTCTCTGTCAGATAAATAAATAAAATCTTTTTAAAAAATCAAGGCATATGGTCATCCCTCAAAATTTTCAGCCAATCTTGATAGGAAGGTAAGACTAGGGAAGAGTCATTGAAAGTCAGTCTCTCTTCCTCCCCAACACCTTGGACCTTTCATCACATCCACCAGGAAAAAAAAAAAAACCAGGACTCTGGCATTACCACAAGATAGACAGGCCATGGTAACAAGAAGCACATATGTTCAATTGTGTGGGACTACAAATCAGTTTTGCTGGCAAGTACTGAATCTTTGAGGTTCCCTAAAGCACGACATAAACCCGATACTAAATTAAGTAAACGTATTTTTTCTATGGGAAAGGAGGGGTAGGTTTGGGTCTTGCTATGTTAAATATGATTTTAGCTAAGTACAAATTTCAGGAGCAGTGATAAGGTGTTAAAATCCATAGGAAGTTTTTTGCCTCTGGTGAAGCAGGGAGTCCCTAGGGGTTATCATTTATCATTCAAACAAAGAAAGGGCAAAGCAAATTATTTCTGGCTTTTTTAATATTATGAAGGTGGCACAACCTTATGAAAATTACACATTTTAAATGCAGAGTTTCTAGCAATTCCACAAAACCTGGAGATGTTGAATCTTTATTCTCTCTGACTTGCTCGTCTCCTTGCTCTCTGTGTCTCACAAGATCAAGTCAGACTTTTGGAAGGACCCAAGGACTCCTTTCTCACCCCCACTCCCTATCATAGTGGATCGTTGCATTAGTTAACCTAGCACTGAATAAAAATTAATCCCAAAACCTGATAGCGTCAAACAACAAATATGTAAAAGTTTCTGTGTCAAAAATTTGAGAAGGGCCTAGTGGGTGGTTCTGATTCAGGGTCTGCCCTGAAGTCACAGTCAAGGTGCTGGCCAGGGTTAAAGCCAGCCTATACTGAAAGAGAAGTAAAGCCTGTGGCTAAAGGATCCAACTCCAAGCTCGCTCATGTGGCTATTGGACAAAGGACTTAGCGCACACCTCATGGGTCATACCATAGGGCTAGTTGTGTCCTCACAACACGGCAGCTGCTTTCCCCAAAAGGCAATGATCCATGACAGAGAGAAGAAAAGAGGAAACTACAGTGCAATTACAACGCAGTCTTGGGAAGTTAGACAGCATCACTCCTGCCATGTTATTCATTAGAAATAAGTCTCTACGTCCAGCTGACACTCAACGAGGAAGAAATTCAACTCCACATCTTAAAAGGAGGAGCACCGGAGAATTTATGGGCCTATTTTGCAAACACCATTACCACCCACAACAAAAACAAGTGCCTTTCTCTGCGCAGCAGAGGAAGTTTCTATTAAATATTACTAGTGTCCTGTGGTTGCCAGTTAACAGTAGTTGAGTTGCTTAGTAAGAAAACAAAATAATGGTGACCTACTCTATCATGTGGGACATCATTTTGATGCAATTGTGGCCATCATCACGATCAGGCAAGCTATCCCAGAATCCCAGAGGTTACAGAACAACAAGAGTCACAAACCAAATTATGATAAAAATAACAAATACATAGTTTATTTAATCGGTACCAGAGGGAAGAGATAGGATAGTTCAATAGACTTAGAATAAGATACAAGCAGGGTGGAAGGACCACCCATCTAAATCCTTAGAATGTTCTCCTCTTTCTCTTCTCTCCACCTCTCCCTCTCTCCAACCCCCCACCCACATTAGCCTTCCCTCACTGATGGTGTAGTTATAAATCACAGACTGAAGATTCCTGACACCAATGGTATGCACTTGTTGGAAAGCTGCAGGGACAAAGAAGTGAGGACACAGAGCTTGTCAATAAGCCTACTCGACACCAATGAGATTCATCTGTTTTTCTTGGGAAGAACACATATGAGGCCATAAATGTACCCTACAGGATGTTTGTTACCAATGGGTGGCCAATTTGGGGTGACAGAACTGTCAACCAGAGGCAGCATGATCGTGACTGGGTCTTCATCTTGCCATCACCACCCTCTATGCATAAGAACAGTCTTGCCTGTTTGATTATATATTCCATTTATCTTAACTTTTAACACAACTTTTTTAAAAGATTTTATTTGTCAGAGAGAGAGAGAGAGAGCACAAGCAGGGGAAGCAGCAGGCAGAAGGAAAAGCAGGCTCCCCACTGAGCAGGGAGCCTGATATAGGGCTATATCCCAGGACACCGGGATCATGACCTGAGCCGAAGGCAGACGCTTAACCGACTGAGTCACCCAGGCTTCCCATAACCCATCTTTGAGATGAGTAACTTACTACCCAAATGTAAAACCCCTTATAATTCAGCATCTGTGTGGGCCAATAAAGAATTTTGCCTGTTATTTTATGAGCTGCTAGCTTACTATTTATGCTTACCATTTGTTATGACTTTCATCTATCCCATTTACTTTCTTTTCTACAGCAGAACTGAACCACTGAATTAGACTAAAAATATGAATGACAGCAGTTGTTTCATTCTCCAGTATTACCCACGCTCCTCATTTTCCACCATTCCTAAAAGCAGACAGCCCGTTCTTAACTGGGGTACCCTGTTTTCTCCCAATATGGATTCAGATTGTATGATCTCTAAATTTCTTTTTTTTTAAGATTTTATTCATTTATTTGACAAACAGAGATTACAAGTAGACAGAGAAGCAGTCAGATAGAGGAGGAAGCAGGCTCCCCGCTGAGCAGAGAGCCCGATGTGGGGGTCGATCCCAGGACCCTGGGATCATGACCAGAGCGGAAGGCAGAGGCTTTAACCCACTGAGCCACCCACATTGTATGATCTCTAAAAGAAATGAATGGGAACACTTACGAGAGGTGCTTAGGTCACTGAGCAATGGAGCTGCTTGGATGACAGCTCTCCTGGACAACAGTAGGTCTTGCTATTCATATTCACATCACCTACCCCCTGCTACTGCCTATTGACCAACCAGTGAAAAACACCAAGGTCTACCCAGAATAATGCAGGATACTTAGCGGATGAATTCAGGAACCAGACAGGATCCAGAGAGCCTCTTACGTGAGTTCTCTGGAAACAGATGCCATGACAGAGTTTGCGGTGCAAGATGCTTACTAGCAATTAATATGTTTGAAAGGAAGGGGGAGCAGAAGGAGAAGCTGAGGTACAGAACACGCCTGATACAGCCTCATTCAATCCGAAGGGAATCTTTGAAGACAGAATTGCCTGCCAAGGAGCGAGCGACTGTCTGGCTCCATCAGTAGAGCATGTGACTCCTGATCTCGGGTTTTAAGTTCAAGCCCCATGCTGGGTAGAGTGATTACCTAAAAATAAAATCTTAAAAAATACTGTACACCAGTGTTGTCTCCCATCCAGCCAAAATCACAGGGCCTTTAGACCAACCACTGCCTCCCTCAGCCATCAGATGTGGGCGGTCCTGGAAGGGCCTGACCTCCACAAGGCTGCTCTTCAAAGATGAGGTCAACCCTGGAAGTGCTCAGAGAGCTGGAAGCTGCCTGCTGACTGCCCTCCTCACCACCGGGTAGCAAATCTTTCCTTGGAGAAGGATCCAGGCAGCACATCTCTGCGTTGAACACAGAGGTAGAACATTCCCTGTGAAATGGGATGTGGTTTTCTTGACAAGGAGGAGAGAGGATTCAGACAGAGATTTGAAGCAGAGGCCAAACATAATAAGGGTAGAAAAGCCAACTGGCAGGGAGGGGAAGCTGGCGAAGCATGGCCTTTTCCAGGGGAAGACCAAGGTCTCTGTACATCTCTCAGGAAATGACAAGTCAAATGAAGCGAGAACTTTGATTTCTATCTCTGCTCTCTATTCCTCTTTTCTAAAAATGCTTTATCCCTTTAGGGACACAGTAGCCAGAGAATATCCCTCATATCTCTGAGAGAGAAAAACAATGGGGATTTCAGGCCCTGGAAATCTTCCCACAGTTAAGCCAGATGCCACAGGACGCACTAAGCCTCTTAAAAAAATGTTTTGGAAAGAACATATGCCAAAAATAATACCAAGCCTTCTTCTGGGTGTATTTACAAATAAGCAAATGATACCTCTTAAGGAAGGGAGGGACCCCAGTGAAATCCTGGTTTACTTAACAAACTTCCCATATTGTGGACTAAAGTAGCTTTTTCTGAAATGTTCGCCTACCAGAGTAAAAGTCTAACCTATGTTCTAAATTTTCAGTTCAGCCACAGGTTCCTATCCAGAGTGGGTGGATTAGTCAGGACACAGAAGGGAGTAATCCCTAAACTCTCAGGAACTTAACAAAAGATTATTTCCCATTCAAATAAGACAGCAACACTCAGAGGGAGACTGTGCTACACGAGTAAGCCCCTCAAGTAATAAGACCTCCACCATCTTGTTTTACAATTCGGAAAACACATCTTCCACTCAGTTCCACATGAGACTCATGATCTGGAATCCAGTCACATACACGAAACCTAAACGCAATGGAATTTGGGGATTGGAATCTTCTTGTGTATCTGGATCCTAGAAGGTGAAAGGGGATTTGGTGAGCACATAGTGTGGCCTCTGACACAATGAGAACAACTGGCTGTCAGGTTCTGCACAAGAACCTGGTGAACCCCCAAACCCACTGGTCAGGTGCTCTTACTTTTGTCTGGGTTGAGTATTCTCGGACATGGAACTGCATACTAACAACACTGAGTAACTGCTTCTGGAAAGAGGACATTAAATTGTATTTTGGAGACAAATTGGCACCTAGCTTATCTATAGACCTTGAAATTGTTGAGGTATAAAATGGAGAGCACAGGGACATCTGGGTGGCTCAGTTGGTTAAGGGTCTGCCTTCGGCTCAGGTCATGATCCCAGGGTCCTGTGATCAAACCCCACATTGAACTCCTTGCTCCATGGGGAGTCTGCTTCTCTCTCTCCCTCTGCCTGCCACTCCCCCCGCTCGTGATTGATCTCTCTCTCTCTGACAAATAAATAAAGTATTTTTTAAGAAATAATAAGCATAACTAAAAAACTCCATTAATATGTTCAGGCACTAATAATATTTTAGAAGGAGTCTTGACCATTTCAAGAAAACCAGACTCAAGGGGACTGGTGGTCTGGCAAAACACCAAGGAGCAAGATAACCGATTCCTCAGAAGATAAGATAGCTCCCTGAGGTAGTTTCTGTGAACTATCTTTTAAATCTAAGAGTAAACAGAATGTTTCCAGGACATTCATGCCATCTGAACACATGGATATATACGGCATCTGAATATCTTTTATTCACTCTCTCTTTCTCAGTTCAGTAAAACCATGATGAGAAGTTGAATCACTGTACTATACACCTGAAATGAATGTAACATTGTATGTCAATTTTGCTCAATGTAACATTTTACAGTGTAATACTGTGTCAATTTTACTCAAAATTTATTTTTGATAAAGTTTTTTTAAAGATTTTATTTATTTATTTTGTCTGAGAGAGAGCACGTGCACATGCACATGTGCAAGCATGACGGGGGAAGGGGCAGAGAGAGAGAGGGAATCTCAAGCAGGCTCTGCGATAAGCATGGAGCCTGACTCAGGGCTCGAGCCCACAACCTGTGAGATCATGACCTGACCGAAACCAAGAGTTGGATGTTCAGCCGACGAGTCACCCAGGGGCCCCCAAATAAAAAAAAATTTAGGGGCGCCTGGGTGGCTCAGTGGGTTAAGCCGCTGCCTTCAGCTCAGGTCATGATCTCAGGGTCCTGGGATCGAGTCCCGCATCAGGCTCTCTGCTCAGCAGGGAGCCTGCTTCCCTCTCTCTCTGCCTACTTGTGATCTCTCTCTGTCAAATAAATAAATAAAATCTTTAAAAAAATTTTAACGCAAAATATGAACAAATAAAACCATGATAGACAGGTACCAGCACGTTTTCTCACTGAAACAAGTAGATGATTTACTTTCACTCTGCAAATATTCTAGGTACTCAAGCCTAAATATCTGCAAGTTGCTACAGTAAGAGACTTTGCTTAGTGGAGGCCTCAGCAACCAGTTATATTCAGCCAAGATTAGTTTTCTGCCGCCAACGCAATTGAAATTTTTTTTTAACAACGTTTAGAAGTTTTCCCTTTTTGCTTTAAAAAAATCCTGACTTTTGCTCCCTTAGCGGGTGACTCTTTGGGTTGCTACCCAAATCTGTGTATCTCGAATTCCAATTCTTTAATCCCAAATGAAAGTTCTCGCTAAATTATTGCCTCCTGACAACTCAGATTGACAAGTTCATGCATCATGAACCTTACTTCGTATAGAAGGATATAGGTAATTAAATAAATGGCTTTAACAAAATCATGTACATGCCATTATTGGAGGAGAATTAAAGGAATATGTGGCAGGAATACTTAAACTAGAGAAGGCAATCAAGAAAGGTTTCTTGTAGGAAGTGATTTTTCAGCCAGATAGAGGATGCTGCAGATCATTAAGATAACAGAGGGGGTGCCTGGGTGGCTCAGTCGGTTAAGCATCTGCCTTCAGCTCAGGTCATGATCCCAGGGTCCTCAGATTGAGCAAGGCATCAGGCTCCCCAATCAGTGGGAAGCCTGCTTCTCCCTCTCCCATTCCCCCTGCTTGTGTTCCATCTCTCGATGTCGCTCTCTCTGTCAAATAAATGAATAAATTCTTTAAAAAGAGAGATAATAGAGGAAATGGAGCAGTTATGGTCAGGAAAATGAACAAATTTACTCAAGACCTGCTGCGTGAACTTCTAGTGCCTACATTCAAGTGATGACATTTTGGTGGCAGTCGGAAGAATCTTGTCTGGAGCTCACATGACAGATCTGACTTGGGAGTTCTCACCCTGTGTTTGGTAAAGGAAGCCAGAGGACAAAGTGAGTTCAACTGCTCAGAGAACACATAGTAAGAAGAGAAACTGCCGAGGGCAATGTCATGAAAGACTGAAAAAACACCCTGAAACAAGTAGAAGAAAAGGAGTCAGAGTGCTGCCAGAAAAGCAGGTAGAAACCCAAGAGCATGGTGCTCCCTCTAGAAGCAAAATCGAAGAGCGCTTCATGGAAACGGGGAACAAGGAGCGCTGTTGAAAGCCAAAGAAAATGACAACTAAGAAATGTGCACTCGATTAGCAATAAGCAGCTGATTGATAAATGGAAAAATCAAGATTGAGCCGAGTACAGAGCCAGAATACAAATCGGTAAGGATTGGGAGCTGAACTTGGAAAAACATCAAGTACAAGCAACTTGCTCTAGAAGTCTGGCTGTGAAAGGGGGTCGAGAGAGCTAGAGAATGAGATAACAAGGAAATGAGAAGGAATTGAAGAAGCAAGAGGTGAAACAGGATGGGACAAAAAGAAACCTTTTCATATAAGCCTAGGTGAGGACAGCCGCCAGGGAAACGCGCTCTTCACAGGAAAGAAAGTGCTCCAGAAAATGAACAGTTATTACAAACTTATATACTTTTTTACATCTTGTAAAAACTTGGAAGTTTATAGACTGGCATACAGGGAGGAATCAGGAGTTTTAACATCTAGGAAAGCAGGGAGTAGGAGCACTGATGGCTATCTCAAGGACAAGATGGGTTTTCCTTTATGCCACTCATTCACAAAGTTGGTGCACAACCTATGCATCGCGGGCCATAAAACGGGCTTTTGGTTTAGACAAAGTTTATGTACAGTTATGCTGACTTAGAAGGTAATCTAAAATGGCTTCCCTTCGATCTCAGGCTTTTGGGAGTTTTTTTCTTGCATCACTCTTTAATGGGAGAAACTTAAGCACGTTTACATTTTGATGGAAAGAGAGCATAAAAAAGAAAATGTTAAAAATAATGGCGGGGGGGGGGGGGGCGGGAAATGCAGAGATGGAGAGGAAGAGAATAAAAATAGCCAGAAATGATAGGAATTGAAAAAACAAGCCCAAGGTGGAGTGATCAAAAAATGGTAATAAAGGAGTCATTTGACAGCAAACCAAATTTTATTTCAGCTTCAACCTCTCTCAGGAATGTCACCTCGTGACAGTGGATCTGAAATTCCCTGATCAGCACTAGGGAGGCATAATCTGCAGGTTAAAAACACTGTTGTTTTCTTCCCTACGCCACCCCCACCCCCAAAAGCAGCCCCCCCGGGGCCTGAAACAATCCTTTTTATTTTGCCAGTGACTTCCTTTCTCTGCCCTCCTGCCTATAAACACCTTCCATTTTGTACAACTCCTCAGAGCATCTCTCCGCCTGCTGGATGAGACGCTGCCCATTTCCTGAACCGCTTAATAAAGCCCATTAGATCTCAGATTTACTTGGTTGAGTTTTGTTGTTTCACAATACTAAAAGAGAGCACAGGTTCTACTAGAACTGGAAGGAATGAGGGGCACCTGGCTGGCTCCAATGGTGGAGTATACAACTCCCGATCTTGGGGTTGTGAGTTCTAGCCCCACCCTGGGTGCAGAGATTACTTACAAATAAACAAACTTTTTTTTACAAAGTGCCACCTGATCGTAAAGTATATTGTTTTATTTGACAAACATTCAGCTAGTACTAGAGTAGATATTACGAGGAAACTTCAATGAAAAACATAATGCCTTAATTTTATGAACGGGGGCGGTGGGGAGAGCACCCCCCCCCCCAGTAAATGGCAGCTCCACCATTCCACCATTGATCTAGTTGCTCTGAAAAGAAACCCAGGAATCAGCCTGAACTCCTGCCTTCCCCTCAGCTGTTCTCTGCCACCTTCCTCCCCTCTGCATGCACGTGCAAAAGTACGCAGGTACGCACGTACGCACTGTGCACATAAAGCGCATGCGCACGTACGCAAGTGCTCACGCAAGCACATGTACAGGTAAGCACGCGCTCATGTAAACACATGCACACATATGCACACGCACACAACAAACAACTCACTGGGAAGCCCTGTCAATTCTAATTTCAAAACAGGTCTGGAATGTGACTGCTATTTCCATCTCCATTACCTCAACCTTGGTCCACACCACCAGTACTTTTCATATGCACTACATATGCATTATTCTGTTAAAGAATTTTTTTAAAAAATCAACTGAGTAAAGGTTAAAGGATTATTTGGCTTTATTCAGTCGTTCAATTGGGCGGCATCCAGTCTAGATAGTAGAAAGGCGTTCTAAAGAACTATACAGGCAAGAGATTTTATTAGCGAAGGGAGTAGGAAGAAGGAAGGTAAAAGTCGGATTGGTTTTTGCAAGACTATTTTCCTCACAGGGGGTGGTAGGGATTTATCAAGCCGATCACCTAACTTGTGTTACTCAGGCAATTCCTGATTGGCTAGTTTAAGATTCCAACTCGGGGGCAGCCAGAACTCTTGAGGCTCAGTTTGGTGACATGCGGCTTAGCAATGAGCAACTCCATTCCTGCTGTGTAGTCTTTTAACACCCCCTAACTTGTCTTCTCTTCATATCCATTCCTATCTCTTTCCACCCACTTTCCACACAGGGGCTAAAACATAGATCACATCATTATACGTCCCTATGTACAATCTCCCAACTGGGTCCAGCTGCTCAGAAAATAAAATCCAAAATCCTCGCCATGCCCTGTAAGACCATGAATATTCTCCTTCTCACCTTTCCAAATTCATCCTTACTACCTTTTCCTTGTTCAAAACACCTCCTCCACATGAGCCCCATCTAAGTTCCTAGAATATGCTACATTCTATTATCAACTCCCAGCCTTTGAGCTTCCTGTTTCTCTGCACAGGGAATGTTTCCCCTAGCTTTTTGCATGGCTTTCTCTTACTCAACTTCAGTCTCACTCTCGAAAAACACATGTCTGGGCAATTCCACGAAAAGTGTCTCACTTTCCTCCCTAGGGAAGCCTGGCTGGCTCAGTTGGTAGACCATGAGGCTCTTGATCTTGGGGCTGGGAGTTTGTGCCCCATGTGGGGTGTAGAGATTACTCAAATAAGTTAGTTTTTAAAAAATAAAAATGGGGCGCCTGGGTGGCTCAGTCATTGGGTGTCTGCCTTCCGCTCAGGTCATGGTCCCAGAGTCCTGGGATCGAGCCCCACGATGGGCTCCCTGCTCTGCAGGAAGCCTGCTTCTCCCTCTCCCACTCCCCCTGCTTGTGTTCCCTCTCTCACTGTGTTTCTCTCTGTCAAATAAATAAATAAATATTTAAATAAATAAATAAAAATGATGAGGCACCTGGGTGGCTCAGCTGCTTAAGCAGCTGCCTTCGGCTCAGGTCGTATTTCTCAGGGTCCTGGGATCAAGCCCCGCACTGGGCTCCCCGCTCAGCATAGACTCTATTTGTCCCTCTCCCTCTGCTCCTCGCCAACTTGGGAGCGTTTGCGCTCTCTCTTTCAGTCCGAAATAAATAAATATATAAATAAAATCTTCAAAAAAATAAATATAAAAGTGAAAAATAAATTGTAAAAAATTGTCTCACTTTACTCCCTATCTCAGCACTTTAATGATTCCCATTATAACACTTATGACAATCTGTAGTACTTTTATGTGTTTCCTTTTGTTGTCTGTCGTCCCAACCTGAATTTTATGAGGGCAAGGACTATGTATGTCTTGTCCTCAGTTCTTAGAGTAGTGCCTGGCATACAGCAGGTATAAAAAATGTAGCTTGAATAAACGAACTGATGAAAAACAGCAGACCAATAAAGCAGAATCAAAGTGTACTGAACGACACGAAATTTCTGAGAGCCTAAGAAGAGATGATACATTCTCCTCATTAAATAAACGTAATTACAATGAGATAACGCTTAAAGCAAAACTAATCTGTGCTCCTAGAAGTCAGGAAGGTGGTTTCTCTTGGGAGGAGCACATGAAGTGACTACAAGGGAGCATGAGTCAGGCTTCTGGGGTGCTGGTAATGTTCTGTTTCTTTATTTGGCTGCTAACTACCTGGTTGTGTTCAGTTTGTGCGATTTTCTGGATATTCAGTGTATTTCAGTAGAAAGTTAAAATTGAGAAAAAACACAGTGTAGGGGTGCCTGGGTGGCTCAGTGGGTTAAAGCCTCTGCCTTTGGCTCAGGTCACGATCTCAGGGTCCTGGGATCCAGCCGCACATCGGGCTCTCTGCTCATCAGGGAGCCTGCTTCCCCCTCTCTCTCTGCCTGCTTGCAATCTCTGTCAAATAAATAAAATCTTTGAAAAAAACCACACAGTGTATATGGAGGACATGATATCAAAGTACAATGGCTGCTATTCATAATGGTGGCCCAAGTCATCAAAAAGATTATGTTTAGGGGCAGCTTTGTGGCTCAGTTGAGTAAATGCCTGCCTTCAGCTCAGATCATGATTGCAGGGTCCTGGGATCGAGTCCCACGTCATGATCCCTGCTCAGCGGGGAGCCTGCTTCTCCCTCTCCCTCTGCCTGCTGCTGCCTACTTGTGCTTTCTATCTCTCTGTCAAATAAATAAATAAAATCTTTTTAAAAAGGATTATGTTTTTTGGGAACCACTTTCAAAAAACTTCAATGTATTATGTATAGTATAGTTTCTAAAAAATTTATAATGTATAACGTATATAATGTATAATGTAGTTTTTTAAGAAGATTTTATTTATTTGTCAGAGAGTGAGAGAGAGAGAGAGAGACCAAGCGTGTGCACAAGCAGGGGGAGCAGGAGGCAGAGGGAGAAGCAGGCTCCCCGCTGAGCAGGGAGCCCAATGGGGGGACTCGATCCCAGGACCCTGACAGCATGACCTGAGCCAAAAGCAGACACTTAACTGACTGAGCGACCCAGGCGTCCCTATAATGTAGTTTTCTGAAAGATTTCCACTCAAAATCGGTAACATTATGCCACCTATTAGATGGGTCTGTTACCTGAAAAACTGACTCAAGTGGAATGCCTTGTGCTTCAGTGATGCCATTAGAAAAACCACAAGAACCAAGATAGGATACTGCTCCCATTTTTACAGAAGAGAACACTGAGGTTCAGGAAAGTTACCAGATTTCCTTACAGCTGCACACGGAGAAAGTGCGATCAAGTTCCCCTGACTCCAGGAGCAGTGCAGTGTGCTTCTTACCACTCTTGGTTTGAGTACATGAAAATCTGGAAGAGAAAAGGCAGTGGGGTTGGGTTAGGCCCTCTGAGGGAGAAAGGTCTGTTAAGATGCTCTGTAGGTGGTCCCCATATTCAACACTTGCCTTAACATGTCCCATGACTCCCCCTTACTTCCTCTGTGTGGCACTTGGCATTCTTTGGAAGAATGAATACTATTCTTCAACAGGTTTCACTAAGCCTTACCACAGATACAGCTAGGCTCTCAGAAGAACCATCTTTTATTTTAGGGGCCTCTGGTACATTTATCTGTTCCTTGGTTGTAGACAGTAATAAATACAAACAGAAAGGACCCTGCAAAATGACTACCTTCTGTTGGGGCCTAGAAATCTCACCTCAAAGCTGATAGAAACATTTGAGCTAATGCTTGAGTAGCAACTCCTTCAACATCCAAGTTCTAGACTTATTGATTTAGGATCTGATCAAGGACTATTAGGTCCAGCATGAGTGAAGATGTGGGAGGTCAGAGGAAAAAGAAGATGTGAGGCCCACCTTGGTATACAGCAGCAGTCCTGGGACCGGGATCCTATCAGATCTGGAGGGCTTGGTGCAGAACTCTTCCTGGGGCAATAAGATGACTATGTGTAATTCACACAAAGCCCATACAGCCACGGAACCCCCATGGAGGCCTCAGAAATGGCAATCATGTCCCAGGAAGAACCTGAACTCCATCCGAAGTTCTAAGGTAAAGCACTAGATATGACCAAGAATGCGAAGAAGACCTGAGACCAGATTAGGTTTAACAAAGCCACACTCAACCTCTCAGGCCTGTGGAAGATCAGATATGGCAGAGAAATCATTCCTCACCCCCAAAGAATTCTAAGTCTTGCCAGGGTTTTCAATCCTGTTGTGATCCATTATCCCAGATTCCACTTTGAGGACTGAGACACTCATTGTCCCAACTGCTGGGAATGTTGGCGGCTGGTTTCTCTCTGCTGAGGCCTGTCCAGGTGTCACCAAAAGCCAGAAAGAATCAACTACCTCACGGTCATGCTCTTTTTCTTGGAGTAGACCTCATCCACTGATGGATCAAGGTTAGAGTGGAAAGACTGGTCCTCTTATCTCAGGGTCAATAGCAACTCCAAAGGGTCACCCCAGCTTCAGAGCTCCCTGGGAGATGAGCTGAGCACTTTGCTCTGTCTCCAGCACAGTTCGCCGCCACCAGGCCTTGCTCCTTCACGTTCCCAGATGTGGATCCTGGGAATGGTCCCGAATACACTTCTATACACTAAGCTTTACACTAAGCTCTGGCTCAGGGTCAACTTTCTGGGACTAGGGACTCTGACCTCAAACAATTCCTTATAAAATATAGAAAATATTTTAAGTTGGGGAAACAGAAAGGCCGTGGGTATAAATTGCTAAAATAAGAATGCAACAGAAAGTATCTTCCTTAGAATGTTGTTTTAGGAGTGGTACTATGTGAAACTTTGAAAAGAGGTGGGTAGGACACTGCAATTTACAAAATAATTTAGTTTCAACTTAGTTTCAGTTTTAGGGAGGTTTCAGCCTACAGCTATTTTAGAACTAGAGTCCCAGGCAGATGTGCTGAGTGTTCATTTGTGGTAAATTTTTCATGGCTAGACCAAGGGTTGATATTTTTAATGTCTAAGAAGCTCATATACATCAATAAATAAAAGCATGGACACTTCAAAAGTTATAAATGTTTAATGCCATGAGTAGATAACTCAAAAGAAAGCAAATATTATGAACAAATCACCTCCAGTAATATAAAATGCAGTTAAAAGAGAACAATGTTTTCTCTATTAAATTAGCATACATGAAAAAAATTGCAAAACGCCTAACCCTGGTGAGTTCTCAATGCAACGCATTCTTACCATCAGTATGGTACAAATTGGCACAGTTTTTTGGGGAAGTACTGTAACATTTCATATTAAAACTAAAAGATTAATATTTTTTATGTTAAGGTAATTCCATTTCTTGGAACCGCTCCTAAAGAAACAATTCCAAATACTAGAAAAGCTTTGGTCTACACGTTTTTTTCATTACAGTATTAATTCAAGTTGCAAAGACATGAAAACAAATAAATGTGAAACGTGTAAAGTAAGTCAATATATGCATCCAATGGGCTGCTGTGCCATCACAAAGTGATTACAAAGAATTCATAAAACATGAAAACGTTCCTCTAACTTCATGCTGAGCAAAAGAACAAAAATACATACATTCTGTATTTCCTCTCTGCTGTTAAGTACAAAAGATCTCTTCCACCTAATATCACTTTTAAACAATTATATCCTGCATTTAAAATATTTTTTCTCACGGGGTACCTGGCTGACTCAGTTGGCAGAGCATATAACTCTTGATCTCAGGGTTGTGGGTATAGAGAGGATGGAAAAACATACAAAAAAAATCTTTTTTTTTTTTCAAGATTTTATTTATTTATTTGTCAGAGACAGAGCACAAGCAGGGGGAGCAGCAGGCAGAGCAGGCTGAGGGAGAACCAGGCTCCCCACCAAGCAGGGAGCCCAGTGCAGGACTCCATCCCAGGATGTGGGATCATGACCTGAGCTAAAGACAGATGCTTAACCGACTGAGCCACCCAGGAGTCCCAAAACAAAGAAATCTTTAAAAAATATTTTTTCTGGGGCACCTGGGTGGCTCAGTGGGTTATGCAGCCAACTCTTGATTTTGGCTCAGGTCAAGATCTCCAGGTCGGGAAATTCAGCCCTGCATCAGGCTCCACACTCGGCAGGGAGTCTGCTTGTCCCTCTCCCTCTGCTCCTCTCCCAACTCACTCTCTCTCAAATAAATAAATAAAATCTTAAAAAACATTTTTTCGTGGGCGCCTGGGTGGTTCAGTTGGTTAAGTGACTGCCTTCATATCAGGTCATGATCCCTGAGTCCGGGGATTGAGTCCTGCATCGGGCTCCCAGCTCCACGGGGGCAGGGCGAGTGTCTGCTTCTCCCTCTGACCTTCTCCCCTCTCATGCTCTCTCCCACTGTCTTTCTTTCAAATAAATAAATAAAAATCTTTAAAGAAATATTTTTTTTCTCACAACAATTTAAAATACTGAAAAGATCTTACCTGTATCAGTTTTCCATAATTTTAAGATGCTCCATATCATGTTGGGTAAGATCCATTCACATAAACGTTCTCCAGACTGAAGGGTTCATTGAAACTGACTGGAATACAATACAGGGTAAGACATCATCCCACTGTGCAATGGCTTCCAAGACTTTTAGGTCTTTTAAACATCCCAAAGCACTGGATCATTGCCCTAGCTCTATTTGCTCCAGCAAATGCAGTAAAACCACTTTATTTACTGACCTACCAAAAGGATTTTGCCTCAAGGTTACTCAACCCAGAAAGCCATCAACAGTGAAGCCCAAGGACCCAAGAATGTTCATCATGCACCAGTTAGACCCCATGTTATCTGTGCAGTCTATAACCTGATGTGAAGGTGCTACCTTTATGTTTTGTACAAACATTCCAAAGTAAAATCCACAGTGAAGTACGAGAGACACAAAAATGACTCTACTTTATTTCTCTGCATTTTCTGAACAATAATCCTTGAGCAAAGAAATGCTCATGAAATGGCTTGTTCTACGACTTATTTCCTTAGCCCTGCTGCCCGAAATGAGTTTGACACATAGAAAAGTCTATTTCTTTACTGGAGCAGGACTGGTGGTCACTTTTATGTCACTAAGAAATGTGTTCATTGAATACTTTGAATGTTTGTTTATTTTTACATTTCAAACCAAAAAAAGGTGGTGATAAATTTATCATCTGTCTTCTTGTCATACAACTTTTCAAAAATTATTCCTAATATGTGTTAAAATGTCTTAGCTCTTTAAATATAAAATCAGTGGTTTCATTTTCCTCTTTTTTTAAAGTAATCTCTACCCCCAACATGGGGTTCGAACCCACATCCCCACGATTAAGAGTTGCATCTCTATTAACTGAGCCAACCAGGTGCCCTGATGGTTTCATTTTCCATAATTGAACTTTATTGTCCCATTTCTTTTCAATGGGATAGGATTTTCCTTAAGAGGAAAACAGGAATTTAGATTTTAAGAACAGGTAACATTTGTTACAACAATACTCTTAGTTGTCCCAACCACACATGGAAATAGACTTCTATAAAAAAAAAAAAAGAAGAAGAAGAAAAGAAAAAAGAAAGCTTTCTCTTTATTATAGCAATCACATCAAATCCATTTTGACACGGTAACACTTTTTTTTTAATATTTTATTTATTTATTTGTCAGAGAGAGAAAGACAGAGCACAAGCAGGTAGAGTGCCAGGCAGAGGCAGAGAGAGAGAGAAGCAGGCTCCCCGCTGAGCAAGGAGCCCAATGCGGGACTTGATCCCAGAACCCTGGGATCATGACCTGAGCTGAAAGCAGCGGTTTAACCGACTGAGCCACCCAGGCATCCCCAAGGTGACACTCTAAATATTCAACAGAATATTGCAAAAATTTGGAGGCACTGCAAATTCTGTACATTGCTGCTAGGATGTAAAATAGCACAACCCATTGGAAAACAGTTTGGCAGTTTCTTACAGGGAAACATAACAACTGTGTGACCAGGCGTTGCATTTGCAGGTATTATCTAAGAGAAATGAAAGCAGAAGTCCATACAAGGACTTGTATGTGAACGTTCGCAGCAGCTCCATCTGTCATAACCAAAACTAGAATCAACCCAATGTTCAAGAGGCGAATGGATAAAAAAAATGTGGTTGATCTACAATTGCCCAGTATCCACAAACACCCAGCATCCGCAATAAAGCAGAATGAGGGGCGCCTGGGTGTCTCAGTCGGTTAAGCAACTGCCTTTGGCTCTAGTCATGACCCCAGGGTCCTGGGATAGAGCCCCGCATGGGGCTCCCTGGTCATCGGGGAGTCTGCTTCTCCTTCTCCCTCTGCCCTTCCCCACTGCTTTTGCTCTCCCTCCCTTTCTCTCTCAAAATAAATAAACAAAATCTTTAAAAAAAAAATAAAACAGCATAAGCTGAGATACATAAGACAACATGTATGAATTTCAAAATAATATCCTGAGGAAAGAAGCCAGATTTTTTAAAAAAGAATATATTCTGTCTGAGTCAGCATATACAATGTTATAGAAAATGCGAACCAATCTAGAATAAGAGAAAGCATTATCAGTGGCTGCCTGGGAGTTAGGTTTAGTGAGGGGATGATGAAGACCCCCAAGGAAACTTTTGGAGGTGGTGGATATGTTCCTTTTCTTAATCATGGTGATGGTTTCAGTGTGCACACATATGCTAAAACATATCAAATTATACTCCTCATATGTGTGCAGTTTGTTGTGTGTCAATTATATTTCAAGAAAGCCCTTAAAATTAAAAAACATAAATAAAATAGAAGAAATCATATTCAATAGAACATGGTTATAAAAAATAAGAGGTTGGGGCACCCGGCTGGCTCAGTCAGTGGAGCATGTGACTTTTGATCTTGGGGTTTTAAGTTTGAGCCCCACATTGGGGGTAGAGATTACTGAAAAATAAAAATCTTAAGAAAAATAAAAAATAAGTAGGTGCAAATTTTTGCAATATTCTGTTGCAAAATATAAAAAATAAAAAATAAAAAATAAGTAGATTACTGAAAAATAAAAATCTTAAGAAAAATAAAAAATAAAAAAAAATATTTAAGAAAAATAAAAAAAAAATGCCTGAAAAAGGTGATGGGAATTAAGGCGTACACTTGTGATGAGCACTGGGTGTTACATGAAAGTGTTGAATCACTGTATTGTATACCTGAAACTAACATTACACTGTATGTTAACTAAGTGGAGTTCAAATAAAAACTTTTAAAAAAAGTAGGGTCCCCAGGGCACCTGGGTGGCTCAGTTGAGTTAAAGCTTCCACCTTTGGCTCAGGTCATGATCCCAGGGTCCTGGGATCAAGGCCCCCCACTGGGCTCCTTGCTCAGCAGGGAGCCTGCTTTCCCCTCTCCCTCCGTTGCTCCCTCTGCCTGTGCTATCTCTGTGTCTGTCTCTCTCTCTGTATCAAAGAAATAAAAAATAAAATCTTAAAAAAAAGAAAAACCTTAAAAAAATAAGATGTGGTGATCGAGTTTCTCAAAAAGGGGCTATAAAAAGGGATTTTTATACCCTGATTGTTCAAGAACTGCATGGGAGGCACACAATGACTTGCAGCAGAGCTAGAAGACTCCTCTGTAAGGGACAGTCACTAAGTGACTTGTTATTCACTAGGTCATCAGCTACATTAATACCCCAGGGAGAGACAGAGTCTACTGAAATGTCAACAAAAACACAGTATTCAAGGGACACAATAATCAAAGGTTTGGGAAGAGCCAAGTAGAACACTGAGCAAATATAATCCTGCTTCAAATATAATCTAAAGTTCATCCGTCTAAGAGAGAGGGATATAAAATAATTAAAAGGCTCCTAGAATATATAGTGGGCAGTCACTTGCCAAATTATAGCCTATTACCTGGGCAAGGAAAGATAGCCAGGGAGTACATGTGAGGACCTGTAACATCCTGTGGAAACTCTTCTTTTAATAAAACTGTGCCCATGGACAATTTCCCCAAGCATCCTTTAATATTTAAAACTTAAACCCAATTGAAAGATTTTAACATTTCACTTTGGTACAAGCCAAGGAGGGACAGCAAGAAACAGAGAGGGAAAGAGAGACAGCAAAGAAATGTCAGGAGCCTGGGGGTGTGCTGTCCCTGATTTAATATGCCAGCCACAGAAGCGGATATCCTAAACTAGTTAGGAATATTGGATCTGCCCTTCTCCTCAAAGCAAAGGATTAATCGTATTCAATGTATTTTTCCACCAAGGCTGCTCTGAAACTGCTCGTTCACATCTTCTCTGGATCCTCTTGGCAAATGGCTTGGAGAAAACATGATAAAAATGAGCTTTAGGGGTGCCTGGGTGCTTCAGCTGGATCAGCATCTGCCTTCGGCTCAGGTCATGATCCTGGGGTCCTGGGATCGATCCCGGGGTCCTGGGATCAAGCCCGGCATCGGGCTCCCTGCTCCGTGGGGAGTCTTCTTCTCTGTCTGTCCCTCCCTCTCCCTCCACTGGTGCTCTCTCACTTTCTCTCAAATAAATAAATAAAATCTTAAAAATAAAAGAAAATGAGCTTTGGGTCTTATTTTAAATGACTCTCACATACACACGAAGAACAGGCTCACATCTAAAAGTTCTGACGTGGACAGTGGTAAGTGTGGGAAGTAACACAAAGGCGAGGAGGATGAAGAGTACAAAAAAACATGAGAGAAGACCTTCCTTTGGGGTAGGGGAAGTAAAGGAACCTGGATTGCTAGAACGGCAGACCATTAAATTAACTGGGACCCCATATTTACTGAATGATACAACTTCATAAGGAGATGATGTTTAATTTAGCCTAGATGAAGAGAGACCATCGAGGCAGAAATTCATATAGAGAATGAAGCCCAGTCTGCAGCACAAATAAAGGGGTGACA
Source organism: Lontra canadensis (assembly GCF_010015895.1). Lineage (NCBI taxonomy): Eukaryota > Metazoa > Chordata > Mammalia > Carnivora > Mustelidae > Lontra > Lontra canadensis. The sequence continues at coordinate 2,746,580 of NW_022631125.1, forward strand.
TCGTGGAACATTGTGTTGCTCTTGTGGATGCACAGACTGTGGGCAGACAGTGAGCAGTGGGGCAGGCAGAGAGGGCCAAGCCAGGAAACTGACATTGGCTACACAATTAAACTAGACTACAGCTCTGTTACTCAGATTTTACCAAATAGCTATGCCTTAACACTGAAGTGTTAGCATGTTTCTTTTTTTTAAAGACTGATTGGTTGATTTTATAAAGAGGACAGTTGGGGGAGAAGGACACACAGAGAAAGAGCAACAGAGTTCCCACTGAGCACAGAGCCCAACTCGAGGCTCAATCCCACAATTCCAAGATGATGACCTGTGCTGAAATCAAGAGTTGGACACTCAATTGACTGAGCCACCCCCACTCAGGCACCCCTGCAGTGTCAGCATTTCAAGAGTGATGTGAATACAAGTCAAATACGGTTGCTAATAGCTTCTGTAGAGCATGGCTGAGAAATAATACAGTGACACTGGTGAGTATGTACCAACATATAATGTAACTACATTTCCTGGTATAAGACACAACACCTGTCACATAGAAGTTGGCAATCCAGATGGGAAGCTGGACAATGCAAACAGAGATGAATACACAATCCAAGTTGTTAATGGAAGTTCCAGGCGGAAGCAGTACAGTTGGGTTGGAAGAACTGGAACTTGCCTACAAGACTAACTCCGTGTAGTGCAAAAATAAGAGGGCAGGAAAATTTTAGCCTGAGTGTTAGGCCTAGTTATGCCATTTTTGCTGGGACAGCAGATATTTATAAGCAAACCATGACTATTAAACTTGGCAGTTTTGTTCTTTGCTCCTCAATTGCGGGCAAGGGAGGTTTCCAAAATGACATAGGAGAAGGAAAGATTTTTTTTCCTCTACCCATCTTGGGTTCTCAACAAGTGAAACACAACCAGAAGTACATTAACATATGCAACATGCATACACCTGGGAGAACTCAGAGACACGTAACTCAAAAAAGTTGTTAGAACTTGGGCTTATACAGCAGCTTACCAAAAGAACACTGCATTCATAGAAACGTGAAAAGAAGAGGGGAAAGGGTTGTAGGCTTCCAAGCACAGCAAACGGTGAAAGGGTCAGTAGATGGTGAAAATTTATGGAAGGTAAGGTTATCTGCGCAGGTCCATTGCGGTGCTGACTCTCCATCTTCATGGCCATTAATCCTGCCTAAGGGAGGGAATTAATGGCAGTCCTCATTTCTCAGAAGTTTCTGCTTTTACTCAGATAAGAAAAGCTCCAGGGAGGCTTCATTTTGCATCTGTGGATTCTCATTTGCCTCCAGCTCAAAATAATCTTATAATCAATATGGCATATTTTGATATGGCATATTCTGCTACCCCTCAGTGCGAACAGGAAAAGTAAGAGAGAATGGACTCCTCTATCCCCAGGGGACAGTGCTCCTAGTAACACTTTCCAAGGAAGTTACTCTCTTCTGGACTCAACAGAAGCCGAATTATCTCTTCAGATCATTCAAAACCTAATGACTGCAGGGCGCCTGGGTGGCTTGGTCCCTTGAATGTCCAACTCTTGGTTTTGGCTCAGATTCGGATCCAGCCACACACACCTCCCATCCTTGGGCTCTGTGCTCAGCGGGGAGCCTGCTGGAGACTCTCCTTCTCCCTCTGCCCCTCCTCTCTAAAATAAATAAATCTTCAAAAAGTAATGACCAAGGTGGTTACTGAGACCTAAAAAATCAATAGACTAGAAAACGTGCAATGATTTACAAGTCAGAGCTGGTAACTAAGGGAGATCTTTGTGCCATGGATCCTTCTATAGTCTGGATAATAATGTTTCTAAATTAATAAGGGAAAAGATCTAAGATTACAGAGGAAACCAATTCCATTGAAACACAGTTACCAAAGTATTAAAATTTCGTAATACAATAATATGTGTGATTCTTTTTTTCTGAGATTCTTTATTAGTATATGAAGTAGCAAGATCTAGCAGTGAGCTTTAGGTCTAATTTTGAATTACTGTGATGAGTGTAAAGAACTTTCGGGATTCCTTCAAGAATTGTATGATGTTAACAATGCCCGCCTATGATGCTTATTGGTGACAAAGTCACAGGTAGTGCTACTACTGCTACTGTGGTTTGTTACCTACATGCATAATTGAAAGAAATGCCAATCTTAGCTAGAAGTTAGTAAAAATGCAAATGTAAGTTCTTTCCCTTTTCAAGATCACCGATCCTCCTGAATTCTATAAGTTGACCCCAAGTTAAGAACCCCTAGTCTAAAAGCCTGTGGTCTTATTGTACACACACATACACACACACACACACACACTGGGTCTGCTAGTGAGTCCTGAGAAAGTCCCCATCATACAGCAAACTCCATGCTCAGAGACATAGCCAGTCTTTCTAGACCCCTCCCTTCCTCAAATCATGGAGAAGTGTCAAAAGACCATGCAATGCCTGGCACCCTTGTCACTTGCACAGTGTCCATTTATGTCTTTTTATCTGTAACTCTCTCTGCTTGCTTGCCCCATTTCCGATGCTCTCAGCTTATTCTCATCTTTTTAAAAAAACTTTATTGCAGGGACACCTGACTAGCTTAGTTGGTACAGCATGCAACTCTCTCTCTCTCTCTCTCTCTTTTTTTTAAGTAATCTCTGTGCGGAGACCAAGAAAAACAAGGCTGTACCCACCTCGAGTCTAGCCCAATTTCCAGAGACAAATAACTCAGTTCCTTAAGCCCTAATGTCATCCTCCCCTCCATAAACAAAACTGAAGGAGGCTGAGGTAGAAGGAAAAGTATATAAAGTTAAATTTCTTCTAAACCCAAATCTCACTAACAAGGATGCTTGATAGCAGGAATGTTGACATTCCACCAGGAAAATCCCAATTGTCTTCATGTTAGTGCCCCATTAGAGGGAAAAACGGCCTTGGTGTGATAATAACCAGGCTTCAATATCCTGACAGTCTTCTTTACCCTGATAGCCCTTCTGAACACCTCCTTTGTCCTCACCCACCGCCGGGTCCACCCCTACTCTGCTTTTAAAAACTCTGACTGTAATCTGGCTTGGGGTCCAAGTCCCTACTCGGCTGTGTCGGGTATACTTGGGCCCAGGCTTAAGCTTGTCAAATAAACCCTCGTGTGATTGCATTGGTGCTTGGCTCCTTGGTGGTCTCTCAGATGCAAAAACTCAGACATAACACTCTGCCCCCAATTCAGGGCTTGAATTCCCCATCCAGAGATCAAGAGTTGGATGCTCTACCGACTGAGCCAGACAGGCACCCCAAGGATGGGACCCTTGATCTTGGGGTAGTGAGTCCAAGCCCCACATTGGGCATAAAGATTACTTAAAAAAAATTTTTTTTTTGCAGGGATACCTGGGTGGCTCAGTGGGTTAAGCCTCTACCTTCGGCTCAGGTCATGATCTCGGAGTCCTGGGATCCAGCCCCGCATCAGGTTCTCTGCTCAGCAGAGAGCCTGTTTCCCTCCCTCTCTGCCTGACTCTCTGCCTCTCTCCCTGTCAAATAAATAAATAAAATCTTTAAAAAAATTTTTTTTGCAATAATCATGATTTTGGGGGCACCTGGGTGGCTCAATCTCTGGGCGTCTGCCTTTGGCCTGGGTTGTGATCCCAGGGGGTCCTGGGATTGAGCCCCGGGCTCCCTGTTCAGCAGGGAGCCTGCTTCTCCCTCTCCCACTCCCCCAGCTTGTGTTCCCTCTCTCACTGTGTGTCTCTCTGTCAAATAAATAAATAGAATCTTAAAAAACTCATGATTTCAAAAAAAAAAAAACTCATGATTTCAGATTTTAGTCCCCTCCGGGGAAATATTTAATTAACCTTAATATATCACAGAGATAAACCGGAAGGATTTAGGCCAACACAGGTGCTCTACACTTGTAGCAAGAGCTGTTAACTACAAGTTTTTTATGCGAACAGGAAGCAGTTGGAAATAATGAGGCTGAGTCATGCTCACACCTACCAATCGAAACTGTTCGAAAGAACTTTCACCCTCACACATAGGATCATGGTGACTGATAACAGAGGTCAGGTCACCTCTTTACACGTTCTCTTTCCAGCTCAGCAGATTTAGAATGGTTTATTTACTGTGCATATACACTGCGATTGCCCACATTTTTGAAATATTTTTATTTAATGAAAATGTACCCCAATGCAGGTCTTGAACTCACAATCCTGAGATCAAGACCTGAGCTGAGATCAAGAGTTGGATGCTTAACTGACTGAGCCACCCAGGCACCACATCATTTTTTGAAATATTTTTAAGGGACTCATTTAAAAGTAGAACATAGAGGGAAGCCTGGCTGGCTCAGTCGACAGAGTATGTGATTCTTGAACTCCAGGTTGTAAGTTTGAGCCCCACCTTGGGTGTACAGAGTCTTTAAAAATAAAATCTTCTAAAAAAAATTAAGATTCAGAAATAAAAACAGACCATAGTAAGTAAACAGAGCTACAAAGTCTTTCTTATCAGTTGGTCTTGCTCTAGGCAGTTGAGCATTAATCAGGGTCCTGATAAGAGCCACAGGAGAAGCTCAGTTGATTTTCGAATGAACTTTTTCAAAGGAGAGTCTTAACAAAGGCGTGGACTGGGTAAAGGGAACCTACAAGAGATGCCAAGGCACTCAGGGGACTACCAGGGTAGAAAGCCATTACTTGGCCTGACAGGGCAAAGGGAAGAAATGGTGTTAAGGGATCCTGGCTGGAGAGGAGGGGAAGGGTGGGTGGCTCAGTTGGTCAAACGTCTGCCTTTGGCTCAGGTCATGATCCCAGGGTCCAGGGATCAAGCCCCGCTTTGGGCTCCCTGCCCAGCCAGGAGTCTGCTTCTCCTCTCTCTGCTCCACCCCCTCATTCTATTTCTCTGTCTCAAATAAATAAATTAAAAATCTTTAAAAAAAAAAAAAGGCATCCAGGCTGAGAGCTGGAAAATGGCAGCACAGAAGAGGAGGCAATCATGACCATAACCTCATCTAAGTGGGGTATGGGGAGAGATGGTGATGGTGATGCAATACACACCCTGACCTTGTCCTCCAGCCCTTCAGTCTCTTGCTAATACCCCTACACCTCTGGCCCAACCCAACCAAAAGCTAAAAGGCCAGGGTGTTCAGACCGTGCACTCCACGGGGGTCAGAGCAGGGCAGAGAAAAATGGAAAAATCAGTGTGGAAGAGGGAGAAACACAGTGGAGCCAGGACACGCCGTCAGCCCTTTTCAAGTGTTTATACAAAAACAATTTGAGGAAATTGATGGCAGTTATCTGGTTTATAATTCAAGTCCCTCTTAAGATCACGCTTTTAAGGAAGGTCTTGTTTGCTTGGTGTTCCAGTTCCACATTGATCCAATTGTGTAGATAATTGCTTGTTTATCCTGCCATTTTACTTTGCCTCCCTGATCCCAGTCAGTGGGAATGCCTGAAGCTGCATTTCTTAAGTGAGGCAGATTTGAGCTTAATTGTTTATCTGCTTAAAAGAGCCCTGCCTGGGTGGTTGGGTTTTATTGTAGGGGTTTTTGTGTGTTTTTTGTTTTGGTTTGGTTTGGTTTTTTGATCATTCTCGTTCAAACTCGAAATATTCAAAGTTAAAAGGATGATTTAAAGAAGAGCCTGGACTTTAAATTGCCTACAGCCACATGATTCAGACGGTTCTTCCAATTCTTGTCTATTTAGGCGAAAGAAAGAGTAAACACGTTTATAAATGTCAGACGTGGCCCCTGTAGGGGCAATGATGCAGACAGCCAGAGCCAGCATTAAAAAAATTATCCAAAGGGCTTGATTCAATATCACTGCTGACCAGAAGTCTGGCAAAGAACTGATGTTGATGTGCTTGGAAAGCCTTACCTTTCCCCAATGTCCTATCATTGCACATAAGAGCCTTTAAAGGAGCTAGGCACTCCTCCCTCTGAGTATGGAAACTTCAAGGTCAACCACTGAGCCGCTAGGAAGATGGAGTTCCCAACACATCATTCTACCATCCCATGCCTCACTCAGAACTGGAGTCACCTGTCATCCACATACCTTTATTATTTCTTCTTGTATCCAGGAGACTCTTCGGGGACTTTAATTCAGTCCACAGATAGCATGTCCCAGGGATACCATCACCGGTGTCCGCACGGTCATCAGTGTGGTTCTCTCGACAGGGTTGTATTTCAAAATATTATTCTGGCGGTATTCTGTTTTTTCCTGCCCCCTCAGTTGAATTTGGTGTTTTGAACACACATGAAAGTCAGCTGGGGCATTTCCCTGATACTCAGGTTTAGTCTTTTCAGTGTGAGCCTCAATTTTGATGACAACAACTTTAGAAGGTAAGAGAATAGTAGTAAGAAGATTGTTTGCTTGTTGCCCATTTTTGACCGGCTGCTTCCATTCTTCCAGTCTACACTGAAGGTGAAGTTAAGTACATAAAGAATGACCAAAGAAAGTTTTAACTTGTGTGTCAAAAAAAGATTCTTGGGAAATGTGGATGCCAGCTTTTCCTCTCCCAGAGATTAGATAAGACAGAGCCTAGGCAAAGTAGAAAGAGATGCACAAGAGACATTCAAATGGAAAAGGAAGGACAGAAGAGTGGGATGAATGAATTTTATGTCACAATAACCAGGGAGCTGAGGATAAGGGGATCAGCTTTCCTCTAGTTCCCCCGCCTCATCATAATCTGTGGACAACCCAGCTTTCCCACAATACCAGAAATCTGTTAAGTCCCCCTCTCCCTCCACTCTTGAACAAAAAGTGGAGATAGGAGGCACGAAAGGAGAACGTCAACCCCTTGGGGTAAGGTAGAACAGAAGAGAAACAACTGGCAGTATCTTCCTTGAGCAAGGCAACAATAAGCACGTATTTTCTGTACCACATTCACTTAAAGAACTATACAGAAGGATTAAGTTCAGCTGCTTATGGCTGAAAACCCCAAATAATAATGGTTTAAACAAAAAGAACGTACCTCTCATGCAGAAGAGGTCTAGAAATGTGTGTATACTCCTTCCCTCTTATTACTCTGCCAGCCTCCTTCTATCTCACCATCCCAGATGGCAACGTGATTTCTAGCCTTCATGTCTACATTCCAGGTAGCAGCAGGAAGGAAGAAGAGCAGACAATCCCTCCCTTTAAGGAAACTTCCCAGGAGTTTCACATGACATTGCCAATTGCATCTATGAGCCAGAACTTAAGTCATACTTAGTACAACAGAGCCTTGGAAATTACAGTCTTTATTCTGAGCAGCAAAAACTATGGGTTTTAGTTCTTTTATTTTTTTCTGTGCTTAGTTATGGGTTCTATTTCTAAGGAGAAAAGGGAAAAACAGGTTTGGGTGGGGTGGTGTGACTGTCTCTTCCGCCAGATAATCACAGTGATCTTCTTTCATCGTGTTAAAGACAAGACAACAGGGGGCGCCTGGGTGGCTCAGTGGATTAAAGCCTCTGCCTTCAGTTCAGGTCATGATCTCAGGGTCCTGGGATCGAGTCCCCGTATCTCCCCGTATCGGGCTCTCTGCTCAGCAGGGAGTCCGCTTCCTTCTCTCTCTCTCTCTGCCTGCCTCTCTGCCTACTTGTGATCTCTGTCTGTCACATAAATAAATAAAATATTAAAAAAAAACAAGACAACAGACCAAAATGGGGTGACAAACTAAGCCCCACCAGCATCAAATTTAAATATAGTTTCAGCTCTCCCAGAAATGGATTCATAAGCCAGTCAGGAACTACCCGATCAACACTAGGGAAGGAAGTCGTCCAGATATATCCCCTGCCATCCCCTAAAGGAAAGTAATCCCGCAACAACCAATCAGCTTTTCTGCCTAGTACAACTTCCTTCTTCCTGCTTCCTTCTGCCTATGCCAGTCTTTCATGTCGCAAAGCACCTCAGAGCACCTCTCTACTTTATAGAGAGTCTTGAGTCATTTAATAAAGCCAATTAGTATTTTCAAATTTACTCAGTTGAATTTGGTGATTTGAACACACATGAAAGTCAGCTGGGGCATTTCCCTGATACTCAGGTTTAGTCTTTTCAGTGTGAGCCTCAATTTTGATGACAACAACTTTAGAAGGTAAGAGAATAGTAGTAAGAAGATTGTTTGCTTGTTGCCCATTTTTGACCGGGATCCCAGAGGACGTACAACATTTTAGAATAATAACTCAAATTATGATGATGACAATCTACCAGGACATATCAGATTTTCAGGAGTTTCATCTAATTTCTAGAACATTTATATACCTATACAAACACAACAGAAGGCTTAGTGTTACTTCTATTTTGACAACGCTTCCCATGTAATTTAACATATCAAATAAGCCTAATTACCAAATCCATTGAAATGTTGCTGGGACTATCTGGAAAAATGCCAAAGTTTCTTCCAGGTAAAAAAGACTTCATTCAGGGCTTAAATTAACAAGTCAGGAAATGACAAGATGCTGGCGAGGATGCAGAGAAAGGAGAACCCTCTCCTACACTGTTGGTGGGAATGCAAGCTGGTGCAACCACTCTGGAAAACAGCATGGAGGTTCCTCAAAAAGTTTAAAATAGAGCTACCCTATGGCCCAGCAATTGCACTACTGGGTATTTATGCTAAAGATACAAATGTAGTGATCCAAAGGGGCACATGCACCCGAATGTTTATAGCAGCAATGTCCACAATAGCCAAACTATGGAAAGAACCTAGATGTCCATCAACAGATGAATGGATAAAGATGTAGTATATATATACAATGGGATATTATGCAGCCATCAAAAGAAATGAAATCTTGCCATTTGTGATGACATGGATGGAACTAGAGGGTATTATGCTTAGCAAAATAAGTCAACTATCATATATATAGGAAAAGAATAAATGAAACAAGATGGGATTGGGAGGGAGACAAACCGTAAGAGACTCTTAATCTCACAAAACAAACTCAGGATTTCCAGGGGGAGGGGGGCAGGAAGAGGGTGGTGGGGTTATGGACATTGGGGAGAGTATGTGCTATGGTGAGTGCTGTGAAGTGTGTAAACCTGGTGATTCACAGACCTGTACCCCAGGGGCAAATAATACATTATATGTTAATAAAAAAAAAAGACTTCGTTTAGAATTTGCCTTAGGAAGGTAGCACCAGGTTGGTTCAGTTAGCAAAGCATGAGACTTTCTCAGGGTCTCAAGTTCAAACCCCACCTTGGGCATGGAGCTTGGTTTTTTGGGGTGGGGGGAGCTTGCTTTAAAAAAAAAGAAGGGATGGGGGGATTTGCCTTGTGAACATTTTTTAAAAATATCAAAAAAAGCTTTTAAAGCAGTTGTCAGAATGGGATCACAGATTACTATAAAACTTATTAATTACCATTAACAAAACTTCACTCTCTTAAGACTCAGTTTTCCTACTTATTCAAAGACCTGATAAGGAGAGCAAACATAGGAAATTACAGTGATAAAATGCAGAATCTTTGTTTTCTGGGTAGAGTACTTTAAAAGTAAAAGAACTTTCAAAATCTATTATCAAAAGGACATCAAAAGCCATATATATATATAAATCTCCATCCTTTTAAGAGAGAAAACCAAATTCTAAATTTGCAACAGCCCACTTCTGTACCGGGGCTCAGGGGGTGGGTACAAGAGCAGCATGGGTCCCAAACTGACCAGGTTCAGCCATTTGCTGCTGACAAAACCTGAAGGTGGAAAAACCAGTGGAGGTAAAACAAAAGAATTTAGTTCAGTGAGGCTCCCACTGGGCAGACAATGGACTAGTGATTCAAAGACTGTCTTCAAAGTGCTGAAACTTCTCAGTTTATAGAAGGGAAAAGTGGAACAAAGGTCAGGGCTAGGTGCAGGTGGGCAGCAAAGGTCAACTCATCATTGCCATGGGTGGGGTCTTGCTGGCTCAAGACAGTCCTTATTGCTAATGGGCAGGGGCAGGGTGCGGGGTAATTTCGGTTCCCATCAGGGGGTATTTTGCACACAGGGTCTTTTGCCTGAGTTAATTAAGCTGGAAAGAACTTAATTAGAAAGTTTGAGGTCAAAATGGAGGTAGCTGAGGTCTTCTTACACTTTTGATATTAAAATATATTCAAATAAATAAATAAATAAAGGTATATTCATTTCAACTTTAGTCCTGAGCACACATAAAATACCTTTCCAATTATTCCTTTTTTCACAAACTTTCAACTTTCTTTTTCCTCAAAAAAATGCATCTCCATTCCCTGTATCTTCTTTTATGGAAAACACATCTTACTTTCTTTGCATATGAAGATCCTCCCCTTACTATTTCTAGTAGCTTCAATTACATATATGAATGAGAATTCTTCACCCTTAGAAACCTTATTTTTAGTGAAAACTAAGAAGTAAACAATTATGAATGGTATTAGCAGTCTGTTGCTTGACAGACTTATAAATACGTTTTATAATTTCTAGAAGCATATGCTTTCTTATAATAAATGTCTCAGCATGGCACAAAGCGTGTTTACTAACACAAAAATCTTCAGCTTCTCTGAAATAAGCTATAAGTGGATAAACCTATGTTCAGTAATTAATATTTCCATATTTTATACCTTACAGGAAATGATCTAAATATTCAGTAAATTTCCATCATTTAATTTAACTTAGCAAAACTCTGAAACTTCAAGCTACTGAAGAGATTAGGAAGCTATTTTTAAGGACATATACCATGAAATATAATTATTCCTAAAGATTTTGTCTATAAACTGTTATTCCTCTTACATCTATACACCTAAATCATTTGCTCCCAACATGCCACTCTTGATCTTGGGGTTGTGAGTTTGAGCCCCACATTAGGTGTAGAGATTACTTAAAATTTAAAAAAAATAAATACATACAAAATAAAATGATCTTATTTATTTGGAATGTTCCTCATAATGGCCATTGTAATTCCAAGTCATTTTTAGTAAAGTTTTGTCTGTTTGTTACATCTCCAAAACTTTTAAGACTATGCTTTTTTTTTAAGATTTTATTTATTTATTTGACAGACAGAGATCACAAGTAGGCAGAGAAGCAGGCAGAGAGAGAGGAAGGGAAGCAGGCCCCCTGCTGAGCAGAGAGCCCGATGTGGGACTCGATCCCAGGACCCTGAGATCATGACCTGAGCCAAAGGCAGAGGCTTTAACCACTGAGCCACCCAGGCGCCCGACTATGCTTTTTTTTTAAGTAGTCTCTACACCCAGCATGGAGTCCAACACAAGGGCTTGAACCCATGAGCCTGAAATCAAGGCCTAGCCCAGATCAAGAGTCGGAAACTCAACCAACTGAGCCACCCTAGCATCCCTCGGGACTATACTTTTTTTTTTTTTTAAGATTTTGTTTATTTATTTGACCAAGAGAGACACAGTGAGAGAGGGAACACAAGCAGGGGGTAGTGGGAGAGAGAGAAGCAGGCTTCCCGCCAAACAGGGAACCTGATGAGGGACTCAATCCAAGATGCTGGGATCAGGAGCCAAGCCCAAGGCAGATGCTTAACAACTGAGCCACCCAGGCGTCCCTGGGACTATACATTTTATATATAAAATAGGCAGGTAGGCTGGAAGTTTACACAGTCACTCACCTCTCTGGATATAAAGGATCCCATTTCCCGCAGCTAGGTCTTTTGGTTTCTGAGAGCCACACTACTAATCTGAGGATTAAGGAAAGGGCTGAATGAGCCTGCAAGAAATCAAAGAATGAGGATGACAGCTACCACCAACAGTTCCTACCATGGAATCTGAGAATCTGGGAACTGATGTGAGAAAACAACTCTTTAAAGGCCTGAGGTAGGGATGCCTGGGTGGGTCAGTCGGTTAAGAGTCTGCTTTTGGCTCAGGTCATGATCCTGGAGTCCTGGAAGGGACCCCCCCACCGGGCTCCTTGCTCAGCAGGGAGCCTGCTTCTCCCTCTCCCCTTCCTTATGCTCTGTCAAAGATATAAAATCTTAAAAAAAAAAAAGGCCTGAAACAGAATGGAAATTTTAGATTTCCATCTAAGTCAGCATGACTGTAGATAAACTTCGTCTAAACCAAAAGCGTGTCTTCTGACCCGTGACGCATAGGTTGTGCCCCTGCCTGCTTTGTGAATGAGTAGCCTAAAGGAAAACCCATCTTGTTCTTGAGATATCCATCAATGCTCCTACTCTCCGCGTTCCTTAGTGTTAAACTCCTGATTCCTGCCTATACGCCAATCTATAATCTCCCGAGCTTCTACAAGATGTAAAAAAGCGTATCAGCCTGTAACTGTTGGCTCTCTGCAGAACCTCCTTCCTTGCGAAAAGTGTGTTTCCCAGGCAGCTGGACTCGACCAACACTCCAACCAGACTCCCTTGACTTTTAAGAAATTCCAAAAAGTTTGTGATTTTGTGCCAAGGGGACAAACCAAAGAGGCGGGGTTTCTTTCTAGCTTCCAAGATACCCAGGTAGCGATAACCTGCATCCACACAAAGCAAGACAAACACAGGCACCTCAATGTACCAGCAGTAACTAATCGGGATCACGGCCTCCGGGTGACCAGAAGACGCTCTGCGCGCCACCAGCAACGCCATGCTGTATTGCACTGAGGAAGGGACTGGACCAGCAGACTCCAAGGAACGGGACTGCAGACCAATTCCAAACCAATGGGGAAGTGCAGACTGAACCATCAGTCGTTCCCAGCCTGTAATCCCGAGACGGAGCTAATGCATAGGGTTTTTCCAGCCCGGGGAATTGAAGTCTGAAAGGCCAAAGGCTTGGCTCCACGCAGACGCACCCGTATCAGCCAACTAGGGCGGAACCCTGCCAGATCAAGCTGACCTGCCCTGTCAAGGAAACCCAGTTATTTCGGGAGCTTGAATGAAAGAAAGAAAAAAAAAAGGGGGGAGCTAAGATCCACCGAGAGGAACTTAACACAGCCCTTAGGAACGGCCAGAAACACGGTAAACTCAAGAGTTCTCGGGCCCCCACGTCCGTTTCTCAGTTGTCGCCAAAGGCCAGTGGTGGTTGGCTTCTTCTAATCCCTTCGCTGATGCTAAATTCATTAGAAAACAACATTCAACCAAGTAAACTTAAAGATGTCATTGGCTTTCCGAAGTGTCTCGAGAAAAGGACAGCACTCCTTCTAGCAAGCAGAGAAATGATACAAAACGGAAGCCTCTTATAGGAGAGAGGGAGGGTGGGGCAAAAAAGTTATTAACAAAAGAGAACAAACGGTTGTTTCAGGCCAGGACATCTTTCTTGGGGGAAGGGACCGCAGGTTTTTTTTACAAATGCAGTTTACCTTACCGAGCGAATCAAAGAATTTCAGATGGACTGTTACAAGGTCACATTCCTAGGAGAGTCGAAATTGTAATTAAGTCTTGCTTTGCCTACCTGGGGAGCAAATGACCTCCATTTTCTGCTTCTTCTTTTTTTTTTTTTTTAGTAAATGAATCAAGACCATCCAAGCAAAAATTCATACAGAGGGAGAATTTAGGTCAAGAAGCAGCACAGTATAAAAAGTTATGAAACACTATGTGGCTCTTGCCCATGCATGGAGTGTGTGTGTGTGTGTGTGTGTTGGGGAGGTGGAGTGTAAATGGGTAGTTAAACCAGGAAATTGACAATGGCAACGCAATTATCTAGATTACAACTCCTACTTGGATTTGACCAAATGACAATATTTTATAAATCAAAGTGTTGGCATGTCAACAGTGATATGTATACACATGAAGTATAATTGCTAGTGGCTTATATGGACTATTATTATTCAGAAATAACTTCAGGGGTGCCTGGGTGGCTCAGTCATTGTTAGCATCTGCCTTGGGCTGGGGTCATGATCCCAGTTTCCTGGGATCCAGCCCCCCACGGGGCTCCCTGCTCAGTGGGAAGTCTGCTTCTCCCTCTTCCACTCCCCCTGCTTGTGTTCCCTCTCTCAGTCAAATAAATAAATAAATAAAATATTTAAAAGAAAGAAAGAACGAATGAATGAACGAACTTCAGTGATGCTAGTGGTAAGTTACTGCTGGGGAAAGCTAGGTGAAGGGTACATAGGACCTTTCTCTACCGTTTTTGCAACTTTCCATGAGCCCATAATTATTTCAAAATAAAAGCTTAAATTTTGGGATTAATGTTTCAGTGATTATATTTGCTTTACATAATTGAAACCACACGCCGCTTAAATTTTTATCATACTTTTTCACTCAATCTTATATCATCATATTTTTCTCCTGCTAAAAGTCCTTGTAAAGATAAATTTTTAAGGATTTTATTTATTTATTTATTTATTTATTTATTTATTTGACAGAGTGAGACACAGTGAGAGAGGGAACACAAGTAGGGGGAGTGGAAGAGGGAAAAGCTGGCTTCCCCCCAAGCAGGGATCCCGATGCCCGGCTCTATCCCAGGACCCTGGGATCATGACCTGAGCCAAAGGCAGAGGCTTTAACCCACTGAGCCACCCAGGTGCCCCACCAAATTGATTTTCTACTAAGTGTGTACCAATCCACTTTCCCAAGAGTTAGGTGTGAAAGAAACTTTTGTCACCAGCTAGACCCCAAGACCTGACCTTTACTGCTCACCTGATTGTCCCCAGAGACCTTCATCCCACATTTTTCCTTAAGCCCTTCTTTCCAACTTAATCTCTTAACTCAGGGAAAATCCCCGAGGGGCATAACATCCCTGATGGAAATTGATACTATCTGTCAAATGATAACAACTACCTTTTTGAAGCTCTCCTGGCCAGGCAACCCTGACTAGTAGGAGCTAAACCCTCAGCTCACCCCTGCACAGAGAGACCCATGGAGTGACTGACAGTTACCTTGAACTCATCAGAGTACTAAGTCTCCCCTGGGGAGAAGCACAAGCCACATTTACAACACAGACAATGTACAGAGAGGCAATTTTTTTTAAAGGTGCATGTGGGACCTTATACCAGCCTCTACAGACCATGACAAAGCTCCCCTTTCTAAATATTAATCCTAACCCTAAATAAAAGGAACCCATCCACCCTTGCTCGGGGAGTCTCCACTTCGGAAGTTATTCCCCATGATGTCCTTATTTGCCACAAATTATGTTTCCTTTGTGCAACAACTCTCCCTGGTATAGTTTCTATCTGGGATTTACCAAGGAGAAAACTCATGTTAATTTGGTTACACTTTCTCCACACTCCCATTGCCACTTCTGAAAGAACACATCGAGAAACACTTCAGACGGGATTCCTGAGTCTTTGCGAACCTTCAGTTCTAGAAGATACCACTGGGTCATGTCGCAAAATGTTGGTTTTGCCAACCAAGACTGTTTACGGCGGATGAATGGCAAACAACCAGAGACTGGGGAGGACTGCAAGTTAAAATGTATTTCTTAGGGGCGTCTGGGTGACTCAGTGGGTTGGGGCCTCTGCCTTTGGCTCCGGTCCTGGTCTTGGGGTCCTGGGATCCAGCCCTGCATCGGGCTCTCTGCTCAGCAGGAAGCCTGCTTCCTCCCCTCTCTCTCTCTGCCTGCCTTTCTGCCTACTTGTGATCTCTGTCTGTCAAATAAATAGATAAAATCTTTTTAAAAAAAAATGTATTTCTTAAAAGAGCCATAAGGGGCACCTACTGGCTCGGTCAGTAGAGCATGTGACTTTTGATCTTGGGGTTGGAAATTTAAGCCCCACACTGGGTGTAGAGATTACTTAGAAATAAAATCTTAAAAGTCATTTGATCCTTAAAATGATTTTATTAAAGGAGTGCCTGGGTGGCTCAGTCATTAAGCATCTGCCTTCGGCTCATGTCATGATCCCAGCGTCCTGGGATCAAGCCCCACATGGGGCTCCTCGCTCAGTGGGGAGCCTGCTTCTCCCCCGCCCACTCCCCCTGCTTGTGTTCCCTCTCTCACTGTGTCTCTGATAAATAAATAAATACTTTTTTTTTAAGAGCCACAAATTCTGACAAATGACAAATGACAAAGATGATTTTTTTGTTGTGATAAACAAGGTAACTGATGCATTGCTTTTATGGGAGGCTAGCTATGCTGAACACCTTCCAGTTCCAGTTACCCCTCTAGATCTACTTTCCTCTCTTCCACGCCTCTTTCTGCCGCAGAAGTCTGTCTTCTATGTTCTGTAACAGGCTCCATATGCTCCAGCTTCTTGTTGAGTTTGTCCAATGGGGAGATAAAAGGGGAAAGGGTAAGTGTGGGGTACTGATCCCATCACTCCTTCCCTGTGAGCTCTTCAGGGGCTACTTGTGTCCCTCAACCAGTGCTCACTGCTCTTCTCGAGGGAGTCCTCTCTGTATGACTTTATTTTTCCAGATTTTCTAGCCCTTCCCAGTAGTGATAACAGCCCCACTATTATTTCCTCAGGGGTTACCTCACTGTTCTTTGTAGCCTCCCTGTACTTTGCCCACACTTTGGTAAATATTCTGGATCCTAACACTTCTTCAAATTATCCTAATTTACCGTGTGCCTTCTTTTCCCTGGTGGGGCCCTCCTTGAAAGAGTGACTAGCTGTGGTGGTCTGAGAGAGTAGGCATACCCTCTGACTTTCAGAGAGGTTGTGGGTCCTGCGACTGTAGGTGCTGTGCATCTGTGGGGAGGGACAAGGACTGACTGAGCACCAGAGGGCAGGGGCAAGTCTCTGAGGCTGAACTGACATGTGTCATCTGTTCAGTGTTTGAGGCAGGAAACAACCTCTGCAGAAATGACACAAAGACGCTGAGAGTTGGCAGGCAATCGGCCCCCGAATGGTTCTTATGTCTCACAGAAGCACTCTAGATGACAGGGGGAGGGGCAGTGGGGAAATCAAAAAAGAATGTCCCGTGTACCCCAGTGACCTAAAAAGAGTGGCCGGTATGCATGTCCTTCCTGCTGAGATGAGCAAAACCAAGGAAGGGCCAATTGGGAACACCTAGAAACAATGCTGTGCCTAGCAAGAGGGAAACTCAGAATTATGAATCCTGTCTTTATTTATAATTTGGATATTTTGTTCAGGGTTAACTTCGGCATTCGTTTTGATTTTTTTAAAAAACTGCATGAAAATATTATTTCTCTTGATTACTCAGTATTTGGTGCCCCCTAAACTTTGCACCCGAGGAAAGTGCCTCATTCTCCTCACCTTAGTTTGCCAGGCCAGCTGCAAGGACTTTGCTTTGACTCCTCACAGCCTGTACTTGGCTCTACTTTCCAAATACTTCCAGAATTTGATTACATCTGGGCCCCTCTGCATCTACCACCCAGGCTCAAGTCACTGTCACCTCACACATGGTATTCTTACCAGTCATGTATCACACATGACTGCCCCAAAAGGAGGAGAATAAAACGACAACCCCTTAATTCTGCTCACGATTTTGTAGGACAGGACTTCAGGGAAGGACTCAGCCAAGCAATTCCTGCCTGGAGTTCCTTATGCTGTTGTAGCCCAGTGTCAGCTGGGGCTATAGTCATCTTAAGGCTCGAATGGGCTGGCTATCCAAGATGGCTCACTCATGGGCCTAACAGCTGATGATGGCTGCCGGCTGTGAGCTCACCTTGGGCTGTTGAATGGGACCCCTAACACATGGCCTCTCTGGCATAGGGCTCTCTCAGGTGGGGGCGAACTCCCACTGTGGCAAGTATCCCAAGAGAACCAAGTGGAAACTTCATGATATTTTATGACCTAGCCTTAGAAGTCAAACATCATCATTTCCACCAAATTCTATTGCTAGAACTGGTCTTAAGATCACCCAGATGCAAGAACAAGGGCCCTACCTGTCTATCTGTCACAAAGTAGCTAGAATTATCTTTCTAAAATGGAAGTCAGATTATTTTACTCTTCTGCTCAAAATTTTGAATGGCTTCCCGTCACGCAGAAAAAAATCATCCAAAGTCTTTAGCATAGGGGCACCTGACTGGCGCAGTCAGTGGTGTAATCTCAGGGTTGTAAATTCGAGCCCCACGATGGGTGTAGAGATTACTTAAAAATAAAATGTTTTTTAAAAAATCTCCTTACCATAGTCTACAAAGTCCAGTAAGATCTGACCACCCCTGCACCACACTCACCTGCCCCTACTCCCTGCATTTCTCACTCCACTCTGACATTGCTGGTCTCCTTGCTGTTCCTCAAACAAGTCAAGCATATTTCTTGATTTAGGAATTTGTACTTGCCGTTTTTCTGCCTGGCATGCTCTTCCCCAGTGATCTTCTGGGCTCTGACCCTCAATTTGTTGTCATGGCTACTCAAATGTCACCAGATGGAAGAAGCCTTCCCTGCCCACCTTATACAAAATATTAAACCCTATCCTATTATTCTCTTTCCCCTTGCTGTGTTTGATTTTTCTTCAGAGCCCTTTTATAACCTGACATCCGATATAGCTACTTATTTATTTAATTGTTGTTTCCTCTTCTTTTTCTTTTCTGTCTAACCCCATTAGAATCTAAGTTATAGAGGCACCTGGGGAGCTTAATCGGAGTCAGTTAATTGGCTACCTTCAGCTCGGGTCATGATCCCAGAGTCCTGGGATTGAGTCCCTGCTCCATGGGGAGTCTGCTTTTCCCTCTCCTTCTCCCTCTGCCCCTTCCCCTGCTCATGCTTGCTCTGTCTCTCTCTCAGGTAAATAAGTAAAATCTTAAAAAAAAAAAGAATCTAAGCTCTATGAGGGCAGAGAAATTATCTATTCTGTCCCCTTATGTATCCGTACCATCAAGACCAGTGCCTAGCACATAAGGAGTGCTTGATATATATATTTTTAAAGATTTTATTTATTTATTTGACACACAGAGCTTACAAGTAGGCAGAGAGGCAGGCGGAGTGGGGGGAAACAGACTCCCCAACAAAGCAGAGAGCCTGATGCAGGACTCGATCCCAGGACCCCGGGATCATGACCTGAGCTGAAAGCAGAGGCTTTAACCCACTGAGTCACCCAGGAGCCCCTGATAAATATTTTTCTAATATTTATTTTGGAGAGAGATAAAGAGAGCATGAGCTGGGGGAGTGGCAGAGGGAGAGAGAGAATCCCAAGCAGACTCCTTACTGCATGTGGAGCCCGACATGGGGCTCGATCCCAGGACCCTGAGATCATGACCTAAGCCGAAATCAAGAGTCAGACACTTAACCAAGTGAGCCACCCAGGTGCCCCAATAAATATTTCTTAATGAATCAGTGAAGGAACATAGCCATGATTACTCCTGAATGAAATATACATTGTTATTTTTAATGGTTATAATCGTCCATTTTTTGGGTAATCCAAAATGTATTTACCAAATCCCCTTTATTTGGGTTCCTCTCAATGTATCACTTGTATGAACAATGAACCTGCTTATCTGTAAATCTCTTATAATTATTTCCTTAGGCTAATTCCCTCAAGTAGAATTACTAAATAATAGAGTATCCATATTTATAAGGCTTTTAATACATATTATCCTAAAATAGGCTACTGAGATTCACAATTCTATCAGCAATATATGGAGGTACTTTTTTCCCACAGTCCCAAGTCATGGCACTATTTCCTCACTTGCCTACTTTAGGCACTGTCTACTGACTTCCCTGTATTTTAGGTGAGGATCTAATTCAGTTACACCACTCCCACATTCTCTCTTCACTCCCATTTTTGCTTGTTGGCTCATTATTTTAGTTTCTCCTTTATATGTTTCAATAATATACTTAAACCCTTCTTTCAGTTTCTACCAATTTTCTATGGTACCTTTTGACACTTGATAAGTATTGTGACACTTCTACATTTTTCCTCCCCATCATCTGTCAGCTATTCCTTTATTTTGTATTGTCAAGACTGATAACATTTACATTATTTTCTGCAACCATAACTAAGTATTCTAAAAGTAGAAGAATTAATAGAAGTTTTATCAAATAACATAGTTAATTGTAGAGCTGAGTTATATGGCATAATTATATAGTATTTTCTTCTCTCTGGTTCCATGGTCATGATCCTCATGCCAAGCAAAGGAGAATTTGCCTAGTGTCAAGATCAAATGGATTTGCTTCTCTTAAATGTAATAAATTGCTCAGCAATGCCTCCTTTTTTGTTTGTTTCTCTGTCTTTGTTTAATTGAGAGGATAATAATAGGCTTTCATGGATGATGGGCATTAAGGAGGAGGGCACGTACTGTGATGAGCACTGGGTGTTATATGCAACTGATAAATTATAGAAAACTATACCTGAAACTAATGATGTACTATAAATAGGCTAACTGAAGCTAAAAAAAAATAAAAGCAATGATAATAAACTAACAAACAAAACAAAAACAAATAATGGGCTTTCATTACTCTACTCCTGTGTATTCCAATTCATTCAGTCTATATCTCCTTTGGAATCCACTATAGTCTTCTTTTTTTTTTTAATTTTTATTTCTTTTCAGCGTAACAGTATTCATTGTTTTTGCACCACACCCAGTGCTCCATGTAATCCGTGCCCTCTCTAATACCTACCACCTGGTTCCCCCAATCTCCCACCCCCTGCCCCTTCAAAACCCTCAGATTGTTTTTCAGAGTCCATAGTCTCTCATGCTTCACCTCCCCTTCCAATATAGTCTTCTTAGAACCCACTGAATTTTAATTTGGCCTATTTACTTTCTAGACTGCCAACTTGTGGCCACTGACATTTTACTGGATTTCCAGTTAGTTCCTTGCCATGGGACAACCCTCTTTCTTACTTTTCAGGCTTTATTTTTCTGGAGTGAATATTAAAAAAGGTACTTTTAGAAAGAAAGGTAAAATCTCTTCTTTGCATATTTGATGAATTTCTTTTGCCTTCCTAATGATTGACTTCCCTTAGTAAAGAACTTGGGGTTCGAAATAATTTTTCTTCCAAACTGTTTTCTTCCCAACACTTTATATGGAAAATATTTCAAACCTGCAGAAAATTTAAAGGAATATTTTTATCAACAGAGTGTCTGGGTAGCTCAGTCAGTTAAGCATCAGACTCAATTTAGGGTCAGGTCATGATCTCCAAGTCCTAAGATCCAGCCCGGTGACTCAGCATGGAGCCTGCTTAAGAGTCTGACTCTCCCTCACCCTCTGCCCTCCTCTCTGCACATGTGTGTGCATGCCCCCGCATGCTTTCTCTCTATCTCTCTCTAATTAAAAAAAAAGAATACTTTCATCAACACTGATACACCCTACACTAGATCCACCAATTGTGCATATTAACACATTTTCAGTGTTTGTTTTTTTCTAAATTATTTGAAAATAAGTTGGAACACTCAGGGCACCTGGGGGGCTCAGTCGTTAAGCATCTGCCTTTGGCTCAGCTCATGATCCCAGGGTCCTGGGATGGAGCCCTGCATTGGGCTCCCAGCCCAACGGGAAGCCTGTTTCTCCCTCTCCCACTCCCCTTGATTGTGTTCCCTCTCTCACTGTGTTTCTCTCTGTCAAGTAAATAAAATCTTTAAAACAAAATAAGTTGAGGGGCGCCTGGGTGGCTCAGTGGGTTAAAGCCTCTGCCTTCGGCTCAGGTCATGGTCCCAGGGTCCTGGGATCGAGCCCCAAATGGGGCTCTGGGCTCAGCGGGGAGCCTGCTTCCCCCTCTCTCTCTCTTCCTGCCTCTCTGCCTACTTGTGATCTCTGTTTGTCAAATAAATAAAATCTTAAAAAAAAATAAGTTGAAACGCACATGATATTCACCTCAAAGAATTTCTGCCTGCATCTCCGAAGAGCAAGAAAGTTCTCCTACAAAACCGCAGTACTATGATCACATCCAGGATAATGAACACTAGTGAATAACATCACCAGATATATAGCCCATATTAGAATCTTCTCAATTGTCACCATGTCTATAGATGTTTTTAATTTTCCAATCCAGAATCCAGTCAGGTTTCTCAGTGTTTGGTCTTTATGTCTTTTTATTCTCTTCATCTTCAACAGTGCTCTTGTCTTTTGGTTTCTTTTCAACACTGACTGTTTCGTTTTGTTTTTTAAAGGATCCAGGCCAGTTGTCCTGTAAAATATCCTTTGTCTGGATTTGTGTGGTTATTTCCTTATGATTGGATTCAAGTTAGACATTTTTGGTAAGAATATAGCACACGTGAGACTGTGTACTTACTACATCATATCAAAGGACATTTTTTTTTTTTCTGGGTGAGCTCTACATCCAGTGTGGGGCTCAAACTCACAATCCTAGGATCAAGAGTCACATGTTCTACTGACTGAGCCAGCCAGGTGCCCCTATATTAAATTATTGATAATTGGTGATCTTAAGTTTGATCATTTGGTTAAGGGGATAACTACCGGATCTCTTAACAGCAACAAAAAAAAAAATTTTTTTTCCTTTATAATTAGTACAATAATGTATGGAGTCCTACTTGGAGACCGTGTAAATAAACTGTTTCCTAATGATCTTTCACTCAAGGTTTTTAGCATTTGCTGAGATCCTTGCTTAAACCAGTTATTACAAGACTTGAAATGATGTTATTAAAAAGAAATCCTCTGTTTACAACCTGATAGTTTCTATAAAGAATAAGTTTCCTTTTAAAGACTCTTTTCTCCTAATATTTTATTAATTTATATTTTCCTAACACGATGGACTGACGCATTTTTTATTAATCTTTTATTAACAATCATCATAATCTTTTGGATGTTCTAACTGTTCCAGTTTGATGAGGCAACATGATTTATGGCCAACCTAAGTGCCTCCTGATCAGTCAAGAGCATGTGGACTGGTAGAAACTATAAATGAACTATAAATACTTGATGCGAATGCCATAAGCTGGGGATCTCCGGGTGTGGTGACTGTTGCAGTTGGGTGTGTCCCATATGAGGGACCCTGGATATTATGCCTGTGAATCAGTTATTGGCGCCTATGGGCATGAGGCTGCCACCCCAGGTGAGGTTCCATACCTGCCTGATGGGAAACTTTTCCCCTTGTCCCTGAGCAACCTCTCGTGGGATAAGAGAAGAGCTGACTGATGCTGTTTGGACAGCTCCATGATCTGTCTGCTACTTCAGGGTATCCCGTGATGGAACATTCTGCCCTGCCGGCAAGCTGTATCTCTCTGAGCAGACTGAAGCCAGAAGGGGCCCATCATAGTTTTGTGAGTGTGAAGGTTTCATTGAGCCCATGAAAATCCATAAGAGGAATTGTGCTCTTTTAGAACAGAATACTCAAAAAACTTATTCCCATCCCTACCCCCACCATTACATGGTCACACATTTCTTCACTTACGATTTATCTTACTTATGTTTCTCTTTGCAAATAAAGGTACATATTTTTTTCTTACACAAAGACAGAAACACACGCACACACATACATACACACACATACATGTAGAGGTATATATACTGAAAATCACTCATATCAGTTCATAAAGAACATCCTCATTCTTTTTTTTTAAGATTTTATTTATTTACTTGAGAGAGAGAAAGATAATGAGAGAGAGAGAGAGAGAGAGAGCACACAAGCAGGGGGGAGAGGGAGAAGCAGACTCCCCGCTGAGCAGGGAGCCCAATGCAGGGCTCGATCCCAGGGCCCTGGGACCATGACCCAAGCCAAAGGCAGATGCTTAACCGACTGAACCATTCAGGAGCCCTGTCATTTTTTTTTTTTAACGGCTGCATAATGTTTCACTCTGGAGACGTAATCAAATTTATGCAAGCAGTTTTCCATCAATGGGCATGTAAATTGCTTCAATTATTTTGCTCTTAAAAATAAGTTTACAGTAAATAACTTCAGGCATATGTTAGTCCTGTTTGTTGAGGTATATGGTTAGGACAAATTCCTAGAAGTAGGAGTGCACGGTCCAAGGGTGAATGCATATGCGATTTCCTGAGATGTCACCAAATTCCTCTCCACAGGGGTCGTAGCATTTTGTGTTTGAGTTAGCAGTGAATGAGGCTGCGCTACAGTCTGCAATGAAGAGCATTTCAAACTCGGTTGATGTCCTCAGAAATTGCACAAAACTAAGTCGCTGTGAAACAAAATTCAGAAGTCATAAGGAGAAGATACTATGAGATATATGTGGCATCAATGAAAAGGATGAAATAAAGATTTAAAGGTCAAGAAAAATCCTAAACTGAAATGGCATTGTCAATATCTGCAGTAGAGGCAGAGAAAAATAGAATTGGAATTGGGGAGGGGCCCCTGGCTGGCTCAATCAGTAGAGCACCCAACTCTTGATCCCGGGGTTGTGAGTTCAAACTCCACATGGGGAGGGGAGCCTAGTTAAAAAAAAAATTAAATGCTTCAAATCAAAACCACATTGAGATACCACCTTACACTAGTTAGAATGGCAAATATTGACAAGGCAAGAAACAACAAATGTTGGAGAGGATGTGGAGAAAGGGGAACCCTCTTACACTGTTGGTGGGAATGCAACTTGGTGCAGCCGCTTTGGAAAACAATGTGGAGATTCCTCAAAAAATTAAAAATAGAACTACCCTTTGACCCTGCAATTGCATTACCGGGTATTTACCCCAAAGATACAGATGTAGTGAAAAGAAGTATTTCAGTGTCTGTTTTTTTCTAAATCACTTGACAATAAGTTGAAACACTAGGGGCACCTGGGTGGCTCAGTCGTTAAGCATCTACCTTCGGCTTGGGTCATGATCCCAGGGTCCTGGAATTGAATCCCGCATTGGACTCTGGTGCACCCCAATGTTCAGCCCAATATTCACAGCAGCAATGTCCACAATAGCCAAACTGTGGAAAGAGCAGAGATGCCCTTCAATGGATGAATAGATACAGAAGATGTGGTCCATATATACAATGGAATATTATGCAGACATCAGAAAGAAGAATACCCAGATTTTGCATCAACATGGATGGGACTGGAGGAGATAATGCTGAGTGAAATAAGTCAAGCAGAAAGAGTCAATTATCATATGGTTTCACTTACTTGTGGAGTATAAGGAATAGCATGGAGGACACAGGGAGAAGGAAGGGGAAAAGGAAGTGGGGGGGAAATCGGAAGGGGAGATGAAGCATGAGAGACTGTGGACTCCAAGGAACAAAGGGTCTTAGAGGGGAGGGGAGTGAGGGGATGGGTTGGCCGGGTGATGAGTATTAAGGAGGGCAGGTATTGCATGGCGCACTGGGTATTTTACATAAACAATGAATATTGGAACACTATACCAAAAACTAATGATGTACTGTATGCTGACTAACATGATAAAAAAATTTTAATCAGGAAATGCAAATTTAAAAAAATAAAATGCATGTAGAAAAAATAAAAACAAAATAAAATATAGGTAGAAACTAAAAAAATAAAATGACACACTTAGAAAAGAATTAGAACTGCAGAAAATTAAATCACTAATACGAAAGATTATGA
Source organism: Lontra canadensis (assembly GCF_010015895.1). Classification (NCBI taxonomy): domain Eukaryota; kingdom Metazoa; phylum Chordata; class Mammalia; order Carnivora; family Mustelidae; genus Lontra; species Lontra canadensis. The sequence goes on from NW_022631125.1 coordinate 2,771,673, forward strand.
TTAGCTGTCTCAGAATTCAGAGGAAAAGAACAGAGACATGACAATGATAAAGGACATAGAAAGATGCTCCAATAAAATAATTATAAGTGCTTCTCAGGAAAAAACCACTTAGAACAAATGCAGTAATCCAAATTAGAGTAGAAGAAAATGTCCTAGCATGGGGATTAATTAAAACTCCAAATTAAAAATCCACAGATTGAAAGGAGTTATGATACCACATGCATACACCCATACACACACAGATCCACATTATCCTCACAAAGTTATTTCACTTCAGGGATAAATAAAACCATGTCCTATAAATATTCTGGAAATAAAGACATCTTTTAAAAAAGATGTTAGGAGCCCCAGCTGGCTCAGTTGGTAGAGCATAGGACTCTTGATCTAGGGATTGTGAGTTCAAGCCCTACCTTGGGTGTAGCACTTACATAAAATAATACTAAAAGTAATGGGGCACCTGGGTGGCTCAGTGGGTTAAGCCTCTGTCTTTGGCTTGGGTCGTGATCTCAGGGTCCTGGGATCGAGCCCCGCATAGGGCTTTCTGCTCAGCAGGGAGCCTGCTTCCCCCCCACCCCTGCCTGCCTCTCTGCCTACTTGTGATCTCTTTCTCTGCCAAATAAATAAATAAAATCTTTAAAAAATAATAATAATAAAAATAAAAATAAAATGTTAAATCTACGAAATCTAAATTTCCTAGATTAATGTTTAGGAATAATCACCATCTCAATTAAATTAGCCTCTTGGCTAATTTGAGTTTGAATTGATGAAATGATTCTAAAATTCATTTAAACATACAGGAATACAATAATGGAAAGAATATATAGGAATATCATAAATAATTTATAAAGAAGAGTATTGGGAACGGACTAAACCCTCTATCTGGTAAAATCTACTATAAAGCTGCTAAAAGTAAATCACTGTGGCATTGGTAGCAATGTGGAGAGAAAACGCATGTAAATATAACAGAAGAGATGGTCCAAAGCCAGATCTTAGTATTTATGTTATATTATGTAAGCAAATCCATGGAAAATGGAAGGATTTTTCTTCTCTTCTTCTTTTTTCTTAAAAAGATTTTATTTATTCTTTTTGAAAGAGCAAGAGAGACAAAGAACGAGAGAGTGAAAGAGCACATGCCGGGGGAGGAGCAAAGGGAGGAGAAGCAGACTCCTTACCGGCAGACTCCCTACCGGCAGATAAAGGCAGAGGCTCAACCAACTGAGCCACCCAGGTGCCCCTGGAAGGATTTTTTCAATAGATACTTTTGTTATGAGCGGTTAACTGTTTAGGCGTGTGGAGGGTGTCTATTTATTTATTTGGTGCTGAAACCTGAGATGGAGTGTCTATTTAGATCCTCACTCTATAACATAACAAAATACATCCCAGTAGATTAGGATTTAATAAATTCTAAAATAACCAACCATCAAAACACAAAAGAAAACAGAATTCATCCTTCATATCTGTAAGTTTAAAAGGAATGGGAGAAATTACCAAAAGACAGATACAAGCACCTACACTTTAAATTTCTGCTTATCTACAATGCCATAAACAATACTAAAATATAAATTGGAATAAACTATCTTCAGTGAAAATACCAAGGAGGGGGTAATATCTTACTGTACAAATCACTTACAGAAATCAACTACATGAAGGCATGAACTGATCATTCACAACAGAAGAAACTGAAATGGTTAATAAATATCTGAAAAAAGTAATTGATCAGTAATCAAAGAAACACTGTTGCAGATAGCAATGTCATGCTGCTTTTTCACCTTTCAAGTTAAGGAAGTTTAAAAAGGGGGCACCTGGGTTGCTCAGTGGGTTAAAGCCTCTGCCTTCGGCTCAGGTCATGATCCCAGGGTTCTGGGATGGAGCCCTGCATCCGTCTCTCTGCTCAGCGGAGAGCCTGCTTCCTCCTCTCTCTCTGCCTACTTGTGATCTCTGTCTGTCAAAGAAATAAATAAAATCTTAAAAAAAAAAAGAAAGTTTAAAAAGTTAGCTTCCTTAATGGCTTAATGTGAGAGTGAGGGCAGTAAGAACTTGGACAGTCTTTTTTTTTTTTTGAAGGAGCAATGAGAGCTTTGTTCAGATCCTAGGGCCCTAGATAGTCATTCTTAGACATTGTTGATGAAGTATACATTTGTATGATCTCTTGGGCAAGCAATTTCAAAGAGTTTTAGAAAATCTCCTACTCTCTTACCCCATAATTTTAGTTTTAGGACTCCATCTCAAGGAAATTCTAAAAAAATATGTTTGATACTTTCTGCACAAAAATATTCATCTCCAAGCTATGCATTATATTTAAAAATTAAAAAGTATTTCATGCTTCATGTTAGAGGATAACATGATATGAATATAATGCAGTTTTTAAAAATTAAAATGTGAGTATGTATTGAGTAATTGTCTAAGTATTTTGTATTTGCTCATTGACCCCTCACTACAAGGATACTGGTTAGATTCCTTGGCCCTTCCAGGTGCACCCACCACTCTTCTCCAGTTTCTTCTGATTGGTAAGAGCTGCATCAACAGAATCTCTTGCCTTCTATTTTCTGGTTGGGGTAGGGCAATGGAAAGGACCAGGGGAAGGCCGGCGAGGAAGTTTTGGATATTATTTGTCCTGGTTCCCTCTCTGTGAGTTTCCTGTGGGCTGTAAACCTCCCTGAACTAAAGGCCACAGCTCGTGTAGGCAGCCCCTACCAAACACCACCGTCACCAGGTTCTGATAACTGTTCTCTCCCTTTACCCCTTCACAATGATGCCTTCTTGCTCTCACCAGCCTGGGGATACTGACTGATTCCCTGTGGTTTCTCTTCATCTTACTTATCTCTTTTAAAATATTTCCTTTATGGGGTACCTGGGTGGCTCAGTTGTTTAGCATTTGCCTTCAGCTCAGGTCATGACCCCAGGACCCCATCAAGCCCCACATGGAGACTTGCATGGAGCCCCACGTCGGGCTCCCTGCTTAGCAGGAAGCTTGCTTCTCCCTCTTCCCTGGCTTGTGTTCCCTCTCTCGTTATCTCTCTTTCTGTCAAATAAGTAAATAAAAACTTTAAAAATATATATATTTGTCAGTTTCTTCAAATGATTTAATTAGAGTTTTCTGTTTCCTACCGGATCCCTGACAGATACAATGGCTTATGAGACTTTATATCTGAGGAGATAGACACAGAGAAGTTAAGTAATATGCCCAAGGTCACAAAAGGGAGGAAATAATAATTGTAGGATATGTCAAAATTTTTCCTTTATCTATTTTAAAATAACTTTTATTGTTTTTATTACAAAAGATATATAAAATATATAGTACAAACAAATAAAACGAAGAGAAGAAAATACCCATATTTCCACTCACCCAACCCATCCATTATTTATTTAATAAGATTCCCACACTTTTGTCTCTAGGCAAACTCCTGCTTCTCATCCCAGGCTCTACGTTCAATTGTCTACTCTATAATCTTCATCTGGATGTCTCAAAGGCACTTGAAACTGAACATGTCCAAAATAAGCTCATGATCTTCCAAATTCTAGCCACAACCAAGTCCTGTCAATTTTACATGTAAATGTTTCTAATATGTCCACAGCTCTCCAGCTGCCACCACCCACCTTAGTCCAAGACACTATCACCTCTTTCTTTGAAGAATTCCAAGTTTTGGTCTCCCTGTATCTATCTACTCTTGTCTCCTTCAGCCCATTATTCACACAGCAGGCAGATAGACCTTTTCAAAATGCAATCTTGTCATAACACCCCCTGCTTAAAACCTTGCAATGGCTTCCACTGCTTTAGAATACAGACCAAGGGGTATCCTTTGGCCCAGCTAACCTCCGTAGTTTTGTCTCCTGTGCTCCTTTCCTCCCCTTGCTTAGCTCTACTGTCTGGCTTTTAGCTTCATCAAGGAACCATGCTTCTTCCTACCACAGGCCCTTTGCCCACATTGCTCCCTCATTTTGGCTCTTTTTTTTTTTTTAAGATTTTATCTGTTTATTTGACACAGAGAGAGGGAGACAGCAAGAGAGGAAATACAAGCAGGGGGAGTGGAAGAGGGAGAAAAGGGCTTCCTGCTGAGCAGGGAGCCTGACACAGGGCTCCATCCAAGGGCCCTGGGATCAAGACCTGAGCCCAAGGCAGGTACTTAACAACTGAGCCATCCAGGTGCCCCTGGGACTTTTTTTTTTTTAAGATTTTCTTTCTTTATTTGAGCATGAACACAAGCTGGGGGTGGGGGCAGGGGCAGAGGGAGAGAGGGAGAAGCAGACTCCCTGCTCAGCACAGGGCCCTATGGAGCTCGATCCCAGGACCCTGAGATAATGACCCCGAAGGCAGACGCTCAACCACCTGAGCCACCTAGGCCCTTTCTGGGACGTTTTTACATACCTCCCCAAAGTTAACCTCCAGAGTGATCAAGACACTCTAACACTTTCTTATCACTAGCTGCCTTTCCAACATTACATTTATCAGAGCTTATGTGAACACATCAAGCATGTGGTTGCCTTCTCCTTTACCAGGTCCTCTAGTAGACGGTAGGCTGTCTTGTGTCGCCTGCACATCTCCATCCAGTACTTTGCCCTGTGCCTAGCACATAGTACGAAATCAGTATTTGAATGAAAAGAAATAAACGCAACAGGGATAAAGACAAAGCTGGACGAATCATATTAGAAAGGTCTGAATTCTTTATATCCATTATTTCCTCTTTTTTTACTTCAGAATCTAACAAGATAAAAATGATTTAGTCATGCGTCAACTACTTTTCTAGAAAGTAAAAACTATTAAAACTGGGTAAATAGGGGCACCTGGGTAATTCAGTCAGTTAAGCATCTACCTTCAGCTCCAGTCATGATCTCAGGGGCCTGGGATCCAGTCCAGCATCAGGCTCCCTGCTCAGCGGGGAGTCTGCTTCTTCCTCTCCCTCTGCCCCCCTACATGGTCTCTCTCTCTCGCTCTCAAATAAATGCATTAAAAAAAAACTTTAAAAAAACTGGATAAAAAGACTATATCTATATTCCCTTACAGTTTCTTCAACAAGATTGATACACAACTCAAGAAGCAGGAGAAATATTTACAGGTGGGCATGGATTCTAGTTAACTTCCTGGAGTTTTTGTCACTTACTCTAGATGTTTTATTTGTTTTGAGGGTTCTAGTGATGACAAAATCAGCTCTAGGCGGATAAAGTGGAAATTTAAAGAAGGGATAAAACTAGCATGAGGCTGGTTGTACAGTAAAATACGTTCACTATCTTTTTGGTAGGATGGGGAAACACGTGTTTTGTTTGCTTGTGCTCCTTAACTAGCCCTTGATCTTCACTTTTAAAGTGCAGGTCCCACTTAATCTGAGATAACTGAGGGATTTTTTTTTTGTTTATTTCCTTTTTTTCAAAGACTTCATTTACTTATTTAAGAGAGAGCGCGCGCATAAGGGATGAGGAGGCAGGGATGAGGGAGAAGCTGGCTCCCCACTGAGCAGGGAGACTGATCGGGGGCTCCAGCCCAAGATTCTGGGCTCATGACCTGAACCAAAGGCAAAAGCTTAACGGACTGAGCCACCCAGGCGCCCCTGATAGTTGAGTTCTTAATTTTCTTGCCTACTTGCTTCGTTTGGGGTCAAGCACCTCAACTTGGACAACCCTACAGAGAATTAGTAATCGCCGGTTGGCCCCAACGGCTTCCCACCTCACCCCGCCCCCTCCCTAGGGAGAGGGCGCCCGCGGCTGCGCAGACCTCACCCAGCCCCTTGTGACGTCACAAAGGAGCCCACCCAAGTGCGGTGCAGCGCCGGGACCCCATAGTCATCGTCCCTGCTCTTTAATTACCCGCTTCCCTTACCCCACCTGGCTCAATCTTCTTTTAGTCAGGGTGTGAGAATAAAGGTGCTAGGCTCAAACCCCCACGGGGCCGCCACTGCGCCCTTGGGTGGCGTCGCCCGCCCTTCCGGGTGGGCGAGAGAGACGGAGCCGCGCTGCGCTAGCCCTAGGCTCCCCCGCCGCCCAGTGGGCTGGTCTGCTGGGGCGGCCTCGGGAGCGCGCGGGTACCGGACCCAGGAGCTGGCGAGGCGCGCGCCCGTGGGGGAGGGGCGGGGAGCAGAACGTCGTCACCCGCCCCACGCGCTCCAGAACCATGAGCTCACACAGCTCCGCCGCCTCCAGAGGCAGTGGCAGCGGGAGGGGCTGCGAGGCGGAGCCTGCGCCTGGAGCCGGGGGAACAGCTTCCCACATCTCGGACCCCGACTCCAACTTGGGCGCGGTCACATCCTCCGCCTCCGGGTCAAGCAGCGGTTCTGAGTGGCGGACCTTCTCCAGTCCGTTTTCCAGCTTCCTGTCGAACGTTTCCATACCGGACCCCGGTTACGAGAAGAGCTCCGGCGCGCCCGCCCAACTCCGCTCCACTCCCGGCTCCAGGACCAACACAGACTCTAGGATTGGCCTCTGGGGCTTCGGCGCCCACGGCCTGAACCACCAGATCCCCATGTCTGCCACCCGCCAGAGCACCGCCGATGGGGCCGCGCCAGCTTCCACCCCTGACGCAGGCCACCCCCGGGTACCGGTACAAAGACCTGCCTCGCTCTCAGGTCCCCCTCTAGCGTCGGTATCTGAGTCCACCCCGCCCGCAGTGCTCGTCTATTCCCGAGAATCAGTACCAGAACGTCCTACATCCACGACCTCTACCCAAGAATCAGGGCAAGGGTTTGTCCTGCCCTTCTCGCCCGGCTTCCTCAGGTTACCGATTCCAGAACCTCTTACACCCAATAACACTCCCGAGGTGTCAGCACTCGGGCTCGCCCCGCCCTCAGTGATCGGCTCTTCTTGGAGTTCGGTGCCTGGGCCTCCCGTACCCAATAACTCCCCGCTACTGTCATTGCAAGGATCCTATCAGTTCTCAGGACCCGGCTCTCCCCGACTGTCAGTAGACGCATCTGTTGTGCTCTCGGAGTCCTCCCGAGTGTCGGTGCAAGGGTCGCCCCCGCCCTCAGTGCTCAGTACCCCCCGGAGTTCACTGCCGGGATCTGGACCGCTCTTGGACTCCTCTCGAGTGTCGCTGCAAGGGTCCGCCCCGCCCTCCAAGCTCAGCTCCCTCGCGACTCCGCAGCAAGGATCCGCCCAGCTCTCCGAGTCCACCCCGCCCTCAGTGCCCGGCTCCCCTCGGGATTCGGTACAAGGACCTCTTACGCCCAGGAACACCTCCCGAGGGTCGGCACAAGGGTCCACCCAGCCCTCCGTGCCCGGCTCTCCCCGGGATTCGGTACGAGGACGTCTTACGCCCAGGAACACCTCCCGAGGGTCGGCACAAGGGTCCACCCAGCCCTCCGTGCCCGGCTCCCCCCGGGATTCAGTACAAGGACCCCTTACGCCCAGGAACACCTCCCGAGGGTCGGCACAAGGGTCCACCCAGCCCTCCGTGCCCGGCTCCCCCCGGGATTCGGTACAAGGACCTCTTCCACCCAGAAACAACCCCGGAGGGTCGGCACAAGGGTCCACCCAGCCCTCCGTGCCCGGCTCCCCCCGGGATTCGGTACAAGGACTTCTTACGCCCAGGAACGCCTCCCGAGGGTCGGCACAAGGGTCCACCCGGCCCTCAGTGCCAGGTGCCCCCCGAACATCCGCGGAAGGATCGGCTCCGCCCCCGGGCTCCACTGACGGAGCAGTGCAAGGGGCTGCTCCGCCCTCAGTGCCGGGCTCTGCACGAGTGTCGGTGGAAGAATCGGCTCCGCCCCCGGACTCCCCCCGAGAGTCGGTAGAAGGGCCCGCCCCGCCCTTGGCCCGTTCCACTCCTATACCTACGCCCCGGGAGAGTCTCAGCCAGGGCATGGAGAGTGAGGAGAAGTCGAGTAACGCGGGCCACATGTTCGACGTAGTCGTGATAGGAGCCGGCATCTCAGGTTAGTATGGACCGTAGCGGTAACCTGAGGGCCCCTGGCCGGCCCGGGGTGGGGGGCTTCCAGTAGCGCAGCAGCATATGGGGCGGGCGGGCGGGGGGTCTCTCTTGCATGCTGGAGTGCAACAGTGCCCGGGCCCGGATCTTGCGAGGTGAGAGTGGGGGTTGGGCCAGATTTGCCGTTGGTGTGAACTGGGGGAGGCAGAACAATAATTTTACTGCTACTATTAAATATTAGCATTTAATTAGCACTCTCTGTGCAGTTATATTTGGTACTTGACTAGCATTTCCTCAATCCTCAGCAGTCCTGTGAGAGGTGTACTCGCCCCCATTTTACAAAACCAAGTAACTGAGGTCTGGAGACTTTCAGTTACTTTTCCAGCGGTTGAACCACTTAGCCAGAAAAGGGCTGAATGATTTTTTTTTCCATTTAAGGCCTTCTAATCCCTGAGGTGGCTGCTTTGCCTCACTGATTTCATGTCCTTTGCCCTAAACAGAACATCAGTGTTGGGATTTTTGTAGTATTGAAGTAGTAAGAGTGTTATTCTGGTTCTGCTCTTCTCCAAGCTCTTTTCCTTAGAAAATTTGGTAAGTGAAGTAGGAAGAATCGTTTAGTAAAACGTGTTCATTGTTTTTTTTTTGTTTGTTTGTTTTGTTTTAAAGGAGAGAGGGTGGGCTCTTAGTTTTAACCTACTCCGGCTGTTTTTTTAGAACTTGCAGGAAGGTGTGGGGCATGTATTACCCAAAGGGAATCAATCCCTTTGTGAAGCAGAGGCCCATAGCTGGTCAGGGAATGCCCTGTTGTGTCCTTTCATAACAGCTCCCAGTGACCGAAGCCTGTCCTGTGTGGAGCTGGTGAGCCTGGGTTCCCCTGGTCCTGTCCTAGGTTTGCAGCTGACCAAGTGCATGAGGCTTGCCTGTATCTTCCTGGAAACCTCATCATGGCTGATATATTCAGTTGTCACTGAGGCTGTCATAATTGCTAAAATTTGAAATTCAGGCATTGTGTTTCAGTTCAGCCCTGGCTGGAGTCCCGCATGAATCTGCCCCGATTCCCACTAATTTCTGAAATATACCTGCAGGATCTGATTTAGAAAGAGCCAGAAAGAAGGTGGAAGGGAGTTAAGTAGAATGGCCCACAGTAGCCATTTGTATGCATCATCTGAGGAGGGGGAGACTCTGAGCATGCTTAAAAATCAATTTTGAGTGGAGATAGCTTGACTTGGTCTCTTGAGGATCGACAGTCTGAATCGCCAGAGGAGAGGTTGGCCTGAGCTGTTGCTTTGACACTCTAGCCAGTGCCCGCAAAAACATGCATGTATGTTGGAACATCAGAGGAAAGCAGAGCATGGTGAAGAGTAAGAAAAAGAAGTAAATTTGTCTTGTTTCCATTCATTCATTCAACAAACACTTGCCAAGTGCATGCAGTGAAGAGAACTGGTGTTTCCCCAAAACCTAGTCCTCCCATGCATGCCTCCTAGAAGCAATGTGATTGTTGATCACTGGGAAGTAAAGGTTCTGATTGTGTGGTCTATGAAGTGATTCGTTCTTTCTCTTCCCCCATCTCCATTATCCACACTTCACAATTTGGGGTTCTTTCTGAAATTTTATCTTTGTCCTTTTCTTGTTCTGTGCTCCCGTATTCCTTAAGGAGCGTTTTTGTCTTGTCTTTTCCCTCTGCCCAATGACCTGTTGTGTCTCCCTTTCCACATCTTATTTCTAATAATTGGTCATGAGCCAAGGTGGATTTATCGTGGAGCCGGTGACCATCCTGCTTTATGGCATTTCAACTGCAGGTGCCTTCTGCTCCTCATTCTGAATAAATAGCTTCAGACTGTGTCTTGTATTGGTAACCTTGAATTCTTTTTTCTTAAAGAGGGCACCCAAATCATGTAAGCTTCAGGCCCCTCAAAACCTGGATCTGTCTCTGATCATTATTCATTATTAATTTGTTTCATGTGGGGAAAAGCAGAGGGACTTTATTGCACAGTAGTTCACACACCTATTCTAGCAACCAGCTTCCAGTCCCTTAGTGACAGTGGAAAACCAGGGAGCTTTCTCTAATATCATCTCTCGTCACTCAATTGGAGTGGCTTTAACACCAAAACTGACCAGAAACATTGCATTCTTGCTGTGGTGCTTTCCCAAGATGGTTCACAGCTAAAATTAAAAGTAGATGCAAGTCTGTCTCAGGCTGAACCCTGCACACGGACTGGGTATTTCATAAGCAGGTGAGAGGCGTTATTGCTCAAGGGGTTCTTGAGAACCCCATCTCAGAAACACGTCATCTTTGCCTGTGCTTGGCAGAGTCCTGTAAGCGACTTAATCCCTGTATCAGTTTTAAATGCTTTGGGATATTTCTTAAAACTTCTGTCACAACTTGCACACTTTAATATGCTACCCACACACTTATAATATATGGCCAATTCTCAGTATCTTCAGTGTTATTACTTTTATATAACAATGTAGCTCCCAGAAGAATACAAATTCCAAATGACATTCCTCGGAATCAATCCATAGTAACAGAATTATCTTTCATTTTTGATAACTACCTTGGCTGTATAAAGAATGGCAGCATCTTTTTTTTCAATATCAGTTTTAAAGATTATTTATTTATTTGACAAAGAACACAAGTTGGGGGGAGCAGAAGAAGGAGAAGCAGGGGTTGCGGCGCTCGATCCCAAGACCCTGGGATCGTGACTTGAGCTGAAGGCAGGTGCTTAACTGACTGAGCCACCCAGGCACCCCAAGAGTGGAAGCATCTTAATATAGCTCTCTCATCATTAAAAAAAAAAAACCTTAAAACAGGGATGCCTGGGTAGCCCAGTGGGTTAAGCATCCGACTCTTGGTGGCACAGGTCATGATCTCATGGGTCCTGAGATCAGGTTCTGTGGGGGACTCCATGCTCAGTGGGGAGTCTGCTTGAAGTGTCTCTCTGTCTTCCCCTCTTCCAATCATGTATGTGCATGCATGCTCTCTCCAAAATAAATAAATCTTTAAAAAAAATAAAACAGAGCACGTCTTATAGCCACAAGCCCCCTTTTACTGTCTGCTAATCAATTACATAATTGTATATACTGTGTCAGTAGTGGAGAAGGGAGACCCCCTGCTCATTTGTAAGTAATATAATGGTATCTTTAATATGCTCTGGCCCTTACTTGTCATCCATCATCTATCATCAAGTCCTTCTTGAAACTCCTTTCATTCTGTGACACTTGGATCCTGAATTTTTTATTCCACACTGATCGCCCCTTTACTGTTCCTTTCATTGCGCCCATATTTTTGTGAACTTCCAGTTTTGAAACAGCTTGAGGTTCAGCTGTTGATCCCCGTTGTGTTCTTATGCACTTTTCCCCTTTCTTACTCATTCTAGGACTTGAGATTTCCCTTATCTATAGAAAGCTCTTAAGTCTCTAGTTTGGATCCATTTCTTTCTCTGAGATCCTGTTTATAGCTTATCTGCTCCTGGGTATTTCACCCTTTAATGTCCTGTTCTTGCTTCATATTCACCATGTCCAAAAGCCTCCTTGACCTCCAACCCAGCTTTTCTTCCTCACTGCCTTGGCTCTGTTCTTGGCACCATAATCCTTTACACCCAGCCAACAGATCCTTCTAATTCCTTGTTTGGGCTTTTCCTCTTCTCCATTCCCAGTGACTCCCCCATCCCCAGGATAGACTCTGGACCCCTTTGGCTCATCAGGTTATGACCATCTTTCCAGTGGCTACCCTTTACTTTGGGCTCTCCCTTCATGTCCATCCTGCAGTGTTCTCCCAGAGTTGATTTTTTTTTTTTTCATTTTGGGCATAGTTGACACACAATGTTACATTCGTTTCAGATATACAACATAGTGATTGGCTAAGTCTATATGTTATTCTAGGCTCACCAGAAGCGTAGTTACCATGTGTACCATTACACTGTAGTACAGTACTATTGATTATATTCCCTTTCATATATGCCGTACCTTTCGTCCCTGTGACTTAACTCATTCCATAACCAGACTTGAATTTTTTTTTAAGATTTTATTTATTTATTTGACAGACAGAGATCACAAGTAGGCAGAGAGGCAGACAGATAGAGAGAGAGGTGGAAGCAGGCTCCCTGCAGAGCAGAGAGCCCAATGTGGGGCTCGATCCTAGGACACCGGGACCATGACCTGAGCCAAAGGCAGAGGCTTTAACCCACTGAGCCAGCCAGGTGCCCCCCAGACTTGAATTTTTAAACACTTCTTTCATCACCTTGCTCTTCTGCTCAAGACTTTCCTTCAGTGGTCTATTACCAGCCCTTCAAGCTTCCCTCCATACGCTCAGTTGTCAACCCCACTTAGTTAGACAACTAACATTCCCCACTGTCCCCAGCATGGAGGCACGCTGCTGTCTTGTCAACGGTGCTACACCATGTTTATTTTGTCCCTTCACCGCTTCCTTGTTTTTGTCTTTCTTAACATGGGAGTGCTTCTCTCTGACTGTTTACATTTTATTCATTCTTCAACACCTGATTAATGACCCTTTTTAAAAAAAAAAAGATTTTATTTATTCATTTGAGAGAGAGAGTAAGCGTACACACAGAAGCCGGGATGGGGGGTGGGGGGAGAAGGAAAGTAGAGGGAGAAGCAGACTCCCTGCTGAGCAGGGAGCCCAACACAGGGCTCAATCCCAGGACCTGGAGACCATAACCTGAGCCAAAGGCAGACGCCTCACCATCTGAGCCACCCAGGTGCCCCTAATGACCCTTTCCTTAATCACTCTGGCTGCCCTTGATTTTTCCCTGTTAGTGTTTGTCATCTGTGTCTAACAATGCACACTTATTTTCTGTGTCTATTTCTTGATGTTATTTTAACTATAGCAATTCAGTCATTGACCACTGATGCTAGTTCTTACTCAGGAGCTGACACAGATACAACAAATGACAGAAACCCAGCGGCATACGATTTTAAGATCTGCCCCAAATGGAGAATTTCTGAATTGGCTGTCTGTAGGGGGAGGGAAAAAAAAAAGAGAAGAAAAGAAAAGGGGGGAAAAAAGCCCACCTCCAAGGGTCAATGTATACTTCAGAGTCTTTGGGCCCAAGGGGTTTTTGCCAGGCAGTCCGGTCCAGTCACCTAAGATTTCAGTCCTCTCCACGGCATGTCCTTGGTGATGATCTGGCTGTAGCTTTGAACACATCTAGGGAGGGGGAAAGCTCTGCTCCTCAGACCAACTTATTATGAGCAGAGATGGCTCTGCTGCCTGGACTCATTGAAGCCCTTTGGGAGCCTCTACCTTATGCCAGGCAGTGGCTAGATCTTGGGGGAAAAGGTCTGATGATGAGTAAGTAGTTTCCCTGCCCATAAGGTGCCCCATCCTCGTGCAAGAAGGAATCAAATAAGAGAATAATCGACATTAGAACAGTGGAAGAAACATTATTGTCATGAGTATGAACAAGTGCTGGGACCTTGAAAGTTAAGTTTCTAAGTGAAAGCACTTCAGTCCTAATGCCGGGCAGTCCTGGGTAGTGGAAGAGTTTTTCCATGGTTTTGGAAATTTTGAAGTGTCACATGGAAAGAGATTATTTCCAACTAGTGTTTAAGTAGAGGACCTCCCCCATATTTTTATCCATGAGCCGAATTCTGCTTAAAGAATTGAGCACACTAGCCACCCAGAAGTCGGGACTGTATAAAATCAGTGGGGATTGAATCCTTTTCATCCTCTGAGACAGAAAAGCTGTTTTGCAAGAAGGTTGACTAATCCTCTGAATTCCGACAACTGAGTCCACAACATACCGCAATTTCCCTTTTTGCTGAAATACATCACCCTGAAGAATCCTTTTTGCTGAGAGCATTTTTGGCATTTTAACTCAGAACTTGGCAACAGACAGTTGTGGTTTGGTAGTGATTACGAAAAACATTTACAAATGCTGCTTTTTTGGGGCACCATAGTTATTCAGATACTCTGAGGTTCAGTGCAGATGGGGCACTAATGTTCTGCCTTTTAGGACACGTCTTTGCCTCTATTTTGTGTTTTTTTCTTAAACTAGCATCCTTTCACTTTAGGAACTTTTTTGATGTTGAACAAAGAATGCTAGAATATTTGGGTTCTGATTTTTTTGAAATCTTCATGGTTGAATGAGATGTGGGGTTTAGCTAACATTTAATAGGCCGTTTTCACATGTAGCCAATACTAATTGGCTTGACCCGACACATAATCCTCAGCTAATGTGAAAAATGCATTTAACAATAGATTTAAGTACAGTGTAATTATATAAGTATCGTACAACTGTAGCATAATTACGTCACAGAGACCCATGATTGAGAAGTTGAAAGGTGGGAGTTTGTTATTGGCAACTATGGGTCATACAATCTTTGTGCAGGTGTGACATACACATATTAATCTATATATAACCAATCTTACCAGTTTTTGGATTCAAGTGTACCCAGAAAGACTGAGGTTCTGTTGTAGTTTTTTTTTTTTAAGATTTTATTTATTTATTTGACGGACAGAGATCACAAGCAGGCAGAGGCAGGCAGAGAGAGAGGGGAAGCAGGCTCCCCCCGCCCTGAACAGAGAGCCCTAGATCCCAGGACCCCAAGATCACAACCTGAGCCGAAGGCAGAGGCTTTAACGCACTGAGCCACCCAGACGCCCCCTGTTGTAGTTTTTAAAAAAAAATTTTTTTTAAGATTTTTATTTATTTACACAAGCAGGGGGAAGGGCAGAGGGAGAAGCAGACTTCCTGCTGAGCAAGGATCCCAATGCAGGGCTCCATCCAGGACCCTGGGACCCTGACCTGAGCCAAAGACAGACGCTTAACCGACTGAGCCACCCAGGCAGCCCCTGTTGTCATTTTATATCACATACAAGGGTTTGCAAGAGCACAGACATCCAGGCGGCACTTGTTTGAAGACTGTGCTTGCGTGTACGAGATGGGTAGATTTCATAATGACAACAACTTCTCATGTTAGGTTTGAGTGATCAGAACTGCACAAAATGAGCCAAAAGAAGTTTAGTTACATTTTTTACTACTGTAAGCTTTGAGACAAGTTGATGGTTAGGACTGTTCTTTGCCTTTATGGCGAAAAATATTTTATAGTTTTGCCAGGAATTTGTATTTTCTTCTGGATGATCTGTTCCTTATTATGTTGCCATTTGGCATTATGAATTAGGGCAGCTTAAAATCTTTTTCTTCCACATTTTAAAACAATTTTTTAAGTCATCTCTATACCCAGTGTGGAGCTCGAACTCACGGTCCCAAGATCAAGAGTTGCACACTCTACCGACTAAGCCAGCTAGGTGCCCCCAGGGCAGTGTAAAATCTTTAAGCTGTGGGTTTTGTCATCTATACAATTAGAGGTTGGATTAAGTTGGACTATGTTATATGTGATGTATCTTCCAGCATCTCTTTTAGTAATTAGTAGTCGTCCTACTGTCTGTCTCTTCAGCTTTCTCTTTTGAATATCCTCCTCTACACATTTTTCCCTCCATGTTGTATTCTGGAAACAGTTTGCATGATCTCTCACACTGACATCCTACACTAACTTAATTAAATCCGAGTCTGGGGCTCTCTTACACGTGCTCATTCACACCTTCTCCATGACTTCTCTCAGCCTTAGTTTCAAAGCCCTTTTGTAGTTGTTGCTAAGCCAAAGTAAACAAAACCCCACTTTATAGCAATAATTAATCAATTGATTCGGTAAAAGTGTCAATAAGAACGTAAACATCAGATGATAAGCTTTGAGAGTTGAGTTTATTACATATTAACCATGTTCAAAGGTCACAGAATTAGAGCCTGTAAGCCCTTACAGGGACCAACACAGAGGCTCCGAGGGATCAAGTAAATTACCAAATGCCAAAAAATTCTTGACTTTGGACCCCTAAAACATTGACCATCAGGGCAGTGCCGCTTCTTTACCCTGCCTCGCTGGGCTTGCCCCGTAGGCCCGTCCCTAGAACTGCAGTAAACTTTATTTTTGCTTTACTTTGATGCTTGATGCTCTAAAACACAGTGATAACTATTGTTGCACAGTAATTTATGTTTTAGAATATGTTACATAGCCTGTTACTGCTGCACGAACATTTTTACTTAAAAAGATGGGACACCCTATTAAGGTCAAATGACTTTCATATGAAGAATTTATTTCCTTTTTGAAAGGTCCATACCTGGTGTGTTTAGGATCATGTGGAGCAGTTGTTTGACTAGTTTCCATCAGTGGTTCTTAACCTTTTGGATCCTGTCTCCCTTTGAATATCTGATGAAAGCTATTGAAACTTTCCACCATGGGGTGCCTGAGTGGCTTGGTACGTTGAGCCTCTGCCTTCAGCTCCGGTCATGGTCTCAGGGTCCTGGGATCGAGCCCCAAATCGGGCTCTCTGTTCAGTGAGGAGCTTGCTTCCCCCCGACCTCTCTCTGCCTGCCTCTGCCTGCTTGTGATCTCTGTCAAATAAATAAATAAAATTAAAAAAAAGAAACTTTACACCAAAAAATATGAGTTTTTACTCATAGACTTTTTCCTCCTGCCCCAGGCCAACATCAGTTGTTATGGAAACGTCTTCAGCATCACTGTCCCTGTAGTGTAACTATTTGGGGCTGAGACTGAGAGTTCGCAGAAGTGGTGGAAAAATGAGAATTCAAAGGATTGACTAAGTCATTAGACAGTTACAAGTAATGACTGTGTAGATAGACAATGATTAAAAACAGTCAAGACATCTAGGCTGAAAAATAAGGCATATGTGTCTCCTATATTAAGTCCATGATAAGTTAAGCAGTGAACCTGACATGTTTTGGAAAAAATGAATGTGGGGAGACAACACAGGTGAAGAAAATGGAAGGCTGTGGTGGTTGATGTGATTTTTTTTAAAAAATAGTTTTCCAAGATTGGTATTTACAGATTTTAGGTATTGAAATTAAGCCACTAATATTAAATATATATTTGTTATTTAACATGCAGTTTTTTTTTTAAAGATTTTATTTATTTATTTGACAGAGATCACAAGTAGGTGGAGAGACAGGCAGAGAGAGAGAGGAGGAAGCAGCCTCCCTGCTGAGCAGAGAGCCTGATGTGGGGCTCGATCCCAGGACTTTGGGATCATGACCTGAGCGGAAGGCAGAGGCTTTAACCCACTAAAGCCACCCAGACATCCCTTTAACATGCATTTGTGATAGCCTATGCTCCTTGGTCATTGGAAGCATTTGACAAAATTCAGACCCAAGTAGAAGAGTGAATTCTCTAGTTTATCTGAGACTCCACTTGTCTCTCCACTGACCAGGTGATGCCCAGGAACTTTCTGTGCCATTCCAACTAGAAATCTGAAATGCTGTTGGCGTCTGAGGTTGGTTCAGGAGGTCAGTGGTGGGACAGACAAGGGAAGCAGGAAATGACAGACAAGGATAGGATTTCTCGGAGGAAGTAAGACTTGACAGAAGTGTTGTGGGTTTTGGGTGAATTCTGAAATGCAACAAAAACAACTTTTTCTTTTCTTTTTTTTTTCTTGTCTTCTTTTTTCTTACCGGTAAGTCATTTATTTTGTTTTTAAAATTAGAAATATTTTTTTTAATTGAAGTATAGTTGACACATCAAGATGACATTTAAGGTGACCATTTCCAGGTTAAATGGGTTTTCTTTGAGCCGTGGCTTAAATTCCAGAATTTTTCTTGCACGCGTGTCCGTGTTTGCTCATTCATCCATTCATTTGATAAATATCTGTTGATCACGTGCTCACTGCACACCGGGAGCAAAATTTCTGTTTTCCTGCTTTGGGAACATTGCTTCTAAACCTTTGGTAAGAGGTGATGTTTGACTATACTTTTTATTGTCCTCAGAGTGTGGAGTCCAAGAGTCCAAACGTGCAGTTATATAAGAATTCTGTTGGCCAGAGATCACGTTGCTGAATAATAGAAAGTTAACTTTAAAAGCTTAATATGTGATACACAATCTACATATTCCTAGGTGGTGATGAATGTGAACGTTGAAGAAAAATGTCACTTCTAAGAATTAAGAGGAAGAACTAGCAGAGCCAGCAGAGCATAAGCGGTAGCTGTCCTCAAGTTTTGCTTCAGAACTCTTAGCTTGTGCTCTAGGCATCGTTTACCTGGGTCCCTGTCCAGGGGAGTTTATAACTATCAATATTTGGACACTCTTTTAAGAGATGAAAACAGCTTTCCCAAAGTGTGTTTCGAGGAGTAGTGTTTTTTAAAAAGGCAGAAGGTTGGAGCACCTGGGTGGCTCAGTGGGTTAAAGCCTCTGCCTTCGGCTCAGGTCATGATTTCATGGTCCTGGGATCGAGCCCTGCATTGGGCTCTCTGCTCAGCGGGGAGCCTGCTTCCTCCTCTCTCTCTCTCTGCCTGCCTCTCTGCCTACTTGTGATCTTGGTCTGTCAAATAAATAAATAAAAATCTTCAAAAAAAAAAAAAAGATCAATTTAAAAAAAATAAATAAAAAGGCAGAAGGTGGAGAAATACTGAATTGAACGGGTCTCTTCACTGCAGGACTTATTAGGGCCCTTTATTATGCCAGCATGTGCCACACATTTCCCAGAAGGAGAAATGACGTATGTTGCAACATCCATGAACATTGATACTTCTCCCCTGAGCATCTTGAGGACTAGTGTTCCCATAAAATATTTTTGAAACTTTCACTTTAAACCACAGTGCATCTTAGTGTGCAGAATCAGGGACGGCAGTGTGGAGGGCCCTTGGTGTATTTTTTTAAAAATTTATTTATATAACGGAGAGAGAGAACATGAGTGGGGAGTGGGGGCAGATGGAGAGGGAAAAGCAGGCTCCCCACTGAGCAGGGAGCCCGATGCGGGGCTCGATCTCAGGACCCCAAGATCGTGACCTGAGCCGAAGGCAGACGCTTCACCCACTGAGCCACCCAGGCGCACCCATCCCCCACCCCTTGGTATATTTTTAAAGTTTCAGTAAAAGAATGGAGTGGATCATGAATTAAGGGGTAATTGCATTCCCAAACTCGGATGAAATCCATTTATCTAGAGTGAAGATGAATGCTGAACAATAATCAAATAAATTAGGACTGTCTAGACAACCAGTCTGTCGAATTACGGGCAAATTGAAGTTAATTGTTAGTTTTCATCTATTTATCATTTGAGACAGCACTGCCTTTTTAGCTTATCAAAGGGATTAGAAGATTTGGCATTTTCAAAAGCAGAGAATTATTTCTCTGAAAGGAAAGACACATTGCTGTTGGACGTAGGGATGGATACATAGACTGGAATGGTTATATGTGTCCAGGACAAGTTCGTGTATACACTGATACTCTCTGTTCCCTTTTGCTAAAAAGTACAATACTGGATCAGAGACCAGAAAATGTACTAGTAGTATAGACTCCGCTGGCTGGCTTCGACACAAAGGTTAAAATGATGTGGCGCCCTGTCCTTGTCAGTCTCCTTAGCTGCTCGAGATGAATACAATCTAAGCATTAGAAACTTCCCTGTTGCCCTCATCCAGGTGAGCATGGTTTCATTTTCTCAGTATGAGATTATTCTATTCATTGCAACAAGCATTTAAGCACCTGCACCATGGCAGGGTCTGTTCTAGGGATGCAAAGATGTATAACACATTTCTGTTCTCAAAAAAGTCGTAACACACTAGTTATGAGTCAGATCTCTGGGCAAGAGATCACGGTGCCTTGGGCGAGGGCAAAAGGCCAATGTGGCTTGGACCAGAGTGTCTGTAGTCGCAATGGGAAGCAGGCAGATTCAGAACATAGTCTGAGGCCACAACCAAGAGGACCTGCCCCTCGAATGGATGAGGTAAGTGACAAAAGGAGAAGAATCAGGAATAGCTTCGAGAGTTTTGACCCGAGCGTCTTAGTAAATGATTTACTGAGTTGCAGAGGGCAAGGGGGGAGGACTGAGTTCTGGGGAGATAGTAAGTGTCCTGCTTGAGACGTATTGAGCTGGAGATGCCTCTGTGACCCACCTTGCTTGGGGACTTCATTCTAGTGCAGGTGCCATAAACGCTCCGTGTCTGGTGCCAGGTGGCACTGGGCGGGAAGAAGAAAAATAAAACAGGCTGACAGGGACAGAGTGTGACAGAAGATGAAAACACCTGCCTGTATTGAAAGTGTGTTCCCCGGACACTTGTCACGAGGAATGGGCTCTGTTTCAAGGTTTGTTCTAGTGAAGGAGTGGAAAAGACACCAGATCATCTGTTGTGGAAGCAAAACCAGAAATTGAACTGGAAAGGGTAGCACGAGTCAAATGGACGAATTGCTTCTTTTCTGTCAAATAAAGTAATATGCAGGTCCTTGTGGAAGGACAGTGAAGGGAAGGGCCCTCAGAGAGCTAGAGGAGGTGGGGCTAAGTGTGAGGCTGGGTTCCACAGTAACAGATTTCTATCCCAGGAAGCAGAGGACCATTTCTTCCAAGGCTTCATTGCAGGTATGATTAATTCCATCACCAGGTGCACCGCATGGGTGAGATCATTGCCTGTACCGTTTCTATGGGGAGGATAGGCACGGCCGGACGTTGAGAGGCAGTGCAGAATCTGCTGGAACGTCATTTCCAAGGGCAGTGGCTTTAAGAAGCTGGAGCTTGGTCTGAGGTTGCCATAGCAGCACCGCTGCTGCCTGCCTGCCTCCATCTCCTCCAGGCCCTCCTGGCCCAATAACCAGCAGTAATTAATTAATTAATTAATTAGATAAAAAAGAAAGAAACTAAGGAAAGTATTTTGCTTCTTTTTGCTCTATAGTATCTCAGATCGAGCACGATTTTTCAGTATTGTATAAAACAAAAAACAGTTGCCTGAACTCTCAGACGATGTGTGTTTTTATTTTTTTTAAAGATTTTATTTATTTATTTGACAGGCAGAGATCACAAGTAGGCAGAGAGGCAGCCAGAGAGAGAAAGGAGGAAGCAGGCTCCCTGCTGAGCAGAGAGTCTGATGCGGGGTTCCATCCCAGGACCCTGAGATCATAACCCAAGCCGAAGGCAGAGGCTTTAACCCACTGAGCCACCCAAGCGCCCTGGCGTGTGTTTTTAAAAGCAGCCTGGCTTTTTTTTTTTTTTAAACCTATCTAATACATCCTTTCACCTGTTTTATTCTGGTTTATGTGAAACCCAAATGATAGAAGAAATATCGGGAGAGGAACTGTATTGTTTTAAACTTCTCGTTCCTATTTAAGCTACTTAATTGCAGAGTGATTCAAGATTTGTGCCCTGCTCCTCTGATTTTCCTGTTTTTCAGACTTTTTTTTGCATTTTAAAAGTGATCAGATCCTGATTTACACAGTAAGTCTCGATCAAACTCTTTGTGAACATGACTTCTCCGGGCTCTTAACCCTCATAGAAAACCACAGGACGTTTGAGAGTCCTGGGCTCTTTCCCTTCTAAGGAGTTTGCTTTGCCATGATTTGGGAGAGGAACAGCTCTAGGTGCACGTGCAATGAATGGTAGATTCTACCAGGGCCCACTTAGACCTCTTCCCTCAAAATGGAGGTTCTCCGTGGGAGAACCAGAGACTTTAGGCACAAGGACACTTGTATCTCGTACACCTGCCGATTTAATACACACTCTCCCCTCCCTGACTTTATCCCTCTCCTCACAGATCTGAGGCCGAGAGTTTATACCTCTAACAGTGTGTGGGGGCTTCTACTGGCTGGTGGGGAGGCCTTTTTCCAATTCCACATTTGGTGATACCACGTGGGTAGCTTGAAATAAGTAGTTTGAAATCAGACATCATGGGAATGTCTATACACCACAGAAACCCCAGTGGTACAAATCAGGTGCCCTCTCCCTCCCCACAGCCCAGAGATGGTTGTTAACCATTTAGCAGCATACCACTGTAACAAACCCTTTCCTTATTTTGGCAGGGGAGGGGGGGATGGTGCCTACCAGGAGGGTTGGGTGGGGGGCAGGTCTTTTCTATCACTCAGGATTCCATGTGGCAATGAAATGATGGAAAATGAATGAAATGAGGAGCTATGGCATTCAGTGCTCTTAGCTTTGGCTAATCTATTTTTCTTTGGAAAAAGATGAATATTAAATCTATATGAGATTTATTGTTCTGTTCATAACAAATATGAAAATTAAAGAATTTGAGTATAAAATCTTTTTATGAAAGGAATCAGTCACGGAGAGGAAAGGTCCAGCATGAGGAATATAGTCTATGGTATTGTAATAGCGTTGTATGGTGACAAATGGTAGCTACCCTTGTGGGGAGCCCTATATTTCAATTAAAAAAATAATAAAATCCATTTTGCAATGGCTACATTGTATTTGGTGACTTGCCTTCAGACTTAAAAGCCTTTTCTTTTCTAAAAATTTTATCCCACTTACAAAAAAAAAAAAAGCTAAGTAAATATTTTGAAAGTTAAACGCAGAAGCCTTTAAGCTAATCTGTGGAGTTGACAATTGAGATATGACTTTTTTCTGTGAATGATTATTGAGTTTTGTGGTGATGGGGGAGGTGATACATAGTGATACACCGAGTAAGAACAAAATAGGAGTTAAGGAGTATCCAAGACTTTCACCTTGAAGCAGGCGTCAGTTTTATTCAAATCAACAGCCACAGTTATAATAGTAGAAATACCTTCCTGGACTGTAAGTATTTGCCTGTGCCTTATTTTCGACTTACTGAATTATCTATTCAAAATTAATTATTAATTATTATTCAGAAACAAGTTTTTGGGCCTCTGGGTGGCTCAGTCGGTTAAGCATCTAACTCTTGATTTTGGCTCAGGTCATGATCTCAGGCTTTTGAGAGATTTTCTCTCTTTCTCCCTCTGCTCCAACTCCTCATGTTTATGCACACTCTTTCTCTCTCAAATAAATAAATCTTTAAATAACTTTTTTTTAAAAATGGCCCTAGCTTTTATTTCCATATTCGGTATTTTCTAATCTTTCAATTATTGTGGAAGTTCCTTATCTTGTTCACAATAAACACACAAACTGAAACATCGGAACCCCATTTATTCAGTGTTGTAGAAGAAATATTTTTTCTAGATAACTTACATCTTCCCTCTTCAAATTCCTAGATGTTTTTAAAGATTTTATTTATTAGAGAGAGAGAGAGAGAGAGAGAGAGCGCGCGCATGAGACACTGAGCATGGAGTCCTATACGGGTGCCATCTCACAACCCCAAGATCGTGACCCAAGCTGAAATCAAGAGTCGGATGCCCAATGAACTGAGCCACCCAGCCACCCCCCAAGACCTTTTTAAAAGCATTTTTTTTCTGAAATCCTTTTAAAATGTTTTAAATATTTTCTTTATTTCTTAACTAAGAGTTGAATCTTTCCTTGCTGAGATAGGCCCAATCATTTTCTTGGAATGCAGAAACAACCCTTGTGGTCAGCTTTTTAATTTTGTTTATATCCAAAAATGACTTTTTCCCTGGTGTGGTCATTGTCCCAACTCAGCTCGTTCTGCTCCCCCCAATCCCCTCTAGATTCCCCAGTGGTGCTTATTCTTTATTGGCACTGAACGCCACTTGCCAAACTCGTTTAGTGTTACACATTAAATATGATTTTTCTCCGGCTCCGAGTGAGGATGTGAGAAGTAAAACCATTGACTTTTGTGGAGACTTTGTTGTGGTCATTTTGGGTGCTTGGCTTTCTCATCTGGTATATGGGGGCAATGAAATCAACTCCCAGGGATGGTAACAGGCAAGGCACATGAACCTGATCTGTATATGTAGCCCCTAACCAGCTGCTAGGCTGCCTTAGGAGCCAGGAGCTGGACGCTGTGGGACCCACGGCTGCTGGAGGTCAAAGCCATCTCAGCTTCTTTGTAGGCAGCATGCAGAGGGCGACTTTCTCCTCCTTTAGAGGAGGAGCTACCAACTGATGAACTCTAGTAAACCTTTGGCTTTATTTTTCTAATTTGTTTATAGTTTGATTAAGACGAACAGGGAAGAAAGGAACCTTTTTGTATCTGAGTTTCTCTGGTTTTAAATATAGAGTGCTACTTTGACATTAGAAGATCTGTGCATCAGTAGGCTTTTAATATCAACTTCATCCTTTTTTTAAATCACCCTCAGCAGAAGAAGCCTTTGGCTCTGTCCCCGAGAACACATTGCACCAAGGTTTGCAGACATTGGTTTGAATTTATTTAAATGTCACAGGATGGATGCTTTCTTTATGAGCAGATTCCAAAGATTCGTTGCATACCTAAATCTTTCATGAATGTCAGCAGTGTAATGTTACATTGTACTTGAAGGGCTCAAAACTACATACAAGTATTAGCAGATAGCAGTGCTCGATATTATGGTTTAGCCTCCCCACATTCTAGATCTTCTAAACCCAGATTCATCCTTGATTCTGTATATGGACAAAATGCTGTGTCGTTCTGGGTCCTCTGAGAGCAGACGTCAAGACAGAACTAACCATGTATGAGATTGATTATGGGAAAAGCCTGCAACGGATAAAGAGGGGGAGAGAACAGGAGCGGGCAAGTCGATAAAAAACAAACAAAACAAAAACAAAAACCAGGGCAGTCCTGTAGGATTTCCTACAATCTGGCTTTTCTTGATTGCATCCTGGTAGTACTATTTAAACATGTTCCTCTGGCCCTAAAGTAGATCTAGAAGCTTGATCACATTAGAATTTAGTATTTGCCCCTTGTCTCCCTCCCCTTCTTTCCTTCCTAATGACTTCCTAGATGCTGGTGTGTTGTTCCATCAGGAGGCAGATAACATCTGGTTATCTCTCTTTTTTTATGTGATGTTAGCAGATGTTGATGCTTATTACACTAGGTCCATCGGTTGATTAGGCATGGCAGGGTGCTGATGTTCTAATTTTATTTGTCTTCACTGATTAGCTAGCATGCTTTTAGACGCAGAACCTCCCTTTGTTAGCTATTTGGTTGCTTTGCAGTTCACTGCAAGTAGGAGAGGTAGGATGAATGCCAGATGCTTTTCTTTACCTTTAGGCATTTCTAAACTGGTAAGGTGTTTCCTTAACCTTCTCCAAAGAACCAGGGAGAGTTTTGTTTTAATTGGTTTAGTATTATTAGGAATTCATGGATTTCAGCCACCGCAGTTATTTTGTATTTTTCCCCTGCTCTATTTCCCTCCTTCAGTTGTTAATTTGATTTGATACTTAGATTGTTCCATCTTTGGCCAGTTGGGAGTCTCTATAGGTAGGTTCCTGACCCTTTTTGTCACAATAATAATGTTAATCTGCAACATTTCCCTTTTCTGGTATTACTGTATTAGCTTTTAAACCCATCTTTTATGACAGTTTTTATTTAGATGTGAAAAACCCATTCTCAGCTTTGAGCCAACGAATAGTGTGATGCATGGTTCCTACCTTAGGTAACTTTGACTCTGGTGGGAAAAACACGCCCTAGCAAGCATATAATTCAGATAGAAATCATAAGATGTGATTATAAGTGTTTTGTTAAGTAGGCTCCACACTCAATGTGGAGTCCAACGTGGGACTCGAACCCACAACCTTGAAGTCAAGACCTGAGCTGAAGTCAAGGGTCAGACACTTACCTGACTGAGCCACCCAGGAGGCCCTACAAGGGGTTTTTAAGTTGAGAAAAGCACAGATATACTGAGGGCTGGTGTAGCCAGGGGAAGTTTCCAGGAAAACAAACTCTTCTGTTTATGCAATCAGGTTTTCTGGAAGAAGGGCACAATAAGGGTTGATTTAGGGGTTCAGCACCTTCTCTTAAATAGGATTTCATTATCACCAAAAATACATATATTTAAAAAATAATTATGTTTTGTCAACCAACCTTATGAGAGATGATAAAATTATGATAATGTAATATAGGCTAGATTATCAAATTGGTGGCTCAATCAATCACAGTATGGTCAGACTTTATTAGAAAGATAGCAAAATGAAGGGTTACGTATGATGCCCTGCTTTCATTTTATGTGTAGTTCTGCCTAACTCCTGGCTATCTCACGTTTGGGTCTTAATATGTTCCTTGATTTCGTTTTTGTTTTTCCTTTTAGGATTGTCTGCTGCCAAACTCTTAGCTGAACATGACATTAACGTTTTGGTTTTAGAAGCACGGGACAGAGTTGGAGGGAGAACATACACCGTGAGGGTAAGTGATTACACTTACATGTAATATCTCACTCACACTAGAGGGGGGGCACTGGAAGTCCCAGAGCTCGAGGTGATCTCAGGGGTTCATGTCGTGAAGCCATTTATCCTCCAGAGCCCTAAACTGCTCCAGCAAATACGGGTCCACGCTTTTCAACAAGCACTCGCTGAGAGTGACAGCCTCTGACCTTCAGTAGCTTATAGTCTCGGGATGAAAACAAATGTGAACAAATAACTTCAGTGCACTGTCATAATTTCCACACTGGAGACCTAAATCGAGTATGTAGTGTCTCAGATGGGGTTACAGTTTGGCTGGACTTGAAGTGACTGTATGCCCACAACACGTGTACATGAGTGCACACACACACACACAGAGTATAGGGTCCTTGTTTGTTTATCCAAGGATGCGCAACTTAAAAGATGTGTGCCGCAGGAAGCAACAGCAAATATAGCATGTTTTTGTGCAACTTTGTCCTTGGTCCTTGTTCCCTAAAAGGACAGCGGCTGCCAGAGACACTCTTCGCTCGGGTAAGGCCCACTAGACATGACGAGGAAGCTCAGTTCTTTCCATACTTGGGCTAATGTCACCATTCTAGGAAAATGCCTGCTAACTATGGTTTGCTGTTATTCAAGGACACAGTGGCAGTGGGAGCCGATGAAAGTGCGCAGGGGGCCGACATGGGGTGGGGAAGAGAGGGCCAAACTTGGAAGTTTGGGGAGCACACAGCTTTAACGGGGGCCACGGTCGAGGAGCCAGAGAGAAGCGGCAGGGTCCGAGCAGTGCCATGCAAATCCGTGGAGGAAAGAGGAAGGGAGGCTGCACTGAACCAGACACCAAGGGTATTTGACATAGGATGAGGGCTGCAAAGAGAGGCCCTTGTGTTTGGCATTTAGGTCATGAATGAGAACCTTTTCTAGAGCACACAAATAGACTGTTTTACAGGTGGGAGACCGACAGGACAAAACCAGACAGTTGCAATGACTGGCAAGAGATGAAGGATTTATCTAATTAGAAGAGGTATCAGACTTATAGCAAAATGGCTTAGGCGGTGCTCATTACAACGGCTTGAGCAATACAAACATTCAGTTACTTTGCGTGAGAAGAAGTCTGGAGGCAGGGAGTCCGGGCTGCTGCAGGCGTGGGGCTTCATTGTCAAGGCTTTCCGCTCTTCTTGTCTTTCCTGCTCAGCCGTTCTTTGTATGTTGGCTTATTGCCTGATGGTAACCAGATGGCTGCTGCGACTCTAGGCATCGAGCCCTCGTTTAAGACAGGAAGGAGCATGAAGAGGCAGTCCCAGTTTTCCGTTTAAGTTTGTATTTAACCTCCAGTTAGTTAACAAGCCATGTACTCTTCGTTTCCGGTGCACAATGCAGTGATTCTACCCTTCCATAAGACACCCAGTGCTCATCTGGGCAAGAGCCCTCCTGCATTCCCAGCCCCTGCTCCACCCATCCCCCCACACCCTCCCCTCTGGTGACCATCTGTTTGTTCTCTAGAGTTAAGAGTCTGGTTCTTGGTGAGGTAGCCCCAGTTTTATCTGCAACCAAACTTTTCCTTTACAAGAAGAACCTGGCGGGCATTCTCCAGTCCCCTTGGCCAGAGTTGGGGCACATAGCTACCCTTAGCCACTAGGGAGCCTGAGAAAGCAAGTGTTTAACATTTCTAGGCTGCATCATAGAAGCAGGCGTGGTGGGCAAGGCCATATGAATGGATATGGAAGGGCCAACCAACATCTGAACTAGCATACTGTACCAGCTCTTCTAGTCATACCACACCATGTTCCCCCTGTCATTTGCTTCCTACCTTTTTAGATGTACAAGGATGTACCATGAGTCTGTTTTCACTCGGCTCAGCTCTGAGAGTGCTCCCCAGCATTGCTACTCAAAGTGTGGTCCATGGCCCAGCAGCCTCAGAGTCCCCCCGGAGCATGATAGAAATGCAGAGTCTCAGGCCCTGTCCCAGACCCACTGAATCCAAATCTACGTTTCAACAGGGTCCCCGGGGGCTGCTACGGAAGTGTTTCCATGTTTGCTTGCTGGCTTGAAATTAATGTAAATCTGGATTAATTGTATTGGGAGAATTTCTGAGTGCTTCCTCGGACGTAGTCCACTGGGAGCCTGGTGGTCTGGAAGCCAGGACCCTGGGATTCAGGCCCCTGCACTGCCTGACATACTGTCTTAGCTTGGGTAAGTGCTGTTAGCGTTTACATCTGTTTGCCCATCTGAGCAGTGAAGATAAAATCGAAATGTACTCGAAGCTCCTTTGCAGCTTCAAGTTCTAGTTGAAGACGTGTGTTAGAGTGCAAAAGAAGGATTGCGTATCCTGCGTGTCTGACCTTGTTGGATACAATTCTCGTGTCATTTTCTGAAAATTATTCCTTCACTTTGGTGATAGTTATTAAGTTGTTCCTTAGCCCCACGTTTCTTATCTCTAAAACCTTTTGGTTATTAAATAGGAGCATCAGTCATGTTGCAGATTCTCAGTTAAGGATAGGTTTCTTGATAGAAGGGAAATGAGAATTCCAACATGCCTCTCCCCAGCTGCTTTATTGCCCCAGGCTGATTTTTCACACGGCATCATTTATACATGTCATCCCCATACAGGAACTCTTATGTATTGACCATGATATTGTAACTCCTTAGGTATATGAGGAAGGTACTTTGAAATGCACTTTGCAGTGCTTACAGACTAGGACTTGACATTTATAAGATTTCAGTTGAGTAAAAGGAGAAAAAAGAACTTTGCAAAAAAGGGACAGAAATGCTGTAAGAAACTGAATCGCATATTGTTAGAATTGCTTCTGAGAGCATAGTCAATTAGGATAATTTGGGGTGGAGATGCACTAAGAGTTACTCTGGATCTTAAAGCACTGAAATGTTAAATTTGGTATTTCACTTGGTAGCTGTTCAGAGAGATCTCCTATGAGTTCAGAACTTCCCAATTTTGGGGGGCACCTGGCTGGCTCAGTTGGTAGAGGGTGCAACTCTTGATCTCGGGGTTGTGGGCTCGAGCCCCTTGGGTGTAGAGATTGCTTAAAAATAAAATCTTTAAGGGCACCTGGCTGGCTCAGTTGATAGAGCATGTGATGCTTGATCGCAGGGTCATGAGTTCAAGCCCCATGTTCGGTGTGGAGCCTACCTAAAGTAAATTATAAAAAAAAACTTGCCAATTTTTTCTTAGTATGGTTCATTTATCATTCTTCAGGACCAACTTTACAAAGTCCAAATGCCTGTGGGGCTATTGCAGTGCTGGTGTATTTGTTTCCTAATATAGTTGCATGTTTGTGGCCTCTTGAGAGGCTGAGAAATAAGATCAAAATCAAGACCTTCAAGATGGAGGCACATATAGCAGAATATGGTATTAGAGTTCCACTATGTTCATGCTGAACCTGACGCACCTGCTTTAGAATCTTTCACCTTTGTAAAGAAACAGCCTGTAAAAGAAAACAAACACAAAGAAAACAAACTAAACCAGAAGCAGACTAAGTACAGAGAATTAACTGGTGGTTGCCAAGAGGGAGATACTTGTGGGGGGGGGGCGGTGGACAAATTACATAAAGGGGATTAAGAGGTACAAATTTCCAGTTATAAAATAAAAAGTCACTTGAAAGGGTTGAAAAGTATACCCTTAGGGGTGCCTGGGTGGCTCAGTCGTTAGGCGTCTGCCTGCGGCTCAGGTCAGGGCCCCGCATCCAGCTCCCTGCTCAGCAGGAAGCCTGCTTCTCCCTCTCCCACTCCCCCTGCTTGTGTTCCCTCCTGTCAAATAAATAAATAAATAAATCTTAAAAAAAAAAAAAGAGGAAAGTACAGCCTAGGGAGTATAGTCGGTAATGTTATAATAATTCGTGTGGTAAAAATAAGAAATATTCTGTAAAATGCCTTACACTTTTTAGTACTTACGGTTATTTGCTTTAAAGATAGTGTCAGTATTCTAAAGATATCATGTGTGGAAATTCCCATGAGTCCTCTTGCTGTCTTTGTCAAAGCCTAGAAATTTATTGGAGTCCTGACGCCAGTTCTGTTTTTTATTTTAAAAGGGTGCTGGAAAAGGTTTAGAGAACAGTACCAAGGCTTAGTAAAAGAGAAGGTGAGGATTATGTAAGGGACAGGTGAAAGAAGTGAAAGGCACACCTCATTTCTGATATTAGGGCAGAATGGGAAGCCCTGATTAACGCTCCCCTTGGCAATAAGCCCAGTGCTGAATGAAATATACACTGCTGCCTTGACGTGGAAATCAGAAATTTGCAGATCTCCTGGAGGTTGAACAGACATCTCAGATTTCATGTACCCGACCTGAATTTCTGATGTTCTCCGTCAAGACTGCCATTCCAGCAGCCTTCCCAGTATCAAAGGATAGCAACTCCAAAGACCTCAAGCATCATGCTCAATACTCTCAGACCCTACATTCATTCTGTTGGCTCAGCCTTCAAAATACCACCAGAATTCAACACTCTGTACCACTTCCATGGCTACCGCCTGGGGGGAGCCACCATCATCTCTGGCCAGATTGCTGCGATGGCTTCCTGAAACTGACTTCCCTGCTTTACCCTCGCCTCCTAGAACCTACTCTTAGTACAGCAGCCAGAGTGAGCCTTTCAGATCTTGGCACGTCTCTGCTCAAAAGCTTCCAGAGGCTTTCCTTCTCAGAGGCGAAGCCGGTGTCCTTACAATGCCCTGTGAAGCTTTCTGTGACCTGCCCCCAATAACCTGTGTAACCTCATCCCCAGTTCTCTTTTCCTTTTTTTTTTAAGGGAGGGAGGGACAGAGGGAGAGAGAGAGAAAGATAATCCCAAGAAGGCTCCACATCAGTACAGAGCCTAGCGTGGGGTTTGCTCTCACAACCCGGAGATCATGACCTGAGCGGAAATCAAGAGTCAGACACTTAACCAAATAAGCCACCCAGGTGCCCCTTCAGTTCTCTTTTCCTTGCTCACTCTGTTTGAGCCATACTGGTCTCCTATTTCTTGAACACAGTAGACTCCCTCTGCCTTAGAGTTTGCACTGGCTGTATTTTCTTTGTTTGTTTCAGAGTAGACATTTAATAAGCGTTTGCATGTTATTTGATTGGTCTGTAGGTTTTATTTAATTATTATGTTCAGTTAGCATATAGTACATCATAACTTTTTTGTGGTAGTGTTCAGCAATTCATTAGTTGCATATAACACCCAGTGCTTACTTATCCCAACATGTGCCTTCCTTAATACCTATCACCCGGTTACCCCATCCCTAGACCCCCTTCCCCTCTGAAACTCTCAGTTTGTTTCCCAGAGTCCATAGTTTCTCATGGTTCATCTCCCTCTCTGATTTCTCCCCCTTCAGTTTTCTCTCCCTTCCCTGTGGTCCTCCATGCTACTCCTTATGTTCCACATTTGAGTGAAACCATATGATAATTGTCTTTCTCTGCTTTACTTATTTCACTTAGCATAATCCCCTCCAGTTCCACTTATGTCAGTGCAAAAGTTGGGTATTCATCCTTTCTGATGGCTGTGTAATATTCCATTATATATATGGACCACATCATCTTTATCCATCCATCGGTTGAAGGACATCTTGGTTCCTTCCACAGTTTGGCTATTGTGGACTTTGCTGCTATGAGCATTGGGGTGCATGTGCCCCTTCTTTTCACTACATCTATATCTTTGGGGTAAATACCTGGTAGTGCAAGTGCGGGGTCATAGGGTAGCTCTATGGAACCTCTGTACTGTTTCCCAGAGTGGCTGCAACATCTTGCATTCCCACCAACAGTGTAAGAGGGTTCCCCTTTCTCCACATCCTCACCAACACTTGTTTTTCCCGTCTTGTTAATTTCTGCCGGGAATGCTTTTCTCCTGGCATGTGGACAATCCCTTCATTTCCTTCGAGTCTTTATGTAGATATTACCTCTTCAAGGAGGCCGACATATCCATCATATGTTGAATTGCAGTCTTTCCTTTTCTCCTCTGCTGTTTTAGACCCCTTGTCCTACTGTAATTTTTTTGTTTTTCATTGTTCTTATCAACTTCTGAGATACTTAGTTATTATGTTTGGGGTTTATTCCCAATGGGTCTCTTCCCATTGAATGTAAGTTCCTTTAGAGCAGGGATCTTTGCTTTGTTTACTGATGTAACAGAAGCTCCTTGAAGAGTACCTGGCATCTTGTAGGAAAGCACAATCTGTTTGTTGAATAAACAAATGAATCCCCAAAGCAAAAATAGACTCAAATCCTTTCCACCCAGGCCTCAAATCATTTACACAGGAAATGTTCCAAAGAAAATAAGTAACTCATAGTTAAAAATGAAAAAGCGCACTAGGAAAAGAGGCACCAAAAAAGGACAAGCATAAAAGAAAAAGATCCAGAAAGATTTTGTAACAGTCATATAATGCAAAGAGTAAAAAATTATAGTTAAGCATGTTTTTGTTTTATTTTTAAATTTTTTAATTATTTATTTTTTAATCTTTGGTTTTTCTGTTCAGCATGTTTGAAAGAAAATAAGTGGTTTTAAAACTAGGATCAGGGTAAAGAAACTAAAAAATTATCAAGTAAATTTTTAAAAAATTCTAGAAATGAAAATATACTAATTAAAATGAAAAAATTCAGCAGGCAGATTTAACAGTATATTAGACACAGCTAAAGACAGCGAATGAACTGCTAGATCTAGAAAAACTGCCTAGCATGCAATTCTGAAGCGAAGATTAGAAAATATGTTTTCAGGGGTGGTGGGCAGCTAAGACAAGAAAGACAGAGTTATGATGGTATAAAAAAATACTAGCTGATATTCCCAGCATTGTTGGAAGACAAGACGAAACCTGTCAGTTTCAATGCATGATAAAGGAAAAGAAATTCTCACCCAGGGACAGAGAAGCTGCAGTATACCAAAGAAAAGACATCTCACAAGCAATTATTTTCTAAAGAGCAAAAAAGGCAAATCATACATACTCTTAAAAAAATCAACAATTAAATTTATGAGCGACCCTTGGACAACAAAAACAGATGCCAGAAGATATCTTTTTTTTTTTTAAGATTTTATTTATTTATTTGACAGACAGAGATCACAAGTAGGCAGAGAAGGAGGCAGGGAAGCAGGCTCCCTGCTGAGCAGAGAGCCTGATGCGGGGCTTGATCCCAGGACCCTGAGATCATACCCTGAGCTGAAGACAGAGGCTTAACCCACTGAGCCACCCAGGCACCCTTCCAGAAGATATCTTTAATGTTCTGAGACAGTGAGAAAGAGGAACTAAACTGAATTCATTACCTGCTTGAAAAAATCTTTTTCCCAGACTGACAAAAACAAAGACTTTAGGACCCAGACTGGAGGAGATGATAAAGAAAAATGTATTTCAAGCAGAAGGAAAAAGATTATAAATAAAAGGTCTGAGATTCAAGAGGGGACAGTGAGCAAAGATATTGGTAAATATTTAAATATAATTCGGCAACATCAAAACAATAAAGCAAAGTAGTGTCAGATTTGTTTCGATACAAATCTGAACCAAAGTACTTTTATAGCTTATAGATTGGAAAAAGGGTGATCACAGTTGTAGCATGAAGGTTTTCGTAGTTTTCAGTAGGAAGATAATCCACTCATAAACTTTAGACTATATTAAGTGTGCATGTTAATATTGCTAGGAAAAAGTCTGAAATAGGCCTAACTTCCAAACAAGTACAAGAAAAAAATTTAAAAAGAAAAAAGAAGAAACCCCTCATTCCAAAAGAAGGAAAGAAATCTGGGGAAAAACTATTTGAATAGGCATAATAAAATAAGAAGTAAGCTAAAGCACTTAAAAAGGAATAATAATATATGTAATGCTAGGTTTGTCAAAGGAAAACAATCGTCAGACTACAAACTCTAACTGAAAGATAGAAAAAGAGATAGACAAATACTAATCTAAGCTGTTATAGCTATATTAATATCAGACGAAGTAAACTTTGAACAAAAAAAAGTCATTGAAATAAGTATCGGTACCTAATGATAAAAGACAGAAAATCAAACGGTTCTGAACTTTTATACAGTGAATAATGTGGCCTCAAAATATAAAGCAAAAATTAACAGGAATCAAAGATAAATGCCCAATGGCGTAGGGGATTTTTTACATAATTTTCAAACAGAAAAAGTCTGAGCACAATTAAGCTCATTCTGATGGACATGTATAAGCCATGCATATCATTTTATGGACTATATTTTTTTCAAGCAAATATAAAAATCTTTGAAAATTGGTCATGTGCTAGGTCATAACATGAGCCTCAAAAATTGTCATAGAAACCACATTTTTTGACCACAGTGCACTTATGACAAAAAGATAACTAAAAAAAAAAAAAAAAAAATCCCAGCTGTAGAAGTTAAAATCCAACAGTTTTTAGAAACACAAGTCTAAAGAGAAATTGTAATGGAAACATGAAAATACTTAAGACTGCACATGGAAATACTCAAAATAAAGTTGTGTTAGGGTAATATTTAGTTAAGGCAATATTTAGAGGACGATTTATAGCCTAAATTCTTCCATTGGGGGAAAAAAAAGGCTCAGTATGAATGAACAAAGCATGTGAGGAGTTAGAAAATTAAGAATATAATAAATCTAGAAGGGGGAGGGGCACCTGGGTGGCTCAGTGGGTTAAAGCCTCTGCCTTCAGCTCGAGTCATGATCTCAAGGTCCTGGGATCGAGCCTCTCATCGGGCTCTATGCTCAGCGGGAGGCTTGCTTCCTCCTCTCTCTGCCTGCTTCTCTGCCTACTTGTGATTTCTGTCTCTCAAATAAATAAAATCTTTAAAAAAAAAACTAAAAGGGGGAAATAGCATAAATCCATGATAGAGAAAATAAATATTCAGTGAAGAGGATCAATGAGACAAAGGTTGATTCTTTGAAGAAACTAAAAATAGAGAAGTGTCTGGTAAGATTTTTCAAGAAAAAGGAAAAAGGGACATCTCAAACAATAAAAGGGATGAAAATGTAGATATAACCAGTGATTCAGTAAAGAAATGAAAAAAGGATGTTATTAACTTTAAACCAATAGTTTTGAAACACACACAAAATGTATAAGGAAAAATATGTTTACCAAAATTAACTGATTTAAAAAGAAATAGAAAATATGGGTCGTGGTTTAGCCTCAAAGTAAATCGCATCTCGTAGTTTAAGATTTTTCAACAATGGAAACAGCAAGCCTAGATAGCTCTAGAATTATATTCTACCCAATGTTTAAAGAATAAATAATTCTATGTATATACAAACACTTCCAAAGACTAGAAGAAAGTATGATCACTAATTTATGAGATTAGCAATACTCTAACACAAAGGGGAGACTAGGGTTGTATAAGAATCTCAATTTCACTCATGAACTTGGCTACAAAAATCCTAAACAAAATGTTAGCAAAGCATATCCTGTGATAGAAAGATAATATCAGGTTGTGTTTTGCCAGGAAGGCAAGTTGAATGATACTAGACAGTCACTTTTCTGAAATAACACTTAGGCGAATTACCCCAACCCTCCTACTAAATGCAAAGAGACTGGACAAATTGCATTGTATACACACAAATCTTCAAAGCATCAGAGGGCTTAAGAATGTAGTGAAGAATCACTGGGCCGTCATCAGGAAGGTTTGGCCTACTTTTCCCCTGGAAGGTGGGGAGGGGGAGGGGGAGTTTACTGATCACCGAAGAAGCGAGAGGCTGAGAAGGACTTGCAAAAATCATCCAAAGCTAGAGCAACTGAGTGTCAAGTCCAGAGCCCACCAGACTGTGTGCAAATGAAGGGAGGCATTGGTACAGCTCTAATGCTTTGGGTTGGCCTGTGTCCTTGGGATGAGCTGTAAGAAGACCGGAGTGTGTGTGCATTTCAGCCTGGCTTCAAATCGTATCAGGCCCAGGAAATGCAATAAAGTTATCTCATATTATAAGGGCCCCCAGATGCTGGGCAGAAGCAGACAGAAATCCTCTCTGAGAAAGATATCCTCCTAGGATTCGAGTTAGTTTGTATTTTTTTCAAATTCAATGAGTGGCACTCAGAAGAGAATAATCAGGCAAACAAGGATGAAAGGCAACATGGATGAGAACGGATATAGACAACAAAATAGAAGCAGACCCAAAAGAAGTTATTACAAAAATACGGAGGAGATGTAAGTCACCAATTTTCAGTCTATTGATTAAATTACCGGGAAATGTGTTCATAAAAAAGTTGGAGAAAATGTAGAACTGCACAAAAGAGGGGAAAGTAAATTTCGGTTTATGAAGGAAGGTTTGTATATTTATAAAATAATTTGTTAGGTCTAATATGAATCTTTTTATAGCTTTGTGTACCTTTTCTTGTGATATATTCTTCCCAGCTAGTATTTTATTTTATTTTTTATTTTTTTTAAAGATTTATTTATTTGACAGAGAGAGAGAGTGCATGAACGGGGTACAGGGGAAAGGCAAAGGAAGGCTCTCTGATGCGGGGCTCGATCCTAGAACCCTGGCATCATGACCTAGCTGAAGGCAGACACTTAACCAACTGAGCCACCCAGGTGCCCCCTGCCCCCTGCTAGTATTTTAAAATAAGATCAAGAGTCATCAGTGTGGGCTGATTTAAAACTTCTTCTGTTGAAAATCAGAGAATTAGGCCTACAGCAGCAGCCCCAAAGAAAAACATACAGAAAAACCTAAATGCTTTGAAAAGGATCTAGATCAGCAGAATGTACTACAGCAATTTTTATTTGTGATACGTGTCATTGTTGAATCGGCCTCCCCAGTAACTATACAAATGGGATTGCTTTGTGATGAGTGTCATACCGGGTTGTTCCTGGTCCTTGGGCAGAGGAGAAAGGGTTGCTGTTTCCAGTTGCACTCTCTAAGAGCAAAGCAACGCACATGTGAGTTGTAAATAATAATTGTTTTTGTCTTTAAATAAGACATCGAAGCTTTTATTTTTCCCCCCGAGTTTTAACTGAAGTCTTCTGGCCACTTTTTCTTTCTACAGAATGAACATGTCAATTACGTAGATGTTGGCGGGGCTTATGTGGGACCAACCCAGAACAGAATCTTACGTTTATCCAAGGAGCTGGGTCTAGAGACTTACAAAGTGAACGTAAATGAACGTCTTGTACAATATGTCAAGGTAAGTCTGACATTTTACTCAACTGACCAGTGGGAGAGCACTGTATTTGGGAAAGTATTTGTTTTTGTTTTTAGTTGTTTTTTTTCTCAAAGCCATTCTACCAGTAGGCTGTCAGCTCTACAGTAGTATTCCGTGTTTTCTTTTCTTTTTTCTTTTTAAAAAATCCTTGTGAACTCTGGGAATCACTGCCCGCATCAGCTTGGCTCTCCTCCACATCATCCACTGTAGTACACCTTGAATTCTCCACCCTCACCCCAGTCCAACTGGAGTAGGGGTAGGAGGCTCTCAGCATTTTTTTCCTCTTCACCCTTTATGGAGAGTGGGGGATGGGGAGATGAGGGGAGCGGGACTCATCTGTGGTGGGAGCACACACACACACACAGTGCCCTGGGCAGCCCCCCGGGCACCTATGAGGCAATTCTAAGGCCCCAAGGAACACAGTAGTCTGAGGCCATTTCTTAAGACTGAACAGGTTATTCATTCTCATTCTTACCTGACATGTCTTTGCACACCTTGATAATTTCCTCTGTGTCACGCCTTGACTCTTGGGAAGTCTAGCTGGGTTGTGCAGTTTCGTACTGTTGAAATGAGATTATTTAAACTCTGCTGACATCCATGCAGGAAACGACAGCTGTTGCCAGTGTTATTCTTTCTTACTGAAGCCCAGCATCGAGCAGCTGGAGTCTGGAGATGTGCCTTGAGAGGTCACAAGTTCTCTGACCTGCCATTGCAGTTTACTCATTCTTTATTTTTTTATATATACATTTATGTATTTATTGGAGAAAGAGTGACAGAGCACAGCGGGGAGGGGGCAGAGGGAGAGGGAGAGAATCCTTTTTTTTCTTTTTTGTATTCAGTTAGCCACTGTATAGTACATAATTAGTGGTAGAGTCTTAAGCAGGCTTGGGGCTGAGCACAGAGCCTTACATGGGGCTCGATCCCATGACCCTGAGATCACCACCTGAGCCAAAACGAAGAGTCGGAGGCTTAACCCACTGCACCACCCAGGAGCCCCTCATTTACTCATTCTAATGCCCGGATTCCCGCACAAGTAACCACATCACTTCTCAACAACTTCCCCCAGCTCCCCAGGCAAGCAGGCTCCACACCTGCGGGGACTTCTGAAGCTTGGGATCGAGAGAACCTGTGAGGGTATGCACACTGATGCACAATCAGGGAACTCTGGGGAAATTCCTATAGCTGGTTTGGGATGGTTCGGGATGCTTGGGGGAAGAGTCTGGCAAAATGGGGTTCAGAAATCCAGGGAGGAATGAAGAAAGTATGAAAGTATAAAAAATGACGCAAATTGTTGATGAACGCAGGTTCCCAGAGGCTTCATGATCACAAAGGGAAAACACCCCTTTGCTTCCCCACTTTCTCTTTTCTGCGTGGGACGGTGTTTCCCCGGACTAGGCAATAACACTAAGA
Organism: Lontra canadensis; assembly: GCF_010015895.1. NCBI lineage: Eukaryota > Metazoa > Chordata > Mammalia > Carnivora > Mustelidae > Lontra > Lontra canadensis. The sequence goes on from NW_022631125.1 coordinate 2,810,013, forward strand.
ATGGTAGCGACTAACATTTGATGAGCACATTTGCGTGTGTTAGCCTACATAACATATTCGCACTCAACTACTAATTACACAAAGAGTCACGTCCATTCACTCCCCAGTCCAACTGGGAGGCAAATGAGTCTGGTGATTGTCCTGGAACCTGAGCAGACTTGTGCTTCTAACTTCTGCCTGTTGAACATTCAGGAGCTGAGAGATTTTTATTTTCCCTGGAGGCTCACAGTAAATAACAAAGTGCTCTTTTTATGCACAAACTCCTTACATCCACTGTGTTAGGCAGGTATAATCGTCCCCATTTTACAGGGGAGAAAGCTGAGGTTCGGCAAAGGAAAGCAACTTGACAAGGCTATGGAACTATTAATGGTCTGCCTATCCCCTGAGCTCCTACTCTTCATCAATTTTAGGACTGACTTAACAAATATGCACCTTTTTAAGGGATGAAACTAAACACCATTCTTTTCATCTAAGACCTAATCTCATCTAAAGTAAAGACGGATCCTAGAAGTTCGATTAAACAGACCATCCCCTCACATACCGTAACCTGCCAAAGAACATGTGTTTTCCCCCAAGTTAGACAGCAATGTTAAGGTAAAACTATAGTGGGTCAGTTAGAGGTTAAGTTACTTTACCTGAATGAATACCTTTCTGCTAGGGTTCTAGTAAATCGTATCATTTCTGCAATGAGAAATATTCAGTGGGGTTGATGTTTTTATAATGACCAGGAAGTTGTAAAGCGAGGAGGCCAGATTAGGGGACTCTTATATTCCATGTAAGATTATTAATAAACCATACGGCAAAAAAATAATTCCACTTATTTAAAAATATATCAACCCTCACTGTTCCGTCCACTTCTGGGGGGAAGAAATTGATCTTTTCCCATCACCGTAGTGCATAGGGTTAATAATGCAAATTTTCTTCATGGCACTCTCTGCATTGGCTCTTGTGACAACCCGAGCTTCTATAATCTCCCACAGTGTTTTCTTTTCAGTAAATACCACCAAAATGGTAGTGGATGAATCAGCAGAAGATTGCCATTGTCTAGTTAAAACTAAGCCGTATTAGTTATGGTCCAGGTTGCCTTAGCTGTTAAATTTTCCCAGTGTGCAGCCGTAAAGAATGGCTCAGTTATTTCTTCTGGCAGCAGACTGTAGTGCATCAAGTTTCAACGTGTTCTAGTATGATTTTTATTATTCATCAAAGAATTTTTCGTAACCTTTGGTAGATCGCGTTGGCAGTGCAAATTTCCACACAGCAGTGTGGAGTTCCAAGCCTGCGCCTCTGAGCTGAACACTCTTTCCCTTCCCAGGGAGACTCCATCTAATCACAGAGAGTTCATGTCATTATTGGCAAATTTATTCATTAGTTCAATAAATAGTTACTGTAGAGTCTTCTCTGTACAAGATACTGTTCTAGGCTGGAAATGGTAGACACATGATCAAAGTTCCTGCTTTCATGGAGCTTACCATTAGCTAACATTTCTGCCTGTATTCTTCATGGATCTTGTGAATAGAATACCTATCCTAATTCTGGTTTAGTAGATCCTGATTCTTTTCTCTTCAGTTTCTTTCTTTATTTATTTTTAAAATAATCTCTACACCCGACCTGGGGCTTGAACTCACAACCCCAAGATCAAGCATCCCATGCTCTACCCACTGAGCCGGCCAGGCCACCTAGGGGATCCTGATTCTTATAGAATAGGTTTTTGAACAGATTTTATGAATGTGGTGAATTTGATACAGTTCTGTTTAGGCGATTATATCTCATTTGTGAAATTAAATTAACCATGCTGTCTTTACCCTAAAAGGTGGATTTGAAGTGGCATCAGCTAGGTGTGTCTAAAACACTCTATCACTTCTTTTCCTCTGGATGGTGTTAAGACAAGTAGATGGACTTGAGTGCTTCTTGGATTGATTGATCGGTTACTTGCATTAGTAAATTAGATGCACCATCATTACGATTATTTTATGAGTAAGTTTCATGGAGTTGTGGAGACTTTTTGTTAAATTTTGCAGTGCTGAGTCTTAAAGAAGGAGGAAGAAATGCTTGATTTCTTTTTTCTTTTTTCTTCTTTTAATTTATTTATTAGAGAGAGAGAGTGTGTGTGTGCACAAGTAGGCAGAGGGAGAGGGAGAAGCAGGCTCCCGGCTGAGCAAGGGAGCCTGATGTGGGGCTTGATCCCAGGACCCAGATATCATGACCTCAGCCAAAGGCAGAAACTTTGACTGAGCCACTCAGGCGCTCCTGTTTTTTTTTTTTTTCTTCTTTCCTTTTAATGGGTTCTTCCAGATATTCATAATGCAGGTACGCTGTAGAGAGGGAGAACGCTGCCTCGAGAGATGAAGCAAGGCATTTGGCAGGCGCCGCTCTGAAGGAGAAATTGACACATTTATGCATTCCCACTTTCTCCCTAAATAAAAATGGAAACTCTAAATATATACCACACATTTCTTTTTAGAGAATGGTGTGATAAAAATTTATTTAAAACAATGTAGGCTTTCCTGATAGTAACAGCTCACCAAGCAAGTTTTCTAGTATGGGTTCTGTTCTTCCCACAGCTGTTTACTTGAGGTTTCTATGCCAACGACTGAAATCAAAGGCTTTTCAGAATGTGTGTGCTCTGGAATACTAAGTAAAAATTTTTTTGTTGTTGCAAAGAGGTGAACTCTGTTTTAACCAGAAGGCCATGTTGAAAGCAGGGGATTTATTTTTTCTTAGTTTGTCTATATGCTTGCCAGAAATAACTGTATCTTTGACCCCTTGCTTTATAATAGAGTGTTTCTCTAGGATTAGGGACATATATTTTTAAACTGCTTTCAACACCTTTCCGTATCAATTCACAGAAGGTATATCTTTTGTGTTCAAAGAAAGTTATGCTTTCACTTTCAAGTCTGCTCAGTAGGAAAGGCAAGGAACCAAAGGCTCTTGTAGGGGTATTGCTTGTTGTGTCTTTGTCTCCTTTCTTTTAATCACTTATATCCATCCCGCCTCACTCCATGCACAGGTGTTGCCTTCCATCTGTAATGTGCCTATACTTGTGTTGCCTCATGTGAGTTGCCTAGTGATCCTATGCCGTAATAAGAATCCCCTCCATCTTACAGATGAGAAAACTGAGGCTCAGATAGCTTAGGCACCACAGTCAGGCTTTCCATGTCTTGAGCCCAGGGTTCTGTGGGTTATGTCACATCGTTCCTTATTCCACAGGCAGAAGGTCAACTTGTAAATCTCTGTAAAAGACAGCTGTGAGGTATGACAAAAATCACCTTACCCCAAAGGGTTCTGAACTCCTGACATGCTACTCAGACAGTAGGGGCTCCTGTGGACCTGGCTTCCTGTGGACACAGGTACTGGGAGCCATATGTGGTTCCATTTACCAGGGTGGCTGCTTCTCTTGCATCCTGAGCCATAAATCTGGAGCCTCTGGGGCCTTCAGTGAGCACCTGACTCCCAAGGAACCCCCAGAGAACCCCAGTTAGGCTCAGCAGGCTGAAGACTACAGATAGTTTCTATTACAGTGTTAGACTACTAAGTCTAGAGGTCTAGGACATGCTTTGTAATTGTTGGGTATATATTTGTTTTGTTAAGGGATTTATGTGAACTCATTAGTCAAAGTATGATCTAGATAAGAGTACCTTATTTTATGCCATTGTATCCTCCCTGGCTTAAAAAGAGAAAAAAAAAGATTAAAAAGAATAAAAAAGACTGGGTGGCCCAGTTGGTTGAGCATCTGACTCTTGATTTCGGCTCAAGGCATGATCTCATAGGTCATGGGATCGAGCCCCACCTTGGGCTCTGTACTCAGTGGGGAGTCTGCTTGAAGATATTCTGTTTCCTTCTCCCTCTGTCCTTCTCCGCCCTCTAAAAATAAATGAGGCTTTAAAGGAAAAGAAAGAGAGATTTAAAATAATTTGTATATTATTTTATTATTTATTATGTATATTATTTCAGGGTAATTATTTAGGGTAGAGATAAATTGGGTAAGAAGAGGCACATGGTAAATGGGCAGGTGCTCATGATAAGAAATTCTGTTTGATCATAGAAATGAAGTAATATAAGAAGGATTATTTGATTTTTTCTCTAAATTACAGTTATACCTGGGTCTTTAAAAGCAGAGAGACTAAATATGTTCATCTATCAAGTATTTAGTACAAAGATATATGGACGTCGCTTATTAAAAATAGTTTTTAGTAACTTCCATTCTTTTCCACCCTCCATTTTAAAAAGACTTCATTTCTTTCTCTTTTTTTTTTCATTTATTTCTTATGTTTACAGGAAAGCGTAATGACAGAAATTACTTTTAAAGCCTTGTACTGTTTAGAAAACTAGGTCAGCATTAACCATATTCTCTCAAAGCCTCCTTTCTTTTCCCTATAAACTTTCAGGGAGAAATCTCCCATTTAGTTTGTAGAGCACAAAACTTCTACTTGGTTGAAATGACAGCCCAATAAATAGAAAAGTCAAGTGAATTGTTAAAATTTTTTCCTTCCTTTTTTTTTCTTAAAAAAAAAAATTGTGGAAGTGCCTTGGTGGCTCATTTGGTTAAACGTCTGACTCTTAATTTTGGCTCAGGTCATGATCTTGGGGTCGTGGGATTGAGCCCTGCCTCATGCACCACGCGGAGCATAGAGCCTGCTAAAGATTCTCTCTCTCCTTTTCCCTCTGCCCCTCCCCACCCCACGTGGATGTGCGCTCGCGCGCTCGCTCTCTCTCAAAAAAAAAAATTGTGGTAAAATACACATAACAAAAGTTTATCTTCTTAACCATTAGGTGTACAATTCAGTGACGTCAGGTTCATTCACATGATTGTGCACCCATCAACCATTCACAAAACTCTTTTCATCTTCTTGTTAGTCATTTTTAATAAGGCCAGTTCATTATGGCAATCCTTATCTCAGCATTCACTGAGAAGTGGTCTAGAGTTGACCTCTGTGACTCAGTGAACTGGCTTTCGGTGGCAGCGCAGAACGGGGATTCAGTCAGACACGAAGGATTTCTCTAAGGCTGTGGAACTTTGCAGTCACCTCCTTAAGTGGGGCCTTGGCATTGTGGTTAATGGCAAAAAGAACCTTGTCAGTGGAATGAAGCGTCACATAAGCAGCTTTCTCAACAGAAATTGCTCTCGTCTCCATGATAACCCAACTGCTAGAGGTTCTGAGCTTTCAGGTCAAAAACTCCTTTTTTCCTCCCCCTACTTTCTTCATCCCTATTTTTGCTTCCTTCCTGCTTTCCCCTCTGCAGGCCCTGCTTTACCCAAGAGCACGCACCCACTATCGTAGCCCAAAGAGTTAATCATTGGTCCTGAAATTTCTAACTTTTGTAAAGTAGCCTTCTAACAGCTGAAACTGAAACACCATTGAATGTCCTTATAAATCCCATACCTGATGCATTCTGGGTACTTCCTGAAGAAGAGAAGTTCCCGTGTCCCTTGAGCACATGCTAACCCAACCAGAAGGTCTTTGTGGTCATTGCCCTGTCCTGCCATTTAATGGGATCGATGCTGCCATAGGTAGCCCTCTATTTCAGGCCTGGACTCTAAGCTTTTTCACTTCTGTGTCAAGCTCATTTGAACGAATACCTTTTGAAAACCGGGTGGACCACAGAGTTTTAGTAAGTGAGTTTTAGTAAGCAATTTTCCTTACTTTCGAGATGGGAGAAAGTTGTAAGAATGCAAGTGTTTGGTTCAAGGTCCTACAGAAGTGAGTGAGAGAGAAAGACAGACATATGTGAAAGCGTAGTTGATAACTAACCTTAGCAAACACAGACCTTGAAACTGAAGAGACAAATAATGATCCTAATGTGGAGACCTTCTATTTGAGCAGCCCAGTACTGTCTTCATAACACTTCATTTTGTTGTTTGCTTTGTGTTGGGGTCTCATGCAACCAGAAGAAGAAAATTCTAGGTGGAATGACAGAAAATGTGAATGTTAATTGTAGTTAAATGCAGTGAACACTTTGATCCCGAAAACTGTGGAAATGAGTCCTTTCCATTTGAAGGACTTTTCTCCTGTCAGGTTTTTCAAACAGAGGGATCAATTCTTGAACTCCTTTCATTCTCATAGTGCATCTGTAATTTGTCAGACTCAAGTGATACACTGGGAACCTCAGGCTGAGATTTAATTTTGTGTGTTTGCCAAAGTATCCAGTGGCCTAGTTTCCACAGCCATCTCCAGCAGATAAATGTCTTTGAAAAAAACCTCAGGCTTCAGAGACAATGGGAAGAAATCACCACTGGCCCACATTTGCTGCCCAGCAGGGGTCATAAAAGATGCCTCCAAGGCACAGATGTGGGCACCGTCGCTAATCTACATAATTATATGGGCCAAAGAAGTCCTGAGTATCTGTGACTCTTCCTAGTTGGTAGACTAAAAAAAAAAAATCCTCTCTGATGGTCACATGTGGGGAAGATGGTACTAAGGATCTGATGGCTCCCAGTCCCCTCTCCCTCCCACGTCTGCACCATCATGATCACAGGAGCCATCGCCGAAGTAACTCCATGCAGATCCAACCCCGTCCACTGGGATACGCAAGGTGAATGCACTCGGTTAACAGCCAGTCTGGCAAGAAGCTCTGCTTTACCCTTGACCTTCTCTACCTGCTCTGACGTACTTTCTCTTTGTCCTGCCCGGTTCCCAGGGGCAGAGAGTCCCAGGCTCAAGACTCAGCACAGAGCTCTTGCAATTTCAGCTAGATGCACAAGTGATTTCATTTTATTTTTCCTGTTGACTCAGTGTTGTGGGATGACGTGCGTTCTTGTTCAGGAGATGTCCGCAGGAGACTGTATTCCCATGAGGAGCATTTGGAAAATAAATTCTCTGGTTATCAGGGCTCCACTTTCTAGCCCCTCTTCTCCCGTGTCCCCTTGGACCCCTGAGAGCGCCAGCCAGAAGAGGAAGAAAGTAAGGGAGTATTTTCTAATTGTTGTTTGCAATGCTTTGCTAGAGAGGGAGTTTCTTAGTCATATACATGTGGGAATGCTCCATGTTCCGTCCCTATCATTGAATGCCAAGATGTTTGTTAGCAAATTAGGGTTCCTATGAGGATGAGCAGAAATTTTTTTTTAATTAAAAAGAAAAGCTGTTTAACTGTAAGCCAGGATTTCCCAGATTCATCACCATGGAACCCATTTTTACATAGCATCCAGAAAGAGCAGAGTGAGAAAGGTTCACATAGGAAATGGTTTTAGAGATTTTCATCTTTTTCTCTTCCCTTCAATACCTTACACGTAGGGAGTTCTAGTAAATCTGTTGGTAGTATTGACTACAGCTCTTTTAGAAAAGGTGTGTTTGTGGAGTTGATCATTAAAAACCAGTGCTAAATTGGCATTCATTAGAAGATCTTGTCTGAGGTGGGAAAAGAGGGAGTTGTTTTGTGTAGAAAGAGGCTGGACTATTTCTGGAGCCTGGTAGAGCTAGATGTGAGATCAGATGGGCTATACATGCAAGAATTGTATTCTGCCCACTTTTTAAAAGATTTTAGTTATCCATTTGAGAGAGGGAAAGCAAGAGTGAGAGAGAGCACAAACAGGGGCAGGGGCAGGAGGAGAGGGAGAAGCTGACCCCTGCTGAGCAGGGAGCCCGACTTGGGGCTTGATCCCAGGACCCTGAGATCGTGACAGCAAAAGGCAGACGCTTAACCGACTGAGCCACCCAGGAGCCCCTGTATTTATTTATCCCTTCAATTCTTCCATTTAACGAGCATTTCTTGGAACCTTGGTATATACAAGGCAGTGTAGGAGATATAAACAAGTGTGAGACATCGCCCTTCTTGGGTGTGTTGAAACTAGTCGGGAAAGTTCTTACATAAATCAGTTTAATGGCATAAAAAATAGTGAGGTGCCATGGGCAACAAAGTGCTTTAGTCTGCCAGAGGAAGCAGAAGTCATTTCCACCTTCCGCTACTAGGTAGGATCTTTGGGACCATGTTTGTTTCGGAGCTGTATTTACTCATGCTGACAACCTCCAGATATAGAAAGCACATCCTAATAGACTCCCAATGGAGGATCCAGCTCAGGGGCACTGCGGGTCCCATCGTCCTGACATGGAGACTGAGGCCCGGGTTGGGGGCACAGGAGGGACTAAGCCAAGAGCGTGGAGTCATGAACTCTCCTGCCTCTGCCAAGGCACCAGCTGGGATTAATTATACATGTACACACACATATACAAACCCACATATATGTTAAAAATCTAATACATACGAAATGTGAACCTCTGAATATCTTCAAAGATGTAGTGAGCTTGCTAAATTCATCAAATTTATTATCCTGTGATGTATCTCACTTTTGATGATCACAGGATTTTAATTAGAAGCAATGAAAACCAAGAGAAATCAGACATGAAATCCAGGCATAGTGATATGGAAGATGTAAGGAATAAGAAAAAAGCAAGTAAACAATTTTCCTAAAAAGATTGACTATTTATTTATTTATTTATTTGAGAGAGAAAGAGATCAGGACAGAGCCCGATGTGACTTTGGCCATCACCCATGATTAGGGAAATGTGAGTCAGAACTACAGTGAAGTACTGCTTTGGCCCTGCCAGGCTAGCTAGAATCAGAAAGTCAGTAACAAGTGTTGGTGAAGAAGCAGAGCCATTGGAACCCTCATACGTCACTGGTGGGAAAGTAAAATGGTGCAGCTGCTTTGCAAGATAGCAAAATGGGGTGGGGGGAGGGTGGAGAGTGACTTAATGACTAAGGGTTCCTTATTCTGGTGACAAAAATGTTCTAAAGTTAGATGCCATAATGGATGCCCAGCTCTGCGAATATACCAAAACCCCATTGAATTATACACTTTGAATGGGTGGATTATTGAGGATGTTAATTTTTTTTAATTATATTTTCATGATTGGTTTACACCAATTCTTTTTTTTTTAAAGATTATTTATTTATTTATTTGACAGAGAGAGATCACAAGTAGATGGAGAGGCAGGCAGAGAGAGAGAGAGAGGGAAGCAGGCTCCCTGCTGAGCAGAGAGCCCGATGCGGGACTCGATCCCAGACTCTGAGATCACGACCTGAGCCGAAGGCAGCGGCTTAACCCACTGAGCCACCCAGGCGCCCGGATGTTAATTTTTTTTTAAAGATTTTATTTATTTATTTGAGCAAGAGCGAGCACGAGCTGGGGGGGGGCAGGCAGAGGGGGAGGGAGAAGCAGGCTCCCCACTGAGCAGAAAGCCTGATGTGGGGCTTAGTTCCAGGACCCTGGGATCATGACCCAAGCCACCCAGGCGCCCCTCAAGTATGTGAACTATGTCTTAATAAAGCTGTTCTGGAAAAGCAGCCACTCATCCTCATACTGTAACATTTTCATCTTTTTTTCCCAACTGCCCATTTCTCCAGAGTTAATGGCATTTGTGAAAGAGGAAAAAGCTCTATCAATTATCTTTACTTACCCAAGAGCCTCCAGAAGAGGTCATATTGTTGCTATCTTAATTGTTCTGTTTTTGTTTTTTAGATTTTATTTATTTGTGAGAGAGTAAAAGTGAGAACAAGTGCTCACACAAACAGGGGAAGCAGCAGGCAGAGGGAAAAGCAGACTCCACCACTGAGCAGGGAGCAGGATGCGGGGCTCGATCCCAGGACTGTGGGATCATGACCTGAGCTGAAGGCAGACGCTTAGCCGGCTGAGCCACCCGGGCATCCCTTAATTGCTTTGTTTGTAATTTCTGTATAGAACTGGAGTTCCTTGGGAAAGGCAGCATAGCTTCATTTGAAACCTTTTGTTCTTAATTCTGTGCCATCATTTGTACCTGAGCTTTTCAGTTGTCTTGTTCCCCAAGACGGGACCGCACAACTCATGGGCTGCCACACGGCCTCGTAGCCATTCCAAGTCCCGAGAGAGAGACTGAGAATAAGATGAAGTATCAGGTTATGAGCAAACACCCGGGAATGTGCTGCCAGCCCTTGGAAGTTGTGTGAGAAGTTGTACGTTACGGTTTGGAAGTTCTCTTCAACATCGAGGGAGCAGAGGCTCGAAAGATGTACACTGTAACACTGTGCAAATCAAAGGACAAACCCAGACGTTGGCTGAGTTCTGCGGGGAAAGGGGGGGCGGAAAAGGCTGAGGATCAGACCGTCGGGAGGCAGTGGATGGAGGATGGGAGGGTTTTGCAAAGAAGGATGGACACTAGTTGGAGACTTGAAACAAGCAGCGCAGTACCATGGGATAGATGTTTCCATATTAGGATGGCTTGTTTTTGGTCGAGTAGATTGATGTAGGTTTGAAGAGATCTTGGCTACCTGCATTTGGAAAGAGGAAGAAAACGATTTTTTTAAACTATGAGTACAATGCAGTACTGCCATCCTATTTAATGCCTTTTTAGATGATTTCTTTAGTTAAAGCATTATTAAATACTGTAGAAAAGAAACCATCCAAAGATGTCTTTTATAGGCTTGTCAAAACAGTGGGACAAGGAGAATGCCAAGGAATTCATTTGAGTTGGGCAGACTTGTTCCTCAACCAGTCTAGCCCATAGCTGTTTATTTTCAAGATAATTAAAAAAACTGCTTGGAAGCCTTCCTCGGGGGCTGTGATGTTCTTTAATAACACCCACTTCCTTTTGTTTAACTAAAAGTACAAAGAGCCGAAACTCTCCAACACGCCAATCACTAAATGTTACTCGCTTACTCTAAACTTGGTTTATTTTGTAAGACCAACAATAAAGAATTATGTGGGAATCGTAAATCGCCATCTCCTAGCAATAGTCTCTTCTTATTAGGAAAATCGGTACATTGAGGATGTGGTTTCTCAAAGGGGTTTAAGTATTTAGGGCACAGTTCCAGGGACATTGTGTTCTGCTTGACCTCAACTCGGAGACACTGTGCTTTAGAGATTAAAGGCCACTTTGGAAGGGTTGGAAGGCTCCAGAGTATAGGTACAAAACGAACTTGACCTTTACTCAAGATTTTTTTTTCCTTTTATTTTCTAAGAGCAGTAACCACTTAGAAATATTTGGAAGTATTTGGAAATACTGAGAAAGTACGAGCGCCTTTGGGAGAAAACGGTATGGTCACATTTACGAGCTTGAGAAGGTCCGGTTGGCAGGCTGTTCTTACTCCATCAAGAGACAGCTCCAGGCCCTACCACTGAACCGCTTTAGGGATTCCAAAGAGAAAAAGTTGTCTTGAGTTGTCTAGTTTAGAAGCAGGCCGTGGAGGAAATAAGCCTTTCAGGGGTTTCAGAGAAAGGAAGAGGTAACGTGTAGGAGTCTATTCCCACATATATGCATTTCTTTAGCAAACAGGTTTTCTTTTCTTTTTTTTTTTTTAAAGATTTATTTATTCATTTTAGAGAGAGAGAGAGCATGAGCGAAAGGTGCAGAGGGAGAGAGAATCTCAAGCAGACCCCATGCCAAGTGCAGAGCTCGATTTGATTCGATCTCACAATCCTGAGATCACAACCTGAGCCGAAACCAAGCTCAGACACTTAACCGACTGCACCACCCAGATGTCCCACTGTTAGGTTTTCTATGGAATAAGAGCAGAGAAGCCAGGCATGAAGAGTGAAACTAATAAGTCAAATCCCTTTTTCAACTTGGTGCCTCTGTCAACGGGATAGAAATTAATGTTGTAGTTGGCCGGCCTTTATGATCTTCTTTTAGTGTTTCCATGGCTCCCATTTCTAAAAAGATTGCCAGACTGGACTCTCCTCTCTTCTTGGATTCTTTACTTCTCCTGCCACCTCTTTTTTTTTTTTTTTAATCAAGGCTCAGATCATGGGGCCTTTAGGCCGTGTGTGAAATGAGACTCTGGTTGGCATCATCCTGAGAAGAACTTTATTAGGAATGTGGGACACATTTTGTTGAATTATATTTATACTTTTCTTAATGTCCCCAGATGATTGAGCATGTTTGTTTTTATAAAAAAAAAGTATTTCTTTTCAAAGCAAAGATCAGTTTTTTATGAGACTATTCCTTGAGTATAAATACATTTTACAGAGGAAAATGTAGATTTTCCCCGATTTCAACTAAGGAAAGAACTGTAATGACAACTCGCTGTTCTGAAGGCTGCCCATGAGCTGTTAACCGTCAGCCTCCTCTCTGTAGCTAGCATAGCATTCTGGGTAAAATGTCTGCCTGTTTTTCTCCAGACGTGCTTCCTCATTTCCCAGGTTTGATGCTGTCTCCTCAACAGTCAGCTTATACCCCAGAGCTTCTTTGTCTCCATTTTTATTCCTTAGAAACATAAAAGATGGTGTGGGAAATTTCTAAGTTTTCACATTTCCAAACACTCCTTCATCCACTTGGGAGGGTTAATATGTCTCTAGAACAGACCTATCCCCACATTCTGTCAACCCTATAGGAAGGCCAGAAAGCTTAATGTTTACGAGCAAAGGCTTTGGGAACAGGAAATTTCTATTCTACTGTTTTCCAGCTAATATCCCTGGGCTTTAGTTTCCTCATTTATAAGATGGAAATATTAATCGTGCTTGCCTCCACAGGGTTGGGGTGAGATAATGCATATGAAGAGCTTAGCCAGGGCCAGGCGTGGAGAAAGATTGCAATAAATGTTAGTAATAATGGTGGCGATAGTGGTGGTGATGATAAAGGTTTGGAGTCTCGGAGAGTTGTGTTGCAGCATTACAAACATGGCATTTTTTCAGATAAGAAATCAGATCACATAATCTGCCAGGGTTATTTGAAGTTGCTACCGTGGCAGGCAAAATTACTTGTCACTTAATGGCTGCCGTGTACCGTTACTCAGTTGAAGAGTGCGTGTGTGCACGCATGCGTGTGTGTGTGCACATGAATGCAAATGCTCTTGGGTCTTGTGTCCCTGTCATGATGGTTAGGAGTTTTGCTTTAGTTCCCCTCCCCCACCTTCTTAATTCAAAACAGTTTTTAATACTGTGCAATACGCACAGTAGGCTTTCTGACAGTATTATGTTTTTCTTTGATTAAAAAATACAAATCTCAAGCAAAATTGAATTAGTAGAAAATATTTAAATCTTATGAATGTTTTATTTTTAGAGGAAATGAATTAGGAGTGAAACCTTAGAAAATACCCAGACCTGGTATCTCTTCCCCAGGGTTCACTCTCACCTCACCCCGATGTTTGCATAGCACAGGACTTGTCACACAATGGAAATGAAGTCAATGGTGGCAAATAATTAGCTGTCTTTATGTTCTGGTACCAGCCAATAGAAAGCCATTTCCTTGTTTAAGGAAGCCATTTCCGGCTAACAAGAGGGGGATCTAGTGAAAGGATATCAGAGAGCCTACAGAACCAACAAGAGGCTGGAGGGCCACATTTAGGAATAGGCAGAGTACAGGGGAGTTCTGGCAAGTTAAAGGTGGTTCCTGCCCTTAGAGCAGGAAGCATGTGTGCAGCATGCTGCCTTGGGGAAGGAGAACCCAGAGTTAGCTTTCATCTGTTGTTGGGTGACTCATTCCAGGGTCAGAGAGTGTGTGTGATTGGCCAAGCTTAGCTGACAGGCTCACACCCCAGCTGCACCAGTAGCCAGAGGGGGTGGAGAAAGATCTAGCCCATCACGTGCTGTAATGGGAGATGATATCCAGGATCATCCTCCCTACACATCTACCCACAGAGGAGAGATAGTTTCCCAAAAAGGAACCAGGATAATACTCGGGGAGGAACATGGATGCTGGGCAGCGAAAAAAATGTCAAATGCCCATTATTCTGTTTCCTGTCTTTTGATTCTTTTTTTTTTTAAAGACTTTATTTATTCATGTGACAGAGAGAGAAAGATCACAAGTAGGCAGAGCAGCAGGCTCCTCGCTGAGCAGAGAGCCCAAAGCAGGCTCGATCCAGAACCCAGAGATCATGACCCGAGTTGAAGGCAGAGGCCCAACCCACTGAGCTACCCAGGGTCCCCCCATATTTTGATTCTTGACTTCAGGCATAGCCAGTAGTTTAGCCAGTCTTTATTTAGCCCATGTGAACCCTAAAACTCAGTCCGAGATATTCTGCTTTTTTGTTCCAGTCTTCTGTGTGGTCCAAGAACAGTCTTCCGTGTCACCGTCCTGCTCTCATCTGAGTGGGAGCATCCCTGCAAAAAGATTAGCTAGCTAGGAGCTCAAGGGTTGAGAATATTGTGGCATCAGCGTTAGATATTAGGATGAGCTACCTATATTTATATTCTCTATATAAGTACAAGTAAGTTCACAGCTATTATTTCCTGTAAATTAAAAGCAGGTAGCACAACACCTGGGGCATTTTGCTAATCTAATTGAAATTTGGGGCGTATATAGATAAAATGTATTTACTTCCCATCAAAGGTGATGCTTTTGCAATAGGAGAGCATACTGTTTGAAAATGCCTCTTATGTTGGCTGGCTTTTGTTATTTAGAATGCCATCCTAATTTAACGTATTATCCTTTGCTTTTATGTTGTAGGGGAGAACTTATCCATTTCGGGGGGCCTTTCCACCGGTATGGAATCCCATTGCCTATTTGGATTACAACAATTTGTGGAGGACAATGGATAACATGGGAAAGGAGGTAAAATGTGTGTTCGGCTTACACAGGACCTTAAGATCCTTCCAGTGGTGCAGGGAACGTTGCTCCGGACATTCATATATGTCATTTCCAACACGCCCAACTGCTCTGCCAAGTTGGTAGTATTTCCACTTGGAAGGAAAATGAGTGCTGAGGGACTATGGTAATTTCCCCAACACCACACCGCAAGGGAACCAGGATTCAAACCCACATCTCTCTGACTGTAATGCCTGTGTGTTTTCAACTCTATGGCACTGAGAATTTGTGTCACTTGTGTTTGCCTGTTACCCTATTCATAGTTTCCTTATCCATGTGTGATTCCACTTTAGATAGTAAAGGAAAAAGGGATTTATCCCCCCCGAGTTTTTTTTACTTAGGCCTAGGCTCCATAAGATCACTCTCTCACACTTAAAATGGGTGTTGGCATTCAATAATAAGGATCATTATCATAATTACATATTCATTTTTATATATACATTTATATGTAATCCCCCCTTTTTGCATCACCATCATCATTATTATGGCAACAGCATTAAGGCGTAGAATGCAGAGACCTGTCCATCCCAACCCCACCACTATCTGTGCCAATCACACATCCCAACACACACCCAGAGACTGGTTTTCAGAGGTTCTCCTGAAGGCCTGTTGGCAGGGCAGTGGGCAGTAACCATCACCCCTGAATGTGGGCCCTCCTTCCTCTGCAGATTCCAGCGGATGCACCGTGGGAGGCCCCACATGCTGAAGAGTGGGACAAGATGACCATGAAAGATCTCATCGATAAAATCTGCTGGACAAAGTAATCTTTTTTAAAAAATTATTTTTATTAACATATAATGTATTATTTGCCCCAGGGGTACAGTTCTATGAATCATCAGGCTTACACATTTCATAGCACTCACCATAGCACATACCCTCCCCAATGTCCATAACCCAGCCACGCTATCACTACCCCTCTACCCCCCAGCAACCCTCGTTTTGTTTTGTGAGATTAAGAGTCTCTTATGGTTTGGATAAAATAACCTTGACTATTTAAAGTTTACCTTTCATCTTTCCTTTGGATCCTTTTTGTCCTATCTTGAACTGTACTGTTTTCCTTTTCTTTTTTTTTAAGATTTTATTTTTAAAGTAATCTCTACACCCTAATGGGGCTTGAACCCACAATCCCAGGATCAAGAGTCGCATGCTTCACCGACTGAACCAGCCAGGGCCCCTGCAGTGTTTTTCTTAATAGGTTGTAGGAAAAAAGTTAAGAGGAAACCTAATGATCTTTCGGTCAGTGGCATCTTTGAAGGAACTTTAGACACTGCTGAATGGGTTTGAACATAAAATGAATCTAAAACAAAGAAAAGAGGAGGCAAATGAAGTAGAATTCGTTTAATGAAAGGGCTGTGTAATTTTGCAATAAAACAAGTAATTGTGTATTCAAATTATACAGTAGTCAGCTGCAGAAGCAATTTGGAAAGATATTAAAGTCGTTCCCTACAGATATAGAAAAACATGGAACGGAAGGCAAGCTAGTCTTTATTAATAAAAAATCTAAGTTTTATAATGTTTTCAATGAAAACATGTGTAATGAGTTGAGTTACTTACAGACTGTTTAGTCAGCATTCAGGGGCTGCTATGTGAAGGCACTGTAGCTATCAGTGAGGAATTGTGGTGAATGTGTTAGGCATGGCCCCTAAACTCATGGAGTTAGTATTTTTCTAGCAGGAAAGACTGACATTATGCACATAATTCCATAATGCTACTAGAGTGACAAACAAGGATCTTGATCTGAGGTTAAGGAAGAGATTTCTGGATGCAGCCATCTTTAAACATAAACTAGGTGCTAAGTGCATCCACTAAAAATCAGTGACAGAGGATGGGAGGAGATAGGAAAGGGTGGATGGTGTGAGGGACAAGGCATCTTCCAGGAATGCCACAAAGTGGTTGAGGGAGAGAGAGAGGAAAGATGGATGGTGTGGAAGGGAGTGTCTTCCAGAAATGAGGCACAGTATTTAGGGATAGACAGGAAGGGAGGATGATGTGGGAATATGAAATCTACAAGGAATGTGCCACAGTGGATGGGGGGAGACCAGATGGGTAGATAGTATGGAGATGACATGTTTCAGGAGTGAGCCATAGCAGATGAGGAGAGACAAAGGGTGGATGGTGTGGGGAAATGGTATCTTCAAAGAATAAGCCCCAGTGGAAGGGGAAGAAGTGACAATTGGTTGGTGTATGCAGATGGTATCATCCATGAATGAGTTATAGTGTATGCCAGTAGATAAAAAGGCTGGATGGTGTTTGTGTTGGCAGCGGGGTGGTGGTGGTGGTGGTGGTGGTGGTGGTGGTGGTGGTGGCAGTGGCTATGGTGGGTATCTTCCAAGAATGACCCAATTGATGGGGGAAAGAATAAGAATGAAATATGTGAGGGGATGGTATCTTCTAGGTATGAAACATGATGGACTTGGGGAGACAAGAATGGATGTTTGGTGGGATGGTATCTTCCATGAGTGAGTTTAATCCATGGAGGGAGACAGGAAAGGTTGATGGTGTGGGGGAATAGTATCTTCCAGGAATGAGCCATTTGGTGGGGGAGACAAAAAGAGTGGAATGTGTGAGAGGATGGTATCTTCCAGGAATGAGCCACTTGGATTGGGGGGTGGGAGATAGGAAAGCTGAATCATGTGGGGTGATGGTATCTTCCAGGTAGGAGCCAAATGGATAGGGACAAAGGAAGAAAGGATGGTGTCGGAGGATGGGCTTTCCTAAGGATGAACCATAGTGGATGGGGAAATAGGAAGGCTGGATGGTGTGAGGCAATGGTAACTTCTAGGAAAGAGCCACATGGATGGGGAAGAAAGGAAGGATAGATGGTGTGGGGGAAGAAGAGAGGATGGTGTGGGAGGATGGTATTCTTCCAGGAATAGGCCATGGCAAATGGTCGGTGGGGGAAGAAGACAGGATGGATGGATGGATGGATGGATGGTGGGACAGCATCTTCCAGGAATAGCCATTGTCTATGGAGGTAAACAGGAAGAGTGGATGGTGTTAAGGGGGTGGTATTTTCCAGGAATGAACCATAGTGGATTGGGAGAGGTAGGGAAGAGAGGATGGTATGAAAAGATGGTATCATCGAGGAATGAGCTACAATGACTATGGGTGGGGGGAGTCAGAAAGGGTAAATGAAGTGGAAGCAAGTTATCTTCCAGGAATGAGCCTCAGTATATAGGAGAGACAGGAAGGATATATAGTGTGGGAGGAATGATATCTTCCAGAAATGAGCCAGTTGACTGGTGAGACTGAAAGGATGGTTGATGAGGTAGATAGTATCTTCCAGGGATGCAACAGTTGGTGGGGGGGATATAGGAAGGATAGAAATAGTTGAGGGTTGAGGGGATGGTATCTTCTAGGAATGAACCACTGTAGGAGGACAGAGGAAGGGTGGATGGCTGGAAGGGAAATTTATCTTCCAGGAAGGAACAGTAGTGATGGAGGAGGTGGGAGAGGGACACTGGGAGACTGGATGATGTGGTGACAACCTGGAAACAACACAGTGGATGTGGGAGACCTGAGGGAAGATGGAGGTTGGGGGATGGTATCTTCCAGGAATGAGCCACAGTGTATGGGGGAGGGCAGGATGGTTGATGGTGGCTGAGGGGATGATATTTTCCCACAGGTTATAGGGGAGACATGGAGGTTGGATTGGTATCTTCTAAGAATGAACCATATAGATGGGTGGAGACCGGAAAACTGGGTAGTGAGGGTGGATGTTATCCATCAGGAATGAACCACATGAACAGGGGAAGTCAGCAAAGATGGATGTGGTGAGGCATGTTACCTTCCAGGAATGAGCCGTAATCCACAGAGGTAGATAGGAAAGGGGTATGTATGTGTGCGGGCAGGCGGCGGGGGGCAGTGATATCTTCCAGGAATGAGCCACAGTAAATGGGGAAGATGGGAAAGCTGGATGGTATGGGAGAATGGTATCTACCAGGAATGAGCCTTGGTGGATTGAGAGGAGAGAGGAAGAGGAAGAGGAAATGGAATCACCCAGGAATGAGCTACAGTGACCGTGGTTGGGGGGTTGACAAGAAGGGTAGATCATGTGGGAGCATGGTATCTTCCAGAAATGAGCGTCAGTGGGTAGGAGAGACAGGAAGGGTGGATGGTGTTGAGGGATGATATGTTTCAGAAATAAACAATAATGGATGGCAGGGAAGAGGATGAGTGGATAGTGTGGTGAGATGGTTTCTTCTAGAAATGAGCCACTATGGATGGGGGAGGCAGGAAATTTGGATGGTATGAGAAGATGGTATGTTCCAGGAATGAACCATAGTGGAATGGGAGGAGACTAGAGGTGTGGTTGGTATGTGGGGAAGGTTGCTTCCACAAATGAGCTACATAGGTGAGGATAGATGGGGGAGGGCAGACAGTGTAGGAGAATAGTATCTTCCAGGAATGAACCACAGTGTCTGGGGGGAGACAGTAAGGATATGTGGTTTGGTGGGATGGTATCTTCCAGGAAGGAACCACAGTGCCTCAGGTATGTGGTGGTAGGGGGAGCTATAGGAAGGATACATAGTGTAGTGGTGGTCTTTTCTGGCAATGAGCTACAGCGACAGTAGATAGGAGACAGGAATAAGCATGGTGTTACAGCACGGTATGTTCCAGGAATGAGCCACCGTGAATGCTGCGAAATATGAAGGGTGGATGGTGTGGGGGATGCCATTTTCCATGTAGAGAAAACAGGAAACAGCTTTTAAAGGCCCCAAGGTGGGGAGATTGACATGTTTTTGTCATGCTGTGACAGTATGCCTAGACACTAAGGATGCCACGAGAAAGCAGTGTAATTAGAGGTCAGAGAGGGGGCTTGTGGTGGAAGATAGAGTGGCCACATTCAGGATTTTTGCCTTTTGCCATGAATGCCATTGAAGGGTTTTCTGCGAGTGGGGTTTTTTCATTTTGTTTTGCACTGTCAAAAGACTTCATTGGCTTCAATGTGGCAAAGGGCCAAAAGGGGCTGTAGTCATAAACCAGGTAGAGATGGCCAGGAGGAAGCCACCACTGTTGTGACCCAGGTGAGGGATGTGGGTGGACTGGAGTAAGGTGGGAGCCGCTCAGGTGAAGAGAGGACGGTTGTTCGAATAAATGAGAACTGTATCCTTAACGATCTCTCACCAGCATCTTGACCCTTTTAGACAGTACCAGAATTAATATATTTGGAGCAAACCCATAACTCCCTCAAAACAAAGGAAAAGGTTATTTTTCACCAGGAGTTAAAATATGCATTCCTTCAGAAGTTGAGACCCTGAAGTGTTTTGTTTTGTTTTCCCTAAAACAGTGCAAATGCTTTTGAACCATACTGAATTGTGTTTTGAAAAGCTGCTCTTCTCTTGGGGCACCCGGGTGGCTCAGGAGGTTAAGCATCTGCCTTCGTCTCAGGTCATGATCCCAGGGTCCTCTCTCTCTCTCTCTCAAATAAAGTCGTTAAAAAAAAAAAAAGCTCCTATCCCATGAAGCATGTATGTATTTACACCTGACTGTCACCTTTGTCATGTGACCAGGACTGCTAGGCAGTTTGCATCGCTCTTTGTGAACATCAATGTGACCTCTGAGCCCTACGAGGTGTCTGCGCTGTGGTTCTTGTGGTACGTGAAGCAGTGCGGAGGCACTACTCGGATATTCTCAGTCACCAACGGGGGCCAGGTACGGAGTGTCTGTTCTCAGCCTGTAAATTCATTTGTGGTTCTGCCCTCACCCAGTGCGCCATCTTAATAGCCGCTCCCGTGTCTGGAAACGTGAGTGGATCTGAGACACGAATTTTTGAAAACATTTCAATGAAAGTGCCCAAAACCAAAAGTTCTCCTTTCCTTTTCTCGTTCCTGGAGATGCATTCACAGCTTAAGAATGTTTTGTTTTGAACTAATTTGTTTTTGGGAATTCGGGTCCATCCTTTTGGGGGCGGGGGAGGTGGGTAAAATTAGTCTAGCTTTGTGGGAGAAGCTGAGTTACTACGATCAACTGATTTTCAGAAACTTCTAGAACTGGTACTTAAAGTCATCTATGTTCCAGACAGGCTCTATTCCATAGTGCAAGGTGTAGTATCTTTCTCCACCAAGTGAGTATTTTCTCTCCTCAGAAGATCTTTGGAACACCCTAAGTTGTTCTTGTGACCCTAAGAGATATTAGCCATTTGACCCTTATCTTTAGCAAATGTAGGACAGTTGCATCTTTGAATTAGCTTTATACTTAGAAATTCCACATTTCTTCTTTTGACCTGTATTTTACTTTCTAAGCTATTGTGATCAATATTTTGATGTTTATAGTCCTCATTGCCTGCCTGCCTTCTATAGGAACGGAAATTTGTGGGTGGATCAGGTCAAGTGAGTGAACGGATAATGGAACGCCTCGGGGACAGAGTGAAGCTGAGGTGCCCTGTCACCTATGTGGACCAGTCAGGTGACAACATCATCATCGAGACGCTGAATCATGAAACTTACGAGGTAATTCAGCCTAGTCCCAAGGAATATATATTAAATAGGCCTTGTGTCTTCCACAGCTTCCAACTAAATACCATCCAAGCAGTGGTGTAATTAATGCTGGTATGACCCCAACTCTGTCTTCTAAATTACCATTTTTAGTTGACCTGCCTTGTTCTGTTGTGCTGCCTCACAGGGGCCTCATTCTATATGTGGTTACCGCTCGGTGTCATTCTAAATGATAAATATGGTGTTTCTTCCCCTCTGTAAAGACTGAGGCTCACACGTTTGAGGTGGTATTCTGTGTCTGTGTCTTTTAGTGTGGATACGTAATTAGTGCCATCCCGCCAACTTTGACTGCCAAGATCCACTTTAGACCTGAACTTCCATCGGAGAGAAACCAATTAATCCAACGTCTTCCGATGGGAGCCATCATTAAGTGCATGATGTATTACAAGGAGGCCTTTTGGAAGAAGAAGGGTAGGCTGCACCTGCTCATGTTTAAATTGTGTTAAGTGAAGGGACCACACTCTCTTTAGGGACGTTCTGGTAGACCCTGACCAGGAAAAAAGATGACAGAGATAAGTATTTTTAAATTGGTAGAGAAAGGATCAGAAATCTCAGTCTGTCCATCACTTTACAACCCCTGGTGCGACACAGAAGGACCCCAAGAGCCCTTGCTGTCAATGAAAGGGAAAGAAGAGATTCCACCAAGCGGCAGGGGCACCATGGCCCTGGTTCCTGGCATACGTCCTGCCCCTTTCTCTAAATGAGAGAGTGACGCAAAGGAGTGCTGGGGGAAGAGTCCTGCTTTGAAGTCCCACCATCCTGGGCTTCACTTGCTTACTAGCTGAGTGGCCTTGGCTGTGACACTTCACCACTCAGCATCAGTCTCCTTACCTCAAGTAGTGATAGTGAGACCTACTGTCAGGATGTGTGCACCAACTAGCTGAGGCAGGGCCTGAGTGGATATGGCGGCTCTTGTTGGTAAACCTGGTCCTCAAAGGATTCCTTCCCCCGCTTCTTCCGTGGGCTCCTCTGGGTGATTCCCTCCGACACAAGCTTCTTTCCTTATGTGCTGCAAGGCTCCGGGCCCTCAGTACGGTGTGAGCCATGCATTGGTCCTACATGACATTTATGTAGAGGTCATCAAGATAGGTCATTTTCCACATGTCTGCGTTAGCAGACATCTTTGTGTAGTTAATGTATTTAATAAGGAAATATCTTCTAGGGTTGGGGCAAAGACTATTTGAGATTTGCCTTCCTCTTAGCAAAAGAGTTTTATACAGTGTATGTGTGTGTGTCTATCTGTGTGTGTATATATCTCTCTATATATCTATAATTTTTTCCCTAAATCTTCGATGAGGTCCATGTCAATCTTCTCTTGATTTTTTCCTTATTAAGATTACTGTGGTTGTATGATCATTGAGGATGAGGAAGCTCCAATTTCAATAACCCTGGACGACACCAAACCAGATGGATCGCTGCCCGCTATCATGGGGTAGGTTAGAGCTGGGTGCTTCGCATTTCCTAAATTGTGTGGGCGTCTTGGTGTGGATGCTGGCAGAGCTTATGGACTCGAGCTCCAGCAATTATAAATAACCCTATAGGAATATATCTTTTTCCCTACTTTAAAATATTAATGTTTGGTATGTGGCACGGAACTCTGGAAAACTTTACAAAAACTGACACTATTTAAACTTGTGCCTCTTTCTTTCTTTCCCCCATGCAACTCTTGAGGACAGAGTGAAGGAAGCAGCGAGACAGGCAGTAGGGTAGACAACCCTGCCCAGGGCCAGAATGTCCACACTCATCTAGAATGAGAATTGACTGTTTTATTCTGTAAAGCCTTTCAGAGTTAGGGTTTCTGGACCGTCGGCTCTTCTCCATTCCAGACATCACTACACCACTAGTGTGAATACATTAATTGTTACCCAGGGATATGAGACCGATGACCAGTGAGGAGGTGCAGTTGGAGGTATAGCCAGGCCTCGAGTGGATGTCCCTCATTGTGATAGGTCCTGCCCAGCTGTCCTTCGCTAGAGATGGTCCAGGATTTGGTTCTGTGTCCGGAAGAGGAGAGCTCTCCCCTTGTCCTCCCAGCCCCCACCGCCCGCAGCTCCTCTGCTGTTGGGGGCCTAGAGGTCCAGACAACAAACAGTGCTTTCACAAAGGAGTGGCTAAGGAGCGCCTCTGCCTTCCCAAGTGCCCTGCCTTGGACCTTTTCTCAAAGCTCCACAAAGAAAAGAGCTGTTTATTCTCCCACAGGACAGCAGAACAGCAGGGTTCTGTAAGAGCCAAGTGGCTTCCAGACAACGGCGGTTTTCCCCTTCCCCCTGGGGAGAGTCGAGCTCATGCACATTGCATCATCGAGGGGAAATTACAAAACCAGAGGCCAACCCATGACCCGGGACTTAGCAGGCCGCTCTACCGGACTGCCCACGAGTCGTTCTGTAAGCATGTCTGTGTCTGCAGACCATCAGAACGAGCCCCAGCCTCCCTGGGAAGGGCGGTGCTCACAGCACAATGAACTGAGGACCAGCACGTCCTCTCCATCTCTAACCCCACTGGGCAAAAAAGGATAGAGATTGTGGGGGCCGTTTGCTATCACCTTCTGTGTGCTAGAGGAAAACAGAAAGTGGACATAGGGGTCTCAGGAGACCATCAAGACCAACCCAGCTGTGGCTGGAAGGGCACTGATGGTCTTCTTGCCCCAGAAGTTAGATGTTGTAGCATCTGCCTTTCTGGGCTTTCTTCTACTTTATTAGCCAGGATACGCTTGGCACAAGTTTTCCAGATGGGAATGGGGTTATCTAGGCAGTTCCTAAAAAGTGATATTCTAATCTGTTTTATCTGGACCGTTGCCTACGCCCTGCTCTTGCCTGCGCACTGCCTGGTCTCCACCCTACTCTTTGCTCTGGGCAAGGAAAGCCTTGAGGACAGGGGTGGTAATCGTCCAGGCTGTGATTGTGATGACTGGCAACTACAGAGGACCGTGTACTTTAGAGTCACGAAATGTCCCCAACCCAAAGCAGCAGGTTTCATTTCCTCAATAAAACCCCAGAGCAAGTTGAAGAATAGTTGTGTGTAGTTAGAGGTGGGTCAAAGGGGTTGTTGTTATCTCAAAACATTTTGAGATTTGGCAGGAATGGGCACCACGAACTGCCCTTTAGAGAAGGAGCTGTAAGAAGCACCCAAGATCGAAATCATTTAATGTTTTATCCGATATTGGTGATTTTCACTGAAGTCCTGTGTAAGACTCAAAATGACAGATTCTTGCATAAACTTAAAATTTAACCAGAATCATTACGTAATAGTCTTAAACAAAATTATGACTCTATCCCATAGAGTTGATTAGTTCAAATTCCTTAGGTTGTCCACAGATTCCTCCGAAATACTGTTCTCTGGGTTAACGCAAATTCATTGTGTAATCCTTGCTCTCCAGAATGATCTCAAGTAACAGACGGCTCTAAAGGAATTGCCGGTCAAACTGAGGAACAGTTTAATTTGGGTGTGAGGGAGAGGATGAAATATCTGTGTTCGGCTCTTGCATTCTCAGTCCTGATCTACTTGTCTTTTTGGCCTAGAACAAAGAAATATAAGTGTAAAACTTTCTCTAAATGGAGAAATAATTTCAGTGTCCTTTAGCTCATTGGGATTTGTGAATGCTTTCTAATAATAGTGTATGTAAGGACTTCTTGTCATGACTCAGTTCTTTAAAACATACATCCAATTAGTAATAATCAGTATTTGAAGATTAATTATAACCAAGTTTTACTGAGTTGCTAAATTTGAGAGAGATGCTAGGCCAGTTTCCCAGAAGCCAAGTTGGACATGGAGATTTGGGTGCAAGGGGTTCATTGGGGTGTGTGCCCTGGTCACTGCCTGTGAGGAAGAGAAGGAATCAGGATTGGGCAGAGCAAGAGGTTGGGCTCCAAGTGTTGTCCCAGCGGAGGTCTCCACCCCACAGGGAACTCTAGAACTGGGATGGTCCTTGATAGGTATCATGACCTGAGGTGAGGGAGTGGACTTTGGTACCCACCGCACCCCAGAGCTGGTCATTCTGGGGAGAGGTGGGACCTGGAGCCAGGCAGCCGTCTTCTACAGAAGGCAGTGGCTGGGGAAGGGTCCAGCGCTGAGCTCAGAGTAATGAGTGCTTGGTCCCATAGAGGACTCTGGGGGGCCCATGATGGCATCCACTACAACTACATACTTCAATTTGGTTTTCCAGCTTTTATCAAATTTTTGGCCGAAGGCAAAGTTCACTTACCAAGCTATCATTTAACGCAACATGAATTCAACTAACATTTGATTTCCAACTATATGCCAAGAGCCGTGCTGAACTCTGGGGGTAAAACACTGAGTAGGAGGTGACCAGTTACTTAGGAGCCCGCAGCCGAGAGGGATTTTGGACACAGGCAGGTGGAAGGCAGACTGACATTTGCTCTCATAGAGGGAAATAATGGGAGTGCGTGGGAGAGTTCATCAATGCTGAGTGGGCGGAGACAGGAACATTTCAAAAAACAGGAGGCAGCTCTTTCTGTCACCTAATTGTTCAAATGTAACCTCTCTCTGCAGTTTCATACTTGCCCGAAAAGCTGACCGACTCGCCAAGCTCCATAAGGAAATCAGGTAAGAAGTGACATCTGAAACGCCTGTGAAAGCTTAGCTTCACCTTGTACTGGTCGCACTAACAACAGTATAATGGCATCTTGAAAAACTCCACGACTCACAAGTAGTCTAAAAAATCCCCAAAAATCAACCTTTGGTCACCATGGCAACCTCTGTGTTACAAGTCCCCTTGACTCAGGGCTTGCCTGTATGCATAAATTAATTTAGGTTTATATACTTGTGTTTATTGTACAGTGGTTGAGAGGTAGGGTTTCCTTGTAGGGTAGATGGAGAAAACCGATAGGAAACATTAGTGGTGCAGAAAGCTTTAGAGGCTGAGTCCTGATCGCTTTGTGAGACCCATTATCCCTTTTCCAAGGTTCTTTGACCTGTACTTTTTCCGAAGAGCAAAGCCATACGTGTGGGTTTCAACCTGTTGCTGCTTGTGTACATAGAAGTATCCCCTTTTGATTATCTAGGACACAGCTCTGACGTTCCCTTCTCCTGATAGCTTCCTAGTATAAAACAATCATTGTAGGACAGTGGCTTTTTTTCTTCCTTTCTGCCTTTCTCTTTCTGCCTTGTTGCATTTGTTTTGTTTTGCCTTGGAATCCTTTCCTTTGTTCAGATAAAATCTTACCAGGAACTCTTAACCTGGAAACAGTCATTTGGCTGTTTCTGGAGCGGGGGAGGTGTGCCCCAGAGGGTAGCCCTAAATTCTTTGTTAGCTTTTGAAGAGGACCAGGACACACACAGATGTACACTTCTCTCTGCATTTAATTAAACAATTAAGCAGCAGAGAGTTACTTTGATCACTTTGGAATTCAGGCTGCCGAAGTTTCCACATTTGCGCATGAATTTATTTGTTTGAGCTACCATGCGGTCTGATTTGGGGAAGGGAACTGTTTGTCCATCTACTCACTCAAAAGAGGAAGAATTTGGGGTCCAGTGGCAGGGAATGGTTTGTCCAGGTCTCCACAGCTAGCTTGTGACAAGTCAGGAATAGTATCCAACGCAAACTTTTTTTTCATTATGCCACACTAAGCTTGACATTTTCTTTTGGATTTCCTGCTTTCCCTCTTTATTAATAGTAAAATAAATACCAGCCTGGATGTAGACATTTGGTTATGATTCCACATGGTGGCTGAACTTTTCAAAAGTTTTTATAAGGCAAAACCCTTAGAACTCTTTGGAGCAAGATTCCCAGAACGGGCTGCGTTGACATCTGCCAGAGAATGTTTGGGAAATATGTTTTTTTCTGAGGCCAGTAGATTATGATTTGGTAGGTTAAGGGTGGGGCTTCAGTATTTTGTATTTTTTTTTAAGATTTGTATTTATTTATATGACAGAGATCACAAGTAGGCAGAGAGGCAGGCAGAGAGAAAGAGGAGGAAGCAGGCTCCCTGCTTGAGCAGAGAGCCCCATGCGGGGCCCAATCCCAGGACCCTGAGATCATGACCTGAGCTGAAGGCAGAGGCTTTAACCCGCTGAGCCACCCAGGCGCCCCAGTATTTTTATCTTTTAACAAGCTTTTTAAATGGTTATGATGAGCAGCCAGATGTAGAAACCAGTGAGTAAACACAACTACAAGAGATTTCCACAGTGACCTCTTTTGGCCATCATTTAAACTATGTTTTATTATTTTTAGAGCCCAACTAACCAATCACTTCATCACTCTTAACATTTTTGATTTACCTAACTTTTCCAAATATTTTTACATTTTAATGGGACAAAGGGATGGGGGGAAGATGACTTCCTAATGGATTTGTATGAACTCATCCTTGACTTACCTGACTTACTATAAAATACTATAAAATACAGTAAATAATGACTTCCATTTCTATTGTAAGTGGCTTGTTGTCCATGCATGAAAAATTAGCTGCAAGATAAGTTGACTGGATTTTAGATTTCATTCTGTTTTAATAAAGATTTTATCACATGTCCCGAAAATAAGCTCTAAGCATCATTAAACCTTTAGAATAATGATCGTCCATATATTTTTTTCTGATGGACTCTCAAATATTGGAATTCCCTTGTAACACCCACTTGAAGTAGGTAAGAATCTGTCCTCTCATCATAGAGTAGAAAAGAGGCTACCATACTATCCTGAGGATGGATTTTGATTCAGTACATTTTTATTGAGCCACAGCCTCCTTATTTTTGACATAAGGGGCTTGGATTGGACAGAGAGAGACAGAGGCGGACAGTAGTCTGGAAACTTCTTCCAGTTCTGCCTTTCCTTTATGGTTATTCATCTGCAGTAGGAACAGCTCCTTTAAGGAAACCCAACTTTTCTTGTTTGTACTGAAACTTATAGAGCTACCTAAATGTTCTAGGACATCACCTCACCAGTAGCCTTTTGTCTCTGAAAACCTTCCGTGGGAACACAGTTGTAATTAGCTAATTGCCACCATGTTTATGATTTCACTTCCTGTTCCTGATTTAACACTGCATCTCCATGAAATGAAAGTTGTGGGAATTATATAAATGGCCTAAATGTGAGCATCTGGACAAATTTAGAAGGTTAGATTTTGTCTCACATCATTCAGAGAAATGGAGAACGTGTTTTAAAAATGTTTTCTAATGTAATCAGCAGTGTAAAATCGTCATTTTTAAAAACCTCTGTTTCTTTTATTACTAGTAAATATAACCTTAGCACCCCTCCTTTGCCCCCTCTTCTCATTTTTGGCCATTTGTCTCCTCACCTTTCAGAACTTGCCTTTCAGATTCGAGGTAAACCCTGCACCACATTTTTTAGCACATTTTCCCCCCAGTTGCTCATTAGCTCATAACAAATACTTTGGAACAGTTTCAATGCTGAAACTATATAAGGATTAAAGTAGGTAAATACCAAAGCATATAACTGGCCCACTGTGAACCTGTTCAAACAAATCCCGAAACTGAACCATTTATTTTGAAAAGGGGGTGATTTTAGTAAATTAGCACTTTTTAATTTCCCCAAGAGTGGTTGTGAGTTTAAAAATACCTGTTTCAAGGAGCGTTTAGATCAGTGAGCTACTGGTTTTTTTTTAAGCTCTACCACATGTCATGAGCTGTGACAGTCATTTACATAATGAATTATGAGGGTAGTCAAAGACTGACTGAGGTAACATCGTGTAGCACATTCCTTGGAAGTACTGTAGACCATTCTGTCACGTGCCTGAAGACTAGAGTAGAATGACTGTAGGCCTCTCATGGTGTGGCATATTTTATGTTATACTTAAAAGATTAAATGAGCTTCAGGTAAAACATAAGTAGAGGATAGTTAAAAGACACTGTCATGTGGACTGTGGACTCCTAAAAGGGATTATTCTAGAATTCTTTGTGTTCCAGAAAAGTGACTTTGCATCATTTCCTATACAGAGTGTACTTCATTGAATCTTATTTTCCCCATTTGAATCTTGAATAGATAGGATATTGGGTAGTAAAAGAGGCAAAACTGTAGAAGGAAAATTCTGTTGCATCTTCAAATCGGATGACCGTATTGAGGCATAGAGGGTTGACCCGAGTGCAGAGATTCATGGAACTGTTCATGTTGTGTAGTTACCACTGATTTTAGGTTTTCCTTAATACACCTGGTTCATGGGCGAGAGCCAATGATAATGAGTAAACTCACAGTGTTTATTCTCTACTCAGTTATTACTTCCTTAACATTTTTTTAATTCTTCTTTACAGGAAGAAGAAGATCTGTGAGCTCTATGCCAAAGTATTAGGATCCCAAGAAGCTTTACAAGTAAGAAACCCTCAGCTTTAATCCTTGGAAGGTTCTGCTCTGTTTGCTCTACGTGGTGAAGCAAAGCAGAGTCTGGTTTCCTGACAGTCTTACAAAGAGAATCTTATGAAAGGATATGCTTACTGGAGGATTAACTTTAGTCACAGGTGCATGCAATTTCTGATGCAGCAGTTCCTTGGGCTGTTTTTGTGTTCCCTGGATAACTGGCAGCCAATTGCAATCAGGGCCTGGAGTTACAGGTATCTCCGGGGTGGGTGAGATCAGTTCCCAGAACAGACGTCCGGCCCTCCCATCAAAACCAACTGACTGCTCTGAAGCAAAATCCCATATATATCCTTGTTTGTTGGTGAGCGCACTCCAGCGTATGCTCGACAGGATGGGCGGAATCTAGACTGTCTCACATCAAAGCCACACTAATGGATTTCTCCATCTGTACAGTTCATTCACAGCTCACGTAGGGATTCCAGTGCTTTCAGTCCACCACCGAAAGGGATGATGGGAATGAAATTCTATCTGAAGTTGCTATTAGCTAGCTGGGGGCTCTTTCAGGGGATTACCTCTGAACTGTTCAAATAATAAACTTGCAGACTCCATTAGGGAAGAACTCAGAGAAGGTTTTCTCCTGTCTCTTAGAAACCATTATTCATCTCTAATTGTCCCCGTTTTACCAGGATTCCCATCATTCACTTTCCCAGCTCAGAGAAATGGCTCCTAAAAAAGCCTTTCTTAGACACTATACTTATCTTTTTTTTTTTAAGATTTTGTTTATTTATTCTAGAGATAGTGAGAGAGGGGTTTGTGCAGATAGATGGAGTATTGGGAGAAGGACAAGCAGACTCTGCACTGTGTGCAGCACCAGATGCGGGGCTCCATCCCAGCACTCCAAGATCATGACCTGAGCCGAAATCAAGAGTCAGACCCCCAACTGACTGAGCCTCCCCGGCACTCCTGCGTTGTGCTTATCTTATGCCTCCTCCCCTCCACCTTTTTTTTTTCAGCTGTAGTAGATGGGGAAGTAAAGTCTGTTAGTTTAGAGAATCCAGATGGGGAAGTAAAGTCTGTTAGTTTAGAGAATCCAGAGATTTGAGCAGGCCTTTCCAGAATTGGATTGTTGCTGGGGCTTCCCGTAGACTTAGACTAAAGATTTCAGAGTCTGTGTGCCAGTGCCCTCTCTCCTAGATGCTGGAATATTCCATGCCTTCCCTCATCAAGAGGTCAAAAAAGTCAAAGTATACATGTTTTGTCACTTGATACCTCCTTGAAGGCCATTTACTTGGTATGGTCCTGTTTCCCCTTAAAAAGAAAAACAGGGCCATCTTTTTTTTTAACGTAAACTTTTGTTAAAGTAAAACACACAAGAGCCTTCATGGTTGACCGGTAATGTTTCGGTTTTGTCTTTCCTTTGGAATTCTCTCCCTACTAAATGCAGCCGGTGCATTACGAAGAGAAGAACTGGTGCGAGGAACAGTACTCCGGGGGCTGCTACACTGCCTACTTCCCCCCCGGGATCATGACGCATTATGGCAGGTATGACCCAGACACCATCCCGATTGTTCCAAGACATGCACCAACCTTTTTTTCTTTTAAAGACTTATTTGTCACCGAGAGAGAGTGCGCGCATGTGCACAAGTAGGGGGAACGCCAGGCAGAGGGAGAAGGAGGCTCCCTCCTGAGCAGGGAGCCCAATGTGGGACTCGATCCCAGGACCTCGGGATCATGACCCAAGCCAAAGGCAGATGCTTAACCATCTGAGCCACCCAGGCGCCCCGTCAGGCACCACACTAAATTCATAAGCAAAGTTTGGGGGGAATTATAGAAATAGTAGTCAGCATTCCAATTTCAAATGCTCTGTAGTTAGTGTGTAGATTTCTGGGTGTCCATAGGAGAATCAAGATGCTGGTACGTAGGAGCTTAGCCATCAGCACACAGAACAATAGCAGAGCGCTGGTGAGGTTTTCAGATGTCAGTGCTCCCACTGTTAGTGCTCCATATGAGCACTCTGCAAGCTGTCATGTCCTCCCATTGGCTTTCTTGAGCCTGATGAGACATCAAGTTTCATGCGACTGCCCTAGGCTTCTGGGTGCCCATCTCCGCCTACGGACGTTGGCTGCGGACATCTCACTGCAGCCACTCGTCATTGGCAGAGCTGTCCCTTCCGTGGACAGCTAACCTGTGAGGAGGGGATCTCTGCACGGATTCGGGGAAGCCCAAAGAGAGAGCTTCCTGCTGGATGTCTGCAACTCCTGACAGCCTTCCCAGCCCCCATGCCATTATCCAAGTAAGGGGCAGGGGGAGAGTAGTTTGGGCATAAGCGTGTCACTGGGTAACGTCCGTGGCAGGCTACCTTCCATCAGGTTCCCAGGGGAGCTGAGCTAGAACGTTACCTCCAGCTCACGTGTATCCACAGAGAAAGAGGGACTTGTTCACTAAGATTTTTCTTTGTTTTTAATATATTGAATCAAATAGTCTTTTTGTTAGTGATAATGGGATTGATGAACTGGAATAGTTCGGAAGGCAGAGTAGAAGCCCAGAAGTGGAAACTAGAATCAAGGACAGATGAAACCAGAGATTTCTGAATTGGAAAAAGGCGAGAAGGCCTTGCGGGGTACAGGGCGTGCCACTAGGGAGAGTGGATGAGAATGGTTGCGGACGTGGTCGGTTTCAAAGCTGATGAGCTAGGAGTAGACACTTGCCCATTCAGCCCAGTCCTTCTGTGGCTTTCTTTTCCAAGACCTCTTTGGAAGGGAGGGCCCATTTCCCTGTCCTCAGCCAGTCTCCACATAAATTCACAAAAGCTAACTGTATAGACGTGGTTATTTTGAGACAGACAGACATCTAATCCCTCGGGTCTGTCCTTTGCTGGAAATCAGTTCCTCTCCCTGTCTTCCCATTCACCACTGTGGTTCCTCCTGATACCCTGGGAGTGCCCGCTTGGCTCGGGTCTGCTGCCAGATCCCCTCTCGTGAAGACTGCACTCCTTTGGAAAGATGGTGTCGGGAGTAGAATGGACCGCGAACAGGAAACCTACAGCCAAGAAATCTGATTATAGATTTCATGTGTGTTCTTGTCTTCTGATCCTAGCTGGCTAGGAAAAGGCCAGTGTCACCGTTAGTGACTAATGATCTGACAGCCCGATTCTCTCTGGCTTGAAAGTTCACATCCCTGGGCACAGGCCCAGGGAACAGGGAGGGGCCTTTCACCTTTGGCTGAGCCACACAGGAGTTTTGGAAATGATCTGAGTTGCGCGGTCTTATCTGGGGTAAATGAGGGCAGCAGTGGGCTCAGTGACCTTCTGTGCCTTCCCAGGTAACTGTACATGACCTCTTTGTTCTCTCATAGGGTCATTCGCCAACCGGTTGGCAGGATTTACTTTGCTGGCACAGAGACAGCCACACACTGGAGCGGTTACATGGAAGGGGCAGTAGAGGCCGGTGAACGGGCAGCTAGAGAGGTAAGGCAGGGGGGACGTCACTGTCTTGCCTGAGGCCGGTGGTGGTTTTGGCATCGGGCCTTTCCAGCTCTTGACACAGATAAGTGTGCACATCCACTTCTCTGCCACTCCCTCCGCTCCTGGGGGTGCTCCTTGATAGCGCGTGCGGCCAAGTCCGTGGGGACTTTAGAAGCTCACTTCATAACACCATGGTCACTTTCTTGTAGGTCTTGAATGCTTTGGGGAAGGTGGCCAAAAAAGACATAAGAGTCCAGGAACCTGAATCAAAGGTGAGTTTCGCGGCTTCCTCTCCATGGGCCAGTGATCGAATGTAAAGCTCTTGACTCTCATCTTCTAGCTCTTAAGGTCATTGTAGATGCCGCTGTCGGGCGTATGTCCGCGTGCTGGCCTGGTGGATATGTTCTGCCTGCCCTTGTCCAGGCGAACGAGAATCGCTCTGCTAACGCTGTCTACTCATCCATCTAGGATGTTCCAGCTATGGAGATCACCCACACCTTCTGGGAGAGGAATCTCCCTTCCGTGGCAGGCCTGCTGAAGATCATTGGCTTCTCCACATCAGTCACCGCCCTATGGATTGTGGCGTACAAATTCAGGCTGCTGACACGATCTTGAGGTTTCGGCCTCACACTTTCTGCTTACTCTTTTCCCAGCATCATCAAAAGCAAAATGTTGGCAAAGGCCGTATCATTGGACCATCTTTAAATGCACTGGTTTTCACCCATAAGTTTAGTCTCAGTTGGTGTCAACGTAAAAACCACCCAAAGAATCACCTCGTTAATTTCAGTAAGATCAGAGCTCCATCACATTCTTTGCCTTGTGTCAACTAACTTGTGTTGGCTGGTAGAATAAAACCTTGTGACCAGCTCCCTAATTTCAAGATATGTGATTGAAATGCTGATGAGAAACAATTTCTGTGTCCTGTTTTGTTCTTTTATAACATGAAACGCTGAATAATTGCAGAAATGAAGCGGTTCGCTTTCTCTTTGTAGAGGTTGAATAGGAGGCGACCCAGCCTGTGACCATCCTTTTCACTCCTTGGGAAATGGGGAAGCGTGGGTCCAGAGCCAAGAGGTGGGGCTGAGCCTGGGGTTGAGCAGCTCCCCCTTTGGAGGAGGCAGTGAAAGAGAAATGAAAACAATGGAGGTGTAGACCATTGAGGGACATCGTATGGGTTGTCCTGGCCACTTCTTCCTGTGAAGTTTCTAGACATCTAGTCTGATGTTTCAGGTGACTTGCTGTGACTTGTGTGTAGCTCCCCAGGAGAGCAGAGCAGACTACTGGTGGGACTGTCCCCCAGGAGGCCTCCTGGTGAGCGCTGCAGGAGACTGACTGCAGTAGGCATTTTCTCTTCCTCTTGGAAGATGGCTAGACAGCACGATAACCTCCTCTGCCGATTACAAAAAAGTATTTTCGTTTTTTCAGGTAGACCCTGGCTGTCTGAAGGCCCCTAGTGGTGTATTTTTTTTTCTTTTTTCCTAGGACCACAGTAGAATTAAGCAGATCCGTTAACTTGAATGACGGAGTTACCTTTGAGTAAATATTAACATGCTGATCTCTCTCAAACAGGAACGGAAATACACATGATAAATTCTGATTGCTATTTGTTGAGACTATCAAATAGAGAAAGGAAACTGGGGCTTTACATTATAATCTCACCGACTTTAGTTATTAAGTTTATAACAGACATGAAATTGAGTGGTTTTAATATGAAGACTGAGTTCTCTATTTTAGGAGTAATGTGCACCCAGAACAGTGCCCACC
Source organism: Lontra canadensis (assembly GCF_010015895.1). Lineage (NCBI taxonomy): Eukaryota > Metazoa > Chordata > Mammalia > Carnivora > Mustelidae > Lontra > Lontra canadensis. Next base: position 2,844,489 of record NW_022631125.1, read on the forward strand.
TCTTTCTGGCCTTCACCATTTAAAAAACTCAGATTTCTTAAAGCCCCCTCCAGAGGTTTCAGCCATAAAAGACTACTGTTCTACATATAAGCATCTAGGGGAAAAAGTCAACACCAATGTGATCAAAGAAAGCAGTTGACAAGGCTCAGTGGACTTGGGTCCACAGGTGGATACAGAGTTCACCTTATCCCATATCATTGATGAATGAGGCATTTCATTTTAGAAGAAGTTTCTAGATAGCCAAAGTTTACTCTTTTGTGGACCAAAAATTTTACATAAAAATGTTGCTGGGTATACTTCCACACATTATTCAATAAGCTTCATTCCAGTTTACCTTTTTAAATTAATCAGGCCAATCCTTATGTGTCTTGATCATTTTATACTTTTATAAGAGAGTGATACCATTGTGTTTGCTCCTCTACTGAATGTCACATGATTGTTTTATAGCTGATGAATCTACTGCTTCTTCTCTCATACTGCTCTTCCCATTTTCAGGATTTTCCTACCCTTATTATCTCCTAATACCTCTTAACCTAATCTCCTATCTTCTACTGAATGAGAATTAAAGATTGCCAGGGAAAATCAACCCAAGTTTATTACATAATTAACCTTATTAATTCACAAGTCTCTGGACCCTGATAATGAGGGCTTAAGGTTTCCAGTTTTGCCTATCCTAAGAGCAAAGAGCAGGATTTTTCCGCCACTCTACTTTGTAATTGAAAAGTGTTTTGGCTAACTAGGACTTTGGGTAATATCTTGGATATGCTCCAGTCCATAAGGATTTGGTGCATCTTATATCAAACTGCTCGGAGAAATCACAGCCCTGATCCTTTGTAGTTGTTTCTGTTCACTTACTGATTAACTTTGTTCTGACACACCTTTTGGGAAATGCTGACTTCAACTTCTTAACTGGTAGCAGTTTTAACAGTAAGGAGGTTGTTAACATTATCTGTGTTTAATGCTGAAGGACTCCTGAGTACGTAATTTACCCTCCTTTCAAATGAGATCAGCCCCATTAAACTGTTGATTAAACTGTAGATCGAGTTTAAAAATGAATGCGATTCCAGGTGTGCTGAGATGCGAAATCAGAGCTGAGAACTCCTACCATTTTATTTGTCCACCACCAAGATCCTATAGGTCTTTCTTCCCACCCCAAGAAACTAGAGGCAGATTAAGCAGGTGATAGAGCCTGGCATCTGCTTCAAAGTCCTGAAGGCTGCGTGGGCCTCACTCCACAGTAAGGTCGAGAATTAAACTTAAAAAGGTAACCTTTTTGTGACAACTGTTAAAGAAGTTCTTGAACCGCACTGAAGAGAAAATAGAGAAGGATTGTGAACTCTATTTCGTTTGATTGTGAACTTGGTGCCTAATGTTCTGTCTGAAATGTGCCCCAGTGCTACATGTGGGAGTATGCATATGTGTGTGTTTTGCCGTTGAAGTAATGGTTTTGCCCATATGATACTGTTTTGTTTGTTAATAAAGTGCACTACCATCCCTGACACAGACCTGGCTCCTTTTTTTAGTCAGCGAGGGATGGGCTTATGAGGCTACCTCGTACTGACTCCCAAACTCTCACAGTTCCCTTTGACTTTCACGTTCTGTCAGGGTTTCCTGGGAGCTGATCAAATGCTAGAATACTGTGTTCCTGCCAGGGTCACAATCAGTGTGGAGTCTAATAGCAGCTTTCTCACCTAAGGAGCTTCTGATGCCTTGAGCCGATCACTGTGGCTCTCTGTTTCAGTCTCCCCATCTGGAAGAGGGTGGGTTGCACCCGATGACTTCTAAGATTTGTTTCAGGGCATCATTATGGGATTTATACATTTGTCGCCAGCGCTCTGGTAACATTTCGGCCTCTACTGGTATGGCAGAGGCAAAGTCACCCTCTGTCTTGGTTCATTCCTTTTCTTAGACTGGATTCCCTGGAAACAAACAAGATTGGAGAATAGGGGCAGAAACTATTGGGGACAGCTCTCAGGAAATACAGCTCAGGGGGGTGAGCAAGGCAAGAGTGGGCAGGAGTTGACCTACTAAGCAATTGCAGCTGAGGCCTCAGCAGATCCTAAGGGGGGAGCTGGGATGGCCCTTCAGAATTGATTCCCACTGAAACAAGGGATCGGGCCTCTATCCCTTCCTTAGCTGCCCTCTGAGAGCTGGTGTTGCCTTGGGTTGAGTGAGGCAGGTCCAAGGACCATTCCTAGTGAGGAACTGCAGTGAACTGAGATCAGCCTGTATTCCCAGTAGCAGCGGGATCCAGGGAGAGGCACCCACAGTATCCACTTACTCCCCAGGAGAATACAGTTGCCCTTTGTCATGTATGAAACTTGAACTTGAGCTTTGGTTTTATAGATAGAATGGAGCTATCTCCATGAGCCTATCCCTGTTAGATAAGGGAACTGCTTTTAGAAGGTTGTACTTCTGTACTAGTTAGGTGGAAGAAAAAACTAAAATTGGAAGAAACTCCAGAAATGCTTCGATCTCTATCTCAATGAAGAAGCCCCTTCAACATGTTGCTAACAGATCAAGGTGGGGGGATGTGAACTTATGAGCAGGAGTCCCAAATCGAATGTTCTCAGGAGTGAGGCAGCTGAAAATGAACAGCAGTAGGTATGATGCCTTAGGGAACAGTGGGGATTGTGGCTGACCTGGGCAATACCTGCCTCTCTCAGAAGTATCTATATTCAAAGTGCCTTAAAAGATTGTTAACTGATGAAAACATGTTGAGGCTTTGCTCACAATTGTCAAAATTTTTCTGAAGTCTCTGATAAGTAAGACAAGGGTCGGTTTTACTTCACTGAAATGACAGATTGTTTTAGGATGCCTTTGATTTTCTGCGAAATGGTACCAAGACCAGCAACATTCTCTAAAACTATTTAGAACAGGGAAGAGAGGCTGGGTTTGGAAGAGCAAAAAGACAAGGGGGAAAAGAACTCCTCCCGAGTCCCTCTTAGACCAAAAATCTCCCTCAAGAGCTAACCCTTCCCTCAGCCCACCCAGGGCAATGCTTATCTCCAGCCCTGTCAATGCTGTGATTGACAAGAACAGTGCCAAACTTTATTGGAAAAATCACATCCTCGCAGTGAGATAGAACTCAGCTCTTCCGTCAGCATTCCATCTGCGCTGACTACAGTGTAATTTTAGTAAACAGGACATCAACATTGGATGGATTTTTTAAACTATGAAGCTGCTGTCTGCTTTATACCAAGGTGGTGGGGAAAGTGTCAAGTATGTCTGTTAACCTGAAGGGGCCGGCTGAGACATCGGAGGAACAGACAGTCACTCAACACACGCTTACTGGGCACCTACTATGTGTTGGTAGGCACCGAGCTGGGATTCAGCAGTGAATGAGACAGAACCCACCTTGTAGAGCACAAAGTCTAGTGTAGAAGCCAAGGAACTTGTTCACTGTGAATCTGGTCTATGCTGTGACAGAAAAAGAAGATATATGACTGCAGGGGAAGTGTTCTGGGGGGACATGAGATTTAAGGGGAAGTTTCTAGGATCTGCCTTAAGCCTCCATAAGCGTCACTGTGTGGCAACTGAGTGAGAACACTGCATCAGGCCGAGAAAGAAAGTACAAAATAACAAGATGGAGTCCTAGTCCATTTGGGCTGTCAACAAAACACCGTAAACTGGGTGGCTTGTCTACAGCAGAAATTTATTTCTCACAGTTCTGGAGGCTGGAAGTCCAAGATCAAGTCTCCAGCAGATTTGGTGTCCGGTAAGAGCCCACTTTCTGGTACACAGACGATGCCTTTTCACTGTGTCCCTTTATGGTAGGAGGGAGTCTCTGAGGCTTCCTTTGTAAGAATACTAATCCCATTCCTGAGGGCTCCACCCTCCTGACCCACGCACCTCCCAAAGGCCCCGCCTCCTAATGTCATCAACATAAGGGTTAGAATTTCAACAAGAATTTTATGGGGACAAGCATCCAGTCCCTGGCAGACAGCATGGCGAAAGGGTAAAGAAAATCACAACCAGCAACCTCGATAAATGCTGAATGTTAAGTCCCATTTGCCCCATGGACCACTGTTCACTACCCAGCCCTTCTCTGCCACCCCCCTCCCCCAGAGATCTGTATTAACTAGGACTCTCTTCCAGCCCGCTGTGCGCAGGGGCCGCCTAAATTTGTTTTAAAAGAGTGCCATCTTCTGGCCAAATACTGCTGTTTCAACGGAAAGCCTAAAGTATTCAAGAGTTTCGTTCTTGGGGACTAAGTGTCACCTCCAGACACACTTACTTGTCTGTGCTCTCTTACTTCCCAGTTGCTACCTGGATCAGAAATATTTAGTATTTAATATCCACAGCCTTTCTTCTGCCCAAATGCCCCAGAAAGATTGTTTTGTTATGTTGGTTGCTTGGCTTCTACTGTGTCTGTCTGGGTACTGGGTGAGGAAAATGTGTGGGAGCCAAGAAAGAGGTGGAAGGAATTACTTTTACCTTAGTTAGAGCAGGGACCTCATCCAGGAAAAGCAGGAGAGAGCGGCTTGGGGGAGGGGGTGGAAGAGAAAAAGTTCTAGAAAGTCAACTTGGGGCTCTGGAGTGTAGCTGGAGAGAAACGGTTTGCAAAAGCTGCCTTGACTACCTAGGAATGCAGAAGGTGAGGAGGGTCTTTAGGAAGTCTGGCTAAGAGTCGTGTGGTGCAGTGAGTACTTTGGGGGGCTAAACTGTGTTTCTTTCAGATACTATATTGTACTGGGACCACCTTAGAAGTCCTCCAAACAGCCTATATTATTCGGGGCTATATAAATTCAGAGAACATATGGCTAATAGTGCCTGGCATCCTGAACTGTGCCTGAATGCTGTGGTTTTAGTTCATGGGATCTCAGACAAACTGAAGACAAGGACCTCAGCAACCGTGCCCTGGGAAAACCACATCGAAGCTGGTAAACTGTGTACCCCAGGCTGGATATACACTAAATAGGCCTCACGGGGAATTCGATTTATATTGAGAAAGAGAGGTCTGCTTATGCATCCTGTGCCCTCACCTGACTACCACGGACCATTGTGTCAGCATCAACCAGGGAACATGGGAGGTGTGGATGTGAGGCCCTTAGGTGGGCCCAAAGAGGCTAATGTTAGATGGCCTTTATATTTTTCAGAGCAGGCTGGAGTGTGCCTCCTTAAGCCAAGATCACTGGGAGGTGGCAGGGGTGGGGTCCATGGAGACAGGCTAAAGGCAGGATCAGCTTCTCTGACAAACCAACCATCTTGGTTATGCCTGCCCTTTTAATCCTGCCAGCTGTATTAGTTTCCTATCCTTCGTATCCCAAATGAACACAAATTCAATGGCTTAAAACAACATGAACTCAAGATCTTACAGCTCCAGAGGTCAAAAGTCTGAAATGAGTCTTACAGGGTTAAAATGAAAATGTCAATAGAGCTGATTTCCTTCTGGAAGCTCTAGGGGAGAATCTATTCCTTGCCTCTTGCAGCATCTAGAGGTTGCTGGCATGTTTGGCTGGTGCCAGACCACTCTGGTCTCTTGCTACCACGGACCCATCACCTCCTCCTCAACTTTCGTCCTCCCGACTCCCTCTTTCTTTTTTTTATGATTTCACTTATTCATTTGACAGAGAGACAGAGAGAGAGCATGAGAGGGGAGAAGGTCAGAGGGACAAGCAGACTCCCTACTGAGCAGGAAGCCAGATGCGGGACTCAATCCCGAGACTCTGGGATCATGACCGGAGCCGAAGGCAGTCGCTCAACCAACTGAGCCATCCAGGCGCCCTCGACTCCCTCTTAAGGAGGATACTTGTGTTAATAATTGAGCACACTTCATCTGTACCCCAATGTTCACAGCAGCTGTGGCCACAATCACCAAACTGTGGAAAGAGCCAAGATGCCCTTCAACAGACGAACGGATAAAGAAGATATGGTCCATACATACAATGGAATATTCTGCCTCCATCAGAAAGGACGATTACCCAACTTTTGTATCGACATGGACAGGACTGGAAGAGATTATGCTGCGTGAAATAAGTCAAGCAGAGAGAGTCAATTATCATATGGTTTCACTTATTTGTGGAGCATAACAAATAGCATGGAGGACATTGGGAGATGGAGAGGAGAAGGGAGTTGGGGGAAATTGGAGCGGGAGAGGAACCATGAGAGACTCTGGACTCTGAGAAACAAACTGAGGGTTCTGGAGGGGAGGGGGGAAGGGGTTGGGTGAGCCTGGTGGTGGGTATTAAGGAGAGCACGTATTGCATGGAACACTGGGTGTGGTGCATAAACAGTGAATCTTGGAACACTGAAAAAAAATTTAAATTTAATGAATAAACAAAACAAACAAACAAATAAATAAATAATTGGGTCCTGGGTAGTCTCCCCATTTTACAATCCTTAACTTAATCATATCTGCAGGGTCCCTTTTGCCATGGAAGGTAATATATTCCTTGTTCCGGGGGTAGGACACGAACGTCTTTGTTAGGGTCATTGTTCAGTCTACAGCATGGACGATAATGCTCTTGAAAACCAAGAATTAAATCCCAGCATTGCTCAGTCCTCAGATTCCTGCTCTTTTGGGGGCCTAAATCTGGAGTAGCAAGTAGAATGTTGAATGATTTAAAAACAAATGAGCTCTCTCCTGCTTCCACGAATGCCGTCCCCCACCCCCCTGCCCCACTCCACCACACACACATCTGAGGAGAGCCATATCTTGGTTTTGTCCTTTAGGTACAAAAAGGCTGGAAACTGTGATCCTCAGAAGCAAAGGTATTTGTCTCAGATAAGCACAAAACCAGGCCCCAGTGTTGCCCCTTCCATGAACGACAGAAGAGAAATTCTTCTAAGCCAAGTTCCTTCAGACTCGTCACATGACTGAGTACTGGGCTCTTATAGAAACCTTGATGGTCCTCCTTTCAGGTAGTAGGACCTCAAAGTAAAAGTAACCTACCAGGCGCCTGTCAACCTGTCACCTCCCAAAAGACGAGGCAATGTGCCGATCGAGCAAAGCTAAGTTTATTAAACTTGCTGCGGTGAAGAAGGACATCATATCAGCAGTGTTAGCAGTGTCCTCAAAGCGAAGAGATTAGGGCAGGGTTTATAGGCTTCTGGGTGATTCTTAAGGCTGATCTTGCAAGGTGAAAGACTGGTTGGGAGGGACAACTGGGTGGCTCAGTCCATCAAGCGTCTGCCTTGGGCTCAGGTCATGATCCCGGAGTCTTGGGATCAAGCCCCACGTCGGGTTCCCTGCTTAGCAGGAAGCCGGCTTCTTCCTTTCCTCCAGGCTCATGTCCTCTCTCTGGCTCTCTCACTCTCCAATAAATAAAAAAAATATATATATACATATATATATATATACGTATATATATATTTTTTTAAAGAAGTCTTGTTGGGATTGGCAATCTATGACATCATAGTTTAAAATGGCTAGGCACAGTGAGGTCCGTGTCTTTGAAATGAGTCTTGACAAGCAAGCTGTTAGTCTGGAGATATAGGCTATTGCTGGCAGTTCAAAGTTTTGTATTCCAGGAACAAGTCTTTCCTGGGACAAGATGCCAAGTTGTTTTGACTGGTTCTTGTATCGTTCAGCTCTGGGCCAGGAAAGCTTGTTGGTTTCAGTTCTTAGATGCAATGCAGCACTGAGCATACTTAGGATTGCGACACGCACATGTTGATTTCTTGGCCTTGAGAACTGTCTTTAGAAACTGATTCCTTGGTAGCACCTGCGTGGCTCTGTGGGTTAAAGCCTCTGCCTTCAGCTCAGGTCATGATCTCGGGGTCCTGGGGTCGAGCCCCAAATCCTGCATTCTGCTCAGCAGGGAGCCTGCTTCCCCATCTCTCTCTCTTTGCCGGCCTCTCTGACTACTTGTGATCTCTGTCTGTCAAATAAATAAATAAAATCTTTTAAAAAAAGGAACTGATTCCTTGTAAAGTCATCCTCCTTTGCAGACGAGCATGCGTGTTAAGAGCTGGGTCTCTGGGGTCAACTGGGTTTGAATCTTGGTACCTGAGGATGCTTTTTCTCACCTGCTCCATGGAGCTCTTCAGTGGTTCGAAGCATTCATTAGGATAATGTGGGTGAAAGCTGTTAGTAACGTTACATGGTAACCTTAAGAAGAAAAAGAAGATTCGACATCACAGTTTGTAGTCTATGAGGACTCCGACTTCAAAAATACACCTTGAATTACTTTATTCCTCAACTACCATCTCTCTGGTTATTTCCTGCCCAAAAGTGCATGTGTCTCTTTTATCATACCATTTGAGTAGCCCGAGTGGTCTTTTCAAAAATGCAAGTCTGGTCCTGTCAGTGGGACTCAAGTCCCTCTAATAGCTGCTGGTTGCACTTTGGATAAGACCACATATGGCGGCACAGAAGGCTCTTTCTGCTCTCTTCCCTCCCTGCCTGCTTCCATGCCTCAAGGCACTCTTCTGTCCCTTAGAAACTTCCAGCCATCTAGCTTTGCTTGTAAATCCTCAGATATATCCAGTCCTTTTCTGTCTCAGCAACTTCTCTCTAGAAAGTTCTTTGATGCACTCTTCACTTGGCTAAATCCTTTGGATCACTGATGATGTATCATTTCCTCAATGATGCCTTTCCTGACAATCCCTTTGTCACAAATCATTCTTCAGCATAATCTCTCATCATTGTCTTTCCCTACCTAAAGCTTTGAAATCACACATGTGTTTAAGTGATGTTTAGTCTCTCCCCCATTGATAGGTCCCACCACAAATGGGGTATATGTGTGCAAGGACCTGGGGGCCATCAACCCTCTGGGCAGAGAGACGGGGTCTTGGGTGGCCAGAGCCCCCAAGCTGTTCACTTCCAGGCATGGAGTGACCTTAGCCATTTACCCAGTATGCCACACATGTGCAATCATTCCTCCCCCCACCCACAACCATGTCATTTGTGAAAAGCACTGGCTTAAGCCAGTATTTTTGGCACACATCAAGATACAAGCAAGCAAGGATCAAGAATCATCATTAATATTCACATTTTTATCCTAAGCAACATCACTTGCAGGAGAAAAATTAAAACCCACTGTCATTTCCCTGGACCACAGTTTCATATGGTTCCTGGCATCTTCATGGTAATGACATAGCTTCAAACGTATCCAGCCACAAACTCAAGTTTGCTGCTCTTTAATTATTTCACTTCCATTGCAACAAGCCCTCAAAAGAAGGAATTTAAATGAGCCAATTAGTATCCGGAGGTCAGTCTGGAAGAAATAATTGACAGGAGCAGGCCTCAGATCTCACCAGGGCTCCTTGGATTTAAATTGGAATCTAAGAGCGAAGCATTTATTCATTATTTATTTCCCTCGATCATTTATGACATGTCCAGTCCTGAGGGGAAGCTGGGTATCCGGCTGAAATACAAAATTAACAAATTAAAATTAACAAGCACAGAAAGGAACAAATCCAATCTCGCCCCCGCTTGCTTCGAGGGCTGGGACTGACACTGGGCATACCCAGGAAGGGCGCCCCTGGTTCCTCCAAGTTAAGCCAACATTCTCCCCTGCCCCCACCCCCCGACCCCCACTCCCAGTGACACACGTGAAGCTACCCACGGTAGATATTTCTGGTTGGGTAAAGAAAGAAGACAGCATTGAGACGTTATGAGGGCTGTTTAGCATGAGGTAAGTGCTTTCAAGCACTCTGTAGACAACAGTGCTATGTGGATGAACAGAGCAGAAAAGAGTCCATGCGCGGTGTAACGTCGTCTCCTCGGGCAGAGGCAACATGGTGGGGTGGCGAGGAAGAGCAAAGGGCAACAGCCTTGGCGGCCAGGGAACGCTCAGAGGGAAAGGTGGGCTTTCCACGCATGGTCCTGCCATTCTCGGTCTGGGTTTCCAGGGTGTCTTGTGGGGTGGTGGGGGTGGCCGGCAGAAGACAGCAATAGGAAATCTGAATCCAGGACAGGGCACGCTGTCAGGCTCGGACAAGAGGGCCCCGCATACAAGGAACAGAGAGACTGGGCCTCTGGCGGAATTCCCAGGGGGCTGCTGACAGTTACAGAGCACAGAGCCTCAGTCCTGTTCCCTAAGGCAGACCCATCTTTGTCAGAGGATGGGGTTTGGACCCAGCCTTAGGCCAGTGGTCTGCATTGGGTGCTTTAATTTCCCTGTTCTCACCACATCTCCCTACCAGGCCCGGGTATAGCTGGAACCCAGGTGCTTCCAATCTCTTGCCTTTGCCTCGCAGCGCTCAGTGACCCTTCCCACCCTTCCTGAGGACTGGACCTCTGAAGCCACCTGTCCTAGTCTCCAGGGACCTTGGCTGACTCACCTGCCAGCCCTGCCTGTGCCCCTGCTGCTCCACCTGGGCCCACCGACCCAGGTGACGTCACAGGGCTACTGTGTGATTGCCCTGCAAGCTGCGATGGGTGGTGGGGGACTCCTCCCCTTGGCTTCCTGAGGAGAGACATTCTGGAGCTGAGCCCTTGAAGACAAAATGGAGAAACTCTCCAGGCTGACAACAGGGAGGTTGCCCAAGACAGAGGAAATAGTGCTGTCTGCAGGGATAAGTCCCGAGGGAGGGTCATCAGGCCACAGTCCGCTGGGTGGACAAAAGGCCAATAGAGCTTAGTGTCGCTTTCCCTGGTCACACATCTTTATTCTAGCTCAGCCATGTGCTTTTTCACTGAGTTCGTTCTTTCTTTCTTTCTTTCTTTCTTCCTCTTTGTCTTTCTTTCTTCATTTACGAGAGAGAGAGAGAACCAGAGAGAGGGGCAGAGAGCAAGAGAGGGAGAGAGAGAATCCCAAGCAGACTCCGAGCCGAACACAGAGCCCAATGCGGGGCTTGATTCCATGACCCCAAGATCACCACCTGAGCCAGAGCCAAGAGTCCAATGCACAACCGACCATGCCACCCAGGCTCCCCTCACCGAGCTCTTTCAAACAGGGAACACATCTTTCTGATGTCAAGTCATGAAATCATCTTTTAGCAGCCCCCTCCTGACCCCTGGGAAGCATGGGGCACATTGGGGGGCCTCTTCTTTCTGTCAGCAGAGGAGGTTGCCCGTCAGAAAGGACACCAGGAGGAGGAGGCCAGGGAGAGGCCTGAGGAAAAGCTGATGGAAACAGGAGCCTGGAAAGTGGAGGGGAAGGAGGAATCAGGGGTCTCCCAACATGCAGCACCCACCTTGTGCAGCTATGGTTCTGAAGCCACTTGGCAGAGTAGATTTTATTTCTAGGCTGGCCTCAGCCTGATGAAGCTTACGACGGTAAGATATGCCAGGAACCCGGGCGGTGGGCTAGATGTGTGTTGTGAGAGACACCCTATCAAAGAGGCTTCTATTGTAATATTTCAGACAGCCTGACAAACTAAAACAGGGACACTTCAGGCCTTGGTCACTGTGTCCTTGCTGGAGGCCCTCAGATTCCCCACCAGGACAGCAGTTTCCCTTCTCCGCGTCCGGCTGCTTGTCTCCCTTCTCCTCAACGATCTTCTGCTCAACTGGTATCTTTTTTGGGGGAGGGGGCGTGAGTCTTGATTTTCTATTTTGCTTTATTAACTTAATATTTACATTGACAGCTGGATGTTGCCCCAGATCCTTTGGGAAGGAACAGACAATAAGCAAAAACATAAATAACAGGAGCAGATTGCCCAACCAGGTGTCAGAACACCAGACGTTGAAACCGGAAATGTCTTCAGGAGACTTCAAGAAATAACTACTCACCTTCTGACATTGGGTTATCATAATCACTGAAAAGCTGTAATAATGTAGCATATGGTGGGGGATCATAGTGAAGTCACAGTCGTCTCTGTACACTATTTGGGATGGTTCTCAGATAGGTTCCTTTTAGGGATCACTGGTGTTTCTAATTGAGCAAATATCATGTTTGGATGTCTCAGGGTTCATCCTCAGGCATTACTCAATCCCAGCACTCCCCATAACACCTCACCAGCCCCAAACTGTCCCCTAAACTCTAAAGATATGGCCAACATTCTACGTGACGTCCCCACTTGGATGTACATGGATACGTAATAGATGTTTCCAGTCTATTACACTAGACCGAGCAACCAGGGTCATTGGCTTGGATGGCTGCCCCGGCCTCCTAAGCAGCCTCCTGCTCCCACACTTCCTGCAAAATAACCTGCTTTCCAAACTGCCAAGTTTGGATTCTGTTCTCAAAGTCACTTTCTCAGCGAGGCCTCAGTGGACCACCCCAATCTACTGGAGCCTCCCTCTGTCCACATTACAATGTTTCCCTTGCCTTTGCTTACATTTCCTTGATGACACTTCTCTCCACCAACCTACCCATTAGCATTTAAGTTCCATGAGGAGAGGGGCTGCCTCCATTTTGCTCACGATTCTATTCCTAGCACCAAGAAAAAGTCACAGGCTGACTTCCCCAGGATGCTTACTCCAAGATGGAGATGTGGGCACGGGGAGGATTCTGGAGGGAGGGTGCTCTTGGGATCAAAGCCTATGAGGGAGTGAGGGAAATGAATCGGGCAGAAGGGGAAGTTGAACTAGGCCCTCGTTGCTGTAGGGGTGTCAGCAGATCCCATGGCAGCTTTGAAGCTAGGAGAGTCTCTTATACCCCACCGGGCCCAGTCTCTGGATGGGGGCTACCCTTAGCAAGGGACAGATCTTTGGGCCAGGGCAGTTTCTTCAGCCTACAGAAAGGGAAACCGCCAGGAGCTATCAGCTTCCCAACTTTCAGGGAGAATGAGTGCCCACAGTCTCCCAAAGAGGGATCTCTGTGGCACACTACAGTACCCACTACAAAGCAATTCTTGGAAACATTTGCCAACCCTGTACCCCTACTAGGAACCCTCCAATGGGTTGTCTTCACACTTAGAATGAAAGCCAGGGCCTTGCTATGGCCTAAGCCTCCCTCTGTGATCTTGCCTCTGTCAAACCCTCCAACCTTATTTCTTATCACTAAGTTCCTGTGGCTGTCACTCCTGCCTTTAAAGCCCCAATTCTCTTCCTCTGATGTTCCAATCACACTCTCACCTTTGGGCCTTGCACTTTCGGTTTCTCGTGCCTGGAACGCTATTCCCCCAAAAAGCATCATGCTTCCTTCCCGTACTCTCCTTAAGATTCTGTTCTAAAAGTCACTTTCTCAGAGAGGCCTCAGTGGACCACCCAATCTACTAGAGCCTCCCTCTGCCTACATCACAATGTTTCCCTTGCCTTTGCTTACATTTCCTTGATGACACTCCTCTCCACCAACTTACCCATTAGCATTTAAGTTCCATGAGAGGGGCTGCCTCTGTTTCTATTCCCAGCACCAAGAAAAAGATCTGGGATAAATAGTATTCCATGTATGTTTGCTGAGTTGTGGTTGAATGGTAATCATTCTTTAAACCATATAATGCAAAGGGCAGAAGAACATATGAAGAAGATATTGGGATTAGACAAAGCGGTAAGAGAGCAAGAGAAAAGCTGTTTCAAAAAAAATATCTTAGCTTTGGAAATACCAGTAACTCAGAGAGATCAGGTCCTTGGTATTCCAGATAACTCTTTTTTTAAAAAAAATTAATTTTATTTTTTAAAAAGACTTTATTTTCCTATTTGAGAGAGAGAGAGAGAGAATGCTCACAGAGGGAGAGTGAGAGGGAAGAGCATATGCCCCATTGAGTGCAAATCTCAATGCGGGTCTTGATCCCAGGACCCCGAGATCATGACCTGAGCTGAAGGCAGAGGCCCAACTGACTGAGCCACCCAGGCGCCCCTCCCAGGTGCATCTGAAGCTCATGTCCACCTCTTACTGATTCTGAGACCTTTACCTCATAGCATCTCTGAGACACAGACTCCTCATCTGTAACATGGAGATGATGGGGGTGATTTCGGGGTTAAAAGAGATGATGTACAATGTCTTGTAAATAATACATGTTTAATGAAAGGGAGCTATTATTATAATATAATTAATAAGGAGCACAATTATTATCCAAAGACAGTTTTATAAGGAGATCTTAAATTGTGTTAAGGCAGGTGGGTCTTTTAGGATGCTTTGGACTCTAAGTGCCAGAAAACATATTCAAACTTGTTGAACTTATTTCTCACATGGCAGCCATCCTGAGACAGTCTAGGCTATAAGTAGGGTGCATCAGGGATACAGCTCCATACCTCTGAGACTTTTGTGGCCCTGACCTGATCTGTGCTAGGACTTGTCCTAGGCTTGAAAGCTAGATGGTTGTAGCAACTACAAATATCTCATCCAGACACTTGCAGTGTCCCTGGGAAGGATGGGATGGGACTTTTTATTTCATGGGTCTGTTTTTAAGAGTGAGGGACCCTGGGGCACCTGATGGTTTTGGTTGGTAAGGCATGGGACTCTTGATCTCGGGGTTGTAAATTCAAGTTCAAGCCCCATGTTGGATGTAGAGGTTACTTAAAAATAAAATCTTAAAACAACTTACTCTCCTGGAGGCTCCTGCCTACCCCCCCAAGAACACTTCTTTTGTTCCATGAGCCAGAATCATGTAACATGGTGAGGCTTAAGTCAATCATTGACAAAGGAAACAGACGCCCCACCATTGGCTTAGACTAAACAGTACCCACATCTTGGGGCTGAGGGTGTGGCAGCAGAGCAGTAGGTGAATAACTGAGCAAAACCAAGACTCCGTTAGGAAGAGAGTGGAAGGATGCATATGGAGTAAGTCTAATACCCAACATTCTGCCCTAATCTGTGGCTCAAAAGACATGGCCATTGCCAATGGGAATGGCCTGTAAGTCTAGAACCCCTTCTGTGAGTGCTGTTCCTATACTGCTCTTTTCTACAGTGGGTTTCATCACTTACCCTGTCCTTTGCTTCAGTGGTAACTTTGGCATTGGGCGCCTAAAATAAATGGGGCTCAAGGAGGTGGGGGTTGGCAGGGAGGCTCTTCTGTTACCTAAGGACACCATTTATTTCCTGATTTTAACATGCCTAGCAGCTTTTAGAAAAATGAGATTTTGAAAACAGTCTTGTCCTTGGAGTACTTGTAAAACATAGAGAGGCCTAGTCCAAAGGTCCAGCATCACTGTGAGCCATGGACTCTAGAAGGAGTTCTATTTATCTAAGCCTAGCCTTGACTAGGGGACTAGGGCCCAAGCACGTGGCAGCACTGGAGTTTAAGCAGAAGAGGAGAAGAGCAGGTAGAGGACAACACTAGGTCAGAGTAGAGGGATGGGTCATGGGGATGAGGAGCTTATGGCCCAAGCCACCTCTCACCCTCTTCCGAAACAGTGATTGGTCTTTTTCTCAGTGTCCCCCACCCCCCAATCCTCCACCATAACTCCAGGACTTTCTCCCTGCTTTTCTATAACCCAGGGAAGATTCTGGTATTGAAAAGCTCTTGACAGCAAGCTAAGGAAAAGAAAATATAATACAATGAAATGGCCTAGAGGGAAGGCAATTGGATATGTCAACGTCAAGTACGAAAACTCAGTGCCACTCAGCCTTTTGCCTTACAGGAAAGTAAATATTCAAGGAGAATCAACTGGACTAGAATGCTTAAGGAAGAAATGGTTGGGGATTAGAGAGGTAAAGAAAGGTGAAAGAAGAGGTCAAAGGGATCATGGATGGGGGCCAGAGGCTGAAGGTCATTCTGCTGGACTGGTATATGATATATCAGTGACTCACTGCATGGTCTCAGCAGAAATGACAAGAGCAATCACATCAGAAAGGAGGAGCCCGGGGTTAGTGCAAGGTCTGATTAGATTAGTTATTTCCAGTACAGGAGCTTGGCTTCTAGTGTCCATAGACCGAAATGTCATTAGGGTCACTCTCCAGGAGAATTTCCAGCTCAAATGAGTCTTCTCAGCACTTAAAAAACAAACTGGCAGGAAACAAACAATAAGAGCAAGCTCACCACCACAGTACACCAGTTTGTCTACACAGTCCCCTAGAGTCCAGAACATTCTAGACTATTTTGTTTGGTTTACAAGGTTTAAATCTATTGGGTTTTCTGTTTTGTTTTTTAAAGATTTTATTTATTTATTTATTTATTTATTTGAGAGAGACAGGGAGAGCATGAACGAGGGGGAGGGGCAGAGGGAGAAGCAGGCTCCCTGCTGAGTAGGGAGTCCGACGCAGGACTCAATCCCAGGACCCCAGGATCATGGCCTGAGACAAAGGCAGACGTTTCACCGACTGAGTCACCCAGGTGTCCCAGTTTAGTCTATTGTTGAAATGAGGACTTGTCCTTTTAGTTCTGGGCCTAGGCTAAGATGGAAATAAAGGGATCCTATCCTGACAGACTGTCCAGGAGACAAACGCCTAAAGGACCGAGGGCTAGGTAACTGAGGACAAGTAGAGTTGAAGTTTGGAAGAAAGCAGGTAGGAGGGAGGAATATTGGCAGAGTACACTCTGTTCCCATAGAAAATCAGCTCACTATGTCCTGGAACGTCCATCATTGTTGAGATGTCTCAGTAGGTCAAGTGACACAGCAGCCACTCTGAAGTCACGTGTCAGGATCAGGCACCATTACACCTCATTCCTGGGGCTTAGGCTCCCCCCCAACCTGTGTCCTTTATCTTCACCAGTGCCACAGAAAGTCTGGGCCAGTCAATGCATGGGCCATTGAGCACTCACAGAGAGCTCTCTTTGACTCAGGAATCAGCCGTGGTCCAGTCAGTCGTCATCAGGGTAGTAGATCACACAAGCAGGTGACCTGGTTGCAAGGATCCACCTCTGACCACTCGTTTTGAAAGGAGACCACAGGCATGGTAAGCACTGTGTTTCATAGACACCTTTCTTGCATGAGACCTTACCAATCATGGGATTTACCCCAGCTGGGCAGTCTCGAAGGTCTCAAATTGGAATGTACTTGTATAACTAAAATACCCACAAGAATGTCACATAAACAGATTTATTCCCAAGATTCAGAAGCTCTTCCCAAAAAGCCACACTTCTCCTTTAATTTGCATATTGCCCCCTATATATAGGGCACTCTTTTTTTTTTTAAAAGATTTTATTTATTTGAGAGAGAAAGCAAGCACAAACAGGCAGAGGAGCAGAGGATGAGGGAGAAGCAGGCTCCCCGTTGAGCAAGGAGTTCGATGGGACCCCAGGATCATGACCTGAGCTGAAGGCAGACGCTTAACCAACTGAGCCACGCAGGAGCCTCTATATGGCACCTCTTGGACACCACCACGTCCCCTCAGCCTGTCTTTTTACTCCCGCTGTTGCTATAGCAACCAGCAACCAGCTGCGCAAGTTACTGACAGCACCGTCAGCAGCCATTCTGATACACCGGCAATCCTGGAAGTGAAAGCAAGTTAAGCATTCTACGGAAAACTTTGGCCCATGGGAGATGAATACTCCCTTAACTCCCTCAACTCCCTCTGGTGATCTAGTCTGAGGTGAATTTCGTGTGGCTCCTCAGAGGCTCTTCAGGAGGACCGAGCCCCAGAAGCCCACAGCAATGGCCAATTCGATACTGCAACCCTGGGGACTGGCATTCCCTCCTTCCGTGTTTCGCTCTTCCTTGTCCCCCTTTGGCTCCCTGAGATCACTTCCTAGAGCGAATGATCTGCATCAAAGCCATTGCTTCAGGCTCTGCCTTTGGGGGAGCCTTTGGGACCCAGCTAAAGACAATCATGCTTTCCAATAGAAAGATAGCCCTTCTTGATTCAAGTAGTTCCTATGATCCAGGAAATAGGTCTCACTCTTTATCGTGATGGATTTAATGCTTGGCTTTCAGTAGGCGACACTGTTCCCTTCTATTCCAAGTGTTTTGTGTTTTTTTTAAGATTTTATTTACTTGACAGAGAGAGAGAGAGAGAGAGAGATCACAAGTAGGCAGAGAGGCAGGCAGAGGGAGAGGGGGAAGCAGAGTCCCCATTGAGCAGAGAGCCCAATGCAGGGCTCGATCCCGACCCTGAGATCATGACCTGAGCCAAAGGCAGAGGCTTAACCCACTGAGCCACCCACGTGCCCGTATTCCAAGTGTTTTATAAGCACTTTCTTTTCACCCTGATATACCTGGATAGCTGAAAGGGAATGAAGGCAGAGCAGCTGTCCTGTGAGAAGGGCTCAGTTTTGGACCTTGACAGAGAAGGTTTATGAAGACACTTGCCCTTTCTCTACCCAACCTGCTACATTAAACTCTCCATGTAAAGCTTAGGCATGTGGTTCTTTCCAAAGCACCCCAGTAATTCTGCTATGCACCCTCCGTTGGGAATCACTGCTTAGACTCCATTGACTCAAAAAGGAAACTGGATCCAAACATTATCAGTGCTACGGCGACTCGCATGCAGTCGAGAAGATAGTACTTTCACAATGAGTCTGAGAAAAAATGAAAATGAGCTCTCTGCAAAAGAAGGCACGGGAACATCCTCTTTACAAACTGTAAGCAGGTGTAACCGGATGGTCAGAATTCTAAATAGAACTACAATGAAAATTACAGGAATCCATCTTGAGACACTATGGTGGCTTAGGCACCATAAGAGATACAAAGGCTGAAAAGATCAATAGAAAAACAGTCTCTGCTCTAAAGAATAGATGATAAGAACACCAATACATGAAATGGGTGGTAAAGAAATTACAACTTTCTTTCTCTTCCACTGTTCATTTAAACCTGCACAGGGAGAGATGTTCCTCCCCTTCTTGCATTCAAACACTCTGGCAGTCTGTGACTCTACCAGTCACTCTTAAATTAGAGGCAGTCCTAAGGCTTAAGTCACAAACCAGTTTCAATTCAATAATTTGAATGTCCAATATTGTAGAACAACCAAATCTCTGAACTTGGTTTTTTAATTTTCTTTTTAATTTTATTTGGAGCTTGATTTAGAGTTTGATTTTCTTTTCTCTTCCAGTTAGGACCCATTTCAGGGCCTGTCATGCCAACTCACAGAAGCCTATGGCTAACATTTCCTATCCTTCTGTATACTTTGCTTAGCTTGCCCACTGTACAGTCTGGGACTTCAGGGGTATGTGTGGAAAAGGATGAGGCAAGGGGGCTCAGTGAACGCTCCTACTTGACTGGCCCTCTTGTACGATGGACTTAATATGCTTTGGGATGGTCATGAGAACCAACTCTTGTGGGGACACTTGTGAGGTTTTATTTATTTTTATTTTATTTTATTTTTATTTATTTGACAGAGAGAGACACAGCGAGAGAGGGAACACAAGCAGGGGAAGTGGGAGAGGGAGAAGCAGCCTTCCCGTGGAGCAGGGAGCCCGATACGGGGCTCGATCCCAGGACCCTGGGGTCATGACCTGAGCCAAAGGCAGACGCCCAACGACTGAGCCACCCAAGCGCCCCAGTTTTGGAGTTTTATTCAGATTCTCATGCTGGCCCTTTCTGACTTGGACTACCCCAACACAGGCAGTGCCTTCCTTGTGGTCAATTTCAATACCCATTCAGCTTCTATTTCTCGGCCGTCTCTGTGATGGTTGTCCCTTGCTCTCTGGTCAGAAACACCTAGAGCAGAGTCTAGGGCTTTAGATTCCTCAGGAGTGTGTCAAGCTCTCAAAGGAAACAAACCCCTCTCACGAGGTTTGGGATGAGAAGGTAGCACCCCTCTCCTTCCTTCTTGGGGTGCGTTGGACTCAGAGCATAAAAGCTCTCTCCAGAGAGAGCCCTTCACTAATCTACCCCTTCATAAATCTCTCCCCACTCTTTTTACACCCTCAAAACTGGCAAGGAGTTTCAACAGAGAAGAAACTAGTTTTTAGGTCTTTCCTTGGAAGTTTCCCATTTTTTGTCCATCTTGGGATTTGCCTTGGTAACTGACACCTAATGTGGCTGGGCACCTCAGTGACATCACGCAGGTCAACAAGATGGCACAATGGCCATATCATGGGGTACATGCCGGACACGAGGTCTGTGTACGGGGCATCTGGAGAACAAAGTATAAGGACCACATTGACCAAAAGGAGGATAAGTGGTCCGGGAGATTTTTGGAACAAGTAACTCCTTATTTGATTCTTCCTTTTTGAAAATTCAATAAATCTTTTCCCCCCAGTTATATTGAAATATAATTGACATGCAACACAACCCCTGCCTCTGGTAATCACAAGTATGATCTCTTTTTCTATGAGTTTGGGTTTTGTTGTTTTGTTTTTAGATTCCACATGTAAGTGAGATCATATAGTATTTGTCTTTCTGTCTGACTTATTTCTCCTAGCATCGTGCTCTCAAGGTCCAGCCATGTCACAAATGTCAAGATTTCCTTTTATGCGGCTGGATAATATTCCATTTTATATATAAATGCCACAACTTCTTTATCCATTCAGCTGTCAATGGGCACTTGGGTTGTTTCCAATGTCTTGGCTATTGTCAATAATGCTGCAGTGAACATGGGGGGGGTGCAGAGATCTCTTCAACATGGTGTTCTCATTCTCTTTGGATATATTCCCAGTAGTGCGATTGCTGGATCAGAAGACAGTTGTATTTTTAATTTTTTGAGGACCCTCCATACTGTTCTCCATAGTGGCTGCACCATTTTACATTCCCACCAAAGATGCACAAAGTTTCCCTTTCCTCCATATCCTCACCAACGTACGTGAGCGGGTAGTGGCAGGGTGGGGGGAGGTAGAGGGAGAGAGTCTCTAGCAGATTCCACACTCAGTGCAGAGCCTGATGTGGGGCTCCATTCCATGCTCTTGAGATCATGATCTGAGCTGGAATCAAGAGCTGGACACTTAACCAATCGAGACATCCAGGCATCCCATCTCTTGTCTTTTTGATGGTAAGTCATTCTAACAGACATGAGGTGGTATCTCACTGTGGTTTTGATTTGCATTCCCCTGTTTGACTCTTTCTTAATGGATGTGTTGGGAGTTATTAATGTGACAAATTTGGGGGGAAATTTTTTTGAAGGGAAACATGCTCAAGAAGACATCTCTATCCCAAGTACATTACATTTTTAGAGATTCAAAAAATCACACTGTTTACATACAAAGTCTTAGTGGGTTCTTTTTTTTTAAGATTTTATTTATTTGACAGAGAGACAGTGAGAAAGGGATCACAAACAGGGGGAGTGGGAGAGGGAGAAGTAGACTTTCTGCTGAGCAGGGACCCCCATGTGGGGCTCGATCCCAGGACCCTGGGATCATGAACTGAGCCGAAGGCAGACACTTAATGACTGAGCTGCCCAGGTGCCCCATAGTCTCAGTGGGTTCTTTAACTTCCTCATTTAGTCTCTAAAGTTCTTATAAATTCACGAATCTAAATGTCATTGTAAAATCAGCAAATCTATGCTATTATTGGTTAATCGTGGAGATTTCTCACACTGCATTTATGCTAATAATAATAAATTCCATTTTCTAAAGGAGAGTAGGAAGATGGTCATTTATGGATTTAAAATCTATTCTGACAAAAAGTGACCTTGGGAGTTGAGAGGTATGAATACTTTGAAATGATAGCGTTTAAAAAGTAGTTTAAATAGGATTTAATGGACTGTGAAACTGCAGTTTTAAATTAATGAGTGTACCTAGTAAAGCTCTGCACTGATAAAGAATATGAAAGGGTAACTGAAATATTATAATTATCTTAATAGTTAATGGATCTTATTACTATGTCAATTACTTTGACAGGTCTTTTGAGAGGGGTGAAAGGAAGGAGTGCTGTCTTTTAGCATTCTTATTTTATCATTATAAATCATTTACCAAGTGCTCACACACACATCATCATCTGGGCTTCAAGGAAATTTTGACCAAAGGGTTTAAAGCCACAATTATATGCCTAATACTGGGTCTTGATTTGATCTGTCAAAACGCTGAAAGTCATTACCCAAAAAGAAAAGACAACAGATATCTGGTCAATCAAGTTTATTTTAATTGCACAAATACATACTGAACTTTGTATTCAGACATAATGGGAGGATACAAAAGGAAGAAAAGGCAAGATTCCTATCCTCAAAGAAACTGAAATCAGCTGAAGACACACTGCACAAGACAGTAGTACTTTAAAGATGTATACTGAGTAGCACTGAGGAGCGCCTAACAACTTAGTATGGCATAAACCCACACAAAGGGACACCATCGATGACCATGGCAGGGAGTGGAAGAGGGTGATTGGGGCATACACCCTGGGGGGGATGAGAGAAGCAATGGACTTGTGTTCTAGTCCCCTAGATACAGGTGGCTTATTGTGAAACTTGGGCGATTTAAGTTCCAACTCTCCTGGCCTTGGCTTGATCAACACTACAAAAGAAAGTGAAGACTAGATATTCTCTAAGGCCCAGCTATAACAATACAGGATTCCA
Organism: Lontra canadensis; assembly: GCF_010015895.1. Taxonomy (NCBI): domain Eukaryota; kingdom Metazoa; phylum Chordata; class Mammalia; order Carnivora; family Mustelidae; genus Lontra; species Lontra canadensis. The sequence continues at coordinate 2,866,586 of NW_022631125.1, forward strand.
AGGACAAGTGCAGAGAATTTGGACAAAAAGGATGTTACACCTAAGAGAAAGGACCAGCACAAAGCCACAGAGATGGGGAAAAAACTAGTTTTTTGTGCATGGGCAAGGTGCATCGTGGCACAGTGAGGATTTTAAGAAGCCTGTTTAACTACTAGAAAGATTCTGAGCACAGTAAACTTGGAAATGGGCAAGAAAGAGCATGAAGCCAGGTAAGGGACTATATGCAGGGGTCAACTGGAAATGGACATACCGTGTTTCTTATGGTCAGAAGTCTGACTTATCTTCATGCTCCCCACGTCATTCTACAGTCTTTACGTCTTTTTGGAACCTCATTACAACCCCTGCCCCAAACCCACACACTGGTTAGACCCGCACCAGTAGACCCCTTTTGTGGGCCAGGAAGCCAAGGGCGGTTGCTGAAAAGATGGCGGTCAACCCAATGAACTTCAGCAGGCCTGGCACGGAGGGCAAATGTCTCTCCAAGAAGGTCGTGGTGATGGGCTGCGCAGGGACGTCCTGGGTTCAGAGAACATTCGGTGTCAGTACAGGGCTTACTCACTTTGCTTCAGAAATTCTTTGTTTCCTCCAGTTCTTTGAACATGACCCACTCCTGCCCACCTCTACGCCAGGAAATACAATGTTCCTGCTGCTCATGGCACTCGTGCCCATTCCCCACTAGGCCCTTTACTTCGCTAATTCGGACTCATCCTTCAAGTCTTACTTTACAGGCTCCTGGCGGAGCCTTTCCTGTGACCCCAGGCTAAAATGGCCTCTACTTTTTACACCCTTAACAAGTCTGCTCCATGACATTTATACTTTCTGGTTATCATCTATTTCCCCACATGTTGTTGCTCCGTGAAAGCACTGCTCTACCCTTAGCATGGTAGCTGATGCTAAGTCAGTACACGATAAATATTTGTTGAGTTGAATGGATCTGTGGTCCACTCAGCCCCCAGTCCCATCTTTGACAAAAGCACTGAGGCAATGACTCGGACAGGCATGGCTATTCTTTTGGACTTCACACTGATCAAGGAATAACTTTGACCTTTTTGACCCTTGTCCTCTGCAATGCATTTCACTCTATCCTCTGTGTCCTCCCTTTCAGTCAGGAAAACTTCCTGGGGTTTTATTACAAAAATTACAGTGCATATATTGAAAACACTTTTCTAATCTACATCTGCTCTTTTTCATTCCACTCCTTGGTCCCTAGACAGTGGTTGCTGACTTATTTTCCTTTTATTTCCTACCCACTGTTAAGAGATTTATTCAGGAGGCATTTATTGAGTTCTTAATATGTTCAAGAACTCTCTGACCAAAAGAAATTGTATTTTTTCCTAATAATCTGTAATGGATGTGGCAGGCTATAAGTTTATCAATTTCTTTTAAATCTCTCATCTACCCTAGCTCATGGTATCTTTTTAAATTCTTCCCTTTTTTGGCGGGGGTGGGGAGGGGGTAGAGAGAGAAGGAGAAAGAGAATCTTAAGCAGACTCCATACCCAGCATGAGCTCCACCCAGGGCTCGATCTCACAATCCTAAGATCTTTTTTTTTTATTAAAAATTTTAATGAAATTAAGCTAAATTAAAATATAGATTGATTAAAAATAATTTTGGTAGTTTCCATGAATTTTGAGAAGACCCCTTTTACTCCTTTAATACATATATACAAAAATCTATAAACAATTTGGGGAGTTCATGGATCCCTTCAGTTTTCTTTTTATTTTTTTTATTTATTTTTTTTAAAGATTTTATTTATTTATTTGAGAGAGAGACAGTGAGAGAGAGCATGAGCGAGGAGAAGGTCAGAGGGAGAAGCAGACTCCCCGTGGAGCTGGGAGCCCGATGTGGGACTCGATCTCGGGACCCCGGGATCATGACCTGAGCCGAAGGCAGTCGTCCAACCAACTGAGCCACCCAGGCGTCCCAGTTTTCTTTTTAATGTACTTTTTATTTTTAAAATTTAAAAAAATTTTTTTAATGTCTTAATTTTATCTTATTTTTTTCAGGGTTCCAAGATTCATCTTCACCTGAGCCAAAATCGAGAGTCAGAGGCTCAACTGACTGAGCCACCCAAGCACCCCTTCATGGTATCTTTTCAAACATGCATGGGTTCAATCACTTAGGGAAAGGTATATGGCCATTCTAAGTGGTTCTTTTGGTGAATAATTGCTTTTAGAGAAAAGGGATTTAAAAATTCATGAAATAAAAAATAACCTACCACTGACTCTGGTTCTGACTGCCAGATTTCATCCTCAGGGATCTTCCCCATGGCATGCAGGATCTGAAAAGAGGATTTTGGTGAGTAACAGAGCTGACACCATCTTTCTGCTGCTAATCTCCTCTTTAAATAAAAGACTAACTGATTGTCTCTCAGGATATCCATCCAAAACACCGGGGTAAACACCAACATAGTTCATTCAATCTTTGAAAGGCTCTGAAAGGTCTTTCAGCTATGACTTAAGAAGCCCCAACCATGGGGCTCACCATAGATTTGAGTAGTTATGAACATGCCTCGATAGGAATGAGACATAGGAATTGTTAGGAAATATATAAATGAATTCTGAGTCATCATAAAAAACATTTTGGGTTCTATAACATTAGTCCTGGGTGGTTTCTCAAGTATAACCATCAGGATCTTTTGCCCCATGGGATCTTTTCACTTTGGGCGACGTGATCGATATTTTCATTATTACTTTTGGGTTAAGGTGTTCACTGCACTTGAGGATACTGTTAAAATGGTGTTTCATGGGTCTTCAGATGGAGGTCACTGGGGAATTGGCCTCCAGGATCTCAGACATCTTTGACCTGCTTATAAGACCCATGCATTACCTCCTTTCCCACAGTCCATGACCCAAGGCCCTACCTCCCGGGCTGCTCTCTCCCCAGCCTCCACGGCCCCCTCCATGTAACCACTCCAGTGCGTGGCTGTCTCAGTGCCAGCGAAATAAATCTTGCCCACGGGCTGTCGCAGAACCCTTGAAACAAAAGCAAAGAGGTAAAAGTGGTCAGTCTCAGAGAGACAGAGAAGAGAGCTCCCACAAAGACCAAATCTGGATGGTTTCCTCTGATACTAAGCATTGGGAGTTCATGGGCAATTCTGGGATGACGTTCACAGGTGCCTCCAGCTACTGCATGATCCTTGTCACAGACAAGGAGTAAAAGCTGAAGGCTGCTCCTGCACCGAGAGCCTACAGGTATAGGGGATGATGTCAATGGAGTATGTATTTGCTTCACCTACATGAAATGAGGGACTATTAGGGCCCAATCCTTTTATGGCTCACCAGGTCCAAGCAAGGTGACACCTGCCTCAGTTCCCTACTGGTTGGGGAGTCCACCAACGGACTTGGCAAATCAATTCCTCTCATTAAGCTTTGGATTCCCCATCACTTAGAGGACACAGAACAATGATTTTTAAGGACTTCTCCATCAGTGACAGGTAACAAATCTGTGAGGCTGACTATGGCCATAAACTACCACTCACTAGGGTCGTCTGGGTGGCTCAGTCGGTTAAGCATCTGACTCTTGGTTTTGGCTCAGGTCATGATCTCAGGGTCATGAGATCGAGCCCTGCTCTGGGCTCTGCACTCAGCAGGGAGTTTTCTTGTCTCCCTCTCCCTCTGCCCCCTCCCCCCCTGTTCACTCTCTCTCTCTCACTATATCTTGAAAACAAAACAAAACAAAAAAACAAATAAAAAAACCCTGCGACTCACTGAGAGCTTACTGCTACCTGTGTTAAGAGTTTTACCGCTTAAATAACAGTTAAGATTTATTGGGTGCCAAGCCCTCTTCAAAGTGCATTAATCCTCACCACAGCCTTAAGATTAAGTGTTAAGATTATCCCCATTTTACAGATGAGAATACTAAGTTACACGGACTGTGACACTGTGATACACTACCAAGACCACCTCCCACTTCAGGAACGAAGGATTTATTCCCAGATGCTGCCAGAAGATGTCTTCGGATGTCAATCCTCTCCAGGGATTGGCTCTGCTGAAGAGAACTGCATCACCTCAAGCTCATGCTTCTTCCAGAACCAGGAGCATTCGATGACTGAGCACCATGGGGGCGATAAGGACTTCTTTCCCCCTTCGCTCCAACTTGAAACAACTCTTAAGGCACATCCTAGCTCTAGAGCTTCCTATGGGCTCAGCTCAGGCCTTCACCGCAGTACAACTTCTCCCTCTGCCCACTCTTGCTTCCTTCCTCTCACTTCTGCAAGTACTGACCTCAAGGGCTATCTCGAGAATATATGCTGTATGTGAATCTGTGTTTCAGAGTCTGCCTCCTGGGGAATCTAATCAGCAACAAAGACAGTCATTCACTCTAGGTCATGGCTAGTAAGGCTCTAGGTTATGGCTAGTTGGTGGCAGAGCTGATATCTGAACCCAGGCCATTTGACTCCAGCCCCCACAGTCTTTTTTTTTTTTTAAGTTTTACTTATTTATCTGAGAGAGAGAGTACAGGGGCAGAGGGAAGGAATCCTCAAGCAGACTCCCAGCTGAGTGGAGAACCCCACATGGGGCTCGATCCCACAAACCATGAGATCATGACCTGAGCTAAAACCAAGAGTTGGGTGCTTAACTGACTGTGCCACCCAGGGACCCTGAGCACCCACAGTCTTAGTCACCTAGTTATATTTCCTCCCTCTATTGAATTATTTAATCTTTTTAAAGAGTTCCATGACATACCTATTATTATCATTATCCCATTTTACACATGAGAAATAGGCTTGAAGAAATATGCACTAACTTGCCAAGAGTCATAGTGCTAGAAAATAGCAGACCTAGTATTGGAACTAGGTCTACCAGATGTCAAGGTCTCTGGTGTCGGTTTTTTTTTCCCCCTCTGTGCTTTGCCTTGTGTATCATCAACACTAGTTAGCAAAAAGAGGCCATATGCTATACAAAGGGACAGAAGTGTACCGAACTCGGCTTCTAAGAAGGGTGCTTTGTTGTTACCCTGACAAAAATACCATAAGGGACATGGACACTGTTGCCCCGTCATTATTCATCCTATCTCAGGTTTCCTTTATATCAAGGAAGGGATGTGGCTGTCCAGAGTGGACACCCAAGCTCTATCCTGGTCAACACTGTACACCATCAAACCTTTTATCAGAAAACCAAATGGGTTTTCTTGAATTGGTGGATTTTCCTTCACTGTTCCTCGCTGAAGCCATTAAGAATAAAAAAGGGGTAGAAAGTAGAAGAGAAGATACTATAGAATATTAAATGCTGCCAGTAATACATGAAATAATCTGGAACGATCCACAGCCAGAAGGGCCTGGAGAACCTAAAGGTACTCAGGAAGGATTCCCTGCAAGAGAAGGTGAATTCCCTTTTTCCAAGTTCATTAAACAATGTTGCTTTTTACAGAGGAGGAAAATAGCTTGCTTTAATGTCAAGGTCTCTGTTTTTATCCTCTATACTTTGCCTCATGTATCATCATCAACATTATACATGTTCCCTTTTTTCTTGTTTTTTAGTAAGATTTTATTTATTTATTTAGAGCTCATGAGTGAGGGAAGGGGCAGAGAGAGAGGGAGAGAGAGAATTTTAAGCAGACTGCACCCAGCACGAAGTCTTATGTGGGGCTTGATCTCACGACCCTGAGACCATGACCTGAGCCAACATGAAGATTTGGCGCTTAACTCCTTGAGCCACCGAGGTCCCTGCGCATGTTCACTTTTTTCAAATCGAGGGAACAAACAACAAATTGGAAACCTCTGGAAGGCCTGGCCAAATCCTAGAATTAAATATTAGATGAGAGAATAAAGGCTTAGAGAACTAGTCATGCAAACAATTGGAATGTAAAAACTAAGAATTAATTTCAAACAAAGAGATATTTTTCCTCTATTTGTTCTGTGCAAATCTTCCCTTGCGGTGGTGGGGGGTGGGGGTTGTGGAGTGGAATCCAGCAGCTAGAGAAGCAAAAATCCCTGTCTCTGCCTCTTAAAAAAAAATAAATTCCTGTCTCTTCTTTTGCAGGTGAGTGAGCAGACAGTATATATTCACAAAAAGGGATTATTTCCACGTATATTTCTCATGGCTTGGTGGAGTAAAATATTTTCCTTACATGTTTTTATTGCTTCATCACTACAATTCCTTTTTCTGTCTACCCTTTAGAAATGCAAACAGAGTATTTTCTGTCTACTTCCAGGGCCATGAAGAGCTCACTCACAGCGCTACCTCAAATGTCATGAACCTGATGGGTCACGGGAAGCCCTTTGGCAGGTAGTCCTTGCTTGGTCTGGGAGCTTGGTCACCAAAATATGCTGAGCCTTAATCTCTACCCTCCAAATTGAAGCTGGTGATATGAAGCCTGATACGTGTCCTTGGGAAGAAATCAAGATGAGAACAGGGCATTGTCCCGTCACCACGAATGCCTGACATGATGGGGTTTATACTGTTTCTGTCCTGTGGCCAGGGTCAAGCCAGCGCAGGTGAATCTTGGCTCCCCGCCACCCAGTGGCCTGACAGACATTGTCTTCCAACACCTTAGGGGACTGAGTATGAAGCTTGCCATTCCGCCATCAGAAATCTAATCACATTACAAAACCGAAACCAAAAGTCCTGCTCGGGTTGGCCTTTCTTTGTTGAAAGGGGAAGTTTGTCTTCCAGAATCTGTTGTAGGAGGCAAAGGATCCTATTTACTTTTCTGATTCTCCATTCAATCCCCAGTATGACTCAGAGCCCAGCCACACAGAACTTTCTCCCAGACCTCCCACAAACTTGAAGGAGTCCAAGTGTTTGCTCGTAAGTGTCCATCTGCCCAGGGTGCATCACTCAATACCCTTCTCTGCCTTCCACGCTCCTCAGGCAGTGTGTGTATTACGAAGTTTCTTCTATTTCTCTTGGTAAGGCTAGCCCATCTCTCCCCGGGTACCCAAGACATCTGTATACCCATCTATTAGAGTACTTACCACAGTACATTAGAGTCAAAGTTTGCTCTCCTCTCTTCTCCCCATCCCCACCCCAGCCCCCAACACGGTCAGCTCCTTTACAGCACGGAGGAATTTTCTCGGTATGGACATCTCCAGCACAGGAGCTGGCAAGCGGTTGGCACTTAGCCAATACGCCCTGAATGAAGCAATTACTATGGACATATTCTATACTTAGCATTTCCAAAAATGAACTTAATGACCTAGTGGCTAATCAGGTGGTGCTCTTTGGCCCCAGAATGTTCTCATATGTGACACTTTGCCATCTCCAGGGAGATAAGGAAAGTGTTCACCAAGTCATTGTGTATCTTTGCACAAGCAGCTTTTAATCCTTCTTTGACTGATTTAGGTGGACAGATCAATCATCTGTTCACATTCACTCTTACCCTCTTTTTACTGCATACTTCCAACAGGCTTTTCCTCACACTACATTTCTTATCTTTTTGAGATTGATCTCTTGCCTTAAAGTTATTGTTTTGCTTAGTATTACTGTAATGGTCATAAAAGTTACTGGTAGATCATCAATCCATACCATGTCATTGTCATCAAACACAATTATCTAAACACCAGTGAGTCCTACTCGGACGCATGCACTGTTAATGCTAAAAGCCACTGAATTGTGTGCTTTGGGTGAATTGTATGGTATGAGAATTATATCTCAGAAAAAGTGTTAAAAAAAATAACTCTTGGGGCACCCGGGTGGCTCGATGGTTAAATGTCTGACTCCTGCTTTTGGCTCAGGTCATGATCTCTGGGTGGTGAGACCAAGCCCCGCATCAGGCTCTGAGCTTAGCTGGAGGCCGCTTGAGATTCCCCCTCTCCCTCTGCCCCTTTTGCCAAATCATGCTCTCTAAATAAATAAATAAATAAATAAAATCAGTCTTTTAAAAAAATTCCTTATGTTGTCATTAACATTCTGATTATTATTCCTTGTATGCTATCTTGCACTTTCTCATACACCTGCCAAGGAAAGCAAGGTCCAGAGAGAAGTGACCTGTCCAGGATGACAAAGTTAGTTATGGGTAGAGTCAGGACTGTACCTAAGTCCCTACACTTCCAGTCTAGAATTCATATCGAAGAACCAGTATAGGTCAGAAGTAGAGCCTTATTATCCTGATGTGTTCAGAGATATGTCTTTGGGCAGGTCAGCGTCCTTTGTGATTAACTTCTAAGAAATTCCGACTTGATGATTGCTTTTATGAATGCTGTACCCATGCAGGTACTTCTACAGTTCCATTTTCTTAAAGACTTATTTATTTATTGGAGAGACAGAGTGAGAGGAAGAGAGAGAGAGAGCATGAGCACACTCACATGAGTGGGGGGAGGGGCAGAGGGAGAGAGAGAATCTCAAGCTGACTCTGCACTGAGCTTGGAGCCGAATGGGGAGCTCGATGCCACCACCCATGAGATCATGACCTGAGCCAAAAACAAGAGTCCAGCGCTTCACAGACTGAACCACCCATGCTCCCCGACAGTTCCATTTGAAGGAAATTTTACTGAGCTCTAACCTCGGTATAAAGATAATTCTTCTGACAATGTAAGCGAACCTGCTGACTATCTAAACTCCCATTCTTATGTGGCCACCTTCATTGGTGTTATATTGATTGGGACTGCTCTTTCCGAAGACTCCAGAAATGCAAGGCACCTCCATGGGGCAGAGTTGTAATGACTTTACCCAGGAGATTCACAAGATGCAAAGGAAATTGGGAATTCCTTCCTTCCTTCCTCCCTCTCTCCCTCCCTTCCTTTTTAGCATTTACAAGATAAAAAAAGAGAAGGGGTCCATAAACCCATTTAGAGTTTGGATTCAGGCTCGGGGAATTTCAGTGAGAGCTTAGCACACTTTTACTCTACCTTCCATATTGAGTCATGATCCCAGGGGGGAAATAGGTGGTGTAGCAGCCCCCGGAGTACTGTTCCTCACACCAGTTCTTCTCTTCATAGTGCACGGGCTGCAAGAGAGAAAGACAAGAGTTCAGAGGAGACTCAGACAAAGTTATCTACTCTAGAATAAATCAAACACAGCCTGGTGGGCATCATATTGAAGTACCAATATACGTCTGAAAGAGAACCTTATTATTAGCCTGATGTTAGAGATACATCTTTGGGCAGGTAATTGCCCTTAGTAATAAACTTGGAAGACATTCTGACTGGAGAAAGTTCATTCATGTCTCAGGAAACATTCAGGAACTGCTATGGTCTCATTTCACGTTTCAATTGGTCTTACCTTTTAAAAAGTTGTTAGTGCCTAATGGTTTCAAGACAAGTTTAAAAAAGGATTTACGCTTACTGAAGTGGTTGGAGCAGAGAGAACAGCAGAAAAACATGTCTGTCAAAAGAAAAAGGAGGACCAGACTCGTCTTTGGTGGAAGTGAGCTTTTGCGAGGGGAAGCTAGATGGACGAAAATGAGTGTTTTTCATGGGCTGGAGACACGTCTATGGATCTGGGCTCTTGCAAACAACTATCGGCCTGAAGAACATGTTTTTGCCACAAACAGACAAAACAGTAGCAAAGATTTTGCAAAGCTCGAGCTCTTTATTAAAATAACTAAAATAAGCTTTATCATTAAGTGTTATTTTGACATGAAAATCACCATAGTAAGTTTTAAGAGAAAAATATCAGCCTGAAACTAAATTTTGAAAAAATGTTTTGCTTAAGAAATATGCAGTCACCTAGGGCACATTGGATAGTCGTGTGTAATGTATCCTGTTTACAGAACACAAGGCCCTTGTTGAGGGCTGTCCCTGGGTCCAGGTCGCTAGTGGTCTTGCCACATCCCGTGCCCTCTCTACATCTGAGGGCAACCACCACCTCGGGAGCACTCTTCTCTGGCTGTTTCCAGCCACTCAGGAGAGAGGGTGGACTTTCTCTTTCCCCTTTCCCTGCTCCCGGGGCTTGCTTCCTTCCACACAATGAACACCAACGCAAAACTAAAGCAAGTGCTCCTCTTTGTGCCAAGAGCAAACAAGGACAAGACCAGCTCATTTTTATCAGCCGCCATGAATCATCCACATTCTTCTTCGAAAAAAGAGACTTTCCCACATTAAATTTGGGAGCAACTGCTTTCCCTTCCAACTGAGGTTCCCCAAACAACCATCTCACAGGTCATTGGAGGGATTCTCAGTGACACACCACCTCAGCCCGAGCATATCTCAGAACGTTAACTTCAAGAAAGCTTGAGGATCTACCCAGGGGAAGTATCTGGAACAGCATTTTAAAACAGAAAAACCAGTCGTTTTTAATAGACATGAAATTATTTTTTTCTAGCGTGTGTATATTGATGGTTTTGCTATTACATTCGCATTACCCTTGAGCCTAGAGGCTACGGTTATATTTAAACTTTTTAGGGCTGCCTGGGTGGCTCAGTCGGTCAAGTGTCTGCCTTCGGCTCAGGTCATGATCCTGGGGTCCAGAGATCGAGCCTCTCATTGGACTCCTTGCTCAGTGAGGAGTCTGCTTCTCCCTCTCCCTCTGTTTCTCCCTTCCCTCGTACTCTCTCTCTCAAATAAATAAAATCTTTTTAAAAAAATAAATAAAATAAATAAATAAATAAATAAAATAAGCTTGTTAAGTGGCCTATGGAAGCACACACGCACAAAAAACCGAAACAGAACACATTCTTCGTTATTATTATGTTTCTCTCCAAATCAATCTATCAATTAATTGGTCTCATTCAAAGGAACTCCCCAAAGCCTCAAGAGCATGAGTTTCACCTACATCATGTGTGTGTGTGGGGGGGGGAGGGGTGTAAAAAATTGTGCTTTAAAAGAATGAACAAACATGACAGATTGGAAAGCTACACCAGCCTGAGTGGAGGGAATGAGTCGCCTTGAAGTTGAGAAAGATGAGTGTGGAAGTAAGAAGATTAAGCCATGAAGCTGTTCAACTGAGTCACGGCAAGCACTGCAGAGACTTGGATTTAAGAGGCTTAACAAGGTAAACATTCTTAGCCCCCTCATTAGATTTTTCTCACGCTTTAACCGCTCATTTGAACATGGGTCTCCATGGTCTTCAAATGCTTCATGGATAACCCCATTTAATAATCACTTTCTTTTTTTTAAAAGATTTTATTTATCTATTTGACAGACAGAGATCACAGTAGGCAGAGAGGCAGGCAGAGAGAGGGGGGGGGGAAGCAGGCTCCCTGCTGAGCAGAGAGCCCGATGTGGGGCTCGATCCCAGGACCCTGGGATCCTGACCTGAGCTGAAGGCAGAGGTTTAACCCACTGAGCCACCCAGGCACCCCCTAATAATCACTTTCAAAAGGTGATTTAATCCATGTTCAAACGTGAAAACCCCCCACGGTCTGGTGCATGTCACAAGAACACCAATTCATTGCTTTAAATATGGACGAGGGAGGTGACTGTATCTACTGGTTAGGGGCACAGTGTGCCCTCTGGAGGTCACCAAATGCCCCTATCACACCGGTGGCCTTGTGATCTCACCCTACCCAGCCTGGGCTGGGTGGGGCTAGTCTTTGTGTAACTTGAAGATCGAAAGGTCCTCATTCTCAGACTACTTCCAAAGGGGTCTGTGAAACTTGGCCGGCAGGGTTCACCCTAAGTCAATCGGCATATCTTCTCTGCACCCCTAATATTCAAGGGTAAAACAAGAGAAAAGGGGATGTGCAGGAAAGGGACAGGCCACCCGATTTGGACCTCTGAGACAGAGGAGGGGGGGATGTTAGGGAATGCTTATATGCTAGTTCATGTAAACAAATGAGAACCTCATCTTTTTGTAGGATCGGAGAGAGAGAAAGAAACTGTTTGCATTCCCATCCCAGCTGCTAGGACCCTAGATCTCCCGAGGAGTAGCAGAAGCTCTGATCTTCTTACCTTCTGACAGAGGTGGGAGTGGCGTGGCCCAGTGTTCTGCTCCAGGAAGAGCACTGAACTCAGGGACAAGTGTGGCATCGCCCACAACACAACAGTGTTGTGGGATTCTTGAACTATCAGAGAACACAGGAGCCCTCTAGAACCCTACTTGCATGAGCCTATTCCTGGTAGCCCCCTGAGGACAAAATCAGGGGTCTCTCTCTGAGGAAAGTGATGAAACATGGTCTTACTTGCAAAGCTTCTTGGGAGCCCAGAACTTTCGCATAGAGCTCACACAGTTTCTTCATCCTATGGGTGGGGGGAGAGTAAAAGACAAAAGGGCAAATGAAGAAAGAAAGGAAGTAAAAGAGACACCCATCCCTTCATTCAAAGACCCCGTGAGCTATTCCTTCCGCTTGCCATTTCATTTTAATTTTTCGACAGGACACTTTGTTCTTTTTCAAATGTCTGAATTCTACGTGGTCACCAACAATATGAAGGAAGAGAAAGTCATATATGGCCCACATCGCTGGGGGCACGCAACAATTTGGTCATTCTTGCAAGATGACCTTGTGTACCTCTTAAGTGTCAGTGTGCAAAGTGCCAGAGATTCTGGGAGCGGGTGGGGATCCGGACACGATCCTTGCTTCCCTTCTTCCTCCTACTGCCCCGCCGCCAGGCAATGGGCCAAGTGAAAGGAGGAAGGGGCTGGAATAGCCTTGAATTCTGCTTCTGCCCCTCAAAGACTAGGAGATCTTGAGCAGGTCACTTAAGCTATCTGAGCTTTAGTTCCCTGAACAAACGGGCATGATTTTGTTTTTCTTCCGTGGCATAAAACAGTGTGGTCCTCAGACCACCACCAGCAGCAGCATCTCCTGTAGAACTGGTTAGGAATGCAGATTCTCCTACCCCACCCCAGACCTGCTGACTGAGAAAGCTGCTGAGTGATTCTCAGGTTTGAGAACCACTGGTACATGGCATAGAAAGTTATGCTTTAGAATAACTGGGACATAACAGAGGCTCAGTGAAGAAGTGGGACATAATAGCTGTTCAATAAATGGTAGCCCTTGAGAAATTTACTTTCATGGGAGACTGGGGACATTAGCCAATAGTTACTAGTCAGGTAAGGTGTGAGAGTACAGTTATTTCAAGTCTGATGTTTACAGAATGCTAAAGGGAATCTTAGAGATGATCTAGAGTCGGGCAATGATTTTCAAAAGTATTATGAAAACCTACGAAGGAAAGACAGATTATTCAATAAAATGGCACTGGGACAAAGAGCTCCCCATGAAGGAAACAAAGTTCACCTCCTCTGTGACTTCTTACACCAATATGTATTTCTGAGGATCAAAGGTCTTCAATGTAATAGATGAAACCAGAAAAGTAATCCGAAAGGGAGCAGTTTTTATAATAATCTTGAAATGGCAAAGTCTTTTCAATGTATGCGAGGCCATTCCGAAGGCATGATTTTAAAAACTGATAAAGTTAACTTCATAAAAAGTCAACGTTTTCTTATAAACCATAAATACGGTCAAAAGATAAACTGGGAAAAGATTTGCTACAGACACTGTTCCAGGCACTGGAGACCCAGCAGTAGACTAGCCAGACAAATCCTCCTACGTTGATGGATCTTAATATTCCAGTGGTGACTTTTTTTTTTTTTTTTAGGTGAATGGTCCCGTCCATACCCCCGGCCAAGAGCAGCGGGGTCCATAGTCACAGAGAAGCAGGATAATGCAGGGAAGGAATGTGCCATAAAATAATTCAGAGGCTCATAGTTGGTAAATATGCATTAGGGGAGGTGTGGGAATAAATAATTGGGTGAATATTAACTTGTGGAAGAAACTGTCACCTCCAGAGAAACGTGTCCCTCCGCACTTATAATCTAATTGTTACGCATCACTCATGCAAGCTATGCAGGGACGGCCGGCCTTGCAGTTATTTGTCTACCTGGTTATCTCCTTCCCCAATACGTTCTCAGCCCCTGGGCTATGTCCATTTTTGTATTCCAGCTAGCTCCTTGCATGGTATCTTATGTACAATAAACTCAATAAATATTAATTTGAACACTTAGTTCTTAAGTCATTGGCCCTGTGCCTTCCTACAAGACCTTCATAATTAATTTCGCAGACACGTAGCATTAGCAGTACACACGGTATGAGGCAGTCTTCAAATTAAAAGTTAGCAAAATGGAAAGGCAGGCGAGTAGGCAGGAAAGAAGGAAAGAGAGAAGAGGCACTTGGTTTCATACCTTTCCTCTTTGGTAAGACGTGCCAGTTTTCTGGCTTTGTGGGCAAGGATAAATCTAAAACATACAAACAGAGAAAGGGGGAAATTAATGGCTGCTTTTACCCTGTGCCCCCCCCATCTCTATGGCTACACACAAGCCTAGAGAACAAATGAAAAGTCAATCAGAGGAAACAAATTATATCCTAGTTTATTCTGTTCTTTCTTGACACCAACAAGCACCTTCAGCTTCAGGGATTTGAGGGACAAAACACACATGACTGTCTATAATTTCTGCCTAAGATAATACAATGATTGGCTACCTCCCCCCACGTGGGTGATGGCCAACAAGAATGAGCCTTTGGTCTCAAATGTTCACCCAAGTTCATCCAGCCCCTGCTCTAGCGTCCAGCCTTCTAAAATCTGCCTCCATTTCTAGCTCTCTGATTGCCTTCAACTTGACAACTGGCTTTGAGCTCCCTGTCATCATCCAGGGGCTCTCTTGGAAATAAGTCTGTATATACCTTAGGGCCCATCTCAATTTTGGCTGCTTTAGGTAACTACCCATCTGGGCCAGGTTCTGATCCCCAAGACATCCCCAGTCTATGCTGGTTTTCCCTGCCTAACTGAGGACCCGGCTGGCCTCTAGTGGGACTCAGAAAATCTCAGCACCCCACACAATGACCACTGATGTCCACACAGGATCCACAAGAAGCCCTTTTAGTAGAACACCCTAAGTCATCTTTCTATTATGCTTTCACAAAAGATAGCTACCAAAATAGATCTACCCCAAGCACTAAATATGAAGCAGAAAATCAATATAACAAACTTTAAAATGTTATTGGTATTCTATGTCTTTGCTAAGTAATTATCCATTGGAACACAATACATTTTTAAAGGCATTAAGAATTTTTCTACTGTCAGTTTTGGAGATGTTTATCCATTGGGTAAAAAATTATTTAACAAACCTTGTGGCACATTTATTAATAGCACGCAATATTTTGTCAACACCAAATAGCGCCCGCATCACCATCAGTGCGCCTTACCCCATTATGGCGGCATAGCTGCCATCAGGTTTGGTATCATCCAACGTGTAGGCAATTGGAGCCTCCTCTCCTTCAATAATCATGGTTCCACAGTAATCTTGGAAAACAGCAAAAGGGAAAAAGATATTCATCACCATATCAAACTACCCATAATAGTTACTGTGAAGCACATGTTTTTAATGTAGAAGCACAGAGGCCAAATACAAGATGATACACTCTAAATAACGAAGGCAGACCAAACTGATGTCAAAAGGAAGGCTGAGTAGCCAACATTTTGTGAAAAATCAAACTGTAGAGGCCTCTTGGTGCAGAATAAAGCAACGTGATGTTATGAATTAATCCAGGCCACAATTCAATAAAATCTTGTCTTCTCTGTCATTAAGATTTGTGTCCCAGGACACCTGGGTGACTCAACTGGTTAGGCATCTGCCTTCAGCTCAGGTGATCCCCAGGGTCCTGGGATCGAGCCCTGCATCGGGCTCTCTGCTCAGCAGGGAGCCTGTTTCCCCTTATCTCTCCGCCTGCCTCTCTGCCTGCTTGTGATCTCTGTCAAATAAATACATGAAATCCTTTTTAAAAAATCAGATAAAACGAAAGATGTGTAAAAAAAATACTAGTCCTTTATTGTAAAACAGAAGGGACTGAATGTTCACTTTTTATAAGGAATCACTTAGACTAAGCCAACTAGTTCTCAGTTTTCAGGAGACAGGGCAGAGAGGACAGGGAAAACTAGCCTCCACAGACTCCCAAGCCCTCATTTATTACGTGATCTCCAGAGCAACTCTGCAAACAACATCAGCTCATTCTGGTCCAAAGTGCTTCTCTCATTCCCCTCCATCATTTTCAGGCAAATTTGAGGTTGTATGAACAAAGTTATGATGCAGGACTCTGGAACAAATGTTGTCTAGAAAAGCCGATGAGAAGGTTTCAAAAGGAGGAAGAAAGAACAGGGAACTTTGAGAGTGTTTCTCCCCCTTCAACCTGTGTGTGAGCAGACACACTTGAAGGGTGTTTTGTTTTGTTTTGTTTTACTTGACCTTGCTTTTCTCTCTCTCTCTCTCTTCCACATTCCCTCACTGTGCACCCATAGGAATCAATGTCCCAGTCAGCCACTGCATTGAGGGGGGTTTGCATGCCCCCCAAGTGTGCAGGGACAGGAGAAATGTTGAGAGAAACTGAAGTATGGGAAGAAGAAAGGTCTTAAGTCCATCAAAGAACTCGAGAACACTTAAGGATACAAGAGAAATAGCCAAGGAATCATTTGTTATAAGAAGACATGAAAGACGAGATGAAAAGAGAGCGTGAGCACCGATGGTGTGGGGTCAGCTAGACTGGACAGAGAGCTAGTGGAGGACACCAGGCTGTCCTCAATGGAGGCCTTGCTTTCTGGATGGAGTGGCTCCTTAGACACTTCCTTCCCAGAACAATGCCGGCCTCAGAGCCATGAAGGCACACTGGGCAGCAGTGAAGGAAAAAGGAGCAGAGAGAGAAGTCACGTTCATGCTCGGACAAACTATGTGGCATTAGTAACATTTCTATCACTTGTAGGTAGAGCACTCAGGAGTCCCGCCCATGTACACCTGACTTCCGGTCGGCTTGGTCAGGCCTCACTCTTAAAAGAAAGGGACAGTCAAGGACAGCTAGACATTTAACAAAGTCCTTTAACAAGAGACACAGTGACAAAAGCAGAAATAAACTGACAACAGTTAAGGACTGCAACACATACAGAAAATACTTACAAAATATTTGCAACACATACAGAAAAAAATGAACAAGTGAAGGATAAATAGGTGATTTACAAAATAATTTAATATAGTCTCAAGGCCTCTTAATGGTTAAAATTAACACATTCTAGATAAGTCGGATATTTTCCTCTGCTGATTGGTAAAGTTTAAATATTAGTAGTAAAATATTACTAGTTGGCAAGGACGTGGGGAGGACAGGAACGCTAACAAAAATTTCAAACATCTAGGGGCACCTGGGTGGCTCAGTGGGTTAAAGCCTCTGCCTTCAGCCCAGGTCATGATCTCTGGGTCCTGGGATCGAGCCCCACATCGGGCTCTCTGCTCAGCAGGGAGCCTGCTTCCCCCTCTCTCTCTGCTGCTTCTGCCTACTTGTGATCTTTCTCTCTGTCAAATAAATAAAATTTTAAAATTTTCAAATGTCTACCCATGTCAATTGTTTTCAAAATTCCAATTTCGGTTTGATTTTTTATTTTGATTTTTGATTATATGGATTTGCCAAGCTATATGAAGAATGCCATTTACTGCGGCATTGTGTGTAATGGCAAAAGCTTGGAAATAATCAAAACGCCTATCAACAGCAGACCTATGTGGTAAATTTTGATGAAGGCACACAGTGAAATATTCTTTATTCTCTTGCTGAAATGAGATATATTTAAATTCACTGATGCGGAGACATGTCTATCGTGCATGGTTAACCAAAAAAAAAGTGAATTTCAGTATATATGTATCTTTTTTTAAATGTTTTTGGAAAAATACATATTTACTTAAAATTATATTTGCATATAAATGTTACACACATTCTTTAATTTATATTCAAAGTGTATATATATTTCAACATACATATGTTTAAATATTACCTATATATGTAATAAATTTCTTTTTTTTGAAGATTTATTTATTTGAGAAAGAGGGGAGGGCCGGAGGGAGGAGGAGAGAATCTCAAGCAGACTCTCTGTTGAGCATGGAGCCCGACATGGGCTTGATTCCAGAACCCTGAGATCATGACCTGAACTGAAACCAAGAGTCAGACACTTAATGGACTGAGCCACCCAGGTGCCCTGCATATGATCAATTTCTAAAGAAAAACAACTTAAACTTTTAGTAGTTGTTCCCTAAGGGGAGGACATGACAGGACACTCTCCGTAGGGAGAGGGATAATTTTCACTTTTTTTTTTTGTACATTTTACAGGGAACACATTTACTTCTGTAATTTTTTTATAAAGCAGGAATTCCTTTGGTATTTTTAATTTTTATTTTTTTCTTTATTTAAAAAAAATTTAAAGGGGCACCTGGGTGGCTCACTGGGTTAAAGCCTCTGCCTTCGGCTTGTGTCATGATCCCGGGATCCTGGGATCGAGCCTCACATCGGGCTCTCTGCTCAGCGGGGAGCCTGCTTCCTCCTCTCTCTCTCTCTCTCTCCTTATGATCTCTGTCAAATAAATAAAATCTTTTAAAAAAAATTAAAGATTTTATTTATTTGAGAGAGAGAGTACAAGCAGGGGGAGTGGCAGGGAGAAGGAGAAGCAGGCTCTCCACCGAGCAGGGAGCCTGATGCGGGGCTCGATCGCAGGACCCTGGGACCATGACCTGAGCCAAGGGTAGCCGCTTAACGAGTGAACCACCCAAGTGCCCCTGCTAGCCACGCTGAAGTTTTCGATACCCACATGTGGCTAGTGGCTGTTGTGTGGACAGAGTATCTCTAGAACACTTCCACTGTTGTGGAATCTAGCACTTTCGTGGGCATCCCTATAGTGATTCACTGGGCACAACAGCACGCCTGTTGAATATACATGAGTGAAAGGATCACCTTAACTTAATATAGTACAATCTCAACACGAATGCGAGATTGCCAGAAAATTTTCAGAATCCCTACTTTCGTGAATGGCTTTATAAACTCATGCTTCAAAAAATGGTTTTTAGAAAGTGATGATAATTTTAAAAAGAAAGTGACAATGACTATTTTTACGAGATTTTGTGGCACAATAAAACAAGACTTTATAGTAGATTATGAAAAGAGTCATAGTTCAAGGGAAGTTAGTTCCATGAATTTGTGCCAATATATTTAATTGGCTAGAACGGTACTCAGTACCTGAACTACGAAGGTTTTATGTCCAGCATTCTAATAAAACCAGTTACACGCAAATACATGTCTTTGCACCAAGTTTCTTGGACCTTCTGATCATACTCACCCTTCTTCCTCCAGAAGGGCTCCTTATAATAAACCATACACTTGATGACTGAACCCAAAGGCACACGAGTGATCAGCTGGTTTCTCATCATTGGCAGGGGGGGATCGAAATGAATCTTCATGCCCAGAATAGGAGGAACAGCGCTAATCACATACTTAGCCTGGAAGAAAAACAACAGGCTTAAACGTTGCTCGTGGGCTGTTTTTGTTTTTGTTTCTCCCTAATGTTTCTCCTTCATTTTACCCTCAGCCCTTTAGAATGTCTTTTTTGTTGTTGTTGTTAAAGATTTTATTTTTAAGTAATCTCTACACCCAACATGGGTCTCAAACCCACAACCCCGAGGTAAAGGGTCACACACTCCACTGACTGAGCCAGCCAGGTGCCCCTCGGGTGTCTTCTTAACAGGAAAACTGAAAGAATCATGTTAAAACCAAAATCAGCCCTTATTGATCCCTGGTTCAAATCCTCCCATGACTTTTCATCACATTGGAGTCAAAGCCAAGTTCCTTACACTTACCTTCAAGGCCATATATAGAAATGGACCCTTGTTACAGCTCTGATCTCATCTTCTGTTACTCTTCCCCTCACTCCTTTAATTCTGCCATTTGACCACCTTGCTGTTTCTTCATCGTGCTGGGCCTGATTTTACTACAGGGCCTTTGCATTGGCTATTCTACTTGGAATGTTCTTCCCTGGAAGGACCACATGGCTCAACCCCTCATCTTCTTTGGTTCTGTGCAAAAATCCCCCCTTCTGAGTGAGGCCATCCCCCACGACCTTATTTAAAATCGCATGACCGATCCCCTCACCCTCCTCTTCTGGCACACCCTCTTCCCCTTCCCTGATTGATTTTTCCTATAGTATCACCATCTGGGATACTTTATATCTTAACCACATATTTGATTATGGCCTTTCTCCTTCACTAGAATGTAAGCCAAATGAAGGCTAAGAATTTTATCTGCTTTGTTCCATGCTGTGTTCCCAACTCCTAGAATAATTCCAGGCACACAGACAGCATTTGATATTTATCAAATAAATATTTTCTTTGGTATCTAATTACATAGGAGCCCAATACAAAGGGTTGATGCCATATGATTTTATAAATCTGCCCTCTCCCCAAATATTCTGGTTCTCTTCTTTTCCCTTCTTTCAGACAGAAGTAGCTTTTTCTTCTTCGGCAAAGGGATTGTCTATGAAGTCTGGGAAATTTTTGGCTTTATTTAAGCTTTGGTTATCTACGGGATTCTGGCTCCTTCCTCTAGTTTAAGACTCTTGGTTACCTCATACACCTCATGGTTGAGGGTCTCCACAAGGACATTTTCTCCGGTCTGGTCAATGTGCGTCACGGGCCTCTCCAGCTTCACTTGGTCTCCAAGGAGGTCCATTATTCGCTCACTCACTTGTCCAGATCCGCCCACAAATTTCCTCTCCTGGAAGGAAAAGAGGACTCAAGAGATGGGTAGACAATATAGGAATGGGTTTCAAAGATTCAGCTGTGAGTTTTTCTCACATATCTCTCTGTGAGATGTGTAAATTGCATTTTGCTGTTGCGAATCGTGTCTTCAACCCTTGTTCTCTGACTAGTGATTGCTTGCTTTTGACAAAATTAGGGACTTTGTAATCAAATGACCGTTATGCCACACTCTTATGGCACCCTCGGCTGGATGTCCTCAGCCTGACCCCTGTGTCCCAGCTGCCTGGCCACTACACCTGTTTGGTGTCCCATCTAGATTCTTCTGTTGGGCTGCTGGGTCTGGTGAAGTCCCACCTGCCGCTGGACCACCGTTTGCCTGAGCGCACCTAAGTCTCTTTTTCCATCCCTTGCTACTCAGGCTGAGAACCTCCCTGGCCCACCCACCCCCAAGCCCCCTACTCTGTTGCAGGCTGCCTGTCTCATCCTGGGTCACATGCCTGTTGCTTCCGAATGTTCTGCATGGTTGGGCACATGGTTGTGTTGACTGCCTTCTCTTAAATTTTCAGTCCAGGTAATTTTGTAAAAGATATTTCAATTAGGTCTGAGAAGAAGAAGGAGAAAGAGACAAAGAGGAGAAAGACAAGGAGAAGGAGGGGGACAGGGAGGAGGAGCGGGGAGGGGAATGAGAAAGGCAAAAGGAAAGAAAATGACCAGCAAGCAGATTATTTAAGATCTCAACTTCAATTCCTATTAGGCCTACCATAGAGCTTTATACAATGCTGGGGCTCAGGAAACAGGGAATGAATGAATGAATGAATGAATGCATGAGAGATTGGATTTCGTGTGGTATGTGTGTGTTTGACACTGAAAATGCGTTTGTTTCTGACTTTCCATTCTGAGCTTTCCAAGAAATGCTCAAGCTATGTTCATCAGACGGTCTCCTACAAACTTTCTGAAAAATAATCCAATGCATATCCAAATGGAAAATTGCAAAAGAGTGTAGCAAGGTAATTGTAAAGCCCCGTTGGCTGCCAGGTTCTCATGATGCATCCCTAACAACTGACTGTCCCTCACACAAGCCCCTTGAAGTTGCCATCGTAAAGTTCTGAAGTCCACACGCCTGCCTCTTGCTTCATCTGTTCAGGGCTGAAGGAGGGTGGCGATCTTTTTATTTAGACATGGTGGTCCTCTGTTGGAACAGTGGGGAGAATGGGAGAGTACCTGCCCTCCATTGGTTGTGGAGATGATCCTGGTTGTGCCCCCACACTGCTTCACATACCACAGGAACCAGAGCGCAGAGACCTCATGAGTCTCTGCAGTGACACACAGGTTCACAAAGAGAGTGGCCAGCTGCTTGGCAGATCTGCTCAGGAAGAAATGAGAGCACAATTAGCAAAAGGGGGAGGATGTCTTCTTCATACTCTGGATGTTGTTCTAGCAATACATTTCCTTGGCTAACTGAGCACAGTTTGGCAGGTGGCAGAAAACTGTCCGTAGAATCCAGTATTACACAACGTGACATCAGAGCTTGTGAGAATGAGATTTATGTTCCACTTCACCCAAACAGCTTATTCAGGATCAGCCTGTATTCTGTATTCTGTGGTATAATGATTTCTCTCCACAGGCCTGCTCCTCCTCCTGTGATCCCTGCCTCAGTAAAAGGCATCACCATTCGCCCGACTGCTAAGGCCAACACTCTGGAAATCAACTTTCATTTCTCTTTCCCTCACTCTTCCCCCAGCCCAATCCACCAGGAAGTCCCATTGTCTCTCACTACATCACGCCAACACTACCATCATCAACGAAGCATCATCTTTTGTTACAAGTATTGCAACTATTTCTTCCAGACTGGTCTCTCTACCTCCACTCTTCATTCCTTGGTGTCCATTCACTGTGCTCAAAGCCAGAAGCTTCTTAAGCCCTCCCCACTGTGGTGCTCTTTCTATAGTATAAATCAAATCATGCCATTCTCTTGCTTTAAGCCCACCAGTGGCATCCTACCGAAACCAGAATGGGATTTGGATCTTACACCTTTGCCTGCAAAGCCCCAAGTGATCTAGCCAAGGCCAACTTTTTCTACCTCATTCTGTACATTCTCTTCTTCTGATGTCTCCTCAGAAAGACAAACTCTTCTACCTCTTGAAAATGAACAGCAGCTTCCATTTACCCAGTACCCTGGCATTTGCTATCATCTTACCATAGTATAGTGTCTTTAAAACTCTTCTTGTTGTCTTAAATTATCTTTATTGCTGGTTCACTACTTTCTACTCCTGTCTCCCCTACTACAATATCAACCAATGAGAACAGGAATCTTTAACCTTCTTGTTCACCTGTGTCCCCTTTAATAAACTAGTGTCTGGCACATAGTAAGCACTCAATAATTATTTGTTGGATGACTGAATGCATACATGGTTATCAGTTAAACATTATTTTTAAATTATCCATAATGGGGGCACCTGGGTGGCTCTGCCAGTTAAGCGTCTACCTTTGGCTCAGGTCATGATCCTGGGGTCCTGGGTTGGAGTCCCTCATCAGGCTCCCAGCTCAGCTGGGAGCCTGCTTCTCCTTCTCCATCTGTCCTTCCTTCCCACTTGTGCTTGTTCTCTCTCTCTTTCAAATAAATAAAATCTTTTAAAAAATTAAATAAATTATCCATAATGTGCAAAGGATATGCTAGGTGTTGTCCCAGTACAGAATTAGTCCAGTTATTTTTTAAAATATTTTATTTATTTTAGAGAAAGAGAGAGCAGGGGAAGTAGCAGAGGCAGAGGGGCAAGCAGGATCTGCGCTGAGTGCAAAGTCTGACACAGGGAGCGAGGTCATGATCTAAGCTGAAATCAAGAGTTAGACACTCAAATGACTGAGCCACCCAGGCAACCCCAGTCCCAGTAGATCATTCTGTTATTTTACTGTCTAAGGTAAGACAAGCTCAAAGGATGGATAAGGGGGAAAGCAATTAATAGAGCATAGATAGGTCAACTTTTGCTTGGGGTTGACAGGTCAACAGCAAAAAGTTATATCCTATCTTGAGGCATATCACAAAGTGAGTGATCTCTTACAATTCCAACAATTTAGATATATCTAACACCTTTTTGTTTAAGATTTTATTTTTAAGTAATCTCCACACCCAACATGGGGCTCAAACCCACAACCCTGAGATCAAGAGTTGCATGTTCTACCAACTGAGCCAGCCAGGCACCCCTATTTAACATTTCTGAAATTCACCAGTAGGATTGTGCACTCTGGGACATATTTACTAAGAGCCAATCCCCACTTTTGACTTCAACATAAATTTTGCGTGATGTTAATCTGCTTATATCTGACACAGAATTTACCGCCTAGTCATGCTGACAGTGGGTGGGAGGGTAGGATAAATGATACTGCTTTCCGTTATTGAACTCTTTCATTCTCCATGGTTAGTAAACCAACTCTATTGAAATGTCACAACAATTCTATAAAACAGCAATTTCCCCCCAGTTCACAAGCCTGAAAACTGCATCTTAGGGAGGTTAGTATGTCGTGCACAGTCTACTAAATGGTACAATGTCAAACCAGATCATACCTGATTCAAATCTCATGATTTTACTACCTAGAAATGCTTTCTAATTAGGCAGCTGAGAAGCTCAAAAGTACAAATAGTCACCAAGGACCACATCTCTATGCTAGAGTACCTTGACTCTGGAAGTTTCCAGAATCAGGCCCAACACACATACCAGGTCCTGTCAATGTTTGTAGCCCTAACAACCTGATAGCGTGTTTGTAACAGTCCCCATCATTTAGCCTGAAACTAGTGTAATACATATGTTGAAGAGACTTAAAGTGAGTTTTGTAAGATTCTTCATGATAACCGATGGGCGGGAAATTGCTGACTCAAGTTTTCTTCTCAAAGGCTGTCTGTGGCATCACTCTAAAGCAAACACCCAGACATGAATTCAAAATATTACTTCAAAGTAGAAATCATCCTTTGCTGTTTCCCAATGTCCTATTCCTTTTTTCCTTAATTTGTAAGGAAATTTGGGGGGCATAAGGTCAAGTAATCAACAACTAAAATTTAACACTGGCCCAGCTAAGACAGCCAAGATTAAGCACAAAAATACTGCTGTGATTCTAGTTGTTATTGTTGCCAACTGGGTGGGGAAGAAATCACCCTGGCCTGAAATAGAGGGAGATCTCAAAGCAATTCTCTCTGGAGGGCCAGGTCCTTCCTAATCCTTTATTTGACTTGCTCTGGGAGCTTTAGTGAGAAAAGAAATGAGAAGAACAACATTTGATGGATGGAAGGTCAAGGAAGCTAGTGCAATAATATTTTCATGTTCTTTGCCCTGTTGACTTTTTAAAAGATAAATGTTATTATCTTTTTCTACATGAAAAATACATACACATTATATAAAAGTTGGAAAATTTCATAAAGTAAAAAGGTGACAGGATGAGTATCTTCCATTTTCCTGCCCCACCCCCCCAAAGATAATCACTGGTTTCATTTTGGGACTTTTCTTTTTTGGTTATAGGTTTTGAAAAGTGTATTTACATAGCCTTGACCACACTGTAAATGTATCCTGTTTCTGAAAAACATGTTTTATTTGTCATTTGTTTTATTTTATTGTATTTTGAAAAACACTTTTTCAATGATGGTAACTCAAAGACTGGTCAACATTGTTCTTTGAATATAGGATTGTGCTTCAGTTTCAGTAACTATAGGTTGGATATTTTGGGGATTACTTCTTTAAAACCAGAAAATGAGAGCATGTAGATCTTGCAAAGGGAAAGTTAAAAATTAACCTTGTGTTCATATAATCTTAATATCTCAGAATGTTTTATTTTGTCAGCCAGCAACCTAGAATATTCACTAAGGGCGCGGTGGTGGGGTGGGCCTAGGCCAAGAACTATGGTAGAAAAATTCAGATCTCTATAATCCCAAAGTAATATACTTATTCCTAGCTTCAAGGGGCTTCAAAACTCTCTGAAGAGAAAAGAGTTCCCTGAATTTACGAAAAGCTTTTCATAATGGAAGTTCTAAAACAAATGCAGATAATTAAATACTTACTATGTTTATAAAATCTAATGTATAGAATTTAACATACTGAAATTGTATTACAATAAAAATAAGTTATAATTACAAACTGCAATCTCAAAAAAGGTGGTAAATAGCTAAAATATTTAAAAAGATATAATTAATAACAGGCATTAATTTTATGAGAGTAATATGGTTTTACTCTTCCAGAATTGGTTGCTTTCAAAAGTTGAAGTCCTAGGAAAAGCACAAAGATGTTTATCACAGAGTATTATATAATAATGATAATTACAAAACCTGGAAGTAACCAGAATGTCCAAGAGGATGATGATGAATAAATACATCACAGTAGTCCCTTCCCATGGAATGTTCTGCAACCATAAAATAATAATATTTGATGATGCATCTTCGATGATATGGATAAATGTTTGCACTGTAATATTAAGTGTTAAAAAACACTGTGATGGATGTCCATTGTTTTTGCACTGCATATACAGTTTCCTTTTTAAAAAGGAGATCGTGTATCATCCTGTATATACTCAATGACAGCCTGCTTTTCTATGTGTTAAACATTATGAATTTTTTAGGCTATTAAATATTTCTCTACAACATGATTTTTAAAAAATTTTATTTATTTATTTGAGAGGAAGAGAGAGAGAAAGCATGAGTGGGTGAGACGCAGGGGGAGAGGGAGAAGCAGACTTCCCACTGAACAGGGAACCTGATGTGGGGTTCGATCCTAGGACACCACGATCATGACCTGAGCCAAAGGCAGATGCTTAACCGACTGAGCCACCCAGACACCCTTTATAACATGATTTTTAAAGACTGTAGAGCATTCCATTTTTTGGTGCCTCATTATTAATTTAATCAATCCTTTATTTTTGGACATTTAGATTTTCCTTTTTAAAAAGAATGCTTTGAACTTCCTTCTTTCCTTTTCTCTCCCTCCCCTCTCCCTGGTTGCCTTTCTCTCTCTTCCTTTCTTTCTCCTTCTTAAGCTAAGTTATAAAAATTTGAATTTGTATATCAAGAAGTATGTAAATTTCATGTTTTTAAGATTTATTTATCTTAGAGAGTGAGTGAGCAGGGGGAGAGGCAGTGGGAAATGGAGAGAGAATCTCAAGCAGACTCTGTGCTAAGCATGGAGCCTGACGCGGGGCTCCTTCTCACCACCCTGAGATCATGACCTGAGTCGAAACCTAGGAGTCAGACTCTTAACCGACTGTGCCACCTGGACACCCTGTAAATATTGCGTCTTTTGACTGTTTCCATTATCTTAAATTCAGAGATTCTTAAAAACTTGTTCTTATTCTTAGTTCTCAGTGTCCACCTTCCCTCCCTAATGCCTAAAGAATGAATTCATCAATCCCAGAGCTAGACATATTCTCAACTAATGCTGTTTAGCATCATAGGACCATCTCCTTGAACTTGGCTTCCATTTCTCTTACTCTGTTTACCACAAATTCACTATGCGCTGGGACCCTTACAATCCTTTCCTTTTTTCCTGCTGTCCAAGAGCAGTGAAGCCTCTCTATGTCATCTTGTCTCTGTCTCCTCCACAATTTGTAGCCAGTTCCCAGCTCTGCCAACCAGAATTTAATGCATGACTCATGAACACCTGCTCTCAAAGCTACATGTTTTTTGTTAAAGGGGAGCGGTTAGTCCAGCCATGTGTGTTTCCTCTATAACTGTGAATTATCGAGAGAACTTCTCTAGAAGTTCCTGCTCAAGCCCTTGAAGAGTTACCCACCATCCCATACACGTTTCAAATGCATACATTAATGCACCATCTCTACACTTGACCACCGGGGAGGCTGGCAATCTTTAAGTTGTTCTACATAAGATGGTGGCACATTCGGGTTTGTTCTGAGGACTTGATGGGGTAATACTACCTTTGTGATGCATCGCTCTTCCAAAGATGTATAGACATCATTGGGACAGAATCCGGTTTCAATAGTTTTTAGCATTCCACCTGCCCAAATGGTATGGTTTTAGACACAAAGCAGTTCCGAACCCGCTGAATGGCACCGCTAAATAAACCTGAGAGATGGTCACAGTAAATGCCTGTGCTTAATGGGTCTTACTCTGTCCAGCAGATATTGTCCAGCAGCTCCTTCATTGTCATGTGGTCCCACTCCTCCGCAAGGGGTGCCTTCCACGGGGCGTCACTGGGTATCTACAGTCCGACAGGGATTCAGAGAAGAAAAATGAATGTAATTTTCCATTTCAAATAACTATTTTAAGAGTACCAGAAACTCCAGTTTAAGAAGGGAAATGTAAGCTTTCCAAATTCCCCCATCCATGATTTTCACAACACAATGTTGTTGGTGTAGCTTTCCCATTATAGATGTATATCACTGCATCCATATTGAATTTACGGTAACACTTCCTGCACAATAAATGGAGGCTATGATGAAATGGGGCCGTTTTCCAAATATCGATCACTAAGTTACTCATTTAGAGAAAGCATTCATAAATTCAGCTCTTTAACACAGGTCAGACAGCTGCACCAAATGCTGCCTAAACGGGTCTTTCAGGTCAAGCTGTGTGTGTGCTTACTTATGGGCTGCACGGTTGACCAAGATGGCTACACAAAGACCTGAGAAGTCTTATTCTGCTCTGTTGCGAGGATTTTCTAAATTAGAAACATCATTCCAGGAAGGCTGATCTTCTCCCCACCCCGCTACCCCCACCACTGGTGGGGTAAGACCGGTGGTCTGCTGGACACCTCATTCCTTGAGCAGTTAAAAATCGGTTCATTCGCTCATTTCCTAAATCTTTACTAAGAGATATTATGTTCCAGACAACACGCTAGGCATTGCTGATACCCTGTCCCTTCTTTCTTTGAAGGACTAAACTTATTATGAAAAATACAAATGTAGTCAAAGAAGCATTATTAAGCTTTACCTCTCGCCCCATGGCATCCATCGTCCTCCAGAGGTTGTTATGATCCAGGTACACAATTGGGTTCCACACAGGTGGGAAGGGGCCGCTGAAGGGGTATGATTTGCCCTGTGAGATACAAGGTATTTTCATTTGTTTATTTATTTACTTATTAAGATTTTATTTATTTGAGAGAGAGAGAGAGAGATCTTGAGTGAAGGGGCAGACAGAAGAAAGAGAGAGAATCTCAAGGAGACTCGCTGCTGAGGATGGAGCCTGACCCGGGGCTCGATCCCACGACCCCAAGACCACGATCCAAGCCAAAACCCAGAGTTGGATGATCAACCGACTGAGCCACGCAGGAGCCCCAACACAAGAGTATTTTTTAAAAGGGGACACTTACTACAATGTAAAAATAGTTAAATGTCTGCAAGCACAATGATGTTACTCTTTAATATATGATATACACTTACATGTTTTATTTATTATTTATTTATTAAAAATTTATATTTATTTGTGAGAGAAAATTTATTTATTTGCAAGAGAAATTCTCAGTTTCAATCTCGAAGGTGGCAAATACAGATAGAGTCACATGAGCAAAGGCTACTTGAGGTTCTCAATAATTTTTTGAAGAATGTGAAAGGGCTTATACATAGCAAACAGGACGTGCTCATTAAATAGTCATTGCTAACGGTTTGGTGATCATGATAAATGTCCTTTTATTTACACAACTACTTCTTACCTATAAATCCACATCCACATTTTCAATTAATTATCTTTGGATAAATTCTCAGAATCAAAATTCTTGGCCTGAAGATTTATGTTTGATTTTTTGTTTTTTTATATTTTTAAAAATTAAAAAAAATTTCATGGCTCTAAAAGATATATAATAAAACATCCTATCCAAGAAAAATAAAACACACGTTTTCCTCAAATACACACAGAAGAATCCCCTGGTTAAACCACATAAAAAAAAGACAAGACAGGTACTACAAATTAAAGAAGACGGAAATTCAACCAAGTATATTGTCCAACCACAATGATACAAAACTAAAGCCCAACACTAAAACAGAACTGGAAAACCTACAACGTAAATATTAAGTATTTAATATGTAAATATTAAACAGCACACTACTGCCCAAGCAATGGGCCAAATAAGAAATCAAAGAGGTAATCAAAATATGTCTCGGAGCAAAAGATAAAGAACACATGATATTCCAAAACCTATGGGATGCAGCAAAAGCAGATGTTTGAGTGAAATCTATGCTACATATGCTTTTTTTTTTAAAGGAAAAGAGTTCAAATAAACACCTTAACATGACACCACAAGGAACTAGAAAGAGAAGAAACTTAGCTGAAATTTCAAAGGAAATAACAAAGAAAGATTAGAAGTAAAATAGAGAGCAGAATAAACAGTAGCACAACATTGGAAGTCATGACCAGTTTTTCAATAAATAAATAAATAAATAAATAAATAAACAAAAAATGGCAATGCTTTAACTACTAAGCAAAAAAAAAAATTGATAATAGATTACTAGCAACAATTATATGCTAAAAAATCAGATCACTTAGAAAACCAGATCATTCTTAAAACTGCACAAGGTCCGAAGACTGAACCATCATCAATTTTGAATCCAAGAAATAGGAAATCTTAGACTGGTAATGAGAATGAAAGTTGAATGAAGATTCAAAATCTTCCAGCCCAGAAAAGCCCAAGACCCCATGGTCTTATTGGTGAATTCCACCAAACATTAAAAAAAAATAATAATGGCAATCTTTATCAGCATCTTACAGATAATGGAATAGAGGGAACACATTCAGAATCATTCTAGGAGGCCAGTATTACCCCGATACCAAAGCCAGATAAAAACAAAGATAAGAAAGTCTAGTTTGTCCCATGTAAGTATTGCTACTTGGATAGTCTTTTGACCTCCCTCTGCATGATGAATGTTTCTTTACCCCCTCACTTTCAATCTGCAGGAGGCTTTGTGTCCAAAATGTCTCTTGTAGGCAGCTTAAGTTTGGCTACATAAAGCAGACTTGTTGGACACCAGCGACGGACCCGATGGTCACATGACCTCATTTTGCAGCCCGTGAGCCTCAGCGGACTCAGTAAAGACATCCGAAATCTGCCTGCTGGATGCCCCAGTTAGTGAGCAGGTGAGCAGCTCTCAGAAGCCGGCTGGCTGGGGGACGCCCCCCTCACTCCCATCACCTCCAAGGCTCCAGATGGCCTGCTCTCCTCCTGACTCTGATTCTCTAGAGGCAGAGACCCCACATCCTGATCTCTGTCCCATCTCGGAAGTCCCTTTGGCATTTTATTCCTGGTGTCTGCCAGGAGACAGGTGGCGTGGCCCTTCTTAGATCCAGCTCCTCGAGAGCGACCTTTCCCTCTCAGGAGGTCTCCTCTGCTGTTCATGGAAATCGTGCCTTTCCTCCCTGTGGGGAGTCGGAGCAGACCGCCCAGCCCTCCAGAACTCAGGTCATTTTTATGGCTATTGGCAAGGACGATGTTTAGGGCATAAACAAATTTGTGGAGGACCAAGCTTTACTTTCAATCTCTATTTTCAGTTTGGAAGAAAAGACATAAAATCTCGCCCATGGCGGGGGGAAAGGAAGGAAGTCCTGTCAACTCTATGTAGCAAATGGCTTTCTTCCTCTGTTCATGTGTTTACTTTCTTTCTTTTCTTTTTCTTTTTTTTTGGACAGGGATAGAGCAGTGTAGGGGAAGGCAGAGAGAATCGTAAGCAGGCTCCACGACGAGCAGAGCCCAATGCTCTGCTCAATGTCATGACCCTGAGATCATGACCTGAGCAGAAATTCAGAAGTCAGACACTTAGCCGACTGAGCCCCCTGGAGTGGGGGGGCCCATTCACATTTCTCAGCACCATGAATTGGCATGGACACGGTCGTCTGACTGCATCGCCGCATGGTGAAGCTGGAGGGAGGGGCAGACAGTGGCAAAGGTTTTGGAACCAGCCAGCAGCCCAGGAGCACAGGAAAGGCTTGGAATTGTCCACGTAGGGAGAAATGGGGAAGATGGGGGCGGTGATGGCCAAGATATTAGGCAAAGCCCCACAGGAACAATAATAACAAACGAGACGATGGCTAACACAGAATGTGTACTCTGTTTAGGATTTGTTTGGTGCATTTTACATGTGTGGATTCCTTGATCTGCACAACGACCCTTTCAGCTGATGAAACTGAGGCAGATGAAATAACAATCATCTGCTTAAGGTCTCATAACTAATAAGTGGCAGCAGGATTTAAATTCAGGCACACAAAGGCCAGTACTCTGGATCAGGAAGCTTCCCAGCCTCTTTTTCTTTTTTAAGTTTTACTTATTTGACAGAGACCACAAGTAGGCAGAGAGGCAGGCAGAGAGAAAGGGGGAAACAGGCTCCCCGCTGAGCAGAGAGCCCGATGTGGGGCCCGATACCAGGCCCCTGAGATCGTGACCCAAGCCGAAGGCAGAGGCTTTAACCCACTGAGCCACCCAGGCGCCCCCAGCCTCTTAACGGTAATTATGAAACATCACGGAGCTATGAGTTTTCATTAAGTTATTTAATTTAATTCTCACAACAACCCAGTGAGTAAACTGCTAACTATAGGTTTCATTTTACCAACGAGTTCTGAAGCACAGAGAAGCTGAGTATTGTTCAACATCACACAGCTTGTATGCAGTGGGAAGAGAATTTAACCTCAGGTTTGTGTATTTGGGGCTCAAGCTCTTACTTAGGTCTCTGCTCTACGAGCCACTGCCCAGTTGATTTAAAGAAGGTCTCCAGGGGGGCCTGGGCAGGTGAGTCAGTTAAGCGTCGCCTTCAGCTCAGGTCATGATCCCAGGGTCCTGGGATGGAGCTCCGCATTGGGCTCCCTGCTCAGTGGGGAGCCTGCTTCTCCCTCTGCCTGCCTGTCTCCCTGCTTGTGCTGTCTCTCTGACAAATAAATAAATGAAATCTATAAAAAAAAATAAAGAAGGTCTCTGGAAGTCCATTTCGATCTGGAAACCACCTGAGATTCTCAAACCACATAGGAGCTAATGATGCACTCAATGATCAGCCAGATCTTTCCTGTGGCTGTCCCTTCCGTTCCCAGGCAAGGAGCAGGCCAGCCCATCCGCAAATGGCTGCCATGTCAGCCCATTCCCTCATTCACTCAAGTAGTCCCTGAGCACCTCCCACGTGCCTGTCACTCTTTCCCCACTCCGGGGGCAGATCTGTGAGCCAAGTGAGCCACAACGGACAACAGTGTTTGCTCTCCTGGGAACTTACCTTCTAATAGGTGAAAGCAAAGTAAACTAACAAAAAACCAGGCATTAAACAAAAGAAATAAGACAATCACATAGTGTATTAGAAGGTGATAAGAGCTTTGAAGAAAGAATGCTGGAAAGACAAAGAGGAAGTGTTGGTGGTTTGGGGTTGATTTTTTTAAAAGATTTTATTTATTTATTTATTTATTTGAGAGAGAAA
Organism: Lontra canadensis; assembly: GCF_010015895.1. NCBI lineage: Eukaryota > Metazoa > Chordata > Mammalia > Carnivora > Mustelidae > Lontra > Lontra canadensis. The sequence continues at coordinate 2,899,327 of NW_022631125.1, forward strand.
GAGAGAGCATGAGCTGGGGGTGGGAGGAGGCAAGGGAGAGAGAGAAGCACACTCCCAATTAAGCAGGGAGCCCAATGCCGGGCTGGAGCCCAATGCCGGGCTGGAGCCCAATGCCGGGCTTGATCCCAGGGTCCTGGGATCAGGGCCTGAGGCAAAGGCAGATGCTTAACCCACTGAGCAATCCAGGCACCGCTGGGATTGACTGCAATTTTAAATAAGGCAGTCAAAGAAGGCCTCCCTGAGAAGGTGACATTTGAGGGAAAGGATAAGAAAGGACAGAGAGGGAACCATGAGATTGTCTAGGCGGGGGATGGTGCTTCCAGCAGAGGCTCCAGCAAGCATCCTGGGGTGGGTGTATGAATGAACTTCACAAGGAACAGGAAGGAGGCCAGCTCCGTCTTCTCCCTTCTACAGGTGTGCGCCCTTGTTCACTGGATGAAATTCGGGCTCCTGAGCCCGTTTCTCAAGGTGTCTGCCAAGGAGATGGCCTCTGTGTTCTGGTCAGGGGGACAAGTTACCCTGAACTCAGCGGCCACCACTGCATTATTACTGCTGCTTCCCTTGAAGGTCCTTCCCCTTCAGATCTCCATCAGTGCAAAGATTAAACTACTCTCTATGCCCAGCTCCAGACACTTGCTTCGAGAAGCCTTCCAAGATTCACCCCACTCCCCATCAGTGCACTAAATATAAAGTTCACTCCATTTTGAGCCCCTGCCATGTTAGCTTGGACCTGCCTGCATTATCTTGATAGCATTCTCTAAGTGTTCCACATAAGTATCTCTTCTCTTTCCAGCTCCTTAGAGGAATCAATCATTTCCATCCTCCCACAACGTGGAAGAGTGTAATCTATTCGATCAGTGTTTGACAAGCTTTGAAGGACTGGATGGATGAACGGACCAGACCAGACGAACAGAGCTGTAGACTGAATGTTTGTGTGTCCCCCTCTATGCCCCCCCAAGATTCATAGGTTGGAACCTACCCTCCCATGTGTGATGCTATGAGGAGATGGGGCCTTTGGGAAGTCATGGGGCCAGGTGGGTTCTGCCCTCATGGGTGAGCACAAGGCCCTTATAAAAGAGACTCTGGAGAGCTACTGTGGCTTGAGACACACGGGATCTGCTGGCACCTTGATCTTCACCTTTCCAGCCTTTAGAACCGTAAGAGATAAGCTTCTGTTGCTTATAAGCCACGCAGTCTCTGGTATTCTGTGATAGCAGCCTGACCTGACTAAGAGGACTTCTTTAGGGTCTGAGACAGAAGGCTGTTTTTAAAAAATTGATGGCTGATGTAACTTCTGAATTCAGGGTGAAGAAGGAGTCCTGGAATGCCTTTTTTTTTTTTAAAGCTTTGATATAGTTATTTAGCAGAGAGAGAGAGCACAAGCAGGGGGAGCAGCTGAGGGAGAGGGAGAAGCAGGCTCCCCGCTGAGCAGAGAACCTGACATAGGGTTCGATCCCAGGACTGGAAGACAGACACTTAACCGACTGAGCCACCCAGCCCCGGAATGTCTTAAGAAACATAAATTCATTGACTACTTGAGTAGAAAGGAATTTCAGGTTTTAATCTCAGCCCAGTCAGCACGGACCTACTGTCACGGAGAGAAGCTTCCTGCCCAAGCTGCTGCATCGAGGTGACCTCCAGATCACTATCTAATGTCCCTTCCTTGGAAAGAAGTGCTCAGTATCCATACTGATGGTAGCCGACTGACTTCTGCAGGGAGCAAAACAAGAGGAAGTAGTTTCAAAAGCGAGTTCCTTTTCTGGAGTCCAGTTGTGTTGTGTTCAGTGTGAATGGCATCATCTGTAACCTAGACCTTGCCAACGTCCTGTGTTAGGCGGGCAATTGCTAGTCCTCCCCAAAGATGGGATTCATGGTGCTCAGAGTGCAGAGTGGCTGAGCCCATGTTCAATGTCTCCCAAAGGAAGGTCCATCTTTCTTCAGCACATGGGCTTCCAGAGCCTCCCATGCTGTCTCCAATGGTCTTCACCAAGAGCCTGAGATCCTCCACAGACAGCACGACTATCCTCTTGTACAATATTGTTGTTTGCTACATTTCTGTGTTTTCACTACTGGCTGAAATGGCCCTTCAGGGAGTCCAGTGAAATTTCCTGATTCATTCCATTGTTTTTCTCTACCTGCCTCCCCATCACTGTTAGTGGTCAGAGACCAATAATCCATTTATCTGTGAAACCACAGAGTGCCTAAAGTCAGTTGCTTAGAGTAAATATCACCCTCGACTCCTCTCTTTTTCTCCCAGCCATATAGAATCAGTCATCAAACACTGCCAGTTATACATCAAGATGTATCTAAAATCCGACCATGTCTCACCTCCTTCACTGTTACCTCCCTGGTCCAAGCCGCTAACAGTCCTGGCCCTGATTACTGCATTATCTTACCAAATTCTCTCCCTGCTTTCCACTTTTGGCCCCCAGGGTCTCCTAGCAGCAAGAATGAGCTTTAAAACATATAACTAGAGCATGTCTCTCCTGACCGAATTCTTCCAATGGCTTTCCATCATGCTTACCAGAAAGCCAATGTCCTTACCATGGTTAACAAGAATTGCATACTTCTATTTCCTTATCTACCACCTTCCTCCCTTTATTCAGATCACACTGGCCTCTTTGCTGGTCTTTAAACACACAAAGCTTCCTGTCAGATACTCACATGTCTCCTCCCTCATTGTGCTCAAATCACAACTCAAATGTTCCTTCCTCAGAGATGTTTTTCTCAGCACCCTTTATTAGTCTTCCTAGCAAATGAGATTAAGTGATAGAATTACTCATATATGTGTTTAATGCCTCTACCTCTGGAATACAGACCCCGCAAGGGTAGAAATTTTGTCTTTTTCACTGGTGTATTCCTGGTACCTACAATGTTACTCATTCAATAAATAGCTATGGTGAGTGCTGTGAAGTGTGTAAACCTGGCGATTCACAGACCTGTACCCCTGGGGGGAAAAAATATATGTTTATAAAAAATAAAATTAAAAAAAAGAAGATAAAAAATATATATATAATATAGTTGTACAGTGCTTTCACAAATTCCAATTCTGTAATTTAGGGTATTTCCATATTTATTTTTAAATATACAAAAAGATTAAACTATTACTATAAAAATAAATAAATAAATAGCTGATGAACAAATAAATAAAAATTTGATGATACGTTCGTCTGAAGCCACTTTTAGAGGCTAGAGGAGAGTCACAGCAAATAGTGATGATGCCGAGAGGGTAGCTGTGCCTTGGATCCTGTGTCCGGAAGGTGTTTGTGATGAGTTCTTCATTGATGACGTCAGATCAAGGCCCCATGGTGATTGCCACCCAGTCTGTCTTGACAGTGATCACCACTGACCACAGGAAGGTTCAGGGTAGTAGAGGGAAGGGGCAGGTGTAAACCAGTGCTCCTGTTCTGTTAGGATGGGGTGAGGTACAGTGGGGAAGCAGAACTGCTTTGGGAAAGAACAGCTGTCACCCAAGTGCAGGTGTGGGTGACACCTGATTAGAGAAGACTCCTACATCATCTCCAGGCCCAGGAAAGAGCCATACACCCTACTCCTTAAGCACAGTGCCTTTTACAGTCATGCGCTCCTTTGCATGAAGCAACTGCTTGATTTAATTAGAGATGCCCAGTAACAACTCCCTTTTGGTGGGCACTCACCATGTGTGTGGTATTTCATGTATATCATTCTTAATCCTTACAAATATTTTGTGAGATAGGTACTGTTATTAACTTTATTTATTTATTTATTTGAGAGAGAGAGAGAGAGAGAGGGAGAGAAAGAGTACATGCGAACTGAGGTGAGGGGCAGAGAGAGAGGGAGAGAGAGAATCTTAAGCAGGCTCCACGCTCAACACGGAGCCTGAGGTGGGGCTGGATGCTGTGACCCTGAGATCATGACCCATTCCAGAAATCAAGTCGGGTGCTCTACCAACTGAACCACCCAGGCACCGCAGCCCTATTTTTGAATAACAGCTTTTTGAAAGTATCATTCACCTATCCTAAAATTAATCTTTTCTATTGTGGTAAAATATACATAACACAAAATTACAATTTTAACTTTCTTTAAGCATACAGTTCAGTGCCGTTAAGGACACTTACAGTGTTAGGCAACCAACCCCACTACCCATTTTCAGAACATTTTCTCCATCCCAAACAGAAACTTCATACCCACTGAATACTAACCCTTCATTTTCCCCTCCCATTAGGTTCTAGCAGTCTCTATTCCACTTTCTGTTTTTATCAATGTGCCTATTCTAGATAACTCCATAAGTGGATTTTGTGTCTTAATTTATTTCAGGTAGCATAGTGTTTTCCAGGTTCATCCATGTTGTAGCATGTATCAGAATTTCCTTCCTTTTTAAGGCTCTTTTTAAAGAGCCATTTCTGTGAGTCAGGTGGCAAGGTTCTATACCAGCCCACTGTATGGACAGACCACGTCTTATTTATCCATTCATCTGTGGATGGACATTTGGGTTGTTTTCACTTTTTGGCTATTAGAGGAATGCTCTAGGAACATTTGTGTATTGATCCATTTTAGAGATGAGGAGAGTGAGTCTTAGGATAAATGACCTTCCCAGGATCACAGAGTTAATGACGTGTGCTTAAAGTCAAGCTAGTTCCCCAGCTCATGCTACCACTCATGCAGCAGGAGATCCAAGATCCGAATGGTCCCCAGTGCACAGGCAATGGCAGGCACCAACATGGCCCACCTCATCGCCATTCCACTCTGCTAGCTTACATGTAATTTAACTTTAAAAGCCCTAGGCAGCGAGACAAAGCAAAGGATAACTACCAAATTAGAACTAACATTATATTTAGCCAAATGATGAAGAGAATCAAAATCGTCTTACTGATAGGCTTGGACGGGTCCAAGAAAAATCTCTAAGCATCATAATTTTAAGGGCTACTGACACTTGGGCAATTTCTTCTTTTACTCGGTAAAAATGTATTCATTACAAGGTATGGAACAGCCACTGCGTAGTGCTCTGAAGAGAAAGAAATGAAATAAGACACAGTCCCAGGGAGTTCCAAAGTCTAGTTGGAGAGGCAGGGTCACGGAAGCAGAGAATTACTGCACCATGATTATAACATGGCACGTGGCTAGCCTCATGGTGTCACTTGGCTAAATGGCTGCATCTGGCAAAGGCCACTGATGGAACCCTGAGTCTCTGCCCAGGTCCATTCCACTAGCCAAATGGCAAGGTCTGCAGAAGTCCCGATAAGTGAAGCTTGGCCTAGAATTCCTGAAGGTAAGAGTGCTCTACCCAGTAGCTCATGGGGTGGATGTCGTGATCAGCTTCCCTACATCCTCATTCAGAAGCAAGGGAGTTATTTCTTCAGCTGCTAGCGTTATTACTGGCAGGCAGCCCCTGGTTCTTAGACCCCTTCAGGGATTACCCCAGCTGCGAAAAACCCACTTCGTCCAAGGTTACACCCCCTTCGCTGGGGAACTCACTTCCAACAACTGAATGATATGAGGGTATCAAGTTCTTGTCCTTCTGCCCCACTCAGGACAGCTCTGGACGGTCGTCCCATCTTTGGAATTCCTTGCAGGGTTGGCTGAGGCTTCCATGGAGAGAGAGAGCAAGAGAGCAAAGCGAGGACACGCTGAGCAGGGAGCCCAATGGGGCGCTCAATCCCAGGACCCTGGGATCATGACCTGAGCCGAAAGGAGATGCTTAACTGACTGAGCCACGCAGGCTTCCACTGAAACTACATCACAGTCTGACTTCCTCTGTGGCTCTTGCCCTCCTATCCAAGCTGTTGATCCCCAAGGCACTCCCTCATATTACTTCCTGCAGGCTAATCTCGTGAAAAACGTCTAGAACCGAGCACAGTGGGACCTCATTTGAGAATAGGGCTTTTCTGGAAGTAGGATTAGTAGGGAGGTCTCAATCTTTTTCCCCATGATCCTCACCAGTGACTTGTTGCAGGAAATGGGAAATATAGCAATAGCAGCCACAAATGTACTCAGATAGGTCTATGGACCGAAAGGGAGAAACTGAGAGCAGAAAGTTTGTAACAAAGCAAAGCTCACTTCTACATCGTAGGTCATAGTTTAAAAATCCCATTAATGTTCATGTGAAGTTTTATGCCAGGAGCCAGAGTTAATTTGCCATCTTAAAAATGTTTGCAAGGAACTAAAAAAAAAAAAAAAAAAAAAAAAAAAAACAACTAAGAAAGCTCCTATGACATGTTTTGAGTTATTAAGAAAGAACCTTGGAGTTAAAAATCCACATGACCTCCAAATTCCAATGAATCTTAAACAAGTCTTAATATTGAGATCTTCTATGTATTTTTAACATGCTCTGCTAACTGCATTAGCTTACCCGTAATCTTAGACAAAAGATCACTTTTAGTCTCACTGAAAGACTTCATAGATCCTCCACAAATCATTTACATAAAAGGTAGTTTTCCCAACCCTAATATTCCAGTTTAACTAAGAAATCTAATGCGGTTTTTTTTTTCACAGACAAAAACATAAAGTGCTTGTAAAAACAGCCAACATTCAAGAGTTGTAAAATTCCATGCCTGGATAGATATGTTATGGTTTGGAAAATTTTACTGCAAAAGTATGGTACTGTGATAATATATATTTGGTCTTTGTCCTTAATGTCTGGCCTATAAGACCTTTGGAATTTCCTGAGTGATATGGGTGAGAAGAGAGTCTTTTGTTATTTATAAAAGCCCCTTTTAAAGCATATCTGAGGTTATGCTAAGGAAGTGACTCTTGGTGGGCTCCTAGAGCTTCTGGAAGGGAGCTGGTTGCCAGAGGAACCAACCATGTCATTAGACACTTGGAACTTTGTGTCTCTGGACCTCTGGGGAGTGGAAAGAGTCCGCAGATTGATCTAGTCACCATTGGTCAACAATTTAGTCAATCGTGCCTATGTAATGAAGCCTCCATAAAAATCCCTACACAATGGAGTTCAGAGAGCTTCCGGTTTGGTGACCAAAGGCACATCCATGTACTGGGAGGCTGGCCCACCCGAAACTCCATGGGGACGGAAGCTCCAGTACTCGCAACCCTTCCGGACCTTGACTGATGTACCAGAAGGCCCGGGACTTACCACTGGCTTCTGAAGTGGGGGCGATTTTATGGGGTTGAGCCCTTAATTTGGGGTTCTATGCCACCTCTGGGTAATTAGTGTTAGAATTAAATTGAATTGTAGTACACTCAGTTGGTTTCTGGAGAGTTAAAGAATTGGTAGTTGTGTGAAAAAAGAAAAAATCCCCACATATCTGGTGTCAGAGGAAGCGTCATGAGTAAAAATTAGCTCATAGTAGGAGGTAATGTGATTTTTCAGTAATTGAATTATAGGGCAGTAAAGAAATAAAACCAAATACAAAAGCCTTAGCAAAAAGGGATAGTTGGGGCGCCTGGGTGGCTCAGTAGGTTAAGCCGCTGTCTTTGGCTCAGGTCATGATCTCAGGGTCCTGGGATCGAGTCCCCCATCAGGCTCTCTGCTCAGCAGGAAGCCTGTTTCTCTCTCTCTCTGCCTACTTGTGATCTCTCTCTGTCAAATAAATAAATAAATTCTTTTAAAAAAAGGGATATTTGGCTTAACTATGATAACTGCAAAGCCTTATTTTATAATATTCAAACACCAGAAATCACTTGAAAAAGATCCATTTCTGTCCCTACATACGTGTCATTAGAGGTAAGAGCACAGCCTGGGATGTTCACCAGGCCATGAGGTAACCACATGAATTCAGACAAGTGACTTCAATCATACTCACCTGGAGGGGCCAAGGGCGGGCCATGCTGAGATGGGCCACTTTGGCATGAACATTATTTTGAGTTAAAAGCAATCCAAACCCAGCTGATTCAGGAAAAGTTATTTACCTCCCCCTCAGCTGCTTGCCTTACCAGAGGCAGGGAACTATTAACAGAGACTCCATTTTACCTAAGAAACTTAGCTGCATCATAGGGCAACCTTGTTTTTCCAAACATCTCCTTTCACCTTGTTCCTAATGGTCTTTCTCCCATGTGTATGCTCAGACCATTACCCCTCTCTTTAGCTCACAGAAGCTTCATGCTGCCTTGCTGGCTTTGGAATTTGCAGGTCTGTGTGGATTCCCCATAAGTACATATACTATCAACTTTGATTTTCTGCTGTTAATCTGTCTCACGTCAATTTGATTCTTAATTCAGCTATTAGGACCATGAAGGGCAGAGGAAATTCTTCGTTCCCAACACATCTTTTTTTTTAAACATTTAATTTATTTATTTGACAGACAGAGATCACAAGTAGGCAGAGACACAGGCAGAGAAAGAGAGAGAGGAAGCAGGCTCCCTGCCGAGCAGAGAGCCCGATGCGGGGCTCGATCCCGGGACCCTGAGACCATGACCTGAGCTGAAGGCAGAGGCTTTAACCCACTGAGCCACCCAGGCGCACTCCAACACATCTTTCTATAATGTGGATATAAAGAGAGCCAATGTCATGGTGTCATGGTCAGCAATGAGTGAGACGATATGTATGCATCTCTTACCTGAGTGCCTGCACATAGTAAATGTGGAAATACGAATGAATATCATCACTACTGTCCCTACACTTTCATTCCACGAAAGGTATTGCCAGCTGTCGTTATCTTGAGCCTCCCACGAAGGGAGGCTCTCCAGACCCTCCATGGGAATCCCACTGTGAGAGTGGCAGATGACCTTGGAGGAGGAAGCACAAAGCTTCCTGCCCTTACAGCATCACTCAGCATGTTGGGAATTACTCACAGAAAAATCAGGCTCTGACTGCTCATCCCAGCACCCTCCTGTCAGGGAAGGTGCTCATCCAGTCACCTTCTCTGTCAAGCCCTCTCTGAACCTCCAGGACTGGATCCTGAACCCCAGCCTCAGAGAGCAGCTCTGCCAATCCCCAACAACTGCATCGCTTTCCTAGATCAACTATAGCTTTCCTGAGGGCACAGGTGTTAGACGATGGGTGCATCCCTGGTCTTTCAAAGACATTATCCAAATGCTTTTGATGTCCCTAAACTGTATAGAATAATGAGAAGATGAAAAAGCTTTTTGTCACCTGGGTATAGACACAGTACAATAGAAAAAGAGAGAGAAAGAGAGGGAGGGAGGGAGGAAGGGGAGGGTTGGCGGGGAGGGAGAGAGAGAAAGGGACAGAAAGAGAGAGAGAGAAGGAAGGAAGGAAGGGAAGGAAGAAGAAAGAGAAATTATGGCTTTAAAACAAATGATTTTTCTCAAAATGGGTTTTTTCTCAGAAGTCAAATATCATCTTTGGGTTACCAGACTATCATTTTGAAATCTGAAGATATGTGATGATCTAAGTCTGGAAAAATTGTGTCTAAAAAGCAAATTAGATATACAAAAAATCCCCTCCTAAAGAGTTTCTCTGCCACATAAGACACACGCGTGCACACACACACACACACACACACACGTGTGTGTGTGCATAGAAAGTCATATATATAGGAAGTCATTTTATATATTATCATATTCACTTTTCATGACCACATTAGGAGGTAGGAACTAATCGTTCCACATTATACGCTAAGAACTGAGGTTTCTAGGAAGCAATAAACTACACATGGTGAGGGTCCATGGTGAATTTCCTAAAAGCCCAGAACTCTGCCAGAGGCCTGTGACTCCAGACTTAGTCTGTATTTCTCTACAGAGAGAGAGGTTCTCACAAGATGGAAATTCAGATCCTTGACTGTCTCTACAACCTGCTCTGTCCTCTCCAGTGTGTAACTCACACAGTTACAAAATCAGCCTCTGATCAATACTGGCACACATACCAACCTTTCACTCCATACATTATTTGAGGAAAATGTTTACTTTCTCTAATGGTACAAACCAAAATGATGATTCACTTAGATGAGTCAGAAAATTCCCCCAAGAGAAAGTCAACTCTTTGAAGGAAGAACTCCATTTTGAAATACATTGAAAGAGACTCCATGCACAGATAGAAGGGTTTCCTTGGCCCCCAGAGGAGTTTTGCCTCCATGAACATTAATCCCTTGCAGTGAAACTGTGTTGATTTAAGGGAGAATCCCTTGTTGAGACAGTGAGGAGGATGCTGGGCAGATCTCAGTTAGAGGAACATTTGAGGCCTAGTAAAGAGATGATGCGGCAGGAGAAATCTGGAGTGAGATTCAGATAAAGGAAGAGACAAGTCTGGCAAAGGGGCAACTTGTGAGTTGTATGTGGAAGACACGCTAGAGACCATTGAGGAATTCAAATGTGATGAACTGTACTGAGATGAAAGGATTATCCCAGAAGCATCTGCTTATTTGAGACTATTATTTTCAGGAAGAAAGCTTTTCAAAGAAATTCACTGAAATGGTACTTTTGATTGACTTCCATATTCTTTTTTAAAAAGATTTATTTATTTTATATATTATATTATTTTTTAAAAGATTTTATTTACTTATTTGACAGAGAGATAAAGACAGCCCGAGAGCACAAGTGTCGGCGGGGGTAGGGAAATGGCAGAGGGAGAGGGAGAAGAAGGCTCCCTGCTGAACAGGGAGCACGAAGGAGGGCTCAGTCCCAGGACCCTGGGATCATGACCCGAGCTTAAGGCAGATGCTTAAGCAACAGAGGCACCCAGGAACCCCATTATATTTTATATTCTTGAAAAAAGATCATTGCAAAAGATAAGTCAAGAGCTAGAAGAAAGTAAGAAAAATAAGGATTGTGATAGGGAAGCTCAGTAATTACCCCCATTACCCCCATTGTCATCACGGCTAACACTTTTTGAATACTGCAAGGTACCGGGGAATCTTTCAAGATTTTACAAATTTAATTCATTTCTCTCTCTCAATGACTGTAGGAAGACGGTGTTGTTATTATTATCTTCATTTTTTTAGATTAAGAAGCAAAAAGGTACAGTTTAAGAAACTTGCCTCCAATCACACAACTAATAATGTAGTGAGTGGGAAATTTCAATCTAGCCTCTGGGTTCTAAGCCTATGATCTCAATCTCTATACTATTACAGATGGACTAGTAGTTTTGCCTTTCGACTGCCCCCCAAAATACACTAGATAACATATATATATGTGTGTGTGTGTGTGTGTGTGTGTGTGTGTATACACACATATATATATATTTTTTAAGGCTATGAGAAGCTTTGAGGCTTTGATATCATTCCCACATGTTGGCGCTGCTGGAAGATATCAGCAAACACTACTGGAACAAAGGCTATCTCTTTCATAGCTAGGAGAGATGCTCTTTAAGATATATTGTAATTCATGGCTTCTGTTAAATTTGTAAGCACTTACCTCTTTCTCCTTCCTGACATTCTTTTCAACTATCTCGCCTTTTCCATGTGCAACCCTATGTATTTATGCTCAGGAAATCTGTCACTGTACATATATTTTGTTTTTCTTTGATCTGTATTGTTTAGACTTCCTCAAATTAAGCAATTAACTTAGAAGTTTCCTAAAAGAACCCCAACACCATGCTTATGCATAACTTCAATTTTAAAATGTTGTTCAGGGATACTGTATCATATGATCCCTTCAAATTCCAGGGCAGAACACAGGGTGCTAGCTACCTTACGGTGACTTACAGTTGGTTTAAATGCTGACCATGGCAATGAAAAATACAGGGTGGTCTAAGCATAGTTTCAAAATGTTCCTCTTCAAAATTACTATCTGCTGAAAACCCTAAAGTTTCCTAAATGTATACACATCAGTTTGAATAGAATGTTATGAGCTTCAGAGAAGGATCCTAAGAATACTTCTATCACCAACTAATGAGATGAAGTATTATATACGAATTGTGATGACAATGTAAGCCTTCCCAACATGTGCTGAACCTCACTTTTATGAGAAGCTACAAGTTGAATAAGCCACAGAGTCTTAAAAACCATGATCACATATAGCATTTTTATTTTAGTGGGTTCTTGGAGAAAGGCATGAATGAAGAAAGAGGATCAGCTCTTCAAACGGAAGGATGTACATTCTTCTTTGGTGTCTACCCCCCAAAAAGAGCAGAACGGTGGCTGGAGTGAAGTGAAACATTGAAGAAGAAATACACACACATTTCCATGGGTGTGCAGGCACATGCGTGGGTGTGTGCACGCACACACACCCCCATATTTATTTGCTCCTGAGCAAACTTAATACCTTCCAATGGCTTCTCCTATCACTTAGCGTATAAGCCAATGTTCTCGTAATTGTCTACACACCCACTACCATTTAGTGTTGGATGCCTACTATCTGACCTTCCCGTGTTGTGTTGGAGCCTGTGCATTCTGGCTCAGGAGAACCAACTGTGCTCATCCCTCAGCTCTCCGTCCAGTGACAGTAAGTTGGTATGTACACCAAGCAAACCCCACCGATGCGAGTTTTTTGTTGAGATGTCACCTCTTCTCTGACTACTCTATTTGAAACAGGATCCCACTTTCTCACACCACTCCCAAAGCCCCCCCATTCGCCACAGCACACATGACCTTCTGGTTTTATATAATGATGTGGGGGTTAGGGTGCCAACCACCACACAATTGAAAATCTGCATATAACTTTTGACTCCAAAAACTTAACTACTAATGGCCTACTGTCTCCTGGAAGTAGATAATGTAAACAGTTGATGAACACATATTTTGTATGTCCTATGTATTATATACTATATTCTTACAATAAAATAAGCTAGGGAAAAGAAAATGTTATTAAGAAAATCGTAAGTGGGGGCTCCTGGGTGGCTCAGTGGGTTAAAGCCTCTGCCTTTGGCTCAGGTCACGATCTCAGGGTCCTGGGATTGAGCCCCACATTGGGTTCTCTGCTCAGCAAGGAGCCTGCTTCCCCCTCTCTCTCTGCCTGCCTCTCTGCCTACTTGTGATCTCTGTCAAATAAATAAAATCTTAACAAAAAAAAAAAAAAAAGGAAAGAAAATCTTAAGTGGGGGGAGTTTGGGTGGCTCAGTCAGTTAAGTGTCTGACTCTTTTTTTTTAAGATTTTATTAATTATTTATTTATTTGTCAAAGAGAGAGAGAGAGAGAGAGCCTACAAGCAGGCAGGGTGGTAGGCAGAGGTGGAGAGAGAAGCAGGCTCCCTGCCGAGCAAGGAGCCCAATGCGGGACTTGATCCCAGGACCCTGGGATCATGACCTGAGCCGAAGGCAGCGGCTTAACCAACTGAGCCACCAGGGTGTCCCTAAGTGTTCAACTCTTGATTTTGGCTCAGGTCATGACCTCAGAGTTGTGAGATCAAGCCCCATGCTGAATATATTTATCTTAAGCCTGCTTAAGATTTTCTACCCCCAAACCTTGTAAACTCTCTCTCTTAAAGAAAGAAAGAAAATTATAAGGAAAAGAAATACATTTGCAGTACTGCAGCACTGTAAAAAATCCACATATAAGTAGACCCACGTGGTTCAAGACTGTGTTATTCAAGGGTCAACTGTATATATATTTTTTCAAAAGTGGCTGAGTGGATGTTTTACTGCACATTTTTAATGTATATGAGGGATTTAACAGATCTGGCTAAAAAGTATGAACCCCTTGTAGAAATTATTAAATCTTGACATGGGAAAAGTAACAGATTTTAAGACCCAAAGCTTTTTGCATAATTCTGGTTAACTGAATTTTAACTCTAAAATACATTTGAAAATGAACTCATATACCTATTAGAGTTGAGAGGGTAAAACAGAACATTTAAAAAGTTTCAGAGAAAGCATTATGAATTTTTGGTGCATCTGAATTAACTTCATCTTAAGCGTCCATTTTTTAATTTCTCACATTACTATCTTCATTGTATCTGTTAGTGGGAGTGAAAAGCAATATAAAATCAAACATGGTTAATTCTAATTCTATCTTGGGTATAAAAATTGTTTTTTCTGTGTATTTTATTTGTTTGTTTATTGCCTGTCCTCTCCAACTAACATGTAAGTTACATGAGGACGAGGATTTTTCTGTGTTGTTTGCATCTGTATTTTTAAGTTTGTCATTTAACCTTGGGGACAAAGAAAGTAATCGTCAGCTGTGGAATTTTGGTGGGAGCTGGTGATGGGTGTATTGAGATGGGAGGCACTCCAGGTTTCTTGACATCGTACAAGGTAGGCATTTATTTTTTCTTTTTCTTTTCTTTTCCTTTCTTTTCTTTTCTTCCTTCCTTCCTCTTTTCTTTCTTCCTTTCCTCTCCTCTCCTTTCCTCCCTCCCTCCCTCTCTCCCTTTCTTTTCCCTTCCTTCCCGCCTTCCCTCCCTCCTTCCTTCCTTCCTTCCTTCCTTTCTTTCTTTCTTTCTTTCCTTCTTTCTTTCTTTCTTTCTCAGAGAGAGAGAGCACAAGCAGGGGAAGCAGCAGACAGAGGGAGAAGCAGACTCCCTGCCAAGCAAGGAAACCTACATAGGACTCAATCCCAGGACCTGAGGATCACAACCGGAGCCAAAGGCAGGCCCCAAACAACTGAGGCACCCAGGCGTCCCAGGCACTTATTTTTCTATAGGACTAATACAGTCCTTACTTTTGCCTTAAAAGCAACACCAGATCTAGGTCTGCTCAATTGTGCTCTAAAAGGGACAGGCTCACATAGGGGCAAAGACCCATTCTTTCAATAATGCATGCAAAAACATTTATCTAAAGCTTACTGTATGCTGGGTCCCAATCCAAGTGTCAGAGATACAGCAGTGGACAAAATAGAAAAAAAATTTCTGCCCATATGGAGCTTGCAACCTACCAGGAGAAAGCAGGTAAAAAAAAACATATACATGTATGATGTGATGTCAGGCATTCGTAAGTGCTGTGAGAGAACAATGAAGCAGGAAGGGGACAAATTCAGGATAGAGAATACAAGTTCGAGGGGTGGGGGGGTAGGAGGGGAGAGGCTACTCCTTAAAATAGAGTAATCAGGGAAGGCCTCCCTAAGGAGGAGGTGTCTGAGTTGAGACCAGAGAAAGAGCATCCCAAGTGGAGGAAATAGCACGTATGTTTGGGTTATCTTTAGCTGCAGAAAGACATAACCCCACAATTTCACGGCTTAAAACATTAATCTCATCTCATCTCTCACAGTTCTGTGGGTTGACCGGGCTCAGCTGGGCAGTGCTTGCTAGAGGTCACTCGTGGAGCAGCTGGGGCTGGAGTCATTTGAAGGTTGGACTATGCTAAATCCGAGACAGCTCTGCTCCCTAGTTTAGTGCCTTGGGAGGGATGGCCTGAAGGCTGGAATCAGCTGGGCCAGGTAACCAGTGGGCTTCTCTGTGTCCTCTCCGGCAGGGTGCTCTCAGGGTCTCTGGACTTACTCCACAGTGTCACTCAAGTTGCCAAGGGTGAGTTTTCCAGGAAAGAAGTGGAGCCTGAGAGCTTCTTAAGGCCTGACCCCCCAGGCTGGAAGGGCATCTCTTCAATCATGCTCTGCTGGTCAAAGCAATGATAGGGCCCTCCTAGATTCAAAGGGAAGCACAGAACCCGCTTCTGCCTCTCCATGGAAGGAACATCAGAGAATTTGTGGCCATCTTTAATCTGTCTCCATGTGCAAAAGTCCTGGGGTAGAAATGTACTGGACATACTAGAATCCTGAGTGGCGGGACTAAAGTGTTGCTTGACGAGGGTGGTAGGGGTAGATCATATAGGTGCTTGGAGGCTGTGATAAAACACTAGTTATTCCTTCTTTCCATTACTTTTTGTTGCCTTTCTTTTTTCTTTTTTGGTCCTATGGTTCTACAGTCAAGAAACCTTGGCTCCAGCCTGGATACGTAGACAAGAGGTCAACACTGATCTGGGAGAAATGCCTGGAACCAGGAAGGGAAAATACGAGGCCCCTAAAATAGCAGTGGCACAACCAGCCCGGCCTCAGAAAGAGCAGTAGCAGCTTAAAACAACCTGTTGACTTTAGAGAGACTCCATCCTTTTTAATCCAAAGGATCAACGTCATCAAGTATCATAAGAATATCACTTGACTGCCAGACTCTACGTAGGTCACCCTTAAATATAGAGTTTTCTCTTTCCTGCCTATGGTTGAAACTGTATAGAAAGCAATGCTTCTTAAAACTTTACTATGATTACACTTTGCAATGGAAAAATGAAATGAACCCGAGACATGTGTATGGTTGTCTACTCTCATATTTATTTCGTATGGCACAGAGTTCTAGCAGTTTCCCCAGAATGAGCACCTTTAATACACTTTAAGATGTTTGGATTAAAAATGAAATAGGATGACTCGATGTCTCCCAATAGCCCTTGATTTAACCAAAAGGACAGTTCATGTAAGTGGCCTCCATGAGCTCCTAATACCACTAGGATATCAGGTAGGTCCCAGGAGGTCAAAAGAGGATTAAACGAGGCATAAGACAGAAGAGGGCAGCAGGAGGGAGCAAGAACCTGATCACAAAGAAGAGGAGAGTTCAGTTCTTGGCACCCTTACCCTCTTCTTTGGACGTTGCCCACCCTTCTGTAGGATTTCTTCCCATGTCAGCACCTTGGCTATGACTCTGGAGTGAGATGGATCAGGGTTGTAGACCCCACACTCCATCACCTGCCACCTGGGGGACCTTGAGCAAATCACCCGGAGGCTTTGTGCTTCCATGACTTCATTTGTAAATAAGGGAGAATCATAACTATCAGGCTTCTCTGAGTTAACAGTGAGATCACGCATAGCAAATGCTTAGGGTGGTGCTTGGTACATTGAGAAATCTCAAAAGACGTTAGCTATTGTCATTATTAAATTCACTCTTTAACTGAATCGCCAGAGGCCACAAGGCCCATGTGTGTCTGGTTCAACGTGAGAGCCTAAACTGTCGGGGACTATGAATTACGATTTTTTCTTGGTTTGCACGTGACCAGACGCGGTCTGTGGCAGCGGCCCTTAATATTTGCCAACTTAAAAACAGAGGAAACAGTAAATGTCAGCAGTAAAAGGCGCCATGCCACTCTGCAGCGTCTCTGCTCCAAGTTTTACGAGGAGCCCTTGTGCTCAAAGCTGAAACGCGTAGATAAGTAAGTTCTCCCACCAAACTGCAGGATTATCTTCTCCAGAGCTCCGTGCTTTTGCGAATCTTCTCTAAATGTGTTTGAAGACAATAATCACTTCTAGGACTTGGGGCCAGTTCCATGGTTGCTCCATGGTTAGTCAGAGTTAGGGATCATCCGACAATTTTGCTGTAATAATGACGCTCTACAAAAAGACTTTACACGCTCCATGAAGTTACTCCCTTGAATTCATTCAGCGATGTCCCTCAAGGTTTTGAGAAGCGTTCAAAAAGTTTTCCGTGGCAGCATCTCGACCACTTTGACCTCACTGAGTTCTAATTTGCTTACTGATTCACACATGAAAACATCAGACACATGGCACCTCCCTGTGCACCTAAGAGGAATTTTTATTTTTATTTTTTAAAGATTTCATTGATTTATTTGAAAGCAAGTGAGAGAGAAAGAAACAGAACACAAGAGATGGGGAGGCAAAGGGAGAGAAAAGAGAGGGAGAAGGAGACTCCCCGCTGAGCAGGGAGCCCGATGCGGGACTCAATCCCAGGACCCTGGGATCATGACTTGAGCCGAAGGCAGATGCTTAACCGACTGACCCACCCAGGCATGCCCAGTAGAAGTTTTTCAATGTGATTCAAAGCTGGTTTGCCATGAGGAAGCAAAATGCATAGAGGGAATATCATTCTGTTTTACTTCCGAGTTTTTTGTGATGCCAGATATTTGAAGTGCATAAGGGAAGGTAACCTGTTGCATGATAAAGGATTGATGGTGTAGGATCCAGGCGTATGTTTGGTACAGGTTATTTTTTTTTTTAAATTGAAGATGTCTGAGAAATGGCGGCACACATACATGCACCCTGCTAACCTATGAGGTCTGTGCTGCCCAGTACGGTAGCCACGAGCTGTACGTGGCTAATGAGCATTTCGTATGTAGCGAGCCTGAGTTGAGTTGAGCTACAAGTACAAGATACACACCAGATGTCAGAGGCTCAGTACAAAGAATGTAAAACACCATATTTATCATGTTTTATACTGACTACATGCTGAGAGGACACTATTTTGAATATAGTGGGTTAAGTAAAATATATTATTAAAATTGATTTCAGCTCTTTCTTGTTACTTTTTGATATGGTTACTAGAAAATTTATTTTCTTAAATGTTTTTTAAAGATTTTATCTATTTATTTGTCAGAGAGAGAGAGAGAGCACAAGCGGGGGGGCAGCAGGCAGAGGGAGAAGCAGGCTCCCCACAGAGCAAGGAGCCCGATGCAGGACTGGATCCCAGGACCCTGGGATCATAACCTGAGCCGAAGGCAGACGCTTAACCAAACAACTGAGCCACCAAGGTGTTCCTAGTTACTAGAAAGTTTAAATGACGTATGTGGCACATCTATTTCTACTGTGCAGTGCTGTTTTAAGCTATTTTGGTGAGTATTCCCAGATTTCACATACATGTCAAAAAAAAAAAGACAAAAAAAAATAATGTATTTTGGTTCTCTGACCTTGGGTTATTTAGAGTTTAGTAAACTCTGACATGCCTACTATCTCCTGACAATTCTAGAAGAATACCAGCGTTGCCACTCGGTAACCTGAAGGGAAGGGCCTCGCTGGGTCTAACAATAACATTGTCACATATGGATATTGTTGCAGAGGAGAGATGAAGGAAACGTAGAAGGTAAACAGAACCAGGAAAGGAGATTTTATTTTCTCTCTTATATTATCTATTTTCTCTTGTTGGTCTGGGCATGTAAGTTTAGCTGTAGCCAAATGCTGATGGCCTAGCCTATTAATAATATGGGACACAAATAAAGAAGGGGAGGGAGACAAACCATCAGAGACTCTAAATCTCAGGAAACAAACTGAGGGCTGCTGGGGGGGTTTGGGGGGAGGGAGGGGGTGGCTGGGTTATGGACATTAAGGAGGATATGTGCTATGGTGAGTGCTGTGAAGTGTGTAAGCCTGATGATTCACAGACCTGTACCCCTGAAACAAATAATATATTATATGTTAATGTTAATGTTAATGTTAATAAAAATAAAAGAAAATAAAATATTAAAAATTAAAATAAATTTAAAAAAAGAGAGAAGCCTGGGTTTAAAAGGAAGAGTTACAGTTCGGTGTATAAGGAGCCTGTAAAAATATTTTCAGGATGAGTGTATTGGCCTGGTTCTCTTTAGGTAAGAATCTGTACAGCTTCGGGGCGCCTGGGTGGCTTCGTGGGTTAAGCCTCTGCCTTCAGCTCAGGTCATGATCCCAGGGTCCTGGGATCAAGCCCCACTTCAGGTTCTCTGCTCAGCAGGGAGCCTGTTTCCCCTTCTCCCTCTGCCTGCCTCTCTGCCTACTTGTGATCACTGTCTGTCGAATAAATAAATAAAAATCTTTAAAAAAAAAAAAAAGAAGACGCAGAAGCTTCATCCTCCCTGGTGCCCTTGCCATTCAAATTCTTACTTAGTATTATGAATCCACACAATCGTTAGAGAAATTTTTCAAAAACAAAGTCAATAGACTCTCGCCTTCCTATCAAAACATTCTTAGTAACTTCAGTTTATCAGAGCAGCCTCGTTGGCAAGGATAAGGTTAACCAGTATCTTCAGTTAGCCTCTTCTCTCTTTCAAAGCTCAAAGCACTAAGCAAGACAAATACCTTTCTTTTGCAAATGGGGACAGCAGGGCACAAAAGCATAAATACCATGGCCAAGGTGGCACAAAGGGTCAACAATGAAGTGTGTGTGTGTGTGTGTGTGTGTGTGTGTGTGTGTGTGTATCAGACACTGGGAAAACTCTGCAGCCCACTGATAACAGGATAAGAGTCTTTGACATTCTGCATTCAAACAGTTGCTTTGGGATCTAGACTGTCTAAACTCAAAGGGCTGAAGCTCAGTCACTAAGCCCAGCTGTTAGCAGTTTGGTCTTTGTTAACGGATATATAACCCAGGAGATCGCTGCTGGGCAGGTGTGAATTACAGAGTTGAACCTCTTCTCATGGCCCGTGAGCTCCCAAAAGGTAGAGTCTGAGTCTAATTACATTTTTTAAAATAAAAATAAGAGGAGCTCTTTATAAAAAAGTTCTGGCAGTATTAAAAAATTCAAAGAAGCAGGAAGCAAATTATCTCAAGTTACACCATCCAGGTTAAAAAACAGCTATAGCATTTCGTGCCTGACATTCCAGACCCCTTTATAAGCATCTACAAGATAGAAAGATGGATGGATGGGTGGCTGGGTGGGTAGGTGGATAGATGGATGGATGGATGGATGGATGAGTGGGTGGGTGGGTGGATGGATGGATAGATGGATGGATAAATGCACAATGGATGACTGACAGAGGGAGAAAGGAAACAAAAAAGAAAGGAAAGGAGGAGGGAAGGAATAGGGGAGGTAGGGAGGGAAAAGGGGGCAAAGAAAAGAAATGCAAGTATCTGAGAATCAAATCATACTATATTTGCTATTTTTAATGACCTAAATTTACTTGAATTTAATGGAAGAAACACACACTGAAGTGAACTGAAGGGAGTTTTAAATTTCAAATAAATGTTGCATGACCCCAAGAAATATTGGTTCCTGAAAGACCCCTGTAGCAAAAAAAGTGAAAAAAATCATAAAACCGTTAAGTAATCTGAGTCTGTGTTTTTTTAATTGGCTACAAGTCTAATCTTGGTATAGAATGCTTCTATGCTATGAAAGAAGATGTCACTAGTACTCAATTTGCTTACATTTCTTCTCTTCTCACCTTCCTCACACTCTGATTTTATAGATTACATTCTTTCTTTTTTTTTTTTTTACCCCATAAAGGTTGTTTTAAAAATATAGTCCGGGGACACCTGAGGGGCAAAGTCGGTTAAATGTCTGACTCCTGTTTTCAGCTCAGGTCATGATCTTGGGGTCATGAGACTGCCTCCCGCGTGGGGTTCTGTGTTCGGCACAGAGGCTGCTTAAGATTCTCTGCCTCTGCCCCTTCCCCACTCGTGTGCTCTCTCTTCCAAATAAGTAAGTAAAAATAAAAAATAAAAATAAAAATACATTCTGTAGTTGATTCTCTAGTACCAAACATGATTCTTCCTATTCTTTACATTTAACTCTTTATTTAAATGTGTTTACTGTTTAAAAACAGTTTCACCAAGGCTTCTCGATTCCTGAGTTCTTGGAGTCCCCATCTGATGACACTCTGGAGTGCTGTTATGACCAAATTTTACATTGGGTGCCATTGGGTAAAACAGGGGATGGGGATTAAAGAGGGCACTTGTCATGATGAGCACTGGGTGATGTACAGAAGTGTTGAATCACTCTGTTGTACACCTGAAGCTAATATAACACTGCCATGTTAACTAACCAGAATGAAAATAAAAACTTAAATAAATAAACAGGGTGCCACTGGCTTAGCGGACTGCGTGCAGATAGCCAGGAAGGAGATGTCACAGGATTAAGAGGCAGAGAAAGTAGGAATGCATTGGCCAGACTGTTGTCTGGATAATCTGAAAGGCACAGCAAGTGCTTACCAGACTTGGCACACTGAGGGAAATTGTTGAAGAGTTCGTGATCGCTGGCTTTCACGTGTAATACGTCTGCTTTCAGCAACAGTTGAGCTCTGGGTTTGAGCAGTCAGTATTAGAAACCTAAAAAGTTTCCCTTGCCATCAATTCTCAAATTTTATGATCAGAGGCTGCTATCTTTTCTGGTTTGATTGGGGCATGGAAATCTTTGTTTTGCTTTTTTGTTTGCTGTATTTTACTTTGACACTTTTTTCTTTTTTGGGTAGGGGGGGTTAATCTCCTTTTATACTGACGAGAGAACCTTTGATCTCACAAATCTGACACCGGCTAGAGCCCAAACTGTCTCAAATTCAGTTATGTAGCCTACCACCTTGTATGCTAGTGACCTATGTTAGATGCTTAATAAATGTCGGACTGTTTGAACAGAGTATAGATACCTTATTGAAAGTAACTGATTGGCAAAATATCCTCTATATTATGGAGTGTTCTTACAACAGAATATTCTATACCTGTTTAAAATGGGATCTATAAAGAACTTTTTTTTAAACAAAGTACTTTTAATGACATTGGAGAGTATCTATGAAATATTCATGCATGAAAAAGCAGACCTAAAAAACCTTTTTTAATTGTGAAAGTATAAAAATAGGAATCCAAGAATGTTAAATATAAACAAAATATGCTGTGTGTGCGCGCGCGCGTGTGTGTGTGTGTGTGTGTGTATGTGATCTTGAAGTACACACAATGGAACACCATTCATCCTACTTTCAAACGGGGTTGGACAAGGTATCATCAGGAAAGTGGGGAGGATACAGGGCTTGGGAAAGAGCCAGGATGATAACTGTAGTCAACTGCAGAACTTTTTTTTAAAGATTTTATGTATTTATTTGACAGAGACACAGTGTAAGGGAACACACGCAGGGGGAGTGGGAGAAGGAGAAGCAGGCTTCCCGCTGAGCAGAGAGCCTGATGCGGGGCTCGATCCCAGGACCCTGGGATCAAGACCTGAGCTGAAGACAGACGCTTAACAACTGAGCCACCCAGGCACCCCAACTGCAGAACATTTTAACAAAAAGGAAAATCTTCGGCTGGAGTTTTCCAAGACACAACCTTGTAAGTTTGGAAGGAAGGAGAGCAGTCAAGCCAAGTGCTGGGGCTCAGAAGGAAGTGATGCAAAGCCTCTCATCCAGGGGACAGCAAGGTGTCCATGTATTCTTGGCACCCCAAGACCTTGGATCGTGCTCTGACCGCATCACTTCCTGCCCTCTGCAATCAATCTCTCCATAGCCTTTATGTTCTCAACTGTGAAATGGGGCTAAAACTTCTAGCTCACAGCCAAGTAACTCACAAGTAAGATGTTATGTGGAAAAGCACTCGCTTGGTAGGATCCAGATGTCCGTGCCACAGGAGTGTCACTCTTGCTATCATTTGCTGGATGTTGCAAAGGGCAGGAGAAAGGCAAGGACTCCGTGAGCAGCAGACTCGGAATCCACGTATCGGCCTTTCCGGGGGCTGCTGCCGAGACGGTGGCACATTCCAGGCCCTCTTGTACTTCCGGACAATGCCCCGGTAACTGCAGGCTGCTAACGTTCTCTGACCAACTGTTACCTGGTTGCCCTTATTAGCCTCTGGTGAGGTGGGAGCCTGTCACTGCCTCTTCTTTTTTTAAAGATTTTATTTATGTGTGTGTGAGAGAGAGAGCGCACGAGCAGGGGGGAGGAGCGGAAGGAGAGGGAAAAGCAAACTTCACGCTGGGTAGGGAGCCCCAGTCGGGGTTCGATCGCAGGACCCTGAGATCAGGATATGAGCCAAAGGCAGACACTTACCCGACTGAGCCACCCAAGCGCCCCCTTTCACTGCATCTTCTTTGGACTACTTGGCTGAACCCCACGATGACATGTTATAGGACCTGTTAAATCTGGCACAAGACTGAAGCTGAAGGCCTATTTCCTTTAGTGAACGTCACCATTGTAACTGAATTCTATACATTCTCTGCGCTCTGCCTTCAGCATGATTTAAAACTGACTCTCTGCTGCCCGCAATTCTAGCGACTGTCAAGTTATCCAGATGTGTGTATGTGTGTGTTCGCACATAGAGGAGAGGCTTCCTAATTTTATCATAAATTAAGTTCCAAATGGAAAACTCAAAGGCCGAGAATAAATTCATCTCCTAGCTCAAAACATTGCTCCAAATCCAGCCGTTGAAGGCATAATTTTTGGCAAATTATTACACGCCCGAA
This sequence comes from Lontra canadensis, assembly GCF_010015895.1. NCBI lineage: Eukaryota > Metazoa > Chordata > Mammalia > Carnivora > Mustelidae > Lontra > Lontra canadensis. The sequence continues at coordinate 2,922,932 of NW_022631125.1, forward strand.
GGCTGCCTGTGTTTTCTAAAGAACACAAATGAGCACTCTGGTTTCCAGAATGATCCCTAGACAAATGGGTTTCTCTTCTGAACAGGAAATTACTATTCCCCACACTAAAAAAAAAAAAAAAAAAAACCTGTAATGATAAGAGATATTTGTTTCCAACAAATACAAAATGTCATGGAATGTGGGTGGGAGGGGAAGAAAAGGTTCACGAAGCTCATCTTGGCTAGGGCAGACTCCCGGAGCCAGTGAGCTCTGTGTGGCCCATGTGACATTCATGTGAAACTGGCAGCTGCTCCTGGGCCCAATGCAAGAGTCTGCCCAACCTGTTCCCAGGGACTTCTGTCATCACGAGAGAAGCAAGAGCAACCTGGACTTCGACGGAAATTTCCCTGGATTAACAGGACTGGAGGCAGAGGTGTGGGGAAGGGGATATTAAGAGCCTGAAGAAGACCGGACACCACTGATTTGCTCATTTCGGGGAGATGCTGAGGTCCTGCATGACAAATGCAATTGTAATTTGAATATTTTATGTCTTTATATCTGGGCTCTCATTCTGTTGCTGTTCCCTAATCCAGAGAGTGAGTTAAGCACCTGTGATCACTTTCTCAAAATTCACCAACAGCTCTTGTTGCAAGAGACCTAGTTTCCGCTCCCTTTTACGGGCTTTCGGTATACCTGATTTTCAGCTGATTTTGGAGTTCTCAACGAACGGAGGTGGTGAGCCAAATGGTACCTCCTTCAAGAGGTTGTGTGAGCAAAGGCAGCCAATATATTTGAGACAGGTCTCCTCATTCCTAGGTCTCTTCAAGCACTGACCACATCGAGACACACGAGGGATTTTAACAATGAGCTTGGCTTCTAACTGCCAGGAAGCCGACTAAGACCAGAGGAACTCTTTTTTTTTCCCCTTCAGTTTCTCCAGATAGCTTAAGTTGGTAAATGATTATCAGTGTGAAGTTTGGCTGAAGCAGTTTCATGTTTGACTAGACTCTAGTTACATACTTCAGACTCATAAAAGCTTCCGAAACAGAGAAATTCTATTTGCTGACAGTCTAAATTGTACCAAACTTCAAAAATGTTCTCCACTTTCTTCAAGAGAATAAAAAACAAATGAGAGAACACACACACACACACACACAGACACACACACATTAGATGGAAGAGAAAGAGGTGTAAATCAAAATATAGTGAAGTTCCTTAGAAGTTTTGACTTTCCATCTTTAATAATGAGACAGTCCATAAAAGAGAACACTGCTTCTAAGTCACTTTCAAGGTACCTAAACAGCCGCCTTCTGTACTCTACTAGCAGAAATTAGCATGATTATTTGCAAGACAAATGAAAAATTTCAGGACTGTGAAGCTCTAATGGAGGCATCACGGATTTCAGAAGTGAGGAAAACACCTTCTGAACTAATAAAGATTTGAGTTGAAGTGATCACTTTCCCCACCAACAATGAAACCCCAATGTAGCTTGGTATCGCATCTTTTATTCCGGAATGAGGCTTTGGAAAACCACATTGTAGCAACCTAAGACAGATCAAACCTAGCACTAAAAATGAATGTCACTCAGTAGTGATAACCATTTCTGACACACTACAGGCAAACAGCAAAGAGGCTCCGCATATCACAGCACACAGCAGGGATTTCTGGATGCTTGTTATGGGGCCGGCATGAACACACTCCATCTATCAGCCAACTGTTCCTTCTACAGCTGCCAGGGCACTGGTGATACTGGGAGTCATCATTTCTTAAGAAACACAGCCTTTGGGGCGCTCAGTAAGCGTCTGCCTTCGGCTCAGGTCATGATCCCAGGGTCCTGGGATCGAGCCCTGCAGTGGGGGGTCTGCTTCTCCCTCTGTGCTCTCTCTCTCTCTTCCAAATAGATAAATAAAATCTTAAAATTCTTAAAAAAAAATGCACGTTGGGCTCCTGTTGAAACAAGGTATGAATATATCGTAGATTTGCATGAACTACATTTTGTGCTTAGCAGTAGTTATTGAAATAGGCAATAGAGGACGCCTGAGTGGTTCAGTGAGTTAAGTCTCTGCCTTCAGCTCAGGTCATTATCCCAGGGTCCTGGGATAGAGCCCAGCATTGCGCTCTCTGCTCAGCAGGGAGCCTGCTTCCCCTCCTCTCTCTGCCTGCCTCACTGCCTATTTGTGATCTCTCTCTGTCAAATAAATACATACAATCTTAAAAAAAAAAAAAGAAAAGAAACAGGCAATACAGAGTAATGGCCAAATGCCTACAGGACTGCCTACCACGACAGAGGAAAAAACTTATGAACTGCATTCTTTGGCATGTAGAAGGAGACAGAAAGCCAGAGTTGTTATCGTTAATTTCAGAAACAGATGCAGCCATCCCAAATGCTTTTCACAGGTTAAAAACAAAGAAAATATGAGCAGAACACATACAGGCGGTGAAAGTGGAGGAGAAGTGTTTGGTTAGGGGAGGACTTCTTAGGCGTCGGGTCTTTATCGCTATTTATTATCTGGATCTGACCATGGGAGGTCAAATTAACCCCTCTGTCTAGACTGAAACAGGCATTTATTTCTTAGACTCATTAGTGTTTCAGTTGTCTTGGTAGTAGGAATTAATTACAAAGTAAGTCAGTATATCAAATATATATTCTTATATATGTATGTACCTGATATTTTTAAGTGCACTGATAGTTCTCATTTCCTCCAGTAGAGGTCAGAAAATAGCAACAGAGAAATAGGAAAATCTACGAACCCAGAGTATTTTCCAGTGATTTTTCTCTAGCTAGGGTTATGGAAGGGTCTTTAAATTGTTTTTCTTTAACCACATTTTCTAATTCTATTTTTCCTTTTGTAATCCTTAAAAAGCAATGACATTTATCTGATATTTTATAAGGAGCACTGTTGGTATAATGTATTTACCCGGTATCAAGTCAGAGACACTGTTTAATTATCTATATTTTTTTCTTAGCTGCACATAGATTATTTGAAATTGTCTAAGAAAGCGGCACAGGTAGCCAGTGTAACATCATTTCCGCAAGTGATGACTGCAAACAGTCGCTTTCACAAGGAAGTTAATGTCAGCTGTAAGATTACCAGAGGAACAAATCATCCTGGGCATAGCTTCTGACGGCCAAGAAACCTGGCACACACAAAGACAGAGACATGAATATAATCTCTAGTCATCTCCTTTGTCTGGAAAAACCTACAAGAGAGCCCAGTGTTCTGGATCATTCTCTGCAAGTCTTCCATATTAGGACAGGGAAGACAAAGAAATAGGTCAACGTGACCTACATTTAAAAGCAAGGAATCCAATGACGGATGTTTACTAAGCCTGTTGATTGATGTGCAAGACATTGCACTATCGCCAAGCAACACTTTCATTTCTAATTCGTTTGTCTCTTTTTCTGCTAGACACAGATGGAAGCAAGGTGGAAAGTCTTAGAAAGCAAAATCTGACGGTCAACCAAAACATTTATGTATAAATTAAGGAAATCTATTACCCTCATTGTATCAAATTAGATAAATATTTATTTCCTGTTTTATTAAATGACTCATAATGTACAGTTTTTATATGTCCTTCTGGATATTATCACTCACAAATAACATAAGGGTGTCAACATTGTTAACGTAAATCAAAACAGACTACTGCTACTTTCTTCTGTCTTCTAAAGGGATGATTTCAAAGGCGCCTGAGTGGTTCAGTTGGGTAAGTAACTGCCTCCGGCTCAGGTCATGACCCTGGAGTCCCGGGATCAGGTCCCCCATCAGGATCCCTGCTCAGTGGAGAGTCTGCTTCTCCCTCTGACCTTCCCCCTCTCATGCTCTCTCTCTGTCTCAAATAAATAAAAAATTTTTAAAAAGGGATGCTTTCTACCAGTGAGGAGTATGTCTTTGTACTGCTCACTTCCACTTGCAAAAAAGGCAAGAATGGAAGAGAGGAAAAGCTCAAGTTCAAAACCTCTGCCAGTTCTCTGTGGGACTCCAGGGTTGGACTCAGAGTAGGTGACTCTTTGCTTGTCAGAGAACAACAGTAACTTTTTGGACCAAGACAATGCTGCTCGGAAAACAAGGATCAGGGAGATATGAAGGGAGCCTGAAGACAGCAACATGGTGGGTGACTTGGATCCACGGAGAAGTGTGGCCAGTGAGAAATCCTCAGGGGGCTCATTGATCTCAATGCTTATTAGAGTAAGAATGTCCAGTATTCAGTTCTAAGCTATTTGTGTTTCTGCAATTAACCCCCCACCAACCCCTGTTGCTCAAAACTTCAGTCAAATCTATGGCTTGCAAATGCTTGGGATGGTCTGAAGATAAGATAAAGAGGTGAATGTGAACACAGGTTTGCATGGATCAAAGGGAAGACAAGGGTCACAGTCTATAAGATGTGAATGAATATAGGTGTCATGGAAGCAGGAACCATGAGCCACAAACGATCATGGGAATGGCAGACCCAGTAAACTCAAAGAAACTTTCGGGAGATCAATGGAGCTTCCCCACAAAAAATGGGATGTAGGGCTTGAGCCACTTTTATGTTACTCTCCAAAGAACAGTAACCTTAGATGATTTATAGGATACAATAACAAAATTTCAAAATACTGTTAGGCATATTACCAATACCTTCATAATATGAAGTCTAGGGCAGTATTTATAAAACTGTACACACGCTTTTGTGTCACGTAAAAGCGCCCAGCTATTCAAATAGAGGTATTTAATAAATCAATCACAAACATCTTTTTCTCTATTGGTTTTGTTCAACTTTTTGTCAAATGGGCAATACCACATCATCAATATCCTTCCCAAATAGGTTAGAATTCCCAATTAGCTCTCCTGTAAGGATAGTGAAAACATTCTGAGAATGGTTGAAATACACATATGAAATGCATACGTGACCTTCAGGAATGCAATAAATTCTCTGAGGGCAGGAGCTGGACTTCATATATGGAAAGACCAAGAAAGAAGTCTTCAAATACTCCAAAGGCTGGCCCAGGCTTACCTTTACATGGTGGATGAGACGCTCTACCTCATTCACTTTGTAGGTCTCCAATCCTAGCTCCTTGGCTAATCTTAAGATACGATTCTGAGTTGGCCCAACGTAAGATCCTCCAAGGTCCACGTACTTAACCTTTTGGTTCTGTTTTCCCACAGAAAAAAATAAATAAAAATATTTGTGAAAATGTTCTTCCTAAGATAAATATAAAGAGCTCTGAAATAAGCAAATTGGCATTTCACGGGTTATAGACACACCTTAAGGTGTATCCATGTAAAATGGGATTCTGTTTCCAATGGTACTTCCTTCATGTGACTTAGTTATTAAACCATTCTTTAAAGCAAATTGGACTGCACTTTAAATAGGCAACAGACCTCTGAACCCTATCACTTACAACATCTTTCACATCATGGTTTGGTTTTTGTAAGCTCTGAATTGTTGATGAATTTCTCTTTACTTGGTATTTCAGGCTAATTTTGAGATGCTTGATGCTAGAGAAAACCAAGAAAGGAAATGATCACTTCTATGTGGTTAATCCAGACATTTGAAAGATAGCATTAGGGAACGTTGGGCCATAATCTGAACCTTTGAAATTGTTCTTATATGTTCATGAGCAATTTTTCTATATGGTTACAAATAGGCTTCACTTCCAGTGACTAAGGACCGATCTTTGAAAAAGGGACTAGAAAAGCTCCTTATACCTGAAGGTGTCCAAGCATAACCAGATACCTATTAGTCAGGGGTCCGTCATTTTCTGCTATTTTTTGTTTGTCATCTAGCTCCCCTGTCCCCCAAAGATAACCAAAGTTTCGCATAGGTGGGAATCTTTATTTTATTCACTGATGTATTCTAAACACCTCTTTATTGGTACAATAATACATCAGGCAAGTGCCAAGCACCATTAGGTAAACAAAAAGACAGAAGAAAATGTTGGAAAGGGTAGCAAATTGAGAGAGAGCCTGTTTCAAAGTAATTTCTACTCTCTTAAGAGTCAAACAAAATTCAAGACTTTTAGAAAAGAAAAAAAAGTACTCAGCTTCAGCCTCCCATTTCTTCATCCCCATCCTTCATGTCTTACCCTGATGGTGTAAGTCCTGCCTCCCACCCGGTCCCGGGCTTCCAGAACAACCACATTCAGGCCAGAGTCATGTAGAAGCTTGGCCGCTGCCAGGCCTGGGGGAAAAATACAATAAGAAATCACAATCAGACACTGCACAGGGACTCCAGGTAAACCCCTCATGTTAATCCCAATGAGAAAGGTCCACGTTGGCTCACTCCCATGGCCTACTGCTACCTTCACCCTACACGTGCCTAGGGTTTCTCAGTAGAGGCCCAGATTCCAAGTCTGGGAAACCAGCTGCTATTTCTAGCAAGAACAAGAGGGATTTCATTTCTTTTTTTAAAATATTTTATTTATTTATTAGAGAGATGGAGAGAGACCACAAGTAGGCAGAGCAGCAGGCAGAGGGAGAGGGAGAAGCAGGCTACCCCACCGAGCAGGGAGCCCAATGTGGGGCTCGATCCCAGGAGCCAGCGATCATGACCTGAGCTGAAGGCGCCGCTCAACCGACTGAGCCACCCAGGGGCCCCAAGGGATTTCATTTCTGGTAAATGTCCCAAACCTTTAAAATATCTTTGGTTACTATATCAGCATATCTATCTTTAAGGACTAAGTTGCATGACTATGTGTCTGACAACACAAATGAAAACAAAAGGCCACACTTCAGAGAAATGTATAAGCCCCACTAGGCACCAGACCAAACGTAGCCAATTGACTTTATTCTCCAGTAAATCTGAAAAAAAAAAAAAAATCCCAGTAAGTCAGAGGGAGAGTAGGCCTTCAAAGCAATTGAGAGGACCTAGAATTAATTGTTAAATTCTGTGTCAACATGAACTTTTGGAAGTTGGTGTAAAGTTTCAAAACCAAGGACATGAAATTCAACCCCACCCTGTGTCCTAGTTCTCCATGTGACCCATCACCGAAGAATGAAATGACCCTGTGCATTCATTTATTTAATTATGAATGTAGTAAAAAATATTTAACGAATGCCTGAACATTCTCACCACCCTGAATGTAGTTTAAAAAAAAAAGTTTTATTGAGGAAAATTTACATATGGTAAACTTTACTCAATGAGTTCAATGAGTTTTGACAAGGTATAAAGCTTACTATAGAATCTGTATGTGTCGTTTTTGGTATAAAAGCATCCTAGGTGAAGTTTTTGATCTCAGAGATCTTAAAATCCTATATCTTCAAAACCACTCTTACAGAGTTCTATAAGATGGTTCTCAGACAGGAAATCTCTGGAACTCTCACCATGATAACCGAATTTCCTCCATTCTAATTACCTTCATCATTTGCCTGATGGGATCAAATAAAATCAAGGAATGCCAAGACCCTGGGCCTTACAGACAAATGAAACAGCTTCTAGCTTAGTCTTTAAAAAATAATAGTTCTGGGATTTTTAGACGCCCTCCCCCAAGTCCAAAAAAAAAAAAAGTAAAAGAAGAGAAAAAGAAAAGAGAGATTCCTATAAAAAGAGCTAATACTCATTCAGTGCTCACTACATTTGAGATGCTGTTCTGTTTTAATATACTAATTCAGTGAGGTCTCGCCACAACCCATTGAGAAAAAGTACTATTGATCCTGCCATTTTATGGTCAAGGAGAATGAAACACAGAAGCTCTCACAAGAGCCAGGCAGCCTCAGTCCAGGTTCAGAGTTCATAAACCACACATATTGCTTTCCACGGGGACTTGGAACCATCATCTTCATAGATCACATCTCTCATGTTCTGCTACAGGGGGAAATTACACTTCAGAAGATCATCTGCACTTTATTTGGTTCAGCGTCTTTTGAAAATACACTTGTATCTTGCACTTTGATAAGCACCCATCTAACAGAAAATAGGAGCCCACCGCAAAAGATATAGCGAAAAGCCCAGGCTTCGTTCACTGTTCTATCAGCGATCCTAACCGAGGAAACCCATTTTTTAAAAGAGCCGGATCTGACATTTCATTATTTGAGTTCATCTGTCTCTCCGAGCCCTGTCCTTGGAGGCCGGGCAGGGGGCTTTGAGCTGGTGGCCAGAGCCCCCGGCCATCCACACATGGTGTACACAGCATTGCACAACCGATCATTTGGAAAGATAAGGTTTGGATTTTTAACTCCAGTGCTAATTTTACCTCCACGAGGAAAAAAAAAAAAGAAAATTTTTACATTTATCTATTTTTTAAACATTTCTATTTAGATTCAAAATTGTAGACAATTCAATGCCATTTCTCTTATCAAGCATCAGTTCGACAAATGAAATATGAAATAACATGCAGCCGTAGTAACCGCTCTTATCGTGGAACTCAGACAGACCTGCTAAGCATGCTGAAGCTTAAACAAAGGGGGTTCAGAATGAAATACGACATCGCTCATGCACACTAGCATTTTGTAGTCCACAAAAGGCACCGTTTTTCGTCTGCGCAGTTACCCAACGGTATCTGATGCCAAACACGAACAGTTATTAAAACAAGCCAGGATCTTATTAAACCATTCAATAGAGACTTCTCCATGCCCAGGTGCCTTAAAAGATCATACACAGAAAATTATAAAAATAGCCTTAAATAGGGCAAAATGAGACCATGTGGTTGGACAGACCTTACAACTGGTCTAATGTTCACAGGGTGGGGGTGTGGGGAGCAGTGTTCAATGGCTTGTTGGACATCAAGGGGCAAAAACCGATTTGAAAGATAACTGGTCCATGTATGGGGGCTTAAGAAAGTCACTGCAGTTTTAGGAGGAAGGAGTTTCAGCGAACCTAAGAAACTGAGGACTTGGAGTCTGGTCAAGACATGACCCTGGGTGGCTCAGTGGGTCAAGCATCTGACTTTGGCTCAGGTCATGGGACCCCAGGGTCCTGGGATCAAGCCCCGCGTCGGGGGGGTGGGTGTCCCTGCTCAATGGGGAGTCTGCTTCTCCTTCTCCCTATGCCTCCCCCACCACTCGTGCTCTCTCTCTCTTTCTCTCTCTCAAAATAAATAAATAAAATCTTAAAAAAAAAAAAAGATTGAGAAGTAGCTCACCAGAGGTTCGTCACTGATGACTGGGGGAAGGATGATGGTTTAACCGATGGAAGAATAAGCAAATACTGGACTCCACAGAGCCGCCCCATCTTACAACAGGGTTAATTTCTCAAGAGTCCGTTCCTCTGCCCGTTATTGGGAACTTTTACTGCATTTTGTCACAGAACAAAAATAGGAAGGATGATACCTTCTCTGGGAAGTCTGGGAATTTTAAAATGCCATACTAGAGTGAAAAGAAAAAAAAAGAAAAAGAAAGAAACCAACCCCAAATCAGAAAGTAGCGGACATACGTTTGCCTGAAAAACACTAGGTAACGTGACTGGTACTGTTTAAACGCTTAGGCAATCATTTCCAGACACAAGTGAAAAAACAATTGCCGTTTCTAAAAAAGAAAACATTCACAGTAGTAATAGCCACCATCATAAAGCAAGGAGCACTTGTTTTGTTCTGGGAGAAGCACTTTACAAGCAAAGCTCCTCTGGTCTTCAACGCGCAGAGAGGTATTATTATCCTCATTTTAAAAAGAAAAAAAAAAAACAACGGAGGTTTAGAGACATTCACTGACTTGCCATCAATTACACACTCAGTAAACGGCAGGTCACAGCTTAATCCCAAACCTGAACTCTTCGCCACTACCCTTGGACCAAAGAGGAAAATTTAAAAATACGGCAACCCTATTACCCTGATTGATGCAAAGTATCTTAAAACATTCTGCTCTCCATCTAAACACAGGACCCTTCAAGTGCCAGTTGTTCTCTTCGATGGATAGTTAACTTCGGTAAGCAATTGAGGAATGAGCTTCTAATCACTTTGTACTTTTAAAAAGTTAATTAAACTGGAGCCGATCATGCAGGATCAATTAATATTTCACAACCAAATTATCTTGGCACATTCAGGGACAGCCCTCTGGCCCTGACAGGTCCCTGATAAGATCATTTCATTTGTTGACTCCAGATGGTACAGTGGCTATGGTATTTTGGCTCAAAGAGCCTTCCTTGGATGAATGACAAAGATCCCAGCACATGTGAGTAATGATCGGCTAATGCCTAATGCCATGAAATCATAAAAATATTGCATCTTTCTTCTCAGGCAGTTTATCTGGAAAAAGATGTCATCAAAGTGATGAGTATCTTGATAATTTGGAACCCACACGGGCAGAAGACATCCAGATTATTTTAAATATCCAAAAATCAGTGGTGTGTCGAATTATTAGCATTCAAAACTTCCAAGTTGTCATGTCATGGAAAACGACCCAAGAGTTAGATGAGACAGGAAGACTGTAAAGTACTGGAAACAAAAGGTTTTGTTTTGTTTTGTTTTGTTTTCAAGGCGTATTAGGACTGGTGGAGGGATTAGGACAGGGAGGGAAGAGAAAAATCATTATCACCACAGGTCTCGCCTCGTGCTTTGCTTTGTCGATTCTGGCTCATGTCCTTCCTATTGAAGCCTGAGATTTAACGAATTTTTTCAGAGTTTTAAAATGCAAAAGTTAATTGTTTTGACAACATTATGAAACATCAGTACTTCAATACCGCGTAAGGACTTTTTTTCTCAGTCTAAAGCTACCCACAACCCCAGAAAAGTATCATGTTAACCAAGGCTGACAAAGAAATTCACTGTACCTCAAAGCATCTCTAACCTTATAATCCTGGTAAAAGATATAAGCCTTCCCCCAGGAAGGATGAAAGCCAAAAATCTGCAAATAGCCCTCGACACCTCTGTCACTTCTGACAAAGCAATGGTTTTATGAGAAATTTCTAGAAACAACCAAGTGACCTTCTCATCAAAGAACTGGGATTCTTTGATGTCTCCAAAGAGAATGCCTTTTAGTTATTTAACACAAATACACACACACACACACACACACACACACACACAAAGGGCCTGAGTAAGATAAAAATATACCCTGTGTGAAATAAATTCATTAAAGGAAAGTGGTATTTGTAGATGGAATTCGATGGTTAATTGCTGAACTTTTCAACACAGAGTAGAGAGGCAGGTAAAAACGTCACAAAACAGCTAACATTTTGAGCACTGACCATATGGCAGCTTCTCTTTTGAATTGTTTTACATATAAGAATTTATCCTTGCAACAACACTGTGTAGATGTAAAAAGTAAAGCGCAGAGAGGCCAAGTCACATGTCCAAGGTCACACAGCTAAAAAGTGGCAGAGACGGTATTCAAATCCAGGCACTCTGACTCCAGATAACAAACATGCCCAGCAGCTTTCCTCATACTAAAGGGTGAAGCACTGGGAGCTTTGCAGTAAACCTCACGGACCATACAAGCAACAGGGTCACTGTCGGCACATTCTGTACCTTTGTGTAAACTACAAAACGATGCACACATACCCCTTAGCTAAATTTCAAAATGGTGCCCTTCCTTTCGGGGAAATGCAGCACACAACCATGCAAATGGCTTGGCTGGCAGAATGTGGGCTGGACCGCACCCTCTCTGTCACTGCCATCAGCCAGGCAACCTTGTGTAGGACACCTGCCTGAACGGATCATGCTGTGCCCTGAAACTCAAAAAACTTATTTCCTGGATGATAAGAATTTAATTATCCGTTCTTTGTCTCCTCAGTGCTAGGACACAGTTGGCGCTTAGGTGATTATGGAATGGATTCATTTAATATCCTTCAACAAAGATGACATTTAATTACTTTAGTCAATAAATAAATAAACGGCCATAATGGTGTCTATGTAAACATAGTATATTTGATTTAGTATAAGAAACTAAAATCTTTGCACACACCGAAACTGATTTCCTCTAGTCACCCCAGAAATGGTAAAGGGGGACATCTGGGTGGCACAGTCCGCTGAGTGTCTGACTCTTGGTTTTGGCTCAGGTGCTGATCTCAGGTTCATGGGATCAAGCCCCGGGTCGGGCTCTACTGGCAGCATGGAGCCTGCTTTTCTTTTTCTCTCCTCCTGCTTGCACACAACTCTGTCTCTCAAATCAATAAATAAGTCTTTAAAAAAAGAAATGGTAAAGGATACTTTTGACTTTTTCATTCTTTTTTTTAAAGATTTTATTTATTCATTTGACAGAGATCACAAGTAGGCAGAGAGGCAGGAAGAGAGAGAGGAAGGGAAGCAGCTCCCTGCTGAGCAGAGAGCCAGACTCGGGGCTCGATCCCAGGACCCTGAGATCATGACCTGAGCCGAATGCAGAGGCTTTAACCCACTGAGCCACCCAGGCGCCACCCCCCTTTGACTTTTTCAAAGGGAAAGAGTTGGAAAGAAAGAGCCTACTGATACTAACCACATTCTAGTTTATAGCATTGTAGTTTCCTGGATTCACACACATTCAGTCCTTAACATGACCCATGAGGCTGGCATTATTATTCCCATTCTTTAGATTAAGAACTGGAGGCTCAGAGAGAGTTGAGGGCTTGCTCGGCATTACACAACCAGCTACATCAGAGCCAGATCTCAAATCCAGTTCTGTTTCTAGGTCCTGTGTGTTTTTCATTAGTCGCATGACTTCCTGTAATACACAACGGCCGTGTTAAAAAAAAAATATTTCCAAAGCATGTCAAATTTTAAAATTAAAATATATCTTCATTCATTCTCTCGGAAAGAATACAGGGATAAAAATCACCTGCAGCCTGTCCATGCCCAAAGCCCTGAGCCCGTATTACAGGACGATCTGAAAGTTTCTGGAACACATGCAGTATCCTTGAGGTCAGCTCCCCTGAACTACTGCTTAAGTGCTTTGGCCAAATGGTTCTTTCTCCTTAAGTACGGACTGACTTCTCCTTCCGGAGAACACATCAACCCAACTCTTGGGAAAAGAGAGACAACATCACATAAACCAAACATTTCAATCACTGAGAAACAACATCCAGGCCCATACTATTCACATCTTGCTGCCAAATATGAGAAAGACAGATTCCAAGCCTTCTTGGAAGCTCTTTGCTCTGCTTTCCCCAAGACAAACAAAATATATAACAGAAAACCAAGTGACAATCTCTTCTCAAATGAAGGGGACCTTTACCGAAGCCTCAGGCCGTGGGATGATTAATGCTCTTGAAAAGAATAAAAAACATCAAGCGTTTGTGGGTTGCCATAGAAACCTTTCTCCATATGATACCAGAAGGAGATTGCTTCCAAGGCCTTTCAGAATATGTCTAAAGCCTAAAAACTGTTTCCTCATCATGACTTTATATGTAAATGATCACATTCTCCTAAAATGTCAACAATCAGAATAAATCTTATTTCATAAGCAAGCTTTTGTCTTTACTCTTTGTTGCTGGAAAGGAGTGGGACAGCTTTTGTATATTGTAATTGGGGTAGACAAACTTTGTTTTCACTTTACCTCAGTATGGAGGCCCATTTAAAAAAAAGCAAAGCCAGAAATTAAAGCTTTGTCTATCGCACTTTTTAAAATGAAGAATATAATACACAGACTTGTTATAGAAAACTAAACTTTTAAATCACCTGCCTTGAATCCTTTTGGAAATTCCATGGAATGTGTATAAATAAGGAGATCAAGAGTACACTTATCGTGATGAGCATTGCGTAATGTATACAAGTGTTGAATCACTATACTGTACAACTGAAACTAATAGAACACCATACATTAATTATACTGGAATTAAAATCAATCAATCAATAGTAACCACTCAATAATTATGGGTTCTTTAATAAGTAATGATCATTGAGATCCCAACAGTCATGATTATCAAGAACAGAATTCTCAGATGAAATTAAAGAAGAATTTCTAAGTAATCTCTCTGCCCAACATGGGGTTTGAACTCACAAACCTGAGATCAAGAGTCATGTGCTCTGCTGACTGAGCCAGCCAGATGCCCCAGAAATGTTTTAATACTATTTGTATCAGAAAATAGTAGCAGAAAACAAGGAGTTAAATGTACTAATCCTCAAAAATTTAGGAGATTAGTACTATGGAACCAATAGTTACCACTAGAAATCTTAGACTGATAAGAGCAATTTTCTTGAGATATATCTAATCAGTATGCTAGAAATTAAATACTAAAAAAAAAAAAACCCTGTTTTTTAAGTTTAGAGGGTAATCATAGAATACCATGATAATTTCCTTGAATGTAACTTGAGGAGGACATATCTCATTGCTGTGATAGTAGTCCTCCTATGGAATTTTAGAATCACAAACATTTTTTCAGGTGGAATATAAAATGGGAGAGCTATCATTCAGAACCCTTTGGCTCACCTACTCCCTAGAGCCTAGTCTCGGAAAGAACTAGGTGTTACAAATGCCGTGAAGAGGGTGAGAGGCTTCCTGTAGATTACCTTGATATATTTCATATACTATATGCTAGCTAACCGAACATAATAAAAAAATAAAATAAGATAAATTAAAAAAAAACTTTTTTCATGAAAAACGAGATGATGAATTTTAGGAATTCGAGAAGGAGAGGATAAAATGTGGGCATGACCAGGGAAAAGAAATCGGGATGAGATGTAAGAAGTAACTAGAAGAAATGAAGTTACAAAGGACTCTATCTATGACAAAGTCTGGTCCTCCCCTCTATCTTCTGGGAGCCTAGTGTGGAGCCTGGCCCAGAAGCTTTACTTTGTCTGCCCCTGAAACACTCCAGTGAACCAAAGATGAATGAAGTCAACTACAGAGGTCTGCAACGACCAGAGTGGAATGTTGCCAGGTTCAAGGACAAGCCTGAACACCACCATTCTGTAGAAAAAGCTCTAAGGCTAATAGGTCTCGGCCTGGCTGTATGACTGACCTTGGACAAGAGTCCTCACCTTCTGGGCCTCGTTTTCCTCATCTGTGATTAAATTTGGTCCTTCCCATTCTGTGATTAATCTAACTGAGACAAGACAATGATTTTAAATAAGCTGAGATTTCGTAACCCCAAAGCATTGTGCCCAAAGGCTCTCCTGTGGAAATCTGGGTGACATCAGCAGGTGTCAAGAGGTGATGAGATTAATCATATTACAACAAACAAACACATGGCTTTTTAGGGACACCTGGGTGGCTCAGTCAGTTAAGCGTCTATCTTGGGCTTAGGTCATGATCTCAGAGTCCTGGGATTGAGCCCCGCATCTAACTTCCTGCTCAGTGGGGAGTTTGCTTCTCTCTCTGCCCTCTGTCCCTCCACCTATTCGTGCTATCTCTAAAATACATAAATAAAATCTTAAAAAAAAAAACCCACATGTGACTTTTGTGCTCATGGGAAACAAGGAAATGCTAATTTAAACAAAGTTGATTAGTGCTTGCTTTGGCAGCACATATACTAAAACTGGAACGATACAGAGGAGGTTAGCATGGCCCCTGCACAGGGATGACACACAAAATCATAAACAAAGCTGGTTAAGGATAGGTGTGCTAAGGTAGTTTTGGGGAAAAGGTCCTGATACCTGTGACCTACTCAGAAATGCATCAAAAAATGAGACGGGACCGAGGAGTCAAGATGGCGAAGTAGCAGCTGAGACTACTCCAGGTTGCGGGAGATCAGCTAGATAGCTTATCTAAAGATTGCAAACACCTACAAATCCAACGGGAGATCGAAGAGAAGAACAGCAATTCTAGAAACAGAAAATCAACCACTTTCTGACAGGTAGGACTGGCGGAGAAGTGAATCCAAAGCCACGGGAAGATAGACCGCAGGGGGAGGGGCCGGCTCCCGGCAAGCGGCGGAGCAACGGAGCACAAAATCAGGACTTTTAAAAGTCTGTTCCGCTGAGGGACATCACTCCAGAGGCTTAACCGGGGTGAAGCCCACGCGGGGTCACCGTGGCCTCAGGTCCCGCAGAGTCACAGAAGGATCGGGGGTGTCTGAGTGTCGCAGAGCTTGCAGGTATTAGAACGGGGAAGCCGGCTACAGAGACAGAGCCGAGGAGTGAGCTCTAAGCTCGGGGTTACCTTGAACAGGTCGCAGGCTCGGTCAGCTCGGAGCGCGGCTGGAGGCCAGGGTGACGGGAGTAATTGGGCGCTGTTTTCTGAGGGCGCACTGAGGAGTGGGGCCCCGGGCTCTCGGCTGCTCCGGGCCGGAGACTGGGAGGCCGCCATCTTCATTCCCGTCCTCCGGAACTCTACGGAAAGCACTCAGGGAACAAAAGCTCCCGAAAGCAAACCCGAGCCGATTACTCAGCCCGGCCCCTGATAAGGGCGGTGCAACTCCTCCTGGGGCAAAGACACTTGAGAATCACTACAAAAGGCCCCTCCCTCAGAAGATCAACAAGAAACCCAGCCAGAACCAAGTTCACCTACCAAGGAGTGCAGTTTCAATACCAAGGAGAGCAGCGGAATTCCAGAGGAGGAGAAAGCAAAGCACGGAATTCATGGCTTTCTCCCCATGATTGTTTAGCCATGCAGTTAATTTAATTTTTTTTTCTTTTTCAATTTTTTTTTCTCTTTTTCTGCTAAATTTTTTTAACTTTTACCCTTTTCTTTTTTAACGTTTTTAAACTAGTTTATCTAATATATATATATATTTTTTCCTTTTTATATTTTTTCATTATTGGTTTTCTTTTTTTATTTGTTTCTTTTTTCTTTTTTTTTTTCTTCTTTCTGAACCTCTTTTTATCCCCTTTTCCCCCTCCCTCACGATTTGGGATCTCTTCTGATTTGGCTAAAGCATATTTTCCTGGGGTTGTTGCCACCCTTTTAGTAATATACTTGTTCCTTCATATACTCTCATCTGGACAAAATGACAAGGCGGAAAAATTCACCACAAAAAAAAGAACAAGAGGCAGTACCAAAGGCTAGGGACCTAATCAATACAGACATTGGTAATATGTCAGATCTAGAGTTCAGAATGACGATTCCCAAGGTTCTAGCCGGGCTCGAAAAAGGCATGGAAGATATTAGAGAAACCCTCTCGGGAGAGATAAAAGCCCTTTCTGGAGAAATAAAAGAACTAAAATCTAATCAAGTTGAAATAAAAAAAGCTATTAATGAGGTGCAATCAAAAATGGAGGCTCTCACTGCTAGGATAAATGAGGCAGAAGAAAGAATTAGCGATATAGAAGACCAAATGACAGAGAATAAAGAAGCTGACCAAAAGAGGGACAAACAACTACTGGACCACGAGGGCAGAATTCGAGAGATAAGTGACACCATAAGACGAAACAACATTAGAATAATTGGGATTCCAGAAGAAGAAGAAAAAGAGAGGGGAGCAGAAGGTATATTGGAGAGAATTATTGGAGAGAATTTCCCCAATATGGCAAGGGGAACAAGCATCAAAATCCAGGAGGTTCAGAGAACCCCCCTCAAAATCAATAACAATAGGTCCATACCCCGTCACCTAATAGTAAAATTTATAAGTCTTAGTGACAAAGAGAAAATCCTGAAAGCAGCCCGGGAAAAGAAGTCTGTAACATACAATGGTAAAAATATTAGATTGGCAGCAGACTTATCCACAGAGACCTGGCAGGCCAGAAAGAGCTGGCATGATATATTCAGAGCACTAAACGAGAAAAGCATGCAGCCAAGAATACTATATCCAGCTAGGCTATCATTGAAAATAGAAGGAGAGATTAAAAGCTTCCAGGACAAACAAAAACTGAAAGAATTTGCAAACACCAAACCAGCTCTACAGGAAATACTGAAAGGGGTCCTCTAAGCAAAGAGAGAGCCTAAAAGTGGTAGATCAGAAAGGAACAGAAACAATATATAATAACAGTCACCTTACAGGCAATACAATGGCACTAAATTCCTATCTCTCAATAGTTACCCTGAATGTTAATGGGCTAAATGCCCCAATCAAAAGACACAGGGTATCAGAATGGATAAAAAAACAAAACCCATCTATATGTTGCCTACAAGAAACTCATTTTAAACCCGAAGACACCTTCAGATTTAAAGTGAGGGGGTGGAAAAGAATTTACCATGCTAATGGACATCGGAAGAAAGCAGGAGTGGCAATCCTTATATCAGATCAATTAGATTTTAAGCCAAAGACTATAATAAGAGATGAGGAAGGACACTATATCATACTCAAAGGATCTGTCCAACAAGAAGATCTAACAATTTTAAATATCTATGCCCCTAACGTGGGAGCAGCCAACTATATAAACCAATTAATAACAAAATCAAAGAAACACATCAACAATAATACAATAATAGTAGGGGACTTTAACACTCCCCTCACTGAAATGGACAGATCATCCAAGCAAAAGATCAACAAGGAAATAAAGGCCTTAAATGACACACTGGACCAGATGGACATCACAGATATATTCAGAACATTTCATCCCAAAGCAACAGAATACACATTCTTCTCTAATGCACATGGAACATTCTCCAGAATAGATCACATCCTCGGACCTAAATCAGGTCTCAACCGGTATCAAAAGATTGGGATCATTCCCTGCATATTTTCAGACCACAATGCTCTGAAGCTAGAACTCAATCACAAGACGAAATTTGGAAAGAACCCAAATACATGGAGACTAAACAGCATCCTTCTAAAGAATGAATGGGTCAACCGGGAAATTAAAGAAGAATTGAAAAAATTCATGGAAACAAATGATAATAAAAACACAACAGTTCAAATCTGTGGGACACAACAAAGGCAGTCCTGAGAGGAAAATATATAGTGGTACAAGCCTTTATCAAGGAACAAGAAAGGTCTCCGGTACACAACCTAACCCTACACCTAAAGGAGCTGGAGAAAGAACAAGAAAGAAAGCCTAAACCCAGCAGGAGAAGAGAAATCATAAAGATCAGAGCAGAAATCAATGAAATAGAAACCAAAAAAAGCAATAGAACAAATCAACAAAACTAGGAGCTGGTTCTTTGAAAGAATTAATAAGATTGATAAACCCCTGGCCAGACTTATCAAAAAGAAAAGAGAAAGGACCCAAATAAATAAAATCATGAATGAAAGAGGAGAGATCACAACTAACACCAAAGAAATACAGACAATTATAAGAACATATTATGAGCAACTCTATGCCAACAAATTTGACAATCTGGAAGAAATGGATGCATTCCTAGAGACATATAAACTACCACAACTGAACCAGGAAGAAATAGAAAGCCTGAACAGACCCATAACCAGTAAGGAGATTGAAACAATCATCAAAAATCTCCAAACAAACAAAAGCCCAGGGCCAGACGGCTTCCCGGGGGAATTCTACCAAACACTTAAAGAAGAACTAATTCCTATTCTCCTGAAACTGTTCCAAAAAATAGAAATGGAAAGAAAACTTCCAAACTCATTTTATGAGTCCAGCATCACCTTGATCCCAAAACCAGACAAGGATCCCATCAAAAAAGAGAACTACAGACCAATATCCTTGATGAACACAGATGTGAAAATTCTCACCAAAATACTAGCCAATAGGATTCAACAGTACATTAAAAGGATTATTCACCACGACCAAGTGGGATTTATTCCAGGGCTGCAAGGTTGGTTCAACATCCGCAAATCAATCAATGTGATACAACACATTAATAAAAGAAAGAACAAGAACCATATGATACTCTCCATAGATGCTGAAAAAGCATTTGACAAAGTACAGCATCCCTTCCTGATCAAAACTCTTCAAAATGTAGGGATAGAGGGCACATACCTCAATATTATCAAAGCCATCTATGAAAAACCCATCGCAAATATCATTCTCAATGGAGAAAAACTGAAAGCTTTTCCGCTAAGGTCAGGAACACGGCAGGGATGTCCGTTATCACCACTGCTATTCAACATAGTACTAGAAGTCCTAGCCTCAGCAATCAGACAACAAAAGGAAATTAAAGGCATCCAAATCGGCAAAGAAGAAGTCAAACTATCACTCTCCGCAGATGATATGATACTATATGTGGAAAACCCAAAAGACTCCACTCCAAAACTGCTAGAACTTGTACAGGAATTCAGTAAAGTGTCAGGATATAAAATCAATGCACAGAAATCAGTTGCATTTCTCTACACCAACAACAAGACAGAAGAAAGAGAAATTAAGGAGTCAATCCCATTTACAATTGCACCCAAAACTATAAGATACCTAGGAATAAACCTAACCAAAGAGACTAAGAATCTATACACAGAAAACTATAAAGTACTCATGAAAGAAATTGAGGAAGACACAAAGAAATGGAAAAATGTTCCATGCTCCTGGATTGGAAGAATAAATATTGTGAAAATGTCTATGCTACCTAAAGCAATCTACACATATAATGCAATTCCTATCAAAGTACCATCCATTTTTTTTAAAGAAATGGAACAAATAATCCTAAAATTTATATGGAACCAGAAAAGACCGCGAATAGCCAAAGGAATATTGAAAAAGAAAGCCAAAGTTGGTGGCATCACAATTCCAGACTTCAAGCTCTATTACAAAGCTGTCATCATCAAGACAGCATGGTACTGGCACAAAAACAGACACATAGATCAATGGAACAGAATAGAGAGCCCAGAAATAGACCCTCAACTCTATGGTCAACTAATCTTCGACAAAGCAGGAAAGAATGTCCAATGGAAAAAAGACAGCCTCTTCAATAAATGGTGTTGGGAAAATTGGACAGCCACATGCAGAAAAATGAAATTGGATCATTTCCTTACACCACACACGAAAATAGACTCAAAATGGATGAGGACCTCAATGTGAGAAAGGAATCCATCAAAATCCTTGAGGAGAACACAGGCAGCAACTTCTTCGACTTCAGCCACAGCAAGTTCTTCCTAGGAATATCACCAAAGGCAAGGGAAGCAAGGGCAAAAATGAACTATTGGGATTTTATCAAGATCAAAAGCTTTTGCACAGCAAAGGAAACAGTTAACAAAACCAAAAGACAACTGACAGAATGGGAGAAGATATTTGCAAATGACATATCAGATAAAGGGCTAGTGTCCAGAATCTATAAAGAACTTAGCAAACTCAACACCCAAAGAACAAATAATCCAATCAAGAAATGGGCAGAAGACATGAACAGACATTTCTGCAAAGAAGACATCCAGATGGCCAACAGACACATGAAAAAGTGCTCCACATCACTCGGCATCAGGGAAATACAAATCAAAACCACAATGAGATACCACCTCACACCAGTCAGAATGGCTAAAATTAACAAGTCAGGAAATGATAGATGCTGGTGAGGATGCGGAGAAAGGGGAACCCTCCTACACTGTTGGTGGGAATGCAAGCTGGTGCAACCACTCTGGAAAACAGCATGGAGGTTCCTCAAAATGTTGAAAATAGAACTACCCTATGACCCAGCAATTGCACTGCTGGGTATTTACCCTAAGGATACAAACGTAGTGATCCGAAGGGGCACATGCATCCGAATGTTTATAGCAGCAATGTCTACAATAGCCCAACTATGGAAAGAACTAGATGTCCATCAACAGACGAATGGATAAAGAAGATGTGGTATATATACACAATGGAATACTATGCAGCCATCAAAAGAAATGAAATCTTGCCATTTGCAACGACGTGGATGGAACTAGAGGGTATCATGCTTCGAGAAATAAGTCAATCGGAGAAAGACAACTATCATATGATCTCCCTGATATGAGGGAGAGGAGATGCAACATGGGAGGTTAAGGGGGTAGGAGAAGAGTAAATGAAACAAGATGGGATTGGGAGGGAGACAAACCATAAGTGACTCTTAATCTCACAAAACTGAGGGTTGCTGGGGGGAGGGGGCTTGGGGGAGGTAGGGTTATGGACATTGGGGAGGGTATGTGCTATGGTGAGTGCTGTGAAGTGTGTAAACCTGGCGATTCACAGACCTGTACCCCTGGGGAAAAAATATATTATATGTTTATAAAAAATAAAATTAAAAAATAATAATAATAATAAAAAAATGAGACAGATTGATAGAGAGAGAGAGAGAGATGGATAAATGGTTACAATGGAAAAAAGTAAAAATAGAAAAATTTTAACTATAGAATCCAGTTGGTTGGTATGTGAGTGTTGACTGTATAATTCTCTGAAAATTTTCATAATAAGAAAATTCTGGAAAAAAAAGTTAAGCCAAGCGGTCAGGAGGTACAAACTTCCAGTTATAAAATAAATAAGTTCCAGGGATGTAACATACAACATGGCAACTATAGTTAATAATACAGGACTGATATTGAAACTTCCTAAGAGAGTAGATCTTAAAAGTTCTCATCACAAGAGAAAAGCTTTTCTAACTACATGTGGTGGCTGTTAACTAGACTTGTGATGCATTTTGTAATATATACAAATATTGAATCATTGGGTTGTACACCTGAAACGAATATGTGTTAATTACATCTCAATGTTTTAAAAAACATTGTCCAATAAAATCAAAATTATGAAGTTGGTTATTTGAAATTGGAAATGTGTGGATTTTCCTAGATTATATATATTTTTAATTGCAAAATACTTAAGGTTTACCCAGCTTAAAGATGGATGAAACACTGTTCAAGTACAAATGTTTGCTGACCTTTCCTGTATCAACAGTGGTTTTCAGTAATAAGCAATGACGGTTGTTAGCAATGTGCTATGAAGCTGCTGTAAAATAAAATAAAAATAAACACACACACACACACACAAAGTTAAACCAGTTTCTGTTAACCTGAACTTGTCAGAGACTTTAATTAATGTACTGCATGTCTCCATCAGGAGATACTATTTCCGTCAATTCTTCATCTCTATAACTTATTGGGGGACTGTGGATGGAAGTGATTTTCTAGAAGGGCAGAAACGTCTCCTTACATATTTTGGGAGACACTACCTAAAGCCACTAGTCTACTTGGTCAGTGTGGCTACAATTGGTGTTAGCTCTGTCAGAAAATCCTCCTCTCAAAAACAACAAAATAAATAAATAAATAAATAAACCTCCTCCCCTCTTCCCTCAAAAAATCAAATATTCTCAACTACACCATTGTCCTTGGGCTGCATGTTTTCAAGGAGCTGATGTCTAAGTAGGACTTGCTTCTAGAAACGTTAGCAAAGTTTAGCAGGAGAGACACCACGGTGGGGTGGGAAGATGGTGACTACAATGTATTTGGAAAAGGGAGCTTCTGGGGGAGGGTGGATATGTACTTGGTTCAACCAAGTTATAGAAAAGTGGAAAATGGTGGAATAGAGAAGGAAAAAGACAGTATCGTACCAAGATAGGAAATAGAAGTTTCCCTCCTCCTTCTTCTCTTAGGACATGCAGTGCAGAAGGATCACCCAGGTGGATGCAGGCCAAAGAGAGAAGGGAAATCCAGGAATCTGGAAGGCCTGGGGGCAGGGCCGCAGCTAGAGTCTTGGAGAAGAGGGGAGAGTGGGCTGCCACCTCTCAGGTCTTGTAAGTTAGACGAAGGACAATGAGATGAGGGAATCTGGGGGCAGTGTGGTGTTAGGGGTTGAACTGTGCCCTCTCGAAATCCATATGTTGAAGTCCTAACACCCAGAATCTCTCAGAATGGGAACTCACTTGGAGATGGGGTTGTTACGGAGATCGTTGAGTTACAATGAGGTCATTCGGGTAAGACCTAATCCAGTATGACTGGCGTCCTTATAGAAAGCGAAAATTGGTGACAGGCAAGCACATACAGCGAAGACCATGAGAGGATGAAGCTAGAGGTCAAGGTGAAACTTCTGAAGGTCAGCAGACTGTCACAGATCACAACAAACAATCAGAAGCCAGGAGAAAGACACGGAGCAAATTATCCCTCCTAGGGCTCAGAAGGAACAACCCTGCTGACACTTTTCGATTTTTGAGTTTTCACTTGTAGGCAATACCCTTCTGTTGTCTTAAGCCACCCAGTGTGTGGTTCTTTGTTACAGCAGCGTTAGCAAACTAATACACACAGGAAATTTTCTTTTCCATATTAGGGTAACATCACTGCTCATTGAACTCACTTTGGGATACCATGGTGATAAAAGCTCTAGATGGCCAGGCCAGGCTGGCATTTCTTACATGCTGAGGAGCCCTGGGGTTTTGGTAGGGGTTAGGTGGAGAGGGAGGGAAGCTGGCCAGCCGTGCTATTTCAGGACCTGGGAAATGGGGCACCAGCCAAAACGGGGGTTACATGAGCAGCTGGGTGAGTCTCCTGGTAACAGAGCTTAAGGATCTGAGTTTCAGCCTTTAAGCTGTAAGCAGCAAAATAAAAAAACAGGCCTTGCTGCATTCAACACAGAGCAGTAAATAATAATCCGGGTGTGTCAATCACCTAGAACCGAGGCGAGGAATGGAACTTTCTGAGATAGGAGTTAAGAAATTCGCTTTGCCAAGGTTAAACAATTTCTGCACTTCATACAAATTCCGTAGTATTTTTAGAATGCCAAATGTTAAATCTGTCATTAAACTCTACTCAAAAATTAAATGATGGTGGATGCCATTTATGAAACGAATGAACTTCCTGAGAAAAATTCTGCCTTCAGAATCTCATTGCTTTTCTCGGGGCCAAGGAAGAGCCGTGGCACACGGCTCAGATACGAGAAGTTTTGCCTGCCAGATCACGTGCTCCTGGTCTCTGGGCCCTCAGACCAGGAGGGATGGAAACATGGCGGCAAGCCAAGAGTGTGAACTTAACCAGAAATGGGCCATTCAGAAATGAGTGTGGGGGGAAAATGTGTCCTTTTAGGTCTTTACAACCCCTTTCAAACAGAAGTCAGAGGGGTGGAGAAAGCAGTTCTAGCATTAAAACATTGACCTCAATGTCACAGGCCAAGTAAGTTCTGGGTTGTTGGTTTGTTTGTTTTAGATTTCATTTATTTATTCGACAGTGAGCACAAGCCAGGGGAGTGGCAGGCAGAGGGAGAAGCAGGCTCCCCGCTGAGCAGGGAGCCGGACATGGGGCTTGATCCCAGGACCCTGAGATCATGAACTGAGTGGAAGACAGATGCTTAACTGACTGAGCCACCAGGGGCCTGTTCTTGGTTTTGTTTTGTTTTGTTTTAACTTCAACCTGGAAGACTCATGTTAAGACTGTAAGTCGCATCCCGAGAGTGTGTAAACCTAGACCCACACCGGAGCGCGCAGATGTGTGCTCGGCATCCGGCATATTCGCACATGAGCGTGCGTACTGGAACTGCACAGCACACATGACCAGGAGCGCTAGGCTGGGGTTCCAGGCTGACACAGAGCTAAGAGGTGCACAAGCTGCCCGTCACTGGGAATTGCATGTCACTCTTCTTGCCAAAATAGGGAGACAGCACGCAGCTACTGTCCTCATTCTTTGTTTTGTTTTTTAATTGACTCAACTCAAACAGACCTTGTATCTAGAATTCCAAACCGGTAAGCTAGGAGTAATAAAGAAAAAGGAAAAGGTATGGCTCTCCTGGCATACACCATTAAGGTCGGTGTCCTGTGGGGAGTGTGAGCTGATCCGTGCCGGTGGGAAGGAATAAGGGCAAAGGGCAAAGGCGTGTTTTCTTAGAAGTTGTTTTCACGTGTTAGCCTTGAAGCTAACCCTTCCTGCTTTATCACCCCCAGCCCAAGGTCGGCTTCTCTGGCAGCAGCCTACAACTGAGGAGACAAAATACATCTTCCATCATCACCAGGAAGAGTCGGTAATCCCATCTAGGGTTCAGGAACTGCCCTCCAAAAAAAAAAAAAAAAAAAGGAAGAAGAGAGGAAAGAGGAGGAGAGGGCAAAACAGGGGAGAGGAGGGGACAAAAAGAAAAAGGAGAGGAAAGAAAAACCCCTACAGGATATTTTTAAATATCCTTTAAATCCTTTAAAATATTCAAGTATTTTAATTTTGATAAAAGACCCTGTTGAAATCCTAGTGTTTCAAAAATTCAATGATAGCAGCTTTTCCATCAAGCTTTTATGTCCTTTCACTTTACTTTCTCTTATTTGTCTCATTTTACTAAAATTTTAATTATGTGCAGGGTTTTTTCCTTTAAAATAGAAAGCAGTGGATCCAGAGCCTTTCCCCTACCACCAGCATCCCCCCATCAGAAAGTTCCTGCCAGCATCTTAAAACAGGCTGCCCATTCTGTGACTATCTCAACATAAAACTGAACTCCAGGCAAAGCTGACAGCCCAAAAGCACTTTCCCAAAACGTGTCCTGTATCACTCTGGCCTCTGCCTTCCTGAATAAGAAAAAGTACTTGCTGATGTGGCTACAGAGAATTTTCTTTCACATTCCCAGATGCTCTGGTAAACTGCTTCTACCTCACACCTCCCAAGTGCTAGCCCCTGGAAGTTACATCGCCTGGGCTTCTCAGTTATGGATACTGAGGTTCTGGCAAGATCTTGCCTTTCCTTTTCATTCCAAGTCAAGGATTGAAAATATAAAAGCAGTGGGGGAGGAGGGCAGAGTAGGCAAAGTGTGAGTGGGAAGATGTAACATAGGAGACAGGGCCAAGGGTTGTGGAGAGATAAAGACTGTGTGTGTTGAACCAAAGTACTTAAATCAAATTTTAAGGGAACCTGGGTGACTCAGTCAGTTAAGCATCTGCCTTCGGCTCAAGTCCTGATCCCGGGGTCCTGGGATGGAGCCCCTCATGGGGCTTCCTGCTCAGGGGAGAGTTTGCTTCTGTTTCTACCTCTCCCTCTACCCCTCCCCCCCACTCGTTCTCTCTTTCTCTTTCTCTCTCTGACATACATATGCTCTCTCTGGCTCTCTCTCTCTCTCAAATAAATAAAAATCTATAAATAAAAAAATCTATAAAATTTTTTTTAAAATCTCAAATAAAAATGTATAAATATTTAAAAATCTGGCTCTCCCTCAAATAAATAAATAAAAATCTATGTGAAAAAAAAATCTATGTGAAAATCTGCAAAAAACTCAAATTTTAAAACACTGGAAAGCCATCCCAAACTGTGGAAGACTCGGCTTGAGGGCTACCAGCTTAGGACCTCGCTATAAGCTACTTTCTGGGCCTCGCCTCATTAACAAGGATGTGGTTTCAGCAGATGGCACCATTTTCCTGGGTTCTCACTGGTACCTCAGCTCTTTGCATGGCTTCAAAGATGGTGGCCCTCCCTGTTCCAAAGCAGGGCTCTTCATCAAGCCACTAAGAAGATTCCTAGCTTTCCTCATATTTACAATGTAAGGATAATTGACAAGCCTGAAACTAATGAATGATCAAAATCTACCCATTTTCCCAGGGTTTTTTTCTGGCTTATGACTTGGGCCCAGTCATCTACCGAGGAGTCAGCTCTAAAACCAGGGCTTCATCCTTCAGTTTTCCTGGTCCCTCATCCCATCAACGCCATTCAAGAGGCTTTTCCTGTTATATCAAACCAACAGATCAGAGATAGGTTGAAAGCTCTTCAGGTCCGGCCAAAACCCAGCTTGTGGCCTGATGAAAGTCTTAACAGAAAGCCAAAATAAGCTGGCAGTGTTTGTGAAGATAAGGCCTCAGAATGAACGCAGATGAAATTACATGTTGATCAGATTCAATCCTTTTCAGGGAAAATTACAGTCTAAATCTCGGTGAGAAATCCTGCATTCAATTGTCAGAGTCACTATGAGAAGAGCACCCGTCACATAAAAATTAACATTGGTGCAAAGATTTACAGAAAAACAAAATATCTGTTGCTTCTTGGGAAAATTATTTCAGGGGTGTCTGTAACTGGGATCCAGTTTCCCATTCATTTTAGGACATCTGCTCAGTTACCCCAAATCAAAAACAAATTCAGGCACTTTCAGCCGGATTCCATGTTGAGGGGTGCGCCCTAACCCCTGCTAATCCAATTGCCTTAATTCCTTACATTAAATTGTTTCATATTACTCTCAAAAAAAGGAAATGTTACTCTTTCTGCAAAATTAAACATCTCTCATATTCTGCGTCTGCTATTAGTAAGATGATCAAATTTATCCCCTTCTACAAACCTCAACTTCCTCTGTAAAAAGGTATAAAAGTATTTATCCCCTACTTCACTGAGTCGTTGTGAAAAGAAATTAAGGCAAAATATGTAAGGTATTCAAGCCCATCGCCTGTTGCATGGTAAATACCCAACAATGTCTGTTCAGGGAATGAATGAGTCCAGCATCTTTGGGAAGTACTTGGCTTTGAAATTGGAAGAATTAAGTCCCAGCCCTTGGTCTCTGAGACACTGTAGTCTTGGGCAAGGAACTTCTGAATTCCTCCTAATTTCAGTTTCTAAAACAGGATGATACCTCGCAGGAGTTGATGCAAAGACGGTGTGGGCAAAATTACTTGCATATCCTGGGCCTGCTGTTGCTATGGGGTGATAGGCAGGCTGGGCTTGGAAACTGGTTATGCCTCTACTTCTCCTTCCCTTCCATCGCCCTACAAACACTGACTGACCCTGAAGGCTTTTTATAACATCTCATCAACTTCCGATTCAGTAAAGATGATTTATCTATAAACCATGTCTTACAATATTAGCATAACCTCCTAGGTTTTAATATTTCTTCAAACTGTGCAGCACACACACACAAAATGACCCGGCCTTAAACTACCTTCTTTTCAACCTGTAACAAAGCAACTGGATAAATTATATCAGGAGCTGGATGAATGTACACTGACCGCAGCAGAGAGGAGGGAAAGCGATTTTTCTTTCTCTGTTGATAACATTTTTATCATGCACCTAGTGCAATCTAAGCAGTATCTTTTGATTAATCATCACCAGAAATAATATTTGAACATCTCTTGGCTAATATTAAGACCTCTGTATTTGACAGATCCCTTCTTGCAATTCAATGAACGATTTGACAGATCCCTTCATGTAACTCAATGAACGATGCCTCTGAACTTCAGGGTATACTTTCCCACTGTCCAAAATGGCTATTTCATACCTTTGCTTTAACTCCCTACATGGCACACCCACCCTAGCCCTTTGCAGCTGATGACTCTGTTTCATTTTTTATTGAACTCGTTCATCTTTTCACAATAAATGCGCGCAGACACTTTCGCCTGTGTCTCTCTGCGCTACTTTACCTCTTATGCCTTAAATGAGCAGCTTCTTTAAGGAAGCCTACACTCCCCCACTCTGGATCCTGTTCCCTCCTGGGTTTGCTCCGCTGCTCCTGTACTTCTCCCACTCCCTCTAGCCTGGATCACAGTCATTAGGGCACAAACCTGCTCTGGCATCTCCCATCTTCAAAATACCTGTGACCCAACATCTCCTTCTGCCTATAACCCCTCCCCTCTGCACTTCTGCAAAGAGTTCTTTACACCCATTGTCTCTATTTCCGCACCTGACTCTGGTCACAGGCCCTCATCCCTACCATTCCTCCTAGACTGTTCTTGTCAAGGCCACCACTGATTTTCCTATTGCCAAATCCAATCGGTCAAGTCTCTGTCCTCAGATCCCCGGTTCTCTTTGCAGCTTCTGATCTCGTCCTTCTTGACCCACTGTCTTCACTTTGCATCTGGGCCACACACTTCCTTGAGTTTCTTTCTCTCTGACTCATTGCTCCTGCTCAGATCTTTTGCTGGATCCTTCTCTTTTCAGCCTCTAAATGCTGGAGGAGCACCAGAACTCAGTTCTTGGATCTCTTTTTTTTTTTTTTAAACATAGCTAGGTAGGGGCACCTAGGGGGCTCAGTGGGTTAAGCGTCTGCCTTTGGCTCAGGTCTTGAGCCCAGGGTCCTGGGATCGAGTCCCGCATAAGGCTTCTTGCTCAGCAGGGAGTTTGCTTCTCCCTCTCCTCCCTTTTCATGCTCTCTCGCTCTTTCTCACTATCTCTGTCTCTCTCAAATAAATAACATCTTTAAAAAAAAAAAGCATTCCCGGGTGATCTCACTTAATCCCATAGCCTTGAACCTTTAAGCTTGATATATAAATTGCCTACTTCATAGTGCCTTCAGCTATTTCATAATCATCTCAAACTTAACGTAGCCCAAACAGAGCTCGAGTCCCCTCCCCCAAACTGGTTCTTTTCCAGACTTTTCCATTTCAGTAATGGTACCACAATGCCCTCAGTTGTTCAGGCCAAAAATTCAAGAATCGGGCTCGTATCTTTCTTTACCTGACCATCCCACCCTCTGATCACCCACTGGTCAATTCTACCTGAATACAACTGTTTCTTAGCACCCCCCCCCACTACCGCCTTGGTGTAAGATGACATCATTTCTCCTCTGGACTACTGTGATAACCTTGCAACTGCTTCCACTCCTACTTCTCTGATTTCCCAATTTACAAAGCACAGAATATCTTATAAAACAACATCAAGGGGCGCCTGGGTGGCTCAGTGGGTTAAAGCCTCTGCCTTCGGCTCAGGTCATGATCCCGGTGTCCTGGGATCGAGCCCCGCATCGGGCTCTCTGCTCCGCAGGGAGCCTGCTTCCTCCTCTCTCTCTGCCTGCCTCTCTGCCTACTTGTGATCTCTGTCTGTCAAATGAATAAATAAAATCTTAAAAAAAAAAGTAAAACAACATCAAATTCATGACACCTCCCTGTTTCAAATCTGCCAGTGACTTACATTGCAAAGAGGTGATCCTGGCATGACTTCACTTACAAGACCCTGGAGGACCTCATCCCTGCCTACCTAACTAGTCATACTACCCTTGGCTCGTGCCACTCCAGCCATATTGATTTTCTTTCCACTTTTTGAACATGTCAGACTTGTTCCTAACATAGGGGCTTTGCACTGACTGTTCCCATCTCCTGTAATATTCTTCCCCCAGATATTTACATGTTCAACATCTCGTGTCTCGGCTTCCACCTGACCTCTAAGGCAGAGGCATTCCTTGACTCTGCTCCATCACTCCCTCTATCTTATTTTTCATGGACTACTTACCCCTGCTGGTACTTGGTAGGTATGTATGTGGGTAGGTATGTATTATGTATGTATTATGTATGTAAGTAGGTAGTATTTATTGGATTGATTCATTGCTATTTATTGTGTGACCTTCTTCACTGGATTATAACTTCTGTGAGGACAGGGATCTTACTTCTATTGTTTCCTGTTTTATCCCCAGCATCTGGGAGAACACCTTGCATGTAGTTCTTCTCAAGAAATAACGGTTACTGGTGGGAAAGAACTCAGACAAGTCAATGAGCTCATTTGCGAAGGATGAAGAAGGGCTCATTTCACAAAGGACTTACTCCAGTGGCTTCATCAGAACGCATTTCTACACAAAAACTGATGTAGCACAGGGACGCCTAGGTGGCTCAGTTGGCTAAGCCCCTGCCTCCAGCTCAGGTCACAATCCCAGGGTCTTGGGATTGAGCCCTGAGTTGGGCTCCCTGCTCAGCAGAGAGTCTGCTTCTCCCTCTCCTCCCTGCTTGTGCTCTCTCACTGTGTCTCTCTCTCTCTTTCAAATAAATAAAAGCCTTTAGTAGCAGGTTTTAAATCTGGAAAGCTATGCTGTCATGTCATGCTTTTCTGTACCCCTTCATTCCTCTGAATTTCTGTTTGATTCCATGAGTCCTAACTTCCGGGGTTCCTTTCCTCTGTATAGATCTTTGTGACAGTGTCTCCACATTCATTCTTAGCTCTGCGTCTTACAAGGCCCATATCCACACCCCCAATTCCTTCTGTCTCTCCTAATGAACCCAAACATAATGCCAGTGTTTATTTATCTTCCTGTATGTTGATGTGGCCAAAAGTGTACGGAGATTTGCATGTGACCTTAGTACGGGTGAGTTTTGAAACCACCGACCTCCCCCAGAGTTATTTAAAAGTTGTTGAATCACCACACAAACTTTACATAGAATAATACCACAAGGAAAACATGTTCAAGAAAGTTTCCTTATTGGATTAGGCCATTTTAATTACAGTATCAGAATCACCATGTGGCTAATGGCCATAGCCCTGGGTGTGAGATCCCTGCACTAAAAAGGGTTGAGGGGCTCACAGAGGACTACATGCATTACAAGGGCATCATAAGCATTTCAACCTCTTGGCTAAAATGTTTCCAGTATTAGTTGCCTATCCGTTCAGAAACAGAAACACCAGCTCATTCAAAAAGAAGAATGGATTCCACCCCATATTCTAACCACAAGTCAAGAAAAAAACTGAACTGGGGATGGTTGGGTGACTCAGTGAGTTAAGCATCTGTCTTTGAGGGGCACCTGGGTGGCTCAGTGGGTTAAGCCTCTGCCTTTGGCTCAGGTCATAATCTCAGGGTCCTAGGATCGAGCCCCACATTGGGCTCTCTGCTTAGCGGGGAGCCTGCTTCCCCCTCTCTCTCTGTCTGCCTCTCTGCCTACTTGTGATCTCTGTCAAATAAATAAATAAAATCTTTTAAAAAAATCTGTCTTCGGCTCAGATCATGATCTCAGGATCCTGGGATCGACCCCACCTTGGGCTCCCTGCTCACTGGGGAGCCTGCTTTTGCCTCCACCTCTGCTGCTCCCCCTGCTTGTGTACTCGCTCTCTCTCTCTCTCTGTCAAATAAATAAATAAATAAAATCTTCAAAAAAATTTGAACTAAAGATAGCCCTCCCAGAAAATATAATTGAATAATAGATCTAAGAAGAATTTTCAACTTGACTAGTAATTAAAAAAGAAAAACATTTTCAGCTCTCAGTTTAAAACACTGAGAAATACCATTTTTGCTCTCAGTTTGCAAGACTGAAAAAAAAAAAGAAGGCTATGATATTAAATGCCACCAACAATGTGATGGAAAAATTCTGGCTGAAATAATCATTGTTAAAACAGTTGAGAAAAACAATTTGGCAAAAGCCTGAAACTGTCCATTTCTTTAAATCAGAAACTGTTACTCCATGATTCAATTCTAAGAAATACCACACATAGAAAAATTATTATTCCACAGATCTTTAGTGCCATGTCATTTATAATAACTCACATGTAATATGTAATGTCCAATAATCTCATATTAGTTAAGTAACTTATGACACACCTACTCGATATTAATTAAATTATGTTCAGAAAGACTGCAATATTGTGAAAAATGCTTGTGTTTTTATATCAGGCGAGAGATATAAAATTGTGTCTGTAATATGACTATCAATATAAATGTGTGGCTCAGGTGTGCACACACACACACACACACACATAGAGAAAACAAATGCACAAAAAAAGGCTGGAAGAGAGGCACCTCGGTGGCTCAGTGGGTTAAGCCTCTGCCTTCGGCTCGGGTCATGATCCCGGGGTCCTGGGATCGGGCCCCACATCTGGCTCTCTGCTCCGTGGGGAGCCTGCTTCCTCCTCTCTCTCTGCCTACCTGCGATCTCTCTCTGTCAAATAAATAAATAAAATCGTAAAAAAAAAGGCTGGAAGAAAATACACCAAACTACTAAGAGCAGTTGTTTTGTTTTGTTTTGTTTTGTTTTGTTTTGTTTTGTTTTGTTTTAAGTAGGTTCCATGCCTGGTGTGGAGCCCAGCGTGGGGCTTGGATGCAGGACCGTGAGATCAAGATGTGAGCTGAAATCAAGAGTTGGACACTTAACCGACTGAGCCGCCCAGGTGCCCCAAGAGAGGTTGTTTTGGGTGCTAGGACTTAAAAAATGAAATTGTTCATCCAGATAATTCATCCAGAAGTAGTATAAAAAATAACTTATTTAGTCATGAGCTCATGCAAGTAGTTTTATTTACTAGACTATTTCCAGGATTCGCTGCATAAATGGTTTACTTTTGTTATAAATTTATACTTCTTAGAGATCTAAAATAAAGCAGAGTCACATAATTGCCTAAACTGTCTATAAATCACATCTATCTTCCTTCAGATTGCCACTAACCCTCTGGATTTCAGAAAAAAAATTCTATGCAGGCCCATTGATAGAATTGTTTTCGCAAGGTCAACTGTATATCAAACCAAATAAAAATAAAATGAACTACATGCTATTTATATAATTTACTTCAATTACAACCGAATGATCAGATTGGGGAAGGGAGAGAAGGATGTACATTATTTTTTCAAAACTTGGGAGCTGTTTCCCTTAATTGCTTTTTCTTTCAACACCACCAATACATCTTTATTAAATTGTTCTGTGAAATTTGGAACTTAATAACATTATTTATATTGCGCTTTCTAAACTGATGAATGCAATGTAATTATTGTTCAGCAATTAAGGGATTGAATTTGGCATCCTGATCTGTAACTCCAGGCTCACCAGCCACCTCACACTTCCCTTCTCAACTAATATTCATACCTTGCCCCACTAGAAAGCTCTGAAAATATAATTGGTCAAGTCATTAAAAGAAGATTTCTGCAGTTATGTTTAGCCAACACAGAGAGATGGCTTTAGTATTTAGATCTTGTTGACTAAAAGTGTTCACAAATAATGTTAATTTCTCCCTAAATTGCCATAATAGCTGTGGCCCATCTTAAACAGGGAGTTTTTCCTCTGTGATTCAGTTTATTTCTTTTAAGATTTTATTTATTTATTTGAGAGAGAAAGAGCGAGTGAGCATGAGCAGAGGGGAGAGGGAGAGGGAGAAGCAGACTCCCTTCTAAGCAAGGAACCGGATGAGGGACTTGATCTCAGGACCCTGAGATCGTGACCTGAGCCGAAGACCGATGCTTAACCAACTGAACCATCCAGGCATCCCTGGGGTTCAGTTTACATGATGGCCCTACTCAGAGGGGCAGAAAAGCAGACGCCATGGAAACGTTGCCATAAAAGTACCGAAAGCTTAAAACTGGGAAAATGTATTGGCACTCTCAGGCATTAACTTTTTGCTGAAAGTTCAGTGAGAATAGTCAGAGAACAGTCTCTTTTCTGAGAACAATGAGCCACATGCATTACCAACAACCTGCCAACCAGCAAACAAAAACTTCACGATGAACATAACAGTATATGGCCGCCTCATTTTCAGTATTCCAGTTTTCACTGCATGCCACCCTTCTGCTTTCTGTTTTAAAAGGCTTCCCTGATCTGAAACCCTTGGAAACAAAGACATTTCAGAACTTCAATTATTTTCAGATTTTAGAGAGACAACCCAGTACAGAGACATATATTATGGGACAGTCCTAGTGACCGCTGCGACAACCGCTTTGAAATCACCCGATCATGTCTGCAGTCAAACATATGACTAAAAGCAAACACGACACATCAGTTCTGGCCAGGTTTCGCTGAAAGCTCGAGAGAACAGTTTCAGTTTTCAGTGTTCTGGGCATGTGGGCAGCGCAGATAAGGAACTGTGCTCTAAAGCATGGTAGATTTGAGAACTAGCTGCCTTCAGATAAGTGCTGAGGACCCGGATGTCGAAAACGGGACACGAAAACTCAGGGCAAGTAAGGACACCTCCTTCATGAAAAAGATAATTTCCTACAACTAGGTTGTTTAATACTTGTATGATGGGTTGAGTAGACACCCATCATAAAAATCGTATTGAAGTAATTCCGAAGAGGTGGGTAACACAGAAAGATACAAATGCAATTTAAAACCAAAGTTGTTCATGTAGTTCTTAAGGAAAGAGTAAATAAACAAATTAATACTGACTGTGAATCCATCAGGTAGAAGCACCATCCAACGTGGTGTGGGAGACAGAGTGCCTGCCCTCCTGGGCCTTACAGTTGGGAGGACAGAAAAGGTGTAAAACCAGATGCCATGGGAGAGTAGAACTGGGGAGCACAGTGTAGTTTGCACAAGGTTGTCAGATATGGAGATCTTAAAAAAAACGAGATTTTTTTTTTAAGATTTTATTTACTTGAGAAAGAGAGTGAGAAAGAGCACAGGAGTTGTGCGGGGAAGGGGAGAGGGCAGACAGAGAAGCAGACACCCCACTGAGCAGGGACACTGATGTGGGGCTCCATCTCAGGACCCCAGGATCATGACCTGAGTCAAAGGCAGACGCTTAACCGATGGAGCCACCCAGGCGTCCCCAAAAATGAGTTTTAAAGTAAGTTCTGAAAGACGGTCAAGAGTCACCAAAGCGGCTGGTGGCGGGAGCCTGAGGTGGATTATTCGAGGACTTGCCACATGTGGGCTGGTGTGGTTGCAGAGCCAAGACAAGACACTGGTGGCCGAAGATGTTTCTGAGGTAGGCAGGGGTCAGGCCTCCGGTGTCTGCGCCACAGCCATCATTCTGGACTTAATCCTGCAAGCCACTAAAGGGTCTGAATCAGAGGAGGAACTCATGAGATTTATATTTTAGAAAGATTGCCCTGCCAGGAGAACAGTCTGGAAGGATATATGCCAAAATATTAGTAAGAGTCACCTCAGGAGGGTTAGGATGGGGTGAAGGCCAACAGATAATTAGCTTTGTCTTTGAACAACTTCATTTGCCTCGCTTCTGGCCATAAACACTTTTTGTGGCTTAAAAATATTAAAAGTTGAATTTTTTTCCTCATTAAAACCAAATTATTCTTCCTTTAGTGTAAGAATGGATTGGGTAGATACACCCTGAAGACATTTTGCTAAGTGAAATGAGCCATATGTAAAAGGACAAATACTGTATGATTCCATTCATATGAAGTTCCCCAAGTAGTCAAATTCGGGGGGCCAGGGGGCAGAAAGCAGAATGAGGGCTGCTAGGGATTAAGGAGAGCAAGGAATGGGGAATCTGTGTTTAATGGGGACAGGACATCAGTTTAGGGTGATGACAAAAATTCTGGGGAGGGATGGCAGTGATGGCTGTACAACAATGTGGATGTCCTTAATGTGGCTGAACACATCAACCTTAAGAACCTTAAGATACGGGATCGAGCCCCGTATCAGGCTCCTTGCTTAGCAGGGAGCCTGCTTCTCCCTCTCCCTCTGCCTCTCCCCCTGCTTGTGTGCTCTCTCTCTCCCTCTCTCTCTCTCTCAAATAAATAAATAAAATCTTAAAAAAGAAAAGAAAAGAAATGATATCTTCAAATGTCCAGTTAATACAGAGCATAAGAAGCTGAAAAATCTTTCCTTAGATTGTGGGCACTACTCTGGAAAATAATAAAAGTTGAGTAAGTGTTTATAGGGGCGAAATACCCTGAATCATTCTGTACCACAAAGCTCAGATACCAAAGATGTAGCCAGTGATATCCAACCAGACAAATAACAGTGTGAGAGAAATAGAAGCTCTCAACCTGTGTTTCCTTTCCTCATCTCTTTCCGACCTTTCACTTAATGTAAAATTACACAGATCGAAAGACTGCACATATCACCTTATAAGAAGCATGGATTTGTTGAGAACAAAAAATCTAATATTGATTTTCTCATGTGTACAAGAATTACATGCAACCAAGGACCTTGAGAAATACCGGTCAAATATTCTTACTACGCTTTGCATCTATGTTTTTTGTTTGTTCTTCGCCCATACCTGCAATTATTTTAGCAGCAATTGAATAAGATCCCACTTTTGCAAGTTATTTGCAGATGTCCCTTCTCATCATCACTATAACTTTCCTTATATTTGAAAAATATTAAAATGATGCCAAGAGTTGTATACAGAACGCATGGTTTGAGGACAGGCTTAAATTCTAAGTGCTCACATTTTTTTTTTCAAGCCCTGTTTTCAAAGAAAAAGGATACGTACATCTTAGCCCTCATGTATATTTCTTCACCGGAAACTTAAATTCACTAATGCTTTTAATTTTAAAGACTGGTTTTAAACTTATTCCCCAACAATCTTGAAACCCGCAAATTCCTTCCAAAGGAATTCATCCAGAAGGAAGGGGACCAGATTTAAAAGACAGGTTTCCTGAAGCATACCTTTTAAAGAACACGGGAGGAGGAAAAAAAAAATGGTCATTTTCACCAGCTTTTCAGAGTTTTTGTTCGCCAACTAAAACCCAGGAATAAAGCAAGCCCAAGTCCCAGATGATTTTTCTTCTGCACACAAACTGTTTTTGCTTCCCCCGCCACACCTTAGAGTCATCTTAACCTCTTTGTACTTTTTCCCATTTCTCAGACGTGTCTGCTGGAAGCTCAATATTGCGGACCGGCAAACTGATTTATCTACAGAAAACTCATTTTCCCCTTGGACACATTCTCCACGATAACAGAGAGAAAGGAACAAGAGGAGAAAAGCAGATCACAGGCAGTGTACTTTGGATGTTCTGCGTTTTATCAACTAGGACCATGTGATTTCCTTTCAGACTCTGACCACAGCTGTGTGCAGCCCGATTTCCGATGAAATAAAAGGCATGTATGATATTTCACCCCTCAGGAGGCCAAAAAGATCATACCACCTATGAGTAAGCCTGAAAAAAATTAGCAGGTGACACAGCACCTGGCAACCAAGACGGGAATCATCTCAGCATCCATTCTGACTTTGGCCCAAAGGTGAGCTCTGTAAAGGTACACAGGAGGCATCCTTTATCTAAAAAGGATTTTTTTTTTTTTTGGTATGCGCAAGCCAACAATGAAAAGGCACAGGAAATGTAATTTCACCTCATTTCTTGCGTATGTGTGTGTGTCTAAGCTGGAACGCTTTCTGGATGTTCATTCCTGGCATCTAGCACATAGAAGGCACTCGTTCATGTTTTCTAGATGAAAGGCTAACAACAGGCACACAGAAAAAGCTTGGCCTGCTACCAGCCAAGATGTGAGGTAAACAGCAATATATAAGGGGCTACATCACAGGATTAGACACTAGCCTACGATTTCCTTCTACAGATATCTCCATAAGTAAAGTGTTTTGTCTTTTTCAATCAGAGAACAGAATCCTCAAAGTGTTAATATCATCGTAATACTAACGGTCTAGCTCTAGTTTGGCTTGTTGGGCATGGGAAGAACAGGATCTTTATCTCTCTCTCTCTCTCTCTCTACTCTTAAATCATCTGTTCAAGTGCACAGAGGATAGAACTTTGGACATGCCAACTCAAAATATTATAACTCATTTAAATGCTATCAGCGGTCATTTCCAAGAAGCATAGTCAAAAGGTTACCTGTCAAAATCCTACAACACACGCCTTCACGATCACGATCTTTCTAGTTCATTTGTTTTTCTAGTTCATTTGTCAGATCCCTCTATTAACGAATGTCCTTTGACCAAAGCCCGCCAACCTGTTAACCTCGCCACTCAAACGCTACCAACCAGCTCCCTCACTTTCTCCCTCAACCATCTTGGATTCTGTTGCCCAAGTTTACAACCACTTTTAGTATCTTAAATTCCCTGTGAGAAATCCTATGGGAAGCTGCATAAAACAGTAGCAAGATTATGGGAAGAAGAGGGGTACGCACCAACAGTACTATTTTGCTAAGAACCCAGAATCTAGGGGTGCCTGGCGGGGGGGCTTAGTCGTTAAGCACCTGCCTTCAGCTCAGGTCATGATCCCAGGGTCCTGGGATCGAGCCCCGCATTGGGCTGCCTGTTCAGTAGGGCTCCTGCTTCTCCCTCTCCCACTCCCCCTTCTTGTGTTCCCTCTCTCTCTCTCTCTGTCAAATAAATAAATAAAATCTTTAAAAAAAAAAAAAAGAACCCAGAATCTGTGCTGGACCCAAAATGGTAGCCTGGGATAGAGGGACAGTCCATGACCTTGTATGTCTCGTCCTCACAGATTATGGTTGTTTGTTCCTTATTTATCCCTTGGCTACACTGCCACAGATGTTTTCAATAAGGGAAGAGAACTATGTTTATAACAATTCCAGATAAGAGGTTATGCTCAGCTCTAAATCAGCCCAGAGTGTTAAGAGAATTAGATCCCCTGGAGTTTGTTGGGGCCAACATAAAGGTCACCCTCCACCCTGTTCTGGGGGCACAGGGCACCTAAAAGATCCAGAACTGATGCGGCTCAGCACTCTCTCTGGGCCTCTGCTCCAACT
Source organism: Lontra canadensis (assembly GCF_010015895.1). NCBI lineage: Eukaryota > Metazoa > Chordata > Mammalia > Carnivora > Mustelidae > Lontra > Lontra canadensis. The sequence continues at coordinate 2,962,402 of NW_022631125.1, forward strand.
GACACAAACTTCATGGTTAGAAAGTCTTGTGATGGACAGAACGAAAATACGTCCAGCTCTTGTCTGTCTAGGTTAGGGTCCACAGCCGGCAGGCTCTGAGGCAGATCTACACATAGGAACTTCATCAGGGTTCAACAAGTGTCAAGAAGTAAAGGGAGCAGGACAGAGGGCTGAACTGAGATGCAGTCACAACGGAGGCCTCAGTCAATCCCACAGGGAGCTCCAGAGCTGAGAGGGCCCATCAGAGTTGTCCTGAAGTGAGGCAAGGGGGCCAGGCCTCTGTATCCCCGCATCTGTTGCAGGGTGCCCCCAAAGGAAGGGGTATGCTCTTGGGTGAGTCGGCTCCCCTCAGTCAAGGGCAATTTCCACAGAGGGACTCCACAGTGAACCAGCAGGCGGCCAGCCCCCTCAGCAGGTGGGGAAATAACTGCCCTAAAGGGGGCTTAGGCAGCCAGATGGCCTCCACCACGCTGCCATTTTAGGGCCAACAACAAGAAGAGCGAAACTGAAATTTCAATGGCCTGTGTATATTAGAGCGCAGATTCAAATTTCAACCATGCAGAGCTATACTTTAAGAAAAAATATTTGAATTAGCCAATTAACTTTCCAATAAATCCTCTCACTAAATATTTGTTCAGGTTCTTTGAGGCCCTGAGGTGACGCTTTCATCCTCCTCTCCTCTCTGAAGATGAACCTATCTTTCTCAGCAACCCCCCCCCGAGCATTCACCTGTGTGGGGCTGTATGTGTCTCCCTCTGCTTGGCGTACCCCTCAAAGATGGAAACCTGTATTACCCATCTGTCTATTCCCACGCTGGCCCAATGCTTGGTAAATACGGCATTCGATAAGCATTTATTGAATAAATGAATTCATCAAGGAATGAGCAAATTTGACTTCTTTTTCTCCCTGGCAGAAACAATAGGATGGGAAAACACATTTGATGAAATGAGGAGCTCATGTGCGTGTACACCTTTGTACTTATCATCAGTGCTTAACAAGGGCTGTTTGATTTTGACTAACTGGCATAGCCTGAAAGGGCTATTCTGAAACAGTCAACTGTATCTTACAGGACTTCCAAATAAACTAAAATCTAGCACAGATTGGAATGCAAACTAGAAAGGACAATGAAATGTAAAACATGAAACAGCTGTGTGATCCTCTTATAAAAAACTGGACAAAGGCTATACCCATGTCTTATCTAGATGGGTAAAAATAATCATAGAAAATGATTTGTTACAGGGCTGTTTCCTTTTCTGCACTGAAGCACAAGAGAATGATCTAATTAGTGATGTCAAACTTCTAGATGCATGGGATAAACAGTGTCCAAAAAACTTGGAAGTACTATAAAAAATATGATAATGGTGGGCATAAAGTACTCATTGCAAAAAACAGTTGCAGAGAGTAAAATTTACTTGCCACTACTGAAATTTTACAAATCTGAAGACATTTGTACTCTCTAGTCCCTACATCTTCATTAAGTGACAACTACAAACTGGGGAAGGACCACGGCTTTCTCTGTATTGTGCTGGAGTGGGGACAATTGTTGGTTGCCTGTTGAAGTAACTAAGAAGCCCATTATTACAATTCCACCCTAAAGTAAACTAGTAAAATTTTCTTGGGAATGACAATTTTGCGATAATTATTAAAGGCCCTCAAAGGATCCCCATTATTTATTTCTAGTAACTTCCTAAAGAAATAATCAGAATTATGCACAATGGTTTAGGTATAAAGATGTTCATAATAGCATTGTTTGAAATAGCAGAAGTTTGGAAATGCAAATCTTTAGCAACAGGACAGCTGCGTAAATAAATACAATCCTATGAAGAAATATAATAAAGTAACCAAGATCTTATGGGAAAAGAGCAGTTAAGACATGATTAAGCAGTGGTGTTATTATTTACTAAAAAACAAACAGATCCAATAGGTGACATGAAAAAATATATATATAGGTGGCGTTAGTTAACAGTGGTGTTTCTGGTGGGGATCAATTATGGGTGATTTTCATTTTCCTTTTGTCCTTTTCTGCAATTTACAGATGTTCATAGTAAATATGTATTATTTCTATAATTCGTGTTATTAAAAAAATGTTCCCATGTCGCCAAAAAAAATTCCTTAATCTATAAATCACCAAGAAAAAAATGTGATTTCATCTTTCTTTTTTTCCTTTTTTTGTGATTTCCTTTTTGTTGTTTTTTTTTTTAAGGGTAGGGAATGTGCTCTCATGCTTGAGTGGAGGGGGGGAGAAAAGGAAGGGGGAGAGATAGAATCTTCTTTTTTTAAGATTTATTTATTTAAGAGAGAGAGACTGTGTGCATGTGCAAGCAGGGGTTGGGGCAGAGGGAAAGGGAGACAAGCAGACTCCCTGCTGTGTGGGGCTCAATCTCAGGACCCTGGCATAATGACCCAGGCCGGAATCAAGAGTCATGCTCAACTGACTGAGCTACCACCCAAGCATCCCTGTGATTTCATCTTTCATTTACATCAATAGCCTTTCTTCTTAAAATTTTTGAGGGAGGGGTTCCTGGGTGGTTCAGTTGGTTAAGCGTCTGCCTTCAACTCAGGTCATGATCCCAGAGTCCCGGGATCGAGCCCCACACCATGCTCCCTGCTCAGCGGGGAGTTTGCTTCTCCCTCTGCCCCTTACCCCACTCTCGTGTTCTCTCTCTCTCTCAAATAAATAAATGAAATCTTTAAAAAAAATTTAAAAACATTTTTGAGGGTATTCTGGTTATTCAGTTATTTGCTTATTAATTCTTTACTTTATCTTAAATCATACAAAAAAAGGGCCCTGCTGAACAACAAAAGCTTTTCCCAAGAGCTTGCTGTTTTAATGTAGAAAACCAAAAAACAACCCAAAGCAGCGAGATGGAATTAAAGACAAAATTATAAAGACACAGTTAAAGACAGAAACACAACTGGAATCACAGGAATAAAAAAGTAGCTTCATGGGACACCTGGGTGGCTCAGTCAGTTAAGCCACTGCCTTCAGCGCAGGTCATGATCCCAGGGTCCTGGGATCGAGTCCCGCATCAGGCTCCTTGCTTAGCAGGGAGCCTGCTCTCTCTCCGCCTCTGCCTGCCACTCTGCCTGCTTATGCACTCTCTCGCTCTCTCTCGCTCTCTCTGACAAATAAATAAAATCTTAAAAAAAAAAGTAGCTCCAACTCCAAAGCATGAGGTCAAGATTCCAAATTCAACATCAAAGAATCATTGGAAATGTTTGAGCTGTAAACCAAAAGGGGAGTGGTTATTCACGCTGGTAGGACAGCAAATCAAATTAAGGACCTAGCAGGACACTTTCCTCATTGCGCAATTCTGATAAATGTTGAGGAGGATGTGGCCAGAGTCAAAAACGTCCTACGGAAGAGATGACGAGCATCAGGTCAAGAGCTTAACCTTCTGACACAACGTGGAAATTAACTAGAACATGCCACTTACGATACCATTAAACAGGGACCATGGTAACCTCACTAACATTTGAAAGGTCATTCCTACCTGAAGGTACTTTCTGATTTTGCCCTTTCTCTCGCAAAACAGTAGGTTTCAGTGACAACTTTGACATAACAAATAGGATGAACTATTCACTTTGTGTTTGAGACTGCCTAAGACGTGTGTTTGTTACTGAGTAAGCGGGGTCACAGCCATTGGGCAGAAAACTCTTTAATTTTTTTTTTTGAAAAAGAGGGAAATTTTAAATACGGTCTTGTCCTTCAACTCCAGTTATAAAACCTCCGAAGGAAAACATGAATTACTATTTTTGTAATACTTCCTGGGATCAAGCCCAGCAACCGGCTCGGTGCTCAGCACAAAGTCTGAGGTGGAGTCTTCTAGACTGTTCCCTCTCCCTCTGCTTCTCCCCTGCTCGTGTTCTCTCTCTCTCTCCCTAAAATAAATAAAATCTCTTTAAAAAAAATACCACCCATTGACTTGTAAAAATGGTAGAGTTAACACTTACTGACCCTTCCAGGAGTTAGTCCCAGGGCTCTCACTCCACTTTATAAACAAGGATCTGGAGCCTCTGGGGAAGTAGGTAATAACCCAAGCTACACAGTTAGGGACAGGGGGAGGATTTGAACCGAAGCCCTAGGCCCCCAGAGTCCTTGCATTTAACTTCTGGGTTACCCTGCTTCCTCAAGAAGGTGAAAGGTTTACTCCATTTTTTTCTGTAGGTTTCTATCTGTGGGGTGTACCTTCTCTGGGTCCAAAGCCTGGGAGGACCCATGAGCCTGATGGAGGGATTCTACCAATGTGATTCCATTTCGGGGAGCAAGAGCGGGCATACTTCCTTACTAAATACCAGAGATGGGAACATAAAGCACACAAAGTGCTGGATTTTGAGCAGCCTATGGTCAGATGAGGGGTCACAGATGCTTAAACAGGTCAGTGAAATTAAAACTGATAAGACTCTAAGTAAAATAGTCATTAAATCCAAAGATGAACCTGGTTAGTGGTAGTTCTGATACAGGGTCACCAGCAACTGTACACATTTCATTTGTCCCAAGGCTGAATGACATCTGCCATGAGACTATGGTCTTGTCACCTGTAATAATTTAATGGTCATTAACCTTTTTTTTTATTTTTTAGAGAGAGAGAAAGCATCATGGGGGGGTTGGGCAGAGGGAGAGGAAGAGAGAGAATCTTAAGCAGGCTCCACACCGAGCACAGAGCCCGACATGGGACTCGATCTCACCTGCCTGAGATCATGACCCAAGCCAAAATTGAGCGAGACGCATAACCAACTGAACCACCCAGGTGCCCCAAGAGTCACTAATTTTAAATGTTATTCAAACTGTAGAAGTACAATTTCCATAATCATCAGTCAAACACATATGCATATAAAGTGTGAGTCTTGACAGGAATAAAGAAAGGTACTAGCATATCGAAACTTGGCGATAATAAATAAATGAAATCTTTTTTAAAAAATGCAGGAATCGCCGAAGCAGCTGATTTTCAGTTACAAGCTCTAGTGTTTTAAAAACCAATTTGGATAACCTTCGTTATCGGCCGCATTGCTAAAATCTTCTCGATGTGCATGTCTCTGGAGCCACAGGGGCATGAACAAATGATGTGGAAACACATCCCAAGTTCATGTTACACAGGAAGTGGACCGCTCTGATGATGGGCGAAGATTAACAGACCAGAACTAGCTGCTTCTGCAAGGACATTTTCACCCGGCAGCGGAAGAAATCAAACAAGGAAACAAATGTCGAAATGAACAACGGGGGGCTGATCTTAACATCAACGTCCGCCGGGCACCAAATGCATGAGAAGTGTTCAGAAAACAGACATGCGTTCTGCAGTCAGAATTTCTCACGCTTTTCCCTCTTCAATATATTTTCAAAGTCATTAGAGTTTAAGCTTTTTCTTCAAATTTTGCTGCTGGCTTTCTTATATCATCTGTGTGAATAAATCATATACAAGCCAAGAAAGTAGGGCGGGGAGGCAGCATCCCTAGATGGGATGATAGTCCATGAATCTGTGCGTGTGTGTGTGTGTGTGTGTGTGTGTGTGTGTGTGACTGCACGCCCAGCCACTAACTGTTCCCTCAACCCGAAGTTTGACAGTGGAGTCAGCTGGCACGGTGCCATTTCAGACGCATCTGTGGTCAGTGGCCATTTGTCAGCCTGATGAACAATAGTAGCCAGTGTCCACTGTGTGCTTGCCAGATGCCAAGCCCTGTGCCTGCATTTTCTCAATTAATCCTTTCCACCGCTTTGCGAAGGGAATACCATTCTTATCCCTCTCTTCTGGATGAGAAAACCAAGACCTGGGAAGGTTACCGATGTCTCTCAAGGTGGCACAGCTAATTCGTGGTAGAACCAAGGCAGACGCTGCGCTCTTAACCTTAGGCTCTAGCACTGCCCAGTAGAACAAGGGTGGGTTGGGAGTGGGGGATGGGCTAGACCTCACAGTCCTGCCAGATGCAAAGGAAATTGCTGCCACGGATAATGGCCGAGCCGAGCCTGAAACCTGGAGGATACAGAAGGATTTAGAAATCGCACTTCTGGAGTGCCCGGGGGGCTCAGTGGGTTAAGCCTCTGCCTTCGGCTCAGGTCATGATCCCAGGTCCTGAGATCGAGCCCCGCATCGGGCTCTCTGCTTAGCAGAGAGCCTGCTTCCCCCTCTCTCTCTGCCTGCCTCTCTGCCTACTTGTGATCTCGCTGTCTGTCAAATAAATAAAATATTTTTTTAAAAAAAAGAAGAAATTACACTTCTCATGGCACCTGGCTCTGCCCACGTGGCCCATCCGGCAGGCCCCTCCCACCAATGTGCCCCATGTACTAGAACCAAGCAGGAGGTACAAGGCTTTGGTGTTCTTAACCTTCACAGAGCTTCTGGAAAAAGTCAAGCTCCTAAAGCCTTGCCCAGCATGAGGATGGCACTCGGAATGCGAGTTCTTTGTTATTATTTATTTTTTTTATTTTTTTAAAGATTTTATTTATTTTATTTGACAGGCAGAGATTACAAGTAGGCAGAGAGGCAGGCAGAGAGAGAGAGGAGGAAGCAGGCTCCTTGCTGAGCAGAGAGCCTGATGCGGGGCTTGATCCCAGGACCCTGGGATCATGACCTGAGCCGAAGGCAGAGGCTTTAACCCACTGAGCCACCCAGGCGCCCCTATTTATTTTTTTTTAAAGATTTTATTTATTTATTTGTCAGAGAGAGTGAGCACAGGCAGACAGAGTGGCAGGCAGAGACAGAGGGAGAAGCAGACTCCCTGCTGAGCAAGGAGCCCGATGTAGGACTCGATCCCAGGACGCTGGGATCATGATCTGGGCTGAAGGCAGAGGCTTTAACCCACTGAGCCACCCAGGCGCCCCTTATTTATTATTAATAAGCAATTAATCCTTTCGTGAATCAATAGTATTTGCATGTATTATTCATACACTTGTGATTATAAGGGAGACAGGAGTCAGGTGGCTGGAAATGAGGCCCGGGTCAGAATCTGAATAAGAGCCAGGCTAGGCAGTGGCTGGTACCCAGATCTGGGGCTGCCGAAGTTTCTCCTGATGACGAATACAGAGAGTCCCAGAGCCCGACGTGAGCCTGAGCTCTGGAGGCCCCTCACTGGAGGGAGTAAAGGGATGGGGTGGGACAGGAGGGGACTGAAATCAGGCAGGTCCCTCCTGATGCCTGCCCCTGCTGCCATCTTATAAAAGCTGCAGGGCAGGAAAAATTATTAGTGTGTGAACAGGAGGAAGTGATCACACCGAAATGCCTGCTTCTCCTCCCACAGACTGAAAAATCCTAGCGGCTCATCAAGGGTCTATTTTCCAAAAAGCATAAACTGAAGCCGTAATGGCCAGCAGGTACATTCTTTTGAATCCTAGCAACAACCTCCTCTTACCAATAAAGGCATTAAGAGTCTGATGTAGAAGATGAGGCCACGGAAGAGCAGGGGGAGTGATGGGACTTTTATGGTGACGCAGTAGGGAAGGATAGGAAATAGGATCCATAATGGGTCTGTTTGACCCTAAAGTGTCTATTGTTATCACATTGCTATACTGGCTCTCACTCTGGAGACTCTCTTTGACAGGGATCGACAGTTTGCCGAGTTCTTCTAGATCATTACTACTTTTCAGAGCATTCAGAGGGGTTCTAGGAGCCCAGCGATGTCCTCCACCTTTCTTCATCAAAGGCGAAGATGAAGTTTTACCATTAACACACATGCTGCATCTGCCTACAGCGTCCCTCAACTTATGATCCCCCCGTGGGCCATCTCTAACAGGCCCTGCCCAGGCCAGGCCCACCAGTCCATAGCAGGCTTGCTCTCCTGGCCCACAAAGATCACCAGCCAGGTTGCTCCGACCATCGCAGGATCTCAGCCGAGTACCAACCAACCTCAGATGGCTGACTCTTCTCTCTCAAGCCTGGCAAAGACATCCTCCTTTCTGCTTAGAATTTCCTTTTTTTTTTTCCCAGCTTTTATTTTGAGGATTGAGCAAGAGCCATTCCAGAATGGCAAAAGATAAGTTTCCATGGTTTCACCAACCCAAACACTGAAACTGAGACTCAGAACAAGAAACAGTATGCTGCCCTCCAGCTCCATGTGGGAAACGCTGTTATTCTGTCAAAACTCCAGAGATCACGTGCCTCTTGGGCAAAGGAGATCTCAGGAGGTATGCCTTTCTAGGCCACACACGTTTCTCAAGAAGCTAGTCCACAACTGCCCCAGAATTTTTCACACATCAAAAAAGAAAGTTGCATATTAACCAGCTGCCTCTCCCATACATCTGTGTTTATCCTAAAGGGAGCAATTAAAACTTGCTGATGGCTTAAAAAACTATCAGAGAGCTAGCAAAAAGTCCCAAGTTTAATAATTAACACATTTAAAAACCCAGAGTCAAATTCAGGCATTTCTAAACATCCATCACTGTGGCAGTCACCTACTAATTCTAAAATTCTGATTTGATCCCTTCTCCCGCCCTCCCATGTGATTTGGTGGGAAATGCAAAAAGGTTTGGTAGTCAGTGAATGTGAGTTTCACGTGAGTTCTGGGGCCAATCAATTGCTGCTTTGTCCTGTAAAGGTAAAGGTCTCCTCCCTGGGCTCCAGGGGCTCACAGCCCCAGTGGAGGGGAAAGTGAGCCATTACAAACTCCTGGAAAGGAACAAGGGGGCAGGGGAGAGTAAAACAGAGGCATCTAATCCAATCTGGGGGGATTCGGGAGGGCAGTCCTGGGAGATGATATCTCAGCCAGGATGTGAGGTTAACTGTCTTTCAGAATCTGTTTCCTCCTCAAACTACAGAGAATGACTGAAACTTTCCTTCCTTCCACCCCCGCCCCACTTCCAGCCTGTCCTGAACTTCCTCCCTATTCTCTCTTGGTTCCATTCATTTCATTTGCTTCAGTGGTTTCAGTTAAACGTTCACCGCCGTGCTCATCAGTGAGCCCAACTTCTTCCCTGCAACCCACCTGCTAGACATCTCTCCCCAGTGTCCTCTGGGCCCCTATGAAACCTACTCTTCCCCTTCACACCCCTCTTCTTGCTAATACCATCACCATATCCCTCTCACTTGACACACATCACTCTGTGAATGAAAAACCCTCAGTGGTCGTTCATTGACCACACAAAGAACTAAACTTGCTTGGTTTGAGGTACCAGCCTCCCCACAATTCATCCCACCAGACCCCACCCCCGCAACTCTCCACACTGAAGTTCTCAAGTCTTCCTAAGCACGCTACCATATTCTTTCACATATTTGTGTTTTTATATCAGCTGTTCCTTAGCTCAAACTGCTTTCTGTCGGTAGTCTCCAGCTGAACCCTTATTCATCCTTTAAGGCCTGCTTCAAATGTCACCTCCTCTGTCAAGTCTGCCCAGATTTTTCTCAGGCAGAGTTTGACATTCTCTCCAATCACCTTCCCTGGGACTTTGTGCCTGTAGCACTGAAGCATCTTATCAGAGGTCATGAGTATTCACTGATCAGGACACGTTTCTCACATGTCTCCCATGTTAGCTACTGAATGCCCCTGGGGCAACACCCCTGTCTTTTATTCCTTTCAGGATACGATGTGGAACAGGAAGTAAGAAGTCACTACATGAATGAATAATGAATTAATGAATGGATCCCTCTTGTGGCATGTACCATTTTTGACCCTGTATAGTCTTTATTTGGGTATCTCATCTCCCTTCCAAGATGGACAAGTCTTCCAGGGCAAAAGCAAGCTATGACTAATCAGCATTGCCCTCGTGTAGCAGATAAAGCAACTGAGTGAAGTCCTTGGAGCCCTGCTTTCTTGGTTTCCAGAACAACGCCTATTCCATGCACTGTTCTTGAGAAAACGCAGATCTATTCACTTGTCCCCTCTTTTGAGAGTTTGAGGGTGAAGGCAGAGGTTCACCACTGCTTGCAAAAAGAGCCAAACCCTTGTCTACTCTTCCCGAATGAGTCCAACATGACTAATCTGAGTGATCTTGAAGGTCTGGCGTATGAATCAGAAAGGGCAAAATAAGGGGGGAGGTGCAGAATAGAAAAATCTGAATCCATTAGACTTGGGGCAAAAACAGGACTTTGGGGGCCTGGCAAGAAAACCTTCAGCTTCTGTAAGATGGGATGTTATGCAAGGCAGCAACCCAAAGCACTGAATAATATTTTCTAAAGCACCTAGGTAGATATGCTTTTAAAGTCCATGCTCCTAGAGGAGATAAGATGCCAAAAATACTGAAGGGAAACAGAATCGATATAGCCTTGACCCACCTTAGCACGCCACTGTGCCTAGGCATCTGTGGGCCTGCGGCACCCGACACAATGCCTGGCATGAGTGAGCTCAGGAGGGCCCCACAAACAGAAGTGGTAGCCTGAGATCTGACCCAGAGGTGAGGAGGGGTAGAGTGGAGGGAGCAGCACGGGACCAGAATCAGCACCCGGCATCCAAGGCCTTGGTTTATTCACCAGGTAACTCTATCCTGCCCACACCCGGGGAGCAAGGGCCAAGCCTGCTCCTGAGACCTGGCCAGGGCGAATGTTGGCCAACACACCCATGGTTTGGGGAAGTGTCCTAATTACTTCGCAGCCACCAGGAGACCCAGGGATTTGGGCCAAATTATCTGCAGGGGTCTGTTAGGCTGCTCTAGGAGTACTGCTTATTCCCACTTAACCCCACCCCATATAGTCTACCTTCCTCAGGGTTTCCCCACTGACCCCATCCCTCCCTTTGGCTTTTGTGCACTGTCGCACCCCCGTGTCTGAGAGGGTGTTATCTGTCCCCAAACCTCCATATAGCCTAGGCCAGAGTCAAATTTCTCCATTCCAGCCCTGTTGGCCTTGTTCACCCAGCTTCTTAATCCTGCTCTGAGGGGATGGCGGGGAAGAGGTGGTGAAAGGAGAAGAGCTCTTTGCCCAAAAGTCCCGGCTGCCCCAGAAACACAAAGCAGGCTCGGGATCATTTTGTTTCGTTTTGTTGTTTTGGGGTTGGTTTTTTGTTTTTTGTTTGTTTGTTTTTTTTTTTTTTTTTTTTTTTTTGACAATCGCTCGCCCCAGGGTCCAACCCCTGCTTTGGAAACCAGGAGCTGTTCAAGCTCGTTTGCCCGCGACCAAGAACTACAACACGTTGTGGCGCACGCCTGCTTCCAGCGAAGGCGCAGAGCGCCCAGGTCAGGTTGGAGCAGAGGACTGACCTTTGCTTGGAAAAAGTGACGGCCCTTGGCGTCGCCCCCTAGTAGAAATCTCTCATCTGCCGGCCCCCTTTCTCCTCGCCTCTAAAATTCTCCCAAGCGCAGGCCTGGCAGCCTTCGCAGGGAGAAGTTCAAAGCCTGGCCCCAGCCTTTCCACAGACTTTCTGCCCCCGCTTCTGTCTGGGACCGCACCATATCCCGCCGGCGAGGGAGGATCTTGCGCGGAGCTCGGGACACGCGAAATGCCCGCCAGGGCGCGGAGAGTCTTGGGGTGAGGGTCCAGGACCAGCCTCCGCCCCAAGGCCCTAGGCCCTCGGCCGTCAGCCGCCCGCGCGCCACCCCCCGCCCCCCAGGCGGCCACCTGTCCGGGCGCGGGAGGAAGGAGGGCCGCCGCCGCGACTGACCTGAGATGCCGCCCCCCACCACGACCACGTCGCATTTGCGGCTCATGGCGCTCGCCTCGCTCCGGGCCTCCCGGGTGCCCGCTGCTCGGCAGTCTGGGTCTCGCCCCCGCCCGCCACGCTGCTACCCCAGCGCAGTAGCGCCGCCGCCCAGCGGCTATATCGCCCGCCCCGGGCCCCGCCGCCGAGCCCCGCCCCCGCCCGCAGCTCCGCCGCCCAGACCTGGGGAGGGCGGGCGCCGGGGGCGGAGAGATCACCTGGTGCCTGCACGTGGGACGGGGGAGGGGGATGCGGGGGGGACCTCCCTGGGGGCCCTCAGCCCCCAGCCTCCTGCACAGTCTGTATTTCCCCATCAGCCTCCCTAGTGTGCTTTGGAGCTCCGGGGGTGGGGTGGGGTGCGGGGCGCTGGGAGGGTGGCCCGTGGGGATGGCTTCCTCCAGCCCCCTACCTGGTCCCCCAATAAAGCAATACAAATAATAGCGGGTATTCACCGAGCGCTTTCCAGATCCCAGGCACCACATTAAGCGCTTTACATGCATGATTCCGGTTAAGCCTTCCAACAACCCATTTTACAGATGAGGACAGCGAGATAAAAGCAGTGAGGAGCGAAGGCAAGGTTAAAAAAAAAAAGCCAGAAGGAAAAAAAGTAAAAGGTGCGGTGGTTCTGAGACCCACTTTGATCCACCGCGCTGTGCTATCACTATCCTGGGAAGGATTCCCAGCCCCTCTCATCGGGCTTCCCCTACCCCTCACCCCTGCCCTCATGCCCGCAATGAACTCAGCAAGAGTGAAGCAGCGAGCAGAGTTATTTGTGGCCCTAGGATGTGGATCTGGGGACCTTGGCTTTGCCAAACACAGGGATGATTCGACAATATTAAAGGTGTTTAAGCTGAGATGGCCCAAGAAAACAGACGTGTATTTCTTCAGGAGACTTGGAAAGTCACCTTTCAAAAAGTGGAAAGGAGCAATGTAGGGTGGCTTTTCAGGAAATAATTGTGTGAAGTGCTTCTGTTCAGGGTAGGGGAGTTGTGGGACTGGAGGTGGGAAGGGGAAGGGGTTGCTGGCTCCATGTCTGGTGAACTCTGAGGCAAACCTCCACCTCGTCCCACCCCAGTCCGGGTATTCACCTGCTACCGAAGCATTCTGAGCTTCTGCCGCCCTCAGACTAGAAGATGGGTTGGGCATGTCTGTGACTAAGTCACCTGTGGCAGAAGTCTTGATCCTGTTCTGACCTGATTTCTAGAAACCCTCATCTCTCCTGCTTTGGTATAAAGCAACTCCTGGGCCTGAACATGGGCTCCCCACTGCCCCACCCTGACAACAACCGGTAATGAATGCCAGTGCTGTTGGGCCATGAACCACCCACCTTGGGCACGTTGTCCTCTACTCCAGGCCTCTACTTTCTGATGGTTCCAGAACCAGCTCCACACTTCAGAGCGCCTGACCTATCTCAAGGTGGTCCTAAGGGGAAGAGGTTCGGTTATTAGACAAGAATTTATGGGATACCTACCTGCTCTGCTGAGGCCTGGGACAGGAATAAACAAGAGAAGATCTGCCCCTGTCTTCTGCCCTCTCAGGGCTCACACGCCATCAGAGAAGACATCCAGGAAGAGTAATCACAGGTGTGATTTTGAATATTGCTCTGGAACACATAGCAGGGCTAGATAACCTAGCCCAGGCAATCAAGGAGGACTTCCAGGAGGAAATGGCTTTCCCGCTGGGACTTGAAGGACTAACAGGGGTCAATCAGCTATTGAGGCTGACCACACCAGGGAGAGTGGAGACCAGAGCAGTGAGAGGACTGGACACAGCCCAGTGTCCAAAGCCCATCTTTGACCACTTTCGGACTTGTTACACATACCACGAAATTAATGGTGAAAAATAAGAAAGGAATGGTTAAAAATTAACAAATGAAATGATAGGAAGCGCCATCTAATTTTGCGCCTGTTTGAGTCTTCTCTTCCCAAATCGATAATAAATTCCTGCAGAAAGAGAGATTTTACGTTCTCCTTTATTCATCCATCCAAGAATGATTTATTCAGCACCAAGTCTGTGTCAGGCGCTAGGCTCATCACCGGAAGGACGCCGTTAGAAATAAGAAATGATGTTAATCGTCGAAAAGACAACCATGAAACCGGACGATTTTAATGAACCCAAGTCGTGCTACAATGGAGTCGAGTTCAACACCTCAACCCAAGAAGCACACAGGAATGTCGCTGGCTCCAAGCAGTGTTTATTTGCCTTTCCAACTTGATGATATCCATGTTTCGTCCATTAAAAGGAACTTACTTTCCTTTCATTTTTTTTATTAGAAGACTGCCAAAGAGATAAAATGTCCTTATTACTTCTTTCTTGCTGTCCAGCTTTTCATTAACGGATATTTCAGTGAGCTTCTTATGATGCCACAGGAGGTTTCAATAAAGAAGCAGGCTGTGCAGAACAGAGTCACCAGATATTATCTGAGTTGTATATTTCACTGGTTTTGAACACTGGAAGTTTGACAAGGGTTAGAAAATTTGTTTTAAAATGAGATCTAGAGCTTATGGGTTTCTTTTTCCCAACTTCTTTGTTACTCTTTTTAAAAACATATACCCAGGGATCAAATGATGGCAGCCAGGACAGCTCTTTGACCATGTTAAATTGCAATTTTAACAATTTTAACAATGAAGTAACCGACATGAGCTTGGATCTTAATCAGAGAGCACCCAAATCCCTTCCTTGGGGACAATGAGAAGGTAAGATGTGCCCTTTCAACAGGCCAAGACCTTGCTTTTGACCTCAACGACTTGTTTGGTGGGGAGTGGCATCCTCAAGAAGCCCAAGACTTCGACTGAAGTCAGAGCCTTTCACTAGACATTGAGATTGAAGCTAGAGATCCACCTCAAGGTACGGAGGCTGGTATAAGATGCCAAAAGAAAGACCTGTCCCAGGGCCAAGGGATCGGTCAGGAACCGGCTCGAGTAGAGTTCATAGGGAACAAGCCAGGTGACAGGTGGATGCTCACGACTTGCCTTGACAGGCCAACAGCTTTGAGGATGTGCTAAGCTGGCTTATCAAGTCAAGGTTGAGATGGAAGGGAAATGAATCTTCCCGCCCAAAGAACCAGAGTAGGGCTCTTTCCCCGGTGACCTAATTTCCATAGAACAGGCAAGGCAGGGAGAAAGGGGGACAGACATCTTGACAGAGACACCAAACTCCAAGACTTCAGGAAAATAGAAGCCATACCTCTAGACGCATTGTGAAACACGTTGAAAAAAACAAACAAACTTATTTGCAACAGAAGTGCTAAGCCCACTGTACCCAAAGTGATTTTTTTACAGTGACTGCTGCTGAGGCTAAGAATATCTCTACAAACTGTAATAGGTCTCCTAAACCCTTTGTTATATAAGGTTTGACATATCAGAACAGATGATGGCGAGGACCGTGTAGGACACACAGAGGAAGAGCAAACAGCAAAATATTCAGTTCAGGAAGAAAAGACAATCAGAAGAGACATTTCCCAAGAACACCAGGGTGGAGGTTTTCACAAATTCTTTTGGGAAGAGGAAATTAGAAACTATTATTAGAGTACCACTGAATACTAATTATGGATTGTTGAACAGCATTATTTTCAATTAATTACTCTTATGTATATTATTCTAATTTCATAGGGTGTCACTGATACAGAATCAATCCTTTGATTACCTTTATGTACTCCTGAGTGAAATCATCTCTCCGTGTTTTCTTATAAATAAATATTTGTGTCCCGTAGATTAGAGATGACGATCGCAATCAAGACTCTGGGGACTCTGAGAAATCAGATGAGAAGAAGGATCCGCTTAATAATAACTGCCACACCAGGCACGTTCCCAGTGAGGATTCCCAGTGGTTTACACATTACAAAATGATGCTAACAACTGGGGCTTGAGTTGACTTGAAGTCTTCCGAATAACAGAAATCCAGTTTATAGGCATGATTGAAATGAAGGTGTTTAAGAACAAAATTTGTTCTTCACTATGGATGTTGAGACCTTTTAAGGCTTTCATCTATGGACAACTATAAAAATAAGTGAAGTAGGGGCACCTGGCTGGCTCAGTCAGTGGAACATGTGACGTTTGATCTCAGGGTCGTGAGTTCGAGCCCCACGTTGGGTGTAGAGATAACTTAAAGAAATAAAAAATGCAAAAAAAAAAAAAGTGAAGTAAAAAGCGGGCAATGTACCACACAAACGTGATGTGTATTATAAAAGGTAGAAAACCTGAGCAGATCTCTGACCAAAATATTGAATGTAGTAATTCTCTGACCAAAATATTGAATATAGTAATTCAAATATATATTACACATGCATAGGAAACCCCTTCCTTCTGCAACCAACAACACACCTTTTTTTTTTTTTTTTTTTTTTTTACAGCCGAGGTTAGAACACAGGGCTCCTGGTTATGAAACGCAAGTATGAAAAAGCTCAAACGTTTTGAAGTTGCCATGGCATCCTGTTGCGACTGCAATTCCTGTTTGTGGAATATTCTGCTATGTGTGTTAGTTTACTGGTGAAGTCCACATAGCCGGGCATTTTCAGGCTCCAAAGAAGCAATACTTGGAGCCGGTGTTGCAAATAGAAAACTTTGACCCAGTGGGATCAGGATGAATACCGTCTGGCAACAGCTGTGTATGTTGTCTGGGTATTAAAGTCAGATCGTTTCCGCAGCGCTGGTCCAGAGCAGCTCCTGGTATATTTACTCACACTGTTTGCAGCAGAGATAGCGAGTAAGGGACAAGCGAGGCTAGGTAGGGAGAGACAGGGAGGGGGCTTCATAACCAGGCTTGAAGATATCCCAGATGTGGAGAAATGTTATAGACAACATAATAACCAGAGAGAAGGGAGCATAACAAGTCCACCTTGTTTGTTCTAAATACAGACCAGCTCGTTGCATAATCTTTACAAATGCACCTTGCTTGTCTTAAATATTATACATGGTTACCAAGCTCCCTGGTCAGTTTTCTCTAAAAGTCCGACCATAAAAGCCCTTGATGGCAACCCATTGGGGACCCCGTCACTCTAGAGAGCTTTCCTTTCTGTCCTCACCTTCCCATAATAAACTTGCACTTCACCTCACCCTATTATCCGCGAGATTCATTCTTCGACTCCGTGAGACAAGAACCCTGCAACCTTGCAACGATAGTGTTAAGGTTCATCGATAACAAAATGCTACATGATAAAGCAATACTATTAAGGGTTAAATTTCCATGGTTAATTATCCAAATAATTGAGACGGAAACAAGTCATTCCCTGGCATTATCAGTAGACCAATGCCCCATGTGAAATTTAGGCTTGGGATGTTCAGGACTAAAAGACAAACTCACCCACCTGATCCTCCTGGGGGAAAAAAATTTCTCTAGGGCCTGGATTCTTTCCTGTCCTGATTTGGTATTTTAAAAGTTAAACCCTAGTCTCCACCATTTCTTGGAAGCGTGCTCCTGCTTCAGATCACAAATGATTTAACTATGCTGCAAGTACCAGCTAGAAGACATCATTCACTGTCCCTGCCTTTGCAGGATGAATATTTTACCTTTCTGTCTACCTCAAAGTAATGAACAGCTGCTCAGAAGAGTGTTTATTTGAGAACTGACTGCACATCCAGGATTCTCTCATATGTCCTCAGAGATATAAGGAAAATTTAAGCAAACCTTCGCCCTAAACAAGGTCTCCATATTTGGCAATTAAAAATACAGGCCGCCCAATTAACATTTGAATTTCAGCAAGTAATCTTTTTTCATAGAAATGTGTTGCGCACAACATGTGCAACATACTCATACTAAAAAAAATATATTAGTTGTTTATCTGAAATTCAAATTTAACTGCATGTTCTGTACTTTCTCTGACAACCCTAGCCAGAAAGGATACTGTGTTCTGATTCAGGAGGAGAAATCAACACAAATAAGTCAATTTCAGAGTAATGCATAGTAGAATATGAACAAGTATTCAATTGTGGGGTACAAGGAAAGGGCAAAGTTAACAGAGGTCAGAATTCCTCTAACAATGAGCTACTTAAGGGACTCGTTCTTTGCGGGGTTCTCCTATGTTCTCAGCCTTTAGCACAGTGGTACTGATGTTTGCTTAATGTATGTAATGAACGAACAAAGAAATGAATGCATCATCCAGTGGGAGGAGAATTTCAGATGGGTCTTGAAGGAAGGCCCAGATCTGTAGGTAAGGGGTAGCTATGAGAAAGAATGCAACATTTCCAACTTGACCAGAGGCTGCCCAGGGGGAGGTATTACAAAGAAGAGCTCCAAGAGCAGTAGTTCTCCAACTTTTTGTGACTGAGAACAACTTAAGCAAAGCATAAGATTTCACACCCCTGATGCTAGTCGTTGTCCTTGCCAACAGAAAAAGAACTAGGGAAACAAAATTAAAGTCTACAGAATTCCATGCAATGTTTCTAGAAACACGTTTGGAGGTCTATTTACAATTCTCCGGGGGAACCCTTCTCACCTGTTAGTGACCCAAGAACTGTGTTTTGAGAAATGTTCAACTAGGATATAACTAAAGTTTCTTGAGCTGAGAAAATGAAAAGGAAGAAACTGAATCTTCGATTTTTTTAAAGATTTTATTTATTTATTTGAAAGAGAGGCAGTGAGAGAGAGCATGAGCGAGGAGAAGGTCAGAGGGAGAAGCAGACTCCCTGTGGAGCCGGAAGCCCGATGCGGGACTCGATCCCGGGACTCCGAGATCATGACCTGAGCCGAAAGCAGTTGTCCAACCAACTGAGCCACCCAGGCGTCCCTGAATCTTCGATTTTTAATATTTCGATATGAAAGCGTTAGTATCAAGAGGATATTCTCTGGCCTGGCAGACTTCAAGTGCACTTTAAAAAAAAAAAAGATTTCATTTATTTGTCACAGAGAGCTATCACAAGTAGGCAGAGAGGCAGACCGAGTAAGAAGGGGAAGCAGGCTCCCTTCTGAGCAGAGAGCCCAATGTTGGGCTCGATCCCAGAACCCTGAGATCATGACCTGAACCTAAAGCAGAGGCTTAACCCACTGAGCCACCCAGGAGCCCCTTCAAATGCACTTTTAAAAGTCATTTAAGGGTACCTGGGTGGCTCAGTGGGTTAAACCTCTGCCTTCAGCTCAGGTCATGATCCCAGGGTCCTGGGATCGAATCCTGCATCAGGATCCTTGCTTAGCTGGGAGTCTGCTTCTCCCTCTGCCCTTTCCCCTTCCTTGTGTTCACTCTCTCTCTCTCTTTCTCTCTCTCTCTCTTTCATACATGCGCATGTGCGCAAAAATAAATAAATAAAATCTTTTTTTTTAAGTCAGTTAAAATCATCCGAGACCAAGAAGGACCAAGATTTAAACTCTTAAATTGCTTCAGGCTAGATCAGAGTTTCTCAAGTTCTACACAGTTGACTTTTCGGACAGAAAAATTCTTTGTTATGGGGGCTGTCCTGTGCACTGTAGGGTGCTTAGCAGCACTCCTGATGTGATGGTCAGTTTTGTGTGTCAACCTGATGGGCCACAGAATGCCCAGATTAAACATTTCTGAGTGTATCTGTGAGAGGCTTGCCCGAGGAGATAAGCATTTGAGATGGTGGATTTACTGAAGCAGGTTGCCCTCTCCAACATGGGTGGGCTTCGTCCAATCCACTGAGAGCTTAAATAGAGCAAAAGACAAAGAAGGAGGATTTTGCTCCTCTTGCTTCCTGCCTGCCTGCTTGGCTTGGGACACCTCATCTCATCTCTGGCCCCTCAGACTAGAATTTCAATCATGGGCTCCCCTGGCTCTTGGGCTTTTGGATTTGGACAGAATTCCACCACTGGCTTCCCTGGGTCTCTAGCTTGCAGATAGCAGATGGTGGAACTCCTCAGCCTTCACAGGTGTGTGAGCCAACCCCTCATTATATATCTCTCTGTCTCTGTCCCTGTCTCTATCTCTCCATCCTACTGGTTCTGTTTCTTTGGAGAACCCTAACTAATACACCAGCCTTCCACACACTGAATACAAGTAGGACCACCACTGCCCGCCTCCATTTGGTTGTGACAAACAAAAAATGTCTCTAGACCTTGCCGAATGTCCCCTGAGAGGGAAAAATTACCCCCCTGTTGAGTACCATTAGTCTCGATGAAAGCACACTGTACCAGTTGAATTGGATGTCTAAGAAGTCACTTATGTAATTTTTTCCCTATCCGACTGAAGCAAATAAGGGATAATTTGAACAAATAAAGCCTATGCATTTGAGAAGCTTGTCTCTAAGATGAATAAAACTGCTTTCAGACAGGAGTACTGGATGATGAAAAGGCAAATGATGAACTATTCCCATAGAGATCACACATGTTCACTTCAAAGATCCTGACTTCAGTGGTCCTGGGTCAACTTCAGCCAAGCTCTCTTGTTGAAGTAAGTACACCTGACAATGAAAGGCAACTCATTACTGGGTAATCACAGGGATGATTATCTTTAATAAATGCTTCTATAGCTACAATTTGGGGCAGAAGAAAAATTACCTGTGATAAATGGAAAGGAAAAAGACCCTTGACAATCTGGAGTCCCTCCTAAGAAGTAACTGTCCTCAGTTGACAAAGGCTGTGTTCTATCAGTTCAAAAGCCCCTGGGAAATTTGTGCACTCAAGATCATCTTAACCAAAATGGGGTAGGTCCCATATGGTTTGCCTCTGGCTGTCCTATCCTGGAGACATTATTTTATCACTTTGAGAAGCATTTGATACTTCCAACTACCACTCAGAAACTCATTAAGAATTGGTCCTTACGAAAAAGAAAAGAATTGATCCCTATGGGAAAGTAAAGCAACGAGATATATGTACAATGTATTTTTCCTGATTCAAAAAATTATTTTTTCCTACGGTGAGGTTAGAAAAAAATCATCTTTCTGGTAATTTATTAAGTAAAATTTAGCATGGGATTCAAAATAAAGATAAAATGAATGTGTGTGTATATATATATACATATATATGCATTTAAAGATTTTATTTATTTGACAGAGAGAAAGTGAACACAAGCAGGGGGAGCAGCAGACAGAGGGAGAGGGAGAAGTAAGCTCTCTGCTCAGCAGAGAGCCAGAAACAGGGCTGGATCTCAGGTCAGGTGCCCTGAAATGAATTTATATTTTGAATGCCTACTGTTTTGGGGAATTATTGACTAAATATTAGAGAAAATTCTCTTATCCTTTTTTTAAAAAAAGATTTTATTCATTTATTTGAGAGAAAGTATGTGCAAGAGAGAGCACAGGAGCAGGGGCAGAGGGAGAAGCAGGCTCTCCACTGAGCAGAGAGCCTCATGTGGGACTCGATCCTACGACCCTGGGATCACGACCTGAGCCAAAGCCAGACGCTTAACCGACTGAGCTACCCAGGCACCCCTCCTTGCTTTTTTTTTTTAAATGTAAAACATTGAGTGAAAGTTTTGACACTTTGAAAAATAAATACCAGTCAAAACGGATTTTCAGTAAGACCTCTTAATTTCCTACTCATAGTAACATTAAGTAATAATCAGATATGGGACTTCTGTTTCCAGCAAAATGACATATATACTAGATGTCCTGAAAATTCCCCCGATACAAAACAGCTAAAAACTCTAGATAAAATATAATAAATATCACATTACATTAAATAAAAGAAGCCAGTCACAAAAGCTTGCATATTGTATGATACTATTTACATGAAGTACCCAGGATGGGTAAATTCATAAAGACATAAAGCAGAATGGTGGTTGCCGGGGCTGGATGGAGAGGAAAACAGGGGCATGAACTGCTCAGTGGGTACCAGGTTTCCCTTTGGGATGATGAAGATGTTTTGGTAGTAGATAGAGGGGGTGAGGGGTTACAAAACATTGTGTATGTGCTAAATGTCACTGAATTGTACACTTCATTTTTTTTTGAGTGAGAAAGAGAGAGTGAGAAAGAGAGAGAGAGAGCGAGAGAGCGCACATGCACGTGTGCAGGGGGAGGACTTCCCAGCATGCAACCGGACACATCAAAATGGTTAATTTCATGTTGTGTGAATATCACCTCAATAAAAAATGTAGTGAGGCATAACATTGTTTTCACTGTACAGCCAAGTTAATAAGAAAGTGATAAAAATCAGGAGGGACCAAAACTTAGGAGGTTGATGGAAATACAAGCGATTATCCAAAACTACAGCTATCACGGGAACTTTGATGATTTTTCTACCCCAAGGAATTGGTCTTTAAAGGCAGCACAGGACAGGAGGTAGTGCTTTTGACTTATGCTCCATGAGATGTCGTCAGAACTGAGACCCCTGAATGAAGCCCAAACAGCAAAAGGAATGAGTCAGTAAAAAGGCTCCTTGGATCCAAGCCACCTTCCTGAAAGAAAGAAGAAGAAAGAGCTTAGCTTGGCTTGGGATCTGGCTGTGAAGAAAAAAATAAAATAGAATAGCAGTTTCTTCCTGCCAAACAGCAGGTTACAATAAATGGTAGAAATGACAGGGAACCATAACAGCTAAAAACTTAAAATCTTTAAAAAGGGTATTTATCCTATTACACTCTTAAGTTAAATTAAACTAAATGGTAAAAATATAAGGAGTTGAAATCAAAAGAGTTTTTAGTGCATTGGAAGTAAAAGGGAAAAGAAGAAAAACACATAAAGGTGATTTAAAAAATAACTGGTCATATAAAATTTAGAGATAATCCAAAGGAAGAGTTTATAAAGACACAAATCTTAAAAAGCTAAAGAATAGAAAAGAATAAAGAGTACCAGTTCATAGAGGAGTCATTGAAAACAGGCTAAATAGAGGAAGAACGTACAAAACCAACACATAAATGCCAAGCTATGAGTAATTAAAAGAAAGAACAGTCCCGCGACTGGTAACAGAGTTGGTAACAATTTCTAACAGGAGTGGCCACACCCCAGGGTGGGACCTGGGCAGAGACTTCCAATGTCAGAGAGGCAAGAGTGGCAGAGTCCAAATTCCAGAGGTTCTAGCTATACCTTTCGGCTATTCACAAGACGACTTGAAACCCCAGTTACCCTTTCAGTAAAAACACACATGTCAGGACGTTGGGCCCTGTAAGGACACCATGACTACCAGGGATGGGGGTTTCCTCACATCAGAGAACTGATGAATGCCAGAGTTCTTACTTCATGTTGGGTCTTCTAACCAAGAACATGGATTTTTACCATTTTCCTGAATTTCCTGAATTCTCATCTTAAAAAAAAAAAAGCAAAACAAAAACTGAAGGAAAACAAAAAGCAGTGACACAATTAAGCACAAAATGCCTTTGTTGCTGTTCTTTCTCTGTTCCTAACTTCTTTTTCTTGGCTTTGGAATCTCAGAAATGTTGTTTAGTTACAAGAAAGAATTGAATAAGACAGATACAAATCCTTCCGCACATAGTGCAGGGAACAGAGCTGGATGACAGCACAGGGAAGGATCCGGGAGGGGGACACAGAGACCAAAGCAAAAGGGGATGTCTGCGCCAAACAAAGAGTTTGAGAGGGGAGCAGCAGAGTACGCGTGGGAGCCCAGAGGGAACAGGTGATGTCTGTGTTCGTGTGTCATCTACCCTCCCCCAAATGGGAAAACCAAGGTCACTGCGGTGAAATATTCAGAAAGCTAAGATTATGCTAATTTGGAGGCCATCACCTAATGGGAGACTATATCCTACCTGCTTTTTTTAGCTGTTACTGTGTCCTTTCTTATAAAATGATGACAGAAGAAGATAGTCTCTAGAATAACTTTACTTGGCACAATTAAAAGGTAACGACCTTATGCCAGCCAACTGACTTGTTATTGCTGTTATAATTAAGGGACTTCATCAGTCCCTGAAATGGCCAAGTCTGAGTATCTTGCATTTTTGAGACAAAAATGGCAGGTCTTAATAAAAGAGCACCAGGACCTGTGGTGTGTATGTGTGAGTGTGCATGAAAAAAGAGAGAAAGACATGCAAAGAAAAAGAGAGGGACAGGGAAGCCCAGTGTGGCATATGCAAGTTTTAGAGAGGAATTCTGGAAATGAGGAGGCAAAAGACTGGGACCCATGAGCCTGGAGAACATTAATGTCTTGTCTCAGCTCTGCATAAATGCAGTGTTTTCCTCAGCCTGCGTTGTCATGGAAAGCAGAGCTTGGGACAAAAGTGTTCATGCGGCTAGCTTATTTGGGGAAGTGACTCCAAAGAACAGTGCTGTGGGCTGGGAAAAGGGAAATAAGAAAGGAGGGACACAGTGTGGGCACCTGTGAGTCAATCTCACTGGGACCTTCAGGGGAACTGGCTAGCAGGGGTCTCACCATTGTCTGCTGGTGATACAGAAAAGACGGCATTTATCCAGACTTACAGCCTCCATTGGTCAAGGGCAGTTCATAGGCTAACTCTCCCACAATGCAGTATTTTGTTAAAGATTTTATTTATTTATTTGACAGAGAGAGAGAGACAGTGAGAAAGGGAACACAAGCAGGGGAAGTGAGAGAGGGAGAAGCAGGCTTCCTGCTGAACAGGGAGCCCAACACGGGGCTCAATCCTCGGACCCTGCGGTCATGACCTGAGCTGAAGGCAGACGCTTAACTACTGAGCCACCCAGGCACCCCTCCCACAATGCAGTTTAATGCATCTATTGGCACCAACAGGGTTCCTGCAGGTGTCCCCTACAGTGGTATCACAGGGACCCCGGGACAGAAAGGGAGAAGTTCAAGTTGCCATTGGGATGAGGTGCTGTGAGCCTTTATTTGGGCAGAACAGGTTGCCACTTCAGTGACCGGGGCACAAATATGTGCTGGGAGACTATGAGGTAATGAACCTGAAGGAACTGATGCAATAGCTTTTTGTCAAGTAGAAGAAGAATCCAGAAGCAGATGCCTCCTTGTAAGAAAAAAGTTTTCAGTGGAGCTCTAATCAGATGGGATGCCCTTCCCATTAGCCTGTAGCCATTCTAGGCTCATTCCAATGACAGCTTGGGTGGGAAAGCAGGTGTTATAACATACCCTGCACCTAAGTCCAGCTGAAGCCACAGATGATGTCCTTTTTTTTTTTTTCAGTGTTCTAAGAGTCATGGTTTATGCACCACACCCAGTGCTCCATGCAATACTTGCCCTTCTTAATATCCACCACCAGGCTCATCCAACCCCCCACCCCTTTCCCCTCCAAAACCCTCAGTTCGCTTTTCAGAGTCCACAGTCTCTCATGCTTCATCTCTTCCTCTGATTTCCCCCAATTCACTTTTCCTTTCCTTCTCCTAATGTCTTCCATGTTATTCCTTACGCTCCACAAGTAAGTGAAACCATACGATAATTGACTTTCTCTGCTTGACTCCTTTCCCTCAGCATAATCTCCTCCAGTCCCGTCCATGCTGATACAAAAGTTGGGTATGTCTTAGGGTCCCTCCCTTCTCTGGGTCCTTAATCCCCTCTCATATTTACACAGTGACTGCAGTGATCAGCTCTTTACATAATTGCTTAGTAATTCAGTCTTAAGTGTTACTGTGGTAGTACTCCTTAAATTCTCCATGAGTTAGATGGGCTCAGTCCCACCCTGGGTTGGAGAAGAGCTGCCACATTTGCACAGCCCTACTTAAAGTTACAGGACATTTGCACTTGATGTTTCCAATCTGGCCTTCACACCCATCTTGGAAGAAGAAGTTTCAAATGGCAGAGTAGCAGCTACATTGCAGAAGTAGCGTAGAACATTAGGATTTCCAGCAATGTTCTTTCCTCCCAGATATCCTACCTCTTGTACACAATAACTTGAAAACAGCTCTTAGACCCAAAAGACTCTCTTCTGACAAATTAAAGCTGGGACATTGCAGGGAGCAGCTTCTGATGTAGTTATCCGTGTATCCATAATGGGCCACTTGATATTCTTGGTAATAAACAATGATAATCAGTTCCATCTATCTTAAGAAGGAAAGAACTTGTTGGAGAGGTACAGGTTGGCTCACAGAATCAGTGGGATTACTAGAGAAGAGGCTAATGAATAAATAAAAACCAAAGTTACAAGACTGGCTGGATGGTATAAGCCACTTAAACCAATAAAGGCTTATTTCTTGTTGCTCAGTCCACAGACCCATCTTGGGTTGATAGAGTGTCTCTGCTCCACATAGTCACTTGGGGCCCCAAGCTGATAAGGCCAGCCACCATCTCAAACCTTGTCAGCAGTGACGCCAGAAAGGAAAGGGAACCCACCAGGGTCCCACTCAACCAATGAAATTCTCAGTCCTGAGCTAACTCTCACCACTTCTAGCCCAAAACATCAGCCATCATAGGCCATAGGGCTGCACTCAACCAAAAGGCAGCCAGAAAATGAAATTGTATCATGTGCCCCAAAGAAGGAAAAAACTGGAAATTCTTGACAAGCAGTGCTCAGGACTACCACAGTCATGCAGAGGGAAAACTCTCTGGTTAGAGTATCACCCTTGGGCACTGCTGGCCACCACGAGCACTGCCAGAATGAAGTGAAAACTGCCCTGATCATCCATTCTGGTTCCAAAGCCCTGAATGCATTCTGAATGCAAAGTCCAGGGCTGCCTGGGTGGCTCAGTGGGTTAAGCTTCTGCCTTCAGCTCAGGTCATGATCTCAGGATCCTGGGATCAAGCCCCACTTTGGGCTCTCTGCTCAGCAGGGAGCCTGCTTCCTCCTCTCTCTCTGCCTATTTGTGATACCTCTATCTCTCTCTCTCGCTCTGTGTCAAATAAGCTTTTTTTAAAAAAGTCCATGTTCATTAACTGTGTTTGGGCCACATGACCGTTCTGCAGCTGCCACTCGCTTATCTCTCACCTCATCATTGTGTGAATTCAGTGGTGGATTCCCCAAATGCAAGAAGGGAGTTTAGATCCTGGGTAGTCAAAGGGGAGAAGAATGTCCACTACATGATAAACATCCAATACACATCACTTGCAAAGAAAAACAGAAGAAATATATAAACAGTCCTGTTCAAAGCGTCATTCCTATTTGTCCTCTGATTAGCATAGAAATCAGAGATACCTGGATCATTCACTCATATCTGTACCCATATATTCACCTAGGCAACAAAGGTTCACAGAGCTCTATCTGCTTCCAGGTACTCTGAACAAACCAAGATGAATAAGGCATGATTTTCCAAATGCTCACTTTTTAAAAAAAGATTTTATTTATTTATTCATCAGAGAGAGATAGAGAGAGTGTGCAAGCAGGGGGAGCAGCGGGCAAAGGGAGAAACAGGCTCCCCACTGAGCAAAGAGTTTGACTCAAGACTCGATCTCAGGACTCTGAGATTATGACCCGCCCCAAAGGCAGACACTTAACCGACTGAGCCACCCAGGCTTCCCCACCAGATGCTTAAGTTCTAACAGTAAGATGGACACTCCGTAAATAATGACAATACCATATGATTAGTCTTTATGAAAAATTAATGTTCAAGGGATGGTGTTGGCACAAAGGCCAGCACTAGTCAGCAATGGCCATAGGAAGGTAGAGACGCTATTGAAGGGAGAGGTGAAGGTGCCCACTACCTGCCCTGGGGAGAGATAAGTGCTGTCATGTCAGGGGCATAAAAGAGCAGATAGACTTGAGGCTGGAACTAGAGTTGCCAGATTTAAAAAATCAAAATGCAGGACGCCCATTTCCTTGGGAACTTCAGATGAATGTTGAATACTTATTTTTAAGATTTTATTTCTTTATTTTTGAGAGAGAGAGAGAGAGAGACAGAAGGAGAGGGGGAGAGGGGCAGAGAGAGAGAGAGAGGCAGACTCCTCACTGAGCAGGGAGCCTGATGCGGGGCTCTATCCCAGGACCCCGGGATCCTGACTTGAACTGAAGGCAGACACTTAACTGACTGAGCCAACCAGGCGTCCCCAATGAATACCTTTTTTAACTTTAATTCTGTCCCATACATTATTTGAGACACATTTATCTTAAAAATAATGCTAAAAATAGTTTGTTATGTGAAATTCAAATTTAACCCTGTGTCCTGTGTTCTATCTGGTTACCCTATTGCAGTGCTTTCCTACTTATTCTTTGGGACACATTTCAAGCTCTCTCTCTTCCGGGAAGCCCTCCCAGAAACGCTGGGTTGGCCTGAAAACCTTCTTCTGGGACCTCAGGGGCACACGTATGTGCCTCTGTCATAGAATAGGGTGCATTTTTGCCAAGTTATCTTTAGAGGCGCTGTTGTCTTCCATTAGTTTCTAAGTTTTCCCAGGGCCTGCTGGAACTCTGTATTCCCAGCATGAAGCAAGAGATGTTGGTTGACATTAATTAAGATCTGTATCAGGAACCTGGGTGACTCAATTGGTTAAGTCACTGCGTTTGGCTCAGGTCATGATCCTGGGGTCGTGGGATCTAGCCCTGTGTGGGACTCTCTGCTCAGCGGGGAGTCTGCTTCTTCCTCTCCCTCTGTCCCTCTTCTCATTCATGCTCTCTCTCTAGCTCTCTATCTCTCTCTCTCAAATAAATAAATAAAATCTTTAAAAATATGTAAGATCTGTAGTTGACCCATAGCCTTGCAAATAAATATTCCAAACGTACCTGCCCAAAGGGGCTGAAAAGAAAAGATCGTCATTACTCCATCTGTTTCTCAGGTAATATAAGAAATGTGAGACTCTGAGTCCTGAGCCCACATCTCATCCCTTCTACTGGGTGAATGGAAAGGGCAGTTGTAAAGGGCTCCAAGAAAGCATATAGTACTCTTTGCAAAGCACCAAAGTCCAAACAGTGTAGAAGTTTGACCTTTCAGTGCAAATATATGTTTGATAAGAAAGGTTAGAAAGAAGGTATTTTGCATTTTTCTATCTCAGAGTACTGCTTGAATGCTGAGAAAATGCGAAGGAATTGGTGCTCTAAGAGGAAAGCGTTACTGTAATCCACGAAATAGCCTTGCAGGCAAATCTAGCCCATTTCCTTGGCTTGAGATAGGAATCATCCCAGCAGGATGAAAATCTAGCTAAGAATCCAGAATGTCTTCTATCAGTCCAAAGCTGTCATTTTACAGATAAAGAAATTAGGACCCAGAGAGGCTAAGTAAATTGTCCAAGGTCATGGAACTAATCAGTAACTAAGCTTAAAGATCTTCTGATCCCCAGCCCAGAACTCTTTTAACAGATTTCCAAGATCAAGTAATCCACTTGAGTGCTTATTAGAAGATCTTCATTATCAAAAATTCATTCCATCTTATCTAAGGTCTTCATTGTGTCAAAGTCTTCCCTTTGGTTCTCCCTTAAGAAAAATAAGCCCGGGGTGCCTGGGTGGCTCAGTGGGTTAAAGCCTCTGCCTTCGGCTCAGGTCATGATCCCAGGGTCCTGGGATCGAGCCCCGCATCGGGCTCTCCACTCAGCGGGAAGCCTGCCTCCTCCTCCTCTCTCTCTCTCTCTCTCTGCCTACTTGTGATCTCTGTCTGTCAAATAAATAAATAAAATCTTTAAAAAAAATAAGCCTTACTTTCGTCAACCTGTACTTTGTATATATTTTTGCCTTTTTTCCAAAATTTTTTGCTTTGTATATTTAAAGCACTATTAAGTGACCCTTCGCTCACCTCATTCTCAGATTAAAAAACAACAACAACAGTTTTTTAATGAAGTTTGTCCTCCTGAACAAAGTGATTCTCATTTGACCTATTACCCTAGGGCCTTTAGACCCTACACTGGAGAGTGGAGAATGGATATGCCATTTTAGTATGGACCCGCCTGGTTTGAGAATAGAAGAAAAACAACTTCTATCTGTGCATTTTCATGCAAGCCTGTACATTTTATGGTTACATTACTTTCAAAGGAAAAAAAAGTGCAGAAAGTGGCTTTTAATTCCCGACTCATGATAATGTCATCCACTTCAAATCAGGACATGGTTTCACTGCTATCACTAGAAAGCTGACTGACATCCCAAGACCTTTGCCCTGTAACTAGGGATCAATGACACATGTGTCCTACACCTTGAAGGCCTTCCTTGTCCAAAAACTTTGCTTACACTTATTCTCTTTGCTGTCCTTATGCTCTGCCTTAGATGTATTTTATTAAGAATCCAAAACCACAAGCAAGCAGGCCATAAATCTTACCCAGCGCAAAGTATATTATGTTTCAAGGAAGTTAAGTCTAGAGTTCCTTCTTGGCCAATTCTCACTAAATTTTCAATATCCATTTTACTTAATCTCCTTCTCAGCTCTGTACTGTGTATTGTCTTTATTTTTAATCTATAAAATCTCTAATTACCCTGTAATAACACAAGCTTATCTTCTTAGAGACATTTCCTTATAAGTTTACTTAATACTCTTTAAAGGTACATGATGCCTGTAGTTTAACTTCAAGAGAGTAAGGACGAATATTTATTCATAAGCTGTAATATTGGGGAACAGAATAAATGCTGAACACATCTTATTTATAGTCTGGCACAAGGACTTTTTGTCCTGATACTTTTGTCTGAACCTTCCCCTCTTGCCTAAGAATGCCTGCCTCCTCGTATACAAATCCTCCCTATTCTTAAAGGTTTAGCTTAAAATCTCTCTCCTATGACAACTTGCTGACCAAAGCATGGTTCCCAAACTTGTATAATTCAAATCATGTTCCACTTGCTTTTCTTTCTCACAGTGCCTGTACTTTTGCCTTACTGTAAGGAATGCAGTTTGCAATTGATATTTGTTTGTTTACTTGCTATCATATATCTCCCTTCCTCCACCTTAGATGTTTATCTCCACCCCCTCACCCACCATAGTGTATCCCCATTTCACCAATGAAGAAATTGATTTTCATAGCAGTCGTGTAATTTACCGAAGATTGCAGAGTATTGTCTGATAGGGCTGGATTTCTCCAGGAAGGTCTTCTGATTTACTAGCTGGAAGCTTTGCACAAGTTTCTTGCCTTGCTATGCTTCTATTCCTTGTAAAAATACTATCTACTTTACAGGGTTGTTGTAGGGGTTAAATGAATAAAGCCAGGCTAAGTACAGAGCTCTTGCGCTCTCTCCTGGACACACATCCTTTGGGTAAAACTGTTCAAATAGCTACTAATCCAATAATTTCATCCACAAATACATAATGAAATGTCTTGTCAAATACCCTGTTGTATTTAAGATTCACAAGGCCTGCAAAATGCCTTACTTACCAGTTTCATTAACACTATTAACAAAAGAAATAAAATTTGGCTTGTTTGTTGGTGAACTCATTCCAACCCAAGGGCTGTGACTTCTATGTCTGTGCCCCAAACCATCTATCTGATATCTGTATGAGAATTTTACTGAGCAGTTCCACCAAGCACAATTTTCCCTGGATTCCAGAACCCACTTGTCTTCCCTTTTGGAAAATGGAAATATCATTCCGGCTCCAATAGATTCATTTACCTTTATATTTTGTTCCTAAAGTATGTGATTTAAAAAAATGCGCATTTTACTTTCGTGGATTAGTGAATTCACTACTGAATTCTTATACTGTCTTTGGAATTGAGTGGAATGTATCCAGGACCTTAATATCCTAATGATCCATTTGTCTAATAAGATAATACCTAATATTTATCGCATGCCAATGAATGAACTAAGCCCTTTACAAGCATCGTTTCTTTTAAGTTGTGCATCATTGCTTTGAGTTAACTACTATTACTACCCATTTTACAGCTGAGAAACTGAGTCTTACAGATTAAAATTCATGCTTCCTGGTGACTAAAAAAACGGAAAGCGTAATTGGCAAAGAAGTAGGATAGACACACAGTGAAAAGTGAGAAGATGCCAGGACTTCGGAGGTTTTAATGGTTTCTTAGTTCCTGTTTCTGGTCCCTTTCTGGACCCTTGTAACCTGCTCCCCAGCTCCTTAACCAAGTTCGAAGTGGCACCTTGAAAATTACTTGAAAATTAAGTCCCAGCTAGGAAGGCTTTCTGGAGGATGTTACAGACAAAAATTCATTTTGTAGAAGTAGATGTTTATGAGATGAATAAGGAGTGTTTTTGGAAAACTCAGTATTGTGTTGGAAGGGTATAGTAGCTTGGTGAATGCAGCGCAACATTCAGGTGTCTCAATGTTTTCAAAAGGAGAAGAACCTTAGGGTCTGATAGAGGATAAGGTGGAGAGGTAGATGGGAACACAATCTTGTTGTACCTTGCTTATGAAGGATAAGGAATTTGAAATGTATCCTAAAAATTAAGGGAAACCACTGAATAATTTTAAGCTGGAAAGAGAATTCATATTTCAGACTGATTGAGGTGATTTCAGCAACCTAAGGGGATCTCAGGTACTCTAGATTGTCAAGAGACTGGATTTCTGAGAGGAACTAAGGAAGATGGCTAGAGAATTGGAGGATCTTAGGCTCACCACATCCCAAGAAAATAACTAGATAACTGTGAAATCATCCTAAATACCCTAGAAATTGACCTGAAGACCCAAAGAACAAACTCCACAATTTAAGGGGGAGAAGAGGTCACAGTGAAGAAGGGAAGAAATGTAGAGTTGTGGCTTAGAGGGGAAGCAGATCTCAGCTGCTGTGGAAGGAAGGGAGCCATGATCACAGGAAAGGGAAAGGGAGTGAGACTACCACACAGGGGAATGTACAAGGAGAATGTTTACCCAGAGCCACTGGCTTGGAAAATGAGAGCAGCTGAATTTCATGAGTTCTTGCAACCAGTGGAGCATAAAACCTGGAGTTTTAAAAGTCATCAGGCTTGTCTGGGATAGAGCCCAGAGGGTACTTCCCTGCTTCTAGAGAGAAGGCAGGCAAAAACGTGGGGATAGATAGTGTGGAAACAATGATCAGAAGAGCAAAGAGTAGGGGGATTATTCACTCTTCTCAGAGCTTATCTCTGAGAGGCAGCATTCATGGAGACACCTCTCTGGGAACAAATGAGCTGGCCAGCACCATGTCCCTCTCCCACACCTCAGCAAAACACAGAGCCATCTACAGGAAGCACTGCAGTGCTGACACTGGGGTGCCTAAGTTGCTTACACTAAGTCCCAATCCCCTGCACTCTGGTGGAACTGCCCTTCTCAGTCAAGCTTGCCTCGGTCCCAGTATGGCAGGCCCCTCCGCCAGAAGACCAGTACAAAACCTTGCCCAGACCACATCTTCTGACCAGAGATTTTTACAAGACCTCCGTTCCAGTGACAGTGGTGACAGAACTCATTTCCCAAGCGGACCAGAGCACATCTAGTTAAAACCCCTCATTCAGGCCACAGACCAAAAAGTGTCCACTGCAGGCAAAGATAGGCTTTACAGACCATTAATTTCAGGAGCAGGAGACATAAATACTGTTTCTAACACAGAGAAGAAGCAGAGATGTAGTCAAGTCTGAAGACAGAGGCATTTATCCTAAATGAAAGAACAAGCTACA
Source organism: Lontra canadensis (assembly GCF_010015895.1). NCBI lineage: Eukaryota > Metazoa > Chordata > Mammalia > Carnivora > Mustelidae > Lontra > Lontra canadensis. The sequence goes on from NW_022631125.1 coordinate 2,995,139, forward strand.
GCTAGAGATCTAAGTGAAACAAATATAAGTAGTGTGCCTGATGGAGAATTTAAAACAATGATCATAAGGATACTCACTGGGCTTTAGAAAAGAGCAGAAGATATCAGTGAGACCCTTACCACAGAGATAAAGGAGTTTAAAAAGAATCAATCAGAGATTAAGAGTGCAACAAATGAGATTAGAAATAGGCTTGATGCAATGAACAGTGGCTGGAAGAAGCATAGGAACAAATAAGTGACCTAGAAGACAAAATAATGGAAAATAATGAAGCTGAACAAAGAGAGAAAGAAGAATTATGCAACCCAAGAGTAGACTTAGACAACTCAGTCCCCCGTCAAACATAATAGCATTCATATTACAGGAGTTCCAGAAGAAGAGAGAGAAAAGGGGGCAGAAAATTTATTTGAAGAAATAAGAGCTGAAAACCTCTCTAATCTGGGGAAATAAAGAGACATCTAGATCCAGGAGTCACAGAGAACTCCCATGAAAATCAACAAAAGCAGGCCAACCCTGAGATATATTGTACTTAAGTTAGGAAAATGTAATACTAAAGAAAAAATCTTAAAAGCAGCAAGACAAAAGTAGTCCTTAACATACAGGGAAAGACCCATAAGGCTAGCTGGAGGTTTCTCGACAGACTTGGCAAGCCAGAAGGGAGTGGCATGATATAGTCAATGTGCTGAGTGGGAAATTCTGCAGCCAAGAATACTCTATCCAGCAAGGCAATCATTCAGAACAGGAGAGATAGAGTTTTCCAGATAAATAAAAACAAAAGGAGTTTATGACCACTAAACCAGCCCTGCAAGAAATATCAAAGGGGACACTTTGAGTGGAAAGGAGAGACTAAAAGTGACAGTATAAAGGCAAGAAACACATGAGCAGTAAAAATGAATATTTCTGTAAAAATCAGTCAAGGAACTCAGACACACACAGAAAGGATACAAAATGTAATAACATGTACCTAAACTGTGGGGAACGAGAGGAGAAAAGAATGGGTTCAGACTTGAATGAGCATCAACTTAGTACAGACTGCTATTTGCAGAAGAGGTTATATACAAACCTAATGGAAACCATGTATCAAAACCCACTAATAAACATGCAAGGAATAAAGACAAAGAAATCCAAATATATCACTAAGGAAAATCAGGAAAGCATGGAAGAGAGAAAAAGTAAGAATCACAGAAAATCTCCAGAAACAACCATGAAACACGTAATAAAATGACAATAAGTATTGTTATATACTTTCCTCTTAGAGCACATTTTACTGTATCCCAAAGGTCTTAGATGGTTGTGTTAGATATGACATATCTGTCAAGAATTGCTTTGAGGGGCACCTGGGTGGCTCAGTGGGTTGAGCCTCTGTCTTTGGCTCAGGTCATGATCCCAGGGTCCTGGGATCGAGCCCTGCATCAGGCTCTCTGCTTGGCAGGGAGCCTGCTTCCGCCTCTCTCTCTGCCTGCCTCTTTGCCTACTGTGATCTCTCTCACTCTGTCAAATAAATAAATAAAATCTTAAAAAAAAAAAAGAAAGAACTGCTTTGAACATATTTGGACTAAATACTTCAATCACAAGTCATAGTGTGTCAGAGTGGATTTAAAAAAAAAAAACAAGACCCATCTACATGCTGCCTACAAGAGACTCATTACAGACCTAAAGACAGCTGCAGATTGCAAGTGAGGGGATGGAGAAACATCTATCATGCAAATGGATGTCAAAAGAAAGCTGGAGTAATAAAACTTAGACAAACTACTTTAACAAGAGACAAAGAAGGGCACTGTATAATAATAAAGGGGACAACCCAAGAAGAAGATACAACAATTGTAAATAGTTATGCACCCAACATGGGAGCACCCAAATATATAAAATAATAACAAACACAAAGGAACTAATTGATAATAATACAACAGTAGTAGGGGACTTTAACACCACACTTACAACAATGCACACGTCATCTAAACAGAAAATCAACAAGGAAACAATGGCTTTGAATGACACATTGGACCAGATAGTTTTAACAGATATATTCAGAACATTCCATCCTAAGATAGCAGAATACACATTTTTTTCAGGTGCACATGGGACATTCTCCAGAATAAATCACATATTAAGTCACAAATCAGGCCTCAACAGATACAAAAAGATTGAAGTCATCCCATGCACCTTCTCTGATCCAACATTACAAAACTAGAAGTCAACTGCAAGGAAAAGTCTAGAAAGACCACGAACACATGGAGGTTAAATAACATGCTACTAAACCATGAATGGGTCAACGAGGAAATCAAAGGAGAAATTTTAAAATGCATGGAAACAAATGAAAATGAAAATGTAACAGTCTAAAGACCTTTGGGATGCAGCAAAATGTGTTCTAAGATGGAAGTATGACAGTACGGGCCCACCTCAAGAAGCAAGAAAAATCTACAATAAATAACCTAACCTTACATCTCAAGGAGCTAGAAAAAGAACCATAAAGGAAGTCTAAAGTCAGCAGAGGGACGGAAATAATAAAGATTGGAGCAGAAATAAATGATATAGAAACTTAACAAAACAATAGAATAGATCAATGAAACCAGGAGCGGGTTCTTTGAAAAAAACTGATAAAATTGATAAACCTCTAGCAAGACTTATCAAAAAGAAAAGAGGAAGGACCCAAACAAGTAAAATCACAAATGAGAGAGTAGAGATCACAATCAACACCACAGTAATACAAACAACTTTAAGAGAATATTAAAAAAAAAAATATGGCAACAAGTTGGGTAACCTAGAAGAAATTGTTAAATTCCTGGAAACATATAAATTGCCAAAACCAAAACAGGAAGAAATAGCAAACCTGAACAGATTGATAACTAGCAAGAAAATTAAATCAATAGTCAAAAGACCCTCAACAAACAAAAGTCCAGATCCAGATGGCTTCACAGGTGAATTCTATCAAACATTTAAAGAAGAGTTAATACCTATTCTTCTTAAACTATTCTAAAAAATAGAAAAATAAGGAAAAGTTACAAATTCATTCTATGGGGCCAGCATTACCCTCATACTAAAACCAGAGAAAGACACCACTAAAAAGAACTACAGGCCAATATCCCTGATGAACACAGATGTACAAAGTCTCAGTAAAACACTAGCAAACCAAATCCAACAATATGTTTTTAAAAAAAAAAACATTCACCATGATCAAGTGGGATTTATTTCTGGATTGCAAGGGTGATTCAATACTTGCAAATCAAGCAATGTGATACATCACATTAATAAAGGAACGGCTATGAACCATGTAATCCTTTCAATAGATGCAGAAAAAAACATTTGACAAAGTACATCCATTCATGATAAAAACCCCCAACAAAGTAGGTGTAGAGGGAATATACCTCAACATAATAGAGGCCATCTGTGAAAAACCCACAGCTAATACCATCTTCAATGTGGAAAAACTGAAAGCCTTTCCCCTGCAGTCAGGAATAAGACAGGGATATCCACTCTCACCACTATTATTTAACATAATACTGGAAGTCCTAGTCACAGCAGTCAGACAACAAAATGAAGTAAAAGGCATCCAAATCAATGAGAAAGAAGTAAAACCTTCACTATTTGCAGATGACAGGATGCTCTATGTAGAAATCCCAAAAGACTCCACCAAAACCTGCTAGAAAGGATAACACGAATTCAGTAAAGTTGCAGGATACAAAATCAATCACAGAAATCTGTTGCATTTCTATACAACAATAGTGAAGGAGCAGAAAGAGAAATTAAGGAATAAATCCTATTTACAATTGTACCAAATACAATAAGATACCTAGGAATAAACTAACCAAAGAGTTGAAAGACCTGTACTTGGGAAAGTATGAATCACTGATGAAAGAATTTCAAGATGTCACAAAGAAATGGACGGACATTCCATACTCATGGATTTGTAGAACAAATATTGCTAATATATCATATATATTATTATCAATTAATATATATTATTATTAATATGTATTGCTTTATATTATATATCATATATTACTATATAATCTAATTATAATATAATAGATTAGCCAAAGCTATCTACACATTTAATGCAATCCCTATTAAAATACCAACAGCATTTTTCAGAATTAGAAGAAAAAAAATCCTAAAATTTGTATGGAATCACAGAAAACCCCGAGTAGCCAAAACAACGTTGAAAAAAGAAAAGCAAAGCTGGAGGCATCATGATTCCAGACTTCAAGCTATATTACAAACCTGAAGTAATCAAAATAGTATGGTACTGGCACAAAAACAGACACATAGAGCAATAGAACATAATGGAAAACCCAGAAACGAACCCACAATTGTATGGTCAATTAATCTTTGGCAAAACAGGAAAGAATATCCATTGGGGAAAAGACAGTCTCATCAACAAATGGTGTTGGGAAAAGTGGACAGCACGCAGAAGAGTGAAACAGGATAAATTTCTTACATCTTACACAAAAATAAATTGAAAATGGATTAAAGACCTAAATGTAAGTCCCGAAACCATACAAATCCTAGAAGCGAACACAGGACCACATCAAAGTAAAAAGCTTTTTCACAGTGAAGGAAACAATCAACAAAACTAAAAGGCAACCTATGCAATGGGAGAAGGTATTTGCAAAGGACATAGACGATAAAGGGTTAGTATCCAAAATCTATAAAGAACTTACCAAACTCAACACCCAAAAAATGAAAAGTACAGTTAAAAAATACACAGAAGACATGAGCAGACATTTTTTCAAAAGAAGATATCCAGATGGCCAACAGATAGATACATGAAAAGATGCTCAACATCACACATCATCAGGGAAATGCAAATCTTTAAAACTGTAATGGGATACCACCTCACCACTGTCAGAATGGCTAAAATCAACAACACAGAAAACCACAGGTGTTGATGAAGATGCAGAGATAGGGGAGCCCTCTTGCATTGTCAGTGGGCATGGAAATTGGTGCAGCCACTGTGGAAAACAGTATGGAGGTTCCTCAAAAATTTGAAAATAGAAGTATCCTATGATCTAGTAATTGCACTACTGGGTATTTACTCCCAAAACACAAAAATACTAATTCAGAGGGGGTACATGCTCCCTCATGTTTACTGTAGCATCGTTTACAGAGGCCAAATTATGGCAGCAGCCCAAGTGTCCATAGATAGATGAATGGATAAAGAAGATGTGGTAGATAGATAGATAGATAGATAGATGATGGAATACCACTCAGCCATTAAAAAATAATGAAATCTTGCCATTTGCAATGACATGGATGGAGCTAGAAAGTATTATGCTAAGTGTTATAAGGCAGTCAGAGAAAAACAAATACTATATGATCTCACTCATATATGGAATTTAAGAAACAAAGCAAACAAGCAAAGAGGGGAAAAAGTGGGACGTCTGGGTGACTCAATTGGTTGAGCAGCTGCCTTCGGCTCAGGAATTGATCCCAGTGTCCTCGGATCGAGTCCGATATCGGGGGGGGGGGTGGTCCTTGCTCAGCGGGGAGCCTGCTTCTCCCTCTGCCTCTGCCTGACACTCTGTCTGCCTGTGCTCACTCTCTCTGACAAATAAATAAATAAATAAATAAAATCTTTTAAAAAAAAAGAGAGAGGAAAAAGAGAGTGAGGCAAACCATGAAACAGACTCTTAACTATAGAGAACAAACTGATTGTAACCACAGGGGGGGTAGAGGGAAGATGGATGAAAGAAATGATGGGTATAAAGGGGCACACTTGTGATGAGCACGGGGTGATGTATGGAAGTGTTGAATTACTATATTGTACCTCTGAAACTAATATTACACTGCATGTTGACTAACTTAAATTTAAATAAAACTCAAAAGAAACTGGATTTCCTTCATCCAGGAGAGGAGTGGAAGGGTCTGAACAAAGCAAACACAATCAAACCGTTAGCTGCCTCAAAGGGGAGTTTTATTTTTATTTTATCATTTTTAAAGCTTTTATTCATTTATTTGAGAGAGAGAGAGAGAGAGAGTGCACAAGCAGGCAGAGAAGTAGGCAGAGGGAGAGGGCAAAGCAGGCACCCAGCTGAGCAGGGAGCCCAATGCAGGGCTTAACCCCAGGACCCTGGGATGATGACCTGAGCTGAATGCAGACACTTAACCATCTGAGAGATCCAGGCACCCCAAAGGGGAGTTTTAAATAACAATTTGTCATCCTACTAAAATATATGGATTTTTTTTTCATTTATGTAGTCTCCAAGTCCAACATGAGTCTTGAACTCATGACCCTGAGATCAAGGGTTGCATGCTCTACCAACTGAGCCAGCCAGACACTCCCCAACTAAAATATCCCTAATACATACTATTTAAGATGGTTCAGAAAAAAACGAAAACAAAAACAATCTACAGAAGTACAAACAAAAGGAATATAAGTTACTTGAAATGCCCAGAATTTGCGGGTATTTTGAATACTGGTGCAAATCACTCAAGAGTTAGCTTTTAACTGTATGTTTCCGGTGAAAAGTACCATTTCGGGTCAATTGCATGCATCTTCTTTCTGACCCTAAGTGCACTGGGTGGGCATACAGACAAATATAAGTGTCCCACGGGGAAGCAAGTAAATGTAGTTCCATAGTTCATTTGTGCATACAATCCAGAAATATTGAAGTTTTACCTTAGAGACAAAAAAATTCACAAAACTAATATTTTGTGTTGTAAGGTCTCATGTAGTCAGATTCTGCAGGCAAGCTAACCTCTGCAGTATGGTCAGAATTCAGAAAAAAGGGACATAATGATTTTTTATTTTATTTTTTAAAAGATTTTATTTATTTATTTGACACAGAGAGAGAAAGAGAGACAGCGAGAGAGGGAACAAAAGCAGGGGGAATGAGAGAGGGAGAAGCAGGATTCCTGCAGCCTGATGCTGGGTTGGATCCCAGGACTCTGAGATCATGACCTGAGCTGAAGGCAGATGCTTAACTGACTGAGCCATCTAGGTACCCCATAAATGATTTTTTAAAAAGATTTTATTTATTTATCTGAGAGAGAAAGAGAGAATGAGCAGTGAGGAGGAGCAGAGGGAGAGAGAGAGGGAGAAGCAGACTCCCCACTGAGCATGGAGCTCAATATGGGATTCGATTCCAGGACCCCAGGATCATGACCTCAACCAAAGGCAGACACTTAACTGACTGAGCCACCCAGGCGCCCCAAGACATAAGTGATTAAGCTTGAGGTTAACTTTTTAGAAAATTACTGGTTGCTGAGATTCAAAAATTCTATGCTGGTTTGAAATAGCAACAGGTTGGGGCACCTGGGTGGCTCAGTTGTTTGAGCCTTTGACTCTTGGTTTTGGCTCAGGTCATGATCTCATGGGTCATGAGATGGAGTCCTGCATCCCATTGCTCACTCAGGGGGAGTTGGCTTGAGATTATCTCTCTCTCCCTCTGCCCCTCCCTGCCTCCCAAATAAATAAAGCTAAAAAAATAACAACAGGTTTTCAAGGATTGTTAGATTAAAAACAGTTGTGCCTGAATTATATTTTTATCTTTCTCGATCATATTCTCCTCTCATTTCCATATAAAAGCAATGGGAAATAGTTCTTCCATTTCTTTGAACACTTAAGAGAATCTCGCTTAGAAGAAGAAGCCTTCTGGTTTTGTTTGTTCACCTGATTGTGGGGGGTAAGGAGCAGCTGCTAGACCTTGTCCCATGTGCTTCAAACTTAAATCTTTCTTGTATTTTTCCTATGCAACTGAGCCAGTCTGCAGATTCAAGACATCACCTTTCATTTAGTGTGTGCACTTTAAGTCATTCTGAATTACATAGGGGCCCAAGGTGCTCCCTATCTAGGCTCTTTGTACAGTAAATAGCATATGACAGGACTTGATCTGACTGTTCTGAGAAAAAGCAGGCATTATTTAAATTCTAGGAGGAGGATAGACCTTGCTTATTTGATTTTTCAAGGTAATTGCTCAGAACCAAGCCATCCAAAGCAATGAAAAGAAATTTTTTTAAAGATTTATTGGGTGCCTGGGTGGCTGAGTAGGTTAAGCAGGTCATGGCTCAGGTCATGATCCTGGAGTCTGGGGATCGAGTCCCACATCAGGCTCCCAGCTCCACAGAGAGTCTGCTTCTCCCTCTGACCTTCTCCCCTCTCATGCTCTCTCTCACTGTCTCTCTCTCAAATCAATAAATAAAATCTTTTAAAAAAAGATTTATTTAATGATTTGAGAGAGGGAGGGAGAGAGACTCTCAAGCAGACTCCCAGCCGAGTGTGGAGCCTGATGCAGGGATCCATCTGAGACCTGAGATCACGACCACAGCTAAAATGAAGAGTCCTGCACTTAGCCGACTGTGCCATCCAGGCACCCTGAAAAATTTTATCTGGGACAAATTTCATTATATTATCGTCTAGTTGCTTCAGTAACAATCATAGAATATTTAATTCATTTCATAACAACAACAGACATTTTTAAAAATAAGTTGGCCTGACGTTTATGCCTGAAACAAGGCAATGGGGGGGGGGATGATGGATGTGGATATAGAACAAAGGATGGATTTCATAGATTGAGTTTCTGATATTTTCTTGGCAGTAAGATCATAAGTTATGAACGACATGGTCCTGCAGTCCTTCCTAGAAGGAAGGACTTTATTTAGCTCAAGTCTCTCAAAACAAAAGACATCTATCTGTAGGAGCCAACTTCAAATTCCAAAGATGTTTTAAGTAGGGATATGAAGCATGCAAAATTTTATAACATTCTTTGAAAAATATATTTTAAAATTTTATGTGAATTCATATATGTATTCATATACTGTATTTTATTAATGCCAACTTTTTTTCCCTTTCTCATTTTTTGCTTGACACCTCTATCAATCTCCTTTGTTCACCCTCACCCACAATCATCCCTCCTATGTACACAAACACACATACACACACACACACATCATGTTGACCACTTAGTATGTATCTATCCATATTTCTTACCAAGCTAACTTAATCATATATACACATACACACAATTGTGTGTTTGTCATAATTTATTTACTAAAACTGGATCTTATTACACTCCTATTTTTGCATCTTTTCTCCTACATTCCTATAAAAGTCTCTTCAAATCAACTGGTACCTTCTTCTTAATGGTGAGATAATAGTCTGTAGTTGACAGGCGTAATGTACTTAACCATTCCCCTTTTGATTTAATTTGTTTCCAGTGTTTTCTATCCATGAACCATACAGCAATAAGCTTCCTTGTACAAATATCATTATATACTGGTAATTTATTTTATTTTTTTTAAAGATTTATTTATTTGACAGATCACAAGTAAGCAGAGAGTCAGGCAGAGAGAAAGAGGAAGGGAAGCAGGCTCCCCGCTGAGCAGAGAGCCCAATGCGGGGCTCGATCCCAGGAACCTGGGATCACGACCTGAGCCGAAGGCAAAGGCTTTAATCCACTGAGCCACCCAGGTGCCCCTGGTAATTTATTTTTGAGGAAGATATTTTCAAGACTAAGGCATTCAGTCAAATGGCACATGCATTTTTTAATTTGAGAGACATTGCCAGACTGCTTTCTAAATGACTTTAATCTTATATTTTGAACAGCAGTGTATGACAGAATCTTTCCCCTTGAATTCTTGCCAGCAGTAGCTGTTATTAATCCTTTTCACTTTTGCTAATATGATAGAATAAAGTGAAATCTCTTTGTTAATTCAATTTGCATCTTTTCATGTATTTGTTGGGTCTTCGTATTTGCTCTTCTGTCAATTGTCTATTCATATCCCTTGACTACTCCTCTTGTCCAATCATAAGAGCCCTTTGTAACAGATATTGACCCTCTGTCTGCCCTCTGTATCACACATATTTGTTCCAATTTCATTATTAACTATTTATGGTAACATTTGTCCCAAGATGTAGTCAAACTATCATGTGCTCAGTGGTTTCTGAGTTTCAAGTCTTGAGTAAGAATGTCTTTATTCCTTAGATCTGCACTGTTGAATATGGTTGTCACCAGCCACGTGTGGCTATTGGGCACTTGAAATGTGGATAGCCCCAATAGAGACATGCTGTAAAGGGAAATACACACTAAATTTTGAAGACTTTGTACAAAAAAGGTGTGAAATTTCTCATTAATGACTTTTATATTGATTATACGTTGAAATGATAATATTTTGGATACATAGAATTAAATCAAATATATTACATTTCCTAGGAGTTTTAAAAACGTATTCTGAATATAGGTCTTCATCATATATATGTATTATGTATATATTCTCCCAATGAATTACCTCTTCACTCCTTTAATGGTATGTTTTGATTAGCCAAAGTTGTAAAATTTTGATAAAATCCAATTTATTAATTTTATCTCTAATGGCTAGTGGTTTTTGTGCCCTCATTAAGAAATATTGCTTAGCCTAAGGTTGGGAAGATATGCTCTTATGTGTTAGAGACTGCATGGCCTGAAATTTTATGTTTCAGTTTATTACTATCTCAAATTAATTTTTAGGCATGGGATGAGGTAGAAGATGTGGTTCATTTGACTCCATACAGATATGCAATTGTTTAAGAACAAATTATTAAAAATACTTTATTTCTCCATTAAATAAACTTAGTGCTTTTATTGAAAAAGCACTTAATTATGTAGGTATGAGCCTATTGTTGAACTCTAATATATTCCATTGATGTATTTATCTATCCTTATGCTAAACCAGAATTTATGAGCTTTATTGTAAGCCTTGAAATAAATCAGTATTAAGTTCTCCATTTTTCTTTTATTTTTAAAACTTGTTTTAGCTAATGAATAAATGAATGGGTAATGAAGATGTGGTCTATATACACAATGGAATATTACTCAGCCATCAAAAAGAATGAAATCTTGCCACTTGCAATGACATGGATGGATCTAGAGGGTATTATGCTAAGCACAATAAGTCAGTCAGAGAAAAGCAAATACCATATGATCTCACTCACATGTTGAATTTAAGAAACGAAACAGATGAGCATAGAGGAAGGGAAGGAAAAATAAAATAAGATGAAAACAAAGAGGGAGACAAAATAAGAGATTCAACTCTGGGAAACAAACAGGGTTGCAGGAGGGAAGGTAGGTGGGGAGATGGGGTAACTGGGTGATGGGCAGTAAGAAGGGCACTTGATGGAATGAGCACTGGGTGTTGTATGAAACTGATGAATCACTAAACTCTACCCCTGAAACTAACAATATGCTATATGTTAACTAAATTGAATTTTCATAAAATTTTTTTTAAAAAACTTTGTTTTGGCTATTCTATGTCCTTTGCACTTCTATGTAAATTTTAGAGTCAGCTGGTCCATTTTTACTCAAAACAGGAAACCTGTCATGTTATGATTGAGATTGCATTCAATCTATAAATCAATTTGGAAGAAATTGACCTCTTAAAAATATCCAATTTTCTCTTCAGTGAACATATTATTTTCCATTTCTTTAGATTGTTCAGTCAGCAGTATTTTATAGTTTGTGGCATAGATGGCTTCCATATTTTTGTTGAACTTATTTCTATGCATATTATGTTTTTGACATTGCTCCAACTGTTCTTTTTAAATTTTGTGTTTCAGTGTTTGTTATAAATACATGAAAATACAACTGATGATTTTATATTAACCTTCTACCCTTGGCTTGCTAAAGTCACATTAGTTGTAATCATATTTTTGTAGAATACTTAAGATTTGCTACATACAAATTATTATACATAAAAAATACCAACAAAATTAAAAATAAATTTTTTAAAAATTTGCTGCATACACAACCAAGCAATCATGTCATCTGCAAATAAAAGCAGCTTTAATCCTTTCTTTCATATTTTTATATATTGTTTTCTTGTTCCTTTCTTTGGGCACTAGCCAGGGCTTCCAGTTAAATGGTGAATCAAAGTGGCAAGAGCATTTTTATCTCAATGCAAATATTAAGGGTAAAATATGCAATATTTTTAATGGATTATGATGTTGTCTGTAGGCTTTTTACCATTGCCTTGAAGAGGCAGTTTGTGGAAACATGGAAGTTGCAGACAGTTCTGGTGAGGACTCTGAAAGAAGAGAGGGCAGCAGCAAAGAAAGCGTCTTATGTCTATCACCGTAGAGAATACATCTATTATCATACACAGAATGTTACTGGAAATAGCAATGTTAAAGGTCCTTCTGGTGGGGTAAGGAGCTTGTTATTATACTCTGGAAGAAAGTGTTAAAAGCTTTTGAACAGTTAATAAAGTGGCAAAAAAGTTTGCCTGAAATGTGTTCTTCTGTTGGGTGGAGGGTAGAATTTGTAAGCAATGAGGGCACCTGGGTGGCTCAGCCACTTAAGTGTCTGACTCCTGGTTTCAACACAGCTTAGGATCTCAGGGTTGAGGGCTCAAGCCTCACATCAGGCTCTGCACTCAGCATGGAGCCACCTTGAGATGCTCTCTCTCCTTCTGCCTGCCCCACTTGCACACATACACACTCTCTCTCATATAAAATAAATAAATCAAGTCTTAAGAAAAAGAATTCGTAAGCAATGAACTTAGATATTTAGCTGAGGAGACTGCCAAAGTGTGGAAGGTATAGCCTGGTTTGGCTTGCTGCTTATAATAAACAGATATAAACCAAGGAATGAACTGTTAAGCAAATAGGAACCAGTACGTACTTGATGATTTGGAAGCTTCTCGGGCTATTCAGATAGCATCCTCTGAAAACAAGGCCAAGCATCTGGCTGGCAACTGGTCTTGCTAAAGAGATTTGCTGTGTAACTCATGAATCCAATCAACCCTTTCGCTACAAACCAGGATGAGAGATGCAGCTGTCCCAGAAAGATTTGTGGAGGACCCCCTTTCTAGAAGAAAGTCTAGACAATTTTAAACCAGCACAAACTCTGCCAGCCTGGAATGGAAGATAAAGTGATGGGCTAAAATGAAAGAATAAGGGCAAAGCCACAGACACAGAGGCCTGGATCAATGGGACTTCCTCATTTTCAGAGCACGGGGCCACCACTCAGGGTCAATGGGTAGGACTGTCACCCAGGGCCAAGGGGTCAGGGCTGTCCTGATGGGCAGAGAGGACAGAGCATGGAGCTGCAGAGAATCATTCTGAGGCCTTGAAATCTTATGGAAATTTTCCTGCTGGATTTTAAACTTCCTTGGGACGAATGATCCCCTTTATCCTTTCACCAATTTCCCCCTTTTGGAATGGGAATGTCTAGCCTGTGTTTATCCTATTATCGTCTTTTGTAAGCACTTAGCTTGTTGTCTGGTTTCACAGGTTCACAGATTCAGAGAAATTCTGCCCCAGGGTAGACCATACCCCCTGACCCATGCCTGATTTAGGGGGCTTTGAACTTCTGACTCCCAGAACTCCAAGAGGTTTGTGTTGTTTGAAGCCAGTAAGTTTGTTGTAAGCAGCAATAGGAAACTGATGCAATGGTAAAAAGGTGGCAGAGAAAAAGTGAAAAAGAAGACAAAAGAAGGAATCAGGAAAAAAAAATAGCCAAAAAATTTTAAAGACTATACAAGATAAGAGGTTCCCTTTTATGATGTTCAAAGTAGAGAAAGAACATACCTCTAAGTTGTTTTTGGTTGGAAAAAGAGGGTTGAGAATATCTGGTTTAAATTCTAGTCAGGGTAGCTGCCATAAAAGGATACTTACAAAATAAAAAGAGAGAGGTAGCATTCTAATGAAAAAAACTTGAAATTACCACTATTGGGAGACTAGATAAGATTTTCCTGAAAATTCTAAGGAAATCAGTTGGAAAATTATTATAATTAATGAGTAAATTTATTGCAGGAGATCAATAAAGAGAATGCAAAAGAATTCTTTCTTCTACATTTGTCATACCTAATGAAAACGACAATTCTTTTTTTGTTGTTGTTATTAGAGTTCTCAGAACTTTTTTTTTTTAAAAAGATTTTATTTGTTTATTTGACAGAGAGAGAGAGAGAGAGAGACAACAGGAGAGGGAACACAAGCAGGTGAAGTCGGAGAGAGAGAAGCAGGCTTCCCACAGAGCAGGGAGCCCTATGTGGGGCTCGATCCCAGGACCCTGGGACGATGACCTGAGCTGAAGGCAGACACTTAATGACTGAGATACCCAGGCACCCCAAACTTTCATACTTTTATATAATTCTTATTTATTATTTCAGTAATAAAGTGTAGCTGATAATGAGAAGAATGAGAATTCTGGTTTTAAGCGATTTGATTATGTTCTAAATTTTGTAGTTTTTTAAACATTTCTTATGCTTGGAGTTCATTGAACTTCTTGAATTTGTGGGTTTATCGTTTTCCTTATAATTGGCCTTTTTTGTATTTCTATTTTTTTCCTGTCCGCTTCTCTCTCTTCTATCTTTGAGATCCCAATTAGACTTAGGTCACTTGATACTGCCCCACATCAACTGGTCCTCTCTTTATTTATCTTTTCAGTCTATTTTCTCACTATTTCTTTGTTCATAATTACTATTGCTGTGTGTCAAGTTTACCAACCTTTTCCTCTGCAAAGTTCAATGTGCTATTAATCCTGTGCAGACATATTTTCCATCTCAAATATTTCCATTTTTATCCCTAACATTCCATTTGAGTCTTTTCTATTTCTTCCATATCTTTACTTAATGATGTATTTCTTTTCTTTTCTTTTTTTTTAAGTAGGCTCCACGCCAAATGCAGGGCTTGTACTCATGACCCCGAGAACAAGACTCACATGCTGTATGGACTGGGTCAGCCAGGCACCCCTATATCTTTACTTAATATGCTTGGTCATCTCCTAACTTCTACAACATATGGAATATAACTATAATAGTTGTAGTGTCCTTGTCTACTTATTCTGTCTTCTTCGCCATTTGTGGATATGTTTTGATTAGTTTCTGTTTCTCCTCATTTTGGCTCATAGTCCCCTGCATCATTGAGTGCCCGATAATTTTTGATTGGTTGTTAGGCATTGTGAATATTACCTTGTAAGTGGTTGCATATTTCTGTGTTCCTAGACAAATTTTGTGTGCTTTGTTTCAGGATATAATTAAGTTACTTGGAAACAGTTGATTATTTTGAGGCTTTGTTTTAAGCTTTGTTAGACCTAAGTAGCCTTTAATGTAGTTCTCATTGTGTCTCATGATTTTGTTAACATCCATATAATTACTCTCTCTGATGTCCCGTGTATTATGAGTTATGCCTCTCTGACTGGTAGGAACACAAGCTATTCTTGTTCTCTCCCCCAGCCTCCAGTAGTTCCCTTTTGCACCTGTGTGGATCAGCCTTCAGCTGAAGAGTCAAGGGAACCCTGTGCAGATCTCTGGAAAACTCTTTTTTTCAGTACTCTGTCCTGCAAACTCAACTCAAGGAGATCACCAGGCTTCATCAGGGTTCTGTCTCCCTATGTTGCTTCTAGGATATTCTCTTCAAGTAGCAAGCTGGGGTAGTCATAGGACTCAACTCATTTGTTTACCATCTCTCAGGAATTACCACCCTGCCTGCCTGATGTCCCATGTTTGAAAACTGTTGTTTCATCTATTTTTTCCATTAAAAAATGGTTCTATGGCTCTGTTATTCCATTTTGATTGGAAGCAGAATTCCAAAATCAACATTTTTTTCTTTTTTTTAAATTAATATATAGAGTATTATTTGTTTCGGGGGTACAGGTCTGTGAATAATCAGTCTTACACAATTCACCAAAATAAAAATTTTTAGTATGCATTATCACAGGTGCAGTTGTTAAACCTTCCTTCAACTAATGCAAGAATTCCTTGACCATCAATTAATATGTATATCATTACCAGATACTTATGTAATGTATAATTACAGATTATGATGACCAAAAGGAGAACTCAATCAGTAAAATGAACTGGAAAATGACTTAGCTATTTGGGAACAAAATCAGTTTATAGCCTCACCACACAGAATACTTGAAATAAATGTCAGTTGGAATAAAAAAATAACTATAAATCAAAAACAAACAAATAGAAAAAAATACAGAAAGCAAATACAACAAAAATAGATATGAATACTTGTCTAATTCCTCCATGCACAGACTTTCTGAGTTTAAGTTAAAAAATATTTAGGAAACACAGAATAGTAGATTTGATTGAAGAAAAAAAAACCCTGCATTTCAAGAAATATTAAATGCAAACGAGAAAGGCTGAGAAAACTATTTTCAGTAAACATTTATCAACAGTATTAATAACTTTTTGTAAATTAAGAGAAATTGAAATTAACAGAAAAATGAATATAACCCCAAAATACAAATGAGTCCATGTTCCAAGTATAAATTCCTCAAAATGTTAAATTCAGTTACCGAGTAAGCTTGTGGTAAATTACTGAAAATGGTTGAAATCAAATAACTGCAAACTAAAAGTAATAATGAGAATCTATTTTTATCTATCAAATTAAAGAAGATTAAGAAAAGATGAAACCCAAAGTTGGCAAGGTGGATGAAATCTAAAGAGTGTGTACCTGTATTGCCAGTGAAAACAAAAATAAGAATTCTCCTTGTGAGGGCAATTTGACAATATTTATCAACATTTTTAAAAAAGATTTTACTTATTTATTTGGGGGGGGCAAGTATGAGTAGGGAGCAGGTGGGGAGTGGGTGGGGAGTGGCACAAGAAGACTGGGTGCTGAGCACACAGCCCAAGGCTGGGCTCCATCTCAACCCCGAGATCATGACCCGAGATAAAACCAAGAGTCAGAAGCTCAACTGACTGTGCCACCCAGGCCTCTACCAACAGTCTTAAAAGTGTTCCTCTCTTCTGATTCTGTAGTTCCACTTCCGGGAATGCACCCTTAATCAAAAATAATTGTAAATGCAAACATCTACTTGTACATGGAAAAATTCAAATGATAAGAAATTGAAAATAGTCCAATATTGATTTAAAAATTATATATATCTAAATAATAAAATGATATGCTATCATTAATAATGTTCACAAAGAATTTAGGGATAAGCATAGTTATTAAGTTTAAAAAACAGGAGCAAAATCAAATATATAGTAACTATTCAACCATATGAAAATTTCATGGAACTTACAACCAGGATGATATTCCCAAATATATTATCAGTTACTGTCACTGGAAGTAAGAATATAGACAACTGTGTTTTTCTCCTCACATTTCTCTGCAGTTCCCCAGTTTTAACAATGAACATGTATTGGATTTTTAATCAGCAAAAAGTTAAGATGGAAAAATACCAGTTTTTAAGATGGTTTTAAAATTTCTTAAAAGGTCTACTTTAAAATAGATCTCATGCTTGGTGTTTTCTGGGTAGTTTTACTGATAAGGTATGAGAATTATCATTATTGTTAACATTATTAATATTTTCATCACCTTCTGGAGCTGAAGATAAAACCTCATTAGTCATAAAATGTTGGGGCAGTAATTTACTTCTCAGGAAGGCGTTCTTTCTTCACTCATTTCTATTCTTCCTACTTCATTTCTATTTTTGTAGCTCATTTGCTAGTCTGCAAGGTCCTGGGGAGTAAAATCTTTGTTAGAATCAGTTCTAAAATAATGCCACATTAGAGAGACATGTTATCACGTAGACCAGGATTTAAATTTACTGGCTGTACATCTGGAAAAGCTAATAAACATTTCTGGGTCTCGGGATTTTTACCTGCAAAATGGAGACAATAAATAACAAATTGTAGCTATTACCAATTATTAGTAGTAATATTGCCTAGGGTCACGGCTAACTAGATGTTTCTTACTGACAAATAGAAGAGATACGTACTGGATTATGCACTCAGTTACACTCTTTGGAAAAACAGCAAAGTGATCTGGTGTGTACAGTCGTGCATTATTGTTTACGTACTTGATCCTCCCACAAGTAATATTTTAAAAAAGATACTTCGAGGGGGACCCCTGGGTGGCTCAGTTGGTTAAGTGGCTGCCTTTGGCTCAGGTCATGATCCCGGAGTCCTGGGATCGAGTCCCACATCAGGCTCCTTGCTCAGCGGAGAGCCTGCTTCTCTCTCTCCCTCTGCCTGCCACTCTGCCTACTTGTGTTCTCTCTCTCTCTCTTTCTCTCTGTGTCAAAAAAATAAAATCTTAAAAAAAAAGAAAAAAGAAAAGATACTTAGAGGGACACATTCTTCACCCAAAGAAGGCACTTTTTTTTTTTTTAAATCACTATGTGGAGGAATGATGAACATACCAGAAGTTGTAGCTATTTCATGTACACAACTTGATGTGTCTGGACATAGGTGCACATCTGGAAACCACTGTCACTATTAGTGCCATAAACTTATTCCTCACCTCCGAATGTTTCCTCCTACTCTATTCTTTTCTTTTTCCTTGAACGGGTAAGAGCACTTAACGTAAGATCTACCTTCTTAGCAAATTTGGAAGTATGCTGCACAGCGTTGTTAAGAATAAGCTCTATGGGGACGCCTGGGTGGCTCAGTCAGTTAAGTGTCTGCTTTCAGCTCAGGTCATGATCCCAGGGTCCTGGGATTGAGTCCCGCATTGGGCTCCCTGCTCAGTGGGGAGTCTGCTTCTCCCTCTGCCTGTTGCTCTTTCTCTTTCTCTCTCTGACAAATAAATAGATAAAATTTTTAAAGAAGAAGAAGCAGAAGCTGAGGCAACTCTATGTTGTATGAGAGAGCTATAGAACTTACTTTGCACCATTGAAACTTTGTACCCTTTGACCAACACCTCTCCATTTCCCCCTCCACCCAGTCCCTGGCAACCACCATGCTGTTCTCTGCTTCTACATGTTTGACGATTTGAGATTCTACCTATAAGCGAGATCATGCAGAACTTGTTTTCTGTGTCTGGCTTCTTTCCCTTAGCAAGAAGGAATGTCTAAGCATAATTTAATAGTGTAACAAAGTGAGCTAGGGAGTGATTGGGGAGCACCAAGAATCATCCTGGGATAACCTTCAATCTTCCTTACTTTGCCTACGGTCATAAATACAATAATGGAATTGTGCAATTTCAGGCACAGATGAAGTCTCGAGGATCTTCCTTTCCACCAACACTTATAGAGAGAGAAATCAAGACCCAGTGAACCAAAGGTACAGTGTCAGAGGTAGGATTAGGGCCAGAGTTGGCTTTCTGCATCCCAGTCTCACCTTCCCTGATACTAAATTCCATGATAAGGAGGCGGGAGAGAAAAAGGAGGAGGAGAAGGAAGATGGTGGCAATGGTGGTGGTGATGGTGCTAAAGAAGAAGAAATACTGGGGCACCTGGGTGGCTCAGTGGGTTAAGCCTCTGCCTTCAGCTCAGGTCATGATCTCAGGGTCCTGGTATAGAGCCCCACATCGGGCTCTCTGCTCAGCGGGGACCCTGCTTCCTGCACCCCCGCGCCTGCTGCTCTGCCTACTTGTGATCTCTCTCTGTCCAATAAATACATAAAATCTTTAAAACAAAAAAAGAAGAAATACTACACACATAAAGTCTTTTTACCTGGTTCTAGAGTGACACTGATCTACAGTAGCATGTTCTTTTTAAAGAGAGAGAGAGAGCACACGTGCATGAGTGGGGGGAGGGGCAGAGGGAGAGAGAATCTGAAGCAGGCTCCCTGCCCAGCACAGAGTCCAAAATGGGACTCCGTCTCACGACCCTGAGATCATGACCCAAGCTGAAATCAAGAGTCGGACACTTAACTGACTGAGCCACCCAGATGTCCCTACAATTGCATGTTCTTATGGGCTGAATTATGTTCCCCTCCCAATTGATATGCAGAAGTTTTAACTTTGGGTTTGGGGGCCAGGAGTCATGAGTACCAGACTTAGAATTAATGATAATTCATTGGATGTTTATATGTAACTTTTGGCTTTATTCCTTCACACAATGGAGGGAATGACAATTCCTTATTTTCTCACAAAATTCTTGATAAATGTTGGTTTAAGAAATCAGTCAACTGGCCAAAAATATTTGGTTATTTTAGGCCTTCTAGGTACAGGATTTCTCTATGTTTATTTGAACTTTTTCAAAGCAGGCACAAAAAATTATTAAGAATAAGTAATTTGCCCGCAGACATGATGAACTGATTTTCTCTCCCAAAGGCATTCTACATGCGAGAATCTTGAGGGGCCTGGAACATAGGGCCAGGGAAGTCCTACTTGCTAAAATAGAAATAATGCATCTGCTTTTTGAGAGTTAAAAATCTTCATTTTTCTTACAACACAGACGATCTTTCCTTGACACACAGAAAAACCACCCAACAGCCTTTATTTAGTTTGGGGGTAAATGCATTCTAATGACAATATCTCAATATTCATAGTTATCAAGAAAAACCAGAGTCTTACCGGTTTTAACAAAAGTTTTGTCAAAATTTAATATCCGAGGGTCTTTATTTGCAAATTCTCTGCTATCTCTTATGGCTATGTCATCCAATTATTTAATCTGTCTACGATCGCGACCAGCACACGACAGAGATGGATTGATAGATGTTAATAGATTGATAGGTGTGGAACTGTAGGTATAAACCTTGTGACAAATTGCTCTGTTTTCAGTTCATTTTTGTGTGCAGGGATATTATGAAAGTAAATCAATTTCCTCCTCCAAAACACTGTCAAAGCCTAAAGGTGAAAATATTTTGCTGGCTTCGTCTTACTTGTGAGCCTTCCTTCAGCTACATGTAGTTCTCAAACTTTTCGAGGAAACCCTTACATGACTGTAACAGTGTTTGCTACACCACAAGCTACTCCAAAATTAAGTTGCTTGAAACAATCATTATTTAGGGGCAGCTGGGTGGCTCAGTGGATTAAGCATCTGCCTTCTGCTTGGGTCATGATCACAGGGTCCTGGGATCGAGCCCCACATTGGGCTTCCTGCTCAGAGGGGAGCCTGCTTCTCCCTCTGCCTCTCCGCCTGACTTATGCTCGCTCACTCTCTCTCTCAAATAAATAAAAATCTTTATGGATTGGCAATTTGGGCCAGGATGGGGTGGGAAAGTTCTTCTACCAGACTTGGCTGGGCTTTCTCACATGTCTAGGGCAAGGGTTGCAGACTTCTACTGAAAAGGGCCAAATAGTAAATATTTTAGGTTTTGTGGGTCCTTGAGTCTCTGTAACAGCCACTCAACCCTGCCAATATAGGACTAAAGAAGCCATAGAGAGTGCAGGAATGAATGAGCATGGCCACTTTCCAATAAAACCTGATTTGTAAAAATAGGTAGCCGTCTAGCAAACTGTGGTTGCAAACCCCTGGTCTAGGGTCAGATGCTGGTTGGCTGTGGGCTGGCTGGTCTAGAATGGGGTTAGCTGAAGTAGCAAGCACTCTTCAAGCTTCTTTATGCATGCTGTTTGCTACCTTCCTATTAGCCAAAGCAAGTCACAAGGCCAACCTGAATTCAAGGTGTGCAAAAATAGACTATAGCTCTTGATGGGAGGGGAAGAATTTGTGATCTTTTAGCTCCCAGCCGACCGTAAGTCACATATCTAAATGATCTTCCACAATGTCTACTAAAGAACCAAGACACAGTGAGAGCTACAGGAGCCAGACATCAGCGTTGGGCCCCTGGGTGCTCCCTCTACTGGAATTCACAAAATCTCTTAGAATGCTTCTTTCTAGGATAAAATGGTTAGATGGCCTTGGAGAGATTGCCACTTTATGCATCTTATGTGCAGGAAGGGGCCAATAGGACAATCTGAGAATAAGAAAGTGCCCAATGAGCCCCAAACCATCGATTACTACCAATAACATTAGAGCCACTCCTTTGGAATTAACAATAGGGAGACACCTGTCCCCAGGAGCAACCCCATAATCAAAGTGCAGCCCGGCCAACAGAAAGCTCAACTTACGGCTCGGATTGACCACCTGCCACCTTGCCAAGCACATTATGACTCTAAGGGTACCATAAGGTCTGCCTTCAGCTCAGGTCATGATCCCAGAGTCCCAGCCTCAAGTCCCACGTCGGGTTCCCTGCTCAGCGGGGAGTCTGCTTCTCCGTCTGAACTTCCCCATCTCAGGCTCACTCTCTCTCTCTTAAATAAACAAATAAAATCTTAAAAAGAAAAGGTAGATCCTAGGAAGGTGTCACTCAGGCCAGTTAGTGGCAGCATGAAAACATCTCAGATCAAATGCAGGCAGTTTCATAGTTTGCTTGGACGACAGAGACTCTCATTAACTGAGTGTCTATCATGCGTAGGCCCACCTTACATTCCCTCATTTAGCCTTCCTAAAAAACCCTTTGGCAGATGTATTGTTATGTCCATGTTACAGATGGGAAAACTGAGGTTCTGAGCAGTTCAGTAAATTGCCTGAGGTCACTCTGCTAGTACATGACAGAATGAGAGCAGAAATGCAAAACATGGTCTGACAATTCCAACTGCTTCCTTCAAGACTGGAAAAATCACATGGGCGTTTCTTCCATTATGTTGTCTCATCCCTTCAGAGCAAGAAGCATTCACTTTCCAAATGCTTGATACCCAAGCTTTCTTTCGCATTTGGCCTGATGAGCTTTCCCAATTACCCAGGGACTGTCAGAAACAACAGCCATTTGGGGTTTGAACCATGACCCATGGCACACTGTCTACTCTGTGCTCAGAATCTTGTCATCTCTTATTAGAGCTGGGAGAGATCCTAGGAAATCAACTGTCTTGCCTGGCATTCACTTCAAGGCTGGGGAATCATGCCAACCTCTCTCAAATTGTTATTCTGATCCTTTTTCAAGGTCTCCTAAGTAGAGGGTTCCTATCTTTTCGCTGGAAGCCTCGTCTGATGTTTTTTGCTCTTAAAAGAAGAGACTTTCCTTCTAATGAAGATCTAAAATGCCTGCAGTTTTAACTTAAATCTATTACTGTCCTTCTGTATCCTAAAAAAATAAGGAAAAATGACCCAGTTCATCCCCAGAAAAATCCTATTATATATTTCAAGATAGTAATTATCCCTTTGGCTCCTCTTGTCCTCCTCCACCTTCCTTAATGAGTTTTTTTTTTTTTTTGCATTTTTTGGGAATGACAATCCTGATCATAATCATATCTGTCTTCATCTTTATTTATTTATTTATTTATTCCTCATCCTTGGACATTCCTTCTTTATAAGGAACAGACTGAAAACCATTATTCCATTTCTTAAGAGATGAGTCTTTGAACTTGATCATGTGAAGCAATACAAAGCAAGACATTTGGAGTCAAATAGTCTAGATTTGAGTTTAGATATTATTAGCTACAAATTATTAGCTTATTTACCTCGGAGCCACGACTTTCTCTCCACTCTTGTATTTTATTTGCACTTTCTTTTTGGGAAGGAGGATATAGTTTGAAACTTAGGAAGTTTTATGTTTTTCTTAGAGCCTAGTTATTGTGACAGGCAGAATAATGTTCCCCACAAAGGTGCTCATGTCCTAATTCCTAGAACCTATGAATATACTTTGTTGTGTAGCAAAGGAGAATTAAGGTTGAATACGGAATTAGGATTGTTAATCAGCTGACCTTAAGACAAGGAGATCATGCTGGATTATCGGCATGACCCCAATGTAATCACAAGGGTCGTTAAAAGTGGAAGAGGGAGACAGAAGAGTCAGAGTGAGAAGGATATTTGATAAAGGAAGCAAGAGCAGAGTGATGTGATACTTTAAACATGCAGGAAGGGAGCCAAGAGCCAACACATGATGTGTTCTCTAGCAGCTGGAAAGGCAAGAAAAATGAATTCTTCTCTAGTACCTTCTAAAGTAATGCAGACTTACTAAGACCTAAATTTTAGCTTATTGAGGCCCATTTCATACTTCGGACCTTCAGAACTGTAAGATAACAAATTTGTATCATTTAAACATGGCATGTGTGATAATTTGTTATAGCAGCAATAGGAAACTCATACGGTTACTTATATACTAATGCCTCTATAAACGCCCTTAGTTCCTTCTTCTTTTATACTATTGACCATGAGCAATGTTGAAGTCAGTTTGCAAACACTTTCTGTCTCTCTTCTCTCCTCTAGGGTATAATTTTTAAGTAACATTCTTTTGATCCCAATTTACATAAGGCGATGAGCAAATTTATTCTGCTTGGTACGTACTCTGTTCTTTTTCATTCAATTTTTTTGAATATTGTATTTACATTGTCAGGCATAACCATTACAAACTACTTTCTCCCTCTTTTTTAAAGATGTATTTATTTATTTATTTGAGACAGAGCATGTACGAGCAGGGGTGGGGCAGAGGGAGAGAGAGAGAGAGAGAGAATCTCAAGCAGACTCCTCATGAAGTGTGGAACCTGATGTGGGGCTCGATGTCATGACCCATGAGATCATGAGCTGAGCCAGAATCAAGAGTCTGATGTCTAACTGACAGAGCCACCCAGGCAACCCTGCTTTCTCCCTTGTTACCAGAATTTTAGTCTTAGATCATTTTTTTAATTGGTTTTCTGAAGCTTATTGTCTGGTAGATTTTTCAGAAAGGGCCCATGGGCATAATATTTCCTGAATCCTTGTAGATTCACAATAGTTTGCCTACAGACTCTATATTAAAAGGCCACCAAAAGACTCCCCCGTGACACCACCAAACTTCTCTGTCCTCATGCAATCTTTGGTAGGGTGGGGAGGGAGGTACCTCTCCCCATCCCCTGGATCCTTTCCAATCTCCACTTCTTTTGTTCCTCAATCCTTAGTCCTGCCCCAGCATCCTAGGCTGAAACCACTCAGATGTCTCCTTTGGTTTCCTCTTTTCAACCTCTTCCTTAAATATGGATGTTCCCAGGCTCTCCTTTTAAGTTTGCTCATTCTCGTGGCTTCCACTCATCACTTCTGGGATGAAGACTGCTATACACGTGTCTGCGTCTGACCTTCATCCTGCCCAGCCCAGCCCAGCACTTCTAAGTGCTCAGGACCCCATGCCCTGCAGAATGTGCAGGTCAACTCACAAACAGGTCACCCCGGCACGACCCTCCACATCTAAATGTCTCCCCTCATCTGCGGGTCGCATGTCCCTTCTCTCCCTACTCTTCTTCCTGCTGTGCCTCATCTAACCTGAACCATAGCTTTGATCATCAGATATGATCATCTCACTCCATTAGTGACAGTGAAGCCTTTGTTCAAAAGCTCCCTTCCGCCCTATTTCAAACTTCTCTAACACCCCTGCCATCATTCCCAATGCCCCAGACCTTGCTTTACTTTTTCTTTTTTCCGTAATACCACCTGTGGATGCACTGTCCAATTAACTTATTTATTAGGTGTCTTGTTTGTTGTCTGTCTCCTTGTCCGAATTAAAGCTCCTCAAGGGCAGGAATTTTTGTCTGGTTTGAGTAATTGACCATATAATTGTGGGTTCATTTCTGGGTTTTCTATCTGGTCCCATTGATCTATGGGGTTGTTTCTGTGCCCATACCATACTGTTTTGATGACTACAGCTTTGTAATATGACTTAAAATCTATAATTGTGATGGCTCCAGCTTTGCTTTTCTTTGTCCTAAATCTTAAAAAGTTCATCCTTATTAACGACACCAGTAATGTATGTTAACGGATCCTGAATCAGTGGAAGACATAACGTTACAAAGGACATCATTGGGACATTTGCTGAAATGTGAATATGGAGCATATAATTTTACTCTGTTATGCAAGACAGTGTCCTTATTCTTTGGAATCCCATGATGAAATATTTAGGAATATATGCATATGATAATGCCATTTACTCTCAAAAAGTTCAGGAAAATATCAACATGTATGAGTGAAAGAGAGAGAAATGAAATGTGGCAAAATAGTAACAACTGAAGAATCTAGATGAACAGCCTCTGAGCAATCTTTCTACATTTCTTGGAATGCTTTTGTGAGTTAGAATGGTTTTTTTAATTTTCAAAACTAAAAAAAGTTGTTGCTGCAATCTAATTGAAATCTATGTTCCAACAATTTCCATCTCTTTGGTTATAATTCTGCTCCTTATATGATCTTTCTGGATAAATTGATTCCCCCCCTCCAAGGGTAATAGGATAATGGATACCATTAGAATAATGGTATCATGACTCTCCCAAATTTTTTTTCACAAGATGCTATGGATGGGAACTTTACCTCCCTCCTGACTTTCATATCTCCCTGATCCCCAGTCTTCTTGTACTCAAGGTGGGTGCGCGCACACACACACACACACACCAGCACCATGTGTGTAAATACTAAGTGTGACATCCTATTTTGGAAACCCCTATCAGCTCCCACAGGTGTAGAACCATTCATGTGAATGGGAAAGGAGTTATCTTCTTCTCTGCATAGAAAACTTCAACCAGGGTGCCTGGGTGGCTCAGTTAGAGTCTTCCTTCAGCTGGGATCATGATCCTAGAGTCCCAGGATCAAGTCCTGAATTGGGCTCCCTGCTCAGTAGGGAGTCTGCTTCTCCCTCTGACCCTTTCCCTTCTCGTGCTTCCTCACACTCTCTCTCAATCTTTAAAAAAAAAAAAAGAAAAAAAGAAAGAGAACCTCAACCATGTCTAGGACTTCTCAGTGGGACTGTGACACAGCCTGTCACTGCTGCTCTGACAAAGAAAAACTGCACAGCAAAGCACTGTCCCTTTTGGTGGCACTATGAGACAAATAGAGCCTTCGGAACTCACAGTTTGTGGAAAAGAGAACTAAGACATAAAAGCCTGCTGTAAAAGGTTGCTCTGGGGTGATGTGTTTTTCCTCACCCTTCTTTTCAGAGCCAGGAAAAAAAAAAATAAATGATGGTAGATTTCACCAGCTCTTTTTTAAGTGAATGTATGAGGGTTTCCTGAAGAACTGTGTTGCACAAAATGAATAGCTCCGTCATCCAATCTAGGGACACAATCAGACCCTAGGAACTGAGATCGCCCCAAACCCTGGTGGGTGCACAAAGACAGAGGACGAATCTAATTCAGAGGATGTGCACTCACATTTAAAGTGCTGACTGTTGGGGCGCCTGGGTGGCTCAGTCATTAAGCATCTGCCTTTGGCTCAGGTCATGATCCCAGGATCCTGGGACTGAGCCCCGCATTGAGCACCGTATCGGGCTCCCTGCTCAGCAGGGAAGCCTGTTTCTCCCTCTCCAACTCCCCCTGCTTGTGTTCTCTTTCTCGATATCTCTATCTCTCTGTCAAATAAATAAATAAAGCCTTGTAAAAAATTAGTAATGTGCTGACTGTTGGTGCTTCCTGGATGGCGTGAGACCTGCCTAGAAGAGTCTGGTACGGTCAGCATTGCCAAGACCTTGCTATGGCACTGAAAATCCCAGAAATGTGTATCATGATACCTCCCAAACTATGTGGGGGGGCTGTTTTCAGGGCCTGGCATAAGAAGGTTGAAATACAGCTAGCACCTTGAGCGGCCTTCCACTGCCTTGATTTCTGGGCCTCCAGCTCTTGGCAGGGCTGTGTTACAGTAGAACATTAGCACCATCTAAAGGCTACATACCAAATGTCTTCCTGCTGTGAATGGTCCTCACGATGCTGTTTGCTACCAGGACCTCATTCTTTGCGGGACTCCTGCTGTGGAAAATTCTGTCTAACCTAGAATAAAGCACGAGGCCCCTGTCGCAGGCTCTGTGGGGGGTGACAATGACATTCCTGGAGAGTGCATGCGATCTGTCATGCTGACTTATCGGAAAAAGGGGACCACGTTTATCAGCATCTGTGTTCGCTGGCTTGCTTATGTGGGTATTCCCTGCTATTCTTTAGCTCAGGGAAATTCACCCTGCCCCTGGGGCCTCGGCTGAACTTGGTGTTGAACAGGAGCACTGGGTGGGTGGGGAGGGTAGGCTTAGGGGGAGTGGATGGAGTCGCCATCCAGCAGCCATTAGCCTTGGTGGGAGCCACGGGAGCTCCAGTCCCACGTTGCTGTTTGCTAGGCTTGTGACCTAAACTTCTCTGAGACTGTCATGCATAAAACAAGGCCCTTCAACTACATCGTCTCTAGGGGTCTCTCCTGTTCTACCATCAGTGTGGCCCTGGGTTCTGGGAAGGTGATAGAAGATTGGCCTGGTCCCATACCTCTGCTTCATGTCTTTGCAGGGAGCCAAATAAAACGATCCTGGCAAGTTTCTGTTACAGAGTTCTTAAGCCCAGCCGAGTTTCACCCAAATCCTTCGTATTCAAGGCCAAGGAAATTCTGACCTCAAGTTTCCTTGGCACGTTTACAGGGCCCCAGGGGTTAGCCGGAGTCCCTAGATTCCCTAGAAGCTCCCAAGGACCTTTTAGGAATAGGGGCAGGTCTTAAAAAGACTTGAGGGGCAGGAGGTTTTTAGAATAGGTTGATCTTTGATCCTGACTCTCTAATGAGTCATTCAGTGTGAATGTATCAGGCTAGAGGGTCAAAGGTAGGTGGGTGTGGGGACAGAGGGGGGATGGAACAGAAAGAAAAAGAATCTCCAGCTTCATAGGCAGAAATCTGTGCTCAGTTCGCCTCACCCCTTGCTGATCGTGAGACTCAGGGCAAATCATTCAACCTCTCTGAGCTTTGATTTTCCCTGCCTGCAAAATGCAGCTAATGACAAAGTTAGCAAGAGGATTCAATTAGATACAGCACTCATCCCGTCTGGCACAATACTCGAAGTAGAATCAATATTCCACGAGTGACGTCACTGGCTTATTATTTGGAAATCACTCTCTGGTTTGAGACAACACCGTGCACAAAGACAGGCTCAGGCTTCTTGCCTATCGGTACAGGCCCCAGCGGTAGATGCTGCGTCTTTGACCTCACAGATTCATGCCAGGTTCCTCTGACTCATAACTCAGCCTCTTGCTTTTGTATTTTAAAATGTCCCTCTCGGCTCAGGGCTTCCTGAGTATCTGCCATGGGCTCTGCCTTTCCCCTGCTCGATCCTGCTTCTGCTTCTGGCATAGGTGGCTTTGCTGTCAGGGTATTTGAAGTTTGCCTTTTGATGGCCCTGCAACTAAACAACTTAATTATGAATGAGCACTCCACCTAAAAGCCTGCATTGCTCTCTTGTTTCCTCAAATACCCTTGGCATGTATCCAGGGCCTCAAAGCACAAAAGCAAAAGGGTGGCTGACCCGTCCACCCACCACCGAATGACCCCCGATCTCTTCCCATCCATCTGCGGCTCATGGCCTTTGTTAGAAAGGAAGAGAGGCAAAGCAAGCTAGGAGGTAAAGAAAGGGAGACGTGTAATGCATTTTGCATGAAATACACCAGACTTAACAAAATTTTTCATTCTCAAAATGAATGATGCATTATCAGCAATTCACTATGTTCTGAGATATTACTCAAAGCAATACTTTAATGAGCTCGCTCCGATTTTTAATCACTTATATAAAACGTCACCATGCACAACTCTTGCAGAGAAGGCAAAATGGAGAAACTCGATGAGCAAGAATATATAAGGTGTTTTTAGTCGTGCAAATACAACAGAGACAGATTTTTTTAAAAAGCTCCTTTAGACGGATGGTTGCTACACTCGTGGTGAGCACAGTATAACATACAGACCTGTCAAATCACTGTGCTGTATGCCGGAAACTAACGTAACATTGTGTGTCGACTATACTTCAATTAAAAAAAAAAAATCTCCTTTACCTTGAGACTAGGTAAGTGTTAGAGCAGGGGTGTGTGTACATGTTAGGGTGTGTGTGTGTGTGTGTGTGTGTGTGTGTGTACGCAAAGACACATGCGCATATAGCTAGAATATTCATGATATGGGAACAGATTTTCATAATCTGATCTAAAAATCTGAGGACTTGAAAGCATAAGTGATTCCCACTGGATCACGCAGCTGGTTTAGTGGGAGAGCCAGGAACGCATTCCGGTCTCTTGACTCCTAGGGTACTGCTGGGCAAAGTCACATTGACAATAAAGTCTCAGAAATGTCCGAGCAACTATTCCGTGCTAGCCTCCGAGCTGGATCACTTATAATTTGCAGATTCATCCTCTCTGCTTTTGTTCTTAGACTTGCCCCCACCGTATCTGCCATTTTTCGGTCGGTTCATCCATGAAAGCTCAAAAATGATATATAGTTTGAATGGTTAGGCGCTGTGAGTGTAAAAGAAACACTTGACTTCAAAGACTTGGTATAACAAAAAGAATGTAAAATATCTCAATAATAAGTTTTCCTATTGACTACATGATGAAATAATAATATTCAGGATATACTGAATTAAGTAAAATATGTTGTCAACATTGGTTTTACCTGTATATGTATGTATGCGTGTAAGTGTGTGTGTGTATATATATCTTTAGGTAGCTACTATGAAATTTAAAATGATTTATGTGGCTCACATTATATTTCTGTTAGGCAGCACGGACTTAGGTGACATAGAATCGAAATGTTCTAATTTTATTTTATTTTAAATATCTTATTTATTTATTTGAGAGAGAGAGAGAACATGAGCGGAGGGGGGTAGGGGCAGAAGAAGAAGCAGACTTCCCACTGAGAAGGGAGCCCGATGTGAGGCTTGATCCCAGGACTGGATCCCAGGACCCTGGGATCATGACCTGAGCCAAAGGCAGCTGCTTAACTGACTGAGCCACCCAGGCGCCCCTGTAATTTTCCAATTTTAATTTGATATCCTATCCTTTGTTCAAATGCAAGACTTGCTACACAGGTGTCTGGCTTGGGTTGAAAGACTGTTGTTTGGGACCAACAGGAGTTCATGTAAGAGATAAATGATTTAGATGTACTAAGCAATGCTAATCAGTAGTTGTGCTATTCTGGAAAAATAGAAATGAATATAAGGAATAGATGATTTAGATGTTTGAATTTGTATGATTTACCCTAATCCTCCTTTCCGTGGGGTGGAACAGGTAGAGCCTGACTCTCTGGTGTTCCCAAATTTAAATTTAATAAATAATGTGTCTTCAGAAGGTTCTTTCTGCAAGCCAGCACTCAGAATGTACTTCAGACGGGGCTTGTCAACTCAAACCTGTACGAGGAATTGTTAAGGGGGGTAGGAAGTGGAGGGGAGAAGGGAGAGAGGACAGTGTTTCTTCCTTTTTTTTTTCTTCTTAAGATTGTATTTATTTGACAGAGAGCATGAGAGAGCACAAGTAGGGGGAACAGTAGAGGGAGAAGGTGAGGGAGAGGGAGAAGCAGGCTCTCCCTGAGCAGGGAGCCTGATGCACGGCTCGATCCCAGCATCGTGGGATCATGCACTCAACATCTGAGCCACTCAGGTGCCCCGAGGACAGAGTTTCTAAGAACAATTGAATAACTGGAGAATAAGAAGACTATAAACTTATTTCAGAATACATAAATTTCCCAGAAAAGGTATTGAGAAACTTGCACATTTCATTGCTTTGGTTGTTTCCAAGCACATAAGTGGGCAAATAAAATGATCTAATAGGTATCTTCTGATAGTAGGATGAATGCAATCTTAAGGCAGAAAAGCCACGCTAAAAATTAAGCAATAAAATAACAACCGGCTCTGATTTATTTCTATCAATGTAGTACCATAACCTTAAAAATAATAATAAAACATTTTTATTGTAAAACCATATAACAAGAAAGTTTAAGAATGCATAATTTTTGCTGGGGTAAAATAGAGGTAAGAATAATGTTTAGCTTACACCAAACCTTCACTGAGAAGTTCCAGCTTGCTCGCACTACGAATGCATAGTGAGAAAGGTTGTCGATCTTTTTGAGTGTTACTAGGTGTCAGGTATAGTTCTAGGTTTCTCCACACCCCCCATTAACTCATTTACTCCTTGTAATGGTATCATGAAGTTTAGACATACATACAGAGGTGGAATCCAAGGCACAAAAGGGCCACCTGACTTGTCTGAAATTCACATGGCTCATAATGAGCAGATCAGGAATGTGAACTCAGGCAGTCTGGCCCGAGTTCATGCTCTTGCCACATGCAACAGTATGTGTGCTGAGCACTGTGAATTAGTCAGTGAAAGTGGGCACACAGTCAAACAAAACTTTGGCCTGTTAGTTTCAACGACAACAGCAAAGAAGTCTTTTCGCATCATTCATGAGAAGCTGTCGTGTGAGAAGAATCAGGAACATACAGCATTGGCCAGTGGCATGAGCACGGGCTGAGAAGTCAGAAGACACAGAATCAAAAACCTCTGTGAAATGAGAGCTGAACCACATGCCTTCCTGCTCCTTTTCAGACCGGTATTGATGTTAGCAGGGTGCTGTCTCATGGCCTCTTCCCACCACAGATACCTAAAAAGTCATGAATCGCAAACAGAGCTGTGGCATCAAATAAGGGAAAGCGAACGAGATTGTCCCGATGCGAAAAAGGAAATAATTGGATGTTAGGATTATGGAAAAACACACTGCTGGTGTAGACAAAAATAGAAGAGAACGCATTGTGAAGAATTTAGTTATTTAAAACCATAAGCAGGGCGTAGAATGTCAGCTCTTACAAGGAGAGAACTTACCTCTTTCAATTTATTTCCATAGCACATATGCATGTCCAGATACTTGATATACATTTTGTGATGCCGATGGCAATATTACTTTTGGTGATGATTTGGAAGATAATGAAGAACTCTGGGATGCCAAAAAAAAAAAAAAAACAACCCACAGAAAACAGTCCAACTGATTGAAAACCATAGCACTTATTCCAACTATCTGTAAAATAAGAGTAATATTAACCTCAAGGTCGGTTGGGAAGATTAAATGAGATAAAGCAGAGAAAATGCTAATCACGTCTCTGCTTCATTATCAGCTGTTTTTCAAGGTTGACGATGATGGTGATGATGATGATGGTAGCGATGACAGGAGTCAAACTGCCCCTAGGGAGCCCTGTCCAACTCTCAACAATTTTAAAATAGAACATTTGAGTTACCATATACGTCTGACACTGGGACAGTGAAGGTATTCAAAAGATTACAGCCAAATGTGATCGGATTTTAAAGTCGCAAGCACAGCTCTGGCCTCACGTAATTTAATTTGGAACGTGTTTATTTTCTCCAGATGTTTATATTAGAATAGTATATTCTCTGAAGCTGTACTGGGTCAAGGTCCTGGGCCCTCTGTACATCCTGGAATCATAATTTCCTAACAAGAACTGACATGTTCTGACACAAAGTGGCTTGGAGCTCCTTTCCTTCTGTCCACACGCTTTAGAAAAAAGAAAAAAGAAAAAGAGGGTGTTTGCAAATGGCAAAGACAGCACAGACTTTAAGGTCAAAAGTCAACTTCTGCTTTCTTATCTGGGAGATTTCTGTAATAATTAACTTACTCCATAAGGATATTCTGAGAACCAAATGGCAGACTCTCTGTGCAAATTGCCGTATAATACTAATGGTATAGCTCCAGCCACATTTCTCCTTTTAAAATGGCTGCGGGTGCCCTGGTGGCTCAGTTGGTTGAGCATCTACCTTCGGTTTAAGTCATGATCCCAGGATCCTGGGATCGAGCCCCATGTTGGGTTCCCTGCTTAATGGGAAGTCTGTTTCTCCCTCTGGCCCTCCCCCTGCTTGTGCTCTCTGTCTCTCTCTCTCAAATAAATAAATAAAATATTTAAAATAAATAAACAAAATAAAACAGCGGCCTTAAGCCAAGCACACAAGATCGTCCGCTTGGTGGATTATCACTTGTTATAGTTACTTCTCTCTGGCCTGGGTGCATATTAAAAGCAAGGCTATGGCTTTTTTTTTTTTTTAACCTCAGTTCCTGCAGCATTCAGCATTCTAGCTGATGCGTAGCAGGTGCTGGCATATGTGTTTAAATGATGCTTTCAGAGGAAGCACGAACATTGATTTCAATCCTACAGACAATGGGCCAGGAGTGTCATGAGACTAGATAGCTTTAATGCACTTGTCTCCTTTTATAGGCCACTGAAAGATGTAAAAATTACTGCTGTGGGCTTGGTACCCAAGAGTTTGAAGTGCAGGTACTGATTAGGGATCAGTAGCCGTGGAAGCAAGGGGTGGGGAAGCAAGCCTGGGCACAAAGACATGCAGAGCTGGCATCCCTCCATCAACCCAGTGGCCCGTCCTGGAGCCAGGATGGCCTGCTAGTGCTATCTTCCATCAGGCCAGGATAACCAGGCTCTTAGACACCCCCATCAGTTCCTGGATCTAAGCCACCCCTGGAAGAACATGCCCTTGGACAAGGTGACTCTGTAGCTGAGGCGGTTCCTGAAGGGATGGACAGCTGGGCCAACACATCCCTCCTTGGTGCATGTCCATATTCACTGCAGTCACCAAATTTAAAGGTACTGTCTACCACGTGAGAAGACAGTATTAATATTTGAAGACACAGAATGACTTTACTCAACGAGAAATTGGAAATTCCATTCATAATTAAATTAAAGAAAAGGCCAATGCTCTTACAGATTTATGGTAGAATATATGAAAACGTTTCGTTAACATACTGAAGACTTAAAAGAAGACATTGATTCCTTGGCATGTGATGTCATTCTCTTAAGAAATACCGTCCTTTGGCAAGTAGCTGCTGGGTTTTCTGTTTGTGCACCAAAACGAGCATTTCTAAGCAAACTCTCCTCCCATTGTGTAATGATATGGCCATGTGCAGAGCCTCTTTTCCCAGATCCAAGCCTCTCCAATGTTCTAGTTCCTGGAAGGAGTGCCCATGTCTATCCACCACGATGTGGCCACGCCCTGGGGCCACGAAGGGGGTCAGCATCAGCAGGATATGGTTTGCCTTTCTGATGGAAGCCTTCCCAACAGCCTGACCTCCATGCGTTTGGTGTTCCATATTGGGCAGCTGTCTTGCTCAAGTGTGTGTTTCAGCAGGACCTGAAGAAGTGGCCAAAAGCGCATCTGGACCTTAATTCCTCTGATGTCACAAGGAAGAAATGAATGTCCTCAAAGAGTTCCCCAGTCATAATATGTACACAGCCCGCTCTACCTAATACAAAATAATATGTTAGATGGATTAGCAAGCACTTGAGGTTAGAAGAAAATCAACCATTATTTCATCAGGACTAAGGAGGGCTGATTGGTCCTTCATTCTATGCTTCTGGGAAAGTTTAGAAGCTTACGTGAATAAGACTTAAGACACTGGTCTGTGAATCTCAAGTCCATAATCCCCTCTATGTTCTGGTGCAGTGTTAACTATTATTAGTGCTTATAAATGATGAGGGTAAAATCAGCTTACAAGAGATTGCCCTCCACCACTATAGATTATCATACAGATTTTAAAGATGTCAGCTACTAAGAGAACATATTTTGATCTTCCTTTACTCATGCATAGCAAATGGGGAAGATGGGTGAACATTCCTTAGGTATTCTGGGAGTAGTGTTTTTAACTGATCAATGTTTTCATTTGGTTCTCTCTCAATCCTTAGGGGTGGACATTAAAATAAGGCTAAATATGTTTAATTTCTAAAAGACATAATACAAATTCCATAGTAACTCAATATCCAATAATGTCTAAATTCCCTCGGTTCCCAGGGCTATTTTGAGGTCTTTAGGGAAAATGTAGTTCTTTTTCCTCTTTCTCAGCCTTGATATGCCCCATTAAACTTTATTCTGTCTCTCTTACTCTTTTCCAGTCCATTCACCATACTCAGCATCCAAGAGCCTGAAAAGACTGAGAATCTGTTCACAGGTGGGGGAAGGGAAATGCCCATGGCTGTGCAGCAGGAAGCCCGGGTTCTGGTTCTAAATCCAAGACTAGGTGTGCGCATTTGGGGAAATTCCTGGACTTCTGCAGGTCTCCAATGGCTCATCTGTTTAGGGAGAGAAGAGAATAGATGCCTCCTATTGCCACTGTTCTATGATTTTCTAGTCTTCCAAGCATATTCTGTTCATGTCTATGGGGAAAGCCTTGACAATAGGCTATGCAATGGGATTCAATGGGAGTATTTTCTATGGCTTCCAGGGAATTTGGAAAATATGAGTCACATTAAGTACCCCCTCCAGTCCCAAATGGGTAGTAAGGAAATAAAGACCGGAGTTTGGGGTATATGACTCTCAAAGCAAATTGAGTTTTCAAAGCCAGGAAGAGCTATTTTAAGGCTAGAAGTATTATTTTCACTCTTTGATTAGTGGCATGAAAGAATAGCTATAAATGTGACCAGCAGTTACTACTTTCATTATCAGTTAAGGATAACCATTTAACTTTAGGTATTAAACTTAATTCTTTTTTATGACAAAATTTCTCTTGATGTAATGATCCAAATTGCCATTTCACATTTGCCTTCAAAATGGGGAGACCTCTAATTAGTGAACCAGCTGGATCCATCACCATGAAGGTTAAGATCAAGGTCAAGATTTAATAGCATTCGTTTTATTCTGTCCCAAAGTCACAAATACAAATTTAACCCTGCTGGCTTTCTAAAGAAACGTGTGAAAGCTATATCCTAGAGAGTGTACAAAACCATCATCTCTACAGGAAAAGTAATTCGCAGGTTGACTATATGAGCAGTGGGGTGCACTGTCATCTCCGGTGAACCAAGACAGCATGGTGTCAAGGTTGCCATAGAAACTGAGTCGCCAACCTAGGGTAGCATTGTGGTGCCTAATGCGGGCATAGCATTATGCCAGCCCCATGATTATCCTCATAATGCCCAGGGATATTATTGGACCTGGAACACTAGACTGTCAATGAATGGCACAGAAACCATCGTTGGTGAATTCTTTTTCCTCCTGGTCTTTCATTATTGGATACTTACTCTTTTCTGAGAAAAGTGAAGAGGTTAAAAAAGAGATGACCTCTATTTCATCCCATAGTGCCTAAGGAAGCCAGAATACAACAGATTTTACACTCATTCAATAAGCTACTTTCTGAAACTAAAAAACAAATTTCCTGAGCCCCCATCACCCTTGTCTATTGATTTCAAAAAATGTCCTCGCCATGCATTCTAGAAAAACCCCATCTCCCTCTTTTTCTGGACCCCTCCCCCATCATGCTCCATAGGGGATGCATTATAGTTGAATATTTAGTAGGAAAATGCAATGCTCACACAGCCACAATTTTGAAGATACTGTCTTTTTATTTCACAACAGGGGAATAACTCAAATTTTGAGTCTCAAGGACCAAAATAGAGTCGAGCCAAATGTTCAAAAGATGAGCCAGGCCACCATTTTGGCAGCAAGCTTCACATGGACAAGTGGATGGTAGACAATGATGCCTGCAACATGGCTAAAGCTATAGCACACCCACAAATAGATTCATACTTGGTTGTCTAATTTGCATGCATGAGTATAGTGCATTCTCCATGCCACTAGCACATATATGCCTCTTTCAAAGTCAGTGCAGGATCCGTATCTGTGCAGGTCTTTAAAAATCCCTTACAAAATTTTACCATAATTTAACTGCAAGAGCCTTCAGGTGGCAAATTCTGCATGCCACTTTTACTTCTTGAAAGTCATTGCTGAATAATAATGACCACTATCAGGAGTTCCAACATCACATAAGAGAATCCATTTGTTAGTTATTTTAATGTCAGTTAGCTGGCTGTGAGTGAGCCTGGCTACACGTCTCCAACCTGCTTGGTGCCTGGAATTTGCCATCGGTCACCTTTAGCAGCGATGGCAACCTTAGACCAAAGGACAGAATCAGAACTAAACCGAACCAACCCAGATGGTATCGCAGAAAGAGCTGGACTCTGCTGCTTTCCAGAATGAATGCTTCCCTAAGATACACCGAACTGTGACAGCCTGACCCATTCGGGCATGGGCATGGGGGCAGGGGGGCAGGGGGCGCCACTTTCCCTGCTAAGGCTGGAATTGTTGGAAACCCAAACAACTTTCAGCGCCAAGGGGGCAAATGCCTGAATCTGAAAAGGAACCAAAAGAAATTGTACCAGAGAAAGGAGACAGGGATGGAAGACCAGTTCCCAGAGCATCTCTCTCTGTCAACAAGCACTGAGTGTCTTTATTACTAGAATATGCAGAAACCCGTGGGAATCGCTGTATCTTTTTTTTTTTTTTCTTTCTTTCTTTCCCTTAACTCTTTTCTTGCCAGTCCTTCCCTGGCCTGTTGAACTGACTCGGTGAGGGAGGAGGTGGTCTCATCCAGAAGCCACTCAGTGGAAGGCCTCACGAGCTGCACTCCTCACAGTGACAGGAGAGGATGTACCGGTAGGTGGCCGTGAGCCGCATGCCCCCCGAACAGCGCAGGCGCAGTGCCTTCAACTTGGAGGTCTGAGGCCGGCAGCAGTGACAGGAGGAGCGGAAAGGCTGCTTGAGGACAGTGCTGAAGGACACCAAGGGCTCAGAGCGTGACGCCTGGCTGCAGTGCCCCTCGCACCTGGCCAGAAGCACCATCTGGGGAGAGAAGAGACAGGGTTACCCTGTGGGGAGACCAAAACCTCAACCAGGTCCCACGGCACCCTAACACTCTTTGCCGACTTCCAGTGGTTTAGACCAGTGGTTCTCAACCCTGGTTGCACCTTAGAATCACCTGGCAAACTTAGTTTTAAAGCATTGACACCCAGGGGGTGCCTGGGTGGCTCAGTGGATTGAGCCACAGACTCTTGGTTTTGGCTCAGGTCATGTTCACAGGGTTGCAGGATAGATCCTTGCCTCAGGGTCTATGCTCAGTGGGGAGGCTGCTTGAGATTCTTTCTTCTTCTTTTTTTTTTTTTTCTTTTTTTTTTAAAGATTTTTATTTATTTATTTGAGAGAGAGACAGTGAGAGAGAGCATGAGTGAGGAGAAGGTCAGAGAGAGAAACAGACTCCCCGCGGAGCCGGGAGCCCGATGCGGGACTCGATCCCGGAATCCAGGATCATGACCCGAGCCGAAGGCAGTCGTCCAACCAACTGAGCCACCCAGGCGTCCCGAGATTCTTTCTTCTTCTCCCTCTGCCCCACCCCCTGCTCATTGTCTCTCTCTCTCTCTCTCTCTCTCTCTCTCCCTTTCTCTCAAAGAAATAAATTTAAAAAATAATAAAGCTTGGGCTGAAGTAAGAGAGGCTGTGTGTTCTTTATAGTGGCTTTTAATGTGGCTATAGTAAATGGACTTCTTTTAGAATCGGATGCAAATTACCAAGGTTATCCCCAGAACAATGGACATAGGCAAACACTTAGTGTTTGCCTCCAGCTTAAGGGGGTGGAGCAGAGGCTCATTTCTGTCTCCCATACATACATCTGGGTTTCCTGGGAGTGGCAGTTATGGGTAGGGGAGGGGGGCAGCTTGATTATGAATTAAAAGAAGGCCACCAAAAAACATGAAATCTTGGGGCACCTGGGTGGCTCAGTCATTAAGTGTCTGCCTTCGGCTCAAGTCATGATGCCAGAGTCCTGAAATGAAACCCCATATTGGGCTCCCTGCTCAGTGGGGAGCCTGCTTCTCCTTCTCCCACTTCTCCTGCTTGTGTTTCCTCTCTCGTTCTCTCTCTCTCTCTCATCCAAATAAATAAATAAATAAATAAATCTTAAAAAAAGAAAATATTTTTTAAAAACTGAAATCTTGCCATTTGCAATGATGTGGATGGAACTAGAGGGTATTACTCTAAGTGAAAGAAGACAATCAAAGAAAGACAATTATCATACAATCTCACTGGTACCAGGAATTTGAGAAACAAGACAAAAGATCATAGGGGAAGGGAGGGGAAAATGAAACAAGATGAAACCAGAGAGGGAGACAAACCATAAGAGACTCTTAATCTTAGGAAACTGAGGGTTGCTGGAGGGGAGGGGAGGGAGGGATGGGGTTGCTGGGTGATGGACACTAGGGAGGGTATGTGCTATGGTGAGCGCTATGAATTGTGTAAGACTGATGAATCCCAGACCTATACCCGTGAAACAAATAACACATGATATGTTAATTAAAATAATAATAATTAAAAGAATTAAAAGAAGGAAGTGGTCTACTCATCTTTCTTAAAGGAAGACAAGATGACTTCTGGTCATTATAGGTTATTGACATCATTATCAAAGAAGATGTTGGGATGAATCCAAAGATAGGATATGAGATACCAGGAGGAACCAGCAAGGTTTGGTGAAGTTGGAGTAAGACCTACCGATTTATTTTCTTTGAAAGATCGCAGAGGTAGAGAGAAAATGGCAACTATGAACTGTTTCGAATTTGTCAAGGCTTCAGTGCTATCCTGCCCGCTCTTTATGTGGACAGGCAAAACACACATGATCTGAAATAGCTTTTGAGAGATTATGCCATAGATCAGTAGTACGTGGGCCAGTCCTCTGCGCCTACTCCTTCCGTCTAATGAGAAGGAGCCCAAGGTCTTCCCCAGCCCCTTCTCGCTATACCTGCCGGTTTATGAGAAGAGCTCCCTGACAGCTCACTTCAAAGTACTGTTAAATGTGCCATCTCTAATGTGGGCCATCAGATTAAGCAATATTCAAAGGTCACCTCTCCAAATGAAATCTTTAGAGATCCAGCTTCAGTCCAGATGAATATAGTGAACCTGTGTCAACACACTTAATTCCAAGAGGCACAGACATGGTGGTGTATCTCACCAAAATGACACACACGCAGATGACCCGGATGTAGACCTGGAATGACCTGGCAGTTAGCACAGCCCGTAAAGTGACTGAGTCAGTGATGCTGGGCCATTTGTAGAAGGAATGACCTGATCGTGATTTCACTAAGCATTTTCAGGGTCTCAATCTCCACCTTCAGCTCATTCACTGAAGACCCTGGGGCCACCTCCAATGGGTCCCTCTATCTCTGGAGCTGGACTTTTGGGGCAAAGAGAATGCACATACATGTACATACAATAAACACATTCAGGGCACCTGGGTGGCTCAGTTGGTTAAGCCTCTGCCTTCAGCTCAGGTCACGATCTCAGGGTCCTGGGATCAAGTCCAGCATTGGGCTCTCTGCTCGGCAGGGAGCCTGCTTCCTCCTCTCTGCCTGCCTCTCTGCCTACTTGTCATCTCTCTCTGTCAAATAAATAAATAAATTCTAAAAAAAACCCAACCAAACAAACAAGCACAAACAAACCACATTCAGTGGCTGCCTGATGCCTTTGGACTCAAGTCCAAAATCCTGAATTGGTATTAAGATCCTCCATGACTTGGATTTCACATCTTTCCAGTCTTACTTATAACTGTTCTCATTTTTGTCACCCACTCCATTGCAACTGTTCTAGTTCTCATTACTCCCTATTCTAATCAAGCTCAATCACTTAAAACTTATGGAACTGCCCTGAATTTCCCTGCCTCTTACCTTTGCTCATGTCTTTCCCCCTCTCAGGAATGCCCTTTCCTCCTAGCTCTGCTTAATGAAATCCCAACTATCCTCCATTGTCAAGTTCTTCTCCTCTAAGAAGAGACTATGAGATAATTGTAGGACCTGTGGCATTCTCAACACACATGCAAATCTCCTCTCTGGGAGATTTCCAGGCTACAGATCCCATCTCAAACCTGAAAGTGACATAAAAATCTAGCTCTGATTTGTAAATGTGTGTTGGAGGGCTACAGCAGGGAGTTTGGGAGGGAAGATCTAGAAATGAGTGCCGTTAAGGAATGGAAGGGATAAATATCTGCTTTCCAGATTCACTCTTGATATTCCATCCTTTAGCCCCTGTTTTACTCCCTCACGTATTTTACAGATTTAATGAACATCTTCTCACCTCTTCCAGACCAAAGCTTCTCAGACTCTAACACGCATGTAAATCAGTTGGGGAACTTGTTAAAATGCAGATCGTGTGTGAGTAGTTCCAGGTGATGCCAGAGCTGCCTTTGTCACAAGACTCTGGTTGATGTCAGTACCGCTAAGGCCCGCACATTGATTAGTAAGGCTCCAGACCTGTTCAAGTCTGAGAGGTTCTGCTCTAGGTTCATCACTAGATAGGGATCATTTAGTAAATAATAACGGCAGCTGATATTTATTGAGTGCTCGCAACATTTAATCTCATTTAATCCTCATAACAATCTGATACTAAAGGTCCTCTTTTAATCTGTACTATTATTACAGAAGAGGAAGCAGAGGTTTTAGAGAGTTAAACTAACCTGCTCAAACTCACGTATCTGGTACAAGGCAAGGCTGGAATCAAACCCAGTTCTGCCTAAAGCCAAGCCCCAGGCCTGAATCCCTAGTATATCCTGCTTCCTGATATGAAAATGTTTTCCTGAAGCAGGAGCCAACTCACACCCTTCTCCAACCTACTTTGACTTACCTCTGGGAACCCTAACCATACCATAACCATAGAAATCTGACCTTTTCCTTATGAACTCCTTGGGATACATACATCATCACCACCCCCAAGCTTCTGCAGAGCTAAGTCTTGAAAGAGCACTCCTGAATGATAAGTCCTCCACTGTCAAGATCTCCCCCAGGTGCCTCCCCCAGTGATCCAGACACTACCAGAAACTCCCAGAAACTCCTTGTATGGTACCACACAGTGTCTAACTCCTTAACCGAGTCATCAAACATCAGTTCGCCTTCAAACATCAGTTCACCTGCCAAAACCCAGTCTGTGGTCAACGTACGTTCCTCCTGCCTGAGTGACCTGGTGGGGCCTTACTAACATGGGAAGGCTTCTCTGCATTTGGCCTTGTACTTAACTGCTCATAATGGACTTCTCACAGCTCAGGTGGGTGACAGATACCTGTTATCTGCTTTGGGTCCAGTTTAGTTTTTGCTCTCTTAGGTTTCCCCAAGCAAGTGGCCCGATGCCAGGAAGTTAGGCAACTTCTCCAGAAATCCCTTGGTATCCCCCCAACCTTAGAGTCACTGGCCTCCAGTGGGATACGAAAGTCAGTTCCTTCTAGTACAAACAGAACTGCGGGGTTCAGAGATTGCTCAGGGATGGGCTCCTTCATGTTCTAATCTTTTTCCATGTGCGGAAGCTAAGAAAAATGAAAGGACCTTGGGTGATCATAAAAGAATGGTAATGATGTTCATATAGAACACGTATTGGGGCATTTACTAGGCTCCAGGCTCTGTGCCAAGCCCTTCATATGCAACCTGATTCTTAACAGCTATGTCAAAAGGTGAACTTTCCCCATTTCACAGATGAAGACATGAAAAGGCAGAGGGTGAGTCACCAGCCTGAGGTCCCTTCATTATCCAAAGGCAGGCCAAGATTCTGACCTGAGACAGCTTGATTTCTGAGCCCTCAGTCCTAACCATGACTGTCAGCCTCGATCCTCCTAAGTTGCCCAAGCTGGTCATGAGCAAGTTCAGGCTATTGTGAAGGTTAGAGCCAGCTGTGATTCCTGGATGTTGACCAAAGATTAAACCCGGTGACCCCAGGCTGCTGCTCCCCCTGGTGACCTACCATACTTCTTAGGCAGTTATGTCTTCTGCTACAATATACAGCTATCTTCTGAGTGAGAGAAAACCCAAACACAGATGGTTTTCATCACTCCTTGCTGAAAGATTCTTACCACTGCCAAAGCCACTTTCTTCCTCCGTCATGGGGGACTCCTACAAATTCCTGGCACAGGCAATGAATGACTAGCTGTCTCCGTGGGTATCAGAATAAAGACCCAGAACAAAGACTTTGCACACAGAACATCCTATCCTAGAATGGGAGTTTGGCCATTTTACTTCATTTAAATGAGCAACGGTCTTTTGACTTTTTCTCGGCAGTCAACACTATGTACCCTTTATCCTTCCGGTGGCACCCATTCCTTCCTTCCCCAGCACCCTCAATAAATGACCATTTAGCTCATCTTCAGGGCACCCGGGTCAACCCCCAAAAGGTCTGTGCCAGTCTCAGGGCATCAGCAAAATTGCACCAGAGGAATGAAGCAGCAAGGGGACAGATGGACTCTGGTCCGTCGGTCTGGTCACAACTCAAACCGACACGAAGCTTTTGTACATAGAACATTTCCACTCCCTCTATCTCCCATTTACTTACAGGCATTATGAGGGCAAAGACTTGGTCTTTTCCCCCCTATTTTTGCCAGCCACAGGGCCTGCACCTTAAATAAATTAATTAATTAAATAAATTAAATTAAATAAATTCGTTCCTTAAAGGAAAAAAGTGATCTCTCCCCAGTAGTTAATTGTGTTAGAATTTCAATGCTCCTGACACTTCTACCATACTATGAGCTTTGTCAGCAGCCCTAGGAGAGGCTCGTGGATCTTAACAGCTTCCCCTTCAAATCCTCTGGGAAGTTCTCCAGGCTTTATCCCGTGAACTGTCCTCCTCCTTGGCCCTTTGGAGTTCAGATGACCCTAAACCCTGGTTCCATGTCCCTGAGGGACCACCATCTCCCTCCCCCATTCCTCGCCCAACTCAGATTTCACAGGCCTGCCTTATTAGCTCCCTTTCCCAGCCCCCATCCCTGAAAACTCCTCCTTGGCTTACATCCAGAACTTGTCTCCTCCCCCGCTTCCTGCTCCCTCCACTCACCTGGGAAGGGAGGTCAAGGCAGCAAGCTCTGTTTCTCTTCTACTGTTCTCTGCCCACTCTTAACACCCAGCAGGATGGCTTACATTTACTTTGCCCTTCGGCACGCGTCCCCCACAGCTGCCAGATCTCTGTGTTTAACAACAACCGTGATGAGGTTCATTTTCCTAATCCTTTCATGATCTACGAGATCCCAACCGTTATTGAGGTCTCTGTGGTGACTGAAATAGAAAGTGAGTCTGAGCACCTGTCCTGTTTATAGCTTCATCATCAAGATGATAATGTCACTCATTAATGTCTATTATATGACAGATGCCATGCTGAACGCCTTACAGATATCATCACCAATACCCATAACCCCACCTTTAGATACACAGCATTCACCCCATTTTACAGAGGAATAAATGGAGGCACCAAAGACTCATTTCACTTCTCCTGAAGTCACCCTTTCGACACATCGTTTAGCTGCAATGTGAAACCAGGTCTCTCTCACTTCGAAGTCTGAGATGCCTCAGTTGCCTTAAAGGTTCTCCAGACAGCTTGTTTTCACGAACCACTGGCCTTT
The DNA here is from genome assembly GCF_010015895.1 of Lontra canadensis. Taxonomy (NCBI): domain Eukaryota; kingdom Metazoa; phylum Chordata; class Mammalia; order Carnivora; family Mustelidae; genus Lontra; species Lontra canadensis. The sequence continues at coordinate 3,039,658 of NW_022631125.1, forward strand.
TGCCTGTTTGCTGTACAGCTTTTACTCACTCAGAACTTCAGGGAAGATTGTCAATGAACCTGCCACTCCCGGGATCTCTTGTACCCAGTCCTAGGAGGTGTCACTGCTGAAAACCACCGGGTGCAGCCTAATCTCCGGTCACATGACCTCCTTGGTGGACCGCTGTGGCCAATCATTTCCGCCTGACTCCATCTCATCCCTCTCCCGAATTGCTAAGCAATGGGTGACAGGCCCCTGGAACTCAAGGCTAGGGGGAGCAGACAGTATCATGGGAGGCTCCCACAGAACAGTCACAAAAATTCCTATTTTCTAGAAACATTGTTGAGTAAAAGTCATTACTTCCAGTGGATCCGAAGTTGAGGCTGGGCTTCCTAATAGTGGCTTCTGCATTCTACCGGCATTTCTCCAAAATGAAGATCCAAGTAGTTGAAAGATAAATGACTTGAGGCAAACGTTGCCACTCCTGGACTAAATGAGCAATCATACTGAATACATTTTTAGCATTCAGTTTTCCCCACCGGTAAAATGGGGCTGCTAATGCCTTCCAAGACAGGTTTGTCGGCAATAATTAGATCCTATATTATGAGATGCCTGACACATATTAGGTGTTCAAGCAGATGTCTTCCCTCCCCTGAGCCTGGGTCACACTCTCCCGGACACCTGTCTTCCCAAGGCCAGACACTGGGTGAATGTAAGTCGGGAAGCGTTAACCACAGACAGACAAATGTTAGGCATGTGTCTAGTAAACAACAGCCTTTGAACATCATGTGGAGGGAAACTTTTTGCAGAGAGGAAAGATCGACCCTGGTCTCCTCATTGTAAAATCCCTTGTTGGCTGTCTCCTAGACACGGGCTAAATGTTTTATCTCGAGTCCGTAAAGAACAATTTCGTTAATGAGACTCATTAGAAAGAAGACCAGCCTGAGTCTGTGAGAGTCAAGAATTATGGATTATTTAAAAATGAAAAACAGTTTTTGTTCTTGGATACATAGAGAAAATCGAATCCAGAAAAGGTCTGGGTAGTTGAAATTCTGCCAGGCTTCTTAAGGCCAAGAAAGAAAGGTTTATAATTATAAGCACCATTTACATAAAACTATTGCTATATTTGAGATCATTTGGGCTGTTAAAAAACAGATTGTTCCCATGAAATTATAAACGTTTCTGCTACTATCACAATTTTGTGCCATTTACCATGGCATTCTGGAAGGAACGTACATGAGCAAAGGTAGATTAAAGTCTGTTTCTAGGAGTCGCACTCAAGCCCTGTTGAGTTTGTTGGGCTCGAGTTAACGAGGTCTCTTCTCTGACCTGCCCTTAACTGGTGCGATCACTGCTAAGATGTTCTTCCAACATTTCACCAAATCTCTCTGGATTGTGTTTAGTTTTTAGAGATGTTCCTATTTCCTTATTCCTTCCTATCATCACCCTGGCATTTTCCTTGAAATAATTTTAATAACCCCCACTTTTGTTAAAGAATCATGATTACGGAGAACAGCTCAACAGAGGGAGAAATCATGCACAGAGTAAAAACCACCAAATACTAGTGCTATCTGTATGCGGAGGGGAGGAGAAACTAATAATTGCTCAAGCCCACAATATCTGAGCAATCACAGTGGTAAAAACATGTCCCGTCTTTCCCCCCACCTTCCCTTTGCTTTAGTGTTTTGTTTTGTTTTTTGTATTTTTTGTTTTGCCTAAGAAGGGATTGCAGTCTTACAAAAATTTAAGTTTATCTCTTTACTCCTTTTTTTAGTTCCACAAGTACAAATAAGAGCCAGAAAGTTTTTAAATGGAAAGTCCCTATTTTTTCCCACAGTCCTAGATCTTATTAATATAATGGTTAAAATGATTTAACTCAAATTCGGATTCCCCCAAACTAAAACAAGCCATTATCATTGAGTTGTAATCAGAGAAGTGATGGAAATTTTCAAGGCAGACAGAAGTCATCATGTTTGTAAATGGAGGGTAGAGACATTAACTTATATGGTCTTAATTCTAGTGGCTGATATTACAAAAACTTCTTAATTATACCGGTAATTTAAAAAATACTTGCTGTCTGAGAATGCTTAAGTGGTTTTGGTCTCAGAACTAGAGTGAAAAATCTCTGAGGTTGGGCTAAACACACTCTTATTTACCAAATGTGGGCAAATTTCTTTCATGTGACTGGGGGCAGTGACAGTCGTGAGATTCTCATTCTGAGTCTATCCTTCCGCTACTATGGGCCTTCCTTCTGGGTGGTCCCGGTGGCCGGCCACTCTCGGCCTTTGAAGCATGGTATTCCTACGCACGCCTTGTCCCAACACTGAGACATCCCTCACATAGGTTGCCTGCCCAAAAAACATACAACCTACTCCAAACAAGAGCGATTTGGATAATCCTTGTAAAAATGGGAAATGATCCACTTGCCATGTATCTTTTGAAATCATTTTAACGTAAGCATGGCAGGTGGAGAAAGGCTTGGACCACAAGGTCAGCGAGCAGCTATTCCAACAGGATTCTCTTTGAAGAGCCCCCCACCCCACCTCAGCAAGTACATTTTACTGCTCAGTCGTATTTCTGGCATCTGCTTCCTCTTTACTGCTGGTGGAGGTAGCAGGAGTCACGAGAACCTGTAGACACCACTTTTCTATCTCAATAAAGAACACTACTGCTGCTAAATTTCACAGCCAAGGAAGAAACACACCTGCCTCATCTTGTGTAGAGCGACAATTGCATGATGAGAACCTTCCAGTCTTTCCTATTGACTTTGAGTAGCCTGAAAAGAGAGAAGCTGTCTGGGATTATGTACATGGTCAATCAGGCAGCTTTACTGACAAAGGTTCAAAGCCTGCTGGGAGACCCTGAGAGCAAGATTCTCCCTCAAGCCCCACGGGGCCAGCCGGAGAGCTCAGGTCTGGACTACGATCATAGTTCTCCATCCCTTGACAAAGGAACGTGGTCTTCTCTCCTGTCTCTGCGAAGTAGCGCTAACGTGCGCAGACATCAGGATCTTACCTTCGAGCTACACTTGTACAATGGGTGACTGATAGAATCAACATAGTGATGCCTCATGCAGCGTAGAGGGTCCGAGTCCATCATGAAGGAGCTGTCCGTTTTGCTGTCCGTATCTCCCATTAGCGCCAGCAGGGAGAGCATAGAAAAGGATGCAGCTAGTACATGATTTCTCATTGTTGTAAGGAAAAACTTCGGAGAAGGGACAGCAGAGGGAGGCAGAGGACTAGGAATGGGAAATGCCTTCGCCTCCTAGGATCCAGTCCCTTTCGAGCAAAGGGCAGGATCCGGCTGAAGCTTTCTGGTTGTCATTGTCCTTTGTAGGCCTCCCGAGTCTTGTCTTACTCTTTCCACTTGCAATCCATCATCGCGAGATCTGCTGCACAGCTGGAATGAAAACAGAAATTATTTTCCCTGGGGAACATTTACCCAGAAAAACGAGTGGAACCCAGGGGGTATGGAGTAGAATTTTTCCACGTCATTTTGAATGACAGCGGTTGGTTTCTCGAGCGCCGTTAGCATAGTCCATCGCCCATTCTAACCCGCTCCCTCCCCCAGAGCTTATTTGTAACCATTCAGAGGTGGACACCGTGGTTTAGTGGAAGCACATGTTGACTTTAATTGCCAGAGTCCATGTTTCGAGGAGCAAGAAGAGTTGGAACTCATGGTAAAGATTAGACATGTGGTTCTGGCCCCAGCACAACTGCATTGGGTGGTCTCATCTTTATCCCTGGCTTGGCAGTGGGGGAGGGTCTATTCAGTTTCTCAATGATCTCTGGTGTCAACATCAGCTCACAGGGCCAGAAAACAGACAGGTCAGCGCTAATGAACACAAGCCACATCCCACGGGAAAGAGGTATATTTTCCATTTCCAAGTCCATTACCCACCCACCCACCTACTTTTCCACTAGGGCTCATCCTGCTCTAGGCTCATCCTGTTTTTGGTGTAAGCCCCGTGCCCCCCAGCATCAGTGGCAAACAGCATCTGAAATACACATTATGCTAACTGGCCTCCAGTGTGATTAAAGCAACACGTACGTATTCGCCAAAGAGTCACACATTTCGGCAGAGCCTTATAGCCTGAGCACACGGCCTAATTTGAAAAAGGAAGTGGTGGTTAGAGCAAAGACTTACCAGTAAAATGGGATCAGGGCCGATAGGGGCCTGGAAATCTGCTTTGTTCTTTTAACCATATGCATCTTGGACAAAGCGGAGAGCGCTGCGCATCACCTCACCAACCCTCCTAAGCCTGGCCAACGTGGGTGCTTTTTATCACACCAGAAGACAGAGTGTCACAAATATTTTCAAACATTTATGACAACTGCGGAGACCTGTCATTGCATCCCAAACAAAAGGAAGATAATAATTAAAGCCTCAGAAAAAAGTTTTGAAAGTATTTCAGGTAAGAGTTTGTTCTGTTCATTGTACAACATTTTTTTTTTAAATTTCCTACTCATGGATGGTCCAAATAAACAGGGCAAAGTATTAATAAGATCAAGATTAGAAGTTCAAGTCCAGGGGTGCCTGGGTGGCTCAGTCAATTAAGCATCTAACTTCAACTAAGGTCCTGATCTCAGGGTCCTGGGATAGAGCCCCGAGTCTGGGTCCCTTCTCGGCAGGGAGCTTGGTTCTCCCTCTCCCTCTGCAGACCCCCTGCTTGTGCTCCTGCACACTCTCTCTCTTAAATAAATAACTTCTTTTTAAAAATTAAAAATAAGGGTGACTGAGTGGCTCAGTCGGTTAAGCATCTGCCTTCCACTCAGGTCATGTCCCGGGCTGAAGCCCCAAGTTGGGCTCCCTGCTCGGCGGGGAGTCGGCTTCTCCCTCTCCCTCTGCATACCCTGCCCCTCTCAAATAAATAAAATCTTAAAAAGAAGAAGGAGGAGGCGGAGGAGAAGAAGTTCAAGTCCATATAAATCAATTAGTTTGGTTCCAATAGAATGGCCCCAGACCCACTTAACCTCAGTTAGCTTTCTTGTGAGTGTGGGGCAGGGGATCCTAGACTGAAAATGGAGTGTGGCAAAGGGCCGTTTCAGACAAGAGCATCCCTGGCAATGGGAAAATCTCAGCGCATATGTGTCAGAGAAATCCTATAAATTGCAGGACCAGCAGGGACCAGTAATGAGGAGACCCACTTGGTCTCAAGCCCTGCCCTTGAGTAACTGGGAGACCTGGCTCACGGCATTTAAACAGGTGTGGCCCCAGTTTCCTCACCTGTAGAATAAGAAAAATGGAAAAGATGGAGTCTGTAGTGCCCTCTTGCCCTAAAATGACACCGCCTGGTACTTACGGATCCAGTCACCACCATCTCCATAGGCAGAAGATAATCCTGAAGTTAAGAGCGTATTTTCATACAACTCTGCACCACTTTCCCTCATGAACATGCTAATTGCAGCATCTCATTGAAATTGATCAAACCTGAGCTAAAGCTCCGAATTGGCAAGAGATGCCAAAGAGTATTTTTTGTTTTCTCTTCAGCTGCATATCACACTGAAACTCACCAAGATTTCAACTCAAAGAGCCAGAGCTTTCTTGGATTCAATGTTCAGAGGCTGCCGTATTACTGACCATTTCCTGAGTTTCAATATGACTATGTTATCCCAAGTGGTTATCTGACTCTTTGAAGCCTTAATTAGTCTCAGAAAAGGAATTTATTAGATTTCTTCTTTCACCACTCCAGTCTATCGATATTTCCCCCAGGAGTCAATGGCAAAGGGATGAAGGGAAAAGTAGACATTCCAGTCCTGGCCCTCCCTCTCCCCTTCAGAGCCATGACCAGGAGGTATGGTTAAATGAAAGAAGCAAATGAAAAGAAAACATACAGCTTGATGGCAAAAATAAGCAACAACAATCAATAACAAGACCCTATATATGTGAATGTTTAGACCCAGATAGTCCATCTCTGAGAATTATCCTACATGTGCGATCTCACTAGCATGTGATTAATTAGTTCGGCATTGGTCATCACAGCATAAAATTGGAAACCGCACAAAATACCCATCTCTATTACACAACACTCATACCCTGGAATACTATGCAACTGTATAAAGAAGGGTGCAGAAACTCTACTGATGTGTGCTATACCAGGAAGGGTAAGAACATATATTTGTGTTCATTGATATTTACACAGAGAAGCTCTGGAAGGTTATTCGAGAAGCTACACAATTAGTTATGGACAGGTATGGGAGAAAGACTTTCACTGTATACATACATTTGAATTTGTAAATTTCTGAATTTGTGAATGTATTACCTGTCTAAAACTTCATTTAAAAAATGTGTACTTTCTGGGACGCCTACGTGGCTCAATCGGTTAAGCGGCGGCTTTCGGTTCAGGTCATGATCCTGGGGTCCTTGGATCAAGTCTCGTGTCAGGCTCCTTGCTCAGCAGGGAGCCTGCTTCTTCCTCTGCCTGCTGCTCCCCGCCCCCGACCCCCACTTGTGCATTATGTGCTTTCTCTCTGACAAATAAATAAATAGAATCTTAAAAAAAAATTGTACTTTCTCTTTCCAAACTTGGCTTAAAAATACTAATTAAATTAATGGATGTTGAATGTTTGTGCCAGTTTGAGTATTTTAGTAATATTATATTTTTATTTCTTACAAATTTTGGAAGACATGCTAGTTAGTCTTTTCTCAGTCTTCCTAGTGGATCATTTAATTCTTAAGCGGTACTGCCACCTAGTAGCGACATCTTGAATTGCAAGCACAGTTGAATTTTTTTTTTCTTGAAAGTTGAATAAAAGTTTTGCAGACAAGTGTTGTGAAGCGTATAATGATAAAGAGACAGTTAATGTCACACAAAATATAACTTTATTATCTGATCTTCTCTTTAAAGATGATAAGCTGAACCCAGATGTAGTAATAAAGATAAAGTAGAAAAACATGTCAGAGAAAATGCTGCTTGACTGCTAATAAGAAATACACTTTTCAGGTCAACACACTCACAAAGCATGGTACTTTTGTTCAGTTTTTATATTAAACTCTGAAATAATTCAAGCAACGATGTAAACAGACCACAGAACTCACTGAACTCTCAAAACATAAAGGTAAAATTCTTGCCACTTAACTTTGGGATTTTCACCCAAAGTGTTCACATCATATGAAGAAAGAAATAAGCATAATGCTCGAAAACCGAGTGGCATGAAGTCAGATTCGTCTGAACTTGGTGTTGGTGGGGTGTGCCCGGATGAGAAGTGCACGGCGCTGAGAGCAACACTCACAAAAAGGAGAATCAAAATGAAGGAAATTCCCATCACTTGAGATCCGATTTATGACAGCCTAGGGGTATCGTCTTGTCTTGTCAGAGCTTCGGGCATGTTCCTCAAAATTAAATTAATTCCCATTTGCTTTCATTTTTTTTAAAGCCACGGATCATAAAAACCAAGCACTGCCCATCAAGACTTAGAAACTCGGCCCAGCCAGTGATGGTCTGACTAAGAAAGCAACTCACTTGCTGAACTTGGGAGCTCCGGGGCTGCTCCATGCTCTGGGTACAGCCTCTGAGACATGGACTTGGCGGATGTACAGAGCCCACATTCTCATAGCTCCGATGTGGAGCCTCTGCCGGCAGGAGAGGCACGTAGGCCGGCGTGCCCGACTTTGGAGCTACCCTCCAAACGATACCAGTGGAAAAGAACAACTGGTGCCCAGATTTCCCCACCTGTCATCCTCAGGGAAATAATATAGCAGAGCTCACAGCGGGCTCAGCCTCCTGGGTGAGAGATGGTGTTGTGTCCACAGAGCAGCTCACTCTTGGGCTGACCTTCTGCCTGGCAGAGGGTAAAGTGCTGGTTTCACGCAAGTTATTCCAGCAACAGGCTAAGACCAGGGGTATGTGCCAAGAATGGCCTTATTCTTGCCCCGCTTGCCAGGCAAGGGAGGGTGGAGCTTTGGTATCCGGATTCCCACTCTGGGCTGTTTTCAGTATTAATACATGCACGTAATGCCTCCCATGGCTTCTTTCTACAGATATTTATTGAACACATATTCCGTAAGCATTTACTAAGTGTCTCCTTTTGCTCTAGCAGATAACAGTTAAGGGTCAGCAGGGAAAAAAATAAGTCCTGTTCTAATGCCTTCTTCTAGCTCACCGCATCTACAAGCAAAGAGTCTTGGCCTGTTGTTTCCTGGGTGACTTTTTTGGACCCAAGGGTAAACTCCCTCACCACCTAATTCATATCCAACATGCACTGCATCATTTCTAAGAAGATCAAGTTCAGCAGATAAAATATCATGACTTTGGAATGGTGTCAGCGTCACAGACAAGAGTGATTTGATATTTACTCTCATTTCAGACAATCATATCAGGCCTGAGTCAGGTAGAGAGGGCAGAACCAAGAGCCTCTCTCCAAGGAATCGCCAAAAATAAAAATCAAAGGTTTAAGTGTGGAAGAAAGCTCGCCACTAGATAACGCTTCACACGAGGCTTAGGAAAGAAAGAATTCTAGGTCTAATCAGAGAGTGTGAAGTGCTAAGTAGCCCCTTCTCAGGAACTCAAAGAATTCCTATTGGATCTAGTCAGCTAGATGCCTTGGAGAATAAGTCAGATGCCTCTTCCCAAGGCACTTAATTTATAAACTGTAAACAGCATGTTGGATTTTATCAAGCATCCCATGTGCTCAACGAATTGTTTTTGATATTATTCCTCTCTGGCTGCACATCAGTGGCAGCCCAGGACCTAAGCCTGGGCTGACCTGGAGGCAGCAATACCAAGGCTGGGAGCCACAAGGTCACTAGAGAGACTACGGCTCCTGCCCCTGTCAGCTCACGGTGTCCATTCTCCAATCAGAGGTGGCCATGCCTGCCCCCGCAGTGCCACCTAAGCAGGGAGAGAAGGTGACATCTTTGCAATTCAACAGTAGTCCTCCAATCTACAGGGCTCTGTGCTCCCCCAGCCTGCATTACTAGCCAAGCATGGTCAGACTCAGCAGTGGTGGAGATGGAGGAAGAAAAGCGATGGGGGTTGGGGGTGGGGGTGGGGGGAAGGAAGCAAGAGGGCAGGAGAAATACAGCCCAGGAGAGAAGCACTAAATCACAACCCCAGAGTAAATAAGGGTGCAAAAAAGAAGAACTGGGAACAGAAGAAATTTCTGAGAATGGGCCAATGTCAATTGCTCCTCCTGTGTGTGTGTCCTTGGATTAAATAGTTTTACTGTCTTGGGAGGGACTGGTGTGGGAGGACTTGACCTTGAGACTTGACTGAAACTTCAAATCTTGATTTTCGGGACATCCAGAAGAACCTCTCATTGTTATTCAAACTCTCCCTTACCTACAGCTTTGACCTCTTCTTCCCCAAACCCATGTCCAACCCATGCTAAGTGTCATGTGTCCCAGTGTTTTGCACTCATTGGTCAGAAAATAGTAGATAATTATTATACTGCATTCTGAAACCTGAAGAACATTTTACTATTGCCTGCTCTACTGGAAGGACGGCTGATCTGAGGAGTCTCGAGCTCTGAGCCCTACCCTTCCCATCATTGGCTATGCCATCTTGAGCAAGTCCCTTGCCTTCTCTGGGACTCTGTTTTCCCATCTACAAAATGAACAGATTGGTCCAGATGCTTGTGTGGTTCTCCCCATTTCTGACATTCTCTAGCTCTCTCCTACCTTCTCAGAGGACGGCACCTGCTTTGGGGCTTCATTTTCCGTGAAGCAATACTACAGAAAGGGTTCCTTTCTTCCTCAGGAAGTTAATGACTGCAGAAAAGTCCAAACAAATCATCATGTGGTGCCTGAAGCAAAACCGAAGGTCAAGCCGTAACAATCTGCCCTTTTGATGAAGCCATATTGGTGGCCTGAAATAAAAAGAGCCCTTAATAACCAATTGACTCAGTGCCTGAAGGTACCAAATATAGTTATAAATTAAGAATATGCTGTTGATAATAAGGAGTGGCTGGCGAAGATATTTATGCAGTCCCTGTGACTCTTAGAACTGTCTTAAAGTTCTTTCCAGTCTTCACCACTTGGGGAGAGGACAAAGGCTAATAGTGAGCAGTCATGGTAGAAGTAGACATCTTTCTTTTGATGATAGTGATATAAGCGGAATTTAGCCCTCCTGAATCTTCCCCATGAGTGACCTTAATTCTAAACCGAGTTTGAGCCACAGATCCTCAACCCCTAGCAGGGCCATCGGCGACACTCTGGTTCAGGATAGAAGAGGAAGATTGGTTAGAAGAGTTGTCTCCTCTGCAGGTGCGGAATAGATAAGGTCCCAGTTGTCAAGAGCAAGGCACTCTGCTTACAAACTTACAAACTTACAGATGTTTCTGTAAAACATCTACAGAACCTTTGTGCTAAGGGAGGTACATTCCAGAAGCCCTAGGTGGGGACTTGGGTCTATAAGAGTTGCTTATTGGTTATAGTTATGGCTCTTGGATCTAGTGCTGGGCTTCTATGGGGTTCTATAGTTGCTAAGGAAAGACTCACTCTGAGTTCCTCATGCTTGACTTTTAGAGTACAAAACCTTGCATAAATTGGAAGTGATGAAGTCTGATTACCCATGTGCCGAAAAGCATGAGACGGTTCAAGTCTTTTCCTCTGGGGCTTTGGATTATTTCTGTAAGCCTACCATTCCACTATGAGCTGTGACTGATATGGTGATGAGCTGTCAGAAAATGCTTAGCGGTGGTCTTTCTGCGGTGCCGCAAATCAAGGACAGCCCTAAGCAGGGAGTCCCTCTCCATCCTTCCATCAACAGGGAATGAAAACAGGATGATGGGAAGCCATAACGGAAGTAACAGAGAAGAAGGAAGAAAGATGTGTTTATGTTCAAAATCTGCCACTGCCCTTCTACTGCATTCAAATGGCCCCATTTCAGAAAGGGAAGGTTCCCTTCATTTTACCCAGTCTTTCCCAGGAAGGGGGTCTCACATCACAGATGAGACACATTTCTACCACTTACCTTTGGAAAGGAAGCAGGGGAGTTTTGAGATACCCACTCAGCCCAGGGACTCAGTCTGCCCTCCCATCCCCGCCAAAGCATGAATGTATTCTCTCCCTGTGAAAAAGAAAAGGTAGCCAGGTGTTCTGGGGGCCCTGCTGCTGAAGCCACTTGATATTTTCTCTGCCCCTGGACTGCAGGCTCGGGTATGGCCTTAGGAGAAGAGAGGTGACTAGTGTCAGTTCAAGGAACAGGCTTCCTCTCACCCTGGGGCCAAATGAGTATGTTGGCTTTTCTTCAAAGTGTCCAGCAAAGTGTTTCCAAAGCTGCATTTGAATATCCTCAGCCGCAACAGCATTTTGGAATGGTGGGTAGTGATCTCACCTAACAGCTGTAGGGCCCTTAGTTAGAAATGGGGCATAAACAATGGAACCAACTCAGCCTCTATTCAATTCATCTTTTCTGCCCAACTGTGGAAGTTGAATACTGAATTCAATCCCATTGCAATCCAGAAGACTTGGGGATTCAGACTTCTGTCAAAGGGGCACGGTTAAAATAAAATCGTGTAGAAATACGTTTCTCTGTATTGCTCATAATTCTGAACGTATTGGGCTGTTGGTCTCCTGTCCGCGTTTCTGCTTCGCTTAAACTCCGCACACTACGGCTACATTGTTGGATTGTTGGTTCTCCTCTCACCATTCCATTCTGCTGCCCTTGGACTTCAAACCTCAAAAGAAAAAGTTAAATCCTGAAAAGGACTAATTTCCCATCCTCTGGAGGAAAAATCACAGAAATGTATCAAATCCTGAACCATCACCTCCTGTTTAAAAAGGAAATTGGACTTTGATTCTTCACATCCATTTTAGGCATGTAGATGCCTACACTTTACTTGGAGCAGAGGAGAGGGGGATGCTTTTTTCCTGGAGGAGTTGACCTCCTTTTCTAATGCCAAGTAAAGAAGGCAACTTCAGGGTTCAAATCCTCCTCCCTGGGAGAGAGCAGGTGAAATGAAGGGAAGCTTCCCTTCTTGAAAGTGGGCTATTTGAAAATTTGTGGCAGCAGATTTGGAACATCAAAAATAGTCCTTCCTTCTTCTCTTTTGTCATTTCTCCCGTGACCTATTTGTATTCCCTATTGGTGGCAGGATGGAAGGGGACTCCCTGTTTAGAGCTATTGTTGGTTTGTGACACTGCAGAAAGGTTATCCCTGAGCATTTTCTGACAGCTCATCAACTTTCTTGTATGTATTAACCTGTTGCCCTTTCATTTTTTAGAGGATATTACAACTGGTTGGACCACAGCTTAAAAGGAGAAGCTGGGATTGAGCCAGGCCTTGGAAGAGAGAAAATGGTCTGAAAAATTCTTAGCTTTTGGTAGAAACAAAGGAAAAAAAAAAAAAAAAGAAACATACATCAATGGCAAATCTAATAGAACCAAGTTTAAAGCTACTAGTCAACGTTCAAGTGCAGATCTTGACATGAGGGTGAAAAGGACCTCCAACTGGATGAATTCCTGAGTATAAGCACTGGGGCTATATTGTGGACTGAAGTTACCCATTCTTTGAATTTTCTGAGTCAGCACTGTCTCCAACAAAAAAGCATTTGTTCCAGGCCATGAACCCCATCCAGGGTGTTAACGTTCTGACCATTGAGAATGGGTCTAGGGGGGTGTGACTTCTCAGCCTTGTAGGCTCAGCCGTCAGACTCTGAGACCCTCTGATAGAGGGGACAGTAAGCACGACTGGTCCCAAGCAAACTCTTGCCAGACACGCGGGAAGAAAGCTTTGCAGATGTGAGGACAGCTGGCGGCACACAGAATACCATCGGCCCAGTCTCCCTCAAAAACTCGAATGTGCAGCAAGCAAACCTGCACCGCGGAGCCGGCTCCCCCTTTACCTACCAGCCTCTCCCCGCACCCCGCCCCCCGCACACACATGGGGGTCGCGGAAGGATTCCGCATCTTTTGCGGCCGCGGTGCTCAGACACACAAGTTCATGGTTGCTGATCCGACGGGTGAGGAGTGGGTGCTACCGGCTGGAACGGTGCCACTGGCAGGGCAGACAGGAAAATAGGAATGCTCTTAATGTCCTCCCAAAGAAAACCTTTGACGGACAAAAGAGTGGTTGTATTTTTACCCTCTCCCTTCATGCTGCCAGGCGTCTTTAAATAGATCCTCTAGCCTAGGGACTTGTATGGAATAATTCATATTAAAACCCAAGAAGTGGCAGAGGAGGGGAGTTGGTTCTTTTCTTCTCTTTCTTTCCTTTCTCCACTCCCCCCCCCCCCGCCCGCCCCCGCCCTTGTCAAGTGAACAGGAAAAGACTCATTTTAATTCAGCTGTGTTAAATTTCTCCTTCTGGGTCTTTTAATGAACTTTAGCTAATTCGGAAAAGACGACGAAAACCCCCAGGAGAAGAAAAGGGATAGGAAGCGGCATTGTAGATGGCTCTTTGATACCTTTTGGTCCCAAGGACATGAGCGGCATCTTTTAATGATACCGCACAGAGCGGGTGACCCCAGGCTCTTAAATGGGAAGGTCTAACGGAGAAGTCCCAGTGCCTTCCATTAGCAACTCCTAAACCAATGGGCTGTTCTGCTGTTGAGAGAAAGAAAAAAAGGGAAGAAAAAGTCTTCCCCAGTTTTCCGGCCCCACACATTTGTACTTGGGCTCCGGCTAGGATCCGTTTTCTCCCGTCTCCCTCTCTCCCCAAATGGGTTTCCAAAAGACCTTCAGGCCCCAGTTAGCCAAATTCAAAACCCCGTCTGTCCTTCTTTTTCCTTGGGAAGGGAAGGATGTGGGAAGGATGGAGAAAGGGGGCGGAACAGGGCCTGAGGATCCGGGGAGCTTTGCAGCAAGCCACTTGTCTCTCCCCTGAAACAGAGAATAACCACATTTCTCTTAATGTAGGCCGAAGGGTTTCCAGGCGTTCCCAGAGCTCTGCTACCCCCAGCCCTGCGCTGGAGACGCGCGGGTCACTGTGATGGTATGCTCTCGTCCCTGCCAACCCGGGTCACCCCAGCCCTGCCCTGAAGGGCAGCCGAGCCATGTGGCTGCTCCTCTCTGTGAGTGGGTTCAGGCTCAGGCTCCAGAAAGCCCCCCGATCCTCTCAGCCCCGGCAGAGCCGCTGCCAAGAATGACATCCTGAGATTACTATGAAGATGGGGAGACCTCACGGGCCACTCTCCCCAGATGGAGCGGGACCCAGGCTGTCTGGAAAACAGGCAGAGCAAAGAGCGAGCTCACAATGGAAGGAGCTCAGGCACGGGGTGGGGGGGGGGAGTGGTGGAAAGCCAAAGAAAATAAAAGCCACATGCCACCCAGGAAGATTCCAGGGCAGGCGGGAAGGAGGTGGCGGAGGAAGGACTTGCCGGGAGTGAGTACCCAGACATGGCACTGCCAGTCTCACTGGATTCTTTTCTGAATTAGATTATGCGAAAGAAAGCGGGGAAATATATAGCCGGCCAGCTGTTCAAAGGCTTACAACCTTGCTTTTATTGTCCGGGTAAGTTGGTGAGGTGGGGCATCAGAGGAATTCCAAACATACCATCCCAGACAAATTTTAATATGTTCCCCAGTGTCATACACGAAGAGGAAATGACAGCTGATCACAGCCAAGGCAGGCCACAGCGATCAGGGCCCTGGAGCTCACCCATCCTCCCTTGGCCCAGCTACCAGCCTCCGCCCTAGTACTTCTATCTGTCCACCTGCCTCCCCATCCCTTCTGCCCTTACTGGCCCTGCTGGGTTTGGGGGGTGGTGGGGGCTGGACAACGTAGCAGGAGCTGACGTTCATGGGAAGAGGTGAGGTCGGCCTTCAAGGCCGCTGGCCAAGAAGCAGAGGCTGGCTAGGGTGAGTCAGGCACCCCAGGGAGTCAGAGGCATTTTAATCCAACCACGGGGGATTATCTGCTGATAAGGGCTGAATCAAGGACTCTGGTGATGCTGTCTTCAGGGTTCCCTCCCCCCCACCACCAACACCCCCAGTAACCTACCCAAGCCAGAAAACACAAGCCTTCGTTATTTGAAAGCAACCCTGTGTGTGGCTTTGATGGGGACCTGGGTTTTAGGGAACGACTTCCGGCATCTTCTTCCCAGGGGCCCCTTGAATTCAAGCCAGACCCAGAGGTCACTGGTTTGGATCCTGGGGGCGGTTCAAGTAAGTGGTGGGAGCCAGTGATAGCATCTTGCTCTGTGCATGTTTCTAATTCAGTGATTCATCCAGTGGCCCTGATGTCAGCTGCTGAGTGTAGGTGACTCACAGCCATCCCTGATAGAGATAGCACGTGGTCCTTTCCCAAGTGTGCTCAAGGGAACAGAGAAAGGATAAACTGCCCTTTTTCCAGGCTTCCTCTACCCAGGAGGGAAAGATCCGGGCTATGCTAGCTGTGAGTGATGTGTACCCAAGATTCGGTGATAAAGGCCTCAGGGGAACCCCTTCGTCACAAATGGAAAGAAAACCCACTGATAAGCGACAGTCATTGCAAATAAATCGGGGTCTCAGCAGATATTTGAAATGGGCCTTTGTAACAAGGCAGTCATGGACCCGTTTAGCCATTGGCAAAGTCCGTGTCAGTCCCCAAATCTGACTGGAGATAGCATACAGACTGCGAACTGGGCCTTGGGACAATGCCTCAGTCACCTTCGCATCCAGCAGGACTAGCATCATTTCTTAAAAGGTTGATGGCATGAATAATTCACTAGTAAGAATAATAGCGCTTGAATTGTAAGTCCTTCAAGTACAGTAGAAATTGCTGGCCACCATCAGTGGCTAGGCTGCCGAGAAATTCACATTTTTCAAGGGCCCAGGAAAATAAATGAGTTGGAAATTGTTAAATGTATTGAAAAATGATTTATTTTCCCCTTGACAGCATCATTGGAACTCGAATTAAGATTGAAAACTCCACAGGCATATTTCCATCTGGGGGTGTCAGCTGCTTGGTACACAGAGGGTCAAGAAGTCCTCCACCAAGTTCCCCCTTTACCTGAACCAAATATATCTTAAAGCAAATGATGCAAAACTTGGCGTTCTGGGTTCAGACACTCTCGTAAAATGATCTAAGTAACAGTACCAGAATATTGCTTTGACTCAGCCCACTGCTTTGTTAACAGCAGGAGTTTAAAAAAAAAAAAAAAAGTCACTGCAAAATTGCATAGCAATAGAACCCATAGTATCTTTTCGGGCTTTCTCAAATCGTGAATATCCCAGGGCTGTAAATTAACTCTTTCAAAAGCTGGGTTTTCACTCAACAATGCCCTTTAGGCTAGTTATTAAAGGAGATCAGGAAGGTTCCCCCATAAGCCACGTTCCCGCTCCACAGTGAAATCTGGTCAAGAAGACCCTCAAGTTTAATTTCGGAAACCAGACCGCTGAGAAGAAAATGGGCCGATATTTGCATTTGGTCTAAAGGCCCCCTTGAGAAGCATTCTGCAGCTCCCCAGCCCCCCATTCGTTGACACCCACAGCCCACACTGCATTTTAGGCGTCTCTACGTTTTCAAACGCACTGGGGATTTAATATCCTGTGTTGGAGCAATTTGCCGATGCCAGGTCCTTGTCATTAAAATACACTATTATTAGAAATGAGACATTTCGCAGCATCCGTATCTGTTATCAATGACAATTACAAAGGACAGAAAGTGGACTCCCGTCTTGACAAAGTGCTTCCTTTCCTGCACCTGAATCTCAGTGGAGAAGGGAGTCAACTCTTCCACGCAGGTTTATCTGGGCTTCTGAATTACAATGAGCCTCAGTTACAGGGCGTTCCGAGTCATTAACATTCTGTACACAAACTTCCCGTCCCCTAAGAAAGAGTTTTGCCCAGGCCTCCTACAGCCCAATTGTTAAAGAGAGAACTTGCATTCAGGAGCGTGAAAGAACCCCCACCCCCCCACCCTGCCCGAATATTCCTCAGGTGTTCGTAGGAGTCATTCCTACAGGTCCCCATCTCTGCGCCGGTGGGAGCATCCTTTCTCGGTCACCGTTTGGACAGTGTGGCAATAAGGCCAAGGCAAACAGCATGCATTTCCTCGGACTTTTTGCCCAATCAAAATCCTATAGTAAACCCATCCTCCTCTCTCCCCAGTGCTCCTGCCTGCGTCTATGGAAGTGAAGTCCTTGCACATTGGAAGGAGAGTGCAAAGGAACAGGATTCCTGCAAAGCGTGATACAGAAAGCTAGAAATAAATGTTGCCTATTGTTTGAAGTCATTCTAAGCACTCCGGCGGAGCCCTGGCAGGAGATCAGCAGCATACAGAAGTAGTAATAAAAGTAAACAGTGCGCTTTTAAACTCTCAGGATTGCCCGCGTTCATAGTGCCCCCATTGTAACAGGGATGGGGGCAGTGGGGAAGAAACTGGGGCTTCGGGAATCCATGTCGTCCAATGCTGCTTCCCAGTCTTCCTTTCACCGGGTCAAATAGAAGAACCATTACAAAGTTACATTGAACTACGCAGAGAGTTTGAAAATGAAATCCCTTTCGGACAAACCCAAAGGGATTTTCCAGCCTCTCCGTGAGGCTCCCCTGCTCTGTCACAGACTTCAAAGACCCGTTCGTTTAAAAAAAAAAAAAAAAGAAAAAAAAAAGAAACCCACAAAGCTAGCACACTACCGATTAATGCAAATTCAATTAATGCAAATTTAAGTGGTATTTAAAGGTTGTCTCTTTGTCTGAGAGGAGGATGAAATGCTCGGTTTGGAAAGAAGTAATTTCCTAGGCAAGCCGTCAGCGCTTGTTTTCCTGCTTACCTTTGGGGGGAAACGCAGGGCTCCTTTCTTCTCAGACTTTTCTGAGAGCTAGAAAGAGGTCCTGTTACTTCCAAATGCTTTTGTTCTTCTGTCCCTCTGTCACATGGCTTGCCTTTTATATTTGCAACACACAAAAGTTAGGACTGTTGTTTAAGCGACACAGGGAGAGAGAGAGAGGGAGAGGGAGAGGGAGAGAGAGAGAGAGAGAATGTCAAATGGAAAAGTGCCATTGCAGTCATATATCAATCAGGCGTGCGGCCGCAGCAGCGCTCTAGCAAATGGGAATGCCAGGGAAATGTGAGGCGCTCCTTATCGGGGACTCAGCCACTGCCCACCGCTCGGCTCCCTTCCACGGAGCATCTTACGATGGGAACAGCATAGAGGAACAAGGGCAAGGGCAAGGAAGTTCCCTTTCTTTCTTTCTTGGGAAATAATAAGAGGCTAAATGAATATTCTGGGTTTAATTCTTTGGCAAGCATGCCATCGAGATGGGCAGTCCGCGGTGAAGACGCATAGTTTGGGAAACATAGAGACAGTGGCATTCTGTTTCACGATTCCGCAGCTGCCTGAGATGAAGCTGAAATTTTAAGGAAGGGGGAGAAAGATGGGGGTCAGAACGGCTTCGCAGGCTATACCGCTGAGGCAAGTGCAAAACGCTGCCCTGTTTTATCACGACCTGTGTGGGTGGCGAGAGCTTTTTTTCTGTGTTGTTCATCTATTAGGTGATTTTTAGTGGCAGGTACGCGATTAAATCTACAAGGGCACTTTACTAGGTGCTGTCATCTGCATCATTTAGAATAAAATTCTCCCTAGGATTTAGAAACAATGGAAAAGTGACAATGAGAAAGTGTAGTCCTTGACTCCTTGGAATAGAGGAGGGTGAACCTAACAGGTAAGGCCAAACCACCTCCAAACGGCTTGTTTTGCAGAAAAGTGGCAAAGGTCACTGGGGAAGGGGGGGGCGGTGGTGGGGGTTAAGTACTCCTGCTAGCCAGTAATGCCCTTATGAGCTGTGAAAATACAAAGGGAAATAATTCCTTCAAGAGCTGAAAATTGAGGCAGAAAACCATCAAACAATTTTGGTGGACGACACAAAGAACCACTGAACCATTTATAGCTTAGTTTATGTCAGACGGACCCAACCCCAGAATAATTTTTTTATTCATACTGGTGAAGAATTAAACTGAGAATATTTTTTTGAAAGGCATTTCAGGGTAGAGTAAATATAATTCTAAAACTGAAGAAGAAATTTCTCTCGGGAGCTCCATATAATTGTTAATGCTGGAACTGTCATGTTCAACTGTAGCAAATCATTTATTAGTCATTAATAAATTGATTATCACATCATTACTTTGCCACAGAACTTTTTATTCCAAACAGCCACTGGTGTTTAGAAGAGGGGTTTTCAGGTTTTCAGTCTGACCTCCACCTTTTCAGCGAAACCCTGCCTACCTGGGAGCTGCCAGTTACAAACAGAGTCCACCTACAAGGATAAAGGATAAAGGACAAGTTCAAAGCCTCGCAAGAAAACCTGGCATGAGGCCGATGGTGATATTGGCTGAATGTCTTAAAAGCAGAAGATCAAACAGCAAATGGAAATTGGGCCTTAAAATGGAAATAATCTGAAAGGGGAAATGACTTGGAGCTGACTAAGAGCCATGGAAACAGTCATGAACACATTTTCTGGCTCAATCCTGTGGGTCAGATTGGGAGGCAGGATAAACTCTTCGGCCACCAACATTTTCAAATATCAGAGCCTGATGCCCATCCACCTTTTCATCTCCCTTAATAAATCATTTGTGCCTTTCCCGGCATATGTTCCCCCATTTCCCTCTATGATCTTCTGCCTTTAGGTTCTCAGAGCCGTGTTGTCTGTTCCGAAGTAATGCGAAGAGGTACGGTTTTTCTTGGTTGCAATTTTTCAGCCTTCTACCATCTGCCCTTCCGCGAGAACCCCGCAGAAAGTGTAAGGATTGCAAACACATTGACTGCTTGGCCACAGAAGACAGGCTTCCTCCCAGATGGAGCCCCACTGCTTCCTCCAGCCGTTTTTCTTTCAGGGGTGGCAAAGAATACCATCTGCTGTCCCTTTCCAGAGAAAGCCTTTGCCTCCGCCCATCGGGCTCCAGAAGACCCGTTTATGAGCCTACCAGTAGGTATCTGGCAACAGCAACCCTTTTCATCACATCATCATGCTTTGCAGAAAGGTCACTGTGTAGAGAAGGGGGTGTCTATCAGCTGGAAGGGATCCCTTCTGAGCCTTTCATTTCGGGTATTGCTTTCGGGTTGTCGCTCTCTCTTTCTTCATAGCTCTAGGGACAATTTAGGGGAGTCTCCCAGCAGCCAAACACCCGTGAAGGGATGAGGAATCCCAAGACAGGTCCTGCTTCCTCCCTGTAGAAACTGAGGGGAGCAGGTATGTCCTTTCTCCACTTTGGGCAGCTGGAGAGCCAGGCGCAACCCAGCTTGGCTCACCAAATGTGCCATCCAGGAACAGTGGCCAAGGCGTGCAGTCATTCAAGGCTCATTCTCTCTGGTTGCACTGGAATGCAGAACCCAGAGGATGCTACAGCCATCATCAGCGGCCACAGAGCCCAGCCATGTGATCAATGATGGTTATCCTGGGGACACAGGGTCTGAGAAGGCATCCCCAGCAATTTGCTTTTTGGGGCTACATCTGTATTCTCCATTTTATGAGCCTGGATCTTTAGCTTTCCTGGTGATTCTGTGAACTGCCTCCCATCACCATACCCACCAAGATCCTGCCAATAAATTCCTTTCTGCTTTCATGATCTAGAGACACTTTTTGAGCCTGGCAACCAGGAGTCCTGACTTGAACATTACATTTTCCAAATTTAGGCACACCAACATACTTGGCATACAAATGGCCTTTACTTCTTCCTATTTCCTTTCTCTAAATAAGCAAATGTTTTCAGATTCATTGTCGGTCTGCTATAGTCTCTGTTGTAAAATTTCAAAGGTAGGAAATTCCTATGTGGGCATCTAACAAGTCCCATAGTTCTTATGTCAATATCAATACTTATCAAGGTTCCCGCTGAAAACCCATAACATTTGATATCATATCTGCATGGATAAAGGTAGGGGTGTGTGTGTGTGTGTGTGTGTTTAAAATCCCACATCCCAGCATAATCTGCTAGACATGGTTTATAACTATCTATGAGAATAGTAATTTTACCATCCTCATGAATATGATAGATAGCATTCATTCAAAAATACCTATCAATAATAATAACTATTTAATGGGTGTGTACTCTCCCCTGGGCTCTGAGCCAAATATTCTGTATGTATTCTCTCTTAAACACCGTATTTATCTGTCA
Source organism: Lontra canadensis (assembly GCF_010015895.1). Lineage (NCBI taxonomy): Eukaryota > Metazoa > Chordata > Mammalia > Carnivora > Mustelidae > Lontra > Lontra canadensis. Next base: position 3,060,608 of record NW_022631125.1, read on the forward strand.
GGTAAATACTATTATTCTCTCTTATAAATGATGAAATTGAAGCTCTGGGAGGTTAGGTGACTTCCCTGTGGTTGGCACAGCAAAAGCAAATAGCAGATACAAGCTCTGGCTTTCCTGTCCTCAAAGGGCGATGGCTTAACCACCAAGCCATCCTGCCCCCATTTAACAGAAATTCACCAAACAGAGTTTTTATGGTTATGACCTGCTATTTGTGAGAGGTACAAATCAAAGCAAGAAATGGATCTGGGGGGCGCCTGGGTGGCTCAGTGGGTTAAAGCCTCTGCCTTCGGCTCAGGTCATGATTCCAGGGTCCTGGGATCGAGCCCCGCATTAGGCTCCCTGCTTAGCAAGGAGCCTGCTTCCTCCCCCCTCTCTCTCTGCCTGCCTCTCTGCCTACTTGTGATCTCTGTCTGTCAAATAAATAAATAAATAAAATCTTAAAAAGCAAAAAGAAATGGATTTGGTTCTTTGGGCATTTAGGATACTACTGGGAAAAAAGAAATGTTTGCTTATGAAAACACTGCCAGGTAGAATGGGACCCTGGCTGCCAAAAAAACACAATAGGTACAATAAGATTGGTGCTGGTACGTCCAGGAGAAGTCCACTGGGTCTGGGCTTTGAAGGCACCAAGTGGGAACCAGAGGACGAACGAACGTGGGTTTGTAGAGGAGCACATAGAAGCTTGGCTGGGCCTAATCTGATGCTGTGATGGGCTGGGGAGACAGGGTTAACAGAGGAGAAGGCAGGCTCAGAGCTGGGCCAGACGAGTTCCTGAAGGAGAGACTAGAATGGAAAGGCAGCCCAGGACAAAAGAAGAGTTATGTGTACCAAAGGAAAGGACAGAGACAGAGGCTCCAAGGTACATAGAAAATGGGCACTTTCATCCATCCATATGTCCACCCAACAAGTATTCTTTGAGTGTCTTCTACCTTCCAGATGTTCTCAACCTGGGGATCCCAGGACTAGATACAACAGAAACGTTTCTATGGTAATGGTGGAGGAGTATGTCAGTTAAGACACTTTCAAGGCAAATAACCAAAAAAACCTTGAGTCTCAGTAGCTTATTTTTATTTATTTATTTTAAGATTTCACTTATTTAGAGAGAGAGAGAGAGAAAGACAGAGCACGAGCAGGAGGGGCAGAGGGAGAGACAGAATCTCAAGCAGATGTCGGGCTGAGTGTGAAGCTTGACTCGGGGCCTGATCTCATGACCCGAGGACCACGTCCTGAGGCGAAACCAAGAGTCAGCTGTTCAACTGACTGTACCACCCCAGATGCCCCCCAGAACATTAGCTTTTATTTTTATTTATTTATTTTAAGATTGAGTCTCAGTAGCTTAAAACATAAGGACAGTTATGGTCCTTCATCAAGAAGCAGGTAGGTCTAGGGTGGGTACAATGGCCGCAGTATCGTCAAAACCTCAAGCTCCCTCCACTTCCATCAGGCTCAGCACTGTGTGTCTGGGCTCCCACAGGTTAATTTGTGAACACGAGACAGCCAGTGGAGCTCTAGAAATCACCTCTAAATTCAGGACAGGAATCAAGAGGAAAGGAAAAACGAACTTGCTCTTTGCCTGCTTCTTTAGTCAGAAAGAAAATCTTTCCAGAAGCCCCAGGGGCTACCCTTGCATCCCACTGACCAGAATGTAGCCACATTGTCCCCCCCACCAACAGTGATCTCTACAAAGGGAAGCACAGTGGTTGTGACTGGCTTGGTGTCATCATGGTCCGTGCCCCGAGCTGGGAGCATGGCCCATGGGACATAGTCAGATTCTTCGCGATAACAGAGAATGAACAATGGTTGCGTAGACAACTGGTAACATCGGCCACAGTGAGACACACCAGGTGACTTCAGAGGGTGACATATGCTAAGAGGAAAACAGAACAGTAATGAGATAAAGGTCAACTGAATTAGCTCAGGAAGAGTGCTGAGTGAATAGGGTAACCAGACTTGGTCTCTCAGTGGGGGGAGGGGGTGATATTTGAAATTAAATGCTGAGAGTAAACTTGCTAAGCAGAAATGCCAAGGTGGCTGGAAAGAGAGAGATGGGCAAGTGGTAAGAGATATCTCAGAGATGAGAGGGGGAGCTGTATATATCACATCAAGTTTTACTGGACAGTGTAGAGAGTTTCAGTTTTGTTATTGGTTGAATTGTGTCCCCTTCAAAAACGGTATGTCAGAAATCCTAAACTCTAGAACCTCAGCATGTAGCCTTATTAAGAAATAGGTTCTTTAGGGCACCTGAGTGGCTCAGTTGGTTAAGTGTCTGCCTTCAGCTCAGGTCATTGTCCTGGAGTCCTGGGATCAAGCCTCACATCAGGACTCCCTTCTCAGTGGGGAGCCTTCTTCTCCCTCTCCCTCTGCCCTCCTCCCGCTCATACTCTCTATCTCTCAAATAAATAAATAAAGTCTTTTAAAAAAAAGCTCTTCTTGGTTTCTCAAAAAATTACAATTAGAACTACTGTATAATCCAACAATTCCACTCCTGGGTACATATCTAAAGGAAATGAAAAGAGGATATTGAAAAAGTACATGTACACCCTGTTCATTGTAGCATTATTCACCATAGCCAAGTTTTGGAAACAACCTAAGTGTCTGTCAACAGATAAATGGATAAAGAAGATCTCTCTCTCTCTCTCACACACACACACACACTCAGGAATATTATTTGGCTCTGAAAAAGAAGGCGATCCTGCCATTTGCAATAATTTGGATGGACCGTGAAGACATTATACTAAGTGGAATAAGTCAGACTGAGAAAGACAAATACCATATAATTTCCCTTACATGTGGAATTTTAAAAGGCTGGAGGCTTAGAAACAGAAAGTAGAGGTGGTTACCAAGAGCTGGGGGTGGGGGAAATGAGGAGATGTTGGTCAAAAGGTACAAAATTTCAGTTAGAAGATGAATAATTATGTGACCTGTTGGAGATGTTAGCTAAGGCTATGGAGGTGATCTTTCTGCAATACATGTACAGCAAATCAACACATTGTACACCTTGCATTTATACAATGTTATATGTCAACCTTTCAACAAAGCTGGAGAAGAAAAAGAGAAGGAATAAAAATAAATTAACTAAAATAAATTAAAGTTTCCCTTACAATATCAAAGGTACAATTCTTTAAATAATTAACTGATCAACTAGACTTCCTTAAAACGAAAACTTCTGCTCTGCAAAAGACAGTGTTAAGAGAATAAAAAGAAAAGCCACAGACTGGGAGAAAACATTTGCAGAAGACTCATCAGATAAAGGACTGGTATCCAAAATATATGAAGAAGCCTTCAACTCAAATATAAGAAAACGAACAACCTGATTAAAAAATGGGGAGAAGCCCTGAACAGACAGCTCACCCAAGAAGACATATAGATGGTGAATGAGTGTCTGAAGAGATGCTCCACATCGTATGTCATTGGGGAAATGCAAATTAAAATGACAGTGAGCTACACTACATGCCTATTAGAATGGCCAAAATCCAGAACACTGACAACACCAAATACCAGGGAGGACGTGGAGCAACAGGAACTCTCATTCATTGTGGATAGAAATGCAAAAATTGTATAGCCACTTTGGAAGACAATTTGGCAGTTTCTTGCAAAGCTGAACACACTCTAACCATATGATCCAGCAGTTGCATTCCTTGGTATTTACCCAAAAGAGTTGAAAACTACGTCCACACAAAACCTGCACATGGATATTTATAGCAGCTTAACTCATAATTGCCAAAACTGGGAAACAACCAAGATGTTTTCAGTAGGTGAACAGATAAACAAACCATCATATATCCTGACATTGGAATCCTAGTCAGTGCTCAAAGGAAACGAGCTCACAGGCTATAATGCGTATTACTTTACGATTTTATATGCAATTTATATGCACATTTTATGTCTATAAATTATTTATATGCAAATACATATAAAACTCAATTTTATATGTAAATTTATATGCTTGCTATCAAGCGATCAAGCATATCAGTGCATATGACTTTACGATTTCACACGTCAATAACGCCTCAATAAAGCTTGCACTTCTAAAAATGTATATTACTAAGTGAAAGAAGCCAATCTGAAAGGTTACATACTGTATGGTTCCAACTATATGGCATTCTGGAAAAGGCAAAGCTACAGAGACGGTAGAATGATCAGCGTTTGCCAGGGGTTGGTGTGGGTAAGGACTGAATAGGATGAACACAGAAATTTTAAGACAGTGAAAATAGTCTGTTTGGTACTATAATGATGGATAGATGTCGTTATACATCTGTCCAAACCCACAGAATGCCCAGCACCAAGAGTCAGCCTTTTTGAAAACTGTATAGGTTCATCAATTATAACAAATGTACCACGCTGGTGTGAAAATGGTGACATGGAGGGAGGCTGTGCCTGTATGGGGGGGAAGGGGAAATATGGGAACTCTCTGTACTTTCCATTCAATCCTTCTGTGAATTTAAATCTACTCTAAAACATAAAGTCTATTTAAAAAAACAACAACAACACAGTACAACCCCTCCTCATCCATCCTCCCATCCCCCCCCCCAAAATAGTATCCAATGAAGCAGACAGCTTCAGGGCGAAAAAAGCCTCCCCAGGCAATTCTAAAGCACAGTTAGAATTAGGGACCAGTCCTCAGTCACTATAAAAATACCCAATCAATTCAATAAACATAAATTCACAACATAAATTCAAGCTGAAGAACCACTGGGTACGTTTACTAATTTTAGTGAATAATCTCTTTTGGCATCTCTTTCACCATTTCATGAGCATCTTCAAAGCGCTGAGACGATATCTTTTTCTTACAACATACTGTACAGCTCATCAAAGGCATAAATCAGGACAATGTTCGGTTTATAAAAAGATGGCAAAAGAAAAAGATTCTGAGCCCTAAATTTAAGCACCTTTTGAACTTTATAAAACACTTTAAGGGCAACATTGTGAATGCAATAAGAAGACTAAGATTTTTATCTAGTCCTTTTTAAATACATTCTTCTATCTGTGAGTTACTCCATAAAGATAATGAAAAATTATTTTCTACCCAAAATTAGCAATGCAAAGATTTAAAGCAGTCCGAAGAACATTCAAAAAAAAAAAAAAAAAAGAGAGAGAGAGATATTTAGAGAGGAAACAAATCCTCTAAAAAGATGTGTCATCTTGCTTCATTATGGTTCTAAAATTAGCTCTTCCTTATTTAGGTGAGAAAGAGAGCTAAAATCATCGCTTAGTACTATGCATTGCAGTTTGGTCTGAAGGGCTCCATGCTAGAGGTAAGGACCTCGATTGCCATTTTATTTCAAAGATCTTATTCCTCACTCCACAGGAGCCCTCAATAAGTATCTGACACAAATGAGCAACACTTTCTTAAAATTTTTCTTCCCACAGTCCTCATTGTGCTCTAGGATCCACTCCTACCCTGGCGTCCTTTTCCTTCATGGCCACAACGCTCTTCACTAACATCCACCTGAATGACCTTAGTTCCTGGTTCCCATGTTACCTCGAGGTCGCTTTCTGTTCTTAGCCTAGTTTCCGAACTTCAGAGTAAGAATTGCCACCCAGTCCCAAGAAATCACCACTTAAATATCCCCTTGCCCCCCTTCCCCTCATTGGGGTACCAAGCACAACGGATTATCCGCAAAGGCCCCACCATTATTGGCATCCTTAACTCAACTGCACCACAGATGCCCCAGCCTGGAAAATCTCATTAGCTCAGCAGTTTGGGGAAAGTCGTTAACTTCTTACAACCTCAGTTACTTCATCTGTTTTATGGGTCAAGAAAACCAATTTAAGAGGCTTGGCGTGAAGGTTACTTGAGACATTGAACTGACACGATTTCAAAGATTATCGCTGCATGTCGTTGCCCTGCCAGAGAACACCTAAGGAAGTAGTGAACTCAGACCCAGCTATAAACAGGACCAAGGTCTTTGACTCCATATTACAACGCCTATAAAACCACTGGCAGGCTAGGAAGTAATAAACTTTCTCTACAGAATGAAACTGAACTGCTTTGGTCATACTTGAACTTCTTTTGTTCTTGCTATAAAGTAAGAGACTCTGCTGTCAAATCTTATTTTCTCAAATTCTCAGATTTCACAGTATTAAGGAACAGTCGCTTCCTTTAGTAGCAAATGCAACATTCATTTAGAAATATATTTTTAATTAACTTTGCTTGTCTCACTGATGAAGTAGAAAGTACATTCACCAGTAGCTCAACAAATTCATGTTAGGTCAGTTTCAATCTCACTTAAGGTCACATTCTCACAGAAAGAATTATTGTAAGAGTTTGTAATGACGCTTCTAATTAATGTATACTTTTAGAAGGATGAATAATCATCGACTGGATATTCAAAGAAAGATTATATTTCTTGATCTCCCCCCGACACACAAAATGATACCACTCATCATACTTGACACTTCTTTATTTTTCCCAAAAGAATTTTTTCACATATTGAACAGTTTCCCCAAATTTATGAGTTTTTCAATTAAAAGTTAATTTTAAGAAACACACTTGGCGATTTGAGTGAAGAAAAAATAACCGGCATAGAGGTATTCCATAGCTGTTCCATGTGATGACTAAAGGCAGCTTCATTTTATCCATTTATTTATTCAATATGTCATTTTCATATACCTCTGAAGTGCAGAAGACCCTGCCTTTCTTACTGAATCAGTGAATACTTCTAGTTTTTAGAAATGTCTTCTGATTTTCCTAGATCTCTGAGAAAGGATTTTCAGAACTCTTTTTCAGTTCCACTCAATCATTTAGTCAACAGATCATTTATGAGCAGGGTCACACCCTGTTTTAAGCCTTGGAGACAGAGTAGCCAACAAGACAGACAAGGTCCCAGCTCCCATGGAGCAGAAATCCCATTAGGGAGATGGACAACAGGCTCAGAAACAAATATACTATATACTTTCAGGTGATGGTAAGTGCAACGATGAAAATCAAACCAGAACAATAATAAGGTGATCCAGGGTGAGGGGGACTACTATTTTAGACTGGGCATGAAGGAAATGCACTCAGGAAGAAGAGGTATTTGAACAGAGATATGGGTGAAGTTAAGAGAGAGTCATGTTGGGAGAGGATCATTCTAGGCAGAGGGAACAGAGCAAGAGTAGAGGAGAGTGAGGCATGTAGAGCCTTGTAGCTGTGATAAGGCATTTGAGCCTATTTTAAGTGTGATGGGAAGCCACTGGGGAGCTTTGAACTACAAGGTGACATGGTCCACTTCAGGTTTCTAGAAGATGACCCTGGGTCTTTGGTGGAAATAAACACTCTGGTTAGGAGGCCAATGCAAGGAGACATGGTTAAATGCTGACTACATGTTGAAAGTCGAGTTCTTGCAGAACTTGCTGAAGGATGGAATTTATGGTTCCGGTGAGAAAGAGGAATCGGCAAAGACGCTTAGGTTTTTGCTATGAGCAGCTGAGCGACTGGCTGGGGTTCTCATTTAATTGGAACAGGGGAGATTGAAGACTGAGTACAGCAGGTGAGGGGGGCACAACCAGGAACTGGGGTTCGGACATAATAGAAGGCCCATTGTGCAATAAGGAAAAATGTCTCCCTGCACATAGACTAGACCTGTGAGAACATCAGTCATCGGAAGAAAACTCACGGAGACAGGGTCAGGGCAGATACGTGAGTTCATCGTTGTCCTTTCCATCCCAGATGCTGCGTGGGGGAGAGGGTCATGACTGTTGGGATGTGGGGCTTTTAAGCTGAATGGTTAAGGAAGAACCAGGCTCTCCTCCAACATGACGAGGGACCAGGGTGTGAGAGCAATATGATACAGTAGAACAGTGCTCCATTCCTATCCTTCAGTCCATCCTCTCAGGTGACCAGGGACCAATATATAAGAGCAAGAAGATAGAGCAGAATCTCGCTCCATCCCTATCCTGCCAGCTCCTCTTCTAGTGTTAGGGAACCAAGCGAAGGATCCAAACTATGTGTTGTAGCTGTAGGACAAAGAAAGCTAGCAGCAGGGTTTGTCACCCTAATGCTCGTGATTAAAGAAGGACCAGCTCCGAGTTGGGAATGTTTGGAGGGCTGAGGTCCAAGTCTCATGGTCCACCAGGATTGATGGTCTTAAGCACTAACCTTGGCCAGTTTCTATGGAGATTTGCAAGAGGCCAATTTTTTCTCTATGGGGGATAATTCAAGGACAAATTAATACCTACCTCCTAGTTTAAAAAAACACAACTTGGATTAAGTTGGTAGTGGTGGCATGGTGAAATGTGCTTGGATTCTGGGAACAGTCTGAGTGTGGATTTCCTAAACAAAAACAAAACCCAAATCAAAAAAGCCTTGCTAATGGTTGATCTTATGAGTTGAGGGGGAAAAGAGGTATCCAGAAGTATGCAGAGTTTTCTGTCTTGAACAACCAATGTAATCATGTTGTCACTGACTGAAATAAGGAAGGTTAAAGAAGTGTGTAGGGAGGGTGGAGGTGGAATCAAGGAGGTTCTGATCTGGAAATGACCAATAGATGCCTAAGTAGAGAGGTGGACAGCACCTGGAGTTTAGGGGAGAGATCTGGGTGGGAGATACAAATCTTGGAGTCATCAGCAAGTAAATGCCTTTTAAAGCCATGGGACCAGATCATCTAAGGAGCAAATATAGAAGAGAAAAGAACCACAGATGGAGCCCTGCCTGGGCTCTGTCAATATTTAGAAGGCTGGAGCGGGCCTACTGCCCACTTCTAACGCCCACTAGACTCTTGATTGCCTTTACCCAGAAAAGAAGGAATGTTTGGGCACAAGGTAATCTCAAAACATGAGATTTACAAAAAATGTGATTTACTGCATAAAGCAGGCCTGAGATACACCAGAAGCATCATGTTTCAAGGCAATGGGGGAATATTTACAAGCACGGATACAAAACATGACGAACATACAGATATGAGACCACAGCTTTCTCTGCTCCTCCAAGGAGAATTACCTGGCAGCTCAACAGAAAATTGACAAAATTCGTACTTGGCCTACTCTTTCAGAGATTTCAATTAGAATCATGTGATTATGTCAGTCTTTTTGAGGAAGATTTGTTTTCCTTTTGAATACAACACTGTATCCTATTTATTTACTTATTTTTAGATTTTACTCATTTGTCAGATATATATATATAGAGAGAAAAGACAAGAGAAGACGAGCTCCCCCTAAAAGCAGGGGGAGCAGCAGGCAGAGGGAGACGAAGGCCTCCTGCAAAGCAAGGACACCAGCGCAGGGCTCAATCCCAGGACCCTGGAATCATGACCTGACCTGAAGGCAGACGCTTAACAGACTGAGCCACCCAGGCATCCCTATATTATTTTATAGGACTATGTTCTACTCTTCTCCAGTAAAACTAGATAACTATTAAATTATTAGACATTCCTTTCATGCGATATGTCCATTTTCTGTTTCAACACTAGGTCTTTCAGGTAAATGTTTAGTTACAGGGCAATGACCTTTATTTCTTTTTCTTTCTTTCTTTCTTTTAAATTTTATTTATTTATTTGAAAGAGAGAGAGAGAGAGTGAGAGAGCACGAGATGGTGGAGGGTCAGAGGGAAAAGCAGACTCCCCACTGAGCAAGGAGCCTGATGGGGGGCTCGATCCCAGGACCCTGGGATCATGACCTGAGCTGAAGGCAGACACTTAAAGACTGATCCACCAGGAGCCCCCAATGATGTTTCATCTATAGTTATTCTACTACAGATCATGCTTATATTCTTTAATACTCCAAGGAGAAATCATCAAGGAAATTTGAAAATGCCATCATCCTTCCCTCCACTTTTGGATTTACAGCCAGGACCTGGTTGTGGCCTACGCTAAATGGAGCAGACATTAAGTCATGATTCATAATACTTAATCAGGAACCGAGAGTCTTGGTTGGTAGGAGTGGAGCAACAAATCAAAACATCCAAGAGTATGAAATAGGGAACTATTCTGTTCTCTCTTTGTTTTAGATCATTTCCTCCCCTCTCAAACAAAAAGATCTGTTTTGTTTTATTTTTATAAAAAAATTACAATGCAATGTTGTAGATTCTAAAGTCAAGTACAATCTATATGTGAGACTAGCCAAGACATTTTTGGGAAAATAAGCCATAAATAAGGAAGTTGTGTGGCAAAAACATCTATTTCTCACTCCAAATCCATGTAGTCTTTTTACATTTCTCAGCTTCTTAGTTGTTGATGGGATGAAGCGACTGGTTCTGGCCAAGGAGCAGAAAAGTTGCCACTTCCAGATCAAGCCATTTAAGATTCTGGGCACAAACTCTTCATTGTTTCCTTCCTACCCTTTGGTGACCTGAAGGCCACACATTACGATTGCAGCATCACACATGGAAGTAGCTACTGTCACTGAATCCCTGCATGGAAGACAACCGACCCACAGTGGTGAATGTGAAATAAGTTTTTCTTTATTAAACCACAGAGATTTGTGGTTTTGTGTTTCCACATAGTATATATGGATATACTGATACAAAAAAGAAACTCTCTTCCATAGATACTATCAAAAAGATCAAGGAAATATAAAAGTGTTCATAGACCCATGTCTACTCAAAAGTTTCATATATGACAGTGATGTCTGAAATCAGGGAGGAACTGTGGATTACTGATGCATGTCTAAGTTAACAAATTAACCCCAAATGCAGTGTTCCAAAACAATAACAATCATTTATTGACTCTCATAGATTCAGTGGGTCAGGAATTCAGACAGAATATCATGGAAACAGCTTATCTTTGCACCCTGAACAACGTCTAGAACCTCAACTGGGGCAGCTCCGAGGCTGAGGGCTGGAATTTTCTGAAACTCATCCACTCACATGTCTGAGGCTGATGCTGCCTGTTGGCTGGGGCCCTAGGTAGGACTATGAGCTCTGATACCCACATTTGGCCTCTCTGCATTGCCTGGACATCCTCACAACATGGTGGCTGGGTTTTAAGGGTGAATGTAGCAAGAAAAAGAGCTGTATTGTCTGTTGTGACCTAGCCTCGGAAGTCATACAGCATCACTTCTGCCATATTCTATTGGTCACAGCAGTTACAAAGGTTCACCCAGGTTTAAGAAAGGGAATGCAGATGTCACCTTTCAAATGGAGAAGTGTCAATGTCATATTGTAAGAAGGACATGAAGGATTCTTACAATATGACATTGAGATATATTCTTTGAAAAATACAATCTGCCCCAGTGATAATGGGTAATGTGTTTGTTAAGGATCCAATACCATTTTTGTCCTCCTACTATATACCCTCCTGCTATAGAGATGAGAATAACAAACATTTTCTTACATACAGATATGGTTTGAATAGGTTATTAAAACTCTAGCTAATTATTGCATGAAAGAAGAAATGCAGCAGCTAACCCTTTCTAAAATTAAAGATGCTTTGATAGAACTTCCTCAAATCATAAGCTAGTATATAGGTTAAATTTCCATATACATTATTTTATTTTTTTTAGTTATCTCAAACTTCTGGAAATAATTTGGGTCATTTACTGAGATATTTTTAGTGTTCAATGCCTTGAAAATTCCAGGCCAGAGATATTTTTGTTGTATTATGTGAAGTAGAGCTTCAGGCTTTCATTTTCTATGTGTCTATGTACTACAATAAATGAAAAACTATTTTCAAGGAGAATCTTGGCCTTGCCCATGATTTTCCCGTGTCTCACCTTAAAGCAGAGGTAATATGGTTCCCTATTCAATCACATACCCTTATTAAGTGGTTCCTAGCTTTCTGCAAAAGGGTATCAACCCTACTCCCCGGTGATTGTCTGCAGAAGTATTCCAACATAGAAAGGCTGACTGTCAGAACTCATAAGAGTGTAATCTCAAACCCTCTGTTGCTCTATTTTTCATTTAATGTTTGTCTGAAATTTTAAAAAAGTGTCTAGGGAAGATTATCTGAGCATTATAGAGTCCTTCCTGTAGCCAGCAACTGCCTCTGCCCAGAGGTCCTAGGATCCCTACTACCAGCTTGTGCCCCTCCCCCAACTTCTGCAACTCTTTTGGGGAAGACCGACCTACAGGCACTGGGGCCACTTTGACCACAGGCATGACAGTAGGAAGTATCAGAGAGTTTACGTCATCCCCACCCACAACCCTTGATCCCCCTTTAGCCAATGACTGATGGGTGCAGGTAAAGCCCAGTTCCTTTGCCCTAAGTCAGGACAGATTCTGAGTTGTAATTTCTCCTCCAGAGCTCCCCTGTGGGATTAGGTGGAGGCTGGGACATTACTTGAACTCACACTCTGCTCAGTTTCTTCCCCTCTTTCATCTTGTCCCCCCACCCCCTTGGCAGCTTCTCCTGGGAACACTTTTTAAACAAATCACATTTTGAGTGCACAAATTTGAGTCCTCAAGTTATGGTCTGCTTCTAGAGAACAAGATCTACGTGCTATCCATCTCCTTAGACATTCTGCTATCTTTCTGTGAATTAGGGTTGCTCACTAGAGAGTGGGATACATGGCGTAGATCTAATGAATCAGAATCTACATGCCGATGAGATCCTTAGGAGATCTGTCTCTACAGGAACGTTCCAGAAGCACTTTTATGAGAAAGAGTTTTATGAGCTGTTTCAAGAAGAAGTAAGACATTGGAGTAGACCAGAAATAGAAAGAGAATAGACGACCCCTGGGGATAAAAATATATTATATGTTTATAAAAAATAAAATAAAATTTAAAAAAAAAAGAAAGAAAGAGAATAGACAAGAGTAGACCAGAAATAGACAGTGGAAGAAATAACAAACCTTGTCAAAAATGAATTATTGAGTTATTTTCATTTTTGTAATATTCCAATGCTATTTAAATAATTCCAAAGTAGAGAAAGTGATGGAAAGCATCCAACTCATTTTATGAAGCTAGCAAAACCACAGTATTAAAACCCGATAAAGATTAAACACTGCAAGAGAAAGCTTATTAAATCGTCTGGTGAATATGTAAAAATAAGTATCTTAAACTTTGGGTTCGTTACCTGAGTCCAGCATGAAAAGAAAAGAATACATCATTGGGACACCTGGGTGTCTCAGTCTTTAAACGTCTGCCTTAGGCTCAGGTCATGATCCCAGGGTCCTGCTCCTTGCTCAGCGGGAGCCTGCTTCTCCCTCTCTCTCTGCCCTTCCTCTGCTTGTGTTCCTTCTCTCACTGTCTCTCTGTCAAATAAATAAATAAAATCTTTAAAAAAAAAGACTAGTAAAAAACAATGAGAAAGAATTTATACTAGCAATGCAAGTGTTAATTAATATTTAAAAATCTACTCACACAATTTATCACATCAACAGAGAAAAGTCAAAATTTCAATAGATATCCCAAATTAATTAATCAATGATAAAATTAAATATCCATTAATTATAAATATGTGTAGTAAACTGGGACCAGAAGGAAACTTTGCCAACCGGTAAATAAATATTTTGCAAGCAACAATTTACATCATTCTGATAGGCTTTTCAGCTGAAGAGAGGAATAACAGAAGGATACTTAACATCATCACTATTCTTTTCTTTTCCACTCATTGTAAGTTCCAAACAACATAATAAAATAAGAAAAGAAATAAAAGGTAAAAATATTGGAAAGAGAACAGAACTAATGACATTTTCAAGTATTTTCTTGAAACTTCAAGAAAATCATCCATGAAAATGTTATAACTATTAGGAAGTGATGGATAGCAACGTAAATATACAAGTATCAATCACTTTTCACATATTAAAAAATAAATATTTCGTCACAGAATGAACAAAAATATGATGTATTTACAAATGATCTTGGCAAGAAATGTGCAATACTATGTAAAGAAAACAAACAAAAATCCACTTAAAAGAAGAGTTTACAATGCAGAAAGACATCGTATTTCTGGGTAGGAAAATCTGTTATCATGAAAGTGTTAATTCTTCCCAGTTTGCTTTTTAAATGTGATACATTTCTAATCTAATCCAACACCAATTTAACATTCTTGCAACTTGACAAAATGCTTTTCAAGTTTATCCAGAAGAATAAACATTCAGGAATAACCAAGAAAATTTTAAAAAGAAAAATGAGAAGAGACTTGAAACAAAATGTTGAAATATATTATAAAGCCACAATAATTTGAACAATCTGGTATGAACGCAGGACCAGCCAAACAATTCAAGGTAACAAAAATAGAAGGTCCAGAATAGACACAGGAATGTTTAAGAATTTAGCATATTATGATGGCTGTCTCATTTAAAAACTATGTTTATTATATAACTTGACAAAATATTTGTGGAACAATTCATTTAAACGGCATTATATTCCAGAATAGATTTCAGCTGGGCTGAAAATGTAAATTTTTCTTAAAGATTTCATTTATTTATTTGCCAGAGAGAGAGAGAAAGCACAAGCAGAGGGAGAAGCTGTCTCCCTGCAGAGCAGGGAGGCCCACATGGGACTCGATCCCAAGAGTCTGAGATCATGACCCGAGCCAAACGCAGATGCTCAACCAACTGAGCCACCCAGGTGCCTCTCAAAATGTAGATTTTTAAGAAAAAAAATGAACATCCCAGAAGACAATATCAGTACACATTTATGTAATTTTAGGGTACCATAGGCTTTTCTAATAACACTGAAAGCAACGTCAGACAAAATAATACTGGTCTAGTTGACTATATGAAAACATTAATACATAAAAGGAACGGCACTATATATTAAAAATTCAAGCCTATTGTGCTCCTCTGTTGGAAGGAGACAGACAGAATTGGGAAAACATCATTGCTACATACGAGGTAAAATAAGAAATATACACAAGAAAGAGCTTTCACAAATCAAAAAAAAGTAAAGTTAAAATTGGCAATGTAATTTACCAAATTGCAGAGCCCACTGCTTTATTTTTAGGAAAAGTTTAGCTTCTCTAAGAACAAAGTGCAGATCAAAATAACAATGAGTGTATCAAACTGACAAGAATTAAATAAAATTATAACACACAAAGTTTTGATAAGTGTGCCAGTAGCTGGTACTCTCAAATACAGCTGGCCGGAGTGTAAATTTGTAAATTGTAGAACATTCTACATAGAAAAGATATATATCTTCCACATTTTGACCATCGGGCTTCTAGGAATTTGTCCTTAAGGAAATAATTATAAATTTTGCAATGATTTATCTACAAGTATGTCCACAGTACCATTTCTTATAGTATCCAATTTTGGAAACCAACCCACTGTTCTATAATAAAGGATTGGCTCAGTAAATAAATGCTTTTATCTAATGAAATACATAGAAGCTATTCAACATATTTTTAAAGAATGTTTAATGACTTGGGACAATGTGCATGATATATAGTTTAATTAAAAACAGATTGAAAAATAATATGCAGTTTGAACCTCTTGTTAAAAATTATATTCATGCATAATATAAGACAGGAAAAACACATACCAGAATGTTAATAGTGCTTTTCCCCCAGATGCTGGGATTTTAGATGATTTTTAACATCTTTTTTTCTGCTTACCTATTCCACATTTTCTTCAATGAACATGCCCTCTTCTATAGTCAGAATTTATAAATACGTTAAAATTAACTTTAAAAAAGTAAAAAAAGAGAAACACTCCATCTGTGTTTTCCATTATGGAAAATACGTTATCAGTATGTGTTTGTCAGGCTAGGAGTGCCTACTTCAGGGCATACCCAGGAGAAATACTTGTCCAGTCTTGACATGAACAAACAATGACAGTTGCTCTTGTCCTGAGCACTTGACCTGTTTTTATCTGATCAGTCCTAGGAACCATGTAAACCAGAAAGCTTGGAGACAACATATGCTCACCTCTGTAAACAAGGTTGTGAATCTATGTCACATGGAATTGTTCCACTTAAGAACCTTGTCATGTCTATTTTGTGTATTCTGAGAAGTTAGCTTAAGTCCTTCCAGGAAAGACACAGAATTTGTATAAAGTAGTAAGTATACCCACCCTCTAAGGGCTCTGAAGCAATAAGAGAATTTCCCAGCATGAAAGAACCAAAGAGCACAGCAAAGGAGAATCAGCACTAGATCCACAAAAGAATTCACTCTTGGGACGCCTGGATGGCTCAGTGGGTTAAGCATCTGCCTTCAGCTCAGGTCATGATCCTGGCGTCCTGGGATTGAGCCCCTCATCAGGGTCTCTGCTCATCAGACTCTTGGGCAGGCAGACACTTAACTTTGTCCTACTGGTGTCCACTGAGTGGGAGCAAGATGTTACTCTTATCACTGAACCCCCAAAACGCTTATTCAATGAACAGCAAAGTTCGCCAGACAGTTACTTCAAAATTGATGATGTTTAAGGTTCCAACACATATCAAACTGATCATTCAGTAAGTACATTCAGATAGATCAGGCCCTTTAAAGCTAACAACTTTTTTGACTCATCATTCTAAGCCGATTTCTGTATTCGCTTTATGTACCGTACAATGACAAGACTAAAATGGCTTCAAGACAGTCATTCCAGTTAAGACAAAGCTCATTTTTTAAAAAAAATAAATGAAAACCATCTTTTTTTTTAAGATTTTTTTTTAAAGGCTTTATTTATTTGACAGACAGAGATCACAAGTAGGCAGAGAGGCAGGCGGAGAGAGAGGAGGAAGAAGGCTCCCTGCTAAGCAGAGAGCCCGATGTGGGCCTCGATCCTAGGACCCTGGGATCATGACCTGAGCCGAAAGCAGAGGCTTTAACCCACTGAGCCACCCAGGCGCCCCCATCTCTTTTTTTTAAAGTAAGTTGAACAGAAAGGAATTCTTCAAAATGGAAAAAAAAAAAAAAAAGAGAGAGATCCAAGAATATTGGGTATGCTCTGCAATTTAAAATTTAATATTGCAGCTTGATTCTCCACTAACTTTTTTGTGCATTTCTAACATAGACATATGGCTTTGAGAGCCCATCTAGAATACTAACAAATAAATAATGGTTGAGCACAGCTGACAGCATGCCCAGTTGTACGCATAGATTAAAGTAAGGCTGATTTTGAACATACTACCTTGCCAGTTTGTAATAGGAAGCTAATATTATTACTCCTTTCTTTTCATTTGCATGTTTCCGAACAGCCAAACAGCACCCTCACCTCCCCGCCATGTGTTGTTACTGGTACAGAGCTAAAAAGGACCAGTACCCATGGAAGGTGGAAGTGTTCTCTGGCAGTGTACTGGGTCAGTGAAGATTTTCCAACATGAATCCAATGTGTCTTACTTTTCTTTGTCCACTCCTACAGTCTCCTTTGTACTGTATGTTGTGCTCCATGGAGAAACTAATAACTTTGATATATCGGGGAATGTTACTGGATGCTTTCCCAACAGCAACATGTGGGAACTTTCCAACTAACACAATAGCCTTTTCTCAATAGTTATTTGTTTTTACTTCCTTATAGCTTTTCATACAGTTGGCCATTTCCTCCTTGAAATCCTCCCTGTCCTCAGCTGCAATGATCCTTCTACATCTAGGAACTTGCCCCCCGCCATGGCCACACCTCGTGTATCCCCATCTCTGTGGTTTACTGTGGAATCTACTAGATGTTTCATTCCACTGATTTATGTGTTACAAACAAATCAATGGCCCTGTCCTCTTTGAAAACTCCCGAGACCATCCCATATTGATTTGACCTGCCCCTGGCTGCACACTATTTATATCATGTTGGTCAATAACCAAATACAGCTCTAGGACATCACTTGTGATGTAGCCTTATGTTTGAGCTAATTTTTCAGACTCTTATTAGAAAGAAACACATCCTCCTCAGAGACAGAGAGAGGGAAGTCAGCTATTTGAGATGTGACCTGATGGGCCTCCCCATTCCTGTTGAGGGCATCATCAACTCAGGGAAGAAAGAATTGTTAGAGCAGACTCAACGGGAGAAGGGTACTACTCAGTTTTGGGTTTTGAATTTAAGAACAGGCTTTTGAAGCCTGTGGCAAAGCCAGTAGTTTGAGAACAAAGGATGGAGTTCCAAGAGTATTGTCTTTTTCAGTTTTAAAAGCCAAGGAGACTCAGGAATCACTGATGGCTAAACAAAAGGCACGGAGTGTAGGTTTGGCTTGGTGAAGAAAAAACAGTGACCCAAGCTGGGCAAAGGCAAAAAGAGTCAGAGCAGGGGAGGGGCTCTTGCAGGGAGCAAGTGATGAGAATGGAAACCTCTGCTCCCTTTCTGGTTGGGGTAAACTATTATAAGCAAGCTCCCCATGACTTTGTCTGTGTAATGAGGACAGATAAGTAACTGTGGCTCTTGAGGGTTGGGAATGGCCAGGCAGAACACTTGGGAAGGCGCCATGCACTCCAGCATGGCTGCTCCAAAGAGCAGTCCCAGGTTTTCCCAAGCATAAGTGTGACCAGGAGAACAACAATGGGACTTGGGTATTCTGAGTTTGGATGAGGAGGATACAAGTGACTGGCAGAGATCATGGACCAGAGACCAGATGGAAATATCCCGGCAGGTGCCAGCAAGTACAGAGTCAATGGGCAGTGGCCTGGGGGAGCAGAGCCACTCTAGCTCCTCTATTGAAGCTAAAAACCCCAAACCTTGCCTCATACCCAGCCTCTGAGAACTTGGCCACCATCCCAGAGACAAGGCAGAAAGGGGAAGCTTTGAAATGACCAAGAACGTCCTGGAATGACTAAATGTATGTGGAAAAAAAAATTATGTTTATCTTACCAAGAGTGGAAGCTAGAGGTAACCAGTCATACAGAAGAGTTTTGAAAACTATAGTAGAAAATCAATACAAGTTGCGTGTTTTGAGTACTTAGGCCCAAGCCTAAGGATGTTTATCCACTACTCTTTATTATCTCCAACTAAAGACAGGTATCTGTTTTTTGTTTGTTTATTTGTTTGCTTGTTTTTGCATTTTTGGTTTCCCTCCAAAGCATCTAGAAGACCTGGGAGGGTCTGACAAATAATCATTGAATGACTGAATAATCAAGTCCTTACTTTGAAACTCTAACTTAGCAGCTATCTTAAGATTGAAACAACAATGGCCTAAAGTTTAACATTTTGCCCAAAGATTGAGAGGACTGTATTTAAAAATTAGACACTCCCCCCTTCTTCCTACAACTCATCCATTCTTCTGCTCAAGAAATAAACTTATCGTTTAGGGGAGGTAAGGAGACGTAACGTGTGCTCAGTAATGCCTCCTACTTCTGCAGGTGCCATAATGCCCGTCTTGGAGGGACAAGAGGACCCAAGTCCAAAGAGTTATCTGAAAATATCTTTGCAGTTCGTCATCACAGTCATGAAACAATAGGTGATGATGAAGATGAGTAGAGGGGGGAAAAGCTCATGTAGACACCATTTGGGAGTAGAGGACAATAGCATTAAAAGTGGAACTATAGAACAATTCTGTAGAGATATGCCGTGTATATCTGCTCATGCAAAATACCTGAGTTACAAAAACAAGGTTTTAAAGACCCATTACAGTTGTCCAATTAAAAAACCAACACACGATTATAACAAATGTACCACTTTAGTGCAAGATGTTGATAGTGGGAGAGGGGCAGGGGGTATTGGAAACTCTGTGACTTTTTTTTTTAAGATTTTATTTATCTGAGAGAGAGACAAAAAGAAGAAGAGGGAGAGCAAGAGAGAGCGTGCACGAGTTGGGGGGGAGGGCAGAGGGAGAGGGAGAAACAGGCTCCCCCTGAGCGGGGAGCCTGATGCGGGCAGGTCTCGATCCCAGGACTCTGGGATCATAACCGGAGTCAAAGGCAGACGCTTAACTGATTGAGCCACCCAGGCGCCCCTAGAAATCTCTGTAACTTCTGTTCATTTTTGTTGTTAACCTAAAACTGCTAAAAAAAGAAGTATCTTAAAAAAAAGAAAAAAGGCCACCATACTAAATCTGTAGAGACAGAGGATTGGGGTTTGCCTGAGGCTTGGGGGAGGCTGGACTAAGGACCAGAATTAGGACTTAATGGATAGGGAGGTTTCTTTTGGGGATGATGAAAAGGTTTTGAACTAGACAGAGTGGTGTTTGCTCAACAACGTACATGTACAAAATGCCACATAAAGTGGTTTATTTTATGTTATGTGAATTTCACCTCAATTTCTTAAAAAGCCACTGTTAGAATAGATGAGCTTTCTCAAAATTACCTCACCTGGAATTATAGTCTTCCTACATGGTTCTCAAAAAAGGACTTCCACCATCCAATTTGTTTTGAAGCAGCACACACCTGTCCTCTGCTTGGACACCACTACCCTGCATTAGTGTCTTACAGACATTGAGTGGTCCCGCAGTAAATTTCTCTATGTCTGTTTGCACAAGGGCTCTCATCCCCAGCTCTCTGCATCATATTTGATAACAACCCACAACACACATTTTGGAAAATACTCCACTCGATCTCTCTAAGACAAGAGAACTGCCATCCATTCTTGTTCTCACGGTTCTAGGAAAAAGGTTTTCATACAGCAAACTTTCTTGATGTTTGTTGAAAACAACGTATCCTTCATGCGGAAATAATAGGAGAGCTTTCGCTAAGGTTCAAGACGATAGGTGAATTTGATAGACCCCATTCTAAGTGAATGATGAGATGTTAGAGTAATAAAGACATGACATTGCTCTTAACCACTACGTGGTTTGTAGGAAGGAGTGCCCCACTAGGAAATCTTATTATCCTGGCATGCAGAGATCAGCTACCCATAGAGTTTGAGATTTTATTCATTTACACAAATTGCATTTTATATATACTTCAGAAAATATGACACAATATGAAGGTACACCGTAAATAGCTGACTTTTTAATAACAGATATAAAAATGTCCAATACAAAGGCAATTCAATAAAATGAAATGGCTCAAGGCTCTTTTTTCATTACAAGTAAATGCATCCTCATGAATCTTCACTCTGAAGCCATTTCTTAGATTCCCAAAGTGTTGATTTCATAATAATTACCACCGATAAGAATATCTGTGGAATAGAATTGTCTGTCTTCTGATTGAAGTCAATTATTCTCAGTCAGGGGTGGGATATAATTTTAGGGTGGGGCAGGGTGGGGAGGGAGTCCACCACCTTTTCCCAGAGAGATGGATTAGAATCACCCAAAGGAATGCTTACTCAAAAAGGAATTGTCAGGCACCTGGGTGGCTCAGTTGGTTAAGCGAGTGTCTTCGGCTCAGGGCATGATCTGGGAGTCTCGGGGTCAAGTCCCACATCTGCTCGGGGGGAGGTCTGCTTCTCCCTCTGATCCTCTCTCCTTCTCATGTGCTCTCTCTCTCAAATAAATAAATAAAATCTTTAAAAAATTACTTAAAAAAAGAAAATGGATTGTCAGTATTATAATTACAGATCTGACTTTAGTCCAAATAATTAACTCACCTTGAAGATGTCATCACAATTAAGAGCGTGTGGGAGTTTTCAATTCCTCAAATGGAGACATGCATTAAGAAAGGTGGGGAACCATAAAGGCGCACGTTGTCTAGAGACAGATGAAACACAGACAGGCTATTACTTCACCACCCACCCCACGCATTCGCTTCCCCAAGTCCCATGCCCCGAATGTCGCATAGGTCTGGACTTCCCCCATCCAAGGGTGAGTGGGTGGGCAGTGCATTCCAGGAAATGACATCCCAGGAGCCCACACTCTGACTCAGGCTGTCCCTAGAAGCCCATCTGGCTGTGTAGTCCCAGAATTCCTGGCTTTGACATCTGGAATCACCTGTCTTATGCTTCCGACTTTCCTCAAAGTCGTAGCGCCAGGACCCAATAGGTTACTGCTGCCTAGACACGCTGCATTGTAAGAACATCTCTGGGGCATCTGCCAGCTTCAAAATGCCATCACGCTCAACTGTGTATGCATGCACACGCGCAGGCCTTGTATTAGCCCCTGGCTGCTGCCGATTGGACCGGGGCCACCTAAGTGGCCACCTAGACCCCTTTCTTTCTCCAGGGAATTTAAAATTGAGGCTCAGAGGTACTGGTCAGGGTACAGGGACCTTAGATGGCAAGCTGGGAAAAGACTGGGCTGGGAATATCGTGTTTGACCATGGATCCCTGAGAAGGCAGAGAACATGATCCTGAAGACAGAGGGAGAAGAGGAGAGTCAAGCAGATACACAGACTAAAGAAGGTTTGAGAGAGTCCGTGGTTCCAGGGGAAAAGAGAAGCCTTGCCATGCTTCTGATGTTTTTTCAGGTCCTGGTTCAAGACCACACTGTGTTCTTCCTTCATTTTCTGCTTTCTGACATACCTCTGTGTTGTAAGAAATCCTCCTTGTGCATTTTTGTTCCCAACCTCAGAGAGCTCATGTAATTTTCCATTACCTGCAGTCAAAAGATCTGTCGCTAAAAATTAAAAATTTTAGATTTTTAGCTCACATTTCACCATTTATCTGGGTAAATGTTCAATACCCATCTAAGTTTTTAATACACATCTAAGCGTACTTCACTGATACGTGAAGCTTCTAATATTACTCAATTCATATTTTACAGCTTGTCATGTTCTTACCACAACAATAGAAACATTGCATGATGCTAATATGTAACATAACATGCAACATTACGCATAATATAACATATTTCCAGGTTCCAACGTTTAGGACATAGACATCTTCAGGGAGCCATTATTCTATTTAACACAGCCTGAGTACCTTGGCTCTTCCATGTGGCTAGCATCAGCTTCCTGACAGCACAGTGATCTCAGAATGGTCAGGCTTCTTACATGGTGCTCAATTGACTCTTAGAGAGAGCTTTCCAGGCAGAAAAACTTCAATGTGCAAACACTTATCAGTGTCTCCTTGGCCAAAGCATGCAGCTATGACTGCAACCAAGGGTTAGTGTGGACAGGGAGTACACAGGGCAAGAATACAGGCAGGCATGGCTATCCAGGGCCGCGACTACCATAGTCATCACAATCACAATTAGAATGTTCTTTCCAGTAAGCTCCACACATCCTCTTCGAATGTCCAAAGTTGCAAAAGAGAGAGCCTCGTAAAGAGTACAAAATCTTTGCTAATTCAAGAAATGACTGTTCCTTCGCAACACAAAAGCAAATGGACATTGTCTGCCATCACCAACTCGTGCACATGACACAGACTCCCTGAGCACCTCCTGGGTCCCCAAGTCTTGGATGCTATCCTCTTGACTGGCCATTGATGGCTTCAATAAGACAGGTCCTCAGATGCCACAGAGGGTGTCAACTATGTCCCCACAGGCACTTACACAAAGCGAGAAAGAGCATCTGGTCCTGGATGTTACTTTTAAAGAACGCTCGTGGGTCACATGGGTTCCTTTGTTTATGTATAGAGCAAGATGAGATGCTTTACCACGGTCAGCCTAGATGGGACACCTCTGACTGGTTCTAGTCATCCATTGATGTTTCTTGCTTAACCCAGTGATCACCATGATGATAACTGGTGATTTTTCTGACATTCCTTTTAATTCTATTTGTGACCTTTCTATTGGAAGAAAGAGTATTGTCTTCTCCTATATTTATGTATGTATATTACCATGATGTGAAATAATGAAAGATATATGAATTGGTCTCTGCCCCTGGTTCCTGGCACAGGACTTCTAAAATCCTTATAATTTCCTAAGTGGTAAGAGCACTAGAGGCATCTTTCGTTTTAATATTTGGCCTTGACTCATCCTTCACATAGGGCTCCTGAAACCCTGGTAAATTCCTAAGCAGTAAGAATACTAGGAGTATCTTTCATTCCAGGGTTTGGTCTTTGACCCTGGTTCCTGACACACCACTCTGAAATCCATTGTAACTTCCTAGGCGATAGGGAGTGTCTTTTGTTCTAATAAGGTGGCTCTTGGTGGCTCCTAGATAGTTTCAGGATGGAGGCTGGTCACCAGAAAGATCAAGCCACAATTAGAAGCTTAGAACTTTTAGCCCCGTCCTGCATCATTTGGGAAGGGGAGAGGGCTGGAGATGGAGTTAATAATCCATCATGCCTATGTGATGAAGCCTCCATAAAAATTCCAAAAGTACAGACTTTGGAATGCTTCTGGGTTGTTGAACACTTCCATGCGCTGGAAGGGATCACACCTCAACTCTACTAGGACAGAACCTCCTGAGCTCAGGACCCTTCTGGACCTCACTCTATGTATCTCTCCATTTGCCTGTTCTTTGTATCCTCTAAAATATTCTTTGTAATACATTGGCACTAGTAAGCAAACAGTTTTCACAAATTTTGTGAGCCACTCCGGCAAAGAATCAAACCTCCAGAGGGGCTTGCGGGATCCTCTGATTTGCAGCTAAGCTGGACAGACATTGGGAGTAACCTGAGACTTACTACATGTGGTTGACATCTGAAGTGGAGGCCAGTCTTATGGAACTGAGCCCTTAACCTATGGGATCTAGGCTAACTCTGGTGAGGGTCAGAATTGAACTGGATTTTAGGGCACCCAGCTGGTGTCGGAGAATGGGTCGGTGTGGGGAAAGCCCCACAAATCTAGTGTCAGGAATAGTCAAGGTGAGAATAAAGGAAGACAGAGTTTTTCCTAGACCCATGGACACATGGATTCTTATTTTACTTAGGGGGTAATAACTCTTTATTATCGTTGTTTATTTTAAACTCAAATGGTCTCAGATGAGCCAGTGGTGGATCCTATGTCATGTCCCCATAGCTCTCTGAGCACTTCCTTACTGGTTAGCCTCATAAGATATTCCAGACTCATCTTGTACTTTCTCTGCCCCTGCCCTGGGATCACCTATTTCTCCAAGAAGCCCAGATTTCTATTTTGGAGATAAAAACCAAATTTAGGTGCCAGGCATATTCAATTGCTATTAAGGTGTCTCTAGGGTTGCTTCTAGGCCCTCTCCTTGGATAGAGGCAGCAAACAGATGAAGGCATCTACATACAAACATACATATATGTACACAAAACAGAATTTCTGGAGGGTGGACAATACACAGAAGACGAAAAAGAGAGAGAGACTGAGGTAAACACGATAATGGTCTCCCAAAGACGTCCATGTCCTAATCCCCAGAAATTGCAAATATCTTGGGTCGCATGGCAAAGGGGAATTAAGGTTACAAGTGGAATTAAGTTTGCTAATCTGCTGGCCTTAAGATGGGGAGATGATCCTGAATGAGCCAGGTCGGCCCAGCGTCATCACAGGGATCCTTCAGAGCACAATAGAGATGGAGAAGACCCCTGGCTAGCATGAGACAGTTAGCCAACATCGCTGTCTCTGAAGATGGAGGTCCTGCCAACCAGAGAAAGCAGGTGGCCTCTCAGTGCTAGAAAGGCAAAGAAATGGGTTCTCCTCTAGAACCTTCACAGGAGAATGGATCTCTGCCAGCACCTCCATTTTAGCCCGGTAAGACCCATGTTCGACTTCTAATCTTCATACCAGTCGGGTAATAAATGTATGTGGCTTCAAGTCATTAAGTTTGCAGTAATTTGTTATATTACCATAGAAAACAAATAGTGACAGCAACTCTTTTGTCGAGCCAAAGCTTAAGAAAAGCCTAAGTTACCTCAAGTCAAAGCAGAGAGAACCAATTAATTAATTAATTGGATTTTGATTAATTAATCAATTTGATTTTGAAAGTTATTAATTAGTTAATTAATTAATTTTGACTGAAAGAACCTCAACCCAACTCATCTGGAGAAATACTCAGTATTATTTCAGGTCTGGACACTGAGACCCTCAATAATAGTGGATCCAACCAGAGACTATTTTATTTCTGTGAAACCCCAGTACATAGAGGGTTCTTTCTGAGAATCTAGCAGGGGTCCAGGCTCCTTCTGTCTTGAGAAGTGCACAGACTCCCTGAGCACCTCCTGGGTCCCAAGTCTTCGATGCTATCCTCTTGACTTTACCAGTTTGAGGGTGCTGCCCTCTTTGTGGGGTCCAAGATGGCTTGCCAGCACATCCTCATTTCAGCCGGTGGACAGGAGGAAAAGGGACGGGTATAACTCTTCTCTTTTTAAAAGTACCCACTAAGGGTGCCTCGGTGGCTCAGTGGGTTAAGCCTCTGCCTTCAACTCTGGTTATGATCTCAGGGTCCTGGGATCAAGCCCCACATCAGGCTCTCTGCTTAGCGGGGAGTCTGCTTCCCCCTCTCTCTCTCTGCCTGCCTCTCTGCCTACATGATCTCTCTCTCTGTCAAGTAAATAAGTAAAATCTTTAAAAAAAAAAAAGTACCCACTCATGGGATGCCTGGGGACTCAGTCAGTTAAGCGGCTGCCTTAGGCTTGGGTCATGATCCCAGGGTCCTGGGATTGAGTCCCACGTCAGGATCCCTGCTCAGCAGGGAGAGGCTGCTTCTCCTTTTCCCTCTACCTGCCACTCCCCCTGTTTGTGATCTCTCTCTGACAAATAAATAAAATCTTTTTTTTTAAAGTGACCACTCATCACTCCATTTTACATGCCATTGGCTACAAATTAGCCACATGGCCACACCTCCAAGCAAGTGAAGCTAGGGAGCCTTGTGCCATCCTGAAAGTTCTATTCTGACTGAAGAAGAAGAAAACAGATACAGAAGACAAGTAGCCAGGTCTTCTGCATGGGTAACTGATACACCTTAGTTATGCTGTTTCCTGTTCTTTTTTATGCTCATAAAAGTACATTGTTTTAAGTGTGTGATTCTTCAGGAAGTGAGCATTAGGCTCAGGGCTATTTCTTTCTTTCTTTTTTTTTAAGATTTTTATTGATTTATTAGAAAGAGAGAGAACAGAAGCAGGGGGAGCAACAGAGGGAGAGAGAGAAGCAGACTCCCCGCTGAGCAGAGAGCCCAATGCAGGGCTCAATCCCAGGACCCTGGGATCATGACCTGAACTGAAGGCAGATGCTTAACCAACTGAGCCACCCAGCTCAGGACTATTTCTATCTTATATGTTGATTCTTAACCAAAAGTGTGAGTTGGTAGCACCCAAGAATCATTGGACCTGTGGGTTTCCATATTTATTTAGCTATCCTCTGTTCATCTGAGGTCACTACTGAATAGGGTCCTCGAGCCTCCAGGCCATGCTCTGTATCCCAGGCTCCTCCTGAAATGCTTCTCCCAGTCTTCTAACATCACAACCACCTTCCCCTGTGTGTCTTCAACCCTTGGTCTATCTCCCTCATTTCTCTCTTGCTGGCAACAGCCTCTCTGAAACGTGCCTGAACCCGAAACATCTCTCATCCTTACTTTTGTCACTCCTGTAACCTTTTCCTATTTGTTGCTGTGACAAAGTCCCACACACCGAGTGACTCCAAACAATAGTCATTTATTATCTCACAGTTCTGTTTGTTAGAAATCTGACACACATCTCTCTGAGCTAACAACAAGATGTGACCAGGCCCACATTCCTTCTAGAGGTTCCAAGAAACCTAACATATTCACAGGTTCTAGGAATCAGGACATGGACATCACAACCCATAGACATATTCCCAGTCCACTGAAGCCAAAAGCAAAATTAAGTCTCTTTTCCTTCTCTCTGACTCCCAAGTCAGGTCATTACTTAGCTCAAGGATGGGTAGTTGACAAACAAGCTTTCTACCAACCATCACCTACTTTGTACATAATGGCTTTATTCATCTTAAGTTATTCTGTAAATGAATACAACACTTTCTGGTGCTCTTAAAAAGAAAAAGATAGCAAACAAGAAAGCAGTCCTAACCCACTCTTTTAATCCGCCTTGTACTCGATGGCAAGTTTTAACCACTTCACTTTGGATTGTTGGCACTCTGTACAAAGTCAGCAGCAGCACTTAGGCAATGGGACTCAACCTCACTCAGATTGGCCTGGAAAGCCTGTTCAATAGAAATGCTCATGGCATTCATGATTTTGGAAGTTATGCCTGAGGCCTCAGAGCTCTTTCTAAACAGAAGAGCAAGTGAGAAGAGTGGGGACAGAATGAGTTGTCCTTGAAATGTTTATATATTCAAATCATTTTAATAGAATTAGCTGAACTTCAGCCCTCAAGATCTGGAGGAGAGGGACTTGGTAACCACGACCGTGGAAAGGGGACTAGAAAGGCTGAATTCTCAGCCAGCTTTTCTCACCGACTTCTAGGCACTAACCATGATGCCTTCAAGCATCATCATCTTTAGGACCAGGGGAAGGGACTTGGTGTCAAACACCTGCATGCTATTCAGGACAAGGAAAGCAATCCTTGCTCCTCCTAGAGTTGATGGTAGATTTGAGAGAATGATCTCTTGCTTGTAACTTCATAAGAGCTGGCATCTGATGGG
Organism: Lontra canadensis; assembly: GCF_010015895.1. NCBI lineage: Eukaryota > Metazoa > Chordata > Mammalia > Carnivora > Mustelidae > Lontra > Lontra canadensis. The sequence continues at coordinate 3,088,647 of NW_022631125.1, forward strand.
ACTGAGTTAGAAAATGAGTTGGCCTGGATGATTTCAAAGGCCCCATGAGGTTGTGCCCATCCTGAGTTCAGTGACACAGTCTTACTCAACTGACAGCAACTGCTCTGCTCTGGAATGGCCCTGACCTCTGCCGTGCTCCAGCACCAAGGCCTCTCTGTGGCCTGGGTTGTGGCTCTATGCTGCACTTCCCTCTCCCTTCCTAAAAGATGAATCAGACTGGCATGACTCTTGCTGCTCTCCGAGGGAATGGAGACCATGTGAGTGTGCCTGTGGGCGTGTCCTTTCCGAAGAACTGGGCAGTGGCATTTACAGATGAATCAATCTCAGCAGGCACATGTAGTCCCTGCTTGACTTTGTTTTCTTGGGAAGCAAATGGTAAGCAAATGTACTGTCTATTTACATTTTGCGCTGTGCATTTGAGGAATGTAATATGGTGTCTTGGTCTGGTGGGGCAGTGACAAAATACTGTAACCTCAGTGGTCTATGAATAGCAAACATTTATTTCTCACCGTTCTGGAAGTGGTTGTCCAAGATCATGGCACCAGCAGATTTGGTGTCAGATGAAGGTCTGCGGCCTCACGGGCAATACCTTCTCACTGTGTCCTCATATGGTAAAAGGGATGAGGGAGCTCCCTGGGGTCTCTTTTATAAGGGCGCTAATCCCATTCATGAAGGCTTCACCCTCACGACCCAATCACCTCCCAAAGGCTTCACCTGAAAGCACTATCACACTGGGGACTAGGCTTCAAAATGTGAATTTGGGGGGGATGCATTCAATCTATAGCATATGGGGTTTATGAACAAGGAATCTTCAAATGAGATGCAGGGATAAAAACCCCACCTACAGTTTTGCATGTGTCTCTGTGTGTACATCTTTCTGATAAGAGGATCCATAACTCATCAGATTTTCAACAGAATCCGTGAGTCCAAAAAGGATAAGACTACTACAAAAGGATGTTCCAGGGATGCCTGGGTGAATCAGTCAGTTAAGCATCTGCTTTCAGCTCAGGTCATGATCTCAGGGTCTAGGGATCAAGCCCCAAATTGGTCTCCCTGCTCAGAGGGGAGCCTGCCTCTCCCTCTGCCTGCCGCTGTCCCTGCTTGTGCACGCGCTCTCTCTCTGTCAAGCAAATAAATAAAATCTTTAAAAAAAAAATGTTCCATTGCCAGAAAGTTAGCATCAGTTATTGCCATCTTCTGAAAAGGCAGCTGTGAGAGCCAAAGAACTGCAGACATAGTATCACTAATAACTCAAAGCATTGTGTATCAAGCATCATGTTGTAGAAGTCCTCTTGATCAACAACTCCTTAACAGACTCTCCCGACTAACCAACACTCTCTGTTTCATCTGTAAAATACATTCATTGCAGCCTCCAGCCCTGAACCCACCTCTCTCTCACATTTTTGGTCTCACCCATGGAAGTAGCCCCTGCCAAGATTTGGTGATGGTTCCTGCCCATTGTGTTCATGACAGGATATTATATTTCTGTGATTTGGCTAAAAACATCAAAAATTGATTAAATATGAGCATGGCAAGAAAGTTGCAAAGTTGGATTCTTTGCAGATTCTTCATTAGGCTACGTTGATTTTTTAAAAAATAACTGTTGAAGTTTAAGGAAAATATTTAAAAGGTCCTGTACTCCAACTGAAGGACAAGTATCTTTCAGTTTCTTCTTCACTTTAGAGAAACAGGAGATGATAGAAGAGTGTGGTTTGTGCAAAGCAGAATGATACTTGAGAAAAAACCTTGATCCTTCATCAAAGGATTGAGGGATGCATGCAAATTTACATGTTTTGAGTTAAAATAAAAAATAAAAAGTTAAAATAAAAAAAATAAAAATAAATAAGAAATGTGTATCTTTTTTAAAAATTTTAATTCCAGAGGTACCTGGGTGGCTCATGTCATGATCCCGGAGTCAACAGGGAGTCTGCTTCTCCCTCTGCCCCTCACCTCGCTCTCATGCTCTCTTCCCCTCTCTCTCTCAAATAAATAAATAAATAACAATCTTTATAGTATTTAATTCCAGTAGTTAACATACAGTGTTATGGTAGTTTCAGGTATATGATATAGTGATTCAACACTTCTGTACATCACCCAGAGCCCTTTTTTTTATTAATTTTTAAAATTTTAATTCATTTTTATGATCCCCAGATTAAACCAACTCTTTCAACTAGCCAAACAACTATCAATTCCCATTGAATTAATTTAGAGCAATTCTACTACATTGGGATCTTAATTAAGAGGAAAAAAATGGATTCCAGGATTCACGGTTTTCAAGGATATTGATATTAGTACTTTCACTGATCCAGAAATAAGAAAGTGAATGGATATTTTCAACTCTACAGAGGAGGAGTATAAGTTCATACTCAGGATCAATATATTCTCTATATAAGATTGAGGCTTTCTAGGTTAGTGTGAGTCTTCCAGGAAGCAGATGCTAAGGTAGGGTAAGATTTTCAAGAGATTTACTGGGGGAAATTTGTATGAAGGAGAAGGGGGAGAGGGCAGCAGAGTAGGTGAGGAGAGGCTTAGGCCAAGATATAGGTTTTACACCTACGGAGGGAAAGAAGGAAGATTGGGTAGAAGGAAGCCTTCAAATACAGTACAACTCTGAAGAAAGTTGCAGATGTGGAATGCCCATGAGAAATGGGTAAGGGTTAAGCTGAAATGGCCCAGATCTAGTACCCTTGCTGTGCTCAGTCATCCCAGAGCATGAATGAGGCATTGGGTTCCAAAGGTGTGGCACTACACTCAGCCACGTGACCATGGACTCCTTTTCTATTACTAAGTGTGGCCATTGGAAATAAACACCATTCTCTAGGTGGGCTCAGACCAGCAGGGTGAATGAGAAATGGAGGATTATTTTCAGGAGACTTCTGAAGACTCATATTTCCTTATCTGCCTGCTTCTGGAACCTTGTGGTCAAAAGAATTTCTCACAGGTTCTATTATAAAGCTTGTGAAGCATTTGCCCATCCATAGAGTTCGCTTCTTCGGCGGGCTGACTACAGAGTTAGCAAGCATTTAGTGAGCACCTACTATGGCTGTGACAAGCACTGTTATAGAGATAAACAGTGGAGGTCTGTATAGACAAGACTCCTGGAGCTTACACTGTAGCAGGGGGGCTAGTCAACAAATCAACAAGTCTATGGGCAAGATGGCAATAATAAGAATGAAAATGTCCTTGAAATGTTTTTCTATTCAAATCATTTTAGAATGTTTTGGAAAGGACTGGTGATCAGAGAATTATGGAGAGCTACTTCTCGAAGGAGGGGACACTTGAGGTGAAACCAAATTGAAAAAGAGGGCTGAGAATTTGGGGCAGAAGAAATAACAAAGGCAGAGGTTGTTAAGCGGAAGAGAGTTTGGGACATTAGTGGAAAGGAACAAACACCATTTGGAGAGGCAGGAACCAGCGGAAGTGGAGCCCATGGGTCATGGGAAAGAGTTAATTCTATTCCAAGTGTGCTGAGAGGCTTTGAAGGATTCTAAGTAGGAGAGCAACACGACCAGATTTACATTTTAACTTTGGTGGTTCCAGAATTTCTATGTGGAAGGAGCTTGAAAGTGGTAGGATGCTTACAAGGGTATTGAAGGAAAGATGGTGGGCAGGGGAAGGTGGGGGAGTGGGATAAAGTTGCATACCACTTTGCATAAAATTTAGAAAATGTCTGTTGTGTCTCCCAAAGAATGGGGGGGTGGTTAGTGGAGATTATGGGGAGAGACAATTGTCCAACTCAACTCACTCTCGTCTCCAGGCATCGCCATTGTGTTGTTTTTATTTTTTTATTATTATTATTTTTAAAGATTTTATTTATTTATTTGTCAGAGACAGAGGGAGAGAGAGCGAGCGAGCATAGGCAGACAGAGGCAGAGGGAGAAGCAGGCTCCCTGCCGAGCAAGGAGCCCGATGTGGGACTCGATCCTAGGACGCTGGGATCATGACCTGAGCCGAAGGCAGCCGCTTAACCAACTGAGCCACCCAGGCGTCCCGCCATTGTGTTGTTTTTAAATCACCATGACTACTAAAGAATGAACACAGGTGAGCAAGAGTAGACACCTGGCTTCAGTGGTCCAGATGAGAGATGACAGAGGCTTGGATTAAGGAGGTAGCAATGGGCATGGAGCAAAATGGATTTATTGAAGATTCCTGTTTCTCTATAAGGACATGATTGGCACAGTCATCAGTTCCGTAGCATCGTGAGCATGAGCTATGATTTCCCTTCTTCTTTATGGTGTGTTTCTGAATTCAGATGTGTAGCAGACAGTGTTGGTGATCTGCTCCAAACCCGTCAACCCCTTCTTATCATCCCCATATGCTTGTCTCCAGGTCCTGGTGTGCTTTTGCCAACAAGAACCCACACTTGTAACTCTTCTTCATAGGACTGCCCTCCAGCTACTGAAGAACTTTGCCCAAATATGACAGCTGGAAGTGCCTAGGACTTTCCATTCCTCCCACTGCCACTCTGCCCCCTCTCTGACCACCCCCACCTTAGCTAATGGCGGACAGGTACAAGAGTGTGGAAGCTCAACACTCTTCCCCTGAGTTGAGATGGCTCCCAAGGATACCTTACCCTCCAGCACTCCTCACAGGATCAGGCGGAGGCTACCCTCTGTGGGGTTTGCTTCTGATCCACCTCAGATTCTTCTTCACTGTCTACTTCCTCCATTTCTTTACTGCTTCTTCTGGGAACATTTCCTGAAAACTCCACTTAAACATAAATCCTTATCTCAGGGTCACAGTCTAAGACTTTACTCCATTCCCATCTCTACCTCCTTAGTCCAAGCCCCTATCATCTCTTACATGGTACCAATGCAGTCAGCACCATAAACTTGTTTCCAAGACTTTTCTGCCGTGACCCTTGTCATACAAGATATGGGCATCAGTCACTCCCAGGCTAGCCTTGTCTTTCCTCAAGAAAGTCTATCATGCAATTGGTTGAGAGTATTGTCATGACAGGCATAACCTTGAATCTGCACTTTTTAATTTTTACTTTTTTAAAAAATATTTTATTTATTTATTTGTCAGAGAGAAAGAGAGAGAGAGGGAGAGTGCACAAGTAGGAGGAGGGGCAGGCAGAGGGAGAAGTGGGTCCCTGCCAAGCAAGGAGCCTGATGCAGGACTCGATCCCAGGACTCCGAGATCATGATCCGAATGGAAGGTAGACCCATAACTGACTGAGCCACCCACGCATCCCTGGCTTATTTTTAAGTTAAAAATTCACACACATCAACACCCAAGCTATTATTAATAATAAATTATTAGCAACATATTCTAAAACTGATCACTACAGGCCAGAATGGCCCAAACGGGTGGTATAGAACCATATGAGACTTAGGATAAAACTGTATAAGAAAAATGGCTCATTTTACCCAAAGCACAGTTAACATAGGAGGAGCAGGAATACAGCTCAAACCTCATACATTTTTTTCAGCATAAAGATCTTTTTTATGGAAATAACAAGTAGAAATATTTAAGTATTAAAACTGAACCATATGAAATCTCCACCAGCATTTTCACATGGCTCAAGCTAATGTTAATTATGAACATTGGCTGGACTTTACAGAATTTATACATACAATATAGATTTCAAGAGGCCTTGCCCCGCTCTTAACCTCAACCAGATACCTCCTTAAGTTAATTGCACATAATTTCTAACACACTTATCTGGTAATGTCCACTCCAGGTCTAAGTACATGGATCTCAATCATTTTCATAAATTCAAAGCCTGCCTAGAAACTGCAGTGACCTCAGGCCTTTCTTCACCCTTAAGAGATACCTCTCCCTGCGAATTCCTTACCTCTCACCCAGGAATGAAATAGCAGGGCTTTTATTGGCATCCTCCAGGGATGGAAGATTATTATTATTATTATATTATTATTATTATTATTATATTATTATTATTATTATTATTCTCTACTCAACCCATTTCCGCTGCTCATTTTGGTGCCAACATCTTCTCATGAGCGCTGGGCGCAAGACAGAAGACTGTGTGAATCAGACTCGACCATGTTCCAACTGTATGACCGTAGACCTCTTTTCTATTACAATCCCCTTCCCAATTTAAATGTACACATGGTCTTATTCTTTGAATTAATGAGTTTAGCCTGCATCGTATTTCCTTTCTACATATTGAGAACAAAGTAAGCAATTACCTTTCAACATAATTGATTTTCAAGTTATTTTCATACTATAAGTAGAAATCAAAAAAACAAGAAAAACCAAGCCCCTGAGTACCTATCTTCAAGATGGTATATTCAAATAACTACATATTTATTTATGACCATTGTAAAAAAAACTGGGGCACCTGGGTGGCTCAGTCAGTTAAGTGTCCGCCTCCAGCTCAGGTCATGATCATGGAGTCCTGGGATCGAGCCCCACATCGGGCTCCCTGCTTGGTGGGGAGTCTGCTTCTCCCTCTGCTCCTCACCCTACTTGTGCTCTCTTTCTCTCTCTCTCTCTCTCTCTCAAATAAATAAATAAAATCTTTTTAAAATTTAAAAAAAAAAAAGGTAGCCTCTCATGTTTGTTTCATTCCCAGTCTTGCACACGGCATTGTAAGATTTGATCTCTCCCGGGGGTCACCAACTCATTCCAATCCTCAGTGTCTGCAAAGTGGGGGGCCAGTGTGTCCCTACTCCTTTTCCTTCAGGGGATTTTCTCCACTGTGGTTGCCCAACGTGAATTGAGAGATGCTTTGAGTCAAGTTGCTTTTTCCTTCACTGAGAAACCCAAGACAGACCACAGTTAACAATAGTCTTAAAAATAACATCTTGGGAATAATCATCACATGTTTCTTTATTACAGGAAATGCATTCCAAATGTCGCCTTGTATTTAAACCTGAAAAGTGGGCAGAATGTGGGCAGACACTTGCACCAGAGACTATTTAAGGAGGGCAGTTTTCCATGACTGGCAACAGTTGGCCATAGAACTCCATCTGTTCCTAACTTAATTTCACATGTAACTATTAGCACAGGTGACACCGGTTAATATTACAGGAGCAAAAGTGTTTGTCATGTAATCTTGAGGATGAGGGTGGCTCCTTCAGATCCCTCTGGTTTGACCACACATCCAGTATGGGTGAGGAACAAAGACAACGAATAATTTTGCAAGGCCTATGTTTCATGGGGCTTTTTGTCCTTGGAACCAGAGACATGAATTTAATTTCAAGGCCCACTTGAACACAGAGGCCCTTTGACTTTTCTTCCCATTTCCTTGAAACACACACTAGCCACATGCTGTGGGCGGGCGGGGGGGGGGTACATCAGAGCCAGCCACATAATTTGTGGGGCCCAGTGGAAAATGAAAATACAGGGCCCCTGGTTCAAAAGTAGGATTCAAAGGTGTCTTAAAGGTACTAAGAAAATAAAGCCATTTCCTTTCTTCCAGTTTCTCTCTTGCCTTGTCGTGATGTTCCTCATTTGCTATTTCGAGTCATTCTAAATAAGGAAAAATTAAAATTTTAAATTATTAGCATGAATTTACCATCATCTTATATTGCACAATGCCAGCTATAAAAGCAAATATAAGAGCCTTTAACCCATATATGGAATTACTGAAATGACACAGCTCAGATTTCCTAGCTCATGCCCACATGTGTATTTTGTTCTCATCAGAATAGCGGAAATACAGCACGAAACCAACTTAACCGTTTTTATTTCACTGCATCATATGTATGCATTCTACCAACATTCTCACTCTTTGGCTTCCTGGTGAATAAGGAAGGACTGGGAGGAAATGTACTATGCGTTGCCCTGTTCTGCTCTTGGCTTCCATCTCATCATTTTCTGTGTGAGCGGTTGGCTAAAATAGGCAAATAACACAAGTAAGAAAGAAAGTGATAAGGCTCCTTGTTCCTTCATGTTTCTTAGACCATCGCTGCTTTCATTCTGCAATGGGAGCAAATTCTGGTTCAAATGGAAAGCATCACTTCACAAAGCTGTCCGATACCCCCCACTTACTCAGTTGTGGATGGAATGCACTTGGTATCTCTCTGTGCTCACCTCATGGGCCTACTGGAATTCTGAGCTCATGGGCATCTCCACTGCTATGTGTTCATGGAGGGGCAAGGAAGAGCAGACACTCATCTCACTAATATCTTCTTCACTCATGTTCATGCTCCACCATTACTTCAGATTTCACTAAGCAAACACAAGTTCAAAGGTGAAATTAAGAAGGTCAAGAAAGTGACAGCAGAGCATTGAACCGAAGTGCCAGAACTTTGTGAATATAAACGTCTGTGTAACTACACAGATGCTACACCCTTGAAGTGGGCCCTGGAGCACATTTCTTTTTGTGCTTCAACATTTATTAAGCAACAGGTATGTGTAAGAAAAGTAAATGACAGATGGACATTCAAGTCTTTGAGGAGGTATTGGGTGATTACCATATCCATGTTTCCAACAGAAGAGCTACTTGCTCAGCTTCTAAGATGATGCCTAAAATTGCAAGAGAATATCTAGCACTCCGGGGATATGCCTTATCCCCAGAATTGCAATCTCTTGAGATAAACAGGGGAAAATGCAAGATCTATACAGTTGAGACCTAACAGCGAACTTATGAGCTCAACTTGACATTCAGAACATATTACTCAGGAGGATTATTGTAAACAGGCTACAGAAAACAAGGTAATTCCTTGTTTTCAAACAGCTCCCAGCAGCTTGCCTCAACAGCAAATCAGAGCCCTTGTGGCAAAATTGCTGAACGTGAAGTAGTAGCAGACAATATATTTTTTTAGAATCGTATTTTCTTTTTCATTGTGGTAAAATATGCAACACATAAAATTTACCGTCTTCACAATTTTTAAGTGTGCCGTGCAATAGTGTGACCTATATTCATGTTTTTGTGCAAGCAACCTCCAGAATTTATTTGTTTTGTAAAACTGAAACTCTGTACCCATTAAACAACTCCCCATTTCCTCTCTTCTGAGCCCTTGACAACTACCATTGGACCTTCTATGTTTAGGAGTCCGACTACTTCAGATACCTTATATAAATAGGTGGAATTATACAGCATCTGTCTTATTGTGACTGGTTCACTTCTCTGAGTGTAATGTCCTCATGGTTTGTTCATGAGGAAACATGTGTCAGAATTTCCTTCCTTTTTCAAGGCTGAATAATATTCCATTCTTTTTATCTGCTGTTTCGTTTATCTGTTCACCCACAGATGAACATTTATATCGGCTACTGTGAATAAAGTTTCCATGAACATGGGTCCACAAAATCTCTTCAAGACCCTACTTCCGATCCTTTTGCATACATACCCCAAAGTGGAACTGCTAAGAAAACAATGATTTTAAACAACACTCATAGGTGCACAATCTCTTGGGAGATAACATGATGTTTGGAATTGTTGGGAGACTACCTTGGGAGTTTGAGGGGTAGGAGATGTAGTATGGACGTACCCAAATTTGCAAAATTATAAGTGTACCCCACGCAGTTGTTCAACAGCATGGCCTTTCAAACTGGACAGACAAAATTGCTGGCTAAAATAAGCATCAAGACAAATATTCTAACTGAAAAACCTTGGCTTAGAATCAAGAGAAGCTCAAATAAGTACGCTGAAGATGTGTAGAAGAAATACTCACTGACCATCCAATTGTTCTTGGAAAGATAAAACTATTAAGGCACTGTTTACGGGTTTCTAACGCAGCACTTGGAACAATGCAAAAGAACTCTCAGGAGCAAGATATCAATCTTCAGACAAAAAAACAATGTCCCCAGTGAGACATTACTGTGACGCCCTGAAGTAACCTCGCTGAAAACACGTCAGCACTCAACACTCAGACAGCACTGCAACTGGCTTTACCGATGGATTTTAGAATTATAGAACTTTCGAGCTTGTGAGGATGTTAGAGATGATCTAGTCCAGCTCTCCTAATTGTAAAAGGAAGAAACCAAGGCTCGGAGAGGTGAAGGGACTCTCCCGGGACCATAAATAAAGCTAGTTGGTGACAGAGGTGGAGCTGAGTTTCTCAGTTCTAGGGGTGAATCTATTAATATCCCAGGGCCACACTTATAGCAGCAACCTCACAAGTCTCTGACAGGATAAATAAAATAGTTCAAGCCTGAAAAGACAAGAGCTTCTGGACTATTTCCTGTAGCACAGCTAGGCTATCACTGATGTCTTCCAAGTATACTGTTCTACTCCAGGGTAGTAACGGATACTTTTTCCAAGACACATGAAGAAGTTTGATGGTGGCAAACAGTGAGCATTATGAAGGCCATAGTCAGTGCCCCCAAATGGACACAAGGCAAATGGACAAATGTCTACCCCCTTCCTTGGGTTAACTTAAAACCTCAAGACCTCAGAAAGTTCCTGTTCAAATGGAAATAGACTCTTCAAGAGTGATTATGTACAGATTCTTTATGGAGCTGAACCTACTAGCAGAAATTCATTGATTAGCTTAGGGAGCAGTCTGTCACCTTGGCAAAGAAGACAGTTCCTGGCCTTGAGGGAGTCGGGACCCACACATTTTTGTTGGGGGTAGAGAGAAGTTGGGGAGAGAAAGGCTCCCTGAGCTGAGGTGTGTAAGTGTGAGGGGGACTGTTCGGTGTCCTGAGGAGGAGGAAAGCATTGGACGGGGAATAAAGAACAACTAAAAAGAAGGTACAGGAATGTCAAGGAAAAAATCATTTTCCTAATAATTTTACCTTGAAGGGATGCTAAGAATGTTCCAGTTGGAAGAGAAATGTCCACGTGACCCAAGCTACGTGTAGCACGAGATAATTTTTTGATCATCCAATGATCTCTAAGACAAAAAGGTGAACATGCAACGTGTGGGTTTTAAACACTGGGCTCCAAACTGCCTATACACCCCACTGAGATATTCCTACTTGACAGAGAATAATCTAAACTTGACTAAGATAGCAGCCATATTCCTATACAAGGAAGAAGAGCTAAAATGTGATGGAAAAACCCACTGGTATTCCACCAATGGTGGAATCACCCAGTTTGAGGGAACCGGGTCTCCTCTGTTGCTGGACAATGGAGACAAATGGATAGGTGAATTGACCCTTTGGGAATTGGCTAAGATTAAAGCAGAGGGAATATTTGTTTTCTTTACCTTATCTTTATTTTTCCTATATCCCCGGACTGCATGTTGATTTAGCCATCAGAGACCGTAAAGGTTCAGATAAGCTCAGGGAAATCCCACAGGAGTGGTGGTTATTTTCCATTCTTTGTTTTGTGGCTGTGTCTGTTTTGCAGTGAGGCCACGCTGGGGGACTGCTTCCATGGACCCAACTCCTGGTACCCAGGAAATTCCAGAGATCCCTGGACCATTGGGTTCAGTCACAGAGAAACCCATACCACACCTGATCTACATATTTATGTGGAGAATTTGTTCCAGACAATTCTGAGGACATCCACAGAGAGCAGATGGGTTCTTGGGAAGTTTCTGGAGAACTCACTCCTCAGAGAGACTTACAACTCATAAGAAACTTCAAGAATACTGTGGTGAAATGTTCATAAGGACAGAGATTCCTGGACAAGCAGTATTCATTTATCATCTTATAGGATTTCTGCTATTCTCTGGTTAACCCCTTGTCCCTTTCCTGCTCCCCAACATAATCATGACCATAATAGACACTTTAACTAATTTCACAACACCAATTTCGAACACCATTCTAAGTGGTTCTCAACACTATCTCATTTATTTCCTCTGTCGCCTTGTTAGATATATGCTATCATCATTCTCTTGTCACCAATAAGGATCTTGGGATTAAGAGAGCTGATATGAGCAACCCCGGTCACAGAAGGACTGACTCAGTACTGTGGAATGTTAAATTTTGTGGTCTTCATCACCCACCATTTCCCCAACCCTACGTTTTAGAGTCTCAGCAATGAGGCCTCCCCAGGATGGGCTGGCCCATGAGGAAAGAATCCTTTGCCCTTTGCTCTCTAAAAGCTGCTGAAGGTTAGCAGGGCCCAGGCTTTCCCCCAGGGTTCTGCTCTGGGCCCAAGGCATGGAGTCTGGTTGCTTGCTAAAGAGTTTCCATTCCCAAGGGGAGACTGCCTAGGAGAGATGGCCATCTGGGAACAACCTTCCTGATGTTCCTTTGGCTACACATTTTGTTGATTTCCTTCAGTGTGTTTTCTTATGGGGTTTCTGTTTCTTTTCTGGCTTGGTTTGACTTTACTTCATTTCTGTTTATTTCTTATTATTTGGCCCAACACACTTGTTTTCTTTTGATTTTTTTTCCCCTCAGACCTCTGGCATATATGACCTGTAGCTCATTTTGCTGTATGATGTGCCACCCTGTTTGTGTGTGTTTTGTCTGAAGTCTTAGAAAGCCAAAACTTAAACACCATGAAAATGAGATGAGTCAAAGCTTTTGACTTAGACAAAGACCATCTTGTTAATGAAATACATAACCGCTGTCTAGATCACAGTGTAGATTCCCTCAACTGATCCCTCCCCTCCTCTCATAACTGATGAAAGCCGCCATTGAAAATGTAGCAGTAGTAGCCTTAAGAAGAAATGAAAATGTGAAACATTTCCAACAGTTTTCCTTTGGCCATCCAGGGATGGGACAAGGAAGGCTGGGTGATCCCCAGCTCAGAACCTTTGGAACAAGGACAGATTTAACTTCCGGACACCAAAAGATGGGACAGGGGGAAGTAAAACAGGGCAGGGACACTCAGTCATTTCCCATAGAAAATCATTCATCATGCTGAATAGGGCATATCGTGTTTTTGTGTCCAACTTCTAATTCCAGATAATGTTCAGAAATTTTTATTTTATTTTTTTTAAAACCAAGCTGGTTTGTAGTCTGTCTGGACCTAATTAGTTTCCTCACACATCCAAGAATGCGTTTGGGAAACTTCCGTCGGAAAAGATGGGATACAAAATAGGACCACAATAGACTTTGGTTGAATGGAGGAAAAGAGCCACATAATATGCTTCCTGGGATAGAGGGAGAAAGATCTTCTAAATATCAGAAAATTCACAGAGGAGGAGGCTCAACCAAATAGATCCCAAGTATAACTAAATGTGGTGAAAAGCTTTATAACAGGGCCATCCTGTTCCTGTATTTAGAAGTCTTGACAGCTTACTATGCACTGAAACTTTGGAGTCAGTGAGGTCTGAGTTCAAATCCTGCTGTGCAACATTCTAATTGGGTGATAATGGGCATTCAGTTACCTCATGTGTGAAACAGAAATAACAATGTCTATTATTTACAGTCCCTATCAGGTTCAATTGAAATAATGCATATAGCGTGCTTAGTACAATGGTGACATCTAGTAATTTTTCAATAAGTGGTTATTCTTATATATTATCCTACCACTCCATGTATGTCCTGTTAGCATATGTTGAGCCCCTTATGCATATAGCTTAACCCTATATGGAATCAGACCTATTGATTCATTCATACTTACAGTAAATCTTCCAGAAAGGCTGTCTTTTTTTTTTTTTAACATTTTATTTATCTATTTGAGACAGAGAGAAAGAGAAACACAAGCGGGCAGTGGGGAGGGGCAGAGGGAAAGGGATAATCAGATGCCTCGTTGAGCAGGGAGCCTGACGCAGGGCTCCATCCTAGGACCCTGGGATCATGACCTGAGCCAAAGGCAGATGTTTAACCAACTGAGCTATCCAAGCTCCCCATAAAAGCTGTCTTACTATTCACCTGATTTTATATTCATAAACTAGAAACTAGTTTGAAGACTGAGAAACTAGAGTGAAGACTGACTTGGCCAAAAGCAAGTGGCAAAGCATAAGGCAAGAAGCAAAGCTAAAACTGAAAGATCTAGCAACTCCTCTCCAGTCATTATCCCCAGAAGTGTAGCAGAGAGGACCAAACACAAGCCAGATGGCCCAGGATGTCTTCTCAGGAAGAGATCCCCAGATCGGAAATAGCTAGATGTGGAGAGGGGAGAAGGAAATAAGGCAGATCTGGAAGACAAGGGCAGGCAGAGCTCCTCACATGGCACCTTCCCTCTTCCCTCTACGTTTTTCCTGAAGTAGAGTTTATGTCCAACCTCTCATTACAAAGTCCCAACAGCCACTTCATTTGGAGAGGTGGGTACATGAGCCACTATGACCCTCAGGGACTAAAGAAATGTGTTCAACAAAAAGTAAGTCCATCCAGAAGAATCATTTGTGTCAATTAAGTAGTGGATGTTTGCATGTTTATAAAGATCATAGAGCAAGAATGTTCTATATAATAAACAACTGTACTTTGGGTTACTAAAATAGACAAAATGCTAAAATTCAGGAATAGTGTTCAATTTTGTTCGGCATGACAATCAGCAGTTCTGTAAAATCAGGAGCCAAGGTCAGCATGGACTTAATTCTGGGTCCAGGTTCTTGTGGGCCATCCAGCTCTGTGGCGCTCTCTGTTCTAAGTCAGAAAGGAGAATAGATTGCCTCTGTTGGTTAAAATCATTGTCATGGTGGATCTCAGATGCATTTGTTGGCCCATCCTTCCATTTTTTCCCACTAATAGAATGACTTTTCCGTGAGGGGGTTTGCTCTTTCCTGATGCATCCATGTGATTCTTTTCGGGCCACCTTCCATAATATCCCATTTACCTCATCAAAGACAAGAGCCCATATATGAAGCCTGGACATCTACAGTACCACTTTCCAAGGGTGCCTGGGTGGCTCAGTCAGTTAAGCATCTGCCTTCAGCCTAGGTCATGATCCCAGGGTCCTGGGATTGAACCCCATGTCGGGCTCCCTTCTCAGTGGGGAATCTGCTTTTCCCTCTCCTTCTGCCTCTCCCCTGGCTTGTGATCTCTCTCTCTTGTTCACTCTCTCTCTCAAAAAAAATAAATAAAATCTTTGAAAAAAATTTCTTTTGGACACAGTGATTACTCCAGAAGTAGGTACATTCTTCCAGCCAAGCTAATCAGTCTTCCCTTTGGATTTTTCTAACTAGACCTGAGAGGGAAGAGCTCTCTTTCCTTTTCTGGCCCAAGACTGTGAGGACATAAACCTAAAACACCTATGGCCAGGCTACTACCAGATGGGAAAACCCCATCTGTAACACAAGCCAATGAGGTGGACACATGAAGAAGAGATGAACCAGAGGCCTGATGGAGTTCAATTCCCTGGTTCCACGTGTCGCTAGGACCAGCTACAGCCTTCCTGGTCTTAAGCTGGTGTGAGCTGTGTTTCTGTCACTTGCAACCAAGAGTCGTGACTAATACGGAGAGAAAACTCAGCCAGGTAGACTCAGGACAAAACAAGTGACACAACTGAAGGGATAATAAAAGTCAGACATCCAGCAGAGAAACTTTCAGATGACAGACTATGAAGACTGTGAATCACACAACAAAAACACGGAGAATAGATTAGAGGCACTTGTCTCTGTTGCATGTATAATCGGCACTTCCTAGGCTACAGAACAAAGCAGAACTTCTTAACAGGATGGAGAATCTGGATTGTTCATTTCTACACTTGGACACACACCTCCATATGTTGCATAGTGTTTCAGGAAGTCCACAAACTTCTCAAAGCTAATTAGGAGTTGTCCTCCAAGGGCGATAAGATTCCCAAGTAGTGTTAATGGTGATGGTGGAGATTCATGTTTCCATGTAGCTTCTTGCTAGCTGTGTATCATTATTTAACCAAGTCTTAGATTCTTCATTTGTAATTTTGAAGTAATAAGGACACTGAGCGTAAGTAACAGGGGAGTTGAGAAAATTAAGATGGATAATCTATGCAGAGTACCTGATACGGTGAGTGACATATCATTGCCTCTCAATAAATGGATCATCCTCATTGTCATTATCATCAGGTTAATTAATAGATGCTTATGGACTGATTCCCTAAGGATACACAGACATCAGATATTTAACTTTCATAATAAACTTTGTATTTAATTTTGAACATGTCATTCTAATTGTTTCATTGCATAAATACAGGAGCCCTCTGGTAGTCAAAACCACTTCCCAAACATCTCAAAAAACTACCTTTATTTAAGTATTAAAAGGAGTCACACAAAGAGATTATTATTTCCATCCATTAAGATAACCACAAGTTATGGATTTATATATGACTGAATTGTGTCCTCCCCCCAAATTCATATGTTGAAGTCCTAACGTCCTGTACCTCATAATGTGACAGTATTTGGTAAAAAGGTCTTGAAAGAGGTAATTAAGTTACAATAGGATCATCACTTTGGGCCCTAATCCAACCTGAGAGGAGATCTGGACACAGACACGTGCAGAGGGAAGACAACGCGAGGACACAAAGAGGAAGTGGCCATCTGCCAGCCAAGGAGAGAGGCTTCAAAGGAAACGAACCCTGCCAACATTTTCATCTCAGACTTCTAGCCTCTAGAACTGTGAGACCATAAATTTCTGTTGTTTCAGCTACTCAGTCTGTGATACTTTGTTCTGGCTTCCCTGGCAAACTGATACGTAGGGATCCAGATCCCAGTCAGTAGATGACATTGGTTTTCCTGTTAGTGCAAATTACGCCAACAGACATAACTGTCGTCATCTCAGAAGTCCATCTGGATGTCTCCCAGGATGATGGATGCCATTAAGCATGGCATCGAGGAGGTCTGAGGGAAGGGTTTCTTTTGCATGAGATTTACTTTCTTTCGTGATCAAATATGAGCCATTGAAAACCAAGCCAAGAAGACCTATCTGAGGATAGCTAGGGTCAGTCCAAAAAATCCAATAAAAAATAGTGGAAGCATTGGGACACCTGGGTGGTACAGTCGGTTAAGCATCCAATTTTTGGCTGCAGCTCAGATTGTGATCTCGGGGTCATGAGATCAAGGCCCGCATTGGGCTCCACGTTCAGTGCGGAGTCTGCTTGAGATTTTCTCTCCCTCTCTCCCTGCCCCTCCCACTCATGCTCTATCTCTCTCTCTCCCGCTCTAAAATAAATAAATAAATAAATAAATAAATAAAAATAGGAGAAGTATCATCGTCATTGACACAGTCCAACACACATAACAAAACTTAATGCCATAAATAATTACTGTTTGTAACAGCACATTCACAATTTGCAGGAATTGTAGCTTAAATTTTTTCCCGTCTTTACAAGAACCCTCTTACGGAGCTATTGTTCTGATTTCTGCTTTTAGAGATAAAGAAGTCCAAAGTCAGAAAAGGTCAATAAGAAGGTCAGTTGCAGGGGTGCTTGGTTGGCTCAGTCACTGAGCATCTGCCTTCGGCTAGGGTCACGATCCTAGGGCCCTGAGATTGAGCCCTGCGTCAGGCTCCCTGCTTGGTGGGAAGCCTGCGTCTCCCTCTCCCACTCCCCACATTTGTGTTCCCTCTCTCACTGTGCTTCTCTCTGTCAAATAAATAAATAAAATCTTAAAAAAAAAAAAGGTCAGTTACAGAGGTGCAATTCAATCCCAGGCTTTTTGACTCCATATTCCCATGCTCCTTTCACTCCTTCTTGCTGCCTCTCCATGTTTTCCTATTTGCATGTGCTTCAATCACTGAGATCTTCTTAAAACATCTTTATTAAATAGGAGAGATTTTTTTTCTTTTCCCAAAGAGAGTGGCAGCCATTTGTTCCATAAGTTTGTGCTTATGGGTTAAACACATGAAAAAATTCAGATATCAAACTATAGAACTGGATCTAAAGATGGATGTGAGATCTCTCTTCCAGAGCGTTACATTGATTGGAGATGTACAGATCTAAGGTTTCTATACCAGGAAGGGAGATAAGAATAAATTAGGAAGCTTTTCCTCCTTATAATTTCCTGCTATTCTGTACAGTAAGTATTTAACGAGCATGAGAATTGATGTGATCTCTGCGCGTGCACAGAATTATATTTTTCTTTAGGGGAGGGATTCCAACATTGCCCTTTCTTAGTTCAAAGCTAATCTTGTGAATAACTGACCCTCGGTTGCATTTTAATACAGAACATCTGAGAAAGTGCAAATATGAATCGACGAAAAATTATTTAATTAGTAGAATTCAGCACTAGCAAAGTGCTTCCACATCAGATAATTAAATTCAAACGCAGAAAATTCCTGAATCAGATGCAGTACGATTTTATTGATTTGGAGTCCATTAATTTATGATGATTTAGTCTAGCTCAGGCTGACATTTCCCTCTCCACTTGCTCCAAAGAAAGAATGTGTGAAGGAAAATACTACAGTGTAAACAAGAAGAGGTGGAAACATTTTCATCTTGTGTAAGCAAAATAATTATTTTAAGACACTTTAGCACATTCATTGTAAACCAACTATATTTAACCCATTGCTGGTATTCCCGCTTTTCAGAAGTTCGTGATCTATCATGTGGTTTTTACGAAACACCTACCTTAGCCCTTGCTTTCACTAAGGAAAAGAAAGCCAAAGACAGATCTTACTTTTAGGGAAAAAGGCAAAAGGCAAAAAAAAAAAAAAAAGGCGTTCAGCGTTTGTCTTGCAAGAAACAGTTGAAGAGGCAGTGCATGCGCCCTGAGTATGTAGAGTGGCTCCTCCCCCCCAAGTTCCTTCCCCAGTAACTACACTCAGCATCTCAGCATCCAGCCACCAGCGTTTAGCACAGGGTCTATGAGCATTTGTGCTTTATCTCCATTTATTTCGTGCATGTTAGCACAGGTATCAGAAAGGCCTAAAAAAGATGATTTTTAGGGTCTGGAAATGCTCCACAATTTTCCCTATAAATGAATGGTAATTACTTCTTTGCTTTACAGCATTTCTGCTTCCAAAAAGTTTCATAGGAATGCTCTGTTTTTGGAGAGCGGGGCAAACCTGTATTCTGTTGTCGAAAACTTGCATGGATTCAGAGTGTCTGTCTCCCCAGCAAGTAAGGGAGATGAACTGTAACTGGGTGCTTGTTTACAGTGACGTAAAGAAACCAAAGCGATAGCCCTTGTCCTGAATGCAGGGGAATGAGGGCTCAGCTGCTGGGCCCTGCCTGGCCTCCTGCTGATGGAAGATAAGGAGAACCGAGCCCGATCTGGAGTTCTCAAATGGTGGCAATAGCTTTCCAATCTGGTTTTCTCATTCTCTTGGGGTTCAAATGAAATCCAATCCATATTTTCCCTGATTTACATTTAAAATTGTTTGAATGATATGTTGGTAGGAGATGAGTGAGTCCCCAAGAGGCCTTAAAAACCTTCTAAAACTTTTCCTTCAAAACAGGAAGTTGCACTTCACCCAGTGCAAACAAAGTTTAGTTTGAAAAGGCCTGATTTGCACTTCGGAAAATTTGGAATATATTTTAATTTTAATTTTTGAAATTCATTTTCTCCCGTAGCCTCCCTGTCGCATATGCTGCCTTTCCTTCTCATACAAGCCACATTAGGAGAGTTCTAGCCTTATTCTCACAACCCTGTACTTGTCTGTTATGGTTAAGGAATTCTACAATTCTGTAAATGTACTAGTTACGCCCTCTAATGCAGCTCAACACCCATCTCTTATTGCCTGTGCAAGAAAATAGGCCTGCCTGCAGGGATGGAGGAGATTAAAAAAAAAAAAAAGATTTCAGAAATGAGTTGATCGCATCTGAGGAATGCCTGCTTGTGGCACTAAATAATATTTTGATCAACTTTGCTCCCCAAGTTGTCTGGGAATTAGACATAAACTCCGTTTGAGATTTTTTTAAATCAACTGGAGAATCAAAAGAACCTCTCCATATTTGGGAACAAGCAATTTAATTAGTGGTCTGAGGAGGAGGAGATGGGAAGAGGATGGTGGCAACCTGCATAGGCTAGGACAGAATGTAATCCGCCATCTTGGGCCTGCCTCTTGTGTTTCCGCAGTACTCGGTACATATCTCCATCTAGCACTTCAGGGCAACTCTTGATGGATGTCTTGACTTTTCTTACAAGGACTTATTAGCCCCTTGAGGGCAGGGACTGCTCCTTTCTCAAGCAAGTCATATGGAGTTGCCTCAGCTGCTTGATAAAGCATGCTTCTTCAAATGGTTCTCATGGAGAATTACGGGTCCGGTGGAAGGCAGGGCCTTTCTCACTGAAGGAAGCCAGAGCGGAGGTATAAAGGAGCAGACTCTCTGGTAACCAGATGTGGAGGTAGAAGAGCCCTGAGAAAATATGGTGAAAATAGGGCAGACAGAGATAGGAACCTCCCTCCTGCCTCTCCCGCCCCTCTACACCCCCACCCACTCAAGTTCCTCATCCTGAGCCATTGTGCCTGTGTGCGGTCACTACTGCAACAAAACAAATCACACACCCCCTCCCAAACTCTGGCTTAAAGCCACAATCATTTTATGATCTTTCCTAGTTTTTGCACATTGGGAATTGGGGAATGGCTCTTCTAAGCAGTTCCGGTGTGAGATGCCTGGCATGGTTATGGTCAGACAATGACTTGAGCTGGAACAATGAGGGACAGGGGAAGCCAAGACCTAGCTGGCCATCTCTCTCTCTCTCTCTATCTTTTTGGAAGTCTTAGGGCTTCTCCAAATGGTCCTTCCACATGGGTCAATCCCAGCTTCCTTAAAGCATGGAGGAGACTTCCGGGTCATCACTCAGCTGCCATGGAGCCTCAGGATGGAGGGTCTTAGTGTTCAGTGAGCAAGGCAGCAGCTGAGTTGCCTTTTAGGACCTAATCTCAAAAGCCTTGCAAAGCCACTTCTGCCATATTGGATTGGTTGAAACCATTCCAACAGCACATCTGGCTTCATGTAGGACACAGTCCCCTCTCACAATGAGGGAAGCATCAACATCTCATTCTCAAAGAGCATGTGAGATGGAAGATACCGTTTTGGCCATCTTGGGGGAAATATATGGTTTGTTGTGGCCAAAAAGACAGCCAACAGCTGCGGGGGCTCTTTCCTCTCAGCCAAAATTGTTTCCCTATAAACCACCCCTCAACGTACACACCCCCCACACACATACTTTTTATTCCCATTACATTTTTCTTTTTGTTTTACACTGAGGGAATCTGGCACAACATTAATCTTAAATACCTTAAGGTGTCTGGCTACTGCGTGTGAATTTAGCTTGCACAAAACTTAAAAATACCACTGGTTTGACTGTTCACATACATCCCCAAGTAATTTTCCCTAGGAAGTACTATTTCAAATTCTCTGTTGGGGGCAGGGTGGGGAAAGTTAAATGAAAATCAATATTGATGGGTAGTGCTGTACGAAAAATGTGAGTTCTAAGTTATTTTTGCCAGAGAGGTAGTTTCCTGTGGAAACTGTGACTGGTAGTAAAGCTCAGTTCTAAAATATTTTGAGATAGGAGCCAAAATCTTGGGTGGGGAAAAATAATTTGCTGTTACCCAGAAAAAAGTCAATTACTTAGTACTAAAGTATGTATCTTTTCTGAAAGTAATGTGTGGCATAGTCAATAATAGCAGAGATGTTCTGGTCATGAGTGACTACTGAACTCAACCGCCAACGTGTGGACCATTTTCTACTTCTAGAAATTATAGATTTTTAAAGAACTGCTGTTTTTTTAAATCTCACTGGAAGTATCTAAAGCAAGTGGTAAGTGGTTACTGAGCTTGGTGAGATCATGAATGTTATCCTTAATACCTCACTGGCAAAACCTGGCGCTATTCCATATATTCTATATCTAAATTATTGCACGGGACAGAGTCAAGCCATCCCAGATCTGTATTTCAAAAAGAAATATAAATGACCTTTGCTTCTGTTTTTCTTTTCTTTTTTTTTTAAGATTTTATTTATTTGACAGACAGAGATCACAAGTAGGCGGAGAGGCAGGCAGAGGAGGAGAGAAGCAGGAGAGAAGCAGAGAGCCCGATGCGAGGCTGGATCCCAGGACCCTGGGATCATGACCTGAGGTTAAGGCAGAGGCTTCAACCCACTGAGCCACCGAGGCGCCTCTCCTTCTGTTTTTCACATTGATGATCCAGTGTAATGAACTGGAGAGGGAAAATTTAGGAAACTGTCTTCATCAACAGCAAACTAAGAACAATTGTTAACTTTTTTTTTTTTTTTTTTTTTTTTAAGGAGAGGGAGAAAACGTTACCTGGGGCTAGATAATCGAGTTGTAGAAACTTGTTAAAGCTTCAGTGTCACTATAAGCGTATTTGCAAGTGATTATCACCCGCAGCATAAATAAGTTTATAATATCTACCTGAGTCAACATTAGTCAGATTTGCAGAGCACCAAGGAAAATAAGCAATTAGTGGTTCCGTATCCAAGAAAAGCATATTACTTAGTTACAAATAATTCCAAAATTCCCAAAGGAGCACGTGGGTGGAGGTTGGTTCTGTGCAGTCCGTGGCCCAGTTTCGGGAGATGTGGCAAAAGGCCACCTTTTGATAAACTGTGTGCTTCCTCTACTTTTTGGAAGGCCCGTAACAATAACGAGGCACTGGGAGACCTTGCAATCAGAGGGCTATTGCTTGAGAAGCTGCCCATGGGTAGGGCCGGAGGCACCTGTCTTGATGAGCCTCAGAAGCAGGTTTTCCAAAGACCCTCTTGCCAAGAGCTTCAGGACCATTAAGAGAGAGGCCTTGAGGCAACCCACATGATCACGCTGTGAAACGCCTGGACTCTCCCTTTTAAAACAACCTACGAGGGGAATGGAAATGCTGGAACAGCCTTTGAACTATCTGAATCTGATCATGGCACGGTTTCGTGATTTTTAGTACAGATGCGTTCATCCTCCCTCCTCCCTAGCTTCTCCGGCTGCTTTGGCTGAATCCTATCAAACAATGATTAGGGACTGGTTTTTCGAGAATAACAGAGGGCAGAACCGGCCTTTTGAGAAAGCTCAAGTTCTGGAGGAACGTCCATGTCTGAAATCTCACTCGTGGGGCTCTCAGCCGGCATATTGCCTACACGAGGGCGAGGGACCAGCCAAGGCAGGGCTTGGAATGGTTAGAGTGTGTGGCTCTAGCTTCAGGTTTCTACACTGGCCGGGCACCCACCTGTCACCCAAAGCATTTCTGCCCGGCTCAGTCTGGCTGGGGACAGCTGTTTCTCCGGGGTACCGATGGGCAGTGGTGCCCTAGTTCTTCCTAGGAATGTGCTATTCTGAATGAAGGAAACAAGTTACCTACTTCTTATCTGATTAGATGTTTATACACGCATACCTACTTCTAACCTTGTCCTCATGCCAGTTCTGGATCAGCCCAAGGCCCTCATTCGTTGTCTTGAGAAACTCTGTCCCAATATTTTGAGAAAGCCTACATAAGTAAGAGCCATCAAATGTCTAGGGAGAATATTTGGTAGTACACAAGGTTGTGTTCAGCAGAGTAACCTAATCTGTATTTTTCCCCCTTTCATCTAAAAATCTTCATTCACAACTGTACCCATCATTCTGTCTCCCCTTCCGTGCTGTGTGTCACAACCCTCCATAAAACAGAAGACTTTTCCTCCATCGTTGCCAGTAAAGATGTTCTGGGTCCTGTTGCACTGCCCCGGATTATTTATTTGCCAAAGATCGTTTTGTATCCCAGAGTGTCAGACTCGGACACTGACTCACTCAAGCTAAAGAAAGAGCTGACTGCATCGGAGTCGTATACAGAAGACAGTGATATTTTTTCCCTTAAATGTTCATTTTTCTTTAAAAGATTATATCCACTAAAACAAAAGATACATTAGCCATTCGTTTCTAGCTCCCGAATTATGCAGTATTATTATTTGCATCTTTTTTTCAAATTAAACACACACACACACACACACACACACACACACACCTGCTTTCAGACTTGCTTCAAGGCTCACTCATGAGGTATCACGAGAAGCAGAGGGTCTGCGAACCGGCCACCCTCAGGCAGGCATTGTGGTGGTACCTTCTGAGGAACATTTGGATATGCTCTTCTTTAAAAATTGGATTCAGACAAAAATCAGATTTAGGACTTGTGGTTGGCATGGGGTAAGTGTTGAGAAATGTTCCTTTGGCTTGAATGAAGGAAAGAATATGGCCATCCGGAATCTTTTTTTTTTTTTTTTTTTTTTGAAAACACACACACGCAAAACCAAGCCCTTAATCTTCCCATTATACTTAATTTCCTTTCGTATGTGTGTGAGGCTAGCCCAGCCTCTTCGAAAGAAATAGAAGGAAATAGTGAAGAAGAATGAGAAAGAGGACAGCCTCAGGACTATTAGTCCCTATCTTTCATGCAACACACACGTTCTCTTGCTGCCGCTCCCTGCCCATATACCTGGTACTCATCAGTACCCCTGGATCCCAATACATTTTTTTTGGCTTAGCTGACTCACGCTGACTTTCCATTTCCGAGGCAGGAATGATGACGCCTCCCACGTGCATTCCTGCCCTCGATCCATTCTGTAAATATGTTTTCCTGACCACCAATTTCTCTTTTGTCTCCTTAGGGCAAGTGGAGGGTCTGCTCCTTTGGCATTCTCCCATCGCTAGGTAACACAATGCCGGGGACAGATGTGCTCGAGACAGGCTGCCAGAGTAAATGGCAATGGACACGTTTCCTACTTTTAGTCAGAATTCTCAATCAGAAGGTCCCACAATACTGACAATCTTTTCCCAGATGATGCCGGCCATCTTGTGTGGACATCACACCTACAGAGGGGGCCTCTGGACTTCAGGCCAGTCTGTAGGTACAGAGTAGGACACTTGCATGCGTTTGTTTCCTCCCATTTAATCTGACCCCAGCTCTAGTTTCTAATGTGGTATTTGATTCTGTCTACTGATGCCAACATCTCGCAACCATGAGCCTCTTCGGCAAAGAGACGCAGGACAGTTGTCTCATGGTAACAGATTTAATCACAGTAGATAGTGATCCCAGTGGTGTCGGCCTATGGCCCGCCATGTATTTCTAGGGGTCATTCACAGGTATTATCACATTATTGTAGTTCAGAAGGAAAACGGAACAGAGTTAGGTGTCTGCCTGACTCAACCTTGTCCCGGAAAAGAGTGTGAGCTCTTATTTCCCTGATTTTATTTTTTAAGGCCACTTTAGGGCTTTTCCCTCCACATTTATTAAACCTTCACTAAAAGCAGCAGATGAGATAGCTACACGTGTTTTTGTGCTGTTCTCCAGAAGGAATATGGACTTCTATGTGCAAAAGCAAAATCTAAAATTTAAGTCCTCCATGACTTTGTCGTGGTTATAACAAGGTTCAGTCACACAAAACACACATCCCCGGCAGTTTCAGGGAAAACCTTAGTTTCCATTCACAACTCCGTGTGTGTCACAACCCTCTATAAAGAATGACACCGTTCCCTAGGATGCCCATTGTTTGGAGGATCACGTTACGGTCCCGGCCAGGACAGTCATGATCCACGCTTGAAACCACGTGATCTCCACCCACTCACCAAAGTAAAATATGTGGCGGAAAGTGGGGAGATTTGTAAACAAATATATTCAGAAGAGCTAGAGGATTAGCCACATGATTTAAAGTAGCATCCAGGGACACCTGTGTGGCTCAGTTGGTTAAGTGTTTACCTTTGGCTCAGGTCATGATCCTGGGTTCCTGGAATCAAGCCCTGCATCGGGCTCCCTGCTCAGCAGGAAGTCTGCTACTCCCTCTGCCCCTCACTCTGCTTGTGCTCTCTCTCTCTCTCTGTCTCTCTCACT
Organism: Lontra canadensis; assembly: GCF_010015895.1. NCBI lineage: Eukaryota > Metazoa > Chordata > Mammalia > Carnivora > Mustelidae > Lontra > Lontra canadensis. The sequence goes on from NW_022631125.1 coordinate 3,114,075, forward strand.
GTCTCTCAAATAAATAAGATCTTTAAAAAAAAAAAGTAGCATCAATAAAGGAAGAATGAAAATTTGTCCTGCCAAGTATGAGTTATTCTTGAGTAACGGGTTGGCAATCGATGTACTCACGTGTCTCCAAGGATCTGCAGACAGTCAGGATGCCTGAACAAATCCACGGGTCACAGATCTGCCCTGCATCCCTTCAGCTCCATGTTTCTACCCTACTCTCTGCCAGGACCCTGTGAGTCTGGACTCCATCACCAGGACTCCCATGCCCTCTGGCTCCCACCTGTGTTTTGGCCAGTAGAGAACACCTACAGAAGATCAGAGAGAAAGGACAGTGAGGTCAGGGTCATTATGGCCCTGGCTCCCTCCCTGAAGCATTGCCTCTGGCTGGCTGTGGCCCCCAGCCACATTTTCCAGATGGCCAACCCTCTGACAGCTCCAAGACTCACCCTTTCCAACTTCCCCCAACTCTTCCCTTTCCCCTTCCCTCAAACCTTCTGGCCTGGAAATGGTAACAACAACTCGGTGGCTACTAGTTACAGATTACTACACTATTCTTTGCAGTTCCCCTGTATCAACTTTGTAAATAAATTCTCCTTAAAATATCCTTTTTGTGAGTGTGTCAGCTCTTTCCTGTTAGAACTCTGGCTGATTCTCCCATAGGCTTGAATGTCTAGATTTTCCAGGATCCCTGAAGGACACCTGTGAGGCAGTGCTTATAGGAGAAGGAAGGTAGGAGCCAGTCACTGGCAAGATCGGGATGTGGGCACAGAGGTCTGGGTGGGGGATGCTGTGGGAATGGCAGTGGGGAAGGCTAGTTCAATTTTTATAATTTATATTTGACCACTGTCATGGTCATACACTTATCTATGCTCCACTGATAGGCGGATGGACAGAAGCTGTGCGACATGGAGCCACAAAAAAAGGGACTCAGTCCCCTACGTCATGTCTTCTTTCAGGGAACTATGTCCTGAGCTTGTAAGAGACTCTTCATTGACTGAGCTCCCCCTGAAGGTCAGCTTCAGCCAGCTTTATCAACAAAAAGTGAGTGTCTGAGCACCTGGGTGGTTCAGTCAGTTAAGCATCTACCTTCAGCTCAGGTCATGATCCCAGGGTCCTGGGATCGAGTCCAGCATCGGACTCCCTGCACCTTCGGGAGCCTGTTTCTCCCTCTGCCTCTGTCTCTCTCTCTCTCTCTGTTTCTTATGAATAAATAAATAAATAATCTTTAGAAAAATGTGAGTGTCTTTTGGAACTATTTTCTTCAAATCTCTCTACCCTCCCCTACCTTTGTGCACTTCCTGCCTTCACGCTTCCCAGACCCCCACGCCTGTGTTCCAAGGGGAAGCCCAAGGCCAACAGACCCATTCTCCTGGGCTTAGCGGTTCCCTGCACTGCAGTCATGTGGCAGTGAAGGAAAATTCTTCCTAATTAGACAGCTTGGGGGCCTGTGCTGGGAAGACACTGGGCCCCTTTGGGAGTCAGGTCTCCCCAGTATCTCTCATGGAAACTTCTCAGCTCTGTTACGAACAGCAAGGCTAAAGAGTTCCCTGAGATCTGGCTTCAGTGGTACAAGGAATGCTCTAGCACTGTGGCCTTCAACATTGTTGTGAGTAACCCCCCCCCCAGCCCGGGAGCCCCCATGGGATTGGGGGTGGGGGGCTTTGTCCATTCTCACAGGTCCAGGACCAGGGATCCATTTCAGGCTGCCTGAATACTGAGTCATGACAGCACACGCACGGGCCTCCTTAAATCTTTGAAACTTTGTAGGAAAGAGTCAAGCCATGAAAAGTTATAGGATCTGTGTATGGTAGAGAGATGGCATTTAAACGCTCTTAGACCATTTCCCCCATGTATTTATGAACGTGAAGAAATCTCAAATTAGTTGACAGGGCCAAATAGTTCCTAAACAATGCTCAAATAAAGAATTGCAAAAGACCTTCTGAGTCAACTTGTTCTTCCAGGTGGTATTAGGCTTACTCCATCTGACTCTCCCTGTCTACTGTAGAAGATCTTCCGGGAAATGGTAAGATAACAGTCTTTCTTACTCTCCAGGTTTGTGCTGAAACAGAAATGGAGAGCTAACAGTTATTTTTGTAACTGGGGTTGTATAAGTGGTGACTATGGGATAGGCCAGAGCAACATTCAATCTCTAATAGAATGTTTTTCTTCCTGTCTAGCCCATCCAGCACTGGAATTCAGGAAGCAGACACCTGCTTCATGTTTAAAAATATATATATTATGTCTGGGCTGATGAGAAAACGTCCTAGGAGGAATTTCTGAAATGAGGACACAATCACTGTGATGCCCCCTGGTTTGGTCTCTCTGTAGATCACCTTGGTTAGCTTTTATGACACCGTATATCCAATGTTTATGCGGATATGACACATGATTTCTCGACTGGAAGGTGTATTCTAAATAAAATTGAGGATGCATTTTTATTATGACATGGGAACGTAGAGATTTGACGTTGGGCCCTGATGCTGCCACCTAACACCTATACATTATAAGTGTGTCATCTCACTGACAGGGATTTGGTGCTCTCATAAGAGGACAGAAGTAGAGGATGACTAATAGCCACTTTACTTCACTTCAGGTCAAATTACAATCCTACCATTTGAACATGAAAGATGGAGGGTCCCAGGTGTATTAATCAGGATTCTGCTAAAATAATTCTGTGTGATAAATGACTCAGAAACTTGATGACTTATGACAATAAGCATTTATTTCTAGCTCAGGGATCTGAAGATTAGCTATAGTTCAGCCAGGATCAGTCCTAAGCTTCAACTTGGCCTTAGGTTTGCTCCGTATTTCTCTTCACTGTGGGGCCAATAGCTACCTGGGGCATGTTTTTCTCATGCCTGATCGTAGAAGTGCGCACGCACACACACACACACACATACACACACACACACTCACAAAGGAGTGAGTGGAAATACACAATCCCTCTTAAGATATCAGTTGGGAATTGACACCCTATTACTTCTACCTATATTCCATTGCCCAAAGCAAGTCACATGGCTAAGACCAAAGCCAGTGGATCAGGGAATATCTTTCTTTCCCAAGAGGCAGTGCAAATCCACATGGCAAAAGGTGTGGATGTGTAATTCTGTGACAATAAGGGAATTAAGAATTAGGAGCACATGTCTAATCTACTACCCCGTTGGCCATAATCATCATGTTTTATCTAAATTCTGGGCAACTGAGAGCTGTCTTCAGGTCCCAGAGATGTTTTATTCACTCTGATGCAGCCCCAAATAATCCCACATTGGTCTTTAGACTCCCTCAGTAAAACAGATTTCTTAGCTCTCCTCAAAAGTTCTCATATGAGGGATGCCTGGGTGGCTCGGTTGTTTAAGCGGCTGCCTTCAGCTCAGGTCATGATCCCAGCATTCTGGGATCAAGTCCACATCGGGCTCCTTGCTCGGTAGGGAGCCTGCTTCTCCCTCTGCCTCTGCTGCCATTCTGCCTGCCTGTGCTCTCTCTCTCTCTCTCTCTCTTTCTCTGGCAAATAAATAAATAAAATCTTTAAAAAAAAAAAAGTTCTCATATGAGAAAGTCAACAGAAAACCGTAGAAGTTTCCCACAGTGGCCCAGAAGGCCTGGCAGTGCTGTTGACTGCCAGAAATGCAAATTGCCAGACGTACATCAATAGAAATCAGGAATTTCATCTCTACCTCAAAGTTGATCGAGCCCTCATGAAATCTGATCTTCATTCTTACTGGCATAAAGATGCACATCCAAGTTTGAATCAGGAAAATCACCAAGTTACCATTCTCAGAAATGGCCATACCCCTATGGGAAATTGTCTTTTTGGTTCCCATTTGGACACTTAGAACTATGGGTTGTAATGGAAATGTTGGCACAGTCTGAACTCTAGCTGCAGACTGTACACAAGGCTTCGTATCTAATTTTTTTTCTTCTACACGTAATTTGCCAAGACACATGCCCATAATGTAAACTTCCTTGGTTTGCATTTATAAATTGGATGTCTTTGACAAACTCTAAGACTAGCAGGGAAATCCCTCTGTCTTTAAAACTCAGTTTATTTAATGAACCATTAGTGAAATAAAGGGTGGGAGAGAAGCTCAGCCTGTATCTATCTTCTAAGACTCAACCCAAGAAATACAATTCCCTTCAGACAGCAAGACCTCCCTTCCATTGGGAAGTCATTCAGAAAACCTGTGAGAAACCATCATGGGCTGTATCCAGGCTGAATCACAACCATGACTTCATTCGGCTGCCTCGCTGTCATACCAGACAGCTTCAGTTGAGTGAACTTGCTGGACAGAGAAGGGGAGAAAGGCTTCCACAAAGAGGATCCTGGCTGTGGGCCCACATGGTCATCTCTCAGTAGGGACACAGGCTTAAAACTACTTCTTAAAATGAAAGGGTTGTCTCCAAAAGTTGTGGAAATGAGCTCATGCATGAAATAAAGACTTGTTCAGAGAAGACACGATTCTGTTTATGGGATTTCTATAATTAATATCCTCTCTGGAAGGCATTCCAGTAGATTCTGTTTGTGAAAATTGATTGTTTTTAATGTTATAAAATGAAGTTAGTGAAAAAGAACTTTCCCTTTCAAAAAGAAGTGGAGATTTTAAAAGGGAAGTATAGAATCAAAATCGGTCTTTGCCCCAAAGATGCATTTTAACATTCTACATTGCCAACAACGGGAATTGTTATAACTGGTCATCATAACTCAGTTTACCAGAACTTCCTGGGAGAATGAGCCCCCCTGACTCCTTAGTTCCTTTCAAAGTTTTCTTCATTCATATTTTAGAATCTTTATAAAAATCTCATTATTTTAAATTTTATATAAATGTATTGGAATAACGTTCTTTATAGGCAGAGAACAGCAGAAAGAAATGTTTCTTTCCTTGGTGATACCATACTAGTGATCCTGTATGAACTATTTACTACTGTGTAACAAATTACCCTTAGACTAAGTATCTTAAAGCTACATTGACATTTACTATAATTCACATTCGTTATTGATTATAAACAACAACAGATACTATCTCACAGTTTCTGTGGATCAGGAATCTAGGCATGGTTTAGCTGGACCCTCCATCTCAGGACCTCTCACAAGGCTGCAGTCAAGGTGTTGGCAGGGCTGTGCTCTCATCTGAATGCATGGCTGGGGAAGGTCCACTTCAAAGCTCACTCACATGGTTGTTGGCAGAATTCAGGTCCTCAGAAGTTATTGGACTGAAAGTCTCATTGGCTGTTGACTAGAAGCCTCCTTCAGTTCCTTGCCAAATTGGTATCTCCAGATGTAAGTAAGCTTACTGTGTGGCAGCTTACATCCCCCAGAGCAAGGGCTCCAAGAGAAAGAGAAAGAGAAGGAATGTGTAAGAAATCACAAGGAAGAAGGAAATCAGTCTTTTTGTAACTGAATCTCAGCAGTGACATCCCATTCACTTCGTTATATTCTGTTTATTAGGAGCAAGTCACTAGGTCTACCCCCCACTCAAGGATGTGAATGCTAACAGGCAGAGAGCATGATGGGTCTTTTAGAGACTGCCTGATATGGATCTTTTAGCCATTTAATAAAGTACGGTTTAAGGTAAAGACCAAAGATATATTTAGATAAACATGCTAGAATTTGAAACATAAATGTATATTGTTCCTATTGAACTAGACAGGTTACTAGGCTCTAAATATTCCAACAATGATACCCTTCTTCAAAAATATTTTTCAAATCAATTCTTAAAATTCTTTTTCGGCGTTGTCTTTGATGGCTGTGGCACATTCTTTGCAGTCCCCTAACTTTACCCCGGTCAAAGCTGTGGCCAATCTTTTTCACCTTTGCAGGTAGATTTGAATAATAGAAAGAGTTAAGAGCTATTCAGATAAATAAGGTTAGCAATCAAGGTCGGTAATGCTGTTTTTAGTCTTGGCTTTTGTAAATATGAAAGAAAAAGACTGATTTCCATATGGGGCTCATAAATTGGCCCAGAAGGCAGCGTCTAAAAAGGATTATTTTGATTTAACTTTCATTTGGATGTTTTAAATCTGGTCCTCATCTGAAGATTTTTAGTCTGGGCCCTTCATAGCTATGGCTTATGTGTTTGCAGATTTCACTCTACATCTGATACTCCAGGGCAAAGAGAAAGCATAAGGCCATGTTGGGACACGTTGGAATAGAGATGGGTACCAGGGAGAGACCCAGAGTCCCCTGAGTGGGCTCCAGAGTGCTCCCCCACCCCCACCCCCACGAATAGGCAGGAGGTTTTCACAGCAGTGCACCTGTGCAACTGAGACCCCCTTTCAGGTTTGTAGTTAGTGAGTCAGTATGAAACTGACATGCTACACTCACACCCTGGGACCCCTTTAGGGCTGAGGGAAATCTGAGAATACCCACAGCCACTACCCTTAACCTGGTTGGGAGGAGAGAGGAGCAGAGTAACATTATATCACAAACGAGGGGGACTATTTTAGGTGGATCCCCTCCAAACCCCAAATCTTCAGGATTACAGACTATTTATGAACAGAATGCTTCCTGATTGTTAAATACATGTCTCAGATTTTGTCAAACTTAACAAAAACTGTGATTTCATTTAGCTCCGTTTCCCTAGGTCCAAGGCTGGAAGGAAGAAGCTGCTCTCAAGGTCAGGACTGACTGCTCAGCGGGTACAGTATGACCTTGAGCTCCACCCTCCTGTTTCCTCTGGTCACCACTCCTCTCTCCCCCAGGCACCTCGTTCCCTCTCCCCGCACCTACAGAGGCAAGCCTGCTGGTCTGAGAGCTCCAATAATGACTCTCCTGGATAAAGAATTGTATTTTTACTCCATGTTAAACAAACCATCATAAAGCATGGAAGCAGCGTTGCCCGTGCTTATGGCAACAAAATTCTAAGCATGTCAGACACTTACCTTCATAAAACGAAGGTAACAGAATGACCCTAGTGAGTTATGACCTCTCGATTCCTTCCTTTACTTTGGGGATGACCCCTCCTGCTCTTCAGAGACCAGATTCTTTCACTTTTTGTGGGGGAATCCCATGAGCGGCCCCTCAGGCACTGACTCTACCTCCCCTTATCTGGGTCTTGTAGTCCCTTCCCACAATGCCTTTAAGTTTGGTCACGTGACCTGCTTTGGCCAATGGGACATTAGCCAACATGATGCCCACGGGTTTTTGATGAATACTTCTACCTGGGAGTTAGCTTCTTAGAACACCCCTCGGAAGATCATTCTAAGCTCTGATGGAGCCCAGGTTAGATGACCGAAAGGAGGTTGAGAGGCCACCATGTAGAGAAAGCCTGGAGCACAAGAGGCTAGCTTGGACATTCCCACCTCCACCAGGCTCCCAGCTGAATGCAGCTATGTGAGTGACCTCAGTTCTATGACACGTAGCAGAAGGTGGCCCTAGCTGAGCCCTGTAAACCCAAAGAATTATGAGAAATGACGAATCGTTGTTTTACACCAAACTATTGGAGTGATTTGTTATGGAGTAGAAGATCACCAAGCTTCTCCTTCCCTTCCCCAGCCACAAACTGGGAAAGTGTAAGACATTGGTCTTTACATTTGGAAGTTGACTGCCTGGTGGTAGGGGTTCTGAAGGTATCTTAGCCAGTAACTGAAGTACATCTTTCTAATTGTGGATTGGAAGGTGAGGTCACTTGGGGAAGTTTCCCTTCTTCATATGGATATAATGAAAAAGGACTTATATTTAGTTACAACTTCGAGGATTTCACTCTGGGAAGCAGCCAGGAAGAGAGAGGCTCCCTTGTCCATCATGACTGTATTCATCCCTTCCTCCTTACCTTTTCAATTGACCAGCAGCTATCCTTTACTTTCTTTAATACTTAATCTTTTCAATCCACCTTGCATTTTCTGTTGCATTAAGAGATGTTCTTCTGGTGATTTCTTCCATTCGTTCTTCCAATTGTGTGTTCCTTCCCTCTCTGTCTTTCTCTGTGCTTTGGGGGCTGACCGCTAGTGTGTTGCATTGGTGGGGTCACCCAAACTCTGGCTTCAAGTTGGGTCAGGCCAACGTGAGGCACTGAGAGAAAGTCAGAGGGCTGGAGGAGAATGGGCAGGAAATGTATTTCACCCCCTAGCTATCTCCCTGCCAAGACACAGCTTCCTTTATGAACACTACAGTGTCAGTAAATAGCCTCTCTCCTAAAGCCATGGCTCTCTTTGGGTCCCAGGATCTGTGCCCTCCACCTGGCCCTTTAACTCTAGGGTGGTAACAGCTTCCCACTTTTGTTAGTACTTAGGGTGCATCCACAACCCGTGGAGTTCCCTTAACCCCACTCAGAAATCTATAAATAGTTATTTTTCACTCATACCTGGATGTCATCTCTTTCCCCACAGGACCCTGACTGACAAAGATTTTAACTGACGGACAAACATACTGTATTTTTTAAATTTTTTTAAATTTTTAAAGAGTTTATTTATTTATTTGATGGAGAGGGAGAGACAGCAAGAAAGGGAACACAAGCAGGGGCTGCGGGAGAGGGAGAAGCAGGCTTCCTGCCAAGCAGGGAGCCCTGATGCAGGGCTTGATCCCAGGGCAGCGAGATCACGACTGGAGCAGAAGGCAGACACCTAACAACTAAGCCACCCAGGCACCCCGGTACTGTATTTATTTTTAAACAGTTAAAAAATTTATTGTTCATTAGAGATGTGCATGACTGTCAGTATCTTCTCGCCTATGTCAAGCCAAGAACCCCTGCACTGAGTTGGTATCCTTCCAGCCAAAAGCAAAGTTGCATTGCAAAGTAGAAGTCCAATGGCCACTCTGTGTTTCAAGGGGTAAAGAGGATGCACCCATATCCCTAAGATGAAGTCTTCGGGACTGGGAAGAGGGTGGTGTTTGCAGTTCTGTTGGGGATGATGCCCGAACTCCATGTGGCTGGGAGACGGGGCTCTACTGATGGGTCCCAGTGGCCTAGGGCCAGCAATATTTCACTGTAATAGAGCCAGCAACAGCAGGCAGATGGAGGGACCAGGGCCCGCAAAGGGCTTTGAAGAGGCAAAGAGGGATGTTGGCCACACAGCAGCAGGCTGACCAACACAAGGAGTGGCTTCCAGGCGCCCAAGAGGACAGACTGTAAGCCACTGCAGGCTGTGGGGGACGGCTGACACACATGAACGATGCCAGGCCCCTTGCCAATCTGGCTCCTAAAGTCATTTTAAATTTAATTTGGGGAAAGTTGATGTGATAGGACCGGATCCCGAGGGTTGTAGAGTGGATTTTGGAGAACTGCTTTGTACTGACTGGTTTTTTTTTCACTGATGGAGATGTTATGGATTTATTAAAAAATCTCTCTCATGTGAAATAAGATTCTATAAATACGTAGTCACCTAAAAACTCTGCTGTAAGTCATAAGCCGATCTCAAACGGGAGGGCAGCTGTTTTAAAGCTCAGTTGAGATCAATGAGCTAATCAGGCCCCTCCATGGGCAGTCGATGAAAAAAAGCACAAGTTCAATTCCTGGAGATTGGGGTTTTGCTGTGACTTCCATGTGTAATGCACAGAATTACAGGTGAGAGAATTTGAAAGGATAGTGTTAAATGTTGGGACAGTAAAGAAGGAAGGAAGGAGGAAGGAAGAAGGAGAAAAGGGGAAAAATATTTGAAAAAATACAAAATATTTTGCATCAGGAGGTTATCAAAAGGTATCTCTCTGGAAACATGGCCACACCTTCCCCATGTGGATCATCATGGCAAAAGAATATAGGCTTGAATGTCTGGTACAATGGTCCTAATCCCTCTTCATTCCATGATCACTTCCGTAAAGTCCTGAGTGATCTATTTTTTTTTCTTTATTTCCATACTACAAATTAGAACTTCCAAATTGGACACAGGGAATGAAATTTTAAATGTATAGAGATATCACTCTAGACCAGGAGGTACTGTACACACATTAGCTCCCCGAATCCTCAAAACAAATCAAGGCAATGGGTATCTTTGCCTCAGTGTTGCAAATAAGGAAACTGAGTGTTGTGCCTGAGTTTTCGCGTCCCAGAGACCACCAAGGAGCCAAGCACCGATGCAATCATACGAGGGTTTATTCAACAAGCTTAAGCTTGGGCCCAAGTGTGTCCGGCACAGCAGAGTAGGGACTTGGACCCCGAGCTTAGTTAAGGCAGGGGTATTTATGGGTTCCTGTTACTAAAGCAGGGTGGGGGTCTCTGGAACCAAAGCAGGGTGGGGCTTCCTGGAACTAAAGTAGGGTGGGGGTCTTTAGAACTAAAGTAGGGTGGGGGTCTCTGGAACTAAAGCAGGGTGGGGCTTTCTAAAGGAGGGTGGGGGAAAGTTCAGCCCTTGGGCACAGGGGTCTGAGATGGCTGCGGGAGCTAAGATGGCTGTACTTATGCTAAAGCTAAACCTGAGGTGGGATGGCCTTGATTTTCTCGGCCTCCACATGAGGCATAGAAGATCAATGAAATGCTTGATGCCTCATTACCAGAAAGCAGTGGGGCTAGGGTTTGAGTCCAAGTCCACCCTTTTTCATCTTTTCTGCACCATCTTCTAAATTGGAAATGGGTGGGGAGAGAAAAGGTTGGGGGAAGTTGATTTCTGTAAACTTTTATTCTTTTATGTTTTTTTAAGATTTTATTTATTTATTTTAGAGAGCGAGTGTGCACATGTGCCAACAGGGGGAGGGGCAGAGGGAGAGAGAGAGAGAATCTCAAGCAGACTCCCCACGGAGCATGGAGCCCAAGACTCGGGGCTCGATCTCACTACCCCGAGATTAAGACCTGAGCTAAAACCAAGAGTCGGACTCTTAACCTACTGAGCCACCCAGGCGCCCCAGATTTATGTAAACTTATAAATATTTCCTTTTTAAAAAAACCTATTTTGTTAATTGATAATAAACACCAACTCTGTGTTGGTTTTAATAGTGACTTTTGACCACGTACAAAACACTTAATTAGGAGTAAAAACAGTAGTATAGATTCTTATCCCACCATATTAATTGGGTCATCCAATCACCTCTTTCTGTTTTGATGGGCTTATCAAAGGAACCAGCCTTGCTTCATTTCAGTTGGTTTTGAGAAGTGTTTTCAGTGCCTGTGTTTTGAGGCATTAACATCTAAATCTACAGAAATAAAATGATTTAGATATTCATGCATAACATTTGGCATGAATTCCGGGACAAAAATCTCCTCTTCCTGCTGAAAAAGCATGTGGATAAATTTGAAGATGCTAATTTGCATGGAATATGAAAAATAAACAAACTCCCAGCATGCCGTGATTTAGATCGAATTTTCTTCTCCACCTCTCCGATGGAGACAGTCCAGTTCTAACCTGCTCCACTCACCATGTCAATATGAGTTGATCTATCTTTGCTGCCTCTCTTTTCAGGGACAGAGAGAGACTGAATCCAGGGCACAGGGGAATTTGCCCTGTCCTTTCTGGGCATATAAATCTGTGTCAGATCAATAAAAAGAGAGGAATAAAAGGGAGGTCAGATAACTGAAAATGACAAAGCGTCATATGCTCGACCTAGCTGACCTCTGGTCTATTCCCTATTTCCCTATTTCTGGTCTATTTCTTATTTAAGATCATGGCCCATGACCTTTGCCATGGAAACTGGGTCAGGGTGGCAAGGTGTATTTTGAATGTATTATTCATCTCTGCTAATATTCGGAGCAGGTTGCTGGTATGGGTGCAGCAAAAGCCTGCTTCTGAAAGTGGATTGTTAGTTTCTTCTGGATCGCTTCAAGCAGATATAAGCAAAGACTTAGTTATTCATGTAAATCAAATCACAGGTGTGAAAATGAAGCAGCGGGAGTCTAGGTGCGTGTTAATGAGCATTAATGTCTGAGGAAAACAGTGTCAGTTTATTTTTTAGCATATGTTTGAATTTCAAAGCTGCGAATGTGGGAAAACTCACAGGATGCTAACATGTGTGAATGTGGCAAGATTCACAGTCAAAGGGGACCAGGGTGATGAATCCATTGCAGGGACCACCTATTGCTCATCTCCACAATGCTTTCTGCCCAAGAGCAGCCGCCTGGGGTGGGGGCAGAAGGGGATGCCGAAGAGCAAGAAAAATATGCTTGATTCCAGGTGAAATGCAGAATTAAAGCTGTATTGCAGACATATTTGCAGTAGGATGGTCTCTGGAGCCCGTGTCCAGTGGTGTGCTGGAAAATATTTAACAAACGAGTCTCCAGGAAATAAAAATTTCTGCTTTGTAATGGGGGCCAATTTCCATAGTATAAATATGCCTACCGTGGTCAACTTAAAGCCACCAACCTGACCTCACTCCATGCAGATTTGGGAAGAAACGTGAAGCTGGTTCCGGGACACCAGAGCGTGACACTTCCCTCCTCCATCCCCACATGCTCCACTTAAATGGGCGCTCTGCTGAGTGATAGGAAAGTGACCAGCTTCTGTTTCAGAAGGAAAATGACAGATCAATCCTTTGGATATTTTGCTCACACTGGCTCCTTTACCTCAAATACTTTTCTCTATTTATCCTCAGCTCTACTCCTCCTTCAGGTCAGTGGAGAAATTTTCCCTGGCTCCCAACGTTAAGTGCTAGGTGAGGGTCCCCCACCCATTATGACTCTGGGGTTTCTACCCAGATAACCTTCTATTTTATTTTATTTTATTTTATTTTAAAGATTTTATTTATTTATTTGTCAGAGAGAGAGAGAGAGAGAGTGAGCACAGGCAGACAGAGTGGTAGAGGGAGAAGCAGGCTCCCTGCGGAGCAAGGAGCCTCACGCGGGACTCGATCCTACCTGAGCCGAAGGCAGCCGCTTAACCAACTTAGCCACCCAGGCGTCCCTAACCTTCTATTTTAAGAGCTTGTTTACTGCCCTGAGGGATCCTTGAGAACAGGACCTGATCCCCTTCACCATTATACTCCTGGAATCCAGCTCAGTACCTAGCGCAGAATAAGGGACTTAGCAAATGCTCATTTACTCACTGAAGGGGTGGGGAGAAAGCCTAAGGGAAGGACGTTGAATAACTATCCTCAAGGGGCTTCCTCCTGAGAAAATACAGCTAAGCAGTTGATAAAGTCAGAAAAACACTCCTGCGGTTGAAATGTGTTAATTTATTTTATCATCACTTTGATTACAAATCATTATTTAGCTATCTTAGCATTTCCATGAGGGCTTTATAATGTGGCTTCTGATGGAGACTTCCTGGTGCAAAGTCTGTTCCTCAGTTTACAAGCTCTGTAACTTTGAGACCAGCTCTGAAACTTTCTCTGTGCTTTAATTTCCTTTTCTGCAAAATGGGGAGAATCATAGTATATAGCTCATATAGTGTTCTTGTTGTCTGTATTTTTTGTCAATCGATTTGTTTAACTGGGGCAGGTGGGGGTGGGAAGAGGTCTTCCCTGAGCCGTAAACACCTAACTCAAGAATGCCCCGTACACATGAATAGCCACTGACTTGTTCCTTTTGTGTCACTTTGCCTGCTCTCCCAGTGACTGCACCAGTGAAAGGCACCCGGGCCAGTGGTGCTGGGCCACCAGGTCCTTCCTTGCCTTCTGGGTGGTGTCCGTCTTAGTTCACTCCAAATAGGGCAGTCCTGCTCCTCTTCTTTTTTCCTTTTAGCTTCATCGTTTTCTGCTACATCACATGCTCTCTGTTGATTCTCCCATCCCTCCCCTACATTTTCTCCCTCTCATCTGTGAGCTCCAAATACCCGCTTCGCGCCGGCTATGCATTGACTGGAAGGAGACAGAAAGTGCAATGAAGCAAAATAGAAAACGATCATAATTAACCCCTAGAGACCTTTAAACAAACCTGAAAGACCCTTCAATCACCATTTACCTTTCCAAATGCTTCCAAGCACACTTCTCTCCCAAACCCCAGCATTCTAAATCACTCAAAACAGAACACGTGTTTTAAAAATGTGCAGGATTTGTGTTAGTAATATTCTAACTAAAAATCGTGTGCTAAAAATATCCTAACACGATTCTGGCTAATGTGAGCATTATTATTAGCGTTGTTTTTCTTAGGGTCATGCAGAACAAGTTCGAAACCCCAGTACCCCAGTAGCATCGCTTCTAGGGGAGAATATTGTAGAATGCAAACTGCTGGTAAATTTAGATCTCCTGGGCTATGTGGTCGATCAGGTAGTTTAAATTATGGGTTTCTCTTGTCATTTGGTGTCTTTTTAGACCCAGGGAAGCCTGGGTGAAGAGAGATGACGCCAAGCATCACATATAAACTGAAACTCAGGGCACAATCCCTTCAAGGGGCCTATGATTTTCTCCAAGGAAACAATCTTTTGCTTTTGTAAGATAATCTGTTCAAAACGTGTGGACAGGGAGTACAGTGGGACCCAGCAGGATGTGTGTTGTGCTGAATATCAGCATGTTGATCCTAGACACAAAGCTTATCTGCTTTGCTCCAAAAAACATATTTCTGAGCTTTTGTGAAATTGGATGGCAATCAACAGGGGTGGGAGGGTGAGGAGGTTGGGCTCCATGCTGGCTCACCATGAATGCTGTTGAGCTAGAGAGCTAATTTATTGAAGGGGACCTGCCTTTTAGAAGTCCAAACTAAATTCAACTATTTCTTTTCCAGGGACCTTTAAACTTGTTTGTTTTTTTTTTTTTTTAATGTTCTTAGTGCAGGAATAACCCCTTTATGACTCCAAATATAGAGTTACTGCATAAATGACATAGTCATGACATTAAATTGAGACATATTGGTTGGGGGGCCAGAAAGTCTAATGTGAGTCTATATAAGGAGTGGAATCCCGGGGTGTCATTCTTAATGACAATTACCTGGAGAAGAAGCATTTCTTTAGATTGGAAGGCAGACCTGAAAGCTAAGGTCCCGGGTAGGAAGAAGAAACTTGGTATATGCAATTAAGTTATGTTGAAAAGTCCTGGGTACAGTTGGGCAGGTTGTTCACCAAACAAGGGACCCTGCTTGAGGGAGTTAAGTAGAGGTTGAAATCCACCCTGCCTTCTGCTCTGCAAGATAAGAACCTGCAAAGCTGCACCTGGCCAGGGAAGGCAACTTTGTCAAAGTCACACCAAGTGCCTTACAAGCTAGCCAAGGTCCTCGGTGGCAGGCTTCACCATGGCACTAGCCATACGGCAACAGTAGTAGAGATATAACAGGGTAAGGCAGGGGCTTGACAACTTGGACTTCAGGGCACAAATTCCACCAATGTCACCCATGAAGGGAACGCTGGAAATGTACTGCACAAACCAAAGTAAAAAAACCTCCTTTGTGAACATTGAACCACTATCTGTGTTTTTTCCTTTGTTTTTCCGTAGAATTGTATAAAACTTGTACAAAAGTTCCAGTCAGTCCACACTGTGTTTAGGGTAATCATGGGAACAGTTTTGTTCGACATTTGGGTCACACTTCCATAGGGTCATCTGGCCCCAGGGCCCAGACACGTGGTAATGGAAGTAATTAGAAGAGCCCTCCTTTACCCCCACCACTCCTAGGGGGTCTTATAGACTTCAGCCTGTTTGGGAATACTTTGCTTTGATTTTCTTTTTAACTAAGGGAAGTTAGGAGCATTTCTTTAGGTGTTTTGTGGCAGTGGGGGTTGGGGGGGATGCTGAAGACCTTTAAGCCAACCCCGTAGATGATTCTCTTTGGGGGGAACAAGAGAAAGGGTCCCTAAAGAGAATTACAAAATACTACTTTCTGCTTTCTGTGTGTATCTTCAAGAAACCACATCATGCTGTGACATTCATCTCAGCCTCTCCTTGGGAGACTCGGGAACTCACTCTACCAACCATCTGAGTAAGAAGCCACTTGCTTGGGTGTCTTCAACTCATAAAGTTGTCGGAAAGAATCTGTCCTTTTTAGCACTGTGGAGGTCTCCAGTGGGGCCTTGAATCATCACATAGTTGTCTAGCACGTGAAAGCAGGCAACCAGGAGAAGGAGGACTTGCCTTTTCTCTTTCGCGTGAGGACAGGATATCTCTGAGAGATCTTACAATGGTACCTAAGAATGTTCTGGAATTTTAGAGATGAAGGTGGATAACCTGTCTTGTCAAAAACACTTCCTGTGGCCCATGTATAGATTTCCTGGATTCGGTAAGAGCTGCCTTTAACTTTCAGTATGTTGCTCTAAGTCCAGAGGAAGAACAATGCTTTTGGTTTTACTAGCCCCTACATTTGATGTGCACTATGGCCTCGAGGAGGCCCAAAGCTTCCCAGTATTACTTGCCATTTCTTTTTTTAGTTAAAAAAACTTTTAAATTTAATTCAATTAAAAATTTTTAATTTAATTTTTGAAAACTTATTTTTTAATTAATTAAACTGAAGACAGTTTTAAAAATTATAGTGGAACACACATAGCGTGGAATATGCCATCTTGACCATTTTTAAGCATGTAGTCCACATCGTTGTGAAAC
Organism: Lontra canadensis; assembly: GCF_010015895.1. Lineage (NCBI taxonomy): Eukaryota > Metazoa > Chordata > Mammalia > Carnivora > Mustelidae > Lontra > Lontra canadensis. Next base: position 3,130,390 of record NW_022631125.1, read on the forward strand.
CGTCACCACCACCCATCTCCTGAACTTTCGTTCTTCCTAAACTAAAACTCTGGGCTTATTAAACAATAACACCCCTTTCTTCCCTCTCCCCCAGTTCCTGGAAAAGACCGCTCCACTTTCTGTCCCTATGAGTCTGAGTAGGTGCCTCATATACGTGGAATCCTACAGTATTTGTCCTTTGGGGACTGGCTTATTTCACTTAGCATAATGTCCTCAAGTTCATTCATGAGGGAGAACGTGTCGGGACTTCATTCCATTTTATAGCTTAATATTACTCCATATATATTCACCCTCCCACATCTTGCTTACTCATTGTACCCTCCATGGACTTATAGGTTGCTTACATCTCTTAGCTACTGTGAATAATGGTGTTATGAACATGGGCACACAAATATTCCATCAAGACCCTGTTTTCAATTCTTCTGGGTACATACCAAGGAATGGGATTGCTGGATCATATATGGTAATTCTATTTTTAATTTCTTGGGGGAAATGTCCTGTTACGCACAGTGGTTATACAAACCATAATCTCCATTTAGACCCATGTATCTTCTGGGGACCTCTTAGGAGTTTCTACCCATGAAGATGAAAATGATCATCTTGGTCATTTGCAACTGTCTTTGCCCCCTGTTCATTCTCCACCAAAAGCAGGCCATCAAGGCAGAAGAATGAGAGTTTTGTTTTTTGAACTGGGCAAAAGATTTTCAAGTTCCCCTAGTGGTATAGGTCAACCCACGTTCTCTCTCTCCTTGGGGCTGTTCTGACCAAGACCGTTGTCTCAAGTCTTGGGAACAATCCCTTGGCTTTGCACTTACAATGACTCCTCTCATTTCGGGATCAAAAAGACCTCTCTCAAGCAACTTGCGATGGTTATCCTTTTATGTTAGTGGAGGAACTGAAGGGTAGAACATTTAAACGACTTGCCCAGGATGAGTCAGGGATGCGACGGCTCAGCCAAGAAGGAAAGCCAAGAGTCTGTGGCCCCCATCTGAATCTGCAGCCTGCACTTGTTCCGAGGAGTGCGGGTGGAACCAGAGAGGGCCGTGGTTTCCAGAAGCTTCCCTTGGAAGGACTAACAGGTTGGCCAGATCCAGCTGAAGAGAACAAGCAGCATTTAATGCCGGGCCTCGCCTACCAAGGACAGGAGAGTCTGGCCTTGAACAAAGAAAAAGTAGCTCTAGGGAGGTTAGTTTCTAGGGGGAGGAGTAAGGGAGAACTCTCTTGAGACTGTTATAAACAAATAAGAAAGCAAGCCAAAGGCAGTTTGGCAAAAGGATGTTCCTTAAATCCTGCTTCCTTTAAATGCATGTCTGAAGGTTTGGGGAAGAGTACCAACTAATGAAAAGTTACGGGTGCATCTTGGCTTACCGGGAGCATTCCAGTCCGGTAAAAGTAAACACGGGTGATACAGATCAGCAATGCAGCCAGACATCTCTGGGCCCCCTGAGCACAGACTCTGGTTCTAATAAAAGACTCTCTTCATCCTGTTGTTCGAGAGGGTATACACAACTCCCTGAGGGATTCTGTACAATTCCTTCGACTTGCCTACACCATCCCTATATTCAAGCATTTTGCATTTTCCAGATTGCGTAACAACAATAACAACAAAATGCACCCAACCACCGTAACGTTTGCTCATTTGCTGTGACGTGATGGTCATTGTGTATCATTTGCAGTGAGAGAGAGGAGAGAACACTCCTTCCACACAGAAATGCTGCATAAACAGAGCGGTAAATCTTCCAAACAAACATATCGTTCCTTCTATTGTATGTCTCTGGAAAATGTTCCACCCCGTTGGGGTCATGTGGGCGCTGTAAAAGTTACAGATGGGTTAGACGTCGTCCTTGCAGCAGCCACGCAGAAGTTAGAGGTGGAGGAAAAACAGATCGGCTGTTCCAGACTTTTCCTGTTGTATAGTCCCCATGCATGCAAAACAACAGGAGAATGTTTTAAGTGATTGATTTTGATAAGGGTGTTGGGGCCACCTGAGTCTCTTTCTGGTCCATAAATACTCCCATAAAAGAAAGACTCCAATGGGAGAGATTTTAGGGGACATTTCTCTCCCCACCAGAGAAGCTGGAACAGAGCCGGTCGTGGGGGCGATGGAGACAGCGGGCTGAGGGCCCCTCATGCTGGAGAGACTCATGGGGCGTGAGAGGGCTGCAGGAGATGTCTCTATCAACAGGCACTAAAAACAGTTGGAGACATGGGCAACTGGGCTTGCTCTCATCTCCAAGGCCAGGTGCATGGTACTGCGCCTTCTAATTCCGGAAACATCCCTTCCAGCTACAGGCCTTTCTGTGGTTTTAATCTCCCTCAAGGCTGTCTGAGGTTTGTTTTAACGTCTTCTTAAGTTAATAAAAAATGCTGTGTTTGGAAGATAAAGAAAGAAGGGAGGGAAGGGAGTGTTTGTTTGGTCCCAGGGTTTAAGCGCCTTGCCCCTGAGACACCTTGATTTTTTTTTTTTTTTGTCCTATTCTAGCCTGTGTTGCAAATCCCATCCAAGAAGACTAACCAATGGGCTTCACAATGGGTTGTCTGTGAACATTGTGCCTTGGCAGTTACCGAACTGACCACAGAATGGGAAATCTCCAGCAGTAAGTTGGTTACATTCGAATGCCTCCCTCTCCCAAAGCCTTCAGCAGAACCTACAGCCAGATGAATGATGATGGCCTTGTCAAGAGGCCAGAATGGGTCACGATGCTGCCATGCGTTATGAATGGCTTCCCAGCTTGGGGTAAACCGGGCTTCCCATGTTTATCATGTACTTGTTACCGGAGCCGAGGGAGCAAAGCAAAATGCATCCCGTGTTAACATTCACGGTGGGGCTTCCAGATCACGAAAGCCTGAGAAAAGGCTGGTATGTCACTCCCTGTCCCTGAGCCTTTCCCTTTCCCTGCTTGCTTCAGAGAAGTTCCCCAACTTTGTGGCAACTGCCTGTGATTTATGCTCCCCAAGCTCAAGGAGAGAAACATCCGTTTTCTCCAGATTATTTTTATACTTTCCCCTCCCGAAGAAAGCCTGTAACACGGCTCTGGCTCCACAGATCCCTTGGAATTCTAAGGAGAACAAGAATCAGTCCTGACTCAGCTTGGCAGGTAGGCTGGGGGTGTTGGCGGGGGAGGGGGGGAAGGGGGGGCTCTCCCAGGTGCTCCCTGCAGCAGAAATTGGCCTCTCCCTGGAATAAGCAGACCCAGACTGACCCGTGGGATCTCCACACCAGAGCTTTCCAGCTCGGGCCTCAAGTTCATTTCTCTTCTCAGCAACTCTGTCCTCCTTATGGGCCTGGGATGTCCAAGGAGAGCCAGGCTAACTTTCCAGGAGCCAGCCAAAACCACTTTCCAAGAAGAAAATCACATGAAAGATAGCCCCAACAAGCAGGGTGCCTTCTCCCTCCCTCGATTTCATTAGGACACTGAGAAGCTATTAGTGACCCGAGCTGTCCCCAAATGGGAATCCAAATAACTAACTTGTCAGGGAAGGGAGCCTGACTGGGGTCAACGGGCTCCTTATATTTTCGTTCCTAAGAGCTCTGCATGTCTTTGTTTTCTGTGCCAATTAGTCCATCGTGGTATGTATCTCATGCACAGAACACACTCATAAATCTAACTGGAAGCCAGAATGTGGCACGACCATTTGATTATGGGAAAAATCTATTTGATTTATGAGGTATTATGACCCAACGAGCCGTATTGTGCTTTCTTCTCCACTGCCTGGCTTAACTGGGTTGGCAATCCAGGCTCTCCCTTGGCCTGACAATCATAGGATTCAGAGCCTGCCTCGAGCAGCAGCACGGGTCAGGGAGAGGAGGGTGGAGATCCGGAGGAAGAATTGGTCTTTAATTACTGCTAATTTGAATATTAAATTATTTCCCCATGAAAACAGCTAGATTCAGCAGTCTGGGGCTCAGGCCACATTTTTCCGTTAATGTGACTGGGAGTTCTGCTGGGGAAGAACTCTGAGAAAACCCATGCTCGAGTAAATGTCCTGGGAAGTCTTGTGAATCAGAGGCAGGAGGCCATTTCCAAAGGGGACATCATTACAGAGGCCTCACAGTTCAGCTCCCTGAAGGGGGCATTTGGTCTAGCGAGCACGTCAAGTAAATTATGATTCCTCTGAGAACCTGTACTTCCCTGTATATATTTCTGGCACTCCTGAGTGGCATTTCAGGGGAGGCTAGTGATTTCTTTTGCTGGGGTTTCGGGAGCAGAAGGGGACATTGCTTGGATCTGGATGGCTCCTGTGGGTTAACCCAAAGTCCGGGAAACTTCTCCTCCTCCCATTCAGGTGCAAAGCAGCCCACGCAGGAATGCTGCTTTCAAAGGAAGTTCAAGGAAATGATCCGAGCTTCTGCCCTCTGTGCAGGGGGCCCAGCCCCAGGGCATGCTGGGAACTTCCAGTCCAAGAAAGGCACAAGCCAACAAGGGCTAGGGTGGGAAACAAGGAGGAAACCTGGGGCCAGCAAACGTGTGTGTGTGTGCGTGTGTGTGTGTGTGTGTCTATAGGGGGTGTGTGTCAGAGCAAATCTCGAAATCTAAAAAGGCAGAGCAAAGTCAAGTCTGGCCAAACGTGGGGCAGGGAGTTGACGAGGCTCCCAGGCAACCGTGTTAACCGTGTTATTGGTGTTTATCAAAATGGATGCAAATGAGCCTGAAAGATGGGACCAGGTTTGGAGAAAGGAGCTGGCAGAAACTCTGCTACACTGGAAGCCCCATGAGAGCCGTGGTCCCATCTGATTTTGTTCACACGCTCCCTTGTGCCCAGCAGGGCCGGGCATACAATAGGGGTTCAATAATAATGAGTGGAATGAATAAGATGATTGGTGCTGCCCAGCTGGTCGAGCTAGAGTGCTAATGGGTATAATGATAGTTGGGCCCATCTCAAAGGGTAGCTGTTAACAGGTAGGGTGACATTAGTTCAGTTAATGCATGTGAATGGCCCATAATGACTCCCCTGGAATGTCTACTAAGAGAACAAGAGGCTAGGTCCAGTCCTTCAAACTACTGGTGGGGCAGCTCCCCCATCAAGCCAAGCCTCCATTGATTCCAGGGTGTAGTGGGGCCCAGCCCCCAGATGGGTGGGCGTCAGACTGGTAGGGACCAACAGATACGCACATTCAGGTCTCAGCAAGGTCCAACATGGCCATGCTTCCTCACATCTCTGTGGCCATGTAGTTAAGAGTTGAGGCTTTTGAGTCAGAAAGTCAGGTTCAAATTCCTGCTCTTCTGCTTCCATTCTTTTTGACCCCAGGCAAGTTCCAAAATTATCTGACCTTCGGATCCCTTATCTGTAAAAACAATGATGATAACAACACTTACTGAAGGGTTGTTGTGAGGACTAAAGGAGAAAGTGTTAACTTTCCAGCCCTGGATCTGGCCCATGGGAAGCACTCATGGGAAGCACCTTATATAGAGTGTTTAATAACTGCACATGCTTGGATCGCCCTGGGCGGTGCCATCCGTTAAGCTTCTGACACTTGGTCTCGGCTCCAGTTGTGATCTCAGGGTCCTAAGATTGAGTCCCATGTTGAGCTCCACGCTAAGCGTGGAGTCTACTTAAGACTCTCTCTCCCTCTTCCTCTGCCCCTCCCCCCCAAAATAAGTAAATAAATCTTTATTTTTTTTTAAGATTTAATTTATTTATTTGACAGAGAGAGAGAGAAAGGGAGAGAGAGAGAGAGATACAGTGAGAGAGGGAATACAAGTGGGGGGAGTGGGAGAAGAAGAAGCAGGCTTCCCGCCAAGCAGGGAGCCCAATGCAGGGCTCAATCCCAGGACCCTGGGATCATGACCTGAGCTGAAGGCAAACACAACCAACTGAGCCACCCAGGGGCCCAGTAAATAAATCTTTAAATAATTGCATATGCTTACCTATTCCTCCTTTCTTTACCCCCTCTGCTGGGCTGGCAGTCAGCTGCAGAGCCAAGCTCCACTTTCAGCTTCAGGTCCAGCTGGCTTGAGGGAGCTCCAAGTATGTCTCATTTTCTTTCTGGGATCAGTGACTAGTGAAGGCATGTCTTTCTCCTGGGGTCTGAAGCCCAAGCATGTAAGCCAAATCATACAGGCACATTTCAATCCCCTGCTTAAGTCACATTTGTCATTGTCACTTTGGTGAAGCATGTCACATGGCCAAATCTAAAGTCATGTGAGGAAATACAGTCTATGGGAAGAACCACAGAGCCATACAGCAAAAGTCATAGTTATAGAGAGACATGAAGAATGAGGATCGATAATCAGAAGGCTTCCCCTGATGACACCCTAAGATACTAATTCCACTTCCAGATATTAAATCTCAACCCATAATCATAACTTTAAGCCACCCTGGGTCATTTATCCACAACTCTTTTTAGGGCTGCAGAAGTTACCCTTATTTCTCCACCGTCAAGAAGTGTGAAGTAAGTTTTTGGAGGACAGGTCCAGAGAGTATTTGAGTGATGACCAAAAAATATCTTAAATCTGGGGTCCCTGAGTGGCTCAGTCAGTTAGGCATCTGACTCTTGGTTTTGGCTCAGGTCATGATCTCATGGATCATGAAATTGGCAGCATGGCTCTCTGCTCAGCAAGGTGTCTGCTTGAGATTCTCTCCCTCTGCCCTTCCCTCTCTTCTCTCTCTCTCAAATAAATAAATCTTTAAAAAAATATATCTGAGAGGTGCCTGGGTGGCTCAGAAGGTTAAACATCTGCTTTCAGCTCAGGTCATGATCCCAGGGTCCTGGGATAGAGCCCCACATTGGGCTCCCAACTCACTGGGGAGTCTGCTTTTCCCTCTGCCTCTGTCGGCTGCTCCCCCAGCTTGCACTCTCTCTCTCTCCCAAAATGAATAAACAAAATCCATTATGTGTGTGTGTGTGTGTGTGTATGTGTGTGTGTGTGTGTGTGTGTGTGTATATATATATATATATATATATATATATATATATATTTCTGAAAGTCACATGTCTTTCAGCCCTGTCTCTCTCCAGAATGGGTTCCCAGTAACAACTTCTCTCTGCACACAATCCAAAGAGATTTACATAGTTTTCTTCCCTTTTTGTCTTAATCCTTAATCCCCAAGAGCCCAGATATCTGAAGGTAGATAGTAGATCAGGACTCTTGCATGACTGCATTTGATACGTGCTATAAACAGATCCACCAAGGAAGTGAAGAGTTGTTGACTTTATTATAAAAAAGAGTTGGAGGGCTCAGTTTACTTTTTATTCTTTATTGGATTTCATAATAGCGGACAGTTCTATGCTCTGTCATAGATTATTTGCTTTTCTAAATACACTTTTTACAGTAAATTAAGAACCATTTTACTCAATAGGACACTTTCTGAATTTCCAGTGGGAGTATTCTTGCCCAAAGGGGAACAAGTATTGTCAAAGTTGTCTTCATGAATTGCACTTGAGGTCAAATTAAAAACAGCCTTTGGAGCTCAATTACAGAACCATAGAAATCATAGGCCTTGAAGGAAAAATAGCTCTTTTACTTCCTAGAAAAACAGTCAAACTTGAACTTCTAAAGGTTGAGCTAGAGTGAGAATGATGAAAAGACTATTTCCTCTTTTATTTCTGGGATGGATTCAACTAAAAAAAATGGACGAATATTGCAACAGAAGTGGCCCTAAGAGGGGCAGTTAAAAGCTGTGGGGAGAGAAAAGAATTAAAAAACATGGTGACTGTTCTTCAGAATCCATAATTATATACTGGAAGCTACGAGAAAAAATAGCAGACTGTATACTGAGTCCAGAACTTCTTAAACTTGAATATGCATAAAAATCACCTCTCATTCAAAAGCTCTGGGGGTGGGGCCCAAGATTTTGCATTTCTGGCAAGCTCCTAGATAATGCTAGTGTTCCTAGTCTGTGACCGACACTTTGATTAGCAAAGTTTTAGTTGTGGAACATACTGGAATCTTGTATAAGAACATGAAGGTGAGAGATAATGAAGGTAAAAGTGGTGAGGAGTTCTTCACAGGGGAAGTAGGCACAGAGGAAGATTCTGGAACAATGTACATGTAGAAGAGCCCAAATTTCACAAAAGATTCTCACTTACAAAGGTCTTGTGAGGAGACTAAGAGAATCCTAGAGTGAATTATAAACATGGTACCCCTTAACTCAGGTTTGTTCATTCAAATTCTTACTAACTAGGTAAAATATAAAATTGATTTTGTTCCCATCCAAGAAGATAGAGTCTTAATATGAGATATATCTACATCAATATCGATATCTATACATATATACCTATATGTATATAACATATATATATAATGTCCATATGATATGCATATATGAGATATATAGAAAGCTATATATATCTATATTATACATAGATATCATATATATTTATTATATATAACACATACATAATATAGATATATTATCTCTATTCCTTGCTGATCTGTTTACATGGGCTGTTGTATAAGCTACAACTGCCATGGGCCTTGCTACCCACCTAAGACCAGTTACCATCAAATAAACTTTTTAAAAAAATTTTTATTTATTTTTTAAATTTCTTTTCAGTGTTCCAGAATTCATTGTTTATGCACCACATCCAGTGCTCCATCCAATACGTGGCCTCCACAATACCTACCACCAGGCTCCCCCAACCTCCTGCCCCCCGCCCCTCCAAAACCCTCAGATTGCTTTTCAGAGTCCACAGTCTCTCATGGTTCGTCTACCCCTCCAATTTCCCCCAACTCCCTTCTCCTCTCCATCTCCCCATGTCCTCCATGCTCTTCCTTATGCTCCACAAATAAGTGAAACCATATGATTATTGACTCTCTCTGCTTGACTTATTTCACTCAGCATAATCTCTTCCAGTCCCGTCCATGTTGATAGAAAAGTTGGGTATTCATGCTTTCTGATGGAGGCATAATACTCCATAGTATATATGGACCACATCTTCCTTATCCATTCGTCTGTTGAAGGGCATCTTGGTTCTTTCCACAGTTTGGCGACCGTGGCCATTGCTGCTATGAACATTGGGGTACAGATGGCCCTTCTTTTCACTACATCTGTATCTTTGGGGTAAATACCCAGTAGTGCAATTGCAGGGTCATAGGGAAGCTCTATTTTTAATTTCTTAAGGAATCTCCACACTGTTTTCCAAAGTGGCTGCACCAACTTGCATTCCCACCAACAGCGTAAGAGGGTTCCCCTTTCTCCACATCCTCTCCAACACACGTTGTTTCCTTTCTCATTAATTTTGGCCATCCAACGTGAATGGTCAAATAAACTTCTGAATTTGAATGGTGTTTGGCAGGGACTGTCTACTAAGAAAGAGTGATAGATTTCATAAGCTGTGTTTCAAACTTCATAATGTGCTTCCCCAAAAGTTATGTGACTTGGGAAATTACAAAAGAAAACTGGAGAGAACAGAAATGATTTAAAAATACAGAAAGATTTAGTTGATTTTTTTTTTCTAGAACATTGACTCTGTTTAGCCCTTGGAAGGGAATTAGAAAGTGAATCTGTTTCTTTATATTATTTGTATTAGTAAAAACACCAGCTTTTCCCTCCATCACACACACTAAAAACATAGAGTAAATATTTAAAGAATATCAGTGTGAAGAAGCCCTAATTTATTACCCAGCCATCTTTCCTAAAGAAGAAGGATTTAGCTTGGTTGAAGGGAAGAGCTTTTTCGGCAGGAGGAGAGTTCAGGCAGCGGTGGTAATATTGTTTGCTTAGAGCTGGAAAGGGGCTGTGGAAAGTAATATTGCCAAGGCAGGTTGGGGCCAGATGGTAGGGAACCAGCTGAGGGCCTCGCTAAACGGTCTGGCCACTCTTCTTTAGGTAAGCACATTTTTGACCCAGAGATGAAATAAAATATGAAAAGGGCCATATTGAAGTACTTCATAGTTGGCACTTGGCAGTGCTTTCTCTGGGCCATTCACCCACCTGACAGCTCCTCAGGGAATTCTAAGCAAGTTTCTCTAGGGAGAGATGTCCAAGTTCAAGGTAAATGCAATTGCAGCCGGCTGAGAGACAGACTAATCCCCAGGGCCTTGGGATGAAACTCAACCCAGAGACTTCTCAGGGAGCCCCAAAGCCTTGGAGAGTAAGTAACTGGTCCTCGGAGGGGCAAAATGCCCAATGGGTCCCTGAGACACTGGGGGAGGGCTTCATATTTTTCTCATTAACTTATTCATGACATGAAGTATTATGTCTTGCTGAGGATGGTGGAAAATATTTCACTGAAGTCTTAAGTTGGAAAAAAAAAGTTAAGAGGGATTTTTTCCTCTTTATGACCCCAGGCCAAAGAAAAAGTTTGTCACTGAATGTTTATGAGAGGAGTAAAGCCAGAAGAGCAGACACGGCCAAGTCCCTCTGACTCATTACTGCGCGGTAGGAGCAGTGCACTCAATTAGTAGGCAATATAATTTACCTAGCCCCCAGGGTCAGAGGTGGCAGGGTGTGGCAGGCAGTCGTGGGGCAGGGGGGCGGGGGTGGAATCTGGGAACCGGGTGGAAATTAGAATTTTCAAAGTTGTAAGTTTCCCCAAGAGAGTGAAATAGTAAGGTGACCCCTCTGAGTGAAGCCAAGTCTCCATGGCCACCCATCCCTTCTGAGCTCCAACGGGCCACTTGTCAGACCCTGCTGTCTCTATAGCTCAAACGAGTAAGGTATGAGCAATGTGAGAATCCTCAGATCATAAAAAAGGGGAATAAATCAGCTAAGAGTGTCAGGACACGGCAGAGGTAGACATTTACTGCTGGGACTCCGCTGGCCGGGGCCATGCTTTGCTCACTCTTGAAGGCACCAGCTTCTTCCCACCCCTCCACTTCCCTCCCCCCACTGCCCCCCCCCCCCCAGTGGGTAGGGCGCTGCCCAGTATGAACACCAGCTCTGGACTGAATATGCTTCTGCTTCTGCCCCAGGAGGGCTGTCGGGGATGAACGGCATTCTTACGGAGATCGTCTTGATTGTTGTGGTTTTGCGTGCACCATTGCTGTTTTACTCTGACATGCCCATTCATTCTTTTCTCCATATATTCCCTCATTCGGCTAAGACTGTGTACACCCTTGCTGTGTGCCAAGTGCTGTAAAGGCATGGGGGAATACAACGTCAGGCAAGACCCAGGCCTGCCTTCAGTGGGCTTTCAGGAGAGAGGGTCCAGGGATAGTCTGAAAGTGTTGAGTTCTAGATTATTCCAGAATGGCCCATGCAAGAGTCCACTCAGGACCACACGGACACAAAACGTCCTCCTCAGGCCAGACTGAATTTCCCTTCTGGCTTGGACTGCCCAAGAAGTCCCTGACTGCTCTGTGGTATGAGAGGAAGAGGTTTGGTGGAAATTAGTCCAGAACTTTCTTTGTGTCATCCTGTATGAGTAATGAGATGTTTGTCTCCCTACATGAACACTCAGAATTAAACCCGGACCGAGGTCTATGAAGCTTCACTTCCTCTTCTGACCAAGACTGAGCATTATACACCCCAAACCTTGTGCCATATTGACACTCAAAGCTGCTTTGGCCTGTATCGGCAGTCCTGTCAGAAGTGAGCACAGGCTCCTCACGGTAGATATTGTGACTGCTTGATGGTGAAACTGGGAAAATCCAAGAATGATGGACTGATTTTCGTACCTGAAAAATAAAAATAACCCATTTATTACAACATCTCTGAATAGTCATAGGTGTTTCAGAAAAACTGTTCAAGTTCCTTCTTAATGTGACAAGGTCATTTCTGAAGTACTAATTTATATCCTCCCTCTCCTCATATGTCTTTTCCCTTCTCCCTTTCCTGTTCCCAGCTGATAATGAGACCCTGGGCTTCTTCACCTCAGGGGCAGTTGGCAGTGGAGACAGCTGAGGTTGACAATGTGGCATGGCATGGGGGCCACAGGAAAAGAGGGGGGTGTGCCTTAAGGCAGTGACCTGGAGAAAAAAGAGCCAGGGAAACCCAGAAGGGGCCACATTTTGCGGTTTCTGAGAACAGAGGAGACCCGGAGATTTAGCCAAACAAACCTCAGGAGAGGACTGTGGGGTGCTGCAAGGAGGCTTCCTCTGGCCATGGGGGGTCCCACTCTCAAGAAGATTGCTGTGCTCCAAGCACCCCGGGGAGGAAATGGGAGCATGGAGGCTGTGAGGAGGGACTTCCCAACTGTAACAAGTGCAGAGAGTTCACCTGACGACTTAAAGGTGTGCACATGCGTGTCTGTTCATCGGTGATCCCAGATGTCTTGTCACGTGTACCACCACAGAACCTTGGCGTCACCCTAGGAGTAGTGGTAGCTTCTAAAGATTTTTATTTCCTATCAAGCCAGTATGATGGGATTATAGTAGAAATTAAACTGATTTACGTAAAATTAAGATTTACAATGTTTCTACAGCCCTGAGGGTATCTACTGAGCCATATCTGCTCTTCTCCCTAGATCCTTCTCTCCTTACCTATTTTGGTTGGGGCGGGGGGTATCAGGCCTGGCATGCAGACCTATCTAGCATAAAGCCTGCTCCTTTGAGGTAGAAAGCCTCTCCTGAATAAAAGCTTTTCTGGAATAGAACCCTCCAGAATGTACATGGACATTCTATGCTCCATGACTCCGTTATCGTCGTCGTCGTCCTCCTCCTCCCTCTCCTCCTCCACTTCCTCCACTTCTTCCTTCCCCTCCCTCTCTTCTTCCTCCTCCTCCTCTTCCTTCTTCTCCTCTTCCTCCTCCTCCTCTTTCTTCTTCTTCTTCTTCTCTCTCATGCTCTTGCTCTCTCTCTTTCTCTTCTCCACCTTTTCCCTCTCCTTCCTTCTTTCCCTCCTGCTCTCCCTGCCTTTGGCTTCAGGGTTTATGCTCTTAACCATTATGCTATACTTCTTGTTGTCATTTTGAAATACCAAGAAAGGATCATCTGGGCTACCGTGGAAATATCTCTAAGACTCAAGGTGCAGAAGAGTATGTATGGAATGATTCTTTGTGTGTAAACAAGGATAGAAATTTGAATAGAAAGATAGATAGATATAGACTGACTGATTGATTGATTGATTGATTTCTTGGTATATACCTAAATAATTTGGGGGGTGGGGAGGGAGGGACAAAAACATTAACAGTAGCTGCCTTTGGAGAGACACTGGAGGCAAAATGGGAGAAATGCTCATCTTTGTGTTCAGCTCTGGGCTGCTTAAATTTGTGAACCTTGTATATACTTTACTTTTTCAAACTATCTACCAAGATTATATAAAAAGGGAGATTTATACGAAGCCCCTTTTTTTTAAACTTTCTTTTCTAAACATTTTTGTGTACAAATAACTAATAAATATAGTCCCCTCCCCAAGAAAAATCTTGTACTATGCTTGTCAAATAATTATAACGTTGTGATTTCATTCCCCGCCATAGGGCCTGGGAATTCTGAGATGATCCTGAAGACACTCCCAATGTCATGGTTGCCTCTGGCAGGGGGCTGGGTCCCTGCATGTTCTGGATGTGAAGAGGCTGGTGTAACAGATGGAGAAGACATCCTGTGACTTATGTAGCCTTCTCCCCACACCCCCAAAGTGCTCAAAGGTCCCTGGGAGGGATCTAGAAACTGCTGTGAGGTCTCGACCTCCCTGTAGACATGAAGCTGACATTGCTAAAAGCATTTTCAAATTAAAAAGGAAAACAACAATATTGACTGTGAAGCTGAATCAAGGTTAGGATTGGCGGTGTCTGAGAAATTAATATGCAATCTTGATGATATTTGGCTAGGAAGCCAGGAAGGCCCAGATCCTATTTATAATAACTGCCCCTGCCTCCTCCAAGGAGGACTCGCCCCAGGAACAGAGTGGGCAGACAGGGAAATGCAGCAGACTGGGTAGCTGGAGCTTTGGACCCACACCCCCAAGGCAGAGGTTCTGATGAGGACATCCAACAAAGATATAGATGCCCAGGTAGACGGAGGGAACAACCTGTCTTGGTTTGCCCCAAACTGTTTCAGTGTCCCAGGAAAACCCCGCCGTTCCAGGTACACAGCAGTAGATGTACACCCTACCAGTGCGTGTCCTCATGGAATTCTAGACCTAGAAGGGAACGTGGTGACTAATGCAATTCTCAGTCTACCTGAAATTTAAGTAACAAGTTCGTATTAGCTTCAATTTGTTTTATACGTAAAAGGGAAAGGGGTGTGTGTGTGTGTGTGTGTGTGTGTGTGTGTGTGTGTTTGTGTTCAAGAGAGAGACAAAGAGAAAGATTTAAAATAAAGAAGGAAATTGCTTTGTTCATCCAACAATGAGTTGCAGAACACCTACAGCATTCTGGGAACTGTGCTCAGTTAAAGGCTTGTTGCAGTCTTCAGAAAGAAATCATTAGAATTTCTCTCATTTTTCATTTTTATTTTTACTTTTTAAAAAGATTTTATTATTTATTTGAGAGAGAGAGGGAGCACAGTAGGGCAAGGGGCAGAGGGAGAGGGAGAGTCAGACTCCCCACTGAGCAAAGAGCCCAATAAGGGGCTCCATCCCAGGACCCCAAGATCACAATCGGAGATAAAGTCAGAAGCTTAACTGACTGAGTCACCCAGGTGACCCATAATTTTCATTTTTCAAGAGGAAGAGGGGCGCCTGGGTGGTTCAGTTGGTTAAACCTCTTCCTTCAGCTCAGGTGATGATTCCAGGGTCCTGGGATCGAGCCTTGCATCGAGCTCCCTGCCCAGCAAGGGGTCTGCTTCTCTCTCTCCCTCTGCCTGCCACTCCCCCTGCTTGTGCACCCTCTCTTTCTGACAAGTAAATAAATAAAATCTTAAAAAAAGTAAAGAGGAAATTAAATAGGCTTTGATGATATTTAATATGCTGGCTGAATTGGCATTTTCACACAGTAGGCACCGTATTCTGAGGGAAAAGAAAGAGCTTCAAAAATGCAATGGGGATAGAAAACAGATGGAGCAATGGAGGGGCAGAGGGCAGACTGGGGAGTGACTCTTTGATGGGTACAAGGCTGCTTTTGGGGGGTTCTAGAATTGGTGGTGATGGTTACACACCATTATGAATATGCTACAAGCTGGTGAACTGTACGCTGGAAAATGGTTAAAATGGTCAATTTTGTGTTATTTGAATTTCATCTCAATTAAAAGGAAAGTGTAAAAATACAGTGGCATCCTCCCTTACTGACTTGGCATCTGTGCATTGTAAGGATTTGCAGTTTGGATACTCAGCTAGGTGGTGTTGTGTATTATATTATCTTAAACAGCAGAATGTGTATAAAACTGCCTGATGGGATTGGCAAAACCATGAAAATGGCTTCCACGGTAGATGGAAGAGCTTATGGAAAAGCAATTTTAAAAGGAGTGAAACTAAACGATGAATTCTGGATTTTTCTTTTACTTTCGATAACGGTTCCAAATTTGCTGACTTTCCCTAGGATGACCGGTAAACATAATGTTTATTGTTTAGGAGAAACTTTTTATGAATGCACATAATCTAGCTCTTTAAGATTTAAAAATGGATATTTTTTTCAATGAGGGAGAGATTATTTTTTGAAACAAATCTATGCCATGGAGAGAGCAGAGATGTTTGGAAGTTTCCCCTATTGTGTTTTTATTTTTATTAACATAGAATGTATTATTTGCTTCAGAGGTACAGGTCTGTCGTAGAAAACAGTGTGTTTGGGTGACACTTATAAAAGCTTTCTTACGTGCACACTTGTCAAAAACACAGAGATGAGATTTTTTCAGTCTTGTTTACATTATTTTCCAAATAAAGAGATTTCTCAAACATGCATCTTCTGGTTGCTTTATTAGAACAATTTGATATTAAAAGATAGAAATTCACTAGCCAGTTTTCAACAAAAACCTTTGCATGACTGACATAGGGCTAGAAAAATAAAATGATTGTTGTAATTAGTCAATGCAACCAATGATCTTCTTTTCTTTTTAAAAAAAGTTTCATTTATTTATTTGAGAGCGAGAGAGAGAACATTAGCATGGGGAGGGGAGGGAGAGCAAGAGAGAGAATCCTCAAGCAGGCTCTCCGTTGAACATGGAGCTGGACGTGGGACTCGATCCCAGGACCCTGAGATCATGACCTGAGCCAAAACCAAGAGTCTGAGGGCTTATAACAGAGTGAGCCACTCAGGCGTCCCTACTTCTTCCTTTTAAATGTATATATCCTTGCCAATGTCTTTTCCACCCATGTCAAACCATTAAAGCCAAATTTTATCAAAACAAACTAAACACCAGACCAAAGTGGTAAACTAAGATTTTCAAGAAGTACAAAGCATATTCAATTGCATTGCTCTCGCTTATAAAGTAAATTTAGTATGATCAAAGAGGGTTTTTGTTCATGTTTAATAATACAAATGAATAATAATGTAACATAATAAAAAGTTAACAATAATAAAAATTATTTTTTACCAAGTGGGATTTATTCCAGGTATGCAAGGCTGAGTCATTATTCAAAAATCAATGAATGTAATCAATCCATCACATCAACAAGCTAAAGCAGAGAAAACATATAATTATATCAGTATATGCAGAAAAAACATTTGATAAAATCCAACACCCATTTATAATTAAAAAGTCTTGGTAAACTAGGAGTAGAAACTTGATAAAGAACATCTACCAAAAAACCTACAGGGATACCTGGGTGGCTCAGTTGGTTAAGCCGCTGCTGTCAGCTCAGGTCATGATCCCAGGGTTCTGGGATCAAGTCCTGCATCGGGCTTCTTGCTCGGCAGGGATCCTGCTTCTCTCTCTGCCTCTGCCTGCCACTCTGCCTGCTTGTGCCTACTCTCTCTCTCACACACAAATAAATAAATAAATAAATAAATAAAATCTTAAAAAAAATCCCCAAAACCTCCCACAGCTAACATCATACTTAATAGTGAGAAAATTAAAACATTCTCATTCAGTTCAGAAATAAGGCAAGGATGTCCCCTCTCATCACTCCTTTTAAATATTGTACTAGGAGCCCTAAATAGTGCAATAACAGAAGAAAAGGAAGTAAAAAGTATACAGATTGGCATGGAAGAAATAAAACGATCTCTGTTTGCAGATGGCGTGATTACCTACATAGAAAATCTGAGAGAACTCACAACAAAACAAAACAAAAGACAAAACCCCCTCCTGGATGTAATAAGTGATTTCAGCAAGGCTGAAGGATAAAAGGTTAATATAAAAAAGTCAGTGACCATCCTAAATGCCAGCAGTGAACAAGTGGAATTTGATATTAAAAATACAATACCTCCTATGTTGGTGGGATTGAAAACTGATGCAGTCACTATGGGAAACAGTATAGAGTTTCCTCAAAAAGTTAAAAATACAATTGGCCTGTGATCCAGTAGTCATATCATGGGGTATTTACCCAAAAAATACGAAAACACGAATTCAAAGGGATACATGCACACTTATGTTCATAGCAGCATTATTTACAATAGCCAAATTATGGAAACAGCCCAAGTGTCCACTGATAGATAAATGGATAAAGAAGAATGGAATATATATAGTGGAATATTACCTCACCATAAAAAAAGGATGAAATCTTGCCGTTCTCAACAACATGGATGGAGCTAGAGAGTATAATACTAAGCAAAATAAGTCAGACAGAGAAAGACAAATATCATACGATTTCACGCCTATCTGGAATTTAAGAAACAAAACAAATAAGGAGAGGGGAAAAAAGAGAGAGAAAGAGACAAACCAAGAAACAGACCCTTTTTTTAAAAAAGATTTTATTTATTTATTTGACAGACAAAGATCACAAGTAGGCAGAGAAGCGGACAGAGAGAGAGAGGAGGAAGCAGGCTCCCTGCTGAGCAGAGAGCCTGATCCCAGGAAACCTAGGATCATGACCTGAGCTGAAGGCAGAGGCTTTAACCCACTGAGTCACCCAGGTGCCCCAAGAATCAGACTCCTAACTATAGAGAACAAACTGATGGTTATCAGAGCGGAGGTGGGTGGGGACATTAGTGACATATGTGATAGGAATTCAAGAATACACTTATGATGAGCACTGAGTAGTGTATAGAATTAGCGAATCACTCTGTTGTACACCCAAGACTAATATAACACCATATGTTAACTATAATGGAATGAAAACTAAAAATGTAATGAAAAGGGACACCTGGGTGGCTCAGTAGGTTAAGCATCTGCCTTAGGCTCAGGTCCTGATCCCGGGGTCCTGGGATCGAGTCCCATGTCCGGCTCCTTGCTCAGCCGGGATCCTGCTTCTCCCTTTGCCTGTCTCTCCCCCTGCTTGTGTGCACTTTCTCTCTCTCTCTCTGACAAATAAATAATCTAAAAATAATAATAATAAAGCAAATAGAATAAAATTCTTTTGGTGTAAAAAGAAAAACAACAAACACAATACCACTTACATTAGCACCTTCAAAAACAAAACACTTAAATATAAATCTAATAATATATGTACTAGATCTATATGAGGAAAGCTATAGAATACTGAGGAAAGAAATCAAAGAACTAAATTAATTGAAGAGATGTTTTATTTATGTTCATGGATAAGAGCATTCAATCTTGCCAAGATGTCAGTTCTTCTCAACTTGGTCTATATATTCAACACAATCCCAATCGCAATCACAGAAAGTTATTTTGTGAATATCAACAAAATGACTCTGAAGTTTATATGGAGACACAAAAGACTCAGAATAGCCAAAACAGTATTGAAGGAGAAAGACAAATTTGGAAGATTGACACTATCCTATCCCAAAACTTAACTATAAAGCTACAATAAGACTTCACAACAAGACTATGTGGTATTGGTGGAAGAACAGATAAAAAGACCAGTGGAACAGAATAGAGAACCCAGAAATAAACGTACACAAATATAGTCAACTGATCTTTGACAAAGGAATATGGGCAATATTATGGAGAAAATTTCATCTTTTCAACAAACAGTCCTGAAACAACTGAATATCCACATACCAAAAAAAAAAAAAAAAAAAAAAGAACCTAGACACAGACCTTACACCCTTTACAGAAACTCAAAATGGACCATAGACCTAGGCATAAAGTGCAAAGCTAAAAAACTCCCAGGAGATAACATAGGAGAAAATCCAGATGATCTTGAGTTTGGTGATGACTTAGGTACAACATCAAAGGTACAATCCATGAAAGAAATCATTGATAAGCTAGATTTCATTCAAAGTAAGACATCTCACTCTGTGAAAGACATGGTCAAGAGAATAAGACAAACCTCAGGCTGGGGGAGAATAACTGTAAAAGACATACCTGATAGAGGACTCTTACCCAATATATGCAAAGAACTCTTAAAATTAAACAATGAGAAAACAAACACCCCGATCCAAAAATGGGCAAAATATTATTTTGTGTTGTTTTGTTTTATAGTAGCCTTGGTGAAAATGGGTAAAGGAAACATGATACTTCTCTTTAGAATTTCTTATAAATGCATGTGAAAGTATTCTTACCTTAAAATTTTAAAATGTTTAATTTTAAGAAGTCTGAATAAGTAAATAAATAGGCAAAATATCTGAACAGACACCTCAACAAAGACATACAGATGACACATAAGCATATGAAAAGATTCTCAATATCACATGTCATTAGGAAACTGCAAAGTAAAACAACGCTGAGATGCAATGACACAACTAGTAGAATGGGAAAAATCCAAAACACTGACAATACCATAACACCAAATGCTGGTGAGGATACGGAGTAACAGGAACTCTCATTCATTGCTGGTGGCAATGCAAGATGGTGCAGCCATGTTGCAAGACAGTTTGGCAGTTTCTTACCAATGTAAACAATTGTGTTCCTTGTTATTTACCCCAAAGTGTTGAAAACTCATGGCCATACGAAACTCCACATAGAGATGTTTACAGCAGCTTATTCATAACTGCCAAAACTTGTAAGCACCCAAGATATTCTTCAATAGGTTAGTGGATAAATTGTGGCCCATCCAGACAACGGACTATTATCCAGCTAAAAAGAAATGAGCAATCAAGCTATAGAAAGATATGGAGGAAATGTAAATGCATATTTCTAAGTGAAAGAAGCCAATCTGAAAAGACTACACACTGTATACTTCCAACTATATGACATTCTGGAAAAGGCCAAATGATAGAGACAGTAAAAAGATCAGTGGTTGCCCAGGGTTAGGGGAGAAAGAAGGACGAACAGATCGGGGACAGGGGTTCCTTTAGGGCTGTGAAACTAGTCTATATGGTGCTATATTGGTGGACACCTGTCATTTTATATTTGCCTGAACCTATAAAATGTACCCAAGAGTGAACCCTAATGTAAACTGTGAACTTGATGGTGATGGTGTGTCAAGGTCGGGTCATTGATTGTAAGAAATGTACCACTCTGGTGTGGGATGTTGATAGTGGGGAGGTTGTACGTGTGTGGGAGCAGGGGGTATATGAGAATTCTCTGACTTTTCTGCTCAATTTTGTTGTGAGCCTCAAGTTTCTCAAAAAAGCAAGTCTATTTAAAAAATAGAATGGCCAAAGCCAGTCTAGAGCAGTGGTGTCTCAATTTCTTAATGTGCAACCGTTCAGTAGAATATTTAGAGTGCAAAACAAAAGAATATTTAGAGTACGCATCCTCAATAAATGCCTATTTATCTTTTATAAATTTTGTAAGTAGTGAAAATAATATTGCCACATTGTGTAAACTATAACAAATAAACTGAAAACAGAAACTTTTCAAAATTATTTTAAAAATATTTCCTATTTTATGTTTATATCACCCTTTCAGAATCTTAGTGTATGCTCATGGTATATATAATGAGGTAATCATGAATATAATTTATAAATGAACAAACACACATACGTTAGGAGTGGACTCAGAATTTTTTTTATTGAGAAAGAAAGGTTTAAGTTCCATCAGAAGTAGAGCTGAGACAAGAAGC
The DNA here is from genome assembly GCF_010015895.1 of Lontra canadensis. Classification (NCBI taxonomy): domain Eukaryota; kingdom Metazoa; phylum Chordata; class Mammalia; order Carnivora; family Mustelidae; genus Lontra; species Lontra canadensis. The sequence continues at coordinate 3,151,156 of NW_022631125.1, forward strand.
TGGGTGTAGGGATTTCATCTGGTAGGTGATCATGGAAGCAAGCACGAAGGAACAGGGAATGCGAGACGGAGTGAAAAGATAACATGCTGAGCTGGTTATCTCTGTGGGCAACACAGACCTTCTGAAGAATGGCCAACCGTGTCTCAGCGCTGGAATTGTTTCTTCAAAAGATGGAAACCTGGAGCATTTCTCTTCTGACTCCCATCTCCCAGTGGGGGAGGGTCTTGCCCCACCCCCAACTTCCCAAACCCCACCCCAGAGTGTTAACTTCACACACACACACATGCTCACTCACACAAACTCCTGTAATTCCGCACTGTCCTGGGTGGGCTGAGTTCCTGAAAGCGGACAGAAGTAGCTGACGCTGGGGGTGTCACTTTGCCAAGGCGGAGCACCAAAAGCTCTTGCTGCAAAAACCTATGTTAAAACACAAGTTTGGAGCTCCCTAGTTTGTGGAAGGAATGAAGGTGGGATCCTCTCCCATCCTTTGAAGGCAGTACACTCGTGCAAACGTCATGTTATCGCACAACCGACTATGTCCTGTTTGCACATATATTTCTTTCATTGTCCTGAGAGTGGCTCCAGGATGTGCTGACTTCGGACTGAGCCCAGTGAATACTCTCAATCCTTTACTTAGTGGCTATGGGACTCTGAGAAAGTTCTTTTCTTTTTCTCATCTTCCATGTCACCTTCTGTACACTTGAGTTCATAAAGGCCTACCCAGAGGTTTAAAGTTGGGATTAAAATGAGATAATAGGTGTGTCAAGTGCCTGGTACAAAGACACCAATCAATAAATAAGGTGGGTTTTTTTTCTCCTCTTTATCTGACTCTTCTACACCTATACGCAGCAGACAGATAGCTTGGGAGTTAGAAGTACGAGTCGTAAGGCACAAGGACTTGGGTTCAGAGCCAGGCCCTGCTGAGTACCAATTTCAGAACCTTGGGCCAGAGCCTTCGAGTCTTGCTGAAACTCTAGTTTCGTGCGTTAATCCACCTCTCTGTGTAAACCTATGAAAGATGTTGAGCCTAATTTAATCTATCAGTACCTCGCTTGATTTCACTTTCACTTTTGGGATTCAGGATCTCACAATGCGTTGGTTTACCTTTCTTATTATGAAAAACTTAAAAGGAATATAAAAGTAAAGAGAATAATACAATGAGCTCCTGTTACCCAACCTCAGCCAGTACCTATCTTCTTTCATCTATCACTCCCTTCACTTACTTCTTCCTCTCCTCCTATAACTTTGCAGCAAATCACAAACATAAGATCATCTTATCTGTAAATATTCCAATATTGCATCTCCAAATGATAAGGATACTTCAAAAAAACATAAGCACAGTGAATTATCATGCTTTAAAAATTAATAATTCCTTAAGATCATGAAATACCTAGTCAGTGCTCAAATTTCCATTTATTTCATAAATCTTTTCTTAACCATTTGTTTGTTTGAACTAGTATCTACATAGAGTCAACATACTGTGATTGAATAATTTGTCTCTTAAATCTCTTTATTCCTTTAGGTACCTCTGCTCTTTCTGTTTTCTTGTTCTGCAGACGTCCCACAGTCTGGATTTTGTTGATGACATCTTCATGGTGTCATTTCATATGTTTTCTGTCTTCATTGTTCCTGTTCTTTTTGACAAGATAATTTCATATGTGGTGGTGTGTGTTCTTCTATTAAGAAGTACATCATATCTTGTTGTGTCTTTGTGATGTTAATGATCAATGCCTAGATCCATGAATATTCTAGGTGTTGCAAACTGATACTCTAGGTCACAAAAATAAAGATGGTAAATCAAGATTCATCCGAAAGCAACTCCCCTTCCACACACAGCTTTGTTAGAAGTCTCTTTTACACGCGTGTGCACTCACACACACACATATGTATATTTAAAGATTTTACTTATTTGTCAGAGAGAGACAGAAAGAGAACACAAGCACAGGGAAAGGCAAGCAGAGAAGGAAGCAGGCTCCCTGTTGAGCAAGGAGCTCGATGTGGGACTCTATCCCAGGACCCTGGGATCATGACCTGAGCTGAAGGCAGATGCTTAACCCACTGAGCCACCCAGGCATTCCAGAAGTCTCTTTTATAAAATGGAAAGCCATGGAAGGGTAAACTTAAGCAGGACATTTTGTGTTATCCTAATATCCCCTTTGTTCATGATTTTTCAGTGTGCTTGGATCCATTGAACAACATTCAAGTCCAGATTCAAACCAGATTTAGCTTGCTGGGTACAAACATTTCTTCAGTCTCTGGAACAGACTCATCATTAAACATCAAACATGTGACATGTTCTACACTCCCTGGACCTACCATTTTTATAATTCATGGAAAGAGGGTAGTTCATTGTGATACCATAAAGAATGGCCCTTTTCATCATTTCAGGGTTTTCTAAACAAGCCAACTCTGGAGAGGGGGTCCTGGCCATCAGTATGTCTTTATTTTACATCTTTACTAATGACCTAGCGTAGATCAAACTACCCATGAATGAGTGGCCACTGAAATGGAAACAAGGACAGGTCATGTCTGAGATGGGGAGCGTGACAGCAATGTGTTGTGGTATTTTGCATGGGCAAGGTCATTTTACTATGCTCTGGTTAGGGATGCCTGGGTGGCTCAGTCAGTTAAGCGTCTGCCTTCAGCTCAGATCATGATCCCAGTGTCCTGGGATTGAAGCCTGCATTGGGCTCCTTGCTCAGCAGGCAGCCTGCTTCTCCCTCTGCCTGCCCTTCCCCTGCCTCTGCTCTCTCTCTCTCTCTCTCTTTGACAAATAAATAAATAAAATCTTTAAAAAAAAGAATTTATAATGCTCTGGTTACACGGGAATGGACCAGACCTGTTGCCTCATTCCAGGTTACATAGAAGTGACAGTGACTGGCCCACCATCTGGAAGGAGGTTTTACTAATAAAGTTGTGTGGGAATAATAAAGTTGTGTGGGAATAATAAAAGGTGCCTGTGCAAATGTTACATAACAAAATGGGAAAAGGGATGGCCCCAGAAATTACAGAACGACACACGTCATTGCTTGTTTTCGGAAAAGATAGGAATAAAATTGGAGCAGGATAAGCTGTTAAGTCCTAAGAAGAAAATGGACATAGGAAAATAATCTTCATAATTTTTTAAAAAATTTTATTTATTTATTTATTTATTTATTTATTTATCTATTTAAGAGAGACAGTGAGAGAACAAGCATGAGTGGGGAAAGGAGCAGAGGAAGAGGGAGAAGCAGACTCCCCTCTGAGCAGAGAGCCCAATGCGGGGCTCAATCCCAGGACCCTGAAATCATGACCTGAGCCGAAGGCAGACACTCAACCGACTGAGGCACCCAGGCGCCCCAAAATTCATAGTGTTGTAAGGAGTTAACAGAATTTTTCATCTTAAAACTGCTGGATAATATATATAATTGCTCTTGACTTTAAGAGGCTTTGACTTTGGAGCATCTGGGTGGCTATGTCGGTTTAGTGTCCGACTCTTGATTTTGGCACAGGTCATGATCTCAGGGTCATGAGATGAAGCCCTTCATCGTGCTCCGCCCTGGGCATGCAGCATGCTAGGGATTCTCTCTCTCCGTCTCCCTTTGCTCCTCTCCTGCTCTCTCCCTCTCTCTCTCTAAAATAGATAAATAAATAAATAAATAAATAGACTTTGATTTTATTTGGAACAACGGACTCATTAGCAACATAGAAAAATCCTTGTGGTCCAAACCATACAGTTTTGGGGGAAGGGCACAAGGTTAAAGTTCATACTCAAAGAGGCTCATTATGAATGGAGTGGCCGTCAAATAGCAGTCTCTTAGATATGCCAAGCACCTGAAAAACACCATTAATCCTGACAACTTTGTGAAGTTGCTATTATTATTTCCATTTTGTTGATGAGGAAACTGAGGCTCAGAGAAGCTGAGTGCCTTGCCCAAGGTCCCTCAGCTTGTAAGTGGCAGATTCTGCTTTTAAATCTTGGATCTGTCCATCCAAGCCTTTATACTACTCTGCCTGGTAACATTCTGGAAACGGCACAAGGATGTAACATTTACGGAGTATCTTCATCTAAATTGCCCATCAAGAGCCACCATATAGCTTGCCCAAAGCTGGACAGATAAACACAATGCTCTAAATAACTTTACTATCAGTGGGATGGTAGTATGAACCTCACACTTGAACAAGGGCCATGAAGTCCAGTCTTGGATCTGTTAGATTTTAGCCTTCCCATTAACGATCTGGGGGACAGAGCAGTAAGTCTGCTCAACATGTTCATGTTTATATGTAATGGTATTCTGGGTATGGGGAATTCTATGAGCTCGAGCCCATATTGGGCTCAGTGCTTAGGGCTGAGTTCACTTGGGATTCTCTTTTCCCCCTCTCTCTCTGCCCCTCCCCCTTACGTGTGCGCTCTCTCTCTCTCTCTCAGATAAATAAATCAATATTTAAAAATAAATAAATAGGGGGCGTCTGGGTGGCTCAGTCAGCTAAGCATCTGCCTTCAGCTGGGGTCATGATCTCAGGGTCCTGGGAGGGAGCCCCGTGTCGGGCTCTCTGCTCAGTAGGGAGTCTGTTTCTCCCTCTCCTTCTGCCTGTTCTCCCTGCTTTTGATCCTGCTCTCTCTGTTAAATAAATACATAAGATCTTTAATAAATAAACACATAAATAAAATAAATTTCAGAAAGTCTTCATGGAAAGCTGTGGGAATGACTGAACAATCTAACGAAAAAAGCTATGTAGGAAAGTGAAAGAAAACCAGGTGTTCTAAAATAGCCAAAAAATAGTAATAATTTAATAATGGTGTCTAAGGCAATTACAGGTTTAATCTTACTGGGCATGATCAACTATAGTAAATTGAAAAAAAATTGCCAAGCATGTTCCTAGTAGTAATCCATTCTGATTAAATAATTAACTCTATCAGAAAATTTTTTCTTATACTTACCCTAAATTCCAGATATTCTTATTCTTTTCTTTCCCTGGAATGGTGTAGGAAAGCAACCCTTATGTATGACTAATTCTTTAGTCATTATTTTAATATATTTCTATCCTTTCCATTTTAAATATTTAAAGAAAAACTGAAACAAATTGATTAGCTAAGTTACGTGGGGGGTGGGGAAAGTCTTATAGGAGTAAAAGGCAATAAAATATAGATACTTCTATTCATATCAGAAAGGCCCAAGAGCGGGGAAAAAAAAAAAAAATCACACAGCACCAGCATTGCAGTCGAATTGTTCTTTCCAAATGATGGTAGACTGGCTCTAATTTATCCTTTTGGCTTAAGTTTCACCTTGAAGCAACTCAGAACCTAAGCGTGAAGATGACGCTACATGAGGTTTTAAGTCAGACTGAGCTGGATTTTAATAGCAGCTCTGGCCCTTCTCATAAAACCAATCTTCCAATCTTTCAGCTACACGCAGGTAACATGGGGATTAAAATATCTCACCAGGAGCTGCTGGTCCACACAACAACATGGCTGCCGCTCACAGACCTCACGTGGAGTGGAAAAAGCCAGACACAGAAGAGTACCACGCCTCAAGATTCCATCGATAGGAACTTCTAGAATAGCCAAAATGAATCTCTGGGGTTAGAAGTTGAGTAATAGTGGCATCTGGAATGGTGAGAATTAACTGAAAAGGGGCAGAGGGGAACTGTCTGTGGTGAGGAAAATGGTCTGTATCTTAACTGTGGTATGGGCTACACAGGTGTATACATGCATCAAAATTCATCTAACTGTATAACAAAGATCTGTGCATTTTACAGTACAACGTGTTTAAATAAAACTTCAAAAACGCGGGACACCTGGGTGGCTCAGTCAGTTAAGTGTCTGTCTTCGGCTCTGGTCATGATCTCAGGGTCCTGGGATCGAGTCCCACATCAGGCTCTCTGCTCAGCAGCAAGTCTGCTTCTCTCAACATGTGATTTCTCTCTCTCTCTCTCAAATAAATAAAATCTTCTCTCTGCTTCTCTCAACATGTGCTTTCTCTCTCTCTCTCTCTCTCTCTCAAATAAATGAATAAATAAATAAAATCTCTCTCTCTCTGCTTCTCCCAACTTGTAATTTTTCTCTCTCTCAAATAAACAAATAAAATCTTTCTTGTTAGGCTGTTGTGAGAAATGAATGAGACAATATAAGGAAATGACTTCTGGTGGAGTACTTCAACATATAGTAGGTGCTCAAGAAATGATGGCTAAAACACCTCACTTTAAAGTAACTGACTTTAGAAATCTCAGGGAGTCTGCAGCACCCAGAAATCGAAGAGGATTCCAGAGCAGGGACAGATGTTAGAAGTTCTGTGCTTCCCCCTTCAGTAGTCTACCTGTGGGCTCCCGGCCACCGTAGCACCCTGGCCTCACTGAGCACGCTGGTGGGTACGGTCTCCGGAAGCTGGCAAGAGGCAAAGACCCATGGGTGCCTGGGCCCAAGACATCCCCGGGCAAGGCTGCAGTTTCCCAGAGTCTAAGAAGGGGCCTGGGATCTTCAGTCCACCGGAAAAGAGCCCCAAACAGTATGGAGCCCCTGAGAGAGAGACTGAACTGAGGAGTAGGAGGGAGGGAGTGGGGCAGGACAAGGACCTGGCTTCTGGAGCTCAGCACCAAGTCAGGATCGGCAGGAGGCAGAGTCCAGCTCCTAGGGGGAGACAGGAGGGAAAAGAAAGGTCTAAGTACACAGCCTTGAGCATTAGGCTTATCCCAGAGCCTGGGGTGAAATCGATCCTGAATAAATCCCATTGGCTCTACTATCGCTCAAGTTACCTAGACTCATCCTGGATTGAACACAATGGCAAGACTTCTCAAAGGTGAATGTGCACAAGAATTGCCTGGGAATCCTGTTAAAATGAGGCTCTGAGGTGAGACCTGAAATTCTGCATTTCTAACAAGGTCTTGAGTGATGTCCATGCTTTTCTGGTCCACAGATCACACCAGGGTTAGCAAGAACATTCTAGAAGATGCATTTTGTGTCAATAGTCAGATGACTGGGTGACTCTTGGATGTCTTTAAATATCTGTTTCCTCTGACTGTGGGCTCAATGAAGAAGAGGGAAATAAGGACCACTCCCACCCCTCCATACACATGCGCTCAACATTAAAACCACGGAAGTCAATATTCTATGAGGTATTCGAAAAACCCCACTCCTATTTATTCTGGGTTTAAAACATAGACATAGATGGTGCTGCAAAGAGATTTACAGCTTTTAATCTTCTCATATAGCACAACTGCTAAATACAGTGTAATATATGTGACAGGAATGAGTCCAGAATTTATTTAAGACTTTATCCTCTCAGTTCATATGTCAAAAGATTGCCATTTCCAATTATTTATTAGGAATGTGATATTTTTCAAGGTGGATGCATTACTCTTGTTATCTGCTTTCAATTAGCTGAGAATTTACTATGCTCAGCCAAATGTCCATTCATCAGCGAATTCCAGATTCCTGGCAGTCTGATTAACTTCCCAGGGCTCTTCCTTTATAGTTTAAATAAATGAGGCTGTCTATAGCTCAGGCTGGCTTGCTTATGGAAGGAAACAGAATAGGTTTTGGAATTGATGAAGAGGAGGAGGAGGAGGAGGAGAGAAGTAAAAGCCTCAAGCAATCAGGAGATGTTATAGAGATAAATTACCTACCCTTAGACCAAAGGCTATGCCACACTTGAGTTTTTTCAGCCATATCAAAGCCATCAGTTCGGAAATGCAGTGCCTTCAGCAAAGGGTTGAAGCCTTGAACTTGGCATATCATCCCTTCTGTGGGACCCAGTGTAATGGGAGAAGCATGAGCATTGGAACCAACGAGGCCTGGCTTTGAATCCCAGCTCAGCCACTTAAAAGTGGGTAAGTCTTCTAACCTCCATATTAACCTCTCTACATGTCCTCTTCTGGTAAAATCACGACAGTAAGGACTAACTCGCAGATTTGTCATGAATTTAAATGAAATCATGTTTATGTAACAATGATGTCAGCTAAGGTAACCCTGTCCTTGAGTTTCAAACAATGTTTGGTCAAACGGCATCCAATGTGTGCAGAAGGTCCCAGATCACTCCGCATCTCTCTGGGGGACTTGAAGTGTTGGGGATAATGGGGTGGGGTGGTTAATGTTTGTCCCAGCCACGGCTGGCCGCCAGCTCTTCCTTCTCCTGAGTCAGTCCTGTTCCAGATTCCCCACTGCGTGTGCCACACAGAAGGTCCCTGTTTGTCACAGTGTATTCCCACACATCTAAAAATCAACCCAGTCACACAAGGTCTTGTGAGGAGCAGATTTTATCACTGAAGTTCTCGGGGAGAAAGAGGAGGCTAGCCTTGCAGCCATTCACACTCTTAAAATCGACTATTCGCCACCTTACACACTTACAAAGTTCCATAGCCATTTTTGTTCACTATAACTCCAGCTGTCAAATACGTGACTTAGCCCTTTTTGGCCTTCCTCTCTACCTCTATCTCTGTCTCTCTGTCCCCTTCCTTCTTCCTGGGTGGGTGGGAGGGGACAATGAGATGAAAGTTAAATTCCCTCACATTCCCTTACTCAGATCAGTTGAGCCCTCCTTTGGCGCTGATCTCACTGTCCGGAGCCATCTTGGACCTGAGTCTTGACATCCCTTTGACTCTTCACTATGCCACTTGAGGGAAACACAAGTCCTCACTCTTGGGGATTTCCGTCTGAGTGGTTCAGATCTCTGAATTAGAGCCCTACATCAGTCAAACACACACGGTGTTGAGCTTGACGCATGGCACACACACAAGTACTCGACAAAGGTAGGTCTCCCCCAGGCCGGACTTGGCTCGGGGGTCGTGGGGAGTGGTGAGGCTGGTGAAATGTCTTCCATCTGATTTTCTGATTCCCCTCTCCCCCAGGTTGCATTTCTCACTCTTTCCTGTTCTATTTCCTAAGATATATATATATTTTAAAGTAGGCTCCACACCTAACGTGGGGCTCGGACTCATGACCCCGAGATCAAGAATCACACATTCTACCGACTCAGCCAGCCAGGTGCCCCTATTTTCAACTTTATCTTGCAACCCTTTACTAAACATTTTAAGGGCCCTATTTTAATTTCCAAGAACTTGGACTTCGCCCCCATGTGTTCTATTTGATCATGTCACATTCTTGTTTCATGAATCCAGTGTCTTCCCTCTTAATTATTACTGAACTTTTTTCATCATAGTCCTTGTTATTGTTGAAGCTTCCTGTTGTCCCAACAATTTCCTCTAGGGCCCTTCGTTTCATGGGTTGACTTGTTTGATCGAACTGCCTTTCTGCACCTCACCTGTAAGGTGAAGATCACAACCCTACCTACCTTTTAGCCTCATCGGAGGGTCGGGCGCATGGGCATGTCATGTGCTTAGCACACCATTTAACCTTGAGTGAGCACTCAGTGGCTGCTGCTTATGATTACTGCCATTTCCACTGGCTGTTATTACAAGACACTTCCTCTGAGAACCCAACTACATATTCCTCCTTCTCATAAAAGCAGCCCCAAAAGGATGCTCCTGGCGGCGAGCCGGCTGCAGCCAGCGCCCATGGAAATTCTCTCCACTTAGCTGCTTTTATTTGTTGGCCTTAGTTACAAGGGGACTTGTTGAGATCGCTACTCGCCACACATCTGCACGTATCGGGCAGTGGCACTGGGGACTTGTAAAATCTGTTGTTTTTAACACAACAAGTCTTGGGTGCACTGAATTACCAGGGAAGTTTGCCTCAAATGGAGATGTTAAGACGCTGCTTTAGCCAGTCTGGAGGAGGGCCCAGAAACCTGCTCTTTTAATAAGCCTTTCCAGGTAGTCCCAGCGCAAGCCTGCACGGAACCTCTGGTTCAGCAGATCGTCTCCCGAAAACCAGTGCCACCCAAACCTTAAGGCACCACTCGGATGAGAGATTGGTTTCTTTCCCCATCCCCTGCCCCCGAATTCTTCAAAACAGACTATCTTCCAAAATGAAGAACCTACAGGAGAAATGTTAGTTTCTATTTCAAATAAGAGGCTCACTATGTTTTTCTTCAAATGCCAGAAATCCTTTAAGGTGAAATACCCTTACATTTAAGCAACGGGCTCAAGAGTTAATCTGAAAAGAAGTGATACATGTAACATTATATATAATATAATATATGAAAATAGCTATATTACAGAATGCCTGAAGAGCTTATATACAATACAGAGAAAATACAGAGAAAAGAAAGGATGTGTAAATTTATAAATTAATACATAAATACATATACTCCAGGGCATCCAGGAAGTCTAGAAACATTTGAAAATGTAGCTAATGGACTGCTTATCGATAAATTTATCCTATGTTTCCTGGATGATCAGACACCTTGTAGAATGTCATTACTTTAGTATAATTAGATGATCCAAATCTATCAGGGCTCACATCAAGTCTCCTTCCTCCTTTCCTTCCCTCCTTCTTTCCTTCACTCCCTCCCTCTGTCTCTCCCCTTCCTTTCTTCCTCCCCTCCTTCATTTCCTTCTCTTTCTTTTAAAAATCATTTTCTTTTTTCTTTTTCTTTTTTTTTTGGGGGGGTGGGGGGCAGAGAGAGAATCTTAAGCAGGCTCCATGCCCAGTGTGGAGCCCAATGTAGGACTCCGTCTCACCACCCTACGATTGTGACCTGAGCTGAAATCAAGAGTCAGACGGTTAACCGACTGAGCCACCCAGGCACCCCTATAATCATTTTCTGAGCTTTTAAAACATACACAGCACTTTAGTAGACGTGATTATAATAGACATATTTGTGTGTGGGGTGGGTCTTATAAAAATATAAAATATAGAGTCCCTACTCTCAAGAGCATTCTCCTTGGGGTGTAAAATATAAACAGGTGATACATTTAAATGTTATTATAAGCCAGTATCTCAAGTGAGTGGTTCAGAAAATGTGTGCTAGAAAATTCTGGGGCAGAAGTGTCAAGCTGTCCAGAATGGTCCAGACCATTTTCAAGGAATTTTGTTATGCTACGTGAAGGCATTCTCTAATCTCTCCATCTAAGATATAATCACCCAAAACTCCAACAGCAGGCCATCAACAAGCCCTACAGTATGGTAAGAAATAAAAATTCCAATTTTCACATCTCATATGACAAAGGAAATTCTACACGCCATGGGACCTGGCCCAAACTCAGCGATGAGGACAATGACACGTTACCCAGTTGCTATTCCAAAACCCTGACACACGCTGAACATTGCCACAGGTAGGAAAGTAAATTTGCCGTATCATTTCTCCTGGTTCTTTTCATGCAGGTTACTTCTCTGGGGAGGTGAAGAGAAAAAGATGTCATCTTTCCCTTCTAGAAGGCAGGAGACAGGAGAAATTGCCTAGCTCAAAATTATAACTTGTCATCCAATTATCCTGATCAAGGGAACCCACTGAGACAAAGCCTCAGACTTTAAAAAAGATCATGCTGGGTCCCACTCTTCATGAGAATTTGTCTTTCACGGGGCTTTTCTACTTAGTCTGATTGCCATTTGGGGTGAGGTGGGGGCTGTGCTGGGCTGTAGGGTGTTTGGCAGCACCCCCGGCTTCAACCCACTAGACGCCAGTAGCGCTTGCCTCCAGTTGTGACAGCTGGAAAATGTCTCCAGACATGGCCGAATTGCCTCCAGGGGTCAAAATGTACCGTGTGGAGCAAAATTACCTCCTGGCTGCACCCTGGAACTCCTGGCAATGGGCTGGTGGGGGGGCTTTAGAAAGTACTAGTTCTTGGGGCTCATCCCCAGTGTCTGATTTGCTCGGTCTGGGCATGGCCTGCACGTCAGGATTTTTAAACACTTCCAAGAGGTTCCAATGTGTGTCAGGGTTGATATCTCATCTGTCCACAAATCCTGACTCTGACAGGGACCCCCGCTCAGACTGGAGGCCCAGAACCACGATGACCTGGTAATTGCCCCAGCCTACATCCATCTGGCTTAAATGGCTCAGCTTTGGTGCCCAGCCTGGGCTCCCAGAACCTGACCTCAGACTGGCCTGCGCTGGTCTTTCAAGTTAGAACATTACCTTTTCCACAACCATTTGTCATTCATTTATCATGTCTGGCAGAGGAAATTGTGACATCAACATCAGACCAGTGGGGGGCATATTTGGGGGCAAGAGGTCTTTATGACAGTTCCTCAGAATACCTCAAGAAGAAGCCTTCTCCTTGCAGCCCATGTTATGAGGAGAGTGAAGGCCAGGCAGTGCATGCCTAGGTGTGTGTGTGCGCGAGAGAAAGCACCAGAAAATAAAGCGAAGGGGGAGATGCCATACCTTCTTTTCCTCTTCTCTTGGAATTTCCTCGGACTAGTCGTGGGATGGCAACACACCAAAACAATGAACATCCATGCTTCTACTCCTTTCAACCATGTCTCCTAAATGGATTAGAGCAGCCACAACCTACCTCCTCATCCTCCTGATCCAGCAAGTCTGCCCCTAACCCTCCATCCGACAGAAATGTCTACTTACATTTCCAAAAGATAAGGACTGGAATGTTCATAGCAGGACTCTCCATGATGGTCAAAAGTACCCAAGTTCCTACCAACAGTGGGAAAAACTGGGAGGTAGGCACACGAAGGAATACGATATATCCAGGAGAATGAATGGCCTACAATGTCACACAACATCTCGATAAACTTTACAGAGAAAATGTCAAGCAGTAGAAACCACTCCCAAAAAGGGTGTCTGTTGATGACTGGATTGATACAATGTCCCCAAACAGACAAAATTTTATCCATACTCTTAGATGTCCAGATAGAAGTCACCCTTGGGAACAGGAATAGTGAATGGGGGAGGGGGCAATATGAGGGGGCTTCCGGGATGCTGCGGGTCACGCTTTGTTTTTTGATCTGGGTGCGTTACGTAAGTGTTTTCAGTTTGAGAAAACTTATCAAGCTGTACATTTATAATTTATGTACTTTCCTGTTTGCCTATTATGCCTCAGTAAAATATTTAAAACATAAAAATTACCTCCTCTTTCTTGGCTGCCACCTCCTCTCTCTCGAGCTGGGAGACTGGAGTTCTTGGTGCGCAAGTCCCAGAAAGCTGTTCTTGTCCTCGTCACTGTCCCACCCCAGCACTGTTGCCCTCTGCTCAGGCAGTCGTGCAAACAGAAGTGAGAGGACTCGGTGTCCCACAGCCTGTCTCCTGGGCCAAAGACTGTTCTACTGATTATCAACATGCTGAAACTGCAGAGGCCAGCTCCAAAATGGGCAGAGAGCCGTGGGACTTTTTTTTCCCTTTAATCTCAGTTGTTTATCCTGAAATCAACAATCTTGTAGTGATGACAGAATCAGGCTGTGGCTCAAGGGTGGGATCCACTGGTGTGGCCTTCACCACGCGGCATGTCTCATCTCCATCAAGGGCCTCGGCCCACGGCAGCGGCTCACGTGCTTCTCCCACCGATGATACCATTGCACTCAGTCCCCACATCTGGGTAATATTCTGGGTCATGCACACTTGTGAGTCGTGTGTTTATTTCATGAGCGGCGTACACCTGCACCCTAACTAGCGTAGGCCAATCAGCTGTTGGTGACTCTGAGTTGAGACTTGGGCAAGGAGTGGTAAACCCAGGAGATTTGTCCTTAGGAAGAAGGATCCCAGACTTTCAAATTCAATAAATCTGGACACTATTGAGAGAAGAGAGACATCATTACAGACAGATAATGGTCTCAAATCCCAGCCAGTCATGATTGGGGAAGCAGATGTAAGCCAGGATGATTTTTATGTGTTCCGATAGCCCCTGCCGGGTGGGAGATGAAATAAGCAAGAGGTCTGATTAGGCCACTGAGCAATTGCAGAAATAGAAGGAATCACATTGCTTACGCTTGCCAGGAGGAAAAGGATGGGGTTAACCTGTTACAGTCAATCGTTTTGTCACACAGCTTTATGTACTCAGACATTCTAAAACCCAATTATATAATTCACCTACGACGCTGCCCGTTTGGGACAGTTACTGTCCCCCACCGCAATGTACTCAGTTGTACTGCTAGTCATTCTGACATTGGGGCGGGGGAGAGGGGGGAGGATATTTACATATGAAGTTCTGGGAATGTAATGATGAAAAATAAACACCTGGCCCTCAAGAAGTCCAGCGTCAAGTTGGGCTTGGTCAGTGGCTACTACATGAGAAACCTCCCCGGAAATTTAGGGCTTCAATATAAGAACAACCAAGCTAACTGTCTTGTCTGCTCAGGCTGCCATAATGAATATCATAGACTGGGCAGCTTAAACAACAGAAAGTTCTTTCGCACAGTTCTGGAGTTCAAGTCCAAGATCAAAGTGCGGGCAGATTTGGTTCCTGGTAAGAGCCTTCTTCCTGGCTTGCACTATGCTGTCACATGGCTTTTCCACTGTGTGTGCCCAGAAGAGAGATCTCTCGCTCCTGCTCTTCTTGTAAGGGGACTAATCCCATCATAAAAACTTCAGCTAAACCTAATGACCTCCCAAAGGCCCAGTCTCCAAATACCATCACAGTAGGGGTGAGGGCTTTGACATATGAATTGGGCATATGGGGGGTCGTGAGGGGCAAACATTTATTCTAAAACAGTGACCAACAGTATTAGTCTGCTAGGGTTACCATAACCAATACCACAGACCAGGTGGCTTAAATAACAGAAATTTCTTTTCTTTTTTTCTTTTTAAAAAGATTTTAATTTTTTATTCATGAGAGAAAGAGAGAGAGAGAGAGGCAGAAGGAGAAGCAGGCTCCCCGCTGAGCAGGGAGCCTGAAACAGAACTCAGTCCCTGGACCCCGGGGATCACAACCTAAGCTGAAGGCAGATGCTTAACACTCACCCAGGCGCCCCAGAAATGTATTTTCTTGCAGTCCTGGAGACTGGAAGTCTGAGATCAAGATGTCAGTAACACTGGCTTCTTCTGAACCTCTCTTCTTAGCTTGCAGATGGCCATATTCTCACTGTGTCCTCACACGGTCACCCCTCAGTCTGTGTTGTCTGTGTCCAAATCTCCTCTTCTTACAAAGACACCAGTCAGATTGGGTTAGCACCCACCCTCTGACCCCATTTTAACTTCATCACCTCCTTAGAAGTCCAATCTGCAAATCTAGTGACATTTCTGAAGTCTTGGGCAGGGGTAGGGCTTCAACCTATGAATTTGGGACAATACAACCCAGCTATAACATGAGCTATCCTGGTTTGCCCAGGACTGAAGGGATTCCTGGGATATGGCCCTTTCCGTACTAAAACCAGGAAAGACCCAGGCAAGCTGGGACAAAATGGTCACACACACCCCTCCCCCACCGCCCAAAATTTGTTTTGCTCACACTTCGGTAACATGGGTAGGGCTCAGAAGAGACAATTCATATGTGCTCTATTCTTTGGGTGGGGGCACTTGGAAGGTGGGGGACAGCTAGAACCATCCAAGGTGGTTTATGTCCGGGGGTTGATGCTGGGAAGGCTCAAACAGCTGGGGGCTGGGACAGCTGTTGCTCCTCAGGCATCTCCATCTCTAGGTGGTCTCTCCTTGTGGTTTTTCTAACAGAGTGACCTCTAAGTACCTGGAGTTCTCACATCATAGCTCCGGGATTCCAAGGCGCATTTCCCAGGCAGAAGCTATGTTAGCTGTTATGACCCAGTCTCAGAAAGTCACAGAGCAGCACTTCTCCTGCCTACTATTTATCAAGGCGGTCACAGTGGTTTTCCTTGGCTCAGGGGGAGTAGAAATAGACTCCGTCATTTGATGGTGTGTTGACCGGAACATGTGGGCATGCAACATATTGTTATAGCCTTAAAAAAATTTTTTTTAAGATTTTATTTATTTATTTGACAGGCAGAGATCACAAGCAGGCAGAGAGACAGGCAGAGAGACAGGCAGAGAGAGAGAGAGGTAGAAGCAGGCTCCCAGCTGAGCAAAGAGCCTGATTTGGGGCTCAATCCCAAGACCCTGGGATCATGACTTGGGCCAAAGGCAGAGGTTTTAACCCACTGAGCCACCCAGGCACCCTAAAAAAAATTTTTTTTTAAGATGTATTTATTTGAGAGACCGCATACGTGTGAGTGGGGGGAGGGGCAGAGGGAGAGGAAGAGAGAATCTCAAGCAGATGCCCTGCTGAGCACGGAGCCCCCCGTGGGGCTTGATCTTACAACCCCAAGATCATGACCCAAGCCAAAACCAAGAGTCAGAGGCTTAACCAACTGCGCCACCCAGGCGTCCCTTAAACGAAACTTTTTTAAAGTGTGGTAAAATACACATAACAGAATTTACCATTGTAACCATTTGTGAATGGTTGGTTCAGTGGCACTCATTACATTCACACTACTGCACTACCAATCTCCCAAACTCTTCATCTTGCAAAACTGACATTCCGTGCCAGTGAAACACTAACTTCCCATTCTTCCTCCCCCGACCCTGGCAACCACCATTCTACTTTCTGTCTCTATTAACTTGATTATCCTAAAGATCCCCTACAAGTGGAATCGTACAATAGTTAACTTTTCATATCTGGCTTATTTCACTTAGCATAATGTCCTCAAGGTTCATCCATGTTGTAGCATGTGTCCGAATTTCCTTCCTCTATAGGCTGAAGACTATTCCACTGTATGGATGGACCACCTGATGCAGCCACACTGGAGGAGGACAGAGACCATCAGACTCAGTTATAGCATATTGGGATGAGTACTGTAATCAGAACACTACGGGATGCTACAAGGGCACAGAGGAGAGGGAAACATTTCCTGGAAGACACGATAGTTTTTAGGTACGCCGACATTGTGAATTCTGCCTTTTAGGCCGAGCAAACAGGAAACACAGGGGCCCTGGGGTCAAGAGTGAGCAGGGTGTTTCGGAAATCTGTGGACAGAGGGCAGGGCAGGTCTACCTGATTCAGGTTGAGCTGAAGGGGATGCTCTTCACAAAGATGACAATGGCGCCTTCTAGAATGGTACCGTGCACGACATGCTCATCCATCCTCGGCAGTCCTGTGAAAGAACAAGCAGGGAAGAAAGCAGGGAGATGAAGGTCCCAGCAACTGGGTTGCCAGAGCTCAGATCAAGGAGAATCTTCTATAGTCTTCTACAACCTGAGGGTTGGAGGACTTATTCTGGAAATAATGAGCAACCATCAACAGATTTTTAATGGGGACGAAGAGGAACCAAAATCAGAATTTACTATTACTAGTAGAAGTAAAGGTGCCATCACACTCTGGGGGATGGACCTCTTCCGGTTCTCTCTTTTTCTCTCTATTGATTATATCTGATTCACCAACAATTACCTGGAAGCCTCAGAAAGCTTGGCCCTCAGGTCAGATAAAAACAGGTCCATTTTCCTCCTGAGCCCGGCATTCAGAACTTCCACCCACCAGCTCTAAGCCTCCATGGTATTTACATTCTAGTCATGGGAGAAGGACTACATGTAAGCAAAGGAATAACTGGGGTGATTACAGATGGAGATAAGTGCTATGGGGAAAATAAAACCAGATGATCTGGTGGAGACTGCCTGGGTGGGAATAGGTGATCAGGGAAGGGCTTTCAAAGGAGGGGCTTTCGGGGTGTGTGACCTCTGTGACAAGTAGACAGCAGCTATGTGAATCTGAGGGGGAAATTTTGCAGGGAGGGAAACCAGTAAATGTGAAGCCCCTGGAATGAAAACAAGGGTGGTATTTTCAAAAAAAAATATCAAGGTCAGTGTGGCTGAAGTAGATGTATGAAAAAGGGTAAGTAGGGGACGGGTTGGGGAATTAGCAGGAGCCTTGTAGGCTAGGCATATTAGACAGAATGACTAGGAAGCCATTGGAGGGTGTGAGGTTGGGAAGTGACATTATAGCCAATGCTTCTCAGACATCACTTAAAATGTTCTCAGCCACCCCTGTGCACTGGGCCCTTGGCTAGTTTGTCTGCTTTGACTACAGTGGTGACCGGCTCTGTATGAGCTCTGTGATTAATGTCACATAGACATGGTCCACCATCACCTCCCCTCATGCCTCCTTCATGTGCCTCTCACTTCCCCTGGGAATTTCACCCTCCTTGAAAAGGGGGCATGTATACAGCTTATACATGTGCAACCCCAAAGGGCAGGGAGTTGATATCTTATGGGGAGTTAATGTCTCCTGACTCACAGAAGACAGGAGTTGGTAGATTCTTACCCCTACCTTCCCTTGGAGAGGTGGTCTTGGGGTATAGTCCTTACAGAGCTTCTTGGAAGCCAGTCCATTAGCTTAAGCAATCAGTGTCACTTGATTCAAAAAAGTAGCCAGGTCAACACCACACCCTCCATTGGCTTGCCATCCTTCCCTGCCTCACTTCCTCCATTCCTCACTCCAGCTCCCTGGGATTGGATATCCTAATATTCCCTATAAACTTTACCATTTAAGTTTTACCACCAACTTTTTTTTTACTAGGGAGCTAAGACAGACATATGCAGATTTGCCCTTTAGAAAGGTCACTCTGGCTTCTGTGTGGGTGGTTGGTTATGCAGGGACAAGGGCAGAAATTATGAGAGACATGTTAAGAAGCTCTTGTAGTTGTCCAGGCAAAAGATGATGGTTCCTGAGAGGAGTGGATGGTAGTGGAGATGGAGTGGATAGACTCATGGTGTATCTTGGAGGCAGAGCTGACAAGAACAGCTAATGGATGAGATGTGGCACAAGAGAGAAATCAAGACCGACTCCTAGGTTTTGGCTTGGGCAACTAACCAATGATGGTGCTTTTTACCAAACACTGGAAAAGGAACAGGTTTGGAATACTTTCTTTGTTCACCGATATTTTAATTAAATATTTTTATTTATTTAAGAGAGAGAACAAGCAGGAGGGAGGGGCAGACAGAGAGAGAAACAGATTCCCCGTGGAGCAGGGAGCCTGATGCAGGTCTCAATCCCAGGACCCTAGGATCATGACCTGAGCCGAAAGCAGACTCCTAACAAACTGAGTCACCCAGGTGGCCCTGTTCTCCAAATGTTTTGAAAGCCTCTACTATGTGCTAGTGAAGAGGTCTAGAATACGCCAGTGTCAAAGGATTACTTTGAGTTAAAGATATTTGAAAGTCCACAGCTGCACTAGAAGACTTTTTCTAAACTCCCCCCTTCCTAAAAGCAATACCTCCCCAAATAATTCAACTGCCATAAATACCCTCCTGGGAATTTCACAACCAGGAAAGATTGACTCTTATCACTGAAGAGAGAAGTCTGCATAAGTCAGCATCTGGATAAGAAATCACTTCAACAGGGATTGTCATAGAACTATCATATTTCCCATCTATTTTTCTATGTTCCCATTTGTTTTTCCTAAAAGTCATTTGTTCTCCCAGAAGTACCCTTCTGCCTCTCTCCATCTTCTATTAAGGTGGTATATAAAAATTCTAACCATGTGAAGTCATGTTTCTTTGTAAACTCCTGAGCATAGCTTTCTATTTAAATCTGGTTTTCTCCTCTTGCTAATCTGTTTCTTTTTGTCAGTTTAATTTGCAGGCCCCTAATGACAAAACTTAAGAGGTTAGAGGAAAATGCCCCCCCCCCAACAATAGGCAGTTTTAAGTATAGTGGACACGGAGTTGAGAGGCCCAGTCTCTGTCACAAGGGTCTCGCCAATGACAATACCATGGATCTGTGTACAAGGGGCCATGAAAATACCATGATTTATGTCAAATGTTGTCTCTGGGGAGGAGAGGAATCAGGGAGGGAGTCCTGGAAAAACCTAAGAGGGGTTCTAAAGGATGAGATGAAGTTAGCCAGAAAAAGGAGCAGGAAAAATGTGATTAAGGTAGCAAATGCAAATATGTAGCAATGTGAGAAGTGTTAGCCCATGGAGTTAAGAATGTGTGGGTAGAAAAGAAAGGAAAGGGGGAAAAATGAAAGAATGATCTCAGAGGCAGAGAGGCTAGCCGCTGAAGGAAATTCCCCAAACCATTTGCATATTTCATTGTTTTGTGCTTTTGCACATGGGGTAGTCTCATCCTGGAACATTCTCCCCCATCTCCGCTCCCACCTCCTGACAAAGCTCTACTCTTCTTTCAAGGTCTTAATACCTGGCTCTCCCCTCTTTGCTGGGTCCCTTCCCCACCTCCCCCCACCTCCTGCCCAAGGGTGTGTAGTTCACTGCACCTCACTGCTGCTCAGCTCCAGGATGCCATGAGTTGGGCATGTCCTTGACCTTCCTTTTCCCTGCCAGGCTGTGAACTCCTTAAAGCTTGGATTCCCTCTTTCAGCTCAGAGCCCAGCCTGAGGCTTGGAGAATGCAGAATCTGCTCAATAATTTTCTGAAACGCCCTTGAAATGTGACATAAGTTTGAAACCATTGAGGAGACACCACCCACACTGCCCCGGAAGAAAACCAGTCTACGCGGTCAGAGTCATCAAAGATGGTCTCAGAATGCTTCCCATCAGCCTCGGCCCAGAGACATGAGAGATTCTCTCCACTGGGTCCAACTGCTCCTTAGGTTTTGCGTCACAGAGTCGGTGCCAGCTGCTGGGCTCAGGCCAGTGGTGTAGGCAGTTACCCACACAGACCCACCAGACCAAGACCACCAACCATTTTCACACAGCACAAGAAATGGTATTCATTGAAAGGCTTGATACGTTCTGCCAACGCAGACCAGGGCTGGCCCCGGACCAATGGCTGCAGGGAGAAGGCAAAAGTTTCCATGTCTCTTTCTCTGCTGTTAGTCCCTCTTGCACATATGGGATTTATTCTCTACAGGTTTCAATGTTACATTGAAACTAAACTCAAATGGCCAAAATATTTCATTGAACAATATACAACAAAGATAAAAGCCACCTGCACTGGGGGAGGCACTGACAGCCAGCTCTGAATTGCTCTAGTGTTTGGAACTTCCTGAATGGAATTCTCAAGTGCTTTCTGAACAATTTGAAGAGCTCATCTGTCCAGGGTTGATTAGGACTGTCCCAAACTGGGGTCACCATACTTCAATCAAACAAAAAATGGAGGAAAACAAGATTTCCTGGAAAGACAGAAACAAAACAAAGTTATAACTGCGCCCAGTGGATTCAAATAACATGGAATTTCCGTATTCTTGTACAGAATCCAGTAGATAAACATATATGTGTGTGTGTGTGTGTATATACACACACACACACACACACACACACATATATATACACACACACATGTATACACACAAACACATATAATTTCCCACTTATTCTACTACAGAATCCCAGCCTAAGATCATGACTCCCCTAAAAAAAATAGTAATGTAATAGAGAGATTTTTATGGTCATCCTTACGACTGACCTCATAAAATAATCTGAGTTATATACATGCATGTACACACATAGGCCAGATTCTCAACTTACGTAATTCTGTGGGAATTCACAGAGTTATATTGGTTGAGAATTTGGCTTCAGCTACCCTTATTATAGAAATTCCCATCAACTAGCCAGAGATGAGGCTACACACACGTTGCCACAAAGCTTCACAGGCTGAGAATCTGGCCGACAGAGCACAGAATAATGTCCATCCAAACATCGGCTTGGATTTTATCTGGTCTTGCTTTCCAGAGAAGCTTGCATGATGGAATGAGCAAATGCCTTTGGCCTCTGGAGTTCTATGAATCAGTGTGACCCAGGATGGGAAGCCCCAGGCTGTCTGTCCAACGTGGAGGCACGCAGTCCCTCCCCACCTCAGTCTCCCGGCCTGTGAACTGGGTGGGACCGTTACCTGCCTCTCCCCCTCCTTCTGGGCATCCTCTGCTATTTATGAAAGTACAGTTTGCAAACTACAACTCCCCCAGAAATAGGCATTAAGAGCTCAGTCTGGCGTTGGTTGTCAGAGAAAATGCATTTATTTGCTAAGTTAGCAAGTGCCAACACCACTAATTGAATTTGTGCCAAAACATGCATTTTTAAATATGTTGTTCTGTTCCATTCATTATTTAGAGAACGTCACCTAAGGGCAGTGCACGCTACAAGCCAAAAATCTCATCCTGCATTTTGTCAGAAACCCATTGCAGGGAAGAGGAGAAGGGAGAGGGAGGGGAAACAATAAAATGAGATTTTTGGAAAAAGCTAAAAAAACCTTGTCTGTTGTGTTTTGTCTGGACCAGCAATGCCCACAGGGTGATTTGATAATAATCTCCAAATGCAAGGGGACTGGAGACCAGCTGCTCTCTCTCTTGCCACTCAGGGCAGAAGAAGAACCAAACCTCTACAACAGCATAAAAGATTTAGGCTAGTTGGAAGGGAAAATTTCTTTAGTGGAGAATGTTACCTAGGAAAAGCAAGAGCAGGGCAAAACCTTGAGATGACAGAAGTGTATCACACATCCCAGAAGGTCTAAGGGTAACAAGTCAGTTCAATGTTTGCTCAACCCTGAGACAGCAGACAGCCCTAGAAGTCATTGTCACCCCAGGGAATTGTCTTGGTCCGGAACTGTTTGTCATTACAATTAGGAGCATGAATTCTGGTGTGAGAAGCCTTGCTTTGAATGCCACACTTGGGCAAATTACTTGACCTCACCATGCCTGTTGAAGCATTCGTAAAATGGAGCTAATCACTCATTCGACACTGGTACCACACCAGGCATTGTTCTAGAAGATGGAGATATGGCAGTGAATACAATAGACAAAAACCGTGCTGGTTCTAATGGGGGAGGTGGATTGATTATAATAATAAAGAGTAAAGCAATAAAATATACAGCCTGTCAGATGGCAGTTAACTGCTGTGGACAAAAATTAGGCAGGGGAGAGCATGGGGAAGGGGGTAGGGAAGCTTCGATTTTAAGTAGGGTGTTGGGGAAAGGTCACATACTGAAATGGCATCTTCTGGGGAAAGATTTGAAAGAAATGAAGGACTGAGCTAAGAGGATGTGATGGCTTCAGTGGTAGTCTACCCACTCCACCAGCCCCCCCCAACAGGTTATGCCCATTTCCTAATTGCTGGGACCTGTGAATGTGACATTACTTAGGGGGAATAAAGGTCTTTGTGGATGTGATTAAGTTAAAGATCTTGAGATGAGATCATCCTAGATTATCCAGGTGAGGCCTAAATCCAATGACAGTTGTCCTTATAACAGGGACACAAGGAGATCACAAACACAGACACAGAGAAGGCCACATTAAGGTGGAGGCAGAGATTGGAAGGATGCAGTCATAACCCAAGAAAGGCCTGGAGCCCCCAGAATCCGGAAGAAGAAAGGAAGGGTTCTCTCCTAGAGACTTCAGAAGGAGCATGGCCCTAGTGAAACCTGGGATTTCAGATTTCTGGCTTCCAGAACTATGAGAGAATATATTTCTTTTGTTTTAAGCCACCAAGCTTGCAGTGTTTTCATGGCAGCCCCAGGAGACTAAGATGGAGGGTATCTAAGGGAAGAGTGGTTAAGCAGAGGGAACAGCAGGTGCAAAGGCTCTGAGGCAGGTCTCTTGACTGTCTGCTTGGGAAAGAGCAAGGAGGCGCGCATCTCTGTAGTAGAGGGAGTGATGGGGCTCTGGGCAGCTGAAGCCGACTTTGAAGGCGTTAAGAGCTGAAGGCTCTCTGCGGAGCACAAGTCCTTCCTGGAAAAGGCAGTGGGTGGTACATCTCCAGGCCCTACAGAAGCCGTGAGTCTGGCGTGAATGTCATTGCAAAACACTGATGGCTTGGACCAGGTTGGTGGGAGTGGAAGTAATGAGATTCTGAATTTGTTCTCCATGGATAAGAAAACTGGATTTATGAGACATTGGATATGGGGTATAAGAGAAAGAGGGAAGTCAAGAATGGCTCTGAGCATTTTGGCCTGAACAACTAGAAAAATGGAGCTGCCATCAGCTGACATGGGCAAGCCTGTGTGGGGGACAGGTTTGGGGGGGTATGTCAGGAGTTTGGTTTAGGACAGGTTAGGTTTAACATACTTAGTAAACACCCAAGTGCAGATATCAGATAGATATATGACTGACAGGGACAGATCTGATCTGGAGAAGTATTCGGAAGAATTTTTAAATGTATTTTTTTTTAACTTACAGCAAAATCTTTCCTTTTTGTTGTCCAATTTTATGAGTTTTGAAAAAAATGCATAGTCATATTGCCACAGTCACAATCAAGATAGGGAACTATTCTATCATCTTAAAAAATTCCCTCATGCCACGCCTTCGTAATCGAACCCATCCATCATCCCCAGCCTCTTGGCAACCACTGACCTGTTCTCTGTCCCTAGAGCTTTGTCTCTTCCAGAAAGTCATATAAATGAAATCATATAGTATGTAGCATTTTGGATCTGGTTTCTTTGGCTTAGCATAATGCGTTTGAATTCATCCATGTTTTGTTTATCCACAGTTCATTCCTTTCATTGCTGAGTAGTATTCTACTCTATAGATGTACCATTGTTTGTTCACCCACTGACCCACTGAAGACATCTGGGTTGAGTGAGCAATTACGATAAAGCTGGTATACACATGAACCTTTTTAGGTGTGAACAAAAGTTTTCAGTTTTCTTGGGCATATTATGAGGAACAGGACTCCCGGATCATAGAGTAAGTGTACGTTTAACTTGATAAGAAACTGACCGACTGTTTTTCAAAGCAGCTCCACCATTTTGTGTTTCTACCAGCAGTATCAGATTTGAAATCTTTCTTTTTTTTTTTTAAAGATTTTATTCATCTACCTGACAGAGAGAGAGATCACAAGCAGGCAGAGAGGCAGGCAGAGAGAGAGAGAGAGGAGGGGAAGCAGGCTCCCCGCTGAGCAGAGAGCCTGATGCGGGGCTCCATCCCAGGACCCCGGGACCATGACCTGAGCCAAAGGCAGAGGTTTAACCCACTGAGCCACCCAGGCGCCCCCAGATTTGAAATGTTTTTAAAATTTATTTTTAACCATTCTAGTAGGTGTGCAGTAGTGTCTTATTGTGGTTTTCATTGGCCTTTCCCTGATGATTAATGATGAATTTCTTTTCATGTACTTATTTTCTACCCAAACATCTTCTTTAGTGAGATGTCCACTAAAATCTTGGCCCATTCTTAATTGGGCTGTTTGTTTTCATATTGTTGAGCATGGCAAATTCTTTATATAGTCTGCTTACAAGTCCTTCATCAGATACGTGATTCATAAATGTGTTTTCCAAGTCTGTGGTATCTTTTTATTCTCTTAAAAGTGTTTTTGGCAAAGCAAAAGTTTTAAATTTTTGATTAAGTCCAGTTCATCACTTTTTTCTTTTATAGATCATGATTTTGGTTTCATATCCAAGAACCTACTGCCCAAGTCAAGGTCTCAAAAATATTCTCCTTTATCTTCTTTTTAGTCTTGTGAGTTTATGTTTTACATTAGGTCTGAACCATTTGCAGTTAATTTTTGCATAAAACTTAAGGCATAGTCATACGTTTTTTTTCTACATTGAGTATCCAATTGTTCTAGCACCATTTGTTTGTGGTTTTTTTTAAGATTTTATTTATTTATTTGAGATAGAGAGATAGCATGAACATGAGGGGTGTGGGGGCAGAGGGAGAGGGAGAAGCAGACTCCCCACTGAGCAAGGAACCCAAAGTGGGGCTTGATCCCAGGACCCTGAGATCATGACCTGAGATGAAAACAGATGCTTAACCAACTGAGCCACCTAGGTGCCCCATCTAGCACCATTTATTGAAGCTCTGTTCATTTAGCACCATTTGTTGAAGCTATGTTCATATTTTTCAATCTTTAACTTTTTCCATTTTAATATTTTCCCCTGGTTCTTAAGACTGGATAATTTCTAATTATCTGTTCAAGCTCACTCATCTCCATTCTGCTGTCAAACTTTCATTCAGTGATTTTTAAATTTTTTTAATTTAAGATACCATATTTTTCAGTCCTAAAATTTCAACTTGGTTCCTTTCTTCTTCTTCTTTTTTTTTTTAATAGTTCTTGTTTTTCTCTTGAGCATTTCTATCTTTCCATTCATTACAAGAATGTTCATCTTCAGTTTATGGAACATGGTTATGATAGCTACTTTCAAGTCTTTGTTAATTCCAACATCTGGATCATTGCAGTGTTGGCATCTGTTTATTGTCCTTTCCCTTGAGAACTGGTCAGATTTTCCTGGTTCTTTGTAGGTTGAAAAATTTTTGATCACATTCTAGGCATATTGATATTATGTTATGAGACTAGGTTCTGTTAAAATCCTCCTGAAAGTGAAATGTCAATAGATTTTATTGTTGTTGTTGTTTTAAGCAGGAAATCAATACAGTTAGGTTAAGACCACAAGTTTTGTCCCACTTTCTGTGGGAAGTGGTTCCAATATCATTTTAGGATTCAATGTCATTGTCTTTATAAATTGTGTATCAGTTCATACACAGAACTAGAGGGATTCCCTTTTTCCAACTTCCTTCTCTCTAGGATTTTCTCTGGCTCCCAACTTCCCCTTTTCCCAATTCCTTTGACCAGAAAATTGGATTCTTCTCAGACTTTTAGCCCTCCCTTGCCCCATTACACTGTCACTGTCACACAGTTCTGTATCACTGGAACCACCCTCAGGGTGAAGAGCAAGAAAAAAAAAATAATGGGAATTCCTCCCACATTCTTCACACACAGGGATCATTCTTCCTGGTTCCAGTAGCCATGGAGATAAAGTTCAGGTGCCTAAAACACCACCAACATAGTCACAACAGCAGTGAAGATCTGCAACTGGGGCTGACCTCAGGACAAAGCCAGGAGAGAAAAAAGAGTTAAAAATGAGGATTCCCCCATAGTCTCTGACTCTCAGTTGTCCCTTTTCCCAGTTCTCTGACCAGAAAGCGTAGGATTTTTACTGGAGCTTTGGATACCAACCCCCAGTTCAATGTTCTGTGACTCAAGCCCCCAGGCCATCTTTACATCAAGTCAGGAAGTACAAGAGAAAAAAAGAATTAGGAATCTCACTGGTACTGGTTGCTCTCCAAGTTTTGACTAACCTTTCCTGCCCGCCAGCTACTATTTAGTTTTTAGACTCCTCAGGTAGTTTCTTTCTGTATTTCGTCCAGAATTTTCAGTTGTAATTAATGGGAGAGATGGACTAACTGAGCTTACTCCATCTTGGCTGGCCCTGGAAGTTCTGGGAATTTTATTCATGTGTACATGCATGTGTGTGTAAATGCATGATATTTATGATATTGAAACAATTATTCAGATTAAATGGGGTCACCAAAGGAATGGGTTTAGATAGAAAAGATGTCCAAGAACTGAGGCCTGGGCACTCCAATCAAAGGTCAGGGAAATGAGGAAGAATGAAAAGGAATAACCAGAAAGAAGATGAAAACTCAAAAAGCCAAGTGTCCTAGATCCCAAGAAGAGAGTTGCAAGGAGGAGGGAGTGATCCACTAGGTCAAATACTGCCAATAAGTAATATGAAGACTGAGAATTTGCCTTTGGATAGTTCTGATGGTTGTGAGGGGAATTAAGTGAGATGCTGAGTTGAACAGCTAAGTGAGTGTCCAAGAAGTAGAAAACATTCTGAGTGTCCTTCATGCCTGCCTTTGCCATTTTGTTTCTTCACCTGGTATTCTCTCCTCTGCTCATCCATGTTGGGAACCAACTTGCCTCCCACCTGCTCTCTGAAACCTTTCCTGGATATAGTACTCTAAATCTCAGGGAGCTCCCTCTACTCCACAGCCCTGACTCCCCTGGCCTGTGCTGCAAAGCTACAGAAGGCAATGTGGTATGGTGACGCTTGCCTAGATTCCAGAGTGAGACAGGCTCCACTTCAATTCCAGCTCTACCATTTGCTAGCTGGGTGAACTTAGGGAAGTGCCGGGGAGAGAAAAATTTATCTACCTTTCAAGATTCTTCTGGTTGGTCAAAGACATGAGACAGACTAACAGGAGAAAATAAAATTTAAATTATATAACATTTAAATTACATAAAAATAAAATTACATGGACGTCTGGGTGGCTCAATGGGTTAAAGCCTCTGCCTTCGGCTGAGGTCATGATCTCAGGGTCCTGGGATCGAGCCCCACATCGGGCTCTCTGCTCAGCGGGGAGCCTGCTTTCCCCCCTCCCCCGCCTACTTGTGAACTTTGTCAAATAAATAAAATCTTAAAAAAAATAAAAAATAAATAAAATTACATACAAGGGCTCCATAAGAATATGATGCTCACAGGCAGTCAGGCAATTGAGGCTTATATGTCATCTGGACCTAAGGAGGAAGAGGTAGGGGTCTAAGACAAGGAAGGAGGGAAGGAAGGAAGGAAGGAAGGAAGGAAGAAGGAAGGAAGGGATGGAAACATTTCACAGGAAAATGAAAAAGAGTAACTGTTTGGTAAGCAAATGTTTGCTGAGCTGTCCAGGAAAAACAGAACACAGAGAGGAATTTTAACAAACCACACCTAATTCATATTATACTGTAGTTATCTGTGGTGATAGCTCTCTCTCTGGAACAGGAAAGGCAAAAAAGAAAAACTTCTTGAGTCTTTGGTTTCTTTTTTTTTAAGATTTTTTTTAAGATTTTTTAAAGATTTTTATTTATTTGACAGAGAGAGAGAGATTACAAGTAGGCAGAGAGGCAGGCGGGGGGGGGGGCAGGATATACGGGGCTTGATCCCAGGACCCCGAGATCATGACCTGAGCCAAAGGCAGAGGCTTAACCCACTGAGCCACCCAGGTGCCCTGAGTCTTTGGTTTCTTAAAAAAAAAAAAAAAAAAAGTCAGCCTAAGTAGAGGAGAGGTTGGTGGGGGGCAGAATGGGTGAAAGAGGTGACAGGGAGGGCACTTGTGATGAGCACAGGGTGATGCATGGAAGTGTCGAATCACTCTACTGTACACCTGAAACTAATCTAGCACTGTATATTAACTATACTGGAATTAAACTTAAAAAAAGAATCATTCTAAAATAATCCACATGCCAAAGAGACCTATTTTGGGGTGGTCAATTTGGCTTCACTGCAGAAGCTACTTCACTTCTCCAAGCCTCCATTTCCTCATCTTTGAAACCAGAATAACACAACTACCTCGTCTACATTGCTGTGAGGAATAACTAGATCATATATATCATATATATATGTATGTATCATATATATATGATATATATATAACACGTTTGGGTTAAGCAGACCGTGGTTTTTTGTCCCCTTTCCTGCTGCACAGCTTAGCATCCTATCACAGGTGCGAGTGTTGCCTTACCCATCACTTTACATGCTTCTTGAGGGTAGGGGTTATGCCTCAGTGCGCCTTTCTATTCCCTAAGGCATTGAACTGGTTAATGGGTTCCATAATCATTCAATTATCATTGAAGTACCTTCCAACCCAGAGTGTGAATTATAACCTGTCATAAAGAAACAATGAATTTGAAGGACAAAATTCCTTCTTACTTAATCTTCCTCTCACTTAGAGAAAACCACACTCCATGTTAAATTATCCCTTGAAGACACCACCCTGTGTTTCTCCGGATCACAAATGATGACTTGCTAGTTTACTCCTGTCTTGATCCCATTTTCTGAAAGCTGTGCCACAGTAGTTCTTTTTATTTTTTTTAAAGATTTTATTTATTTATTTGACAGACAGAGATCACAAGTAGGCAGAGAGGCAAGCAGAGGGAATGGAGGAAGCAGGCTCCCTGCTGAGCAGAGAGCCCGATGCGGGGCTCGATCCCAGGACCCTGGGATCATGACCCGAGCTAAAGGCAGAGGCTTCAACCCACTGAGCCACCCAGGCGCCCCCCACAGTAGTTCTAATAACAGGGAGATTCCTTCAGGGAGATATTGACCTTTTTTAGGGAAAAAAAAATAATTTATAGCAAACCAATTGTACGTTTTGGCTCTGTCCTATGTCAGCCTCACCTGAGGACTGGGTCAAGTTTGGGTATATTGGTAATTTGCCGTGATTTATCATGAGCCGGTTATTGGGTCAATTGTTCCTTTACTGAAATAAAGTGAAAACAAATATATCAAACTAACTTTCCATTCAATGGAAGGTATTCTAAATGGCATTCCCTTCATGCTCAGAGACTCTGGGGGTGATACCCCAGTGTGATGTGATACCCACAGCTACAACATTGCTCTCCGAGGGCCCATCTACCTCCAATCATTTAGTGCTTCTGTTTGGCTGTGAGTGTGTGTGTGTGTGTGTGTGTGTGTGTGAGAGAGAGAGAGAGAGAGAGAGGATTGACGGGGGTGGGAAGGACAGCAGGCAGCTGGGATTGTTTAGAAGCCCAGAGCTGCTGTGATAAATCAAAATCCCTAACACCCAGATGCACATTCATCCTCCTGCATTAATTTATTGCAGGGTTTTATTATTATTATTACTATTATTAATATAAAGAGAGGCTACATTTGCTTTCCTGGGTCAGAAAAGGCTGGACTGGACATTTAAGTCTCCTGAACAAAAGCACTAGCGAAGCGTGAAGCCACACTGGGGATGGAATGAAGGGGTTAGGGATAGGGTCTTCGAAATCAACAGCTCGCCCAGGTCTGGCTTGCCTAGAAACTGTATCATTTCGTAGGAAATAGCACACATCTTCAATCTTCAGACGTATCGCCTTGCTTCTCTGACTCCATAAGGCCACCGTAAGTCTAAGAGTTGGCCTTGGTTTTCCAGTTTCAAAGTGACTACATTTCTAACCAGGAGTCTGTAGGGGCATAAGGTTTGCATTTTTATCTCAAACCTTCCCCAGTGAGTTGCTAAATTCCTTCAGACCTCTCTCAGCAAACTTGTAGGATGGTGGGGGGTGGTGGGGACGCTTCTGATATATATATATATATATTTCCCCCCCCAATCCTCATTTTTCCGGAAGCTTCCTGGATTTTATGTTGTTGCACTGGGAATTAGAATGATACTGAGGTTTTCTTATATTTCTGAAAGGGGAACTTTTGGATATGCTGATAATAGCTCACCAGCCTGCAAATATGTTAGCTTTTCTTCTCATTAGCACATCATCTCAGCTGTGAATTTGACTTCCCAAGAGGGAAGAGCCAAGTGTCACCATAGAGCGTTCACTTGGGTTGGCTTAAGATGGGCCCACAGAGCCCCTTGATACAGAGCCCCAAACTACTCTGTGCAGAGTAACATGGGAATGTGCTTATAGAGGAAAACAATTTAAAAGAAAAAAAAGCGACTGGGCTTATTTATTAGAAATTAATATGCCTCTGCGGGGACTAGTTTTGTGACAAGTTGTATCCTTTGTAGGACTGGCTGGGGGTCTGTACACCACAGCTGTTCATTTTCTCAGGTGCTGAGTATTCCCCATGAGATAGTCTTCCTCCACCATTAGCCTCATCCCTAATGGCCTATATTAATTTATAACTGTGGGGAATTGCAAAAATGCACTATGTTTCACAGAAGCAAGGCAAGCTCTTACAACCCTTTTAAAGTAATAATAAATTAAGCTGCAAAGAATGCCCATATTTATCTTGCATCATTTTTATAGTTATTGCTGCTATTTTTCTTGTGCTACCTTAATTAAGATATGTCCTTGGGGGATTAACTTCTGTTGGGGAAAAAGCAGAATTAAAAACAAAAAAAGTCTTGTTTTATTTCTGCCAATGAAGTGTAGGTGCTGCGGGTTGATGAGATGGTAGGGAGAGATGTGGCACTCTGCTCTGGGAGTCTCGTTCCAGTTCTAGCCCATACTACCCAGAGGACTTGGGTGTTCCTTTCCCCTTCTGGACCTCACTTCTGGGAAAAGAAGTTGGACCAGCGCATCTCCAGATGCCTTCCCTGGTTCTTTGGCCACCCGCAGGTTGATAACTGAGCAATCAAGCCAATCACTGCCAGACTTGTACACATTGACCAGGAGACTCACCAAAATAGTTAAAACCTATGTTTTTAATGACTGAACTGAGTAGGCCACAGTTGGTTGTTATGACAACCAGAGATACTGTTGCGAAAACCAAAAAGTCAGTGGAGAGAAATGGATAGAACCCGAGGCCCCTCTGCTACGGGAGCTTTAAAGTGGCTAAGCTGGCCCCATTATTCTTCCTATCTGATAAGAGGTTTTGTGCTTACTCATTTTATAACAACTTTATATTTAATCTATAAAGCAACCCCAGTTGACTTGAGAAGTCCACCAGCATAGCCAACCATAACTTGTTCTTCAAGCGAATTATTTCTCTTTGTTTATGAAAAATGTCCACACACCTAGTAAATTCTTGTCCGTGTGCATCCTTATTTTCGTTAATTTTATGCAACATAGCTCAAGCTATGTTGCATAAAGAAAATTCAATCTGTCTGGGTAAGAAGGGCATACGATGCCCTTCTAAGGTTTTGCAATCATAAAAGATTTCCCCTCTTCAGTTCCTCTTGAAAAGGCATACTTTTGTTTCCTAAATCAAAGATAAATAACGTAGAAATCATTCCATCCAGGCTCTCCTTCAACAGGCCACACTCCACCAAGCAGGACCCTGGCCGTCACCACTTACGGTAAATCAACTAGATGGTGAAGCCATCTTTGCCAGTCAGAAATATTTCCTTACCACATTGGTTCTGTTTGATTGGTCATGGGTTTATGCAGTTCCTGGCACAGGGAGGGCCTTTTCCTCCTCTGCCAGGTTTCTTTCAGACTTGCTACAGCCTAATTTCAACTCTGGCTTGGAAGCCAACCCACAAAACTACCTTTCCAATTGCTCCTTTTGGCCCAGAGAATATCATCCAGTTTCCAGTGAAGGCCTCAGTCAAAGGCCTTGTTGTTCTGGGAGCTGGTACCCCGGTGGGATGGGCCATTGCCAACCACGTCTTGCTCACCCATCCCAGCCCTGGGGACTGTTGGGGGACTCTGAGTTCCCACAGGCCCATAAGCAGGCGTTGAAAGTCTGGGATGCCATTGGACAAGGTTACGGGGCATAATTATGGGGTTCTGAAATTCATGACTTAAAAAGACCCTGGTCAAGCTGACTCTGAAAATAAAAAAGAAAAGGTTTTCAAGCAACAGCAAATAATAATAATAATAATAATAATAATGATAATACAGATTAGGTCCTAAATTAACACAAACTAATTTGGGATTTTAGGCCATTTAGCAGGAGTCCTCCTATCCATCTTCCCAGACCCTATCCCTCCCCCTTGTCCACACAGAATGTTCCCTTTTCAGGAAGTAATTTCTGCTAAAAAGCTTTTATTACCCAGTTTATGGGGATTTCATTCTCAGATTTACAATACTTCTCAGGCTCCACACACATAAGCCATGGGATCTTGATTTCTGAAGGGGGAGTAGCTATTGCTGTCTCCTGAAGAAGACATCAGATTTGGCTGATGCCCTGATTTCTTTGGGGGGGAAGACTTTGTCCCTGGAACTGCAAAAGGGATAATGCTCAAAATGCCACGTGGTCCGTGGTGGCTGAACCTCATATGAACCAAGTCACCTGACCCAGCCTCTTTCCATCCCTGCCCCTCCTATTACCACTCCCTCTTGCTAGATAATGGATGGGAGACATCAAGCCAAAAATATTTATTAAGTACACGGCATGCAGAACACAGGGCCAAGGCAAAAAAAGCAAGGAGAAGGGAATCAAAACTGATGGCTCAGGCCTTTATAGTTTCTCACCAAGCTTGCACTGTAGCCTCATAACTGGTCTCCATGCTACCAACTTCTCGTCCTCTGTATGCCAGTAGTTCTCAAAGATTAGGGGCACCAGATTCACCTAGAGGGCTTATGAAAACACAGGCTTCTGGGCCCCAACCCCAGATTGATATGTAGCAGGTCTGGGGTAGAGGCAAGAAGTTTTGCATTATTCTAAAGTTGCCAGATGATTCTTATGTTCATGGTCTAGGGACCATGCTTTAAGAACCATTGCTCCAATCCACTCTTCTATTTCCAGAATGATCCTCTAGCACTGGTGTCCACTGAAATACTCAGTACCCAGTCACCATGGAATAAAGTCTCACCTTAACATGACATCTGGTTTCTCATCATGGTCCCAGTTGCTACGTGCAGCCAGAACCTTGCCTATCCCAGGTTCTAGCTCTTTAGTTGCAAACTGAATCAGAAGCAAACCCCAAGACATGGATGTGAAGGGTAATGCAAGGAAGCAATAGTGCAAGAGGCAGTTAGCGAGATGGGGAAAGAAAGGAAACCAACATAGGCTGAGTTAATAAGAAGTTGACTGCTATGGGCAACTGGTACTCAGTCTCACGGGGGGCCTCTGGAGGACTGCCTAGAGCACATCTTGGAGTCACCCTGCCTGAAGGGTGAGGGGTCTCAGGTATTATCCACTATTTTCTGTTAGTCACTGGTTGAGGGCTGCTTCTAGACCCATTAACTGCCCATCACTTCCAACACACCCCCTTACAAGTCTAGCTCACTCGAGGCCAGAGAAAGCCCTCAGACAGAGGCCGAGGTACTTGAAGAAGGAAGCCATCATGTCAGGGCACAGGGTAATGGCGAGGACTGAGGGTTCCTTGATGGGGTACCATCAGCTTCTGCTCCACAAACCCAAGCCATCCTCTTAAAGCCCAGTTCTCCCACACATATGTTCTTCCACACAGAAGGGCCTAAGCTTGCCTTCTTCTGCTCTGGCTCTCTGGAAGATAGGACTTTGGACTGGACTTTGGACTGGACTTTGGGGTTTGGGTGGGCGGCAGCCTGTGTGAACCTGGGCTCAACACCCGGAAGTCTGTGTGACTGGCTGCATTTAAGGAGCCTGGGTGCAAGGTAGTGAGTAAAAACTGGAGCACCAGAAGGGCCATGAGAATTAGGGAAAGATGCTGCAGGGTGGGGTGGTGACTTCGGGTGCTGACAAAGCAGCTGAGGGGGTCACTGCAAGCACAATCTTTTGAAGTCACCTTTTGAAACAAATTTTGAGCCCTTTTGCCTTCTTTGGGCCAGTGGTGGCTACCTGCCCTGAAGTGATCATGAAATAAAATAGAATATAAAAGAAAATAAGAGGATTAGATCATTCTGTTGCCCAAATGGGAAGTCTTTTTTTTTAATTGAATATATTTGACATATTGTGTAAATTTAAGGTGTACGATGTGTCACTTTGATAGACTTATATATTGTCATATGGTGGCCATTTTATCAATATTTATCACATTATGTAATTAGAGTACAACACTGTTATCCACATTCATTATACTGTGCGTTAGATCACTATGGCTTATTGATGACTTATTGAAAGTCGGTACCCTTAAACAGCATCAATTTTATCCCCCTACCCCCATCCCCTGGTAACCGCCATTTTCCCCTTGATTTTTTATGAGGTTGACTTTCTTAGATTCCATATATGAGATCATACTCTACTTGTCTTTCTCTGACTTTTCTCACCCAGCACAATGTGCTCAAGGTCCACCTGTACTGTCACAAATGGCAGGATATCCTCCTTTCTCATGGCAGAATAGTACTCCAGAGCCAAACAGGAAGTCTTCAAGAGTGTAGACTGGAGCAGAATGACCTGTGCATCACTCGTGTGGTCATGGAGACTCTACCTGGCACTTGGGTCAAGTGCTGCCCCTCCAAGTTTAGAACCCCCTCCTTCTCAGTCTTTGTCTCAGGCATTGAGCCTCAGAAGTTATTCATTCCTTGAGAACCCAAGTCCAAAGTATTCTTGTCCTTGTTTTTCAGACATACTTCTTTTTCTACTGTTGGGGTCCTGAGAATACAGATTTATGGGTAGCTTAAAGTGACTCAGAGCAACAAATGTGTGTAACACTGATGTATGTGGGTGGACAAGAAAGAATAATAAACAACAAAAAATTTCCATTTAATGGTATACAGTAACTTCATATTCACTACATAAAAAATAAACAGTCTTCTCTTTATAAAAAATAATTTTTTTTCCTAAGAACATCTTCTGACGGAGAGTTTATGTTCATAAAATGTGAGTGAGTGGCTGGTTCGTATCCTTGTTTTTTTAATCCTCTTATCCTTTTTAATCACAGTTGAAGCAATATATGCATGAACTTTGCAAGGCATAAGAAAATATAATTTACTTGACATGATTTGGGGAGAGAAAAACTGAAATATATGAAACATCATTCAACCACATTATTTAGAAAGAAAAAAATCAGAGACACTAATTGCCCATGATGGCTATTTATACAATGCACCACGAGAGTGAAGGGATATTGGCTGCTCTTGAAATAGGCAGTTTAAATTTGATCCAGAAGGCAACCAGTGGAGCCAGTAAAGACACATAATCTGGGAGGTGACATGTTTTCTCTGTTAAAGTTCAGCTATTGAGAGGGTAAAGAAACAGGAATAGGCCCAAAGTCTTATTTAGAAACCTCAAATGAGACTGTAGAGTGGGAAAACTTTGTCCTCTTTCCTATGTCATTCTCTGCTTCATTTCCTTCCCTCATTTGCCCACTGTCCAGAGGATGACCCTTAAGTGTCCCAAACTCAACTGGGCCATGACTTCTGCAACAGAACGTTCCTCTCTTTCCTCCACATCAACCAAAATGTACTTGTTTTCTGTCTTAATCTTCAAAGGTTGGCTCAGTGATTAATTAGCTATCATCTGTAATCTAATAAACAAATTCCAATAATGATTCATGGACTAATGGTAGTACAAGGACAACCCATCCATTTTGTTTTCATAGGAAGGTCCTCTTTGTCTCGATGGATCCCATTAATGTGGACACTAAAACTGAAGTCAATAAATGCAATGAAATAAAAACACCTGTGTTTTAAGGATTCTTAGCAGTTCCCAAAAATGTTGTGATGGGGTGAAGAGGTTTCGCTGCCAAAGCATTTTGTTCATGGTGTTGAAATTAGAGGATGCCTATCAGACATTCTTCCAAATATATAGGCTTGCTTGAAATTCTCAAAAAAAAAAAAAAAAAGCCTAAAGGAGTCACCTTCGAATTTTAAGTTCTAAAATAAAGATAGATTTTTATCTTTCCCTGATGGAATGTAAGCTCTAGTTTCTATTTCTCATGTCATTCCTTTAGGGCGTATGCTTGAAATGGCATTGGTCTCTAAGCCACAAGGTATCTTTGTTTTGACCCACTGCCAAACAATATTAATTGTCATCAGAGTTAAAGATGACCAACACAGCCACACAGAACATATGAACCCATTTGTGTCAATGGATGGAAGGCTCATGGCAATGGTATGGAAGGCTCACCGCCAGGTTCTCCAAAAAAATCCTATACCCACCCCCAAGTGACCTTCACACCAAGAACATCATTCCTTCACTCCCAGTGAAGATGTCGGTGGCTAGCCTTGTCATGTGAGATTATTCTGGGGAAGACAATGAAAACTAAGTTCAACTAGTAGTACTTGCTCTGTACCAGGCAGTATACTAATACTAACATGCTTTCCTAGACCTTTGTCACAAACACCGGTGTGGTGGATATTAGAATTCTCCAGTTCTCAAAAAGAACCCTCAAAATAGGGGCACCTGGGTGGCTCAGTGGGTTAAGCCTCTGTCTTCACCTCAGGTCATGATCTCAGGGTCCTGGGATCGAGCCCCGCATTGGGCTCCCGGAACAGTGGAGAGTCGGCTTCTCCCTTTGCCTCTGCCCCTTCTCCTGCTCGTGATCTCTCTCTGTCTCTCTCAAACAAATAAATAAAATCTTTAAAAAAAAGAAACCTCAAAAAAGAAAAAAATGACTTGCCACCTAAATTAGGAAGCGGTTGAACCAAAACTGGCTCCAAGACCCATGCTATTTCTTCTAAATGAGTGTAGTTCCACAGACTAGCAAAATTAGTATCACCTAAGACCTAGTTAGAAATGCACATTCTTGGGCCTTGCTCCAGATCTATGGGACGAGAAACTCAAGACAATTTCAGAAGCTCAGCAATTCGTGTCTTAATAAGCCTTCCCAGTCACGCTGATGCTCCTTAGTGTTTGGAGACTCCCCATCCAGACCGCAAATCCACCATGACCATGTCCAGGGATGAGCTCACCACAGCCTGCCCTCTTCCATGGGGCATTTAATCATTATAGGCCCAGATCCAAGATCACTCCTCTGCAACCGCTCTGTTCACAGACCATCTCTTCCTCTTCTCAGTCTCAATAGTCATCGTTGTCTCAATCATCCTTTTGTCAATTTATTACTTGCGTCTTAGGACAACTCTCCCACGGGGCACTGACACTCTTAGATCTTTGTGGTGATTTAATTTTTCACATTTGTCTTCCATTTAACAGTGTCTGACAACAGTGGCTTGCATAAAGCACCAAACTTCATAACTCTTTTTTTCTGTGATGAATAGATAAAGCAGAAGCACTAACAATCGCTTTGTATACCACAAGAATATTGGGATCTTCTTGGTCTCCAGATCACCTATTAAATGAACTGCTGACAAATGAGAATGTGTGCTCCTTGAGGCCAGGGCTTCTTAAACTCTACTGTGCACACAAACACCTGAGGATCTTGTTAAAATGCTAATTCCATCAAGGATGCTGGATTCCTATAAGCGCCCAGGTGATGTCCACGCTGCTGGTCCGCAGACCACACTTTGAGTAGCGCCGGCAGGGTGCCCATGATCTTGAAGGGTCTGAACGCCGTGGCACAGGAAGAACAGTTGAGGTTGGGCCCTAGGTGATTGGTTTTGGATATCTGGAGGCAAGGGCAGTACATGCACCTTTGGCTGGCCCGAGGGCAGTGAAGGGAAGCTGTAACACATGCCAGAAATGTCAGCTATAGCTCAACGGTCAGGAGCTTCCAAACAATCAGAATCACGTATGCAGTAAATGGGTAGTCACAAAATAGCTGCACATGTCCCACCTCCCCCAGCCCTGCTAGTGTTGCTGCAGACAAGGGAACCGCTGGGCAGAGGCACCACAGGGCAGAATCTTGAATGGGACCAGTTGGATGAGGTGGTTCCAGGACCCATCCAGCCATGCTGAAGTATAGTCCTTCCTTCCCCAATGGGGAGCAGAGAGACCACATCTCTTTCTTTTTAACAATGCTGTCCATGTTCCAAATATAGGTAAGACATATATTCTGAAGAAAATATGAACTTATAAAAGTGTAAAGGAAAAGTGAAAGTTGATGAATTCTTGATATAAAATTTTGAACTCTGATTTTTTCCCTTTAGCATTTATATCTTAACTTCCTCAGATCATGAACAAATGCTTCATAATGCTTCTTGGGGAGCCTGGGTGGCTCAGTCGGTTAAGCATCTGCCTTCAGTTCAGGTCACGATCTCAGGGTCCTGGGATCGAGCCCCGCGTTGGGCTCCCTGCTCAGTGGGTAGCCTGCTTCTCCCTCTCCTTCCTGCTCCTGCTCTCTCTCAGTGTCTCGTCTCTCTCTCCCTCTCTCCAATAAAAAAAAAAATGAAATCTTTTAAAAAAATAACGCTTAATAACTGCATCGTATTGTTTCTGTGTACATACTGAAAAGGATTTAATCAACCCCTAACTGTGGGCCATTCTTGCTATTCCCACATCTTCCCTATTTTACATAATGTTACAAAGATTTACTTAGTGAATAAATCTTGATCTGCACCTCTGATTATTTCCTAAAAATGCCTTACTGGTGTATGGATACTTTAAGGCTCTACATAGATATTCCCCAATTGCTTTTCAGACAAGTTGTACCACAGAAATGAGGGAAAGATCAGATTCCCTATTTTCCTCAGCAATAGGGCAATTACCCCTTTTTAAAAATTTATCACATTGATTTCGTAGAAATAGAACCTTATTATAGTATTTTATTTCTTTAATTACATTTAAGGTTAAATATAATTTTAAATTTGTCAGCCATTTTAATTTCTCTGTTTTATGATTGAGTTCTTCACTTATTTTCCATTAGTTCTGGAACATTCCTTATCATATTGAAGATAAAGCTGATAAGCCATTATGTGTTGTAGCTGCTTAAAATATTTCCTGTCTAATTTTATGTTTTTGACATTCCAATGTTTTAATTTCATTATCAAATCTATTAATCTTTTCCTGTTGCTTTCAATTTTTCTTATTTTTGGAAAGTTCTCCATTCAGAGTATACTTAGTAAATGTTCAATTTTTATGGTTTGGATTTTGACAGTGAACTTTAATCCACTTATAATTAATGTTCAGGTGGGCTATTCGGGTTTCTTTTCTGAAGAGCTGTTTTTCTACTCAATGTATTGAATATAAGGGAATGTTATTCAGCCTTAAAAAAGAAAAAAAGTCTTGTCATATGATACAACATCGATGAACCTTGAGGACATTATACTAAGTGCAAAAGCCAGCCCCCAAAATACACATTACATGATTCCACTGATCTGAGGAATTTAAAGTAGCCAAATTCATAGAAACAGAAAGTAGAATATGGTTCCCAGGGGCTGAGGGGAAAAGCAAAGGGGGAGATGTGGCTCAGTAGTTATAGAGCTCCAATTTTGCAAGATGAGAAAGTTCTAGAGACCTGTTCAACAACAATATGTCAACAGTGTTGTACTGAAGAGTTAAAAATAATTAAGATAGTACATTTTTATGCTGTATTTTTTTTAATAATTAAAACAAACAAACAAACAAACAACAACAACAAAAACCCATGGCTCTTCCATGACGGAAAAAAGAAAACAAGACCAAATTACTTGGAAAATTATTTATTTCCGGCAAAAAGGAAATGTGGCACTCTGACTCGTCCAAGTTCCACAGATTATAAATATGTTTCCACTTACCATTGTATTTTATAAAGACTTTTTAAATGCCATTATTATTCTGTAAGTAACCACCTTTATTTGAAAGCCTAGAGCAAGAAATCAAAATTCAAAAGATTTTGCTCAATGGCAAACACATCTATATAAATTAGAAGCCAATTAATATTTCATATAAAAATTCCAGAATAAAATTGTCTTTTTAAAAGAAAAATAAAAGAATTACCTTATCCTATATGGTAGTACTACTTGTCATTTCTGTTCCGTATTTTATGATCTTTGCTATATAGTCCTGTAAATAATATCAAATAAAAATAGTGACACTGGTCACCCCTGCTTCATTTAAGATTTAACATGAATACTTTTCCTTTCTCACCGTTAAGAAAGTGGTTGACTATTAATTTGAAATGGAGTTCTCTATTCTACTAAGTGTTCATATACATTGCTAACTTTTGAAATACTTTCATAAAAAATGAGTGGAGTTTATCTAGGGTATTGATAGCATTCAATGTGCAGATCACATACCTAATGCTGAAGAGTGGACTGTGTCCAAAATCCTTATGCTGAAGCCCTAACTCTGAACGTTGACTGTCTTCAGAGATGGGGCAATTAGGAGGTAGTTAAGGTTAAGTGAGGTCGTGAGGGTGGGACCCAATCTGCTAGGATTAGTGTCCTTGTAAGAAGAGACACCAGAGAGCACACTCTTTGTATCTCTCTCCCTACCATGTGTGGACACAGTGAGGAGACGGCCTTCTTTTTTTTTTAATTTATTTTTTTTAATTTTTTAAGGTTTTATTTATTCATTTGAGAGAAAGAGAGACAGCATAAGCAGGAGGAGAGGAAGAGGGAGAAGCAGACTCCCCACTGAGCTGGGAGCCTGACGTGGGGCTCAATCCCAGGACCTGGAGATCATGACCTGAGCTCAAGGCAGACGCTTAACCGACTGAGCCACCCAGGTGCCCCAGAAGATGGCATTCTGAAGCCTGAAAGCCAGCCTTCAGCAGAAACTGACCCTGCTTGACCTTGATCTGGGACTTCCAGCCTCCAGAACTGTGAGAAG
Organism: Lontra canadensis; assembly: GCF_010015895.1. NCBI lineage: Eukaryota > Metazoa > Chordata > Mammalia > Carnivora > Mustelidae > Lontra > Lontra canadensis. The sequence continues at coordinate 3,192,488 of NW_022631125.1, forward strand.
ACATATTCCCACTGCTTCCGCCACGCAGTCTGTGGTATTTCTTTATGGCACCCCAAGCCGACTAAGCAATCTAAAGATAACAATATGTTAACTGACTTCAAAAAAATCCACTGATTTTTATTCCTACAACATAGCCTACTTTATTAGAACAGGTTACTCATTTACTATACTGTGAGATTTGGGTTAGTGATTATTTACTTAAGACATTTTCCTGTATATTTCTACGTGATACTGAATATCAAGTTCCCTTTCATGCAATTTTTTTTTTTTACCAATTATGGAATGAATGTTATGCAGTTTTTCCAAACAAAACAAAAGCAGGATGCCATTTTTGTGTGGTGGTTAAAGGGCACACATTCTAGAACCAGATTGCCTAGGTCTGAATCCGGTTAACCTCTCTGTGCCTTTTTTTCCCCCCAATTACATAATATGATAAAAACTGTAACTATCTGAAAAGTGTACTAGAGGATTAAATGACCTAATGTATATCAGGGGCTTAAGAACAATGTTTTCCTGATACAGAATACATAAGGGACTAAGTTTTGCTTCATTTTTTCCCCTCTTTTTTAAATCTCCAGTTATGAGATTTTTAAAACAGTAAAAATTATCTTTTTTAAAAATTTGAAAGAACTCGATGAAACTTCTGTCTTCACTTGCCTATGTTATTTAATATTAACACAACTTCTGTTTTCTTCCTTAAATATGGGACTACCAATTTCTTTTTAAAAAAGATTTTTCCAATTTCTTACTATATATATGTACATAATATTCTCCTATAATTTTATAAACCTCCTGCCTATATCCTTTATTGCAAGTATGATTCTTCCTTTATGTTATTTTAATATTACAATTATAATATATGTAATTTTTACATATTGTAATTTTTTTTAGGACTGACTTATGGATTTTACTACAAAATTTTATTGACGGCTCTTTGTGATTTCTGATTTTAAATTCATGGTTTTCTTCCTCTAGGTTTTGATCACTTTTGGTCTTTAATTTGTTTATATGAATACTTATTACGTTAATTTACACTGACTTCTTTATAAATCTAAGGCTATGAATTTACCTCTTGTGGTATCATAAAAAGATACTTGGTCTTTGCCCCAATCCCTGACACAGAACCCCTAAATTCACTGTAACTTCCCAAGTGATAGGAGAATCTTTTATTCTAATGAAGCAGTTCTTTGTAGTTTCCTAGATAGTTTCAGGAAGGGGGCTGGTCACCAGAAAGATGAAGCCTTGATTAGAAACCTAGAACTTTCAGCTACATCTCCTGTAAACTCCCAAAGGTAGAGGGAGGGAGCCAGAGATTGAGTTAAAACTTGATCATGCCTGTGTGATGAAACCTCCAGAAAAAACCCTAAATGACAGCATTCAGAGAGCTTCCTAATTGAATACATTCATGTACCAATAGGGTAGTGCATCCTTACTCCGTGGAGCGTTGGGACCCTTCAAGACCTCAGTGTTCCTGAGTTCAGTGAGTCCTTGTAGCAAATTCTTAAACCTGAGAAGAGGATCATAGGAAGCGCCGATTTACAGCTGGTTGGGTCAGAAGTATAGGAGGCCCAGGACTTGTGACCGGCATCGGAAGTGGGGGCAGTCTTGTGGGACAGAGCCTTTAACTTGTGTGGTTTATGCTAACTCTGGGTAGTTAGTATCAGAATTGAATTGAATTGTTGAACACACAGGTTGTGTCCAGAGATTCAGGGAACTGGTTTGTTGGTACTAGAAAACACTGAAGACCTCTAAAACCAAGTATGTTCAAATTCTGTAAGTTTCATATTGGGTTTTTTTTTTTACAGTGTGTACATGCTTTCCTCTCTAAAATAAATAATCTTTAAATATCTTACAATTTATTTCTTAATCATACCTCAATAAAGCTTAAAAAATAGTGCATTTGTTTTTGGTGATACTACAGTTTACATATTCATTTAGTAGGTTGAAATTCAGGTTGTTTCCAGTTTGGGGCTGCTATAAATAAAGCTTCTATGACATTTGTGTGCAAACCCCTGTGTGGACACAAGCCTTCATTTCTCTTGGATAAATACCCAGGAATAGCATGGCCGTGAGGATGCATGTCTAACTTTTTTTTTTTTTTTTTTTTTGAGAGAGAGAGAATGAGAGATAAAACACAAGAGAGGATAGAGTCAGAGGGAGAAACAGACTCTGCGCTGAGCAGGGAGCCCAATACTGGACTGGATCCTGGGACTCCAGGATCACAATCTGAGCTGAAGACAGACGCTTAACCAACCAAGCCACCCAGGTGCCCCACATGTTTAACTTTTTAAGAAACTACCAAACTATTTTCCAAAGTGATAGCGCCAGTTTACATTCACACAAGCAGTGTTTGGTCACTCCACATCCTTGCTAATACTTGTTATGATGTAATTTTTGATGTTCTATTAGGTATGTATAGTTATCTTATTATACTTTTATATTTTTTAAAGATTTTTAAAAAATTTATTCGGGAGAGAGAGCACAGATGGAGAGGGAGACACAAACTCTCTGCTGAGTGAGGAGCCCAACGTGGGGCTCCATCCCAGGACCCTGGGATCATGACCTGAGCTGAAGGCACACGCTTAACTGACTAAGCCACCCAGGCACCCCTTGTTATGGTTTTAATTTGCATTTCCCTAAACTATTCATGTGCTTACTTGTCATCTGTATACCTTGCAGTACGATGTTGAACAAAAGTGGTGATGATGGAGGATAACTAGAAGAAAGGCAGACAGGGACAAGGGGAAACCACCCTTAAAAGGACTTTACACCACCCGGGTATGTGAGGGCACTGTGGAAGGAGCTTGAGATTTTCTCTCTCCCTCCGTCCCTCCCCCCACAGTCTGTCTCTCTCTCTCTAACAAATAAATCTTTTTTAAAAACCTAGTTTTCAAATTAAACCCTTCATTTTTATTTAAAAAAGTTTTAAATACATTTGTAAGAAACAATACAGAGAAATCCCATGTATCCTTTATTCAGTTCCACTGATAGTAACGTCCTGAAAAACTATGCTCCTGTGTCACCCCCAGGATACTGACATTGATAAAATAAAGATACACAACATTTTTCACCACCACAAGGATTCCTCAAGGTGCCCTGTCGTAGCCATGCCCATTTGTCCGCCTCTCACCCTCCCCACTACCCCCTTTACACCCTGGCAACCTCTGATCTGTTCTGCATTTCTATAATATTTTTCATTTCAAGAACGTTATATAAATGGAATAATACAGTCTGTAACCTTCTGGGATTGGCTTCTTTCACACAGTATAATTCTCTATAGACTCATCCAAGTTGTTGCAATGTATCAATTGTTCGCTTATTTTTATTGCTGGGCAGTATTCCACAGTACTGAGGTATTGAGGCTTGTTTAACCATTAGCTCACTGAAGGACCATAAGTTCTTTCCAGTTTGGGACTATTATGAAGGAAGCTGCTATAAATATCCACATATAGCATTAAAAAAAAAGATTTATGTATTTATTTGAGAGACACAGAGAGAGAGTGCAGAGAGGAACAGAGGGAGTGGGAAAGAATCTCCAGCAGACTCCCCATCAAGCGCGAAGCTCAACGTGGGGCTCAATGCCACAGCCCTGAGATCATGACCTGAGCCAAAACCAAGAGTCCGACACTCAACTGACTGAGCCACCCAGGTACCATCCCCTCCTTCTTAAGATTTATTTATTATTGTGAGAGAGAGGGAGGGAGATTGCATAATGGTTTTCGTGTGAACGTATGTTTTTGTTTCTTTGGAATAAATGCCCAGGAGTGAGATTTCTGGGTCATGTTGTAGTTACATATTTCGTTTTTAAGTAACAGCCAAACTGTCTTACAGAGGGGCCATACCATTTTACATTCATCTAGCAATGTATGAATGATCCAGCTTCTCCACATCCAGCCTGGATTTGCTGCTGTCACTATTTCTTTTTAGACACTCTGATAGATGTGTGGTGACAGTGCACTGCAACTTTGTTTGCATTTTCCCCAGTGGCTAAATGATGTCAAATGTCTTTGGAGGTGCAGATGTTTCATCTCTATATCCTCATTGCTGAAATCTCTGTCCCTGTGTCTTTTTCATTTTGTTGTGGATTGTTGGTCTACTGTTGTGACTGCTTTATATATTCTAGATACTAGCACTTTTTTTTTAACATTTATTTATTTTATTTATTTATTTTTAAGATTTTTATTTATCTATTTGACAGACAGATCACAAGTAGGTAGAGAGAGAGAGAGAGAGAGAGAGAGGAGGAGGAGGAGGCAGGCTCCCTGCTGAGCAGAGAGCCCAATGCGGGGCTCCATCCCAGGACCCTGGGATCATGACCTGAGCCGAAGGCAGAGGCTTTAACCACTGAGCCACCCAGGCGCCCCTAACATTTATTTATTTTAGAGAGAGCAAAAGAGAGAGAATCCCAAGCAGGCTCCAACCAATAAGGGACTCAATCTCACAACCCTGAGATCATGACCTGGGCCAAAACCAAGAGTCAGGTGCTTAACTGACTGAACCCACCGGGACCCTCTAGATACTAGTACTTTGTTGGCTAAATGGTTTGCAAAGATTTTCTCTTGGTCTGTAGTTTGTCTTTCCAACCTCTTAACATCCTCTTAGTCTTTTGCAGCACAAATGTTCAAATTCGATGAAGTCCAATTTATCTTTTTTTTTTTTTTAATGAATCACACTTTTGGTGTCAAGCTAAAGAACTCTTCACTTACCCTTTATTCCCTTAACCTGAATATCTTCTCCTGTTTTTGTTTTTTTCCAAAAGTTTTATGGCTTTACATTTTACATTCAAGACCATGGCCCATTTTGAGGTGATATTTATATAAAATGTGCAGTTGGAAGTCAAAGCTTTTTTGATTTTTATTTTTTGGGTTGTTTGTTGTTTCTTTTCTTTTTTTGGCATATGGATGTTCAATTACTTCAGCACCATTCTGTGAGAGGCTCTCCTTCCTCCACTAAATTGCTTCAGCGCCTTTGTCCAAAGATCAGTTGGTTACAATTGTATGGGTATGTTTTGGGGTTCTCTATTCTCTTTCATTGATCTGTGGGTCTATTCTTCCACCAGTGCCAAACATTCCAACAGTAGCTATGTACTAAATATTTAAATCAGATTGACTCTTCCTACTTTGTTTTTTTTTTCAAAATTTCTATAGCTATTCTAGTTCCTTCCTATTTCCATATAAACTTTAGGATAATCTTGTCTATATCTACAAAAATTCTTGCTGAAATTTTGATAGAAATTGCATCAAATCTGTATATCAATTTGTGAGAATTCACACCTTTCCTATATTGAGTTTTCCCACCCATGGTCAAGTGATATATATTTTATTGAGGTGAAATTCACATACCATAATATTAATAATTTGAAAGTGCAAAATTCAGTGGCATTTAGCACATTCACATTGTTGCACAGTTATCACTTCTACCTAGTTCCAGAATTTTTCATCACCCCAGAAGAAAACCCTGTATCCATTAAGCAACTACTCCCCATACCTCCCTCCTTCCAGTCTACTCAGCTTTCTGTCAATATAGATTAAACTATTCTAGATATTTCATATAAATAACATCATATAACATGTGACCTGTTGTCTTTGCCTTCTTTCACTTAGCAATATGTGTTTGAGTTTCATCCACATTGTAGCAGCTACCAGTACTTCATTCCTTTTTTTTTTTTAATTTTTACTTCATTCCTTTTTATGGCCAAATAATATTCTCCGACATGTTTATACTACAGTTTCTTTATCCATTCATCCGTTAACAGATAATTGGGTTATTTTCACTTCTTGCCTGTTGTGAATAATGCCGCTATAAACATTTGTGCATAAGTATTTTTTGAGTACTTTTTCTGTGTTCATTTTTAGAAGATATTTTCATTGGGTATAGAATTCTACAGGGTCAGTATCACCATTTCAGTACTTTAAAGATATCGGTCCATTATGTTCTTGCTTGCATTGTTTCTGATGAAGAATCTGCTGAAATCCTTGTTGTTCCTCTGTGCAAAATGTGACATTTTTCTGGGGCTTCTTTTAGGATTTTCACTCTATATCTAGTTATGAGACATTTATAGTGTTCCTTGGTATAGTTTTCTACATTATTTATTGTGGATAGGGATTTTTTTTTTAAGATTCTTATATCCATTTGTTTCCATAAAACTTGGAATCCTTAGGCCATTATTTCCCTACCTTTCTTCTGCTCTACTACTATAATCACACATTAGAGTGCTTCAAGTTGTCCCATAGCTCACCAATGTCCCATTAATTTCTTCCCAATCTTTTTATTTTCTGTATTTCAGATAAATCCTATTTCTATCTCTTTAAGTTCGCTAATCTTTTCTTCTGCAAAGCCTAATTTGTCATTAATCCCTTTCATTATATTTTTTATCTCACCTCACACATTGTAGTTTCTATCAATAGAAGTTTCAGTTTCATCCTCCATGTCTATCCTTAACTTTTTGATCATATGAAAAATATTTATAATAGCTGTTTGATTGTCCTTTTTGGCTAATTACAAGATTTGTGTCAGTCTGAATCAGTTTCTATTAATTGCTTTGTTCTTTCATTGTGAGTCAACTCTCTTTTCTTTGCATGCCTGCTAATTTTTTATTGGCTACAAGACTTTGTGAATTTTACCTTTATGGGTGCTGAATGTATTCTTATAAATATTTGTAAGCTTTTTTTTTTTCCTGGGATATAGCTACATTACTTGGAAACAGTTTGATTCTTTAGGTCTTTTATAATAAATTATAAAATTTAGTATATGAAATAAGAAGCGTGTTTTATCTAGAGTTAATTATCCCTCATTACTGAGGCAAGAACCTTCTGAATACAACATTCTATGAACTGTGAGACCTTGCAGTCAGGTTGTTGAACACAGGTACTATTATCAGCTCTATGTGAACACTAGGTACTGTTTCTTCTAATCCTTTCAAATGGTTCTTTCCCCAGACTTAGGTAGTTTCCTTGGACATATGCACTGATCAGTTCTCAGCTGAAACTCAAGGGGCATTTTGAAGATCTTTGAAGTTCAAAATCTGTAGAGTTCTCTTCTCTCATATAATCTGTCCTGTGAACTCTAGCCCCACTGGTATTCCTGGACACAGCCTCATCTCCTCTAGCCAGGAAGTCCACCATATTCTACTTGGTTTACTTCTTTCTGTGCCATAGCCTCAAAACTCTCTTAAGGCAACAATCTGGGGCAATAATGGGGTTCTCCACATTTGTTTCCTGTCTCTCATGTATCACTCTCTTTCGTTGCCTAAAATCCAGTGTCTTGAAAAGCTCTGTTTCATATATTTTGCCTGTTTTTCTGTTGTTTTAGGCAGGAAGGTAAATCTGGCCAGAAACAGAACTCTAACAGTAATGATTTTAAAAATTATTACTCTAAAATGAAAACAGGATATCAAAGAGATATCTGCACTCTTATGTTTATTACAGCATTATTCACAACAACCAAGATATAGAAATAACCTCAGTGTCTATCAATGGGATGCATGGATATATATATACATATATATCATATGATATGCATATGATATATATGGGATATCATTTGCCAGGAAAAAGAAGGAAATCCTGCTATTTGTGATAATATGGATAAAACTTGAGGGCATGATGCTAAGTGAAATAAGTCAAACAGAGAAAGATAAATACCATATGATCTCATTTTTTAAAAGACGAACTCATAGAAGTGGTTACCAGTAGCTAGGGGATGGGAGAAAAGGGGAGATGCTGGTCAAAGCATACAGATGTACAGTTATAAGATAAATAAGTTCTAAGGATCTAAAGTACAGCATGGTGATTATAGTTAACCATAACATATCATATACTTGAAATGTTCCAGGAGAGTAGATCTTAAATGTTCTAACTAGAAAAAGGAAACAGTAGTTATTAGATGTGATGGAGGTGTTAGCTAATGCTACAGTGGTAATCATTTTGCAATATATAAATGTATCAAATTAATAATTTAAACTTCTACAATGTTATATGTCAATTATATATTCAATAGTGCTGGAAAAAATACTATTCCAAGGATATCATTGCCGATTTGAGTGCATTATCTTCAATGGCTCCTTCTTATCACTTCCTGGGGTTCTTAGTGTTCTTATAGCTTGAAACTACTCAAAATTGCGTGGATGTCAATCTCAGACTGTTAGAAACTAGTAATAAATTATATCACTAAATAACTTCCAGAATTTTCTGTGTATTGGACAAGCCCTCCCTATGATTCCAAAATCCTCCTGGCCTCTCCTCTTACTTCAGCCACCACTGCAATGACCAGTTGCTTTCAGAATTGGACTGGTTTTACATCGACGCAGTTGAACACTGTTTCTCCTTGGCTAGTGTCATACATGTTCTATTTCCCTCCCTGAGGCTTTTCTTCCTCTCACAGTAGGAATTCCTTCTGCATTCACACATGGACAACTAGAAAATGTGAGGGAGTTTAATACTCATAGGGTCACTCTTGATCACTGGAGAACAGGAGACAATAGATAAAGGATTCTGCCTTTGATCCCTAAACAGACAGTTCTGAGACTCATTTTTTCACACTTTACAAAAGATCCCAGTTGGATGGATTAAACACCAGTGTTCTACAATGGTGGCCAACTCTATTTGTATGTGGATTGGTTCTTTTCCTCCTTCTCTGTTCTACTTCCTTTTTAAGCACATCGGCTTTCTGAAACCATATTTCTAAATAAATTACCTGCCCACAAGCCTTAATCTTAGAAGCTGCTCTTAGGGAAGCCAGACTAAGGCAGTAGAGTATATATTTACATTTACATGCATATATCAATATATTGTAATAACCAGCTTCAGTGTGGTTATGCAATGATACTCGTGACAACTAATGTGAAATCAGTAATGGCATCCATGAGATCTCTGAAAGGTTACTGCAAATGAATGGTGAGTTTTTGAAAGTCAAATTTAAAAACCAAGTCAAGCATTTATTGAGTGCTTACATGTAAGGCATCATGTCAAACACTGAAAAATAGTAAGAAGTATGTTGTATATGGAACCAAAGAGGAAAATGTTTAGCAGAATGCTTACTTTTAAAATACAAGTTAGAACATTACTAACTAATATAACTATGTAACACTGCTAAAAAAAAGTGACATCTTCTTTTGTCTCAAAACAACGAAATAAAATAGATGAAATATATGATGCTATGGTTTTGGAAACACAAGACATCAACTAACAAAGGGCAGTGATCTCTGAGAGATAGAAAACAAATGAGACAAGCACCTGGCTGGCTCAGTCAGTAGGGCATGAAACTCTTGATCTCAGGGTCATGAATTCAAGTCCCATGTTAGCTGCAGAGCCTAGTTAAAATTAAACAACAGCAACAAATGAGACAAATTCTATTGCTTCCCAGTTTACAGCCTGGAGAGAATTTCAAAAGTGCAAAAAGAAGGATCTCAAGTAGACCCTAGCAGCCTGCCTGAATTAAGCAGACAGAACTTGGAGTTCAGAAAGGTCAAGGAGACTAGAGTTCTCAAGGCAGAGTATGAGTAAGGAGAAAACACAAAACAGAACTCCAAAGATGTGTAGAAGGTCCCACTTCAGTCTTCCACCAAGGATTGATCAGGGTATGCACAGAAAAGAAATATTTGAGGCCAACCAAAAGAGGTAACATAAAATCCATTCTCAGAGGTCATACAAGGCCAAGAATGATACCTTATATTAATTTTCAACTGCTGTGGAACAAATTACCACATACTTAGTGGATTAAAATAAAACCCATTTATAAGTTCACAGTTCTGTAAGTCTGAAGTCTGAATGTAGGCTACCTGGGTCCTCTGCTCAGGGACTCACAGACTGATGCCAGGACACTGGATGGGCTGGGTCTTTCTGGAGGCTCTGAGGCTGAATCCACTTCCAAACTTACTTGTCGTTGTAAGAATTTAGATCCTTGCCATTGTTAGGACTGAGACACCATTTTTTCATTGGCTGTCAGAAGGGGCTGCTCTGATCCTAGAGATTAATTTCAGGTCTTTACCATGTGACCCAGTCTACTTTCAAAACCAGCAAGGGATAATTTCCTTCATGTTGAGTCCCTCCCTCTTGCACATCAAATTTCTTTTGTCGGGAAGAACCTAGTCCTCTTTCAGGGCTCACCTGATTAGGTGAGGCTCACCTAGGGGAATCAACCTTTCTTGACATCAATTGTGCAGTATTTAAAAAAAAGACTTCATTCGGGGAGGGCCTATACTCATTGAGGAGGGGATTATATAAAGGTGTGGGTCACGAGGAGTCATCTTAGAATTCCACCTACCACATTCCTGTTCCCACCAGTCAGAGTAGAAAACTTCATTAATGATGGAGAATTGGGTAGAGTACTCAGAAGGTTTTTGCCTCCGTATTGTGAAAAAACTAGCCCTAGGGGCACCTGGGTGGCTCAGTGGGTCAAGCCCCTGCCTTCTGCTCAGGTCATGATCTCAGAGTCCTGGGATCGAGCCTCGTATCAGGCTCTCTGTTCCACAGGGAGACTGCTTCCCTCTCTCTCTCTGCTCTGCCTTTCTGCCTACTTGTAATCTTTCTGTCAAAAAAATAAATAAAATCTTAAAAAAAAACTCTACTGTGTTCAGTGCATTGATTTAAAAAACTAGCCCTAGACCAAACGTTGCTTTTGTCCTAACAAAGCTTAAAGGAATAATTTGAAAGGATAAAAATGTTTCCCGGTAAATTAATCAGCCTCAGAACAAAGCTCAAGAGTGTTTATAAGATCACAAACATAGGCCTTTCTGCATCGCTCATGGCAAGCATCGGGTGGGAGCAGGGGGATCCGCTCTGAGGGTTCACAGGCTACTGCTTTGTCACCTGGATCCCAACGTTGCTGAGCTCATTCCTGCTTCTTGGTCAAGAGAGGATGGTGGGGCAGAACCATAACAGCAGGTGTCTGCAGGAGTCTTTTCATCGGGTACCATATTTACTTCCACCACAAGAGACGGAGTGACCCCAGCTTCGAGAACAGGCCTCAAGAACCAAGAAACAAAAGTTTGCCAAGGAGAGAACTGGACTTCTCAAGTTACTGGACCTTAAAGATGGTGAAGCTATTCAGAAGTTCTTCCTTGAAGAAAAGTTGCCAGCTTGAGGTAAATACGAGAAGGGTGTAGACCATCTGACAAATGCAACTGCTGTGTGTGGATGGCCACAGCACTTATTGCAAGGGTTACAGCAAATTCTTCTGCCGCCAACGTTCCAGATGCTTCTGACCAAGCTTCCAACAATTAGTCAGGGAAATTGTAAGTGCTCAGAGCTTGGCTGAAGAGCATGTGGAATGAGAAACAAATGTCAACATAATAATCTCAATGAAAAATATTTTTTAAAATCTTAACTCAAGAGATGAGCCGCTCTGGGGGAATAAGGGCAAATAGTTTTGTTAAGAACTGTCCTGCACTGAAACCTACCAAAGTTAATTTTTTAAATTTAAGTTAATTTTTACTTTGTAAAAATTACTTTAAAATTTACTTAAAATTACTTAAAAATTTACTTTAAGTTTATTTTTACTTTGTATAGATTGATTTGTCTGTTTTAGTTCTTTTTCCCAGTGAAAAGTATATTTTGATAGAAAGCTTTTCATTTTATAAATATGCTATGAATTACCAAAACATGGAGTTATTTTATTACTAATATGTGCAATTATAATGTATATATAGGGGCGCCTGGGTGGGTCAGTGGGTTAAAGCCTCTGCCTTTGGCTCGGGTCATGATCCCAGCGTCCTGGGTCGTCCTGGGCTCTCTGCTCAGTAGGGAGCCTGCTTCCCCCCACCTCTCTCTGCCTGCCTCTCTGTCTACTTGTGATCTCTGTCTGTAAAATAAATAAATACAATATTTTAAAAAAATAAAATGTATATATAACATCACATTACTGTGTTAAAAATATTCAGTGTTCAGTTTTGAAAGACAGGCAAAAAAAAAGTATAGGAGAAAGCTAAAGAATGTACACTTTTTTAAAACTACTACATTTTGCTCTATGTAAAAGAAGTAGGTAGAAATTTACTTTGTTTATCAAAACTAGGGATTAAAATCATTGAGAGATTTTAAAAAAGGAACACAATATATTCAGCACCCACAAGCTGAGAGCCAAAATGTTTGGCATTTAATAAAAAATTAGCAAGCAGGAAGACATTATCCATAATGGAGAAAAAAATGTATCAATTGAAACTGACATAGAAATTGCACAGATGATAGAATTAGTTGAAAAGGATATTAAAACCACTATTATAACTATATACGTTAAACACAGGAAGCAAGAGGAAAAAATTTAACATGTTAAGTAGAGACGTGAAAGATATAAAAAGACCCAAATCCAACGTCATCTATAATACATGAAATGAAAAATAAGATGGTTATGATTAATGGCACATTAGATATCACAAATAAAAATGATTAGTGAACTTGAAGACATTTCAAAAGATAGTATCTAAAATGAACAATACACAGGGAATAAAGAATAAAAATGATAAACAGAGCATCAGTGAGCTGTGGGACAACTTTAAAAAGCTTAATATACATGTAATGAGAGCCACCAATGGAGAAGAGAGAGAGATGGGAACTAAAAAAATTTGAAGAAAACATGACCAAAAATTTTCAAAATTGGTATGGAAACTGTAAGTCTATAGATCCAAGAAACTCAATGAACCCTAAGCAAAACAGAACTAACCCACATCTCATAAACAAATTTCTTAAAACCAGTGGTAAATAGAAAATGTTAAAATTAGTCAAAGAAGAAAGACACATTACATAAAAAGGGAAAAAAATGAAATTGACCATTTCTCATGTGAACAGCATAATACAGAAGTGAGGGGAATAATGTATTTAAAATACAAGAAAAAACTTTCAATTTAAGCATTTATACCCTATGAAAATAACTTTCAAAAATAAAGGCCAAAAAAAAAATGAAATTTTGAGACTTTTTTTTAAAGCAAAATAATTCATCACTAGCTGACCCACAATACAAGTCCTGTTAAAGGAAGTCTTTCAGGCAGAAGAAAAAATGATTCCAGATGGAAATAAGGATCTGCACAGAAGAATGAAAAGCACAGGAAATGGTAACTGTGTATATAAATATATGTTTTTTTTCTTGTTATTTAAATCTCTTTAGAAGATAATTGGCTGTTAAAAATAGCAATAGAGTGTGGAGTTTATCACATATGTAAAAGTAAAGTATATAACTGATGAAGTTCTAGAACCTAGGTGAGTTTCGGTGGGCTGAGGTCCAGAGCCGATGACCAAGAAAGAATTCTTGAGATATCTTTGGTGCAAAATGGTGGTTTATTAAAGCACGGGGACAGGACCCGTGGGCAGGAAGAGCTGCTGCCCCCGGTTGTGAGGGATGGCAGGTTATGTACCTTGCGGTTGGGGGAAGGGGAGGGGAAGGGAGGTTTCAACGGAACTTTCATATGCTAAAGAGGGTCTACAAGGTGTGGAGGACTTGCCCTTGCAGCTTGATCAATGTTGTCTTTAGGCCAGCCATTAATATCAAGATAGTTGGGAGATTCTTGATGGGACGTCACAATCCTGCTATCAATCGTCTTTGTTAGTGAGATTTAGGTTTAGAAGAGATTTAACTATATTTACATTCCCTTCTACCTCAGCCTCCTTCAGTTTTGTTTCTGGTGGGGAGGGAGACGTTAGGGCTTGAGGAACGGAGTTATTTGCCTCTGGAAATCGTGCTATTGATAAGGTAACTTCTTTGTTTGTAGATCTCTAGGACATTTGTAAACCAAGGGAGACTCCTGTCTTGTAGGATTGTTATTTCTGCAAGTTAACTATTTGTTTCTTATGGCGGTCAGGGGTGCCTGAGGAATGCTACACATATTACTGAGGGGGAGTGGATGGAGAGGGGGTGCAAGGTGCCAGCTTTTGCTTTGTCCTCAGTCAGCTTCCTGCTCCATCATAACAATAGCACAAAGCTTAGTCGGGGAGAAATGGAAGTTTCTATTTTAAGATTCTTATACTATTTGATATGGTATGATATGTACCATACCGTCACTGGAAGGTAGCTGTACCAAGTTTTAATTTTATTCTGTACACCCTAAACCAACCAATAAAATAAGAAAGGGTTACAGCAAAGCAGTCCAGACTAAGCCACTGTAGCATAAATAATTCTTCTGAGTTGAGGGCATTTGAGTTCCTGAAATCCTTTATTTGCCTAAAAACAAAACCTCCAAAAGAACTCAATTGTCATAAATCCCCTCCCAGGGAACAACTCAAATCTTCTCTTTTTAGAGTGAAGTCAGCACCACACCCAAGCAGACATTGTAACAAAACTATCATATCTCCTATCTATTCTCCTAAGGGCCCATTTAGCTTTCCAGAAAGTCATTTGTTTTTCAACAAGTGTTCTTTCTCCCCACCCCCACTTCTAAGAAGTCATTTGTTTTTCCTAAAGTGCCCCTGTGCCCCTCCCCATCCACTATTAAGGTGGTAAATGAGCCCCAAATTCTAATCAACAACTTGAGTCACATTTCTTTGTGTGAGCCTATAATTAAATCAATTTTTTTTCTTACTAATCTGTTTTTTTTTTTATTTTAACTTGTAGGCCTCCAAGCCTTAAACATAAGAGGGTAAAAGAAACATTTTTCCTTCCTGACAATGGCTACTAATCCAACAAATGAGATAAGATGGAATCAAACATTTTTCAATTAAACCAAAAGAAGGAAGAAAAAGGAAACAGAAAAATAGACAAACAATAAACAAATAGCAAGACAATAGATTTAAATTTGATCTTATCACTAATAAATGATAAATAATACCAAATACTAAATAATACTAAATAATCTAAATGCATCAATTAAAAGGACATAATTATCAAGTCAAATAAAACAAAAAAAAAAGAAAACAAGACCCAACTAAATGCTGGCTGTAAGAAAAATACTATGAATATAAAAACACATATAGGTTAAAAATTTTTAAAGACAGAAGAAAATATACCATGGTAACTAACACCAATGAAAAGAAAGCTGGAATGGTTGTATTTTATTTTATTTTGTTTTGTTTTTATTTGACACACAGAGAGAGCACAAGCAGGGGGAGCAGCAAAGGGAGAGGGAGAAGCAGGTTTTCCATTGAGCAGGGAGCCCCCCAATACCGGGCTCAATCCCAGGACCCTGAGATCATGACCTGAGCTGAAGGCAGACGCTTAACCAACTGAGCCACCCAGGTGCTCCCGGAATGGCTTTATTATCAGACAATGTAGATTTCAGAGCAAAGAATATTACCAAGGATAAGGAATTTCACTTCATAATGATAAAGGGTTCAATTCATCAAGAGAACATGACCGTCTTAAATGTTTATATAGCTGCAGAGTTTCAAAATACATGAAGCAAAAACTGATAGAACTCTAAGGAGAAATAAACAAAATCACAATTATAGGCAGAAATTTCAATATCTTCCTCTTAATAGTTTCCAGAACCAGTAGACAGAAAATCAGTAAGGATATAGATTTTAACAACTTGACCTAATTGACATTTATAGAACACTCCATGAAAGAAGTGTAGAATGCACATTATTTCCAAGTGCACATGATGTATTTACCAAGATAGACCATATTCTGAGTCATAAAACTAGTCTCAATTAATTTAAAAGGATACAAGTCATATATACATATATCCTCTAACTACAGGGAATTAAATTAGATTGTCAGAGAGATCTTTGGAAAATCCTCAAATATTGAAACTAAGTAAGACACTTCTAAATAACCTGTAGAGCAAAGAAGAAATCAAAGAGAAATAAGAGAGTAACTGAATGAAAATGGAATAACATATGCAAATTCGTGGGATGCCATTAAAGGGGTATTTAGGAGGATTTTAGAGGACTAAAAGCCTATGTTAGAAAAGAAAAAGGGCTTCAAATCAATGACTTCAGCCTCCAAACTAAAAAATTAGAAAAGGAGAGCCCACTAAACCCAAAGCAAGTAGAAGAAAGGAAATAATAATCAGAGTAGAAAAAACAGAAAACACAAAAACACAACAGAAAATTAATGAAATGACAAACTGCTTCTTTGAGATCAATAAAATTGATTAATCTCTAGCCAGACTGATCAGGAGGAAAAAAAAAATAATAGTGAAATTACCAGTATCCGGAATGAGAGAGCTGACATCACTAAAGCTTCTTCAGATACTGAAAGGATAAGAACTGAGTATCATGAACAACTTTAAGCCAATAAATTCAACAAGGTAAAGTGGACAAATTCCTTTAACAACACAAACTATCAATGCTCACTAGAGAAGAACCTGAATAGCCCTATATCTACTAAAGAAATTGAGACTGTAGTTTTTTAAAAGATTGTATTTATCTATTTGACAGAGAGAGAGAGATCACAAGTAGGCAGAGAGGCTGGTAGAGAAAGAGGGGGAAGCAGGCTCCCGGCTGAGCAGAGAGCCCAATGCGGAGGTCAATCCCAGGACCCTGAGATCATGACCTGAGCCGAAGGCAGAGGCTTAACCCATTGAGCCACCCAGATGCCCCAAGATTGTAGTTTTTAAAGACTACCTTCCCATAGGGGCGGCTGGGTGGCTCAGTCAGTTAGGCATCTATTGATTTCGGCTCAGGTCACTATCTCAGGGTCATGAAATCTTACACACAGTGGGGAGTCTGCTGGAAGAGTCGCTCCCACTGCCCCTTCCAATATGCTCATTCTCTCTCTCTCTCTCTCTCTCTCTGTCGCTAAAATAAATAAATAAATCTCAAAAAAAAAAAAAAAAGACTACCTTCCCATAAAGCAAACTAAAGGCAGCCCTGGTTAAATATATCAAACATTTAAAGAAGGAACAATAGCAATTCTATACAAACTCTTCCACAAATGAAAAGGAAGAAATATTCCCAACTCATTCTATGAGGCCAGCATTACCATGAAATCAAAACCAGACCAAAACATGAGAAAACTACAAATAAATATCCTCATGAACACAGGAGAAAAACTCAAACAAAATTTTAACAAACTGAATGTAGCAATATATAAAGATAACACATTGCAACCTAATAAGGTTTATTCCAATAATGCGAAGTTTAACATTCAAAAAAATCAATGTCATTTCCAATTTTAAAATGGGCAAAGGATTTGATCAGACATTTCTCTAAAGACATAAAAATGGCCAACAAGTACAGGAAAAGATGCTAAATATCATTAGTCACTAAAGAAATACAAATAAAAACCACAATGAGGTACCAGTTCACACCAACTAGGATGGCTATAATTAAAAAAAAAAAAAAAAGGAAAATAGCAAGTGTTAGCAAGGATGTAAAAAAACTGTAAACCTCATACATTACTGGTGGGAATATAAAATGGTTCAGCTGCTGTGGAAAACAGTTTTGTAGTTCTCCAAGAAATTAAGCATAGAATTACCATATGATCTAGCAATTCTACTCTTAGGTATATACATGAAAGAACTCAAAAGTGGGGGTGCCTGGGTGGCTCAGTGGGTTGAGAATACAACTCTTGATTTCCACTCAGGTCATGATTTTAGGGTCATGAGATCGAGCCCTGTATGGGCTCAAGCTTGGCCTGGAAGCTGCCTGAGATTCTTTCCCTTACCCTCTGCCCCTCCCTCCACTCTCTCTCAAAAAAACAAAACAAAACAAAACAAAAAATGGAAAACTGGTTCTCAAACAAATACAGGTCTATGTATGTTTGCAGTAGCACTACTCACAATAGCCAAAACATGGAAACAACACAAGTGTCCAACAAATGATGAATGGATAAACACACTGTGGTATATCTATTCAATGGGCTCTTACTCAGCCATAAAAAGGAACAAAGTACTAATACGTGCTACAACACAGGTGAACCTCAAAAACATTGTACTAAGTGAAAGACGTCAGACACAAAAGGTCACATATTGTATGATTCCATTTATAGTAAGTATTTAGAATAGGTAAATTCACAGAGACAGAAAGCAGACTGGTGGTTCCCAGGGGCTGAATCAGAAGTGACTGCTTAACAGATATGGTGTTTCCCTTGGGAGTGATGAAATGTTTTGGAACTAAACAGAGGTGGTGGTTGTACACTATTGTGAACATGCTAAATGTCACAGAATTTATACTTAAAGACAGTTTATTTGATGTTCTATGAACTTAATTTTAATGAATTTATAAAAGAAAAATCATATAATCTCCTCAATAGATGCAGTGAAAGCGTGTGACAAAATCCAATATCCACTCCTGATAAAATCTCTCAGCAAAGTGGAAACAAAAGGGAACTTTGAAAACCTGATGAAGGGTGTCTACCGAAACCCTATAGCTAACATCATACTTAATGGTGAAAGACCGTGCACTTACCCTCTACATTCAGTAACAAGAAAGAACCTCACCACTTCTATTCAACACTGTACTAGTCAGTGCAGTAAGATAAGAAAAAAGAAATAAAAGAATCCAGATTGGAAATGAAACAGTAAGACTTTATTATTCATAGATTAATACCATCTGTGTGAAAATTCTAATCATCTATGTGGATGTCTATGTAAAAATCTGACGATGCCTATAAAAAAGCCACAAGACTAATAAATGTGTTTATTAAGTTTGAAAGATCCAAGGATCAATGTACAGAAAATAACTGTATTTTTATCCTCTAGCAACCAAGGGTCAGAAAATGAAATTTAAAAGGTTACCATTTACATTAGCATTAAGAAACTTGAAATAGAGGGAGAAATTTGTCTAACATGTGCACAGCCCATACACTAAAAACTACAAAACACTGCTGGGGTTAAGCTGAAGCCTTGAATGAATGGGATGATACTGTGTTCATGGGTCGGAAGACTCAATATTATTAAGATGTCAAACTGATCTTGTCGATTCAGTGCAATACCAATCAAAACACCTAGCAGGATTTTAGAATTGCAAGTTTATTCTTTTTTTTTTTAAGATTTTATTTATGGGAGAAAGAGAAAGAAGAAGTACAAGCAGGGGAGCAGCAGAGGTAGAGGGAGAAGCAGGCTCCCCGCTGAGCAAGGAGCCCAATGTAGGACTCAATTTCAGGACCCTGGGATCATGACCTGAGCCAGAGGCAGACGCTTAACTGACTGAGCCACCCAGGTGCCCAGAATTGCAAGCTTATTCTAAAATTCATTATGAATATACAAAAGATGTAGAACACCCAAAACCATTATGCAAAAAAGAGTGAAATCAGAGAATTAACACTACTGATATCAAGGCTTACTAGAAAGCTACAATGAGCAAGACTGTGCTGTATCAGTGTAAAGATACACGAAAATCAATAGAACAGAATAGAAAGTCCAGAAATAAACCTACATATGTATCAACAATTGACTTTCAGCAGAGGTACAAGGACAATTCAGTGAAAAAAGCCTTTTCAACAAATGATACTGTAAAAACTGGGTATCCATATGCAAAAAATAAACATGTAGCCATAACTCACACCATAATAAAAATTAACTAGAAATGAATTCTTGATCTAAATTAAACACCTAAAACTATACAACTTCTAGAAGAAAACCTTTATGACCTTGGTGTAGGCAAACATTTATTAGATGCAATACCAACAGGGCACATGGGTGGCTTATCAGTTAAGCGTCTGCCTTCGGCTCAGGTCACGATCCTGGAATCTTGGGATCAAGCCCGCGTCGGGCTTCCTGCTCACTGTGCAGTTTGCTTCTCCCTCTGCCCTTCACCCTGCTCATGCTCTCCCTCTCTTTCTCTCAAATAAGTAAACAAAATCTTTTTTTAAAAAAGATATAACACTACCAGAGTAATCCACACAAGAACAAATTGATAAAATAGACAAGCAGAATTTAAAACTTTTACCCTCCAAAGATCCTGTTAAGAAAATGAAAGACCACCACAGTTTGGAAGAAAATATTTGGAAATCACGTATCTGATAAAGCACATGTATGTGGAGCAGATGAAGTATACTCTCAAACCTCAAAAATAAGAAAATAAACAACCATGACAAATTCCTACACATCTATTAGAATGGCTAAAATTTAAAAGATCCACCATACCAAGTACTGGCAAAATGTGGAGGAACCAGGACATTATGGGATACTGGAAGAGAACTAAAAGGGCATAGTAACTTTGGAAAACATCTTGACAATGACGGAAAGCAGAATTATCACCCCCAAATATGTCTTTTTGGCACACTGATTATTTTAAGCTGTTTATTTTAAAGAAACAGCAGACACAGGTGAAGCTGTGAACCCTAAGTAGAAGTGACCCTTTTGTAAGAAACATTCACAGGTATAAGGGAAATCTGTATTTGTGTGTCTTCCTCTGTCCCGAAGAGAAGCATGACTCCAAATCTCTAGAAACCCTTGCCAGTGAATAAGGCAAGAACTTAAATTTGCATAAGCCTTGCCATTGTTTCCTATGCTTTTCCTGGTAACCTCCCCAAACTGCTCCCCCACTCCCCATCAGTACCTTTTGTCTTTATCTAGAGATGTTATCTAAGGTAGAGTCTTGGGCCATTTCAGGGAATGACTCAGTTGTTCTGGGTCTCTCCCACGTATACAGAAGGTACACAGACATTATTAAACACGTTTTTCTCCTATTAATGTGTTTGTTTTTTTCACAGTGGGAGTAGGGAGGTGGGGAGGGGAGTCTCAGCCAAGAATCTAGAAGGATAGAGGGAAAATTATTTTTCCTCCCCACAGCAGTTACTCAAAAAATTAAATAAACATCAACCATAGGATTCAGCTGCTCCACTCCTAGACATTTACTTAAGAGAAATGAAAGCCATATATGCATACAAAGACTTATACATGAATGTTCGTAGCAGCTTTATTTGTAATATGTTAATAACTAGAAACAACCCAAATGTCCAGCAACATGAGAATGCATTAACTATGATATAGCCATACCATGGAATGCTACTCAGAAATTAAATTAAATTAAAATATTGGTACGTGCAATAACATAGATGAATCTCAAAATAATTATGCTGAATGAAAGAAACCGAAAAAAGTACATGCTGTATAATTCCATTTATATAAAATTCTAGAGAATGTCAACTTTTCTATAGTGACAGAAAACCAATCATTTGTTGCCTGGGCATGGGAAATGGTGAATGGAACAAAATATACCACCCACAAAATATGCCTATTTGGTATAAGGATTATTTTTGAGCAGATAAATTGGAGAAACAGCAGACTCCTGAGAAACTGCAAACACAGCAGAGATTATTTTTTGTAAGGAACATTCATATCTACAAGGGAAATCTCCTTGTAAGTAGGTCTCCCTCTCTGTACCAGAAAGAGGACGACTAAATGTCTAGAAGCTTATCGATGGGGAAGGCACTGATTTAAATCCACAGTACCAAACTTACCCTCAAGTTTATGTTGCTTTTCCTGGTCACCTGCCGTAACGGCTCCCCTCCCTCCCACACACATATCCATCCTTCAGTCTTTAGCTAAAGATGGTACTTAAGGTGGTGACTTGGGTCACCTTGGAGAATTACACAGTTTCCCTGTGTATCTCTCATGTATATATGAGGTACTCATATGAATCAACTTCTGTTTGTTCTTCTCTAAGCTTTTATTATGGGGGGGGGTCTCAGCCAAGAACTCGGAAGGGTAGAGAGAAAAATATTTTTCCTCCCCTACAATGGGGATGTGTGGAAGGGAGGGATTTCCAAGGACCTCAAGGAAATTTGGGGAAAATATATTATCTTGATTGGGGTGATATTTCACAGGTATACACATATGTGCTCTTATCAAATTGCACACTTTAATATGTATGACAGTTTGTTGTGTGTCAGTAAAAGCTGTGTCCTAAAAATTAGTCAGTTAGATGCCAGGCATTATGGTTTTCAGACAACGTGCTCCCTCTGGGCAATCTTAATCTAAATTCACATTTACTATCCATACTCTGAGGACTCTCAAATATGCCTTTCCAGCCCAGACCAATTTTACTGAGATTCAGACCTGGTAATCCAATTGCCTTATCTCCATCTCCATGTATCTGTTTCACAGACTCCCTAAGTGAGCATGCCCAAGGCAGAGCTGTGGATACACCCTCTGAAATCGGATTTTTTCCCTGGTGTATCCTGGCACAAAGAATGACACCACCATTTACCCAGCTGTCAGAACGACCCAGCCTAATTCTGATTTCTTCTCTTTCATCTCCGACATCCTTAATGTGCCATGAGTCTAGCCACTTCTCACCAACCTCACCACCTCACTGACATTAATCCAAACCATCCATCACTTCTCTGGCAACAGCCTCCAGTCAGCCTTCCGGCTGCCAAACTCACTCTTGTAGTTCACACACACACACACACACACACACACACACACCCAGCAGCCAGAGATTTTTAAATACAGACATGATCTTTCCATCGGACCAATTAAAATCTTCCAGTAACTTCTCATGCCCTTTGGATGAACAAGCTGCTTATAATGTGCATTACACACACAAGGTGGTCCCTATTCTTGTCCGGAATCCCCTCCGCAATTGTCACCTCTTGCCACTTCCCTTGTCACTCTCCATGCTCCGGTCACAGTGAAAACGGGACCCGGGCTTGGTGGGGGGTGGGGGGGAGGCCAATATAGGCAGCAGTCTGAAATGGCTTTTCAGCTCCTGTTCTGTATTCAGTGAGAGGCCTCACAGCAATAATGAACAGCAGTGCTAGCAAGTGAGGGGGGGAGAAAAAAGAAAAAGAAAAAAAAGCAGGCAAAAGTAATTTTACCAAGTTCCTACTGCAGTCAGATGTTCTTGTACAGACAGAGTACGAAAAGGAAACAAAGATGATTTTGGTGGAACTTTTCTAAAGGAGGTTGCATTTTGTGTTTTTCACAAGCTACCCGCCCCTCTGGATTTTAATATTATTGTAGGGTCATAACAAGCGTTTCCTCTATTGTTGGCTTTACACAGATGCGAAGCGGAGCCCAGGAAGCTGGGAGATTGATGAATAGTCGGTTTGATGTATTTGAACCATTCACCACTTTGAGTTAAATGTGCATATTCTGTTCAGAATAGACAATGGGGAGGGGCGGTCCCCTTTTTCCTGTCTAACTTGCATAACATCAGGCCTCACTGCTTAAACTAATGAGTATTTAGAAGTAAAGGCTCCTACTGATTCCAGCCAGTCATTAATTCTCTCCTTGCTGAGCCACCGTGGAGTTTTTCATTGGCCACATTTTTCAGCCCTTACCACTTGCTTCTGAGCAGCAGCACTGACCCCTGAGGTCCTGTGCCCCCACACCAGACACATAATGGGCTCGGAAGTCCCCTTGGACGGAATTTCACTGGGCACCAGGAACAAATGCAAAGAAGATGCACATTCTGGTCTCAGAACTCCGCAATTGTGAGGAACTTAATTGACCTTGAGCGCAAAGGTTTATTTTGCATAACCTGGTAGAAGACGACGAGTGGGGGCGACTTCCGATTTCTCTGCAGCTAATTATCCAGTCAGCGCTACCTCTGTAATCATGATGTTTGCTTCATTATCACCACAGGTTTGTTTTGTGAAATAGCTTCATTGATCTTGCCTCTCGGTGGGTTTTCCATTTTTACACATTATGCTCTCTTGGGAACTGGAAAGCACTGTGTCTCTTCAGATGCTCGGTCAACTTGAAAAGCCTCATTTTTGAAAAGGTCTTAACCTGCCTTCGACTTGAAGCAATTCAAACTTTCCCCAAACACATATTAGGACAGAGACCCAGCACTTAAGTAATGTTTAATATCATCTGGAAGCTGTTTGTCTGGAAGGTCATTTGCAGACTGATTCTGAAGGATATTCAAAATTCAGGACACTATATTCTTTTTTTTTTTACTTTAAAAAAAAAATTATTTCTTTTCAGCGTAACAGTATTCATTGTTTTTGCACCACACCCAGTGCTCCATGCAATCCGTGCCGTCTCTAATACCCACCACCTGGTTCCCCCAACCTCCCACACCCCCGCCCCTTGAAAACCCTCAGATTGTTTTTCAGAGTATATTCTTAACAAAAAAGAATATACATATAACTGGGAACATGACAATTAATTATTCAATGGATTCTGTATTATTGAGCATCATAAATATTTTGTGGAAAACTCAGCCATTTCATCAAGCTATTTCTGAAGGGTCCCTCTGCCTCGCTTAGAGTAAAATCGTAACATATGGGAGAAGGGGACGGAGAAATGAGGAATGAGTGGCAAAGACTAAAACTGTCCTCATTCAAATTGAGACAAAAAAATCCAAGTTGGAAAGGGAAGAAAAGGTTTTTTGTTTTTTTGGTTTTTTTTAGAAATTTCATTTTGTTCATCAATAATTCCCTGCTCTTTGAAAGGAAGGACAATTTAAATATCTCAAACTCACCACTGAGGGGTCCAAAAACTGCCCAGAAGATCTACCCCGCCACCCCACCCCCACGCACAAAACAAACTTCAAATAGTATAGCGTTAAAAAAAGACCAAGAATGGTATGTTTGTCATTAATTGAATCAGAGGCAATACATTAAGTAGGCAAAATGTCGAAACTATCCTAATGCTTCAAAGTTACAGCACTCCTGGGGCACCTGGGTGGCTCGGTCCATTACGCGTTTGCTTTTGGCTCAGATTAGGTCCTAGGATCGAGTCCCGCATCAGGCTGTCTGCACCCTCTGCTCCTCCCCGCGGCTCATGCTCACGCTTGCTCGCTCTCTCTCAAGTAAGCAAATCTTTTTAAAAAGGGAGAATGAGGCAAATAAGCACTGCCAACGTAGTAGTCATCTGCTGACAACATCCATACTTGACAGCAATGACTCAGCAAACCATTTCATGTCAACCTCAACAGCTTTCAATCAGTTTCTTCTGAAAAGACATGATGTGATCTGGGCTTTCAAATGACTTCATCAATCATTCCCACGGTTGCAGGAATATGAAAAAACCGTTCGTTCTTAGCACAAAGGGTTTGCCTATATTAACCTTCAACTCACCCAGACTTCCACAGGCAGCCCTTGCTTTTCCACCAAAATGAGAAAATGTGAGCAGCTAAAAATATAAGTAGACGCAAAGGTTGTGAAACTGCTTTTAAAATGATTACCCTGGAACAATGACACTAGTTGGGATTTCTCTTTTTCAGAGGAAACAGAAGAGGCAGCTAAAAATTTAAGTGTATGCTCAAACTGGGAAACTTTACGAAGTTCTTCATCCAGAATGATGGTAAGACTTGGGATTTCTCTTTTTCAGAGGGAAGCGAAGAGGCAGAAATTCCAGCCGGTCTTTACCACCTCCCTTAAAGATTTGAGCCACAAGGTTCATTCGTGCTGAAAAACAGAGTTATCTAAGGCCCGAAACCTAAGTGAAACACATCAGCATTTGGAGACCACCTGGGACCGAGGCAGGGCTGGGAGATTTCCAGATGGACTGTAAGACAATTCACTGATATTTACATAACGAGAATAAATGTTTTCCCTAAGATAGCATTTCCCTTCAGTGCCTTGAGACCACCAGCAAAAGAGGGAGGCACAGAAATTCTATTACATTAATAGTCTTTGTTTTTATGGCTTTGGCATTTATTAACTAGTGGGAGCTGTTTATTGGGTCATAAACTTTACTAATGGGGATATTATCTCTAAATTATAAATCTCCTTCAGTATATGGTTTAGTTTTTAAAAGAATAATTATTTAAAGTGTCTGTATGGCTGCAATGTATCATGTTTATCGGCATGATTCCTATAATGGCCATTTAATTGCTAATTGTGGGCTTGAACTGCAAATAACCAGGGCAGCGATACACATCTATGTAACAGAACGGCCGTTGTCATCCCACAAACTCAGGAACGTATCATTGGTTTGCTGCTTCTCCTCTTCTCTTCCCACTTCTCAAGTGAACTGTATCACAAGTCTGTACAAGGGCTAAATTATCTATGTATTTAAAATCTTGAGGGAAAGACAACTGACTGAAGAGTTGAGTAGGTATGTGACAAATGTGTCAGCCTGAAAAGTTCCAGGGAAAGTTCATCCTTCTAAAAGCTTGCTCTCTGGGGAATGAAAAATCTTAAAGTGACAAAATGGCTTGGCACTGTCAGTTGTCTTGAAAAAAACAAAACAAAACAAAAAAACCAACAAAACAAACCTGGAATAAAAATCAAGGAGTCAAAATTAGATTTTATGGGTAAATGATTCTAGCATGTAAGTTGAGTATTCCAGTTTATTGGAAAGTCCTTTGGGGGTGTATTCTAACTGAGGCACATGGAGAATGAACCTATGTTTATAAATAGAAATAGTTTATTGATTAGCTTCGATTAAAAAAAGAGAAAAGAAAAAAAAAAAGAAAAGAAAGAGCCATTGTTGTTGACCAAATTGGTACCTCTGAGTGCCAAGAAGCCAGCTAATTTCTAGGCAAGATGCCACAAATGTGGAATGTAGGAGTAATGAAGTGGCAGGGGCCCCTGACATGTCATTAGTTCCTTTTCCCCTCCTCTAAGCCATCCCCAAAAGGTAGCTGTGGAAGCCCCCCTTTCCCATAGGCTTCTTCTTGTGTCTGAGAACACCAGGCACCCAGAGTTAGGGTACACAGCATCCACCACTGGAGACTGGGGTAGATTGGGCCAAACGTCTCACAGTGAATTCTCAGAGGTCAATGGTGAGGAGTTTTCACCAAATATACACTATATGACAAAAGTTCTGCTGAGACTCAGAACGTATAGGCCTAGAAGAAACATCAAAATAGAACCAGAGAAAGGCAGGAGGGAAACATGCTACAGTCCTAGAATATTTAAACCTCTGGGGTGGGTGGTATGTGTGTGTGGAGAATGAACCAAAAAAGATCTCTCAAAATCTTCAGCATTCACATTCCTACATATTAGAGACATAAAACATTTTTTGGTTATACTATAATTATTATACATGCATATATTCCTAAGATAACAGCTAACTTTAGATATAAAATGGGCATTAAAAATCTAAACCCTGCATATGTTTCAATTTCTCTCCCAAACCAAGTGTGCGTGTGTGTGTGACTGTGTGTGTGTGTGTGTGTGTGTGTGTGTGTGTGTGTGTGTTGTGGGGCAAGGGCAGGAGTCCTTCTCATAGCTTTGCTAATTTCAGAAAACAAATACATTCACTCTAGAGAGGTCTAAGGATTATTTTGATAAGGTGGGTTGCTACAAAATTTAATTATATAAGTAATAAACATGTGTCAAAAAGATTTCAAAAAATGTTTAATAGAATCACAACTTATTGCTCAGATATAATTTGATTTTATATTGTCATTTATAGCTGTCAAAAGTAATTTTCTTTTTGTGTTGCAATGAATCAAATTATGTTGGATAGAAAATTACCATCAGATTCTTTGGTATTAATAAATCAGACATGTAATAAAAATGTTTGACGTTTCTTTAAATGGCATTTTTAATAACGCTGGCACATCAGTAGTGTAACACGATGTTCTGAAAAACTAAAATGACAAAAGGGAATTAACTGTGGCCTATGGATTTCAATTAAATATGAACCTTTTTTTTTTTTTAAATGAAATTATATCTACTGAAATAAACTTAGTGAAATGAGAGCAGGAAGTCAAAGGGAGTTGCCTAAAATTGGCATACGGCTACTCCTCCTCTAAGCCGAACACATCCTTTAAAAGGCGTATGTAGTTAATGTATTTCGCGGGGATAGGTGACGGCATCCCGAGCCACTCATCTTCACATCTCTAGGAAAAGAACCAAAGACGGATATAATTATAGTCACATGTCAAAGTGAGGTCTTGTACATGCAACATCGAATGGTTTCTTATTGTTATCTAAGATCTTGATATGCAGCTTATTCTCAAGGCAGACATAGACTGAATTCTTACGCTCACGTCTTCATCCCTCCGTGTGGTGGAATTGTACACCCCTGCTTTTTGCCATGCGACTGTGCAGACCCTCCTGTGGAGTCTGTTTTCCTGTCCCTGTGATATGGGCTTGGCCACATGACTGGCTTGGGCCTACATAATGCTAGCAGATGTACCCCGAACAGGGGCTCTAACATGCTTGGGTGGTTTGGCCTAACCTACTGTCCCTCTGTCACTGCCATGAGAAGATCATGGCCCAACATGCTACTGCCTCTCAAAAGGGCATGGGTGGGGGCACCTGGGTGGCTCAGTCGTTGAGCCTCTGCTTTTGGCTCAGGTCATGATCCCAGGGTCCTGGGATCGAACCCCGCATCGGGCTGCCTCCTCAGCGGGAAGCCTGCTTCTCTCTCTTCCACTACCCAGCTTGTATTTTGTCTCTCGCTGCCTCTCTCTGTGTCAAAAAAAAAAAAAAAAAAAAAAAAAAAAGAGCATGGGTGCATCAAGGCCAGCCAACTTACAGGCCCATGGATGAGAAAAATACATGTCCGTTGCTGAGAACCACTGAAATTTGGGGGGTGGGTTGTTATGCAGCATTATTTCAGTGTTAACTCACACAGTGCTTTATTAAGACCTCGGTTATTAAAATCTGAACCGCTAGCTACACTGATTAGTAATACTACTATTACTAATAAATTTATTAGCTATGTACTATGTAAAGGTACCTTTTCAAGTTTTTATCACAGAAAAACCCTAAGAGGCAGGTTTTATTATGATACATATTTACGGAAAAGGAAACTGAGGCATAGAAGTGTTAAGTTGCTTATCCAGGAAACTTTCAGTAAGCAGAGGAGCCTGGACTATAACCCCCCCAGCCATGAAGATCCAGAGTTCTGCTCATCTGCTGAGCTGCCCTCCAAAGCCTGGCAGCCTGGGCCAATCTAGAAGCTACATTTGATCCTACCATTCTCCTCTAGAAAAGCTGAGTAGAGAACAACGTTGTTCTTGAAGTGACACACCTTTTCTTTCTCAAGAATGCCTCCTGGGGCGCCTGGGTGGCTCAGTCCGTTAAGCGGCCGACTCTTGGTTTCTGCTCAGGTCATTATCTCAAGGTTGTGAGACTGAGATGTGCGTGAGGCTCTGCACTTGGCATGGAGCCTGCTTAGGATTCTGTCTCCCTCTCCCTCTGCCCCCACCCTCACTCCACATGCACACACGTACATGTGCTCTCTCAGAAAAAAAGAAAGAAAGGAAGGAAGGAAGGAAAAGAAAAAAGAATGTCTCCTGCCAGACATTGGAAGTTGAGCCCAAACCACCAACTGGCTATGTAAAGAAGGAAATGGCCATCCAGATGGATGAATCCTAAATCATGGCCTATGGTGTATTGATACCACATGGAACTTAGTGAAATGTCCTTCCTACACCAAAAAATTATATATTTTATATATAAAATTATATATATTATATATTTTATTAAATATCATATTTTTATATATTTTATATATATATAAAATTATATACACAGAATTATATATTTTAATTAACAGTCATTCAACTATTCAACATGTCCTCAGAAATTTCATTACAAAACTTAGCGCAATTTTTGCTCTTAAATGGTATTTTTAGATTTGATCATGTTATAGAAGAATATAATATAAATATATGCATTCAAAATCACTCTTCCTGGATAGGTTTTTTTTTGAAATAAGAATTTTCAATACAAAAAAGAATAAAATACATTATGTAACTCATATCATTGCAAAGAAATTATTGGGGGAATGGATTCTTCTATGAAACAGGCCAATTCTAGAAGGTCCTTCCCTCAGAGCTTCTTCATTAGGCAGCAAAAGTGTCTTGTTTTTGAGCAAGGAATCATGATTTGACGTCTAACAATAACAGAGAAAGAAACTGAGGGACTCACATTGGAATAAAGGCAACTCAAGACTTTGGAGAGGAGAATTAAATTTGTTAGCAATAAGCCAGACTTGGACAAAATGAAACACAAGTAAATATCTTGAGGTTTGAGATGAAGGATGATCTGAGATGAAAAGACCACAACAGTCCATTTCTTTACATCTTGATCACTTTAAATCCCATGGCTCATGCAATGCTTTCTTGATGCTCCAGTCTCATTATGCTCTCTCTCTAGAATCAATACCACTTCCCTGGATTTGACTTCCCTTTGTCACTAATCTCTAGGATCCATGTGGGAGGGACTTCTTCTGCCGTAATACCTGATAAATGCCACAGGCATGTTAGCAGGGGTTGAGGAACCCGGATTATATATACGCTATTGTGATTCTTAATAAGATATATATATTTGGTCTTCGTCCCGGTTTCTGGCACAAAGCTCCTAAAACCCTTGAAATTTTCAAGGTGATGAGAGCGATAAGGTGCCTTATGTGATATTAATGAGACATTTTTGAAAAGTACCAAGGGATGGGGGCTGGTTGCTAGGGGAACAGACTTTGTAAGTGGAGGGCTGGAACTTTCAGTCTCATCCCCCTGACCTCCGGGGATAGAGCTAGAGGTTGAATTCAATCACCAATGGTCAATGATTTAATCAATCGTGCCTTTGTAATAAGCCTCCGTAAAAACCCAAAGGGAGAAGAACTGGAGAGCTTCTGGGTTGGCAGGAACATGTGGAGATTCCGGGAATGTGGCATGTGCACAGAGGTTGGAAACTCCCCACTCTTTCCCCCTACCTCCCCCTATGCACCTCTACCACCCGGGCTGTTCTGAGTTCCATCTTTTTATAATAAACCAGTGATATAGGAAATAAAATGTTTCTCTGAGTTCTGTGAGCTGCTGTGGCAAATTCATTGAACCCAGAGAAGGGTCATGGAAACCTCTCATCTACAGCCAGTGGACCAGAAGCACAGGTGATAAACTGGTGTCTGAAGGGGGCGGGGGGAAGGGGCAGTCCTGTGGGACTGAGCCCTTATACCCTGTGGGATCTGATGTTGTCTCTGAATGGATCAAGTTAGAACTGAGTTGAATTGTAGGACCCTTAGCTGGTGTCAAGAATTGTTTGGTATGTGGAAAAAAACCCCCCACATATCGGAATTGGAACCAGAATTTTAGCCAACCCCCAATTTTAGGGAGATTTTCACAGGTACTAGTTTAAATGGATGAACAGAAATTAAATTGAGATCCAAAGGAGGGTGGGAAAACAGAAGATAGGATTTAAGCAACTCAGCAGAGGGGAGGCAATGATAAAGTAGAGGGGAAAAGTATCTTCTTCATAGTCTTGCCTGTAATTGGGTCCATCTAAAGGAGTCACATGGGCGAACTCCCCACTAAATAAAGAGGTCTTTGGTGACACGAGAAACCCCACACTCCCACTGCTTAACTGTTCTAATAAATCCACAAATATTCTGCATTACATAATATTTATGACAATCTGGGCAGTGAATAAAAATATTCTTTGTGTTCACTGACCTTTTATTAATGCTACACCACAAAACGAGAAGAAAAGTGCAGGTCAGATTGTATTCTCTGCAGCACACGTACATTGGGAGTGGAAATAACTGTGTGGTAATTCTACAACAGGAGAGCCCATCCACAGCTGCTGATCCTTCCCCTTCCGGATGAGGATGAGCTGCTGGAGTTTCTGCGAAACAGCCTCCTGACTGCATATCCGCCTTCTTAAATATCTGTGCACAGCAGGTTGTGCCCTCGCCCCTCCTGAGCTTCTCACTCTTTCCACTTTGGCCTTCACCGGTCCGACTTTCAGCACTCGCGTTCCTCTGCCTGAAAGCTTTTCTTTGGCCTCTGAGGCCCACTTTGGCTGCCCCTGTGACATGCCACAAGATCCCCGGGAACTCATTCTTTCCCCCCCTCGTCAGGAGCAGCTCTTACCCATGACTGACAGGAGCTGATAGATGAATGTGCACCCCCCTTGCGCTTCCGGTGGGAAAACGCTGAGTCCATGTAGGTCACTGGATCCCTGAGTTTCCCAGAGGCATTAAGCTCCAGTCACCAACATGTGTTACTGGTTTGAGGCTAAACCCTGTGGTAGCTCCTTCCCTTCTACTCGTCATTCCCTGCTCCCTTAACAGTCTTCCTTCCATCCTCCCCACAACCTATATACACCTGAATCCTTATCTCCACGTCCCCTTCTTGAGGAAGTCAAACAAAGACACCGTGTGATTCTGTGTCTACCAGAATTAACAAAATGTCTAGGAAAGTCACAGCACAGCTCAGAACGCAGCAACTCCCTGACAAACTGGTGGGTGGATCCAGAGTCTCCAATGTGACTTCAGGTAACTCAAGAGATGGCGCCCTAAGCGCAAAACTAAATTCAATTTCCTCCAAAGGAAGATTTTCTGGAAGGAGGAAGGACTATGAGATGCAGAGCAGAATTCAACAATGATGCACAGTCATGACTCCAAAATGGCTGGGAATCATTGTCTGCAAGGGGGCCCCACGGCATCTTCCACGCTGGCTTTGACTAAAGCTACGGACCATGGCAAAGAAGTTGGCAATAAATTACTTGTTCATCAACGGTGAAAAGAAAATGTAGCTGCTGATCTGTAAAATCATACAACACTGAAGCAAAGATGGCACACGGGCTGGGAACCCAGTGAACAGCAGCTGCCCAGTGAGAACAGCAAAGCTGTGTGTGAGCTCATGGGCTCTGGATTTATTTGCTTTGACATTTTTAAAAGGAAATTTAATTGGATTATGTCTCCTTCCAGTTTAAAATTTTCTACTGTAGTACTGGCCACCAGATGCATGAGGGGGAAAAGATCGGGAGCCAATTAAATTCCACGCTTCACTGAAACAAGGTTATTTTTATTCCTCCCAAATGTAAGGCTGATGGAATCATGTTAGTGATTTCACTGTTATTCCCCTCCCCGTGCTCAAAAAAAAAAGAGACGTCTCTACAGGAAACATCTATGAATTTGTAGACAAGTCCAGTAGGGTGTATAGAACTGAAACTGTGGTTTTCTTGGATTTACTGCCTTCTAATAGGTTGATGTGACCTCAGAAGTAATTCAATTGACAAAGTTGTAGAAACATTTAAAATTTCCATGAATCAAAGGGAAATTAATTGGGGGAAGAAATTTTGCAAATATTTGTTGAGATAATCAAGAGCATTGAGATGTCATAAGGAAAAGCTCATTGATTAAAAAAAAAATGCACACAAAACAAAACAAAACAAAACAAAAAAAAACCCTGGAGATTTGCTTATATACCTAAGCATTTTTGTCTTTACTATAATATCCCAGTCACTTCCCACTGCCCTAGACAAAGCTTCAACAGAGCTGTCATCTGTGTGAGTGTAGCTAAAACACAGGTGTGGCCTTTAAACGAGAAATCTTTCCTTGAAGCTGCCTTCCAGGGTAAATAAAGCTTCCAAGAGGACAGGAATTTTTGCTGAGCTCTAGTGGTAGGCTTCTGCATATGATTCAAGATGACCTCGTCCCGTACTTTGAATCAAAGTGGATTCTGGCAGAATCGTTCCCTACTAGGTCACAGTTTTGTGTTACGTAACTGGTCTGTGTTTATCAGCTACTTTTAAAATCTAATCAGAATGACTAATAGTCTTTAATTTCAACTGCTAAATTCAACCTCAACTCTTAGAAATAACTGCTTATTTATTAGAGCTGGCAATAGCCCCTAACTATATAATCTTTACCTTTAGGAATGCCTTTGAGTCCCAGCTTCCTGTCTACAAATTGGGAAGAATACTTAATTTTCACAGGATTGGGACAATAAAACGTCACAGGATAGTCCATGCTCTAAATACGAAAAGAAGATCTTCCCCAAGTGGGGTGTCCAATGACGTATCCCAAGGTGCACCTGAGCAGCCCCCTGCTCCCCATGCCAAGGCCATATGTCACCCTTTGCGGCAAGAGAGGGCTACAGAGGGCATGGCTAATGGTCTGGCAGTTACAGTGCTCATAAAATGAAGCCACATCCAATTTTTCTCAGAAATGTCAAAAGATAAGACGCCAGTCACACAGTGCAAGTTATAAAGTTTATACGAGAACCAATTTAGTGTTATTTTTTAAAACGTGGCTTCGGAGATTAACCAGATAGGCCCTAAACCGCGGGCCCTATTCTGCCAGTTTAACAGCCACCATCTGTGAGCAAGCACAACAGAATGGAAATGGGGTCTCCAGGCCTTGACAGCGCCACGGCAACATGCTGGAACCATAGATCGTCACACAAGGGAGTGGGAGGTCAGTTACAGCCCCGGTGGCTCACCATGGGCCGCTGTGGGAGGCAGGCAGAGGTCCAGCCAAGGGAGCTCCTGAGCATTAAGGCTACAGGCCACAGTCAAAAGTCAGATGGTGGATGACAGTCAGCTTATGCCCAGCCATGTAGGGAAATTGCTCACCAAAGAATTAATCAAAGCTAGATGAGCTACAGACCACAGTCCTCTTTGTAAATTTCACTGGTTTGTTCTTAGACCCCAGCCCTATTAGCTGAGACCACCTAGCCATCACATGCAGGGGAGCCCCACCTGAGTCTGGGGGACCAGTCCTGACATCCAGTGGACCAAGCACCGGGAGCTGTTATCTGGACCTGACCTTATACCCTGGTTGTGAGGTCTGTTTGCCTGAGCCCGAGTTTTTATTCTGGCAATGGACTATGCTGGGTCATTCTCTACTAGCCCCCAGAAGATCCATTTTCTGCCCTCTTCCCTCTTCCCAGCTCACATCCCTGGGAGACCACCCTCTGTGGACTGCATCACTCACTGAGCTTCCTTATCTCCTGGCTGCTCAGTGGGTCCAGACAGTGGGAAGCAGCAAGAGATCAGGCTATTGATTCCACTTCCCCTCCCTCTGCTCCCTCCCTGCCTGGCTATGGTTTGGCAGTGGCTACCTGCGACTACCTGCTGCCACTGCTCCCACTCCTCCACTGGGCTCCACTACCACTGGCCCCGCTCTGCTTCTTCAGACCTATGGATGGTAATGGTTTCCTGCTCTTGCTAGTCCCTGATCGGGTTCCTGTAACCCCAGCCACTCCTCTGGCAACATTCCCTTCATTCAGTCCGTATCCCTGACTCCTTTGAGTGTGCTGTGTATGTACATTTCCTACTGGAACCTCACTGGTAAAGGGACTTAGCCAGCTCTGTCCCCTGGGTGGGGCACTGAAGGCTTAGTTCAAGCCTACAGACTGGCTTCGTCTCATTGCTGAATAGTGCTAACTTCAGGGATCCCCATCACTGTGCTCCCTGTTTTGGAGAGATGTCCTGCTTTTCCAATCCCATGTCTGGTGTACCAGACCAACCTCCTACTCAGCCCCTGGTTGGCTGAAGCCACCAGTCTTGTTCCTCTTTTCCATTCCCTCCCTGATCACCCCATACGTTGCAGGTAATCAGGTTAGCCTGGGAAGACAGCGTAAATCTCTACTTCAACCATCTGTCCTGTCCATTAACACAGATATGCCATCCCTTGCTCTCAACAGAACTCGAATCTCTCACGTCACCCTCAGGGCTGGGTCATGTTCACGACCTGGGGGATCTAATCCTAAAGTCCCACATGTGACTTTTTGGCGGCGACCACCTCCCCAAATGTTGGCAATCCCAACATTTAGGCAAACCTCTAAGTGAGAGGTTCTGTGCTCAACTGGGCCCCCACAGGCCTCCACAGCTGGTCTGGCTCCTCCTTGACCTCTTCCAGGATTAACTGCTCTCCTGACAACTCCCCACCACAGGCAAAAGATTAGGCAGTGATGGGGGGTAGGGTTGGGGATGGAGCTGTGTTGCCGCCAGGCTCCCAGTTGATGCCAAGAACAATCAGTAAAGGCTTCAAGGACAGCAAAAGCAAACATAAACAAGTGGGACAACATCAGACTAAAACATTTCTCCATGGCAAAGAAAACCATCAATGAAATGGCAACCTACCGGACGGGAAGAAGACATTTGCAAATGATGTACCTGAGGGGGTGTTAACATCCTAAATACATAAAGAACTCATAAAACACAGTATCAAAAAACCAAACAATATGATTTAAAAAATAGGCAGAAGACCTGAATAAACAGTTTTCCCAAGAAGACACCAGATGGCCAACAGGTACACAGAAAGATACTCGACATCACTAACCATCAGGGAAATGCAAATCCAAATCACAATGAGAGATCAGCTGTCACCTGTCAGAATGGCTTTTATAACAAAGGTAAGAAATAACAGTATTGGTGAGAACATGGAGAAAATGCACTCTTGGAGGGAATGGAAATTGGTACAGTCACTGTGGAAAACAGTATAGAGGTTCCTCAAAAAATTAGAAATAGAACTACCCTACGATCCAGCAATTTCACTAGTAGGTACTTATAGGAAGAAAATGAAAACAGGAATTTAAAAAGACATATGCCCCCCTATGTTCACTGCAGCATTATTTAAAATAGCCACGGGGGGCCTGGGTGGCTCAGATGGTTAAGCATCTGCCTTCAGCTCAGGTCACAATCCAGGTCCTGGGATGGAGCCCCACTTCGTGCTCCCAGCTCCGTGGGGCGTCTCTTTCTCCCTCTCTCTCTGCCTGTCTCTCAAATGAATAAATATTTTAAAAATAAAAATAAAAAATAAATAGCCATGATATGGGGGCATCTGGGTGGCTTAGTTGGTTAAGAGTCTGCCTTCTGCTTAGGTCATGATCCCAGGGTTCTGGGATCAAGCCCTGTGTTGGTCTCCCTGTTCAGCGGGGAGTCTGCATCTCCCTCTGCCTGCTGCTCCCCCTGCTTGTGCTTTCTCTCTCAATAAATAAAAATCTTTAAAAAAATAAAAA
The DNA here is from genome assembly GCF_010015895.1 of Lontra canadensis. Lineage (NCBI taxonomy): Eukaryota > Metazoa > Chordata > Mammalia > Carnivora > Mustelidae > Lontra > Lontra canadensis. The sequence goes on from NW_022631125.1 coordinate 3,228,907, forward strand.
ATAAATAAAATAAAATACCCACGATATGGAATCAGCCTAAGTGTCCATCAGTTGATGAACAGATTAAAAAAAAAAAACCCGGGGCACCTGGGTGGCTCAGTGGGTTAAGCCTCTGCCTTCGGCTCAGGTCATGATCTCAGGGTCCTGGGATTGAGCCCCGCATCGGGCTCTCTGCTCAGGGAGTCTGCTTCTCCCTCTCCCACTCCCTGTGCTTGTGTTCCCTCTCTTGCTGTCTCTCTGTCAAATAAATAAAATCTTTAAAAAAAAAAAAAACCCTGCAGGATATATGTAAAAGACAATATTATTCAGCCATAAAAAAGGAAGGAAATCCTGCCATTTCAACATCATAGATGGACCCCAAGGGCATTATGCTAAATGAAATACATCAGAAAGAAAAAGACAAGTACTGTTATGACTTCTTTTATATGTAGAATTTTAAAAAACCAACCAAACAAACAAAACAGAAACAGACTCATAGCTACAAAGAACAGATTGATGGTGGCCGAATGGGAGGGGGTAAGGCGGGGGAGAATGGACGAAATAGGCAAGAGGAATTAAGACACACAATCTTCCAGTTATAAAATAACTAAGGCAGGGGAGTAATGTACAGCAGAGGGAATATAGTTAATAACATTCTACGGTGACAGATAGATGGTAGCTAACTGGGTGACCACTGTGCAATGTGCATAAATCACTTGAAACTAATACAATACTGTATGCTAACTATTTTTAATAAAAACTGAAAACAAGAGCTTCAAGAATGATTGGTTGCCGAGCTAGGATGTACCACCCAGGATCCCCTTGAGGAAGGACTTGGTGGCCCCAGCTGCCGAAAGTCCCCCTTCATGGATGGCCTCGGCTAAAGAGCTGTCTTGGCTGCAAAGAGTCACAAGGTCAACCCCCTTCCTAAAGCAAGCACAGGGATAAAGGCCAAGCCATTGGGGCCCATCTCAGGACAGCTCTAAAAGGCCATTCTAGCTCCAGAACTCTATGGGCTGGGTCAATGTCTCCCTCCACCCACTCCTGTGTCCTTCCTCTCCCTTCTACAGGTATTGATCCCAAGAACACTCCCAAATGAACCTTTTGCACATTAAACTCCACCTGCTTCCTGGAGAACCCAAACTGTGCAGCGGGCTCTTACCCAAGTGTCTCCAGGCATCATCGGACAGGAACATTTAAGCACACTTACATGGTTCAGGAGAGACTGTACTTTTCACTACTGATCGTGCTCTATCAACTATGCAACAGCGTGCTCAACCCATTCCACTGAATATTTTCACATGAGATTATAGACTTGCTGGTAACATTCCCAAGCTATCTTATATCTTCTTTATGAAACAATAACAAGCTTAGGCATACCAGAGTGCTGTAGACTTTGGGATCTAGTTACGTTCTCATTATTAAGTTAAATTGGTACCATTTTATACCTATGTTCCTGACTTTCTTAAACCGGCGGGAAAGAAATGGCCCCTTCCAAATGTCTCCCACAGACTGGACTGCTTCTAGGCTTGCTCAGTCGAGATGAGAAGAGACCCAAAGAGTAAAGTTCTCACTGTATATGAGTAACAACTGGAAGAGCCCACTGCTGAAGCACAGGCCCTTTCTCTGATGCTATGTTCCTGTTCCCCCACTGTTCTCCTACCTTTAAAGACAGAATTGCTGCTCTTAGCCTTGGAAGGTGACTGCTCAAGGCCCAGCACCCTCACCTGAGGAAGTAAGACCTCCCCATTTCACAAACGATAATAATAGCTAACATTTAAACCCTTATTGCTAGACAGATGTGGTGATAAGTGTCTTATACGTATCAACTCAATCCTAACAACCACCCAGATGGAAGGAAGTTCTTTTCTTTCTTTCTTTCCTTCCCTCCCTTCCCTTCCCTTCCCCTCTTACTTCTTTCTCTCTCTCTTTCTTTGAGAGAGAGAGTGCACGTATGCACGAACCATCCCCCCACCACACACACACACACACACACACACACACACACACACGAGCGCAGGAGTGGGGTGAGAGGAAGAGAGACTCCTAAGCCCACTCAACACTGAGCAGGAAGCCTGACTGGGGCTCAATCCCATAAGCCCAGATCACAACCTGATCTGAAACCAGGAGTCAGAAGCTTAATCGTCTGTGCCACCCAGGTGCCCCAGAAGTACTACTCTTATCTCCATTGTTGAGGGGAGGAAACCTAAAAGGTTGAGTGACTTGTACAAAGTCACCCAATTAGTCAATCACAGAGCTGAGGATTTGAACTCAGGGTCATGTCCCAGTCACAGAGTATGCAAGGGATAAAATGGGGGAGGGGTGGCTAAAGGGAGAGGGAATCTTGGGCCTTCCCATGGGGTGGTTCCTCTTCTAGTGTGGGTGGTGAGCCTTCTGTGGGCCCTTAAATCAATTTAATGGTTCACAAACAACATTCAAAAGAGAGAAAGAAGGGGTGTGGGGGAGGGGAGAGAAGAAAAGGAAAAGAGGGAAGAAAGAAAGGGACAGAGGAAGAAAGACAAGATGGCATTGCACCACATGTAGTCAGAACAGTATTGTTTCACAAAACTTTGGTTCTGCTGTATCTGTGCATGCTGGGTTGTTATGAAAAAAGTCTAACTGTGGGTTGTTATACCCAAAGGTCATTAAATTTCATTCAAATTCAGTCATCAGGAAAATAAAGTAATAAGCTACCACGCTTTCAGAGGCAAAAGTGTAAAAACAACTTGAATGTCTATCAACAGAAAAATGGATGAATGAATTATTCTATATCCATATTATAGCTAGCTATTCAAGAATGGCTCAGGTCTATACATATTAAACTAGAGAGATTGCCTATGATATAGCATTAAGTAAGAGAAACACACCACCAATAAATGCATGTGGTACAATCATATTTTGTACAATTAGTGATGAAGCCCCCAACATACAGATGAACATTTGGGTGGTGGATTGGGCAAAACAGAAAAGGAGGGAAGGAGGAACTAAGGAAAAGTACAACAAAGGCAGCCACCATCTAGCAAGAAGTGTGTGCATCATTCAGGGTGCCATAGGAAACAGAGGACATGAGCAAATCGTGTAAGTTGAAAGGAACTTAATAAAGTGACTATTTATGAAGTTGTGGGAAGCATTTAGGAAAACCAACAGGGGATCCTCCAGTCCCTTGAGGACTATGGCAACAGGGAGCCAGTGTCACCACCTGAAGGGGCAAGAGATGGTGGTTACTGGAGCCTGGAGTGGTAGGGAGCTGTATGGAGGAGGCAGTCAATCCATGGGAACTGGCAGGGACAGAAAGGATTTCCCTCTCCTCCCACCCTCCCCTCTCTTGCTGGTACATCACACTGGCCAACCCAATTGGGGGCCAGGGCACTGGGGGACCCATTGACGCAGCCCATAAATGTCAACTGCCCAGGACTCAGAGCAGGAGGTGGGGGGACTGGAGAAAAGTCCTAATGGGACAAATATTTGGATGATACACGATACAGAGTACTCTAACACTGAGTGAGAAAGTGAGAATAAAAACTCCATCTATGATTTTTGTTTGTACATACATTAAATATTTGCATGAACGAAAATTAATAAGGTTACCAAATGACTGTACCGATTTGCTTTTGTGATGATCTCAGATTTTAATTAAATCCAGTATCTTCAATAATAATTACATTAAAAAAGAAGAGTTTTTCTTTTTTATTCTTTGTTTTTCTATTTTATTCTTCATTCAGGAAAAAGACCTGAGTTCTAATTCTTGAATCTACCACATGCTTGCCATTTCTTTACCTTCCTCATCTCTAAAATGGGGACCCTGAGTGCACCTACCTCATAGGATTGCTATGAGGGTTAAACCAGTTGATAGATTTTCAGGTCTTAGGGTAATGTTTTAGCACATGGTAAGTGTTTACAGTTGTTATGGTGACAACGGGACATCAAGAACCTCCCAGTGGGTCTACCTGTGCCCACGGTCCCTCTCCAAAGTACCCACCATCCAGCTAGAGCAAGCTGATCACGTCGCCCTCTTCCTTGAAATCTGTCCATGGTCTCCAGACCTTGTAGGACAATATTCAAAGCTCTCCCTTGTTGGCCTCCCCAGCCTCAGCCTTTTCCACTCCTCCCTTCGAGCCTTCATTCCAGCCACACCAATTCCTTCTGGTTCTGTACAAGCTCCATGCTGTCCCCCCTCTCCCAGAGCCTCAGTTGGGAATGTCTTTTCCCTACCATGCCACTTCCCTCCCTTGCTGACTCTTCCTATTTGTCACTGAAATTTCAAGCCCGGCCTCCCCTGAGGAGACTTCCTGTCTCCAGACTCCTCTGCCCCTGCCCCTCCAACCCCAACAGCTTCCTCCTCTTCCCATTTCATCCTCTTCAGGCTGTATCACGCTACACTCCTAATCACAAGTGTATTGATTCCGCCATCATCAGGTGCCCCTCCCCCTACCAAAAGGTAGCAGTCATGACCTTCATCTCTGGACCCCCAGCATGGAGCACAGAACCTGCTGAGAGTGCCTACTTAGTCACGATTTGTCTGAGAATTAAACTTAGAAATGAGCGAGTTATGTGACCTGAAGTCACTCAGCTAAGTAAATGGCGCAGCAGAATTCAACCCGAGTTGTGTTGGACTCCAAAGGCCGCCACTGTCTCCCAACCATCTGAAAGTTCTAAGGCCGCCTGCCACTCCAGAAGAGTCGCATGCCTGAGGGAACTCCCCAGGGGCACTAGACCAGTTCAGGCCAGAATGAGTTGGTCAGCGGAGACTGGGAGGGATAAATGCCTCTTTTCTGGGAGTAATCACATGACATTTGCTTTATCAAGGGACTTTCCCAAGAAAATCAATTTCTGGAGCATGTTAAAATATAAACAAACGGCCATCCACCCACCCACTCCTTAAAGACAATTGGTCCAAAGAGATCTCAGAGAATTCAGACAATCCCACAATGTTGAGAGCACCACCCAATCACATGAACTTTGTTTTCCCTAACCAAGCATTTTTCTACTGAATTTTTATTTTAAATTTGGCTCCACTGTGAAATGCACCCCCAGCAACGCAGCCCTCCCCCACCCCGCCACCTCATCCTATACTGTTTCACCCAAGGCAAACCTGTATGCACAGCCACAGACATTCTGGGGATTCTTGACATATGCACCATTTGAGATTTGTTCTCGTGGCTCATGATGATGTTAGCAGAATCCCTTGATAACAGTGTTTATATCTATTTATAACTGTAACCTATTATCCTATTTTCCATATAATTGGATGCGACCGAGGTTAAAAAAAATTCAGCTGCATAAGAAAAGTCATGTTCTTATAGAGCAGATGTTCGCTCAGCATGGAAAGTGAATTAGCCTTTAACACAAATGCCCAGAAATACATCAGGGCTTTTTCCAAAAGCCCTGGTGTTAATGTTTTATGCTGAAAAATAATTTTTAAGATAAAGGATATTAAAAATGCAGTGGAGGTAGCCACAGCTGGTTTTTAAAACCGGTGTTAATTTTACCTCTTTCAAGTACGACGGTGCTTCCAATTCGGGCACTGGATTCATTCTCCAGTTCAGGGTGCAGAAAAGTGACTCATAATTTATTTGTTCTTTACTGTCTTCAAACCTGAAAATATAATTATAATATATAATTTGACTCAATTTACAGAGCCCAGGACCAAAATGTCAGCTTAAATGCTATCCAGGAAAACATAATGTCAGGTTAGGTTTTAATACCTGGTATTTTTCTTATTTCTTACTAGTTTTTTGAACTTTGTGAGCAGAGATCCCACACAGCTAATTCACCAGTGTCCCCAGCACCTGGAGTCATGCTGGCACTTAGTAGGTGCTCAGTAAAGATCTGCTGCAGTTGCCATAGAAACAAATGAGCTCATTATTCAGTAACTGAGACCATTTTGTTCAGAGTATTTGCAGGCCTTCTTAATTTAATATGGTTGGTACTACAGGTCAGTGAAACAAAACCACCTTGTGTTTCTTAAATTGCATGCTTTTTAAATTTTTAAGGGGAGCCTAGATTCAATGCATCTACTAAGATACTTTTAGGAAAAACAAAAGGTATCTTTATCATTTATTATGATGTAGCCATTAAAAGGGGTTATTTAGGGGTGCCTGGGTGTCTCAGTCGGTTAAGTGTCCGACTCTTGATTTCAGCTCAGATCGTGATCTCAGAGCTGTGAGATCGAGCCCTGCATTGGGCTCTGCCCTGGGTGTGGAGCCTGCTTAAGTTTCTCTCTCTTGCTCCCCCTCTGCCCCTCCGCACCCCTAAAAGAAAAAAAAAGGGGGTGGTGTTATTTAGATCCACGTATGCTGTCTAGGAAAAAATGTTCAGGATATATTGTTGAGCTGAAAGGAGGTTACAAAACAGTATGTAGAAATATGATCTCACTTGAGGTATATATTTATATAAAAAGGCACAGGGGCACGTGGGTGGCTCAGTCAGTTAAACATCCGACTCTTCATCTAAGCTCTGATCTTGGTCTCAGGGTCATGAGATCAAGCCCACACATCCAGTGTGGAGCCCACTTAAAAAAAAAAGAAAAAAAGAAAGGCATAGAAAAATTCTAGCAACAATACACTGAAGTATTAAAACAGCTATCTCTGGGAAGAGAGACTACTTTTTGCTTTTTGCTTTAGAGCTCTCTGTATCTGAATTGTTTTAAATTTATAAGAAAAAATATTAAGCCCATGTTTCACTTAAAAGAAAACACTGGCATAAATTTAACCTTAACCATAATAGAGTTTTGGCCATTAAGACCCAGTAATTTCAAACACAATTGTTGGAATGACCTAAACACAAAGTGAAATTCTTCTTAGTAGAATACCTCAATGCCACCTAGTCTTAATTTCACCACACTCTGTCAATTTTGAAAGCTAAACATATATTGGTCATGTCAGACCATTTTTTGAAGGACAAGACGAAGGTGTTGTTCCAAGCACCCTGCCAGGGTTCCTGCCCTGCTCAGGACCTCCAACTCAACAGTCCCCTTGCAACTGGCAAGTGAGGTATACAAGATACTATGGCAAGAATGAACAGGGGATAATTACTTAAAAGAAAACCTGGTGATAATAAACTTGGGAAAATAACATACTCATAAATAGTCAAAAGCCTCCCCACCCCACAGGAGTAAAGAAAATAATAGCTCATATTTATAAACTAATACAAATTAGCAGTAATAAGTTAAGTGTTACAAGATGAAGTCACATAGACTGGTCAATCTAAACAAAGTAGAATAAACAGAGTGATCAGAAGAGGAGAAAGAGAATTCGGTTCTTCTTTTGTGTACATTTTCTTTGGCTGAGGATTCTGGGATACAACTCCAATATGCTGCCCCCTACCACTGTTTATCCTCTGGATTTTGGCTCGCTTGTCATTTGAACTCCTTGAAAGGACATGCTCTGTTTATGGAAATATTTGTAGCCAAAATGCTGGACCATTATGTCTTTTATTTGTGTGTGTTTTGGGAGAAGAACTAAAACTCAATCAATTAAAGATGTTTTGTAAGAAACGTTCCTCTAGCATGGAGTCTTGAAGACAAGTATTCCCTAATACTCTGAGTAGGAGCTGAGGTCAGAGAATGAGGTCACGTAGGGCCTTTGACTTTCATACTAAGGAAAACTAAGAGCCACTGGAGCATATTGTACACAGAGCAGTTATGGGATCTCAGTTATATCTTCTAAAGATCACTCTCATGGATATATTGAGAAGAGAAAGCAGGAGCAGGGCCAAAGTGGTGAGGGCAGTTAGCTGTCTTCTGCAATGACCAGAGTAGGCATAATGGTGACCTAGATGGCAGTGGGGGCAGTGGAGGGCACTGAGGAGTAGTCAATTCTGAAAGATATTTTCAAAGATTTGTTTGTTTTAGAGAGAGCGCAAGCGGGGGAGGGGGTTGGGACAGAGGGTGAAGGAGAGAGAGAATCTCAAGCAGACTCCATGCAAAGTGCAGAGCCCAACATGGGGCTTGATCTCATAACCTAGAGATCATGACCTGTGCCAAAACCAAGAGTCAGATGCTCAACTGACTGAGCCACCCAGGTGTCCCACTTCTCAATATATTTTGAGTGTAGGGTTCCTGAAGGATTGTACAGAGTCAGAGAGACAGATAGAGACAGAGAGAATGCACGGACTTGGAACAACTCCAAGGGCTTTGCTTGACCAACTGGAAAAATACAGCTGTCCTAACTGAGATAGGAAGGACTGTAGGGGCTACAGGTTAGGGGTAAACAAAATGAAGAGTTCTGTTTGGATATGTTACATTTTGATGGGAAGGGGGAAGCTGGACATAGGAGTCTGAAATTCAAGGAAGAGGTTGGACTTGAAGATAGAAATGTGGGAGCCACTAACACATAGATGGTATTGAAAGCCACCAGACCAGGAGACTGGATGAGATCACCAATGAACCAAGTTTCTCTATCTGTTCCTACAGTACAGAATGTAATTGTCAGTAAATTCCCATTACAACAATTATAGGAGACACTTATTTAATTCTAGAAGTTTCAGAATTCAATTCTGAATTCAGAAGTATAATATCCCAGTAATTTGGGAGCCCGTCCAAAGACTACCAAACAGACATAGGGTCACATCAGACTCAGCCCCTGTATACAATGCACTCTCCAGTCCTGTGGGTTCTACCACCATAGCAGATCACCAATCTCTTTTTCTCCACCTCCTCTACTGCTCACTAATTTCAAGCCACCATCAACTCTCACCCAGGTTACAAGGATAGCTTTGTAGTTTGGTCTTACTGCCTCTACTCTGACCTTTGCTGCAGACCCACCCTCCACCCAAATGAGCTTTCTAAAACACAGACCAGATCAATAACTTCCTTGCTTGGAACTCTCCAGTGGCTTCCCCAACCACAAGAACATAAGCTGAACTCCTTATCAGGATTGAAAAAACCCTGAGTAACCTGGTCACTGCTGACTCCTCCAGTCTCATCTGAAAACTCTCTGTTTGCAACATTCCAGGTGTACTAGCCTTCTTGCTGTTCTCTGAGCATGCCAAGATTGCTCCTAGAAGTGTTAGGCATTTGCACCCTCTAGTCCTTTTGCCTGGAAAATCTCCACTCAAACGTTGCTTCTTCAGAAAGGCCTTCCTGAAGTTCCTCTTGCCTAAGCGAGTCCCCCTGCCTAAATCAGTATTTTCCCTGGACGATGGCAAGTAAAACTTACAGAAAAATTTCTGGAATCACCACTGGAACTCCTATTATCATACCTTGTTACCAATAAGGCTTATACCACGCCTACCTGTTACCCCTGGGCCCCTGGCATTCTCCCCTGCCCAACTCATGATATGTTAGACTCAACACATCTCAACATTTACCCATTTCGAAGACTATTTGGGAAAGGATATTCCTGACTCAAATGATATTCGGGAAGGATCAAACACTGTAAATGGAAGAGTACACAACTTAGAAATGAAGTATAAAATTTCTCTGAGGAAAGGGGCACCTGGGTGGCTCAGTCAGTTAAGTGGCTCACTCTTGGTTCCGGCTCAGTGAAAGTCTGCTTCAGATGCTCTCCCCACTCTCCCTCTGGCTTGTTCTTGCACTCTCTCACCCTCTTTCTCTCTCTCAAATAAAATCTTAAGAAAAAAAATTTTTTTTCTGAGGAAAAATGTTTGAAAGATTTGATCTTTCCAAAGACCCAGAGTGAGGCTTCAAGGAAGAGCTGAGCTGAGGTGGTGTAATTCTCCAAGTTTTTCTTTTCAGTTTTGTCTTAGAGGATCTCAGTGGATATGGAAATCCCTGCAAAAGGAGCAAAGGAGAAAAGGACAAAGAATCTTTCAATTAAAAGGGATAAAAGTAGCCAATCCTTCTTGGAAGAATTCTTCACTCTTGCGAAGTGGACAGAGTTGCAGTTAATCATGATGGACTGATCACAAATATATTTATCTCCCTTTCCCAAAAAAATCTCACCAAGATAATAATGAAGGAATAAAAATAAGTAATAGCCCACAATGACAATGGTAGCTGGAAAAAAGACAACATTGGACAAGAATCTTCAGAATCTCTTGCACAATGAAAAGCCAACACAGGGCTTGTAACTGACTTGGCAGAACTGAGGAAGGGAAGCTAAACTCTAAATGTCCAGAGGCAGGGGCCACTTAGAGATTAGCCAGTGTAGCCCACAAAACTCCCGAGATGCGGAGAATGCAGATTGCAGGTTCCAACAGAGGCAGGGACATGGTGTGGGACTGAAAACAAGGGCTGTTTCAAAGCCTGATTAAAGCAATGGCAGCTGGAGCCCCAAGTAACTTCCTCTCTACTGTCCTCTTCTACAGAAATTCAACTAAAAGAGCTTCAGTCAGGGGTGGGGCTGAAGCATAATGGAGGGCAGAGGAGAGCATTACACATTGAACTTGAGCCTCTCAGCCACTTTTCTTCCCCTTTCCCATTTCAAGAACACCAACAGCCATGCTTCAATGAACCTGCTTTCCCTCATTCCACCCTCCCTCCTATTCCAGCAGGAGAAGATAGGATTCTTCTCTTGATCCCCCGAATGGTCCCAGAAAAATCTCCAGATTCCAGCTTCTGGGGATACTGCATGAAAATAAGGGCTATGAGATGGACTTGTGCAATGAAACCCATGAATCCATAAGATCCACCCTGCAAAATCTTCCAACATTAAAAAGAAGCCAAAATGGCCACAGGAAAAAAAAAAAGGAATCAGAAAAACAAATACAGTTCACGTTGCAGAAGGAAAGAGGAGAGATAAGAGTGATACAGTGTATCCATGAAAAAAGAACAGAAGACTACCAAAAAGGATCATTCAGACTAACATGTGTTCTTGGAATAAAACAAATCTGACAGTAGTAAATAGACCCAGTAGAAGAGGTAGAATATCATGTTGAGGAAATTCCTTAGTAAGTCTATCATAATGACAAATAGAAAATTGGGGAAAAAAGAGATCTAAATCTGGGATATCTAAAACCTTAATGACAGGAGTCCTCACAAGAGAAAAATGCAAATGGAGGGGAGGAAATTACTACAAATTAACAGAAAGTTTCCTAGAACCAAAGAACAGAGTCTCCAGACCAGAAGGATCTGTAAAGTGTTAAATGCCCACAAGCCCAGACATACAAGACACCATTGGCAAAATTCCAGAATACCAGGAACAAAGAGGAGATCCTAAGGGCATCTAGAAGGAACAATAATGGGAACCAATAGTATGTTAAATTCTCAAGCACAGTAACAGGAAGTTAGTATTAGAATCCAAAAATGAGAAACAGGAATAGTAGTACATGCCTGCTATTTAAATGTCTATAGAGATAGCTACAAGGGATGAGAGAAGTTGCTTCCTGTGAATGGGTCTGGGAGGTGGGGAAGGATATGGCTGGAAACTACTCTTGCTGGAATAAACTTTTCAGAATTGAGTATTTTTTTTTTTTTACTATGAGCGTGTATCAGTTGGCTATAAATACAAATTTACAAAGCAGAAAAAGCAGATGAGAGACCTTGAAACGTACTTTTCAAGGTGGTACAGTTGTACAAGTCAGACTTGGAAAGAAAGGCGTGCCACTAGTTAGGGCTTGCTGGTGAGGAATTAGTCTGCAGTCTTCCTCCCTGCTCCAAAGTTCTGTACACAGCTTCCTCCCCCAGACTGCTGATGGGGTGAGGTTTGTCATGCCCTCCTCTGCTATAAAACATACACGAAATCTACTATATGATATTGTTTGATGAGGTAGAGAGAGAGAGAGGATACAAAGGAGAGCTCCAATTCTAAAAACAGTCCAAGCTGGAGGCAGAGGAACCTGGGGGTGGCAGTTCAGAGATGCAGAGGGCTTGGCTGTAGGGGACTAGGTATGGGTAGGTCAGTGTTTACATTTACCACTGGATACCATCTCCCACAGTCACCTGTCATGGCGTCCTGCCTGCCTCATGGCTATAGGTCACTGTTCGCCAAATCCTACCCAACCTTTCAAAATATTTTGGAAAGGCCTCTGAATCGTATAGAAAATGTATCTTCTTGCTTCGGGGTTATGCTGTGCTCCTGATCAAAAATATTAGCCTCCTGATTCTCCCCCTGAATCCCTTACTTTGCTCCTCTCCAAATGACATTTGGCTCTTGCTAAGACTCTGATCCACGGTCAAAGGATGAAGATTCGCCACTCTGGAAGTAATTCTCTTGAAAAGGCTGTGAAGGCAATTCCAAAGAACAACTGTCTATGGCGACATTGTTGAAATCAGTGCACAGTCTTCCAGGGTGACTGCCCTAAAGGGCAGCACTAATTCTGGCTTTTAAGTGTTTCTCTGCTTGTTAAAAAGTCAGCCTCCTTACTTTAAAGTCCCAGCTCACAGTGCTAAAGTGTTTTCCTAAAACCTCCATAAATTCTTCTTTCCCTTTGATACTGGGGCAAGCCACCATTTCCTTCCCTACACAAACTAAGGGACATGTTTGTGGAGGAAGAGGGAGGGAAGGTAATTTCTCTGGTTCCTCCTTCGAGAATCATGACCCCCAAGCACGCTTCTCAATGCCTTGCTAGGTAGGAGCTCTTAGAAATGAGGCAAATGTCTCATTTGACGGGTGCTTGTGTTCCCCCTCCCAAAAATGATGAATGGCCCCAAAACTACAGAAGCCATTTATCTCCTTGCCACAGGGAATAAAGCTGCTCTGTTTTATTTCCACCATCTGTGGAGGTATAAACCGTGTGGTGGCAGCTGTATGTGGCTGAAGAGTAACGTGGCTTCCCCCTCTGCTGCAAAGGCCATCTTGTAACATAGGGGAATGGGCTGGGATGCATGACTGGGGCTAGAAGGGAGGGCAGGCAGGGAAGACACATTTGTTTGTTTGTTTGTTTTTGAGAGAGAGAGAGGCAGGAGGGGCCAGGAGCAGAGGGGGGAGGGAGAGAGAATTTTAAGCAGGCTCCACGCCTAGCATGAAGCCTGACTTGGGCCTCCATCTCCCAATCCCAAGATCAGGACCTGAGCCAAAATCACGAGTCAGACGCTTAACTGACTGAGCCACTCAGGCGTCCCAGCAAAGACACCCTTTTGACTCACGCCGTTGTGTTTGGTTTCCATGCATTACCCAGCGAACCCAGGGGCACACGCTGGAACACCTGGTGAGATTCTTAAAGAATGGACAGTTCAGAAAAAAAGTCAAGCTCCAGGCTGCTGCATCAGTTGGTCATACAAACCCAGAGCTGGCCAGGTGGCATGGCTCAAGTTATTAGTGAGGAGCTCCAGTCATGTCCGGACAGCCGGGCCTCTAAATTCCTGTTCTCATTCCAGCACACACCTTGGCGAGGCATGTCACAGCGACCAAGTATGGAGCGTGCACAAGGTCGATGCTCTGTTGGTCCATGTGGATTTGGAATTTTTTTTTTAATTTCTTAAAAACTATGTATCACCTTATATTGGAAAACATAGGAAGCATCTGGGAGGTGGGGCTTCTCTCCGCGGACTTCCCGGGGCACCAAACACTGCCACAGTAGCGGCCACACTGCCTGACCCTTGTCCCTCAGCCCCACTGCCAGGTACTGTTGGGTGAAATCACCAGAGTCCAAATCATGCCTCTGCGGGGGGACGGGGGTGCAGGGGCTGAGGCTGGGGAGAGCATAACGAGATGATCTGAGAGCCCCATTAGCCCCGTTAACTTTTTCCATTTTAACTAATATTTCTGGATGCAGCACCAGCTCTCTCGGGAGGTCAGTTCGAAGGCATTCCATGGAGCCCAGAGCCAGCTGTGAAAGGCCAGCTTGGGGCAGAGCTGCTGGGGAAAGAGCTGCGCTTGAATTTCCAGTTGTTCCAAGTGCCGATTCACAAGGCCACAGTTAGGGAAGGAGGCTACCTCTTCACTCCCCAGTCCCACACAGAACACAGAATGGAATGACCTCAGAATACTCTCCACTTCCTAATGGTTTGAGAACCAGGATTTCTTGCTTATTAATACTTAGGAAACATTAACAATCCAAAATGAGGGCTCAGAGGGGTTGAGTCCATTTACAAGGATCACATGGGTGGGAGGCAGTAGAGCTGGCAGAGCTCAGAGGCAGGTCTGGTGCATATCAAGCCCATGTTTTTCTCCCCTCCCTGCCCCCCAACTCCCCAGTGTACTAGCACAGGACAAGTGTCTGGGGCTGCAAAGGTGAATGAGACATAGCCCCGATTCCCAGGAGCTCGGACAGGGACAATGTAGGGAGTGCCCATCCTGTTAGAGACTCATCTTGGTCCTCTGCAAGGTCCCTCAGTGACAGAGCCTCTTTATACCTCAGGGTCCGCACTTACAAGCTGGGGAATCGTGTTTAGCCTCAACTTTAGCCTCAACTAGAACATTCCCTTCCATATGCTCAAGGGTTTACAAAATATCCCAGGGCCCTTGGCACTATGTCAATATGGAGTGTCAGTCCCCCTGTGGATGGGGGGGACTACCCATTACTACCCATTACCCATTACTACTACCACTTAGAACATTTAAGTCGGATGCCCTGTGCAGTAGTGAAAGGAATTTGACTGGTAAGTACAGTGAGTTCAGACCAGCTCCCACAGCACAAACTGGTGGGGGGCTGAGGTAACCAGAGGTGTAAAGATTCTGAAGTCCTGCTCTTAGCTTGAGTTGTGCTAATAAGGAAGAGACCTAATGGAATCCCAAGAAAAATGGAAAGGCAGTAGAGGGAACTCTTCCTAGCGAGATGCAGCGCTAGGCAAAATACGTACATGACAATCACTGTGTGGAAGACATCGGCCAACTCTTTGGCCACATTGTTTTCCGTCTCCTGATTTCAGTTCACACAGCAGGGCTATCCAGCTGCTTAACAGCTGCCCAGCTACATCCTGCGGCAGGTAACACTGCCCCTGGGCAGAGCGTGCACTGAACCAAAACAATAAACTCCAGGCCTGCCTCCCACCGGAGACGGCAGACGTCAGAGGGGCTCTGGCTCAGCCTGCCACAGGAGGGCTGTGCAGAAGGAGAGTCTGGTCAAGGCTCTGGAAAGCCCTGCGGAGTCTGTGGGGAACAATAAGAATGCAGAATCTAAATGTGAGCTGCAGGCTGATGGGTCCATTAGGAATTAGGGGCGTCTTTGAAAGGAATCTGCGGAGATGATGCAAAACACCAAGCATGTGACCCACATCGTGGCAGGGCATATTGGAGGGAGAAGGGACTGGGAATGAGACATTTTCTAATCTGACTAGTCTGAAGCTTCCCCTCAGTGAGGAGCAGGGTCACTGCACAATTAGAGGCAGAGTTAGACTGAACAGAGCCTGCTTAGCAACTCAGGGGGATGACGACCTCAAAGCTACATGGGGCTTGGAGGCGGACGCGCGCTGAGCCTGGGATGTCTCCGAAGCGAATCGCGGAAAGGCCTTTCTGCCTTTCATGTCAAATCGTAAAGGTGAAGACGAAACAGTCTGCTGAGAAAAGGAGAGGATGAGGACTTGGTGGCCTCGGTGTTAGAGAGGAAACATCTAGGTCCTCCAGAGGCCAGGCTCCCACATCACTGGACTTTCCAGGACAACACATCCCTGGGGCCATAAGAGATAATCTAATAAATATCCACAGCTTCCTGACTGGAGACGCTTAATGTGCGAAACGCCTTCAGATCCAAATGTTTGAAAACAAGGCTTCCTCTGTGTAGAAGGAGACAAGTTTCTTCCAGTTCATTTCTAAGTCAGTGTGTGTGGTCTGTGGTCCCTGACTTCAACTTCTCTCTTAGGCCCCAATCACCACCTAGTACCAGGTGCTGCGCTGGGTGCTTTATAGACGTTATCTTAAGTCACCCTCAGAACTTCCAGGAAGGAGGTATTATATCATTTCAGAGGTAAGGAATTGGAGGGTTGGGCAGGTCAAAAATCTTGCACAAGGGGTGCCTGGATGGCACAGTCAATTAAGTGTCTGACTCTTGGTTTCAGCTCAAGTCATGATCTCAGGGTCACGGGATCGAGTCCGCATTGGGCTCTGTTCAGCAGGGAGCCCCCTTGAGATTTTCTTTTCCTCTCCCTCTGCCCCTCCTGCTTGTGCACATTCTCTCACTCTTGCTCTCAAATAAATAAATCATTTTAAAAAATGTTAAATAGCTCATGTGGAGGATCACCTGGATGACTCAGTTCATTAAGCATCCGACTTGATTTCAGCTCAGGTCATGATCTCAGGGTTGTGACATCGAGCCGTGCATCAGGCTCTGCGCTGGGCATGGAGCCTGCTTAAGATTCTCTCTCTCCCTCTCTTTGCTCCTCTCCCTGCTCACACTTGTTAAATAAATAAACAGCCCATGTGGCTTTGGGAATGTGATAACTGAAGAAACGAGACTCCTAGGCCTGCCTATTTCATCTGAAGTCCTTTACGCCAGGATGAACTAATTATCTGTCACACTGATGTCAGCAAAGAAAACCAAATGGAGATGACAATCCAGAAAATAACCCTGGGTCAGTTCAATGCACACCTCCAATTGGATTGGCCCTCCTGAGTCCGCTTCTGATGCTTCTGACCCTAGTGCTCCTGCATAGGATTTAGTTTTATCTGTTCCTTTTTTATCAGATGAGGACACCGCACTCCAGCTCGTGCTTAAGAACAATTGCTCCAAATGACAACCCTCAGCCTCCCAATGGAGAAGGCGGCGAAGGAGTTCAGAACTGATGATTTCAGTCTTCCTTTAAGGAGCAAAGAGATTTACAGAAAGTTTGTGAGTAGAAGAGCAGCACTATGACATTTTTGTTCTTGGAGGGTATTAACCTATAAAGACCTGTAAAGACGGATTTAAATAATTAGAGGCCGGTGGAAGAAAGACCAACATGGAGGCCCTGAAGAGTCAAGAAGAACTGTGGGTCTGAACCAGAGTGAAGATAGTGGGAATGGAGAAGAAAGTGGGAAGACAGTGGGAATGGCAAAGAATAGGAAGGAGGTAGAATTGTCAAGACGTTCCTATCTATTGGCTATTTGCAAACACTAATTCAAAATGGTTAGAAGCAGGGGATGGATATTTAAAAGGTTCAGGGATTAAGTCACAGCTTTTCTCAGAAGACTGGGCGACTTTGGGCAAAACACCTCATCTCCCTAAACCTCAGCCTCCTCAGGTGAGGCAAGAGGATATGAGTTGTAACTCATAAAGTAGTTCTCACAAAGCAACTGAGGGGAGGTCTTCTGTGAATGACGACAATGCCTAGAACATAGTCCAAAATGTCAGACTTACCAAGATAAGTGAGTCAGAGGCGGGGCTGGGGATAATGTCATAGAAGCCAAAAACGATGACCAGAGTCTGCATATCTATGAGGGTGGTGCCAGAAGTTGAAAGTAAACGTTCAGCAGGAGGGCCCAGTGCTTTAGAAAGTAGTTCACTGTGCTTTCCTTTTGCAACATCACAAACTTCACACTTTACATCTGGTGCTCTAGTAGGACAGAGCCCTGTGTGATAACACTAGGCCCTCTTCCTGCATGTCTTTAGCCAGCAGAAACTACTGCTTTGAAAAACCAGTCCTGAATTTTAGATCTAATACCCTCATAACCAATGAAGTTAGACATCTTCATTTTGTCCCAGGAACCTGTGTATACATATGTGTGTGTGTGTGTGTCTTAACATTAAAAAGATAAAACAGCAATTCATAGTAGGCTAACATTCAAAATCATGCCCAGCTTTTCCTTTTGTAACACTTAAATGGAGATGTGTTATCAATAACATAATCAAAGCAGTCAAGGGTAAATCAAGGATATTTAAAGGTCAATGTACAACCAGGAATAGTTCCCCCAAACAAAAATATGCAGGACAAACCCCCTGAGCGTTGGAGCTCTTGCTTACCCAGACAGTATGGATGCCAGAAGATCATCGGTCAAAGGTAACCTGGAGGACTTGCACAGCCTTCTGATGTATTTGCTGGGTAATACTTTTTTTCTGCATTAAAACAAAGTAAACAGGTCTTTCTATATTTTGTGTCTCTTGAGTCACAATTACATGCTATAGGAAAGAAAATACAGATGTGTCCTTAAAGTCCGCACATGAAAATGAGTACAAAAATTGGTATTAGAACTCACAGTAAGGAAAGACAGTCATATTGCTTTTCAACGACTTTTTCCATTTCAGAAGTGACCAGATTCTGCCCTTCCAAAGGCCTTTCCATCAAGATTCAGACTCTCGGTTGGTGATAGTACAGCACTTTAAGGGTGCAGCCATGAGTGTTGCTCTAAGTAATCGATCTGCCTTCTTGACCACTAGTCAAAACTGGTTCTGATATTTGAAAACATCTCTTAATTTGACAGGCATCTAGAGCCTCCAACGCAAGTATTGTATGACTTGAGGGTGTTTTTCTAGTCTTTTCCTTGGACCCAAACCTTGTAACCTTGAGGCCCCAGCTGGGGCTTTAACATTCACCTCAATTTTGTCAGATGGTTTCTCCAGAGCAGCTCAACAGCCATTTTCCCCAGCCTGCCAGGGGCACAGAAATGCTTGTCCAATGTTCTCATTCAGCCAGTGTTCCCAGGCACCAGGCAAAATCAGAACCAGTAAGAAGGAAAGAGAGCTGCTTTATGCACACTGAGTTTACAAGATGATGGGAGAATGTTTGTGTCTAGAACTGAAGCCTGTCAGATCTGGAAGAACCTCAGAGCTGTCTGATCAAGGAGCCCCATCATTCCCAGGAGGTGTTCTTTTAGTAAAGGAGGGTCACACTTCTCACCCTGGGCAAGGGGTACCACCAGAGTGGAAGGCAGGGCTGGGGTCATGCAAAGCTCAGGCCATACAGCCTCGGGGGGCTCCAGAAAGTTTTAAAAGATTCAAGGAAAAATACCACCTTTACAAAAACTCAACAACTATGTGTTATGGATTAGGCAAAACAATCATGTTCAACATTAAAATAAACTATAGGTCTTTCAAGATATTTAGGGGAGGCAAGCTGGCCACTTGGGTACAAACTTCGGGTCTGGGGGTGATGGGAGGGGTCATGGGGCAAAGAAACATCAGTGGTTCATAGTAGGAAAACTAGAGGCTAGAGTTAGGAGTAAGATTTTCTAACTCCTGGTGAATATTCCCCCCCAGAGTATCAAGTCTGTGGGTAAGATGAATACCAAAACTTATTAAGTTGGGGCTCCAGTTTATAAAAATGATTTAATAAAGAGTAATAGAAACATGGTAAATGTACTAGAAATTGATTATGCTGAGCTTCCATATTTTCAAGAAGAAATAATTTCAAAGAAATTCTAAATAAAGTTTACTTATAAATTCCCTGTGGTCTGTATTAGAAAAGACACATTTATAAATCCCGGTGATCACAAACTAATGTAAGAAAAGATATTTCAGGATTAAACCTTCTAACATCTGGATTTACTATGTTTCAGTTGAAAGCCTCTAGAAACCAATTAAAAGGAAATGGAAAGGGGCATCTTATCTTTTTGAAGATACAAGGACCTTCCCTATTCCATCAACAAACAAAGCTCACCATAATGATGAAATATCAGTACCCAAATACCTCCCCAAAATGATTTAAAGTACATTTGGAAAAAAAAAAAAAAAGAGTGCTGTATACAACCCAGACTTAAAAAAAAAAAAATTTAATCATTTTGGCAATTTCTGTAAGAATGTTGCTGGGATTTTTGTGATAACCATGTTTTATTGATACCAATGTGAGTAAAGTTGACATTTTAGCAAAAAAAAAAAAAATCAAAACTAGTTTTGTAATAATACTTAGGCATTTTCCACTGGGTGGACGTTGGTACTAATGGTGCAAAAACACCGGTGGGTAAAATTGCTGGTGCTTATCAGGAATCAAGACAGTGACACCAAACTGTGCCAGTACTCATTAAATTCATCACCACAGTTTTTCTCTAAAAAAAAAAGCCTGGTCCACATAAGCCCTTCACTTCATTGTTGAAGCGGTAACAATACTGACCTTATTAAATATCAACCCTTGAGTGCACAACTTTTTAATATTCTATGTGATAAAAATAAAGTTTGTTTAAAAAAAAATAAAGTACATTTGGTCTAGAGTGGAGTATAGTGGGACATCTCAGTGTTCTTTTTGCCCTACTGGATAAAATATAAATTCCTTCATTACTCAGGTCTGCAGAACCTTACATGATTTACTGAAATTGATAAAATGAAAGCTTACTTTTCTCGGTCTTGGTATACACAAATAGCATTGAGTCTTTCAAAATTCTCAAAAGCTTTTTTCTTGAGCTGTTCATGGGCCCGTGCAATTAGGACATTCATATCAGGCCTCGTGTCCTCGGGCACCTGGTAGTGACGGGCAAGGGTTATAACTTCATGGTCTGTGAGTTTCCCAACAGTCAGACTCATTATGATGTCTCTGTAAAGAAAATGAGAAATTGCTCATGAAATTACATCTAAGAACACTTCACTCTCTTTCTATTAAAAATATCTAAATTCCAGGGCACTTGGGTGGCTCATTGGTTAAGTGTGTCTTCAGCTCAGGTCATTTCTTCAGGTCCTGGGACTGAGCCCCGTGTTGGGTTCCCGGCTCAGCATGAAGTCTGCTTCTCCATCTCCCTCTGCCTTTCCTCCTGCTTATACCCTCTCTCTATCTCTCCCTCAAATGCATAAATAAAATCTTTTAAGAAAACAATCCAAATTCTATTTTGTAAAACTTTTATCAACTGCATAGAGGACAGATGACTATTTTCCTTCAATTTAATTGCTACTTCACTTAGGAGTAGTAGGAAAATACCAGGGCTAGAAGGGAAAACCATAAACACTATAGTTTCTAAATACAATGGCATCTTGCCCAGAGTCAAACTTCTACCAGATAAGAGCCTGTAACCGGACAGTAAGTCTTTCAAAGTCCTTGAATGGTCAAAAAACCTGTCACCAGACACATGATTTCATTCAATGCCTATTAATCTTACTTTACACAGAATAGTAACAGACTTGGGATTCTGGTTTCCCATGGTATAAAATTTATAAATCAGCACATTTGGAAAGTCTTTTCGAGTTGGAGAATGCAATCAGAAACATTTCTGCAGTTAAAAACTAAGACTGACACACCCTGCCAGTGAGGAAAAAGTGAGAGAAGAGAGTAAAAAGTGAAGAGTTGTGTAGAGGAATCGTCTGAGTCTTTCGAAGGCAAATGGCACTAAAATTATGTGGCAGAGCAAAAAAAAAAAAAAAATGACAGCAATGACACATTAACAACAAGGACTCAAAACCTAACAAATTTGTGGGACTGTTTTCAATACAGTCTCTATATCAAAGCGATAAACCATGCAGCACGAGTAAGAAAGAAGGACATCAAAATAGTTAAAATAGCAACCGAATAAGCTTCCACCATCGAGAAACTCTACTTACTGAGAGTAATTCAGTTCCCAAGAATCCCAGCTAAGTGACCAAAGACAAGATTTTATTTGCTCTTTGGCTATAGACTTGTCTTTTGGAATAATGGCTTTTAGTGCTTTTATGTATTTCTTGTCATTATCACGATCATCGAAGATCTCTGAGCTCTCCTAGTCAAGAATTTCCTTAGCATGTAGGAAAGCCCACGGCTATGATGTTGACATATCTGAAGAAATTGCATTTCACCTATATCCACTTCTTAGGGTTTCTGGGGTTTTTTGTTTTGTTTTCCTTTTGTTTATTTATTTTTTTAAATGGGAAATCAAGACCAACCAAATTCAAACAAGAGGATCCCACAATTGCATCAGGTCGGTTTGGATCAGACCATCAATCAACAATATTAGCTGGGGGTTCCCTGTGTAGGAAACACTGTATAGTCACTTGGGCATCTGAGCTTTTCAGAGTCTTTAACCTATTACAGGCATCCTGGCACACACAGATGAGCTCCCAATGCCACACACCAGGAGGGCCGCTTGAATGAATTGAGTAATAATAATAACCCTTGCCTTTTAGGGAGTACTAGCTGGGTGCCAGTTGTTGTGCTGCTAGGGACTTCTGGCACAGATCATCTCATTTGGCCTACAGGATAAGGACTATTATTTTTTTTAATATTTTATTTATTTGATATATATAGAGAGAGTGCGAGCACGCAAGCAGGGTCAACAGCAGAGGGAGAAGTAGGCTCTCAGCTAAGCAGGGAGCCTGATGCATGGCTTAATCCCAGGACCCCGGGATCATGACCTGAGCCAAAGGCAGACGCTTAACCAACTGAGCCACCCAGTCGCCCTGATAGGGACCATTATTATCATCCCCATTTTATAGATGAGAACACAGAGGCACTGAGTATGCCCAACCTCCCGAAAGCCAGAATGAGAACCCCTGCAGTCTGGCTCCAAGCCCGTCCACTCACATACTCTTCTGTCCCTCTTCTGTTGGAACACAGAAGACAGAATGAGTGGATGGAGTGGGGCTCAGTCAGGGCAAGTTGCCTAAAGGTTGTGGGTTTTGAGCTGATTGTTTACAGACCTCTATTCCCTTTATTGCCTATGACCTCTGCTTTGAGAGCTATCATTGATCAGCATAAACAGGTAACAGAAAATAATTTCAGAAACCCTGAGTCACCAACCATGAGAAAGGACTAAGCGACCACAGAGGAACCACTTCAGTGAAAGCCCCAGGCTTATTTAGAACACCGGTCATGGAAAAATCAGTCATGTCACATGCATAAAATGGAACGCTATGCAACCATGAAGAGTATGTTATTGATTGGTATTTACTGGCATGAGAGGTACCCATGCTATATTGATAAATTCAGTTTCAGGATTCCCACTGAAACTGAAGGTACTAGTACCCCTATATTCATAAGTGAAACAGGGGAGGGGGATTAAGGAGGGCACTTGTGATAAGTACCAGGTGATATAAGGAAGGACTGGATTGCTATTGTCCACCTGAAACTAATATGACACTGTATGTTAACTGGAATTTTTTTAAAAGATTTTATTTATTTATTTGAGAGACAGCAAGAGCAAGCAAGAGAGGGAGAGAAGGCGAGAGGGGCAGAGGGAGAAGGAAACTCCCCATTAAGCAGGGAGCCCGATGTGGGACTCGATCCCAGGACCCTGGGATCACAACCTGAGCCAAAGGCAGATGCTTAACCCACTGAGCCACCCAGGCACCCAACTAACTGGAATTTACTTTAAAAAAAGGACAAAGGAAACATGCCAAATATCTGTATTATCCCTGATCTCTGAGATTTCTTTACACAGACACACGTGTATATATGAGAATTTCTGTTCTTTCTGAACTTCTATAATAAACAAATATTATTTTCACGGTCATCATTAAAAAAAAACCCTTTGAGAGCTTTTTCCTTTTGAGGCTAGAAACAGTGTGAAGAAGGACAAGTGGTACACTTGCAAGGACAAGGGACAAGAACATGTGCAGCATTAACTAGAAACTTCCCACCTACCTTTCACTAAACTTATTCTAGCACCCCAAGGTCATAAAAGTTTATTTTCCCTTTTCAGTGGATAAGCTTAAATTGTCCTGGCCTCATTGCAGTTCAAGTTTCTATCTGCTGGATCTCTGCAGGTTTGGGTTTTAAACAGCTCAGTAACCACCCCGCTTCCAATGTCTTTAATGTGAAGGTTTCAAACAAGCTGCCCCAGACTTAAAATGGCCCCTGGTCACACGGGACACCAGGGGCCCTGGAGTGGATGTTGGTGTGGCAGTTGTGCCCACTGTCCCCACATGAGGCAGGGTCCCAGGACTGGGGATCCCAACCAGGAAGTGGAAGACTTGTCCTGCAGAGTTCAAGTGGCCGCCATTACTCTGCCCTGCCTTTGCCATGTGTCCCCTTCTTTAGGAGTCAAACTTGAATGGGCTTCACCAAGAACAAGGGATCTTCTCACCCCGCCTTATTTTGGATTGTGGTAAAAATAGCCGGAACATACAACGTACCGCTGGTTGCGTTTAACACATTCACAATGCTGGGCAACCGCCACATCTGTCTCTTACAAAACATTTTCATTACTTTCCTTTCTTCCTTCTTCCCTGCCCTCTCCCCACCTGGCACCACTAATCTGTTTACCATCTCTGTAGATTGGTGGTTCTGGATATTTCCTAGAAAAGGAATCATGGAGAAGTGTCTTTTGTGTCTGGCTTTTTCTGCTTGGCACAATGTTTTCGTGCTCACATCCAGGCTGTATCAGTACTTCATTCCTCTTTGGGGCTGAGTAATATACCATTGTATGAATGTGCCACATTTGGGGTATCTCTTATGCATCGATGGACGTTTGCGTTGTTTCCACCCTTGGGCTCTTGTGAATAGTGCTGCTGTGAACATTCATGTACAAGTTTGAGTATGGATGCCTGTTTTCAATTTTGGGGGTGTATCCATTCAGGAGTAAAACTGCTGGGTCACTTTGGAATTCTGTATTTAACCTAGTGAGGACCCACCACACGGTTTTCTGCATATTCTATTTTTGCTAGCAACAGTCACAAAAACAAAGATCCAACTTCCATCACACATAGCCTTTCCTCACTTAAACCTTCAAAGTGAACCTGAAATATGACCTGAGAGCAAAGTCTGATCTTAGTGCTTCCTGCCCCTTCATTTAAGGGAAATGAAAATTCATTTTAAAAGGAGCTTTCAGGAGTGCCTCGGTGGCTCAGTGGGTTAAAGCCTCTGCTTCGGCTCAGGTCATGACCCCAGGGTCCTGGGATTGAGCCCCACATTGGGCTCTCTGCTCAGCAGGGAGCCTGCTTCCCTTCCTCTCTCTCTGCCTGCCTCTCTGCCTACTTGTGATCTCTCTCTGTCAAATAAATAAATAAAATCTTAAAAAAAAAATAAAATAAAAGGAGCTTTCATTGTACTTATCTGGTGTTCTGTGATTACTAGTGCTGATCTTAAAAACTCAAAATGGCAATCATCTTTGCCTTTACTCAGCATTGTACTATGTTCCTGGCAATAATATTTTATATGGATCATCACAGTATTATTTGGTTAATCCTTTAAGGGATGCTGCCATGATTTTCTCTTAGTTTTCGTAACTAAAGTCATAAGAGTCAAAAAATAATGCCAAACTGCTCGAGGGTATTGAAGTAACCAGGCAGAATTCTGACACATGAAATGCTAAGCAGTTTTACAAGATATAATTCCATTAAAGTCACCCACTCAAGTAACAATGAATAAAAACTTCAGTTTAAAGCTCTGAATCTCAGGGTATTTCCTTATATGTTAAATCGGTAAAGTCTAAGCAAGAACTTTCCTATCAACTTAAAAAAAAATAGCTTCAACGTAAACAAGGGCTCAAGAATCAAAGCTCTATGCTGTAAGGCTTATAAGAAAATCTGGTTCAGCCTAAATTAAACCAAGCAGCAATTTTGATGACAATTTACTAATCAGAAGCCAGACATACATGCTCATGTTCTACAGTCCCTCAGGTTTTCTCTTATAAACTGTGGGCCTGAGCTGCCCACGCAGAAGAGAAAACCCTGCCTTTCCGTCACTGACATCCCAGCCCACCATACTGTTGGACCAGTGTGTTGCCAGACAGTGAGTGGAAGGTGGTAGAAACAGCTGGTAGAGTAAGTGTCAGAGGAAGGAGAGACAGTGAGATGCTTCAAAGTGGGACCAGGACAAATGTCTGACCAAATGGATTTTGCTACCAGCCTAACCGTAGTTCAAAACCATTTATGTTCTCATTGGAGAAAAAGGTCATGATATATGGTCACTTCATCTGGACATTGTCCAGATGGGAGTACATTTATAGACTTAGGGTATAAATGATGACCCCTTGGAGTTGTGTAACATGGTAGCCTTGCCAGAGAAGCCAAAGAACCTCAGAGAAAAGGGAAACACGAGGTCAAGTCCAGACTAAGAATATCACCTACTCCAGCCTGGGTTATAAACCTCTTTGCAATTGGGAGGTGCAGTTGTGGTTTAATGGGAAAAGTATGAGCTTTTAATTATATAGACCCAGATTAAAATTCCAGCCCCACTAATTCACTAACACATAATAACTTTGGTAAATTACCTAACTTCTCCCAAGTTCTGTTTCTTACCTGTGAAACTGGACAAGACCATTGGCTTCATTGGTCATGTCATACCTCTGTTTAAAACCCTCTGAGGGGCTTGCCATCTCTCCTGAAGAAGAACCCAGAAGTTTCATTATGTGATGTCTGACGAGATGTCCCCTTTTCTACCTTTTGGGCCTCATCTCCTTTCCCTCTGTACCTGCCATACTGCACTCCTTGCTTTTCCTCAAACAAGCCAGGTACATTGTAGCTTTAAGGTCTCCACACTTGTTGCTCCCTCTACCTAAAAGGCTCTTCCCCAAGACAGTTCCATGATTTGGTCCTTTACCTCCTGTAGGGCATCTTCACATCTGCTTGGGTGTCATCTTCTCCATGAGGCCTTCTCTGACCATTCTTTTTAAAACTGTGACCCCCTCCCTCCACAAATCTGGCATTCCCTAACCCCTTCTCTGCTTCCTTTTCCTCAGTAGCATTCATCATATGCCAACCTGGTATACCATTTACTTTCTTATTCTGTATATCATCTTTGTCCCCCAACTAGAACATAAGCTCCACAGGACAGGACTATTTTGTTCACGGCTAAATCTCCAACACTTTAAAGAGCTCCTGGAACATAGTAATATTTCTATAGTAAGTAGTTGGCTGAATAAATGAAAACCAAGGGTTAAGTTAGCAAGGTATAAAAAAACATTTAGCATTAGTGCCTGGAACCCTGAATGCCCAATAAATGATAACAATTTGTATTTCTCTCATAATCCCACAATGGAGATAGTTTCAAGTTATATTGAACTGAAAGAGTTACTTCTCTGAAGCAAGTTTATCTTAGAAGAATGTGAAATGTTTCTGATGACTAAAGTCACAGAATTCATCTGTAGAATGTAAAAGGAACATGGTACACTTGTTTTAATAAGTCATATTCAGGATTGAGTCTGAAGTGATAAAGTAAATGAGTTCCAGGTGTGCCTTTTTTAGATAATGTATATATTTGAGAAACTGCACAACTGCTTAATTCTTAGAAATCAAATTAGGCACCCCTTTTCACCCTGTTACATACAAAGTGCTCTATCCTCCTCTTGGTCATTTTTTAAATTGACAATGGCACCTAACATTTTAGCTTTAAATTCCTCTGATTCCTGTCAAGCTCTTAATGACAAGCAAGCACCATGGACTCTGAAATAAGTCCTCTGGAAACTAAAGAATCTTTTGACAGTATCATAATTACTGCCAAATTCATCTGCATTGTAAATTGACTTTTTTATATGTTTTCTCCAAAAGAAGTACATCTGCATTGAAAATCACTGACCCTGTTTTCTTATTCCAACTGAAAGCAGGCTTCTAGTTTTCTCTCTATTGCTCTTCTAATCTTCATTTCACATCAAATACTATGGCTTTTCCTGTTTTGACATGTAGTGGAATGTACATGGTAATTTTGATTTATTTAGTTTGAAATTCAGTATGTCTTGGTGCACTCAACTCTGGGGCTGTTTAAGTGTAGCCAAACAAAAAATGAGATATTCTCATGTTGTTAAGAGCAATTGCTGTGGATTATTAACAATATTCCTCATAGAGGTGCAATTTGAGAAACCCTTAAAGGCCACTCCTCTATCATTCTTCTACAATCTGGCACAATACCATTCAATTAACATTGAAAGAGGCTAGGACAACAGTGTTTTTTGTTTCTTAAATTATGTCAAGATTTTTTGGTAGCAGCAAATGAAAAGTGTAGATGATCGTGCCTAACTTGCAATGTGGGCAGAAAGGAATGAATATTCATTTCATTTATAAGCAAAGCTATTCATTTTCTAGCACCTTCCTTTTGGCTAACACCCATCCTGTGTTCAAGGATAATTTGTCTCCAAGCCAACCTCGCTTGTTTGGCTTTTTGTTTTTAACTCTTTCTCACTGGTTGCTAGATGTTTTGGAGGCCATCCTGGTCCCTGCGACAATGGGCAGGGGCAAGGAGTGAGGACCTTACATGGAAGGCCACCCCCATAGAAGCCCACAGGTATTTATTGATCAAACAATGAGCTCAACAAGACTAGGTCGGTGCCCTCCAGGTGTTTACAATCAATTTAGTAACTCAAGACTTACTAATATCAAAACATATCAAATAGAATACAATCAGTCCTAATTCTTCCCGAACACACACTCTAAAATATAGAATTTATTGGCTTTACTCCATTATAAAAGGAACACATGTCTAAATATAGAGAATTTGGTTAGTAATAAAAGCAAGAAAAAAGCCAAACAAATTCCTACTGCCCAAACATAACCAAGTAAGTAAACATTTTGGTATACTTCCTTGCAGTCTCTTTTCTATGCATGGGTATTTAATTGTTTTTTCTTTTTCTTAATATCTATGAACATATTTGATGGCCTTTTTTTTCATTTAACTAATACATTCTTTGTTATCACATATTCTTCTGAAACAAAAATGCTAAACCACCCTATTGGATATTTTGGGGGTTTTTCTCAAATTTTTATATAAGTAATGTCATAATTAACATCTTCATGTGTAAACACTTGTCTGTATTTAAAATGATTTCCCTTTGACCACAGAGGAAGGAAGAGACTGGCTGTCTTGTGGTAAAGGGTAGGGAATGGGCACCAGAGACAGAAGCAGTGACCTTTTTTTTTTTGGCTTGCTTACTCGCAAAATAATTTTGAAAAAACTATGTACCCTCCTCACATATTTTTTAGTTGACATCTAAAGTAATTTTTTTCTCTTTAAAAATATAAATAAATATATAAGTAAAATAATTTACTTTGTATAGTGTCCCAGAAGTACAATCAGGTGAGCAAAAAAAAAAAAAAAAAGACATTTTTAAAAATCTTGATACATGGCATTAAGTTGCTTTCACTCTCACACCAGCAATAAGAGAAAGTCCATGGGAATAGATATTATCATTTTTAAAAGTGTTCCCTAATTCCACAGGTAAAAATGATGTCTCATTTTAATTCATAATGATTTGATTACTAATAAACTTGACCATCTCTTATTTGCTAAGAAACTATCTATCTCACATTGTGTTCTGTCTGAACATGTCCTTAACTATGGATTTATTCATTCACTTGACAAAAGCTAATTGAGTACTTACTCCATGTCAGGCAACATCAACTGATAGAGAATAAGAGAGGAATGAACTAGATTCAATTCCCAGCCCTCAGTGACTGCACCCTAGAGTTCTTCACCAACCAAGAGGAAAACCAAGTCAACAAAGTAAAAAACGGCGGGGGGGGGGGGGGGGGGGGTGTTGCAATAAAGATATGTCTAGAAGCTTAGAGGGAGTACCCCACATCCAGTCTGGCATGTATATACATGTAGGGGGAAATAAGGAAGGCTTCATAACAGAGATGGTAATGGAGCAGAGCCTGAAGATGAATGACAATTTACCAGTCACAGAAGTAGGGCAAGGAGGGAAAGGAGCTTGGAGGAATGGGAGAAAGAATGGTATCCTTAAAGGTTCAAGGAGAACAAGAGGATAGTACATCTGAGGAGCTGTACAAAGACTGGACAATAGGAGCTCACATTTACCAAGGGCTTAGCGCTAGTGTTCAGATGGTTCTACTGTACTGTGTTGTCAGATTGGGTAAGGTGGTTAACTATAGGGGGCTCCTAAATGGCTCAGTTGTTAAGCATCTACCTTCGGCTTGGGTCATGATCCTAGGGTCCTGGGATTGAGCCCTGCCTCAGGATCCCTGCTCAGTGGGAAGCCTGCTTCTCGCTCTCCCACTTCCTCTGCTTGGGCTCCCTCTCTGTCTCTTTCTGTCAAATAAATAAATAAAATCTTTAAAAAAGAAAAAAAAAGGTGGTTAACTGTATATTCATGTTTATGCATGAAGGCGTCCATTAATCCAACTATTTCATAAGCAGGAACTCATCTCTCCCACAGAAACCCTTTAAGCAGGAACTTTGATTATCCCCATTTTTTTTTTGAAGATTATTTATTTGAGAGAGAGATAGCATGAGGGGCAGGGGCAAAGGGAGAGGAAGGAGAAGACTTCCTGTTGAACAGGGAGCCCTCCTCGGAGCTCCATCCCAGGACCCAGATATCATGACCTGAGCAGAAGGCAGATGCTTAACTTACTAAGCCACCCAGACGTTCCTGATTATCTCCATTTTATGGATGAGAAACTAAGGCCCAGAGAGATTCAGCAAACTGCCCAAGGGCATACAGCTAGTAAGTGGTGAAGCCAAGATATGAACCCAGATGGTCAGGATTCTTGGGATAACTAGAATACAAGGAAGTGGAACAAGGGGTTAGAGAGCTGGCAGGTGGGGTCCAATCACGAAAGGCACATGAGGTGCCATGTTAGGGCATCTGGGTTTTCTTCTGCAGGTGAGAGGAATCTCCTGAGTGTTGAACAAGAGGGCAACAGAGAGTTGGATGTCAGAGCACTCAGAAAGCAACGTGAGGGTTGGCACACCAGTGAGGGATGCTGGTGCAGGGGTGATGGGGCAAGAGGATGGAGCCGAGGATGGGCTCCAAGTCTCTTGCTGAGACAAGGCCATCATGAAAGCTAGCTTTGAAGAGCAGGGGGGACACCTTTTCTACTGAGATGAGAAAGGAAGAATGCCAAGTTATGGATGCAGGGACATGGAGGAGGTCTGTATCTCGGGAGGGACCTCTACAGCCTCTGTTAACCTGGAGATGAGGTTTTGTACCATGAGTGGGAGGAAACTGGTGAAAGGAGAGAACGTTTGAAACATCCATTGGAGGGAATGGCAAAAGGCATACCTGAGTCTCGACCCACCCTTAACTGCTCACTGATCCATCAATTGCCCAGTTTGTCATCTGTGTCTTTGCTTTCTTGGTCCCTATTGGCCCTCTCCCTTTGCCTTTATAGACATGATCATGTCTCTCCCAACTTAAAATAGCAGCAAAACTGAACCTTTGACTTTCTGTGTAGCTAAATGGCACCCATCAGCCTGGCAGAACAGCCTCGCACAGCAGCCTTGTGACCGCAGGGAGCCACAGCAGCGGTGTTTGACAATGGTCTCATCTTCGTTGGATGATGTAACCCTCCTGGGGTTCCTGGACAACTAAGGGGGAAGGGGTAGAGAGAGGTCTCAGGGGGAATACACTGGTATATTCCTCAAGAGGAATTCCTGGTAATATGGCCCATGAGACCTCAAGAAATTAAATGGGAAAGTGAAAAAGAACTGTGATCATAGGCCAACCCTGGGCAGGTGGAACGTGTCCTAACAGTTCTAACGGTGATCAGGGAGTTTACACTGATGGTCAAGACTTCTCTTGGACTCATTTTCCCTGTCATCTTATTTTTTAGTTTCGGTTTTTCATGTATAACATCTGTTGCTATTTGTCCTTTGCAATGAAGACTGTACTAACTTTGCTCTTCAGTTCTGCAATTTTTTTTTTTCTAAAAAGGAACACTGTGCTTGTCTATAAATTTTTTTTCTTAATAATAGGTTTTAATATCAGAAATGAATGTGTCACGGTACAATTTCAAAAAGTACAAGAATCTCTTCACTGCTCCAATCTCCAGTCCCATTCCCCAGAATTCCTTTTTTATCCTCCAGCTTTACTGAGGTATAACTGACAGACAAAATTATATATAGAAGGTATACAACATGATGATTTCATATACATATGCATTGTGAAATGATTAGATTCTACCATTCTATCTCGGTGAAGTTGAAACTGCCCTAAAATATTTTAATCTTAGATCTACCTAAGTTCCAAAGATAAGGATGAAATATAAGATTTTACTCTCAAGATGGAATGTTTAGAATTCAGCCCTTTGGGGCACCTGGGTGGCTCAGTGGGTTAAAGCCGCTGCCTTCGGCTCAGGTCATGATCCCAGGGTCCTGGGATCGAGCCCCGCATCGGGCTCTCTGCTCAGCAGGGAGCCGGCTTCCTCCTCTCTCTCTGCCTGCCTCTCTGCCTATTTGTGATCTCTGTCAAATAAATAAATGAAATCTTTAAAAAAAAAAAAGAATTCAGCCCTTTGTTTCCCCACTCTGTCTTGCTAAGACTTGGCTATTTTGTCTGTGGCATAATCCATGTCATCATCCTTTTAAATTTCTGTGACAATATCATTCACCTCTTGAAATAACGTTTTACCTTGGAGCCGGGATGTATAATCGTGTGTATATATGTGAGAGAGAAAACATTTCGATTGTTCCCATGTACAACAAACAACCAGGGCCCAATTTTTTTGCTCTCAAAACACTGAAGATTCCTTCCATTGTCTGTTCATTCTGTTACCTGTTCATTGTGTTCATTCTTTTTGCTTTTTAGATCCTTGGTTCTGCTGCTGGTGGGGGTGCTGTTTTTTAAGCTTTGCTGAGGTTTTGCTTTAATGTTCTTTATGAGATTCTTTCCTTATATATGACCTGTACATTTTTACCCTGGGATATTTAGTGATCTCTTCTCATATATTTTGCTTCAAGCAGAGTGAATTCTCTCAATCTCCAGATTTTTTTTTTTTTTTTAGCTAAGAAAAGGATTTCTCTTAAATAATTATCTTCGATTATTCCTTTAGTTCCCTCCCTCCCTCCAATCCTGCTCTCTTTTTTTTTTCATCCTCTTAATCCCTTTCTTACATCACCCTGTTTGAGAGTTATCTCTAAAGCAAGTTCTCTGGCTTACTATGGAGTTTTCTGCAATGTCCGGTCTCCTATGATGGCCCATTTAATTTTTAATTCAGAAAAAAAATGTGTTTTGGACCTTTTAACACAACTCTTTCCCTATTTTGGTGTGTCTGCTGCTCAAAACGGCCTACTCTTGCCGAGACCATCATACATCTGGTTGTGACTATAACGATCTCCTAAAAATAGTTAAACAAAAACCAATTTTATGATAAAGCATTTTTGGAATCCACATTGCTTCTCCTGTACTGAACAGCTTAGTCTCCCTCCACTTACACAGCCTCACAGAGAGGTCTCTAGAACATTCTGGGTGTTTGATGTGTGGTTGTGCTTCACCAGATTCGATAGGCTCTGTCACAGATAGGGTATGTGCATATTGGTGGGCGGTGGGGGAAGGGAGCCGTGAAAGAAAGGAGGGATCCAATCATATCCACCCTCAATAAGCGTACCCAAGTCAACATGAAAAGAGGGAGGGAAGAAAGAAGGGAGAAGAGGAGGAAGACAAGCTTTTGATTTGGAGACCAAGAAGCCAAATTTGGGTGGGGGTTGACAGGGAAAGAAGAGGCTAAGTGGCAGAGTAAAAGCTGGGAGCCTTGTCTCCATACCCCAACCACTGACAGAGGGACTCCAAAAGAGGCTCTCCATGCTTGGTGTCCCCAGAGCTGTGCAGGTCACAATCTGCACATCTCTAACTGTGACCCTTCCCTAGGACCACTTAATCACCTAAAGGCCTTAGGGTAGACTCATGCTCAATTGACAGATTCTCATTAAAGCAACTGGCTCTCTTGTGCCAGGAAGTAAATCAGAAAAGAAAGGAGGAGAAGTACTTTAATGAACACAATGATTTACTTCTTTATCCAAATACAAAGTTAGAAAATTTCTTACATATTGCAGAGGCCTATTTCTGGATTTGTTTTGGTCTTCTATGAAGAATTCTGAGCTTGGGAGAGGCAGCACTGGGATGACAGCGAAATCACTTATCTGAATCAGAAGTCACGGGTCCAACCTAGGCCAGCCACCCACCTCCACTTTGACAGTGGCTAGAACTTTTAAACTTTGCCACATCAGTGAGAAATCATTTTTAATCCAGATAATATAATGAGAACTTGTTCCTGGCTTCTTGTTTTAAACACCCCGTGCTTAAATTATGTAATGGATCCTAGTGTGTAACCATAGAACATTAGGCCTAAATATAGCGGTTTTCAGAGTAATACAAGAAATCCATAGGCTGATAAAGCCTCTGTGGCTCTAAATAAAAAATCAAACAAATATGTTAATCTGTTCACAGTTTGACATTTCAACAAAAAAAAAAAAAAAAAAGGGAAAAATGAGCAGGAAGTCAGTCAAGAGAAAACCAAACAGGGAAGCTGGTTGTTAGTCAAAAACCTAACTGCCTCACTGCTTCTGGGGCCATGGTCCCCACTCTGGGCAGTACTGGGGGCTGCAGCACAATCCCTCCCAGGCCACACTCTGGTCTCTCCCAGGGGCCAGCAGCAGGGGCTGGCCACAGTTACTTCATGCCTCAGCTTCCCGGAAGCCTGATGAACCACCATGGTGGCAGCAAATACGGCCAGAGGGAGGAGAAGCCTCCATGTCCCGGGCGGGGAGGGGTGGGTAGTGAGCTTCTCCTATGGTTCTTTCCATCCCCTCTGCGGGATCCTGAATCATTGCAATTCCTCATCCCGTCCTCACCCCCATCACCCCCATTGTGGAGGAGAGACCTCCAGAAAGGGTAGAGGCAAGGCAAAAGATTTCAGTGAGTGAGAGCAAAGATCTCAAGGCTGCTGGGCCATCCAGGAGCATACTCATGCTTTCCAGGCTCAGAACGTGGAAATTTCACGTGGCTAGTGGTGAGGGGAGTGGATGGAGCTAAGATCATGGGGTATTTACTGGCTTGGTGTTTGGCATATCTTTAACTCATTCGGTTCCCCCAGTAATCTCCTGAATTAGTCTCATCTCACAGGTGAGGATTGTAAGGCATTAGAGGGGCAGAATGAGGAGTCACCCTTAGCAAGTTTTACTCTAAATCTTAACTCATGACAAAACTGCTAGACCACCTGGTGCAAATCTCAGCTCTGCAAGTTAGTAAGCCATGCTGGGTGGGTTCCTTAAGCTCTCTGTGTCCCAGCTACCTTGTCTACAAAATGAAAATAGTAAAAGTATCTACTTTTTAGGGCTACTGTGAGGGTTGGACGAGTCACACAGAAAGCATTTAGTACAGAACTTTTGTGTGGGCAGCAGCGTGTAAGTATCAGGTATCATTATAATTATTAGGAGGTGGTAGAATGAATTGTCCATCGAGAAAGGCCAACATTGGTCTAGGAATACCCTTTTAAGAGGATCCTAACTACTGAGTGAAAATTGAATCCAAACAAAAGGCACTGCTTTTGTTCATACATTCACTAAGTCATCGATTCTTCGACTGATGCGCGTGAGGCAAGAAAAAGATGTGCTGAGTGGCCCTGACCGGAAAGGCAATGAGGTCAAAGAGGCAGGGGGTCACCGAGAACTGGGGTGGTTGGGAACACCTTAAGAACAGTGATCGGAACCATGTCTTCAGGGGTGGGAGAAAGCTGGACAGCAAAGGACAGGCCCCCCTCCCCTCCAAAACAGTATGGGAAGAGAATGACCCAAAATGGACAGCCCGGAAACAGCAGTGTCAGGTTCCATGGGGGGTGGTAGGGGTTCAGAGACAAGGTGGCATTCTCCAAGGGCAGCTCACTGGCCTCTGAAGCTCCATCAGCCTCCACAGGGCCTGGCACAGAGTAGGTGTTTTTTAACATATGTTTATTAAATGAATGAATGAAAATGGACATGGTTCAACACTACACTGAGGCATGCCTTCCACACCGAGGCCATTGGGTTGCAAAAAAAATGGCCAGGCAGGACATGCCCTGTGGGGGCCCAAGTGTCATTCCCTCCCTGCTGTGCAGCGTTCTCTCTGTTTACCATAATTTTTACATCCTAATTCTCCCTCTGTGGAACAAAAAATTAGCGTTTTGTTACTGTTCTCCTTTTTTAAAACAAAACTTGGACTCTTAATTAAAGAAGAAAGCTTGGGTGGCACTAGCCTGGTCATTTGTTACCAACTAGATGGCCACACAGCAGCCATGCTTTTATTCACAGAAACTTCGTTTAGAAAAGAGACCATTAGAACGCTGAATTTTGGATGAAACAGTCGTTTCACTGTTAATGATTTACCCACTCCCACAAGAATATAATCATGGAAAAAGAAATAAAAGAAACACAGTATAAATATATATGTATATATAAAACCTCAGAAAAAGCGTTGGTCCTTTTTCCACTCTTTAGAAACATAAGAAATAGTCTATCTGTTTTGGCACAACATTATATGGTTTATTTATTCTAAAATGCCAAGAATTTTTTCTAGCATCCCATAAAACTCAAGGCTGTAAGAATGGATATGCTTCCAAAATAGAAAGAGAAAAGCCTGAGAGTTATTAAGATTTTTAAATAGTGGAGCGGATTTTAACTAGGCCTACATGAGCAAAGCCAAATCCACTGCAGTACAGGTATTAATCATAATGTGTCTAGTCAGTATTTTCTCTAGTGTAATTTTAGAGAGCCCATATGGCATGGCAGAGAGTTTGTGTGTGGCAAAATGGTAGACGAGGCAGCAATTAAAGCTTAAACTCCTGGCTGAGCTTGTGAAAAAGGAGAGAAAATGTAGCAGGTACCAAAGCAAAGAGGTAGCTGACAGCCAGAGGGGAAGGTGTAGTACAAGCTAATAAGGTACCACAAGGGGGAAGTGAGAATCAAACACGATTAACAGGTAAGAACCTGGATTTTAATGCTCATTCAGGCACAAGAGACAAGGCCTCTGGCCAAGGAGGATAATAATCTGGAACACCTACACACAAAACCTGGGCACAAAGCTAGGACTGTAAAGGGCTTCAGCTGAAGTGAAAGAAGGATGAATGAACTCTGCCTGTTGGCCAAGGGAGATGACAATGGACCTTTTCTCTACTGAGTCTCTGAGCACCCTCCCCTGCCCCCAAAAAAAGTTATCTTGCAGAACTCAAAGTCAATGTTCTGCCAAATAAAAATTCGGAGTATAAATTTATTTTACCCATTTACTGTGGAATGCTCCGAGGCAATAAATTAACACCGAAATTAAGATGAAATTAAGTCCAGTTTATAAGCCAACGCAGAGGGGTAAAATCAAAACTACTCTGAAAGTTCTAGTACTGGATGCTAAAATTAGTAAGTAAAAGTGAGGAAAAGCAGGATCTGCATAGTTGCAAATCAATTCTCTCAAGGTATTCATTCACTATAAAAGGAAAGATGAGTAACTTTACAGTGAAGAAATCTGGTAAACACTGCCTTAGTCAAGCGATCAAAGCCAATATTACCAGTAGTAAGACATTTTGCCATCATCAGCCCCTTGATATGAAGCCCTAAGAAGGGTATGTCATTTCTGTAGTATTCAAAAGTGTATAATCTTAGTCCAACCATGAGAAAACACGAGACAACTCCAAATTGAGGGACATTCTACAAAATAACTGATTAATACTCTTCAAAAATATCAAGTTCATAAAAGGCAAAGAAAGACTGGGGTGCCTGGGTGGCTCATTTGGTTAAGCGTCTGCCTTTGGCACAAGTCATGATCTTGGGGGTCCTGGGATAGGGCCCTACGTCAGTCTTCCTGCTCAGCACAGTCGGCCTGTCCCTCTCCCTCTGTGCTCTCAAAGGAATAAATAAAAATCTTTAAAAAAAAAAGGTAAAGAAAGACTGAAATTGAAATGTTATAGATCACAGAAAACTAAGAAAAAACAACTAATGCAATGTGGAATCCCAGATAGAATCCTGAGACAGAAGAACATTAGTGAAAGAAATTGGTGAAATTCAAATAACATATTTAGTTTATAGTGTTGTCCCAGTGTTAATTTCCTGGTTTTGATAACTGCACTATGGCTGGATGCTATCATTAGGAGAAGCTGGGTAAGGGGTATATGGGAATTCTCTGTAACATTTTGGAAACATTTCTCTAAGTCTAGAGTTAGTTCCAACTAAGAGGGTTTAAAACAGAACAAAACTACTCTGTAGGGCCAACCCAAAGAGCAAAGGAACACTGTAGTGTGGGAAGGAAGTACAGTTTAAGATAAGCTTAGAAATCATAAAAGGAAATGATCCACCATGAATGAGAGTCAGCAGATAAACAGAAGTTAAGCACCCCATGTATGTGGGACAATAGAACAAAATTTGGTAATGGACTATGAAATTATTATGTTTAGAATTATTAAAGAGAGATGTCTTGGTGGCTCAGTGGGTTAAGTGCCTGCCTTCAGCTCAAGTCATGATCTCAGGGTCCTAGGACAGAGGTCCACGATGGGCTCTCTGCTCAGCAGGGAGTCTGCTTCTCTCTCCCCACCTCCCCCTGCTCATGCACAGGCTCTCTCTCTCTCAAATAATGAATAAAAAATCTTTAAAGAGAAAAGAATTATTAAAGAGATAAAACATAGAGAGACCATAAGAAAAGAACAAGATGCCACGAGAAATAACAGAAATATTGAACACACACACACACACACACACACAACTAAATAAACACTTACAGGAACTGTAAGGTACAGTTACTGAATCAATGAACTGGATGATGGATTTAAGGAAAATTCCAAGAATGTAGCACAAAATGAAAAATAAGTGAAAAGAATGAACGAGAGGTTAAAAGACATGGAGAAAAAAGAGAAGTGTGACAAGAAGTTAAGAGACAAAGAACAGATTGGGAGTTTGAGGAAGAAAACAGAATGGACTACAGAAGATATTTGATGAGACAATGTCTCACAGCAGTTTTCAAACTGAACAGCTACAAATAGTCCCAAGATACACTGTAATGAAACTACAGAACACCAAAAACAAAGAGAAAGGCAATCTGAGAAGAAAAAGACTACCACTACAGAGGAGCAATTGTATTAAGATACTTAACCAATAACCACAATGGAGGGCAGAAGACAATGGAAAATCTTCAAAAGGTCAAGGGAAGATCATTATAAATCTAGAAGTATTAACCCAGTTAAACTTCAAAAGAGAAAAATAAATTTCAGAAAATAACACTTAGTCTCAGAGTTACAAAGCAAGTCTCAATAAATATCAAAGAATTAGTGTCATGCAAACCATATTCTCTAACTAAATGTAATAAAAAGAGAAATCAAGAACTAAAAGCTAACCTCATACACATTTGGAAATTTAAAAATAATTAACTGGCCAATATTAGGAAATATTTGCATATGAAGGACAATAAACACACTCAGCCTTAAGTGTATTTCTTAGAGAATAAAGACTGATAATCAGTGAAACAAATGTCCAATGCAAGAAGTTAGAAAATAAACACAAAGGAAAATAGAAAGGGCATAATAAAAATAAGAGGAGGAAATAATGAAATACAAAACAAAGCAAAAATAAGAGTGTTAACAATTGAAATGTTACTTTTAAAACTAGTCAAACAAAAAACTCTAGTAAGTGTTGCCTGTGTGGTTCAGTTGGTTAAGCGTCTGCCTTCAACTCAGATCAAGGTTCCAGGGTCCTCATGGAACCCTGCATTCAGTTCCCTGCTCAGTGGAAAGTCTGCTTCTCCCTCTCTCTATTCCTCTGTCCCCTACCCCCAGCTCATGCGTGCTTGCTCTCTCAAATAAACAAACAAAATCTTAAAAAAAATTAAAAAAGAAAGAAAAGAAAATTTAAAACAATTCTAGTAAAATTGATTTTAAACGAAGAGGGAAGGCACAGATCAACAGTGCAAGAGCTGAAAAGGTGATAAAACTTTTAAACTAGACAAAATGAAAAAAGTTTCTCAAAAAGATATAGTTTTCCAAACCACAGAGAAATAGAAATCTGGAATAAGATGTATTATCCATAAAGAAAATGAATCATTAGTTAAAAATCTACCCCAGAAAAAAAGGAAGGGCTGTGTGCTTTTACAGGCAACTTCAACAAAACCTTCAGAGAACTGACAATACCTACCTTCTACAAACTGTTCTGAAAAACAGAGTGAATGTTCTGAAAGTCATTTTATGAGAATGTTATAAAACATGGATATATAAAATGGACAAAGCCCGTATGAGAAAAGAAAAAGTATTAGGCCTATTTCCTTTATGAACAAAGATGTGAAGAACTGAAATAAAATGTCTGTAATCTACCAAAAACTAAGGACAAGTAGAGTACATAATGGTGAAATATCAGAAGTATCTATTTTTTGTAAAAGTCAGGAAAGAAGATAAGGACATCTTCTATTACGACTTCTTTCATATACTGCATCATCGCAGCTCCTAGCTGATGTAATAAAAAGAAAAAAAGAAAGAGAAGGAAAGAAAGAAGAAAAAAAGAAAGAAAGAAAAGACCATAAAGATTAAAAGGGAAGAGGCAAGTCTGTCATTATTTGCAGTTTATAGGATATGGCCCAAAATAAAATCCAGAAGTATCTACAGAACTCAAAAGAAAAAATGAGATCAAATACAAAAGTCTGTAACATTCATATATACCAGAAGCAGCCAATTAGAAATATAACTTTAAAGTGAAAAGACAATATTTGCAATGGGAACAAAACTATATTATAAAACAAAATATACCATATTCACAGACAGGAAATGAGTTGCATTTCCGTAGTGTAGTGGTTATCACGTTTGCCTCACAGACAGGAAATCTCTGTTTCAGAATACAGCAATTATGCCCCTCCTTTAATCTATAAATTCAGCAAAATTCCAGTCAAAATCCAATCTGGCTTTTTAAAGAACTAGAAAAAGTGGTCATAAAAGTGATATGGAAAATTCAAGGCCTAGGAATAAGAAGAAAAATTAGAACGCCGCTGTATATCACAACTTGTTATGATGCTACGGCAACAAATTAAAACGGGTGGTACTGACAAATTTAGCAAAATGGAGAGCCTGGAGACTGATTCATATGGATATGGGCCCATGAAATAGGTCAGAAATGTCAACACAAACCACTGGGAAAAGGACAGGTTTACTCAATGCATGATGCTGTGAAGATTGGCAACCCATAGAGTATTCATAGTTGTTTTTTTTTTTTTTTTTTTTTTTTTTTGACAGACACAGCGAGAGAGGGAACACAAGCAGGGGGAGTGGAAGAGGGAGAAGCAGGCTTCCCGCCAAGCAGGGAACCCAATGTGGGGCTCGATCCCAGGACCCTGGGATCATGACCTGAGCCAAGGCAGACGCCCAACGACTGAGCCACCCAGGCGCCCCGTATTCATAGTTTCTTAAAGAGGATGCAAAATGAACAAACCGTAAAGAAAAAGAGTGGATAAAATGATTTACAATTAAAATTTTAAACTTCCACATGGCAAAAGACACCATACAGAAAGTGCAAAGAGAAATCCAGATAGAGAATATGTCTCTAACGTACATAAGCAACTCACATCCAAAATGCATCAAGAACTAAGCAATAAGACTAAATCCCAACAGAAAAATGAGTAATACACAAGGTATAAAAATACATATTGGTACTATCACTTCAGGGAATAATTTAACTTCTTTAGTAATGTTGAAGATACAGTCAATAGCCCAGCAATTCTACTTCTATGTTCCTATTCTAGAGAAACCAGCACATAGCTACAGAGACATGTACAAAGGTGTTCCCTTGTGACTATTTATAAGAGAAATATAGCTGTTCATAAGTGGTAGAAGATTGAAGGATGACCCCCAAAGATATCAGATTCTGATCTCTGGAACTTGTAAACATTACTTTGTTTGGAAAAAGAGTCTCTGCAAATGTGACTAATTTATGGATCTTAAACTATGGATCTTGAACCCTAGATTATCCTGGATTATCCAGGTGGACCCTAATTGCTGTCACATATATCTTTATAAGAAAGAAGAAGAGAGATATTTCATACACACACACACACACACACACACACACACACAGTACGAGGAGGTGATGTGAAGGCACAGGGAGAGATTGAAGCAATGTGGTTGCAAGCCAAGGAATGCCAGCAACCACTGGAAGAAGCAAGGATCTCATTCTCCCACAGAATTTCCAGAGGTACCATGATGACCATGCTGACAGCTTGATCTCATCCTGTGATACTGATTTGAGACTTCTGGCCTCCAAAACCATAAGAGTACATTTCCACTGTTTTAAGCCCCTTAGCTGTGGTAATTTGATACAGGGGCCCCAAGAAACTAATATAATAAGAAACTGAAAGCATGATTTACAATAGCCAAACTATGGCCGTAGCCCAAATATCCATCAGTAGATAAATGGATAGGGGCGCCTGGGCGGCTCAGTTGGTGGACCAGCTGACCCTTCATTTTGGCTCAGGTCATGATCTCAGGGTTGTGAGATGGAGCCCAATGTAGGGCTCTGTGCTCAGGGGAAAGTCTGTCTAAAGATTCTCTTCCTCTGCCTTCTCCCCATTCTCTATTTCTCTCTCTCTCTCTCAAGGAAATAAACAAAACTTAAAAAAAAAAGTAGATGAATAGGAGAGCCTGGGTGTCTCACTTGGTTAAGTGCCTGACTCTAGATTTTGGCTCAGGTCATAATCTCAGGGTTGTGGGATCAAGCCCTGTGAAGGGCTCCACACTCAGCGCAGAGTCTCTTGTCCCTCTCTCTCTACTCCTTCCTCTGCCTGCTCTCTCCCTCTCAAAGAAATGGAGAACAAATCCTTAAAAAAAAAAAAAAAAGTCATAATGGAATATTATTCAGCCATAAAAAAGAATGAGGTCTTGCCATTTGCAACAACACGGATAGAGCTAGAGAGTATAATGCTCAGGGAAATAAGGCAGTTGGAGAAAGACAAAGACCATATGATTTCACTCATGTGTGGAATTTAAAAAAAAAAAACAAAACAAATGAGCAAAGGGAAAAAATGAGAGAGAGAGAGAGACAAAGGAAGAAGCAGACTCTTAACAACAGAGAACAAACTGATGATTACTAGAAGAGAGGTGGGCAGGTGGATGGGTGAAATAGGGGGTAGGGATTAAAGAGTACACTTATCATATGAAAAAGCCCAAATAAAATGATCAAAAATTTTTAATAAATATAAAAAAAGACATTGATAAACTATAGTTTATTCATAAAATAGAATACCATAAAACAAGGAGAGTATGCAAACTAGATCTACATATACTGACATGGAAATATCTCAACATCATATGGTGATTGAAAATAGCAAGTAGCAAAGGGATATATATATGTATACATATCTATATGTACATGTATATATTTTTATATATGTACATATATACATACATATATCCCTTTTCTACTTGTTTTCAATCACCATATGATATATATATTAGTGTTGTACCACTATGTACACTTTTAAATGCCTAAAACAATACTATAAATTATTTATGGATACATTTGTACATGGAAAAAAATTAACCATGGGGATCATATACACATATTGGTACTGGTAAGGGAAAGAGACACTGAAGGAGGGGGCTTTAGCTACATATCCACTTCCTGTTTATTTTTTAAAAAGAGATAAAAATAAAATACAAAAAAAATGTTAGCATTTGTTACTTCTGGGAAGTGGGTATATGGTGGATTCCAATTTCTATACATTTTGGTGTATTTAAAATTTTCATAATT
Source organism: Lontra canadensis (assembly GCF_010015895.1). Taxonomy (NCBI): domain Eukaryota; kingdom Metazoa; phylum Chordata; class Mammalia; order Carnivora; family Mustelidae; genus Lontra; species Lontra canadensis. Next base: position 3,271,871 of record NW_022631125.1, read on the forward strand.
ACAACTTTATTTAAAGTTTTATTTATTTGTTTGTTTGTTTATTTAAAAGATTGATTTATTTGGGGCGAGGGTCAGAGGGAGAGGGAAGGAATCATCAAGCGGACTCCGACACAGGGCTTGACACAGAGCTGGATCTTAGGCTCTGAGATCATGACCTGAGCTGAAATCAAGAGTCAGACATTTAACCGGATGAGCCACCAGGTACCCTTCATCTAAGTTTGTTTTGTTTTGTTTTAAATATATTTGTTTGACATAGAGCAGGAACACAAGCGGGGTGGGGAGGGGTGGTGGGAGAAGCAGGCTCCTCACTAAACAGGGAGCCTGATGCAGGGCTCGATCCTAGGACCGTGGGATCATGACTTGAGTCAAAGGCAGATGCTTAATGACTGAACCACTCAGGTGCCCCTCATCTAAGTTTTAAAAGACAGAATATCAGATTTGGAATCAGACAGACTTAGGTCTTAATTCCAGCTCTGCCTTAATTAGGTCTGCGATCTCGAGTTAACTAACAAGTCTGCCTACAGGACTATTTTAAGGATGAAATGAGGTTTTATGTAAGTGTCCAAAGCAACCTCAAAGACTAATAATAATAGCAAAGTGTCCTGGGTGGGAAAGACTGAGGCTTATGAGAAAGCCTAGCCCTGCTAGTGAGGAGAAGTATATACAGCAGCGTTTTCCACAAGTTTTTGACCAAACACCCCTTCATTTAAAATGTTTTGAGCAGTCACCATCAATATATGTATATCTATTACTTAATAATATACTTATGCTATTGTACTTTTATATATAATAAAATATACATAAAATAATTTTAAAAGATTAATTGACATAAATGTTAATCATGGAAAAATATGAGTTACAGAAAAGACTAGTTTCCAGCATAATGGAAAATAATGGATAAATCATTTATCCAGCCTCTTCCTTTCACAAACAGGAAAATAAAATCTCAACAGGTAGTGGTGTGCCATGACAGGCAGGCAACTCATTCCATTAGGCTTCATGAAAAGAGATGCAAAAATTCCAAACAAAACTTTAGTAGATTAAATACAACAATATGTAAAAGAAAAAAATAACCCCATAACCAAGTGAGGTTTATCTCAGAAATGCAAGGTTTAATATTTCAAAATCAATCACTGTTAAGTCAACATATTAACAAACTTAAACAGAAAACCAATACATTCATCTCAATAGATACAGAGAAAGGATTTGATAAAATTGAACACTCAATAAAATAGGAAGAGAAAGGAATTTCCTCAACCTGATAAAAGACATCTACCAAAACCCCTCAGTGTTCAAGATGGAATGCTTGCCCCTATTTTACGAACAAGAGAACAATGTTCTCTCTCACCCCTTCTACTCAACATTGTACTGGTACTTCTAGATGGTGCAAAAAACACAGTTTGAAGAAATGGAGCAAGAATCAGAACCAGACTCAGATGTGACAGGAATGTTGTAATTATCAGACTGTGAATTTAAAATGAAATTTTAAATATCTACTGGAGAAAGTAGACAATAGGCAAGACCTGATGGATAATGTAAGCAAAGAGATGGAAATTCTAAGAAAGAATCAAGAAGAAATGTTAGAGAGAACACTGTAACAGAAATGAAGAATTACTTTGTTGGCCTCAGTAGTATAAAGCTGAGGAAAGAATCTCTTTCTGCTCTTGATAGGACAGTAGACCTATCCCAAACTGAAAAGCAAAGAGGAAAAAAAAGGACAGATAGAAAAAAAGAATATCCACAGACTTTGCAATGACCACAAAAGCTGTAATGGGAATATTGGAAGGAAAGGAACAGCAGAAATATGTAAAGCAATAATGATTGAGAACTTCCCTAAATTAATATCAGACACTAAACCACAGACCTGGGAAACTCAAAGAACACTTGGCAGGATAAACACCCCCAAAAACTACATCTAGGCGTATCATAGTCAAACTGTAGAAAATTGAAGATAAAGAAAAAAATCTTGGAAGATGTCAGGGTGGGGGATGGGTGGTGGGAGGGCAACACCTTACCTATAGGGCAGCAACGAGAAGAACTATATCCTACTTCTCAGAAACGCAAGCAAGAAGAGAGTGATGTGAAATATTTTAAATGGTGAGAGAAAAGACCCACCAACCCAAAATTCTGTATCCTGCGAAATTATTCTTCAAAAGTGAAAGTGGAAATAAAGCCTTTTTCAGACAAACAGTCATTGAGGGAATTTGTTGCCAGCAGACCTGCCTTACAAGAAACGTTAAAAGAAGTTTCATCAGTTTGTTCAAAATAGTAATAGCAACAATACAGGGATGACTGGGTGGCTCAGTCTGTTAAGCATCTGCCTTCAGCTCAGGTCATGATCCGGGAATCCTAGGACCAGGTCCTACACTGGGCTCCTTGCTCAGTGCAAGCCTGCTTCTCCCTCTGCCTGCTGCTCCCTGTGCTTTGCTCTTTGCCTGTGGACTCTCTCTCTATTTAAGAACCATAAATAAAATCTTTAAAAAAGTAGCAACAGTATATTTAATTATGTCTCTATATAATATATATGTGCTTCTACATAAGTGAAATAAATGACAGTGATGATACAAAGGATGGCAAGGAAGAATTAGGCATATTTTGTTATCATAAGGTTCCTGCACTACTTGTGAAGTGGTACAGAGTTATTTAAAAGTGGATTTGGGGGATGCCTGGGTGGCTCCGTCAGTTTAGCTCAGGTCATGATCTCAGGGTCCTGGGATTGAGCCCCATATCGGGCTGCCTGCTTGCCTAGGAGTTTGCTTCTCCCTGTCCTTCTGCCTGCCACTTCCCCTGCTTGTGCTCTCTTTCTGTCTCTCTAAAAATAAATAAAATATTTAAAAATAAAAAAAATAAAAGTGGATCTGGATTAATTGTAAATGTATATTGCAAACTCTGGGACAACAACTAAAAAAGATACCATTTATAATAGGACCAAAAATATCAAATATCTAGGGGAAAACCTAACAAAAGATGTAGAAAAGCTCTAAACAAAACTAACAACAAAAGCAGTTTAATAGTTTCACACAAAGTTAAATATGCCTAGCATATGATCCTATTCTATTCCTAGGTATTTACTTAGGAGAAAACATCTATGTTTCTTTCTTCTTTGTTTTTTATTTGGTGGGAAGGCAGAGGAAATGGGACTGTTCTGTATCTTTACTGTGGTGGTGGTCACAGAACTCTAGGGACTTATCACAATCATAAGAACTGTAGACCAAAATATGTAAATCTTACTGCATGCACATTTTAAAATAAATTAGAATTTTTAAAAAAATCCAACATGGTCTTGAAAAATGAGACCACAATTTCTTCTTCAGATGGAAAATACATCTAAATTCACAAAAAGTTCCAACCTCACCTGGCTCAGCTCAGGTGAAAGGAAGAGAGTTCACTATTCTTCCAGGTAGAGGATACAAGTACACAGAATCTTTTGGTGGGGGGCATATTTTGCATTCTAATCAGATGTGGAGATGTTTTCTTAAGGAAAACGTCTAAGATGTGGCACAAGGTTTTTATATCTCTGCAATTAAAGAAGTGGAAAGCCATGACTCTGAGGCACTATAGGCTATCAACTCGTCTCTTAAATAATTAAAAAATTAATACGTAATTTGAGGACAACATATTTTCAGTGTTTCAATTCCCTGGAACGTGTTGGTGCATGGTGCTTCTGTTAGTAGTGCTATTTAACAAATTACCTTAAAAATTAACAGCTTAAGACAACCATTTTGTTATGTTCATAGATTTGGAGGCTCAGGAATTCAGACAGGGCATGAAGAATGTATGGGATTTCAACCTGGAAGATTCTATAACTGGAAGCTTGACTTAGAAGGTTTTTGCTCACAAGTCCAATCCATGGCAAGAACCATGACCTGAGATCTCAGTTTGGGTTGTCATTTAAATTACCACCTCTACACGGTTTCTCCATGTAGCTGGGGTTTCATTGCGTGGCAGCCTCAAGGTGGGTCAGGGCTCTGAAAGCAAGGGTCACAGCAGACAGTGTAGAGGCTGCACCATCATCTTTTCTGACCTGGCCTCAGAAGTTACACGGTATCAATTCTCTCACATTCTATTGGTTACAAGTGAATCACAAGACCACTCAAGATCCAGGGGAAATGACCCCACCTCTCGACGGAAGGAGTACCAAGTTCACACTGTAGTTAAATATATTGGATGAGACATACTGGTGCAGATCTGTTGTATGTGCATAGTCTACAGATTCCATCAGTTAATGTGATCATTGGTATCTAGCTTTACTTAGTTAACTGAGATATTAATTTATTGAAATACTTCAATTCTCAAGAAGTAGGAATGTGGAGTGCCTGCATGACTCAGATGGTTAAGTGTCTGCCTTCTGCACAGGTCACCATCTCCAGGTTCTGGGATCGAACCCCAGATCAGGCTCCCAGCTCAGTACGGAGTCTGCTTCTCCCTCTGTCTCTTCCCCTGCATGTGCTCTGTCTCTCTCTCTCTTTCTTAAATGAATAAATAAAATCTCTTAAGAAAATTTAAAAAAGAAGTGAGAACATATTATGTGAGAAAATTGTTGAAAACTATAAAAGAAAAATTCAAAAATCATTTCAGCTTCTTTTGCAAAAGAGGATCTGCAATTTTAATGGTCAAAACTATGTCCCAGAATAAGAAAAAAAAATGAACGGGTAAAACACTGTCATTAATTTAACAAGAATTTTTAAATTATAAAAACTCTTTCATTTTAAAATTATATTTTAAAGCTCTAGAGTTATTATCTACTCTAAGATATTCTGGTCCATAATATAAGAATTTCAAAGAAGCATTTTAAAAATTTAAGTAATCCTCCATGTTTGCCCCACACCATATATAGAATTGAGAGAGAGAAATAAAAAACTTGAAAGTGAAAACTAGAATAATAAAGCTATTAAAGGAAGACATAAGATAGTATATTGGTGATTCTGAGGTAGCCAAAGATAACTTAATCATATTACAGAAAGCCATAAAAGACTGCATTGACAATTCGGACTTCATCAAAACTGAAAATGTAAATAGTACTCATCAAAGGACACCACTGGGAAAGTGAATAGGCAAGCCAGTAACTGGGAGAGAAGTATTTGCAAAACATGTATCTAACAAATGACTGGTAGCCAAGAAATACAAGAAACTCCTACAACTCAATAATGTACCACCAAACAGCCAATAAAAATGGAAAAAATTAGAAAAGATACTTCACCAAAAAGGCACACATAATAGCCCAAAAGCACCTGAAAAAAGTGCTCAACAACCTGGGTTCTCTGGAAAACACCTATTAAATTAAATTAAAATTTAATTAACCAAATGCTGGCAAGGCTGTGAAGCAACAGACTCCTTGTGCATTGTTAGGGGGAATGTAAACTGGTCCAACTACTTTGGTAAAAGGTGTGGCAGGAGAAAGGACACAGATATCTAGATCCAGGAGGCACAGAGATTCTGCAACAAAATCAATCTAAGAAGGTCCACACCAAAACAGAGTAATTAAATGGCAAAAAGTAAGGATAAAGGAAAAAATTTTAAAGCAATAGAAGAAAAAACGACAGTTACATATAAAGGAAACCCCAATAAGGCTATCAGCACATTTTTTTAGCAGAAACTTAGCAGGCCAAAAGAAAGTGGCATGATATATTCAAAGTGGGGCAGCTGGCTAGTTCAGTCAGTAGAGCATGCAACACTTGATCTCAGGGTCATGAGTCTGAGCCCCATGTTGGGGACAGAGTTTATATTAAAAATAACAATGATAAACTGCTGAACGGGAAAAATCTGCAGCCCAAAGTAGTCTACCCAGCAAGGGTATCATTCAGAATAGGAGAGAGAAAGAGTTTCTCATATAAGCAAAAATGAAAGGAGTTCATGGCCACTAAATCAGCCCTACAAGAAACATTAAGGAGACACTTTGAGCAGAAAGGAAAGACTAAAAATGAGAGTGTGAAAACCAGACAACACAAAAGCAGTAAAAATCAGCATATCTGTAAGAATCAGTCAAGGGATTCACAAAATAAGGATGCAAAACATGATACCACATACCTGTGGTGGGAATGAGATGAGGAAACAATGGGTTCAAACTGAAATCCCCATCAACTTAGTTTGCACTGTTTTACGCAGAAGATGTTATACACAAACCAAATGGTAAAATCAAAACCAGAAATAGATATGCAAAGAATACAGAGAAAGGAATCCAAGCATATCACTAAAGAAAGCCAACAAACCACGAAAGAGAGAAAGACAAGAAAGGATCAGAGAAAAACTACAAAAAAACCCCACAAAACAAGTAAAAAAGTGACAGCAAATACAGGTCTATCAATAGTTACTTTGATGTAAATGGGCTAAATGTTCTAATCAAAATACATAGGGTGTCAGAATGGATTAAAAAAAAAACAAGACCCATCTATATGCTGTTGACAAGAAACTCATTTCATACCTAAAGACACATGCAGGTTGAAAGGAAGGGGGTGGAAAAACATTTGTCATGCAAATGGATGTCAAAAGAAAGCCAAGGTAGCAATACTTTTATTGGACAAAACAGACTTTACTTTTTTTACAGATTTTTATTTATTTATTTGAGAGAGAGAGAGAGAGCATCAGCAGTGGGGAGGGACAGAGGCAGAGGGAGAAGCAGGCTCCCCGCTGAGTGGGGAACTGGATGCAGAACTTGATCCCAGGACCCCGGCATCATGACCTGAGCTGAAGGCAGATGCTTAACTGACTGAGCCACCCAGGAGCTCTGGACAAAATAAACTTTAAAACAAATACTAAAACAGAGAAAAAGAAGGATACTACATAATAATAAGGGGGACAATCCCAACAAGAAGATACGACAATTGTAAACATTTATACACCCAACATGGGAGTACCCAAATACATAAAACAGTTACAAAAGAATAAAGGAACAAATCAACAATAATATAACAGAAGCAGACTTTAAACACCTCACTTAGATCGATGGACAAATCATCCAAACAGAAAATCAACAAGCAAACAGTGACTTTCAATGACACACTGGACCAGATGGATTTCACAGATATATTCAGAACATTCCATCCTAAAACAGAAGAATACATTCTTTTCAAGTGCCCACGGAACAGCCTCCAGAATGGATCACATATTGGGCCACAAAACAAGTCTCAACAAATTCAAAGAGATCAAAGTCATAGTATGTAACTTCTCTGATCACAATGCTATGAAGCTAGAAATCAACTATAAGAAAAAAATCTGGAAAGACCACAAATACATGGAGGTTAAATAACATATTAGTAAACACTGAATGGGTCAACCAAGAAATCAAAGAAGAAATAAAAAATCACATGGAAACAAGTGAGAATTAAAATGCAATGGTCCAAAATCTTCAGGATGCAGCAAAAGTGGTTCTAAGAGAAATTTAAAGCAATCCAGGCCTACCTCAAGAAGCAAGACAAAAAAAAATCTCAAGTAAGAAACCTAACCTTACATGTAAAGGAGATAGAAAAAGAAGAGTAAACCAAACCCAAAATCAGCAGGAGGAAGGAAATAGTAAAAATTAGAGCAGAAATAATGACATAGAAACCAAATAAATCAATCAATAAATAGAACAGATCAATGAAACCAGGAGCTAGTTCTTTGAAAAAAATCAGTAAAATTGGTAAACTTTTAGCCAGACTTATTAAAAAAGAGAGAGAAAGAAAGCAAACAACATCACAAATGAGAGAGGAGAAATAACCACCAATACCACAGAAATACAATTATAAGAGGATATTATGAAAAATTATATGGCAACAAATTAGACAAGCTAGATGAAATGGGTAAATTCCTAGAATGGATTAAAACCTGAAATAGGGGACACCTGGGTGGCTCAGTTGGTTAAGCATCTGCCTTTCACTCAGGTCATGATCCCAGGGTCCTGGGATCAAGTTCTGCATGGGTCTCTTGGCTCAGTGGGGAGCCTGCTTCTCCCTCTGCCTCTGCCACTCCCCTTGCTTGTGCTCTCACTCTCTGTCAAATAAATAAAATCTTAAAAAAAAAAACTAAAACAGGAAGAAATAGAAAATTTGAACAGACTGACCCCTAGCAAGGAAATTGAATCAGTAATCAGAAAACTCCCAACAAACAAAAATATAGGGCCAGATGGCTTCAAAGACAAATTCTACCAAACACGTAAAGAGGACTTAATACCTATTGTTCTCAAACTATTCCACGAAATAGAAAAGGAAGGAAAACTTCCACATTAATTGAGGCCAGCATTACCTTGATACCAAAACCAGATAAAGACACCACAAAAAAGAACTATAGGCCAACATCTCTGATGAACATAGATGCAAAAATCCTCAAGAAAATACTAGCAAACCAAATCCAACAATATAGTAAAGAAAATTAGTCACTACGATCAGGTGGGATTTATTCCCGGGATGCAAGGGTGGTTCAATATTCATGAATCATTGTGATATATCACATCAATAAGAGAAAGGATAAAAACCATATGATCATTCTAATAGATGTAGAAAAAGCATTTGACAAAGTACAATATCATTCATGATAAAAACCCTCAACGAAGTAGATTTAGAGGGAACATATCTTAATGTAATAAAGGGCTTAAATGAAAAACCCACAACGAACATCATACTCAATGGGAAAAATCTAAGAGCTTTTCCCTTAAGGTCAAGAACAAGACAAGGATGTCCACTCTACCTCACCACTTTAATTCAACAAAGTACTGGAAGTCCTAGTCTCAGCAATCAGGCAACAACAACAACAAATAAAAGGTATCCAAATTGGTAAGGAAGAAGTAAAACTTCCATTATTCGCAGATGACATGATACTATATGTAGAAAATCCTAAAGACTCTACCAAAAAACTACTAGAACCGATTCATAAATTCAGCAAATTTGCAGGATATAACATCAACATACAGAAATCTGTTGAATTTATATATACTAAAAATGAAGCAGCAGAAAGAGAAAATAAGAAAACAATCCCATTTACAAGTGCACCAAAAATATTAAAGTACTTAGGAATAAACTTGACCAACAGGTGAAAGTTCTGTACTCTGAAAACTAAAAAATAAACACTGATGAGAGAGACTGAATATGACATAAAGAAATGGAAAGACATTCTACGCTCATGAATTGGAAGAACAAATATTGTTAGAATAGCTATATTACCCAAAGCAATCTACATATTTAATGCAACCCTTATCAAACACCAACAGCATTTTTCTCAGAACTGGAAGAAACAATCCTAAAGTTTGTACGGAACTACAAAAGACCCCAAATAGTCAAAGCAACCTTGAACAAGAATAACAAAGCTGGAGGTCTCACAATTCCAGACTTCACATTGTATTATAAAGCTGTAGTCATCAAGACAATGTGGTGCTGGCAAAAAACAGACACACAGATCAATGGAAGTGAACCAAAAACCCAGGAATAAACCCACAATTACATAGTCAGTTCTTCTATGATGCTCATCTTCTAAAGATGCTCGACATCCCTCAGCCACTGTGGGAAACAGAACGGAGTTTCCTCAAAAAAAGAAATCCAATCACCCTAAGGATCCTGTTTTGCACCACTGGATATTCACCACTGAAACACCAAAACACTAGTTCAAAGGAATATATGCAACCCTTTGTTGATTGCAGGGTTATCTACGATAGCCAAGTTATGGAATCAGCTCAAGTGCCAACTGATAGATTCGCTGCTAAAGAAAATGTGGTATACAAATACAACGGACTATTATTCATCTATAAAAAGGAGTAAAATCTTGCCATTTGCAAAGACATGGATGGAGCTAAAGATTACTAAGTGAACTAAGGCAGTCAGAGAAAGACAAGACCATATGATTTCACTCATATGTGGAATTTGAGAAGCAAAACAAATGAGCAAAGGAAAAAGAGAGAGAAGCAAACCAAGAAAGAGACTCTTAGCTCTAAAGAACAAACTGATGGTTACCAGAGGTGGGGGGTTGGGTGAAATAGGGGATGGGGATGAAGGAGGGCACTTGTCATGGGCACAGGGTGATGTATGGAAGTGTTGGATCACTCTATCGTACACCTGAAACTAATAGAACACTATGCATTAACAGTAGTGGAATGAAAATAAAAGTTTAACTTAAAAAAAAAAAAAGTAAAAACCCCCTCATTTAATGTACACTAAAGGTTTGTGCATTTTATTGAACATAAATTTTCTCTGAAAAGAAAAAAACCTGCTGTTGGGTCAGTGGTTCCGGGAATGCAGGAGGAACAATGGAAATGACCGCTGGGGCCGCCATCTTCCAGTTCCCTCCCCCCCTCCTTCCTTAACCCTAGACTCTCCCGCCAAAAGGGTGTACGCCCAGGTCACGGCTCCATAGGTAACCCGATACCTATTCAGGAAACAGGAGTATCAGGAGCCCTCACCCCATACCTTCCGATCACCAAATATGGATGTGAGCCCATGCCCTACCTTGGCCCCATAAAAGACCCCCACCAACTCCCTCCCAGTGCGACTTCCCCCACTCCCCTTTCTGGAATGGAGGAACCTCGCCTGAGGGTGCCCACCTCCTCCCTGAGGGTGCCCACCTCCTCCCAGCACAACTTTCCTGGCTCCCCTTCTCCTGAGCCCTGAAACTTCGCCGGAGAGTGCCTTTAATAAATCTTGCCTTGTGCCTACCTTGCCTGGTGTTGTGTTTACCTCGCCTGCAAAACTTTACACTTTACACCTGCAAATAAACGCACGCTGACATATTTAGAGGGAAGTTAAGTGATGTCCCTGACTTTCTTTGAAATGCACCAAAATTAAGATGCATTAATGGATAGACAGGGGAATGTATGAATGGAGAGCTCTGTGATAAAGCAAATATAGTAAAACATTACTAGCACACCTAAATAGTGGGTAGATGAATGTTTACTCTTCAATCCCTTCAAATTTTCTGAAAGTTTTAACATTTTCCTAAAAGGTTGGGGGGTGGGGAATAAATGGGCTAATTCATTGTTAATTTGATAAGAATTTGAAAATTATAAAAATTACTCCATCCCACAATTTAATTGTAAAAGTCTAGAGTTTTGTTAGCCTGTGATAGAATATAAATATTCTGACCTGCAATATAAAATTCTGGCCTACAATCCAAGCATTTTAAGTAAGCGCATTAAGGTTATTCAACTCTAATCAATACTCAGAGTAGAGCCTCAAGGGAAACCGCTCATACCCATGCTCCATGATTCTGAGCCTCTCGACTTTTGCTCAGCACATTCTGCCTGCCTTTGCCATTAGCTCTTTCCGGAAATTGAAGCAAGAAAAAAATGTTCAGTGCTTTCTGCCCAGGATTTTTGGTTTATTTGTTGGGGTTTTATTTGTTGTCTTATTTTTTAAATTTTCTAAACTGCTCATTGTTAAAAAATATATATGTGAATCAAAGAATGAGGGGGTGCCTGGGTGGCTCAGTGGGTTAAAGCCTCTGCCTTTGGCTCGGGTCATGATCCCAGGGTCCTGGGATCGAGCCCCACATGGGTCTCTCTGCTCAGCAGGGAGCCTGATTCCCTTCCTTTCTCTGCCTGCCTCTCTGCCTCCTTGTAATCTCTTTTTCTCTCTCTCTCTCTCTGTCCGTGGCGCAATGGATAGCGCATTGGACTTCTAGAGGCTGAGGACATTCAAATAAATAAATAAATAAAATCTTAAAAAAAAAAAAACAATGAGGCATGCTCTATTTTAAACTGCTTGATGTATAGTCTCCTAGGATCCCTTCAAAGGATATACAGTCCTTGAAGTATTTATATAAATATACATGTACACATAGCCTTTCAATATTTTCATAAATAGGATCATATTAAACAGTCTTCTGAATTTTATTTCCTCTAGAAAACAGCACAACATATATATGGTAGCCATTAGTGTTCACCAATATCCGGTTTCCTCTCTTCCTTGTGAATACATGGATAGGGGCCATGTGGCGAGGACTGGTCACTGCACTGAGTGTAAATGATATGTATTTCTGCCCAGCTGAAAATTTGTTGGGCTGGACAAGTTCTCTCTCTGGCACAGTGATCAGCAACATTCAAGGTAATGGCTGTTTTGTTAGCCTCAGTCCCTGAGTGACTACTATGAACACAGTTCCCCCAACAATGTATAGTGAGCAAGAAATAAATCTTTACTGATTTAATTCCCTGAGATTTGGGGGGATTGGTTCTTGCTGCAGCATTACTTAGCCATTCCTCACTGATACACTGAATATTTCTTAAGGTACACATATTTGATCTACCTCATTAAACAGTAGTCTTAAATTAACACAGTAAATTATATCTATTACCCCATTGTTGGGCATTTGATTTTTTGAAATCTTTGCTATTATGAAGTTTGCTACAATAAATATTGCTTGCATGTGCACATACCCGTACGCACACGTGCGCACATGCATACACATGCAGAGCTCTGTTACGATCCACTCGTGAAATTTTTTCTGGATAAAACCCTTCTGAGAGTGTAATCACCAGGTAAAAGTTTCTAAACATTAGCCAGAAACTGCCAACTGTCCTCCAAAATGCTGAGTCAATTTAAACTCCTCTATCAAGAGAAAATGAGAGTATCAGTTATCCTACAGGCTCACCTGGCGTCAATGAGATATAAATGTCACTTTAAAAACAATGCCAGTAAAATAGGTGGCATTTATATCTCATTGTTGCTTCGGCGTGTACCGTAATTAGTCATCTTTTCATGGGTTTAAAAGCTATTGGTATTCCTTCTATGAATTGGCTATTTCTGTCCTTAACCCATTTTTGTCTGCTGATTTTATAGGAGATTTTTGTAAATCCTTAATGTTAATTCCTTGGTTCTTATACTAGCTGCAAGTTTTTCTCTCAGCCTGTCCCTCACCTTTTAAGTGTTCTTATTGCAACTTTTGCTATAGAGAAACATAAAAATTTTCCTGTAGTCAATACAGCCAACTTCTCCTTTATGGTTTTTGGAAAGTGTGCCCTACCACAAAAGAAAAATGTATTAAATGTTTTCCAATCAATTGTCGCTAAAACCTTTATTAATCCATTTTATCTCCACTGATTTGAAAAGTTCTCCATATCTTACAATAAAACCCATAAGAATGGGTCTTTTACGGGTTCTATATTGTATTTTACTGATATTTGGATTTCCTCTACTACATTCCCCTACTATAGTACGTGATGTTTTCAAATATCTACAAATTATATAAAGTCTATATCTAGACACTAATATTCTACTTTTTCAACATTTTCTCAATCCTTTAATTTTCCTGAGGGACTTCATAATCCATGAGCCAATTTCTCACCCTTAACCTTGCAAAACAATACCAAATCTAACAACAACAAAAACCCACATTGTGATTCTGATTGGAACTACTCCCAATCTAAAGATTAATTTGCACACATTAGAATTTTTATAACAATGTCCTCTCATTCAGAGATACAATAAAGCTTTGAATTTGTATTTAATCTTAAACTTTCTTGTTCAGTATTTCTTCCCAAATATTTCATAGTTTTTGTTGCTGTAGCAAATAGTATTCCCCCTTGCATAATATTTCCTAACTTGTTATTACTGGTACAAAGTCAAACTACTGCTTTTTGTGTAATCATCTAGTGTTTAGTTACTTTCCCGAATACTCTTAAAACAGTTCTAACCACTTTTAAACTTAGTCTTTTAGATTTTTAGGTATACAATCATATCTGGGTTCTAATTTAAAAATCAGTCTTCAGTGCTCTGGGATGCCTGAGTGGCTCAGTTGGTTAAGTGTCCTACTCTTCATTTTGGCTCAGGTCATGATCTCAGGGTCATGAGATCAAGTCCCACACTGGACTCTGTGCTGAGTGTGGGGCCTGCTTAAAATTCTCTCTCTCCTCCTTCCCCTGCTCTCCCACCCCCCATTCATGTGCTTTCTCCCTTAAAAAAAAATCACTGTTCAGTTCTACTTTGGGATATTAATACAGTGGTTCCTAAATGCCTATTTCCACTATACCTAGGGTAACAAAATAATGGAATTTTATGGTTGGAAGGGACATTATAGTGATCTAATTCAAGGGTTATATAGTCAAGTACTTACTGGGGTATACTGATAAGATAAATGTGAGAAGGTGTAAGACAATAAGGAATTGGAGAAACTTGAAAGAAACGTTGAGAACAGGTTGTATCTAAAAAGGAGAGTTACCATTCTCTCCCAACTGATGGGTGCCATGAGGAAATGTAGACTCGGTGTCTATTTTTCAAGAGGCGCTAGATATAAAGACTTTTGTTTGAACTCCTAACTTTAAAAAACATTAAACAAAAGCCAAACTAATCACAACTGCTAGCTTCCAATCTAGAAACTTCCCTGAAGCTAATCCAATACCTTCATTTAAGGCAATTTAAACTCAGAAAGGTGTGTCAGAGATCGCAAGAGTAGCAGATGACAGGTAAGGGCTTTGTATTTTGTTTAGCTGTTTGGTGGGTCAGAAGAGTGTTTACAAAGTGCTAGGACTAGGCAAGTGCTTTGCTTGGTTTGGTTACAGACAAGGAGTTTAGTCCCTAATGTCCATACTTTACGTCCTCTGGCTTGTCTTGCCTTGGATTTGCAATCATGGCAAATGCAAAGTGTACCTTTTATTTTTTATTTTATTTTTAAAAATATTTTATTTATTTATTTTGACAGAGAGAGAGAGAGATCACAAGTAAGCAGAGAAGGGGAAGCAGGCTCCCCGCTGAGCAGAGAGCCTGACGCAGGGCTGGATCCCAGGACCCTGGGATCATGACCTGAGCTGAAGGCAGAGGCTTAACCCACTGAGCCACCCAGGTGCCCCCAAAGTTTACCTTTTAAATTCTCCTTCCATTTTGGGGGAAGTTCCACATCATACTCCCTGTCACTCGATATGGAAGTCAGAGCTCAAACTGCAGGACCCAGCCTTCCTTGCAGCTGGAAACGTGCGGGTGACCCAAGCTCCACCAATCAGGGAAGTTTGTAGAAGACATTGACTTGGGAGGGATTCACAGGGGAAACCAGCGAGGCATAGACCATGTTTGGTGCGGTCTGGTCCAGTTCTCTGCAGCAGCACAGGACGCGAGCATGCCAGAAGCGGTGGCGGTGATGACTGTGGTAAGATGGAGTTCTTGGAAGCAGTGCAAATACAGCATTGAGTCACGGGTGGTGCAGTGGTAATGGAGGCCATTTTCCCATCAGACAAGTTCTACAGCCCACTTCTGGGCACTGTTCCTAGAATTTAGTTTCAGGCTGATTTCTTGAGCCCCCCAATGATACTGTGAACCACCCAGGATCCTTTTAATAAATTCCTTTTTTGTTTAGCTAGCCAGAGACAGTTCTCTTTGTTAAAACTAAGGCTTCACCAATACAAAGAATACCATCTGGCAATGACAGAATCAAATCAAAGATCCTGGTCTTTTTGATTCCCGGGCCAGTGCTTTTTCTATGACATCACCTTATTTATATTTAATGCTTTTACGAAGGTTCAAAACGCTGTTTTCAAAAAATGTATGCCAAGGCTGCCATCTCAAAGAGATGCTATGAACACTGTCAGAGTGTCTATTTAGTTCATGATGAGAATAGATGTTTCAGTGCTTTTGGATTATATCTTAGTTTTTGCTTTTGTTCGTACAGACTCATAGACTTAAAAGATGTTAGACTTACAATAAAAACACCCATAACAACACAGAGCTGTTTGAATAAAGATAGAGCAAAACCACATAAAGGGAGAGATAATTGTCTGAGATAAATCAGAATGAGATCATTACAATGTTCTAAGCACTAAATTTATATTCTTCTTCCTTGAAGTAAAGGACAGTAATGGGGTGGATTATAACAACGTTTCCCAAACTCAGTCCACCAAGGAAGATGTTTATTTTCCACCTTCATGGCCTCCAAGGCTTTTAAGAGTTTCTTCCAACCTCATTTATTAAAGAATTTTTTTTAATTATTTATTTATTTGAGAGAGAAATAGAATGCACGAGTGGGAGGGACAGAGGGAGAGACAATCTTGAGCAGACTCCGTGCTAAGTGCGGAGCCTGACGTGAGGCTCGATCTCACAATCCTGAGATCAGGACCTGAGCTGAAACCAGTCAGATGCTTAACTGACTGTGCCACCCAGGTGCCCCTAAAGAATGTTTTCAATGACCTCATCATAGATAAATCTGTAACTTCACTGAAATACAGAAAATAAGCCATAGATTTTTATTACTATTTTTGGTGACATGAAGTGGCAACTATCGGGATAAAGGGTTTTCATTTTCTAGTGTCCATAGTGTGCTATAATAAGAACTTCCTATATATTATCATATTTATGCCTCACAACTTTTCTAATACAGTGGGTATTATTATCCCCATTTTACAGGCGAAAACACTGTTGAGCAACTTACTGCTGCTAAGTGGACCAATGTTAGAACGGAGATTTGGATTCAGGTCAGCAAGTCCAAAATCAGATCTTATTTCTATTGTACTACCTCTCTTAGGAAGAATTTGAATTTTATAAGAGAAAAAAACTTTCTCGAGACTCTAAATCTTCTAAGGCATTTATTACATGGATGTTTATAAGTCCAAGAGGTAGCTGGGAAAGACACAGGAAGGGTAAGCAGGGCATGGGCCTTACCCTCTGGGAGCTCAATCCTGGAGGGGAGAAAAGGTGAGCACGCAGAAAACCAAAATATGCACAGGATTCCTGGGGTAGGTGTCATCTCTAAGGGGTAGCTCAAGGCTTGGGGAGGTGGCCAGAGAGAGGAACTAATCATATTTTCCCTGGCATGGAGCCGGGCCCTCGCTGATGCTGCAGCCTATGGTTCAGAATCCAGGGCCCACAGGGGGAAGCCGCATCTTGCCATGTTCCTGATTGCACAAAACACTGGCCCTGCCAAGCCTAGTCCCTGCCCAGCTCCCTGCTGAGGTCTGCCCTGGAGCCCCCTGAGACTCTGAGGAAGGCTCTCTGCGCTCTCCTGGGTCACAACCAGCGACTCCCATCAGGTGACCTGACAGACTGTGAAAAGACAGAACTAGTGACCCCTACAAGGCAGAAAAGAAATATTTCCTGTCCAACCTGCCTCCTGTTTCCACCTGTCCCCTCATTCCTTCAGGCCATTTATGAGGCGATTATCTCAAGAAGGCCCACGCATGAATCCATTCATCTGTTATCAGGCATGGCATCTTCTGTGGAAGCGGCTGATTAGCCCCCACTCTCCTGGTTTCCCTGAGAGAGGCACAAATCTCTGAGAAGAAGGGTAAGGAAATGCCTGGGGCTTGGACTGCTCCCCCAGTAAAAGGTCAGGGCTCTGAGTCCCCAGGTGTGCGCTCACAGTGCCAGGTATGTAAGAAGGGGAGAGACGCAGGGCCACAGAGGTAAGGCCCAGAGGCCTACTAGCCTCAGTCCTGTCTCTGCCTGCCTACTCCTGCAATGCACAATTTGCAAAGGGGAACATTTTATAAGTGTATTTATAAGCCGACATCCAAGGGCTTCACAACGTCAGTGACTGGAAAGGGCCATAGAGACCGTGACGTGGGCGAAAGTGAGGTGCAGGCAGGCGGAATTGCCCAAGTCCCTTCTCTCAAGCAGGTCAGGCCTAGCTCTCCCTGACTCCCCTCCAGTGAGACAGAGACCACCCTTCCCCAGGGCAAGGCAATCAATTATTTGCTTGTTTGCTGTGGACCTGGCTGACTGAACAGCCCTGAGAAACAGGGCCACTCATGAAATGAATCGACAAAGATCTAGGGTACTTGACCGGAGCCAACTGTGGGTCCTGGCGAGTAATCAAATTAGCAGGGGCTACCTGTGGATAGCAGATGAACTGCACTGAACACCTTGTCTCGTCCAGAGTCAGGGCTCCATCAGTGGGGACTTCTATAAGAGTCTTCCTCTAGTAAGATGGAGATAAGGGGAGGGGGTGGGCAAGGGTCAGGCCATGACTAAACTCCTGTGAAAACACAGAGAAGCTGGGAGGATTGGCCTGTCCTATGAAGACAATGTCACCGCCTCCAAACTGGAACCCCCAAGAATAATCCTAGCAGTTGGCCATTCCGCTGGGGACCTAAGACCTTCACGGAGCCCAGAGCTAAGTGCCAGGAATCGAGCCATGAACAGGACCACCAAGGTCCCTGGCCCTTGGGAAGGAGAAGACACACAGGCGCACACACACCAGACGACCACTATCTAAATTAAGTTCCTGCAAGTTGTACAAAGTGCTGTGAAAGGGGGCAGCGAAAGGCTAAGGCTAACAGGGAGCCATCTACTTATGGCAGGAGAAGCAGAAATAAAACCCTTTGGGCAGAGTGCCACTGAGGATGAGCCTTAGAATTTGCCCTGGAAAGGCCTGGGGTGTGGGCATTCTAAGCAGAGGGAAGGGCGTGTGCATAGGCTTGGAGGCAGGAAAGAGCTTGACATGTTTGTTCATTTGTTCGAGAAACTGAGTGGCAGCCAGCGAGGCCAGAGGACGAGGCTGGGGAACAAGAAGTGATTAATACTGGAAACATAAACAGAGTCACATCACTGGGGACTCAGCCGGCTGCCCTGAAACGTCTGGATTTTACTGTAAGGACAATGGCAAGCCCCGGAAGGGTTCTGCGGGCTGGGCATGACCTGATCTGGTTTCCATCCTAAGGAATTCCTGGCCAGGAGAGGGCCTCAAGATGGGGGTGTGGGTGTGGGGAGAGGAGCTGGTTGGTTCCAAGCACGCCGTGCCTCGAGGCCATCCTCTGTCACACGGCCTGGCGGGCCTTTCCTCCACCCACGGTTAGGGTCGGGCCTCCATCTGCAGCGCAACTTTTCCTCCTTGGATCTCCTGCCCGGGGCCTAAGTGCCTCCCAAAAAGTCCCATAAACTCCCTCAAGTGTTTCCAACAGACTTTGCAAGAGTGTTGGGAGAATGGATGCTTTTGTAAAAGGACACAAAATAACAAAAGTAAAACCACTCCCTCGTTTCTGATGGAAATCTGCTTCCTCCTAATGGCTTTCCATTAGTCCCCAGCCTGGGCAAAGGTCTTTGCTCCTTCCTCCTTCTCCCTTTATTTTCCAAAAGGCCACAAACATGCGTATAACTATGAACAAAAACAAAGAGCTATAAATTCTTATTGATCCCAGAAGGTTGGCAATTCTAAACAATAAAAATATGTCCTGACTGTTTCTCTCAAAAGAACATTCTGGAGACACAAAACAGCTTTAAGACGACAAATGAGTTTGGGGGACACTTTGGACCTGATGGTGGTGGCCTCAGATCACCAGAAATTGATGGAATAGGCAACTCCAGATACAAAGCTGAAAATATCCCCTCCTACACACCCTCCACCCCCTCCTGGACTCACTTCCTCACTGGTCAGCCCGTATCTCGACTGCCCCAAGTTTCTTATATAGCTTTTGGCCACTACTGTTTTCAGGAGTCAGAATTCTCAGTAAAGAGAAAGTCCCCTTTGTTCTCCCATCCATGATTTAATTTTCATCCTCCTGAACGCGCTATTCACTTTGTTTTCAGGCTAAGAAGTTTCACAATTGTACTAGATCCTGAATTTGAATTTCCCTGTGTTTCCACTGTTTGGCAATCTGCCCAGGTCAGCCACTGGACAATCCCAGAATTCAGCTCTACCTTAGAGAAAACCTTCATTGCTCATGATTTCTTAATATAGTTCTAACGACTGTCATCTATTTTCCCCTCGATTTGTCTTTTTATGTTTTTCAAAACACACCGATATGTGTGAACTCACCTACACACACATGCATACCAATCGCCTCTCCGCTGATAATCAGGAAAGTTTCCACTGTCTTTTCCAACTGGATCACATTCCTAGGGAGCTGTCTCTCCTTTTTTCCCCAGATTTCATAGGGGGGGCCCTTAGCTGCATTTTTTCCTCCCAGTCTCACCACCAAGCACTCTTCCGGGCATTCCCTCGAGCCTTCAATACCAGGATTCAGAAGAGGACAGAACTGACTTTCTGTGCTTTTTTGTCTCTCTGTTCTTGCCTATAAGCTTCTTTTATATGCAAATGCACAAACTTTACTAGAAATGGGCCAAACTTGATCACAAAATAGTACGAACACAAAGACGTGTCAAGTCCTAATAAAAAGCGTGTAGTAAATTAGTTAGGCAGCACCAGGGAAGAAACTGTTTTTTTGCTCTTTGGGCAATCTTGAAGGGAAAACAGATTATTGCTGACACCATCTGGCTTACCTGAATGTATTATAATCCACCATCTTCGTGAGCCTAGAGTCAGCAGCTGAAAGAACCTGCTTGAGCTCTCTGGATTTTGATTCTTCTTCTTTCAGCTTTTGTAGGATAAGTTCAATGCTGCTCATGGGAAACTGAAGCAGGGGGAAGGAAAGGAAGGATATTAAAACATGCCTGAGCCATAGGGAGCCCAATCTTTCCGATGGCCGGAAAACAGACTTCACGCTCTGAACCTGAAGGTAGCTGGGCATGGCTTTCCACAGAGACCACCACAGAGAAGAAACAACTAGAATTAAATCTCTTCAGTTGCAGTTTTAGGACAACGAGTGACATCAGCATAGGCCTAGATCGGAGAGAAATGAGCTTAAGGGACAGCAAGCCACAGAAATCAGAAAACAATCCCTCAGCCTTCTCCCCTGAACCCTTGGATGTTGGCCCAATGGGTTGGGAGATCCTAATGGAGCGATTAGTGACTCACAATTGGATAAAAGTGGACCCCCATTTTCTCTGGATCTTATGAGTGGGCCCCCTGGGACTAGCGGCCGTCAGACAATGCATGGCCGGGTGTCGCAGATCCACAAGCACGGCAACCCCCTGACATTCATTCTCTGGCAGGCCCCAGGTGTCGTCTCCTACCCTGTGATTAGGTTTTTGACTCTAAAAATACCTCTTACTCAATCCAGTAAAGCATAGCTTCTAAATAATTACAGCTAAGTGTCAAAAAAAAAAAAAAAAGAGAGAGAGAGAGAAGACTGAATAAGAAGATTCAAAACACTGATGTTAATTTAGTATAAAGGTCTCTTTTTTCCACCACGGGGTTTGTGACCTATCGCAGCCCCCCTTCCTCCCCACCTTCTGCACTGCCTTTCATCTACTTCCATGATTCGATCTATTAGGTCTTTTGCAAAGATATTAAGGAACATATTAATCTTGGGGCGCCTGGGTGGCTCAGTCAGTTAAGTGGCCAACTCTTGATTTTGGCTCAGGTCATGATCTCAGAGTTGTGAGATCGAGCCCCATGTCAGGCTCCATGCCCAGTGCAGGGCGTAGGTCCTGCTTAAAAAACAAAACAAAACAAAAAAAAAAACCAAAAAAAACAAAAAACAAACTAACAAAAAACAAAGAGTATAGTAATCTTTCTCTGGTTCGAAAGTCCTTGTTAAGGGTAGTTTTAAAATAATGCAGCTTTCACTTGGGATGCTGAAACCAGATAATGTCCTACCCTGCTTTTACCTTTCTGAAAGGAGAAAAGCCCTTTATATCTTACAGATATATATGTATATATACATATATCCACACACTCAAGCTATGTTAATATATGTATATAATATATGTACAAACAATATGTATATAAAACTATGTATCTAGAACACATATATACCTATATATAATATGTGCATGTTATATATATGTATAAAATACATACATGCACATTATATATACATATGTATGTTAACATATAGGTTCACCCTGTGTTTGAAAACTGAGTCCTCATTCACAGTAGCTATTGTAAATTGTACCCTGACTGCACTTGCTATGGGCCTCACAGAGTGAAGCATGTCACACGCATGATGGCATTTCCTCTGCATGGTAACTCTCTGAAAGAGTCAGTGCGTAAAGATGAGGCAAGTGGAGCTCAGGGAGAATACATGTCGAAGGCCTCTCAGCCAGGAAGTGTGGAGCCATGTTTCCCAGCTGAGCCTGCTGTCTCCAGAAATGCGGTCCAGAGGGAACGCAGAGAAGAGCTGACAGCCCCCACCCACCGGACCTTCTGGCCACACTCTGCCCGGGCTGTTTTCTCCCGGTGACTGCATCAGGGGCACCACCTATAGATGTCCCATGTCAGGCAGCAGTAGGAGCTGGGCCACTTTGTTCTCGGGTTCCCCGGCAGCCTGGCCGACGTTTTCTCAGAGCTGCACTGTGTCCTGAGGCCTTTCGCGCCCCAACCTCCTCCTTTCCTTCTCCTTTGTCGGGGGTTCAGACCTACATCTCAGGCTCCCCACCTGCTCCTGCTCCTTTCTCACTTATCCTTCATATACATTCCCTGGGATGTCCCTTGCTCATTGAATACAGCCTTGGCACCTGCTGCTCAGAGCCCCCAGACAGAAAAGGGTGATGGGATATATACAGAGAGACTGATCTTAGCAACTTACCCCTGAGCGTTTTATATATAAATGAAAGAGAATTGGTACTTTGTATAGAAATATAGAAAAAAATACAGATATAATTGACACATAAACATTATTTACAGGTAGACTTTTTTTAGATTTCCAAAAATTTATCTGAGAGAGAGAGATAATGAACAGGGGGAGGGGCAGAAGGAGAGGGAGAAGCAGACTCCCTGCTGAGCAGGAAGCCTGACCCAGCATTCCATCCCAGGACCCTGGGCTCATGACCCTAGCCAAGGGCAGACACTCAACTGACTGAGCCACCAAGGTAGCCCCTTACAGGCAGACTTCTAAAACAAATTGTTTCTAGGGGCACCTGGGTCGTTCCATCAGTTAAGCGTCTGTCTTCAGCTCCGGTCACGATCCCGGATTCCTGGGATGGAGCCCCAAGTCGGGCTCTCTGCTCAGCGGGGAGTCTGCTTCTCCCTCTGCCTCTGTGTTCCCTCTCCCTCTGTGTGCTCCCGTGTGCTCTCTCTCTCTCTCAAGTAAACAAACAAAATCTTTAAAAAAATGAAATAGATGGTTTCTAGGTAGATTTTTCAATATTAGGCAATGTCCCTCAAATATACACGTTTGCACACCAAACCAATCCACACTCAAAATCAAGAATTCATCAACTGTTATTTTCCCAGAACGGCACTGCCATACTAGTACTTTTAGTGACAGGACCCAGCTGCCATTTTGTTTCAAACGAAAAAAACTCCCTGCTCACTGTTGCCAATTTGTCCTTGAATTCTTATTTAGGCCTCAGGTAGCTCCTGTTCTGGAAAGCTGCAACCCCAGCAACTACCGGGTTCCCTTGGGGCTTCTGTTTGTTCTGTCCTTGGCCGTCCGCGTAGGCCTGTGCCAATTAACGGGGACTGCGCAGTGTGTGGCACCGGATTTTCTTCCTTTCCTATAGCCGCTGAATCTCTTTATGAAAGCATTGTCAGCGTCAGCAGAAAAGCCAGGAAACTTGATTCAGCCCTGGGCCTGCCTCCTGCCTGTGCCCAGCATCCGTGCCGCTGGGCACCAGAGGGCTCAGCGTGTAAACAGAAGAGATCGGGACCTGTGGCCAAGTAGCGCAGATCCATTATTCATGGCCACGTGTGTGAATGCACAATGTAAGGCCGGTAGGAAGAAGAAAAGGCCTAGAGAAAGAAAAACACAGACTGCAGAGCACTGAGGGGCAAGTGGAGAGTGCCACAGGCAGCTCACCTTATCTGAGTTCGCTTCCATGTAGTTTAAGGTGTACTTGTCAGCATTGAGCAAAAGAAACAGGTAGCCATTCACGTTCACTTTGGCTCCGATATACAGTTCCTCGGCCTTGATATATTCTGATAGTTCACTTTTAAAGACCTCTTGCCCAGGCTTCTTAACACGAGTTCTTTTCAAGAACTTCCCACCAGTAATCCCTATAGAAAAAGAGAAAACTTAATGAGTACCCTTTGTTCTTCAAAGAACCATACAACTTGCCTTTAGAGTTCCTTCCTGCTCAAACACAGACCGTACAGCTTAGCTTGTGAGCTCACACTGCCTATTCTTCTCAGACCTGAAGGGAGAATGAGGCACTAGCAGGACAACAGATTCCCTAGGTGAATGTGTAAAGAAAAAAAGAGATACGGCATTCCAGCCTTTTCTTTCCTCTCTCTACTTCCTTCCCAATCCAAACACCTAAATAAACACTTAGTAAGTGCCTGCTGTATGCCCAGCAGCATACGGAGAAATGGGACGTTAAGAAGATAACCCTGCTTCAGAGCACGGTTTGAATAGTACCACGTAGAAAATTCCCCACTTGAGCTTATTTCCACCTATCTGTCCCAGATGATGTCTTATATTTATTCCGACACGGGGATTAAGTGGAGGATGCCCAGCTTCTGGAAAGAAGCTTACTTAACTGTTTGAAGATAACTCTGAGAGCCCCCTAACTTTTTTTTTTTTCCCCTACAGGCTAAATATCTTTGCTTCTTTTAGCAATGCCACGTATTTCTTACTTTCCAGAATTCTGACCATCTCATGTGCTCTCTTCTGGGGCTTATTTGGGCTTTTTGTTTTTGTTTTTGTTTTGTGGCTCTTGGAAAGCAGCGAGCAGAACTGAGGATGAAACTCCAGTATCTTCTCACTGCTACTTAACTGAAACCTTCAGGCATCTGAATACAACCCGAGCTTTGGGGGTCAGCTTCATCACACTCCTGCCACATTCAAACATCAGAAGTGGCGGAAAGACACAGGCTTAGTAGCCAAACAGAGCTGGAGACCATCCTGGCTCTGTCACTTGCTGGACGATCTTGAAGAGTTATTTAATCTCTTGGAACCCCTCTGAATTCTCACTGGTAAAATGGGAATAAAATTTGTAGGGAGCCATGAAAATGGGCCTTTCAGATCACCTATCTCGGGGAATGTAGTCGACAAAGCACTCCGTGGCTATGCTCTGAAACCTATCCCTGGGTTTGGACCAAGGTCACGCGTCCCACGGGCTGCTGCCAACAAATGACTGGACAGGACAGGGATACCAAGCTAGGTCCATTCCTGCAAGATGGAGTTTCTTCCAACTAATGACTTGGCTCCCGGGTTCCTGGTCAGCCTAGCTGAAACTTACTTAGAATCTCCCTGCAATCTAAGACTTTCTTTCCTTTCTTCCTTCCTGCTGTCCTTCACAGGAGTCAGACAGGCACTGAAGTCCGACAGCTCTCCTGGCCTCTTCTGGCTCCTTCCACAATTTCCCTTGCTGGCATTTTCCCTAGTAAATCTCTTTTATATTCAGTCCCATCTTGTGGTTTGCCCCTTGGAGGATCTGGACTAACATAAAACTTAACCTCTTAGAGTTTTTCCTAAGGATAATGGTAGGTAATCATGGCTGCTATTATTACTAAGATGCTTGCAGTTGATGTCTATTACCCTGTTTTAGGAGTGCTGCAATCTGTTTGGCCATCATCTTCCCCACTCTAGATGTACAGAGTTGATTTTTTTTTTGTAGCCTCTACACCCAACAAGGGGCTTGAACTCACAACCCTGAGATCAAGAGTCACATGGTCTACCAAGCAGACACCCCCAGAGAGGATTTTTTGACCTTTAAGACCATGACTTTCTACTTATTCCTATTTGATTTCATATTTTAGGATTTGATCCATTATTCCAATCACTATGCAGCCTGACTTAGTTATACAAATTATGCCTTATTCATCGGTGCACAGAGTGGCTCACAGCAACTCCTAAGGGCTGACTATTAAATTGTTAGGGATTTTGCAAGCCAGTTGTTACTGTTGGTTGCTTGAAATGCACTATAGTTGAGGTGTCTGCTCCATGACATCTGACAAGTGTTGGAGATCAGGGCTTTTAAATTTTTTTCAGAAAGCCAGTTTACCAACACACTACTAATTCTTCTTCCCAGATGTGCCTTCGGCACAGATAAAAATTTTCAATGTGTTGGGACAAAGAGCAGAGCCATAGAGTTCCATAATTCGGTAAGTCAGAATCAATGGCTCGTCCCGGCAATGTCCACAGCATCAGTGCACTGCAGAGAGGCACTCCGTGGGCCTGTTTGCTGGAACCTTGGCAAGAGCCTCGACAGACAGAGAAGCCAGAGGGAGACAGTCTTTGAAGATTAAATTTTTTTAAAATCTGGGATCGTCTTATACTTAAGCCAACATTTTGTCAGTGGTACTATCAAAAACAGAGATTTCCTCTTGTCTTGCTGTCTTTGCATGGAACTGGTGGTAGACAGACCATGATTCTGAAGCCCCCGGATTCCACAGAAGAACCTCAAAGGCCACAGCGGAAAGGGGAATACTTTCCAAAAGGAGGTGTCCAGAGTCCCCCAACCCTGAGCCAACCAAACTCTTCCTGTTCCTCTTTCATCATTTTATATGTCTGGGTTCCCATTTAAGAGAGCTTTGTAAAATGAACTTTGGTGGTTAAAAAAAAGAAAAGAAATGAAAGCCACTGTCTTAGTCATCTAGGTTATTAAATCAAACCACACTCCCTAACTTTCAAAATGAGGAGACAGTTTCTTATTCTGAGAAAATTGCTATAAGAGCTATACCTCTTACCTGAATTACTCTCAATAGGTTCAAATATTGAAATCGTGTCATCACTGAGAAAGTACGAAATAACAAACAATCTGTCCACATCCGCACATTTGTGTGTGAAGAGTTTTGCAAAAAACCGGAGTATATTGCTTATGTTGCCATAGCTAAATGGAAGAGAAATGAGGGTTACAGCCTTATTAAAGAATTAAAAAAAAAACAACCCTGCAAAAGGTATGCTATTTTTTTTGAGGTATAACTGATTTACAATATTATATTAATTTCACCTGTACAACATGATTCGCTATGACCACTGAAATAAGACTACTCAACACCTACCACCCCACATAGTTATATATTTCATTTCTTGTGATGAGAACTTTAAAGATCTACTCTGTTTGCAACTTTCAAATATGCGATACGGTATTATTGACTATAAACACCATAATGTATTACATCCCAGGACTTCTCTATTTTATAACTGGAAGGTTGTACCTTTTGACCCCCTCCACCCATTTCACCCACCTCCCCCATCTGCCAGGTGTGCTACAGTGTTAAGGGAGTAGCATAAACTCTCTGAAGTTGAAAAAGTTCAACCACTTTCTTATTATTTAGGCTTTAGATCTATATGCAGAGAAATTCTCTCAGTTTATTAAAATCTCTCTTATTCTTTAGATGTCCAGGGTAACCCACTGGGAAAATGTACCCAAAACAAATGTCATAAACACACTCCTCAAACCAGCTGCTTTGAACAGCTGTTTCCCACTCACGAGGCTGGTCAGCGGCCACAACAATCATGTCAACAGGAAGGACAGCACCTGGCCTTCGCTGGTCCAGCAGCAAGAGGGTGTGTCCTGTCAGTGCCTGGAGAAATGACCCTGTGGCCACCTCCCACGTTCTCAGGCTCATTTCCTTGCTTCCTTCCAGCCCCACATCCTCTCCTCCCTGAGCCACTCCCCCAGCTCCCCAGCATCCCTCCAACTCCCTTCAAGAAAAAAATTACCTCTTCCCTTGCAAATGCTAGAATAAATAATGCTAGATTAAATATAGCACTTATCACTCATATTGTGAGTGGCTATTACAGGTCTGTTTCCCCAGGGCAAGGACTGTGCCTTATTAGCCACTGGCTAATACAATACTTTTTACATTGTAAGTACTCAATAAATGTTGGTAGAAGGTCATGAAAAGATCCAGATAGATTAAAATTTGCACTCAGAATTCTATACATGAATAAAATAGTCTAGTGACTATTGAAGATGGGATCAAATTCTAGAATCAAAAGTTCCCAAGTTGACTGCCTGGTCATTGAAGACATTAATTTATGGTCCATGAGTGGAAGCACATCTGCGGAAATCAGCTAGTGTAAGGTGGCCTTTGTAAAATACTAAACCCATGGGGAAGTCTTTGGTAACCAAAATCATTACCTCAGGGAGGCACAAAGTAAAATAAACGATGAACTTCATCAATTTCCTGTCACAACTCAAAGCTGGGAGGCCCTCGCTTTCAGATTCTCCTATGCCAAAGATCATTCCTTCCCAGTGGTCACAGAGAATGAAAATACAACAACAAAACAACAAAATAGAACAAAACAGAACCCATATTTCATATTTGCTTTTCTCTGCCCCTTTCTCTGAATGTCCAAGGAAGCAGGGCTGGAAAAGCATGGCGCCAAGATTCTCAGCTACATTGACGTAAGGCCTCCATTGAGGTGGAAAGCAGCAGTTCAGAGGTTTGCCTCCAGGAACCCTGGGGCAAAACAGCCAGGGTTCCACAGCTCTCTCTTCTTAGTTCCTGGTTTCCCTGGCTTCAGACAGACCTCAGAGAGCATGGGGGGAGCTACACCTTGTCAACCATCTTCTCTGGTACATAACTGGATTTATAAGCAACAAACAGATTTGGGGGAGCCATTTACTTTCACAGATACAGGAAGTATCCCTGAAACAACCGGAAGGAGGTTTAACATCAGGCCAAACTGTAAATTTAGCTTCTTAGAACTTAAGTGCATTTAGAAGTGTGTATGTTAAGTGTGGGTTTTTCACTTTCAAAATGCCATTTTTTTTTCACCTAAGTCTTGTGTTCTGGAGAGCTCGTCAGTCAGGAATATAATTTACTCAAACAAAAATCTTTAGAGCAGCAGTTCACAAAGTTTGTTGTGTTTAAAAGTCACCTGGGGAACTTGTTAAATATACAGAATCCAGAGTACTACCCCCAGGGATATGAATTCAGTAGTTAGCTTGTATCTCCAGAAACCTGCATTTTTAATAAGCTCCCCAGGAGGTTCTGATGAAGTGGCCCCCAGAGCACACTTTGGAAAACACTGTGAGTTATCTTCAGCTATTTCCTTGACTAATAAGCTAATTATCAACATTCTCTAAACTTTTTATCACAATACTCCCTCACCCTTAAAAAACCAGCATTTTCTTTGCTTCCTGTTATACCACCTACATTGCTCCATCTGCCCTTCTGGGCCATGGATAGGTTCAGACACACCCACCTGCAGCTAGCTGCCATGACCACGCAGAACATACAGGTGACCCTTGAACAACACAGGTCTATGTAGACGCAGATTATTGTCCTTGCTGTATTAGAAAGGCGGTATCCTATAAGGAATTACTTGGTCATCCACTTCTCAGTGTATATTCACTTCCTTGGTGATTTCTTCTAGTATCAAATCTTTAACTACCATCTACATGCCAATGACTTCCAAACTTCTATCTTTAACTTAGACCTTTCTCCCAAACCCTAGGTACATATAAATACATCTATTTGTTATATATATATATATATATCTCTTATATTTTGTATTTAGGAGACATCTCACACTTCACTTGTGCCCAAACTGAAGTTCTGTGCTTGCTCCAAACCTGTTCTACCTACAGTCTTTCCCATCTTGGTAGACAGCAATTCTATCCTTCCACTTGCTCAGACTGAAACCTTGGGAGTCATTCTTAATGCCTCTCTGGTTTCAGACCTCATGTCCAAATCTGTCACGGAATCCTGTTAGCTCAAACTTCAAAAACAGTTCCAGAATCTGCTACATCTCATCATTTCCATGGCACCCACCAGGATCAGAGCCATCGTAACTTTTCTCTTGGATGGCTGTGGCAGACTCTGGAATAGCGCTTGCTGCCACCATTGCCCTTCGGCTGTCTACTGACAACAGGGCCACTGGAGTGATTGCTTTAATATGCAAATCAGATCAAGTCACTCCCCCTGCTCTGATTTTCCAAGGAGTCCTCTTATCACTCAAAGTCAAAAGAACCCTTACAATGATCTGCAAGGCCCTATGGCATCTGAGCCCCTATTACCTCTTCTGTCTTCTCTGCCCTCTACCCTCATCTTCTATCTATGTCAACCTGCTCCTTGCTCAGGGAGGGCCCTTACACCAACTGGTCCTTCAGCCCAGAACATATTTCTTCCCTTTTGTAAAGCCCATCCAGACCATGCTCTTTTTAAAAATGAAACCAGGGGTACGCCTCAGCCTCAACCTGCCAGTTCCTCTTTATTCTTCTCATAGCAACTTATTACCTGCTTGACTTCGTCCATGGTACTTAACACCTTCTCCGTACTTATAGAATGCCCTTCTCTGTTAGCCGTGGTGTGCGCTGTCTGCCTCCCCCAGCTAGACTGTAAGTTCTAGGAGAGTAGGGGTGCATGTCTGTTCTGTTCAATGACAAATCCCAAGCCTGTAGATCAGGGCTTGGCACACAGGAAGGTGCCCTGTGTTTACGGACCAGGACAATGAATGGATCGCTCAGGGCTACATACCCACTGAAAACCTCAAAAACAGCGGGAGCTATACTCTCGGGGTTGGAAGAGACATGAAGTCTTAATGATGAGAAAATAACTTCCTTCCCTTCTGGGACAAAATATTTTAACGAGCCCCAAGCATGCAGCCAGTGCTGTTCTCACTCTGAGGGAAGCAGTAAAGCCAGTCCCTGCCCTGAAGGACCTCTTGATCTAGGGGGACACCACGATTCCACGAACAAGTAATTGCCACACACCGCGAATCGTACAGGCTCTGGGGAAAGAAAGGTCAACTCCAGGAGTTAGACTTCTCTGGTTTCAAATCCCAGCTCAACTACAAATGAGCTGGGAGAGCCTGGGCAAATGGCATAAAATCTCTGACCCTCAGTTCCCTCGTGTGAAGAATGGGTACGATGATGTTACTTATTTCATGGGGTTGTTTTGAGGAATACATGAGATCAAGTATTATAAAGTACTTAGCATACCATAATCGCAAATTGCTTATCAGCAGTAGTAATATTATTATTATTATTATTATTACAACTACAAGAGGTATGACCAGCAGAGTACTGTGGGCACACAGAGAACAAAGTAACTAATTCCACCAGTGCAGGGAGAAAGATACTATTCTGGTTCTCCCAAATCAGACTAGACAATCTGCCCAGCAGGCCACCACAGTGAATTTTTACCCAGAAAATAAAGGCCTTCATTCCATCAAAAACCTCATATGCTCTAATTTGGAACTATTTCCTCCTCCAGAGAATCAAAGTAGATCACCAGTAACCTCATACAATGATTAGCACCCAGGAGATTTCTAACAGCAACATACATATAATCGACACACGTCACACACAACTACACATCTCAATTCCCATTTTATTTGCATAAAGAAACTGTCTTTTACATGCTTTGTGGGACCGTCTTCCCTAGGTTCTCACAGTTTTAAAACCTTGAGTTATTCAAACTCATGTGTAAGTCTCCAGCTGAATGTGCCAGTTACTATGGAAACAAGGTCACTGTGTGGGAGGAGCTTGAAGGAAGTATATTCCTGGCTCAGAGTCAGCAGTGGACAGAAAGAAACAAAATTAGACACATTTGTGCCTGTGCCACCGTCGTCCAGTCCTGACAGCAGGACGAGAACGTGGAATGCTGTCTACGGTCCATGCTCTGTGGGCAAGTCGATGCGGTGTAGACAGAAAGAGAGAGACTAAGGCAGCTACCCACAAGGAGCTGTTTTCCCCCTGGGTTCCAGAAGCAACACCCTAGATCATATTTCATCTTGTTTACTTATAAGAAAAATTCCCTCTCCTTTTACAATAGGGACATTCTTCTTGCCCGCCTCCTTCGGGTGGCTGCCCTAAAAAACAGCAGTTAGTGAAAAGTATCCATCAGAAGTCCTGCCCTGAAACCTCACGGTAAACTCTGTTATCCATAAGGAGGATGGCGTATGAGTAGGTATCCCCCTGATGTGATTGAAAGCAGTGGTTCTCAAAGTCTGGTGCATATCAGAACCCCCTGGAAGGCTGGTTAAAACACAGTAAGGAGTCCTACCACCCCCCAGAGTTTCTGCCTTAGTAGGTCTAGGATGAGGCACAAGAATTAGTGTTTCTAACCAGTGTGGGGACCACACTTTGAGTAGCATCTATTCTAGCACTTAAAAAAAACAAAACAAAACAAAACAAAAAAAAAAACCAGAACCCTAAAGTACTTCAAAATAAAGGATTGGCTTTTTAAAAAAAGATTTTATTTTTACGTTATCTCTACACCCAGCATGGAACTCAAACCTACAACCCTGAGATCAAGAGTCACAGGCTCCACCGGCTGAGCCAGCCAGGTGCCCCAAAGATTATTTCTTTAAAGTTGGCAAAGGCAACTTTGCATGTCATGGGGAAGACAACCTTTTTGACATTCTATACAATTCTTCATGTATTTTTGTCATTTTTACAAGCACGGCAAAACGATTATTTTCTCTATGTCAAAATGGTTCTACGATTGCATCTGATCCCATCAAATTTTATATCAAATTCAGGATGCTATCTTTTTCATCTCCTTCTCCTGGTCTTACTACATGTTCCTTTATCATTTTCCTCTACCGGTTCTCCGGACTCACTACTCCCCTCATGCAGGACTTCAATGGTTAGCCCACATCCTATTCAAAAATCTGCAACATTTTCCCGCCATTTTTCCCCCAACTTCTTTCTCGCGGGCCTCATCTCCCTGAAGAAGTAAAAAAGTGGCCATGGGCAGTGCCCACATTCTACACACATGATGGAGTGGGAGATTTTTCCTTGTATATATTAGGAAAAGTTTTGAAAGTCCATATTTTGAAATTATATTTGGCCATGGGAGCAATCTACGGTTACTAAACTCAGCCAAACTTCTCAAAGGAAAACAACATCAGTCGTCAAATAAAAGTCTGAAAAATACTTCAGAGTCACTAAAGCCTTGAGACCAAGGGTAGGCAAACTACAGCGTGTGGATCAAATATGGCCAGCCACCCGGTTTTGCATGGGCTGTGAGCTAAGAATGGTTTTCATGTTTTTCAGTGGGTGAAAACATCAAGAAGATATTATTTTGTGATATGCAAAAATTATATGAAATCCAATGTCAGTGTCCATACACAAAGTTTTATTGGAACCAGTCATACCTTTGTTTATGGACTCTACAGATGCTTTCACATTATGGTGACAGAACTGGATGGTTCTAAAAGAGGCCCTATGGTCTTCAAAGCCAAAAATATTTAGTATCTGACTCTTCCAGACAAATTTTGCTGACCCCTACTCTATACCACTTCCAAGGGATCATCTTGAGGAGATATATGTAAGGAAAGGCAACATCAATTGGGGGTAATATAACTTTAGGGGCTTCTAGCTGACTCGTTAAAATAATCACTCAAGTGCACACTTCAGCAGCACTTATACTAAAGTTGGAACAATACAGAGATGAGTGTGTCTGCTGCGTCATTAGGATAACAAGCAAATTCATGGAGTGTTCTCTAGTTTCAGAAAATAAAAATAAAAAATAATAAAAGAAAATAACCACTTGGTGGTAGAGAAAAGGGAACCTTCACGCACTATTGGTGGAAACGTGAAGTGGAGGCAGCCACTCTGGGAAACGGTATGGAGGTTCCTCAAAAAATTAAAACCACCATATGATCCAGCCATTCCACTTCTGGATATATATTCAGAGAAAATTAAATCACTAACTTGAAAGAATACCCACACCCTCGGGTTTACTGCGTTATGCACAACAGCCAAGACATAGAAGCAACCTAAGTGTCCAGTGACAGGCGGATGGGTACAGGTGTATGTACACACACTGGAATATTATCCAACTATACAAAAGGAGGAAATCCCGCCATTTGCAACAACATGGATGGACCTCGAGGGCATTATGCTCAGTGAAATAAGTCAGAGAAAGACAAATACTGTATGATCTCACTTACGTGTGGAATCTCAAAAAACCAAACACACAGAAACAGATCAGATTGGTGGTTGCCAGAGCTCGGGGGGTTGAGGGTGGGTAAAACGGGTAGAGGGGATCAAAAGGTACAAAATTCCAGTCATAAGATCAGTAAGTCCTAGGGATGTAATAATGTACAACAGGGTGTATGTAGTTAACAATACTCTATTGTATATTGAAAAGTTACTGAGGGACCAGATCTTAAAAGTTCTCATCACAGAAGAAAAAAAAAAAAATGTAACTATGGGAGATGACTTACATGAACTAATCTTCCAGTGGTCGTCATTTTTACAAAATGTATATGTATCCAATCATTATGTTGCACACCTTTAAATTATATAATGTTGGGGCGCCTGGGTGGCTCAGTCGGTTAAGCGTCTGCCTTTGGCTCAGGTCATAACCCCAGGGTCCTGGGAATGAGTCCCACATCGGGTTCCTTGCTCAGCAGGAAGCCTGTGTCTCCCCCCTGCCTGCCCCTCCCCCTGCTTGTGTGCACACTCTCTCTCTCTGATAAATAAATAAAATCTTTTTTAAAAATTATACAATATTATATGTCAAGTATACTTCAATAAAACTGGGAAAAAATAAAATAACCACTCAACGAAGAACCTCTTAATACTTGCATGTTAATCAGTGTCATTAAAAAGCTATAATGTGATGTTCCTGAACTCTTAATTACATGAGCTGAGTGTCTTATGTTCCGCCCTGAGGACTATGGTATAAACCCTGAACACATTTGGGAAAGATCAGACTGAAGTCATGGTTCCCTCAAGCACCTGTCTTTTGCCACGAACTTCCTGAAGTTCTTCTGATGAGGTGTGGGCCTGAGGCCTATGCAGGAGCGGAGAGAATCCTCTTCAGAACCAAAGCCAGTATAAGGTGGAAATTTCCTTTCTATTTTTGGAGGAGGTGGAGCCTTGCACAGAATCGAGGTGAAGTTCTCTATAACAAAACAAAGGCGAACGAAACATCAATATTTTTTTTTTGCCCTGATTGTGGCTGTTTTGAAAGGTTTGTTATGTTTTCAAGATGGACATGGAGATCTTTGTGGACTATTTTAAACTCTTTCAAACAAAACACAGCAAAATCCTGGGAGGGTAGGTTTCATTTGTGTTTACAAAAACCACAGAACTCACTCAATAATCGCCATTGGTTCGAAAGAAAGAAAAAAAAAAGAAACTGTCTATGTCGAATAAGTAAACATTTATTTTTGTCATCACACCCCCATGTCTGACTATTTTTCATTCTTCCCTGATTGTTCCAGTGATATGAAAATTCAAACTTGGAACTTTTTGCCACCCATCCCCTGTTTTAACCTGCAGCTTAGGCCCCTCCTGCCCAGTCAACACTCACTCTTCAAATTCCTTTCCAAACAGGACTAACTCCTGTTTTGCCTCTACCTTCCCCATGCGCTGTCCTTTCCTCCTGCATCCAACTTTTTAAGGCCTCTCTCTTTCCTCCAACTCAACCCCAGGCCATGGCACTTCCCCATCTAGTGACAAAACAAAACCAAAACTGCTCACCAGCCACCGCTCCGGGTTGCGCTTGTGACTGCCCAAGAAGACTACAATGAAAAGACTACCAAGTCTTTTCTACCAAGAAAAGACTAAAATGTGATGAAGCAAAAACAAAAACAAAATAAAATAAAACAAAACAAAAAACAAAAACACACACATAAATAAAACTGAAAACAAACAAATACACAAAACTTTAAAGCTAACCCCTGCTTACTCGCTCACAGGGGGTGTTACATGGAAATACCACTGATTTTCTTTCTGTACTTTTTATCTGTGAGGAAGGAGAGATGGACAGAGAGCTTTGGACATATCTGTAACACCCTGGCAGCTTTCAGGCCCTCATTTGTGAAGCTGTAGAATGTCTGAGAAGCAAGTGTGCTCTCCAGAGGGAAGAGACGGTTGAACTGAGAGCTCCAAGTCACTTACTTGTATTTGTCCCACCACAAACGGCAAAGAAAATGCCAGGATCTTTCCGAAAGCAAAACACAACAAGAAAACAACTCATGCAATCTAACTTCTACTCCTTCCCCAAGCTCTCATATCCCAGAGGTAGTGCCATTTGGGACTCAGAGTAGTTCCATATAAGCAATGATTTCCTTTTCCACTGTCAAAGTCCTAGCAGAGGCAAGAGTACAGATTTAGAGCACACCTCTATCGCTGAAAATGTGCATCAATTTGTCATTCAACGCAACCTAACTCTTAAAATTGAGGGATTTTTTTTTTTAAACAGATGGATCAAAAGGCTAAGGGTCTGCAGCTATTTCTAACTTTGATTTGAAGACATTTTCAACTTTCACATTTCCTTAGACTTCCTTATTCCTCAGCTTTGTGTGAAATCCCCTCAAGCATGATCCCCAAAAGAGTACTGTTCTATCCTAACAGAAACCGTTCACAGAAGACACACTGGCAGAGAGAACGCCATCAGAGCTTTCTCACTGGCTCACTGAGAGCCAGCAGCCAGGCAGCCAGTACAGAAGTGACAGCGAGCCTCTCCTATTGCTATTTTTGTGGCAATTAAAATCTGGGTGATAAAGAGGAAAGTTCAGATCTTGGGATTAGGCGGAACTGCAGTAGACCCTATTGTTGCTAACCATGAAATCAAACATGCCACTGAGTGGTACCGTCATTTCAGGGAAAGGACCAGAGGCTGGCAGGGAAAGCTCAGTGTGATTATTAGAAAACTGGGGCATGATCCGCTTCTCTTAACAGGGGACACATCCATATGGACAACTCTCCGTACTAATCTGAAGAGTGTAACCGAAAGAGGATGCATACTGAATCACAAAGTAATTAAGAATGCATTCTATACCTCCTCCCAAATTACAGGTTTTATAACAGCCTTGTTTTCTCAACTACATAATTTTTGCAACAGATTTAAGTAACAAAAGAACCAAGTTAGAGCTTTCCTCTGCACCCACAGTGCCATCTAGTGTATAAACGCCAAGGACGGTTCCACTCCACCTTGCCTGACTTTTTGTCCCGCGTCCGTCTTTCTGGATACTCTGACCCAAGAGCTCATGTCTCTGGGTAATTGTGTACCTTCACAAGGCTTGGGACTTGCCCGTGAATATGCTTCATGTCTTTGGTGTTCCAACATCCTAGCATCCTGCATGTTTCAGGTATTAAAAACTATTTGTTGGATACATGAAAAATGACACGTTTTTGTACACAGCATCTTCCCAAATATCTTCTTCAACGGCCCTCTCCTGAACCCTGGGACACATCTGGCTTTCCAATGGTCTGATTCCTCTAATTCCAAGTGACTCGCACAAACATATATACTGAATGTCCAGCTGTGATTAACTAGATTCCAACAAATTTGCAGAAAAGTGATATGTTTCTCAAATGAATCTTAATGACACTTTACAGTCATTTTCTATGTCATTTTCTCAGTTGGAAACTATGCTGGAAAAAGCCTTCGATCACCTCAAAGCTCATCTTGTATGTTCTAGTAACCACATATGGACTCACATTTGGGGAGGCCTGAAGCTTACATAATTTGGGAGAAGCTCTTCAATACAAAGAATGCCAAATTATGAAGACAAAGTCAGGTCCACGGCCTTGGAACTGGGGCTCCTGCAAAGGAAGAACCCTAAAGCTCGAGCTTCATGAACATCAAAGCAAATCCCCCTCTGCTTGTACAATACCCAGGTCAACTAATTTGCATGGGATGTTCATTTCTGGGTCAAATCATTAGTGAATCGCATACTTTTGAGCTGTAGCTAGAAAATCCTTGGGGACCATCGATTCCTCAATCCACTGGACTTCACAGGGGAAGACAAAGGGATAAAACTGTTCCACCCATTAAGGTCATATCGTGCAACCAGAAGCAAAGTCTACTACATTGTTGTAGCCTGGGATGGCTCATCTGCTCACATGACTATTAAATTCCCCATCTTGGATGTCCCACTGCTTCCTGCACCAGGAGTTCAGAGTTGATCAACAGTCCAGAAGTAATACTGCAAAATTAAAGATGGTTTAACAACTGTGCTCATCCTTCATGTCAGTACAGTCTCGGAAATATTCAAGAGCAATGGGGAATGGCTGGTCTTTTACTTGTTGGTTGTCCCAGCTCCTAAGAATGGATGACCAGCAAGTCCTCCTATAGCAAAGAAATAACCCAAGGCAGGAAATTCTAGGTAAGAGCTGTTTCCATTCAAGTCCCTGTTCCTTCAGTGAAAGAAACACATGCTGGAGCCCCTGGAGCCTTTTCTAACCTTTATGCTACAGGAAAGTCCAACAGGCCTCCATCTGCCAGTCCGTGTTCATCCACACGAAATAATGAGGGAGCGACATGCTACCACCCAGCAGGTGAGCCAGGGCTGGCGGGATGGCCAAGCTGCCTGGTGGGGTAGTCACACTGGAGTGTTTTGTGCAAGAAGTCGACGGAATTGCTTTCTCCTTAGAATCCTTAAATGCACAGAAGAATCTTCTCTTTTTAGGAGGCAAATTGGGTTTTACACCAGGGTACAAATAGCTCTTGGAAAAAAGCACCTGAGGCTGCATTTACCAATGTCCCCTCTGGCTTCCTCTTAGGAGGTCCCTGGTTGTGTGGTAAGCACTTGCCAGCTCCTTCCTGTGGGGCTGCGGAGCAGAGACACTACGCATTCTACCGACCACAGTTATTGACATGGAAGGAAAGCTGACCTCGGGTATGGGCAGGACCTTGTTCAGGTCTAAGCTCCCAAAATCCTGAAGTACAGTGTATAGAATTTGGTCTTACGAATTTGGAGAAGCAGAATGAATTATCAACCAAATGAAAATGTCAGAAGTAACGGTATCCAAGTAACATGAAGCATCTTAATTTAACCTTACCAAAAAGTCAGAAAAGGCAATGTAAAGATTATCAGAGAACACGGATTCACAACCCACCCACCCCCGCCCCCGCTGCATCGTGGATATAATTTGTAGTCATTACTTACATTAAGTACACTGTTGTTACTCAAGAAATGTTGTGTAATAATAGTGTCTGTTAAATGGGATATTTTAACATATGTTATGAGAAATATAAAAAGTCAGCATGACTATAAAATGCATCATAATTTTGCATTTGCATAATTTTCTGTTTAAACGCATAATGCTCGTGTTATATTAGCTTTAAAGGCACAAACTGTTTTTTTTTTTTTTACATAATACATAATCCTATAGAGTGAACAAAAGAAGTGAGCAGAAAGAAATTAAGCGCTAGGGCTCCACGGAAACGGACCATGGGTCACCTGAAGCAGATCCATACAGAGTACACCAGTGAATTCATTCTGCCTCGGCAAGTTCCCTGCCAACATGTTAAGAAACTAACAGTGTCCCATGTCTCACCAGCACCATGTCCATTTTACAAAATGCCACCTTCAGAGTCTCAAAATTAAGCTGACAGACAAACACCAACCAGATGTTGGGCTCCAGGTCGAAGGGATCCTAGGATGGTTTGGAAACTTTGCCCCATCCTTTACACGAAGATAATCATTCAGTGGGACAGAAGTCAGTGTTTTTGGTTAACTCATCTTTTATATATATATATTTCAAATTTTAAGTAGCCAACACTGAAGATTTATTGGCTTTAAATAGGCACCAACATTTATAAAAAAACAAATCTCTGGGGCACCTGGGTGGCTCAGTGGGTTAAAGCCTCTGCCTTCAGCTCTGGTCATGATCACAGGGTCCTGGGATTGAGCCCAGCATTGGGCTCTCTGCTCAGCAGGGAGCCTGCTTCCCCCTCTCTCTCTCTCTGCCTGCCTCTCTGCCTACTTGTGATTTCTGTCAAATAAATAAATAAAATCTTAAAAAAAAAAACAACAAAAAACAAATTCTCCTACACAAAGACCTATGGGCCACTAGACACTTCCTACAATAGCCACCACATGCACTATCCTGGATGCCTCTTGCTCACAGTCCCCAAAACCAATATGCCCAATGGTGTCCACAGACGAGGAAGAATGTTGAGAGACCCCACCAATTTGGCCCCACAGGGCCCACACATTTTGCCTAGTCGGGCATTGCAGCTGCAGTG